>NC_083731.1:0-1200000 GCF_028564815.1 Eubalaena glacialis | reverse complement strand
CCCAGGACGGGGTTAGGGGCGGAGGCAGGTCCACCAACGGTGACCGGAGCAGGACAGGTGACCGGGCGCGGGCACCTCTGTGTAACGCCCTGTCTCTCTCTGCAGCTCTCACCCCACGCATCCTGGCTGCCCGCCCATGACCTGACACCCCCTCCCCTCTTCATCCTCGTCCTCGGCCTTCTCTGTGCCCAGGTCTCTCTGCCTGGCGATGCTCTCTGTTCCAGAAACAATCTTATAACAAAATAGAATAGACCTCAATCACACTCAAGGAAAGCAATACTTTACAGTATTTAAGCTCACTTCTGAAGGTACTGAATATACATATAATTTGAATGTAAATGTTGTGTCTAATTTGGCTTCCAGAGTCTAGCTCTAGAACTTAAACTACATGCAGAGTTTCCTTCAATGAATCAAGAGCAGACCCTACATATAGAACGCTTTATGTGTTCGAGTTTGCACGGCTGACTTTCAGAGGAAAAAGAACGCTGTGTTCATGTGCACGGGTGTGAGCTAACCCTGACCTGGACCACACAGGGCCACCGAGGTGACAGGTGGCAGCCCCAGGGCATCACCCAGAGAAGGTCACGACCCAGGTCTCTGTGCAGAGGAAGGTTATGAGAGTTTGGGTTTCGTTTTAGGACATCAAGACGCTATTTTCAGATATGTGAGTCATCATAATGTTCCCTGAAAAGACCGTCTCAGTCCTGAGGGTGGCTGCACATGGACCCCGCCCAGCCCGGCACCAGGCCGAGCCTCAAACCCACCGCCTGCCCCAGGGCCAGTGGCATGGGGGTCGCGGCCACGGGGCTTGGCCCATGAGCAGGTGGGAGCAGGTCACCCAGAGCCGCAGGGTGGCGACTCCAAGCCCCCAGACAGCCCGTGGGGTGGCACGGCTGGGGCCTTGGCGGGGCCCGGCACCCACTCACCTGATCCCTGGGGGCCCAAGGCTGGCGACGCAGCATCGCCGAACGTGGCAGTGCCTGGACCCGTTAGGGACCAGACAGTCTGGATGCAGCTCCATCCCGAGACTTTGCGCAACCGCCCCGGGCCTGGTACCCACAGTGGGTGAGGACTGACCAGGGGGCAAACGGTGAGCCTCACGCCCGGCACTGTCCACACCAGTGCCGTCACCCCCAACCCCGAGCACTTCTGGGTGTGCACCGTGCTACGGTTCCAGCCTGCCCTCCGCCCTCTGCCCATTTCTCACCCACCCCTGAGCCGACCTCTGGCCCCGCACCCTCTGAGGACCCAGCCTCCTCCTGGGGTCGGGGTGCTGAGGGGCTGAGGCTCAGGAACAGGTCAGGGTGTGTGTTTCCATCACTCCAGGAGATCTGGACACCCCTGGGAATGTGGGCTCTGGTTTTCAGCTCGCTTCCAAGGGTCCAGGCCACCTGCCACGTCCAGCACACTGACCGTCTGGGGTCTCGCTCCGATGTCCACACCGGCTGTGAGCGGACCTGCCCTGCCTGGTGTCTGTGTCTTGTTGCTGCTGGTGGCTCTGGGTGGGCCTCTCTGGGCCTGGATCCCACCCGCACGTGGAGTCAGCAGGGACTCGGGTCCCCTGCAGCCCCCCTTGCAGGTGCCTGCTCGATGCTGGGTGCAGATGTGACCTCACAGTACCTTCTCGGTGGTACCCGCTGGCCATTCCCCTCTGGGCCCATCCAGACCCATGATGTCACTGCTCGGCTGGGCTCCTGCTTCTTCAGGACAATTCCTTCTTCTCGGCGCCGAAGTTTAATTCCTTGCAGGACCTGGCCTGTGCTGTGCAAATAAACCAGCGCTCCTTGTATGAAGGGAACTCGGTGTAATGTTCGAAGAAAGACGTAAAAGCTACTCTCTGTTTAAACCTTGGAGACCATCCTCTGCCCCGTGGGGCAGCGGCCAGTGGCTCAGGCTGTGTTTGCAGGGGCACAGCGGCCACCTGTGGCTCCTACGGGCTGTTCTGCCTGACTCCTGGGCTCGAGGGCACAGACTCTGATTCAGGACAAGCACAGGCCGGGTTCTGCCCGTGATGGGGCCGCGGGGGGACCCCTCTCCAGAGCGACCGGGGCGAGGCTGACGGCGCCCGGACCTGCCCAGCCCCGGGGCTGCTTTCGTTCTGTGATGTGACTCCAGGGGCAGGGGAGACGCCCTCCGAACCCCGCACTCCCTCCCACCCACTCCATCCCCACGCGTGGCGTCCACCCACTTGGAGCTTTTTCTCTCCAAAGACGCCTCTTTGAAGTGCAAGCTCCCTTGGGTTGTTTCCAAGGCGCGTACTCACGGGGGCTGCCCCAGTGGCTACTTGCAGGCTGTCCACCCACGGGACAGGGCTGCGGGGTCCGGGGACAGAGCTGGACATGGGGTGGCAGCTGTAAGGGGCGGTCCACTCGTGAGCTCCTTCTGCCAGCTCCTTCTGACACCCAACGCCCTCCACTGGCTCCTGAAGTGAGGGGCGGGGAGGCCGGGGTCACATCCAAAGAGAACAGATGAGACTGCACAGCCTCTGAGCAGGGCCGCCCCCGCCGCCTGGGGCGTTTCCTCAGCCTCAACCATCGCTGCGGGAGGTTAGGAAATCTGATTCAGGACGAATATCCACAACATGTGACTTTAAGTATGGGTCAACCTGACGGAGCACCCAGTAGCCAAATCCCGGACAATGTAAACTAATAATAACAAAAATGGGGTATTATACCCCTTGGGAGAAAACATACCCAAGAACTTATACTGGTACAGATAAATCATTGCATAAATGAAAGGAAAGGAGGCTCTTTCTTACAGTAGAATTCCAGTGAACACAGAAGGAAGGACAGAAACAGACGCCCCATCGGCAAGCAGCGCAGTAACAACTGTCGAAGGCTGAAGTGTCAGTGGTGCTAAAATCGGTGAGAACATAATGAGAAACAGGCTATCTAGGTCTTTCCAAATATCTTCCCATGAAACACTTAGGAATTACAAAAGGAAAAGCCACCAGCTCACAACAGAGGGGCTGGTGGGCGGGACCCTGATGAGGGACCACAGCCGCCTTCCCCAGGAGTGACGGAACATGACCCCCGGGAGCCTGGGAAGGACCCAGCACCACTTCCGTGGCATTCTCACCAAAAATGCGTAACCTCAGCTTATTCATGGGGAAGCCCCAGGGGAACCCCAGCTGAGAGGCGTTCTAGAGAATTCCAGCCAGCACTCTGCAAACCGCCAAGGACACTAGAGGAACGCACGGTGAGGAACTGCCCCCGACGCAGCGAGGTGCCACATGGGGTCCGAGATTGGCTCTCGGACCAGAGAAAGGACATTTGTGGGAAAATCGGGGACATCTGATCACTGATCAGTGTACTGGTGTCAACAGTCTGAGGCTGATTCTGCAAGATGCTTGCATTTGATGGCGGGACCACCCAAAAGTATTGTGGTAACTATTTTGGAAGTCTGCATTATCTCAGAATGAAAGTTAAAAGCTAAAGTGAGGCTGCTGACGAATGGCTGTTTGTTGGGATCTTCACTCAGGACTTGCTTTGACCTGGGGCACCACCTGCCCAGACCCCAGCGTGGAGGAACTGCTCGGCCCACGGTCACCCTGAGCACCTGTGCGGCTGCAGTTTCTCCTCCCCCTTCAAGGCCTGGTGTACCCGGAGAGGGGCGTGCGCTTCAAGTGGCATTTGGGGCCAAGGTGACCCCAGAAAACTGCAGCCGGCTCTTCTGGTTCTTAGTGAGAGACTCTGACACATTAACAGGCTTCGAGCCCTCTGCAAAAGGACCTGGGGACATTTATCAACCTCAGGTCGACACTGGCTTTGGTTGCGCGTTAACGGGACCATGGGTCGCGTGGCAGGAAGGGGCCCTCGGGGGCTGTGAGGTCACGTCCACTTTCCATGGCTGGACAAGGAGACATTCGTGTTCTGCCCAGCATGGTCCTGTGAACCCCCTAAGAGTTGGCGACAAAAACCGGCAAGTGGGACGTCCCTGGCGGTCCAGTGGTTAAGACTCCGTGCTTCCGCTGCAGGGGGCACGGGTTTGATCCCTGGTTCAGGAACTAAGATCCCGCGTGATGCACAGTGCGGCCCAAAAAATAAATAAATAAATAACCCAGTGAGCTGTCCCATCAGGACCCAGGCAGCAGGAAAGAGCGCTCGTCACCCCCGCTGCAGCCACCGAGGCCACACACGCCAGACACGGAGCTTCCAGGGCCTTCCGAGCTGCTGCGCAGTGTTGTATCCGACTCATTCACAGCACAAGTCGTACCAAAAACTTGTCCTATCTGGCTCATCAGATTCCAGGCCACCTCTGGTGATTTTAGTTGCTTTAATTTAATTAACTTTAAAAAACCCGCAGCATATTGGTAAACAGCCTCCCGGGGCACATCGTGGGGATGGTTAACGACCTGCCCAATTACAGGAGGGGTCCCGACCCCTGCACCTGGTAATTAAAATTGCTAATCACCAGCAATTTTCTGGCTGGGCTTTAGAGGCTGGAGAAACTGTTTGACCCTTTGCCCACGGCAGGAACAATGTTTGCTGTCCATCCACGGGTGCTTAGCCAAGCCTCCGGCCCTGCCTATTAAGTGCCACTAATAGGAAATCAACAAAAGAGCCGTGACATCTGCGGGGGCGTCCGGGCCCCAGGTCTGAGAGCACAGGTGCCTCGCAGGGCTGCCAAAGAACGCGCCGCCGAGCAGGGAAATCCAGCGGTAATTAAGCGGCTGTGTTTCTGCAAAGTTGGCAGCCGTGCCCAGCAGCCGGCCTCCAGGCCTCCACTGGGTCCCAACCCCCGGGGGAGAGAAACACCAGGCGCCTTTTGTCCTGAAGGGCGCTTGGACAAAGGCACTGGATGCAGGGTTTTTTTTCTTCTTTTCTTTTTAATGACGCTTCCCCCTGCTCCAGCGCAAGTGGGAGAGGTTGGGTAGGCTTTTCTTTGGTGGGGAGGTTGGGGTTTTCCTCCGTCGTTCTTAGAGGTCGTTGCTGGGTTGAAGGGCTCACAGGCCAGACGCTGTGATCTGCTGCTGGGAAAGTCCTTAACCAGTTCAAGCCCCCAAGATGTGGCTTCCAAGCCTCCTGGTATCAGCACAGCCCACGCCAGGCTTCCTAACATCATCTCCTGAGAACACGCCTCCCCATTCATCACTGCCCTCCTGGCCGCTTAAGGATGAAGTGGTCCCAGGCTAGAAAAACGTGCTCAGAGTGGCCTCAACTGCTTTGGATATAAAAACAGTACAAGAGGGCTTCCCTGGTGGCGCAGTGGTTGAGAATCTGCCTGCTAGTGCAGGGGACACGGGTTCGAGCCCTGGTCTGGGAAGATCCCACATGCCGCGGAGCAACTGGGCCCGTGAGCCACAACTACTGAGCCTGCGCGTCTGGAGCCTGTGCTCCGCAACAAGAGAGGCCACGATAGTGAGAGGCCCGCGCACCGCGATGAAGAGTGGCCCCCGCTTGCCACAACTAGAGAAAGCCCTCGCACAGAAACGAAGACCCAACACAGCCAAAAATAAATAAATAAATTTAAAAAAAAACAAAAACAGTACAAGATGGAAATTTGGATGGAGCTGCAGTGCGGGTGCTGTGATCTCAGACTCCATCTCCAGGCAGCCTGCAAAGGAGAAGACGAGAAATTTCATTCCAGCCGAGGGTGCTGACGAGGTAATCATTCTCCACATCTTCCGTTCGTCCTTTATGAAAAAATAAAGTGAAATCAAATGTCATAAACTTAAAAACAAGGATTCTGAGGGAAGCGTAAAAATAAAACCAATAAAATGAGATGCTTTGCCTTGCATGTTTTCGTCCCCCTTGCCCTTCTCTTAGCCTCCCTCTCCCTGGAGCCCAGGGTGACCAGTGTGGTGCCTGGTGGGGAAGTGGGCATCTGGCATCAGCAGGACTATTCTAACCAGGGCTGTTCTAACAAGCGGAGAAGGAGCTGGCGTGACCAGAATCTTCCTGAAGCCACAGAGTCATCACTCAGGTCTGGTTTCCATGCGTTCCGTGGAGGGCACGGCTGGTTCTGGAACTCAATATGCGAAGAGCTTGTGGGAAGCAGAAGATGGGGGTTCCTTCCACGTCCCCGATTTCCTCTGCTGAGTTCCTGCTCAGGGGCCGGCCTCGACTCTGAGTCCCTGCAGAAGGTGATGGGAGGGGTGGCCTCTCCCACACGCCCTGGAACCGGACAAAACCCACACCCCTGTCGACCCTTGTCCAGAGCCAATGCGACTGGATGCTCCAGGGGCAGACGTGGTCCAGTTACCATGGTGCCCCCATGCCTGGAGGTTAGGAGATGCTCAGTAGATGCTTGCGGAGTGGATGCAGGACAGGGCCTGACTCCTGATCCCCCCGGCCTCTGCCTGACTCCTCACGCAGCTGGGGCCCTGCGTTTTCTTCCCAAGCCTTTATCCTTCTCAGACTTGACGTGTCTGTCTATTCCCCTGTCCCCCAACTTTTCTGCCCTAGACCTCACAAGCCTGCGGCTCCTGACCTGTCCTCTCCCCAACGACCTCACCTCCACCCTCTTTCCAGCGTCCCTGTTCTGTCACAGCCGAGCTCCACACCCACCGTCCCCAATTGTGGCCGTCAGACCCCCAGGGCCTCCAACACCCTTTCAGGGAGTCAGCGAGGTCAAAACTCTTTCCATCACAACGCTAAGACGCACCTTGCCTTTTTCACTGGGTGGACACAGGCGCTGACGGCCCCAGAGAGATGGGGGGCAGACTGCAGGCGCCTGAGCGTGAGCCAAGGCAGGGCACCAGCTGTGCATCTCACCGTGCTAGTGCCCCACACTCTCAGGGCGGGAGGGAAAATGCCAGTTTCACTTAAGAATGTGCTAATGAGGCAGCACAAATTATTATGTTTGTTAAGTGTTGACCGTGAGCACAGGCAGGGGGGCTTCTGAGGCAGGAGACCTTTGCCCTGGGCTCCTTTCTCTGAAGGGCCTGCACGTGGTTGAAGTCTCCACTGTGGACACCTTGAAATTCTTAATAACTGTTTAACAAGGGGCCCTGTGTTTTCCTTTTGCCCTGAGCTCCGCTAATTCTGTAGCTGGTCCTGAATCAAGGCCTTTCTTTAATATTCTTTTTGATGAAATTAGATTAGACGTGTGCCTACAGTCCTTCTGCTACATAGCAGTCTCAGGGGGTCGACTCGGGAAACAGCTGGTGGGATTGCTTGGGTTGCAAGCTAAACTAGCCACCTTTTCATGGAGTATCACTTTTATGTGAAAGATCACTTCCTGGCAGATCAGCTGCTTATTCAGACACGGTGATCTGGCAGACATTTTCTCCAAAAAAAAGGACAATGTAAGCCCCTCACTTTAAAGAAAGTAACTGACAGTTTTGTTTTCAGTGATAAAATTTGAGGTTTCAAGCAAAAATTCCCAAAAATGGGTCTACCACCCTGAGCTTCAAAGATTCTTCATACCTAAAGGCTTTTCTGATGAGGCAGTGGTGATATTAATGAATGTGATTTTTTGATATTGTATTATGAAATGTGTCCACATTTGCAAGCTCTTTGTAAGTCAGTGCACGGGCAAAAGATCTGTTCAAAGTCCAGTGGATCTTAATGTAACAGAGTATGAGCAGTTCCTCAATGTAGCTTTAGGTTCCACACTGTAACTAACTTTTTAAGAAACTACCACTTGTCACGTTGTGGTGTAGCATCAGAGCAGATTATCCACATTTACCTGAGAAAAATGCTCATTCTTTTTCCAACTATGCATCGGAGGGAAGCCGAATTGTCTTATACTACAACCAAAACAACATACTGAAGAAAGAGATGAGAATTCAACACCCTTCTATCTAAGCCACACATTAAAAAGATTTGCAAACATGTAAACAAAGACCATCCTTCTCATTAAATTTTATTTTGGTTTGGAAAATATCACTTTTCATAAAAATATGCTATCTATATTTACTTATATTTATTTTATATGATTTATTATTATTATAAATAAATAAATATTTTTAATCATTCAATTTTAATATCTATTACTGTAACCATAGATAGATATAACTCACGCAAACAAATGCTATTTGGCATCTCAATAACTGTTAAGAGTGTAAAGCTGCCCAGAGGCTGAACCATTTGAGAACTGCTGCTCTTCCCACTGTGTCAGCGCCGCCAAACCACCATGTGGCACAAATGGATGTATCTATGAAACAGGAACAGACTCACAGGCAAAGAGAACAGACTTGTGGTTGCCAAGGGAGAGGGGCAGCAGGGGAGGGAAGGATTGGGAGTTTGGTGTTAGCTGATGCAAACCATTATATACAGAATGGATAAACAACTAGGTCCTACTGTAGAACACAGGGAACTGTATTCAATATCCTGGGGTAAAGTGCAATGGAGAAGAGTGTGTGTGTGTATAACTGAGTCACTCTGCTGTACAGCAGAAATGAACACAACACTGTAAATCAACTATACTTCAATTTAAAAAAATTTAAAAATAAAGTAGACTAGTTTTGGGGGAGGGATGGAGTGGGAGTTTGGGGTTAGCTGATGCAAACTTCTCTATGTAGAATGGATGAACAATGAGGTCCTACTGTAGAGCACAGGGAACTGTATTCAATATCCTGGGGTAAAGTGTAATGGAAAAGAGTATGTATGTGTATAACTGGGTCACTCTGCTGTACAGCAGGAGTGAACGCAGCACTATAAGTCAGCTGCATGTCAGTAAAATAGATTGGAAACCCCGCCATGTGGCAGAAGCAGACCCACTCCATCCAGGAAGCAGAGAGCTGCTGCTGTCACAAGCATTGTATTTTCTGTCATTTCAACCCCATAGTGAAAAGCCAAGCTTCTGTCCTCTTGGACACATAGGCCCGGCTTCCTGAAGGATGATACAGCAGCTCCCCTGCAAGAGTTGCGCAGCACCAAAGCCCACGAGGGCCTCCAGATGTGGCCTGGGTGATCTGGACGCATCTGCAGGAGGTAAACGACTTCTTTCATGTTAACCATGAACCAAATTAAGGGACTTCCAGCTCTGGACAAGATGAAGTAGACACACTTCTGTCTAATCCTCCCACTGATATATGGATTGTATATCAAACAAACATGGAACGGTGGGGACAGGTGGAGAGAAGAAGACAGGCAGGCTGTGGACATCAGGACCCGAGGAATAACACGGCACGTTCTCTTTGCTTTGTACATCCCAGCTGAGAAAACCAGAAACACCAATGGGCACAGACAAAAAAAGTGCCAAGAAAAGCCAGTTCTCTCTAACCAAAGGATCAGGAAAGGGGCCACCTAACAAGACAGAAAACCTTTAGAGGACAACAGTCTCCTCCAGCCAAGCACCAGCAGAGGTCAAGCGGGGAGACTGGACCATACCCCCAACCTGCAGGAATGAAGTTCCCCGACCCCCTGATGGGGTGGTGTCAGCAGAGGCCTTTGGGGAGCCTGAACTCCCAGCCCTGCCCTGACTCATGAGGTCCCCTCTCCCCACCCCCAGATGTTGATGGAGACCCAGTGAGAACATTGAACTTTCCCCTCAATCAACAGCACAAAGCAACAGCCTCAGAGGAGGGCTGCTAAAGCAGAAGATTAAAATAAGAACCAGAGTCTTGTAGCAGAAGATGTCCAGGACACAACTGAAAATCACTCCTCATACCAAGAATCCAGAAAACCTCAACTTAAGTGAGAAAAGACAAGCAAAAGACACCAACACAAACCTGATATGGATGTTGGAACCATCTGACAAGAATTCCAATGTCATCATCATAAAAATGCTTTGGCAGGTAATCACCAACCCACTTGAAACAAATGTAAAAATAGAAAGTATCAGCAAAGAAATAGAAGACATAAAGGGAACCAAATGGAGATTTTAGAACTGAGAAACAGGATAATCAAATCAAAGACTCACAGGGTGGGCTCCAGAGCAGAATATAGAGGATGAGGAAAGAATCAGTGAAGACAGAGCAGTGGAAATCACCAAGTCTGAGCGGCAGAGAGAAAACAGGGTGAAAAGAGGATGAGCAAAGCCTTCTGTGGACCCGAAACAAAAATCTAATGTTTCTGTCACTGGAGCCTCAGAAGACAAGGAGGAGGAGAAGGCTGACAGTATTTCAAGAAATAATGACTGAAATCTGGCGATAAATGAAGAAACCTTCAGAAGCAAGAAGCCAAGCAAAGTGCAAACAGGATAAATGCAAAGAAGTTCACACAATAGTCAACCTCCAGAAAACTGAAGGCAAAGACTAAGTCTTGAAACAGCCAGAGAGAAACGACGCCCATTTACAAGGGGAAAAACACAAGGCAAAGACAGCAAATTTCTCATCAAAAACACTGGAGACCAGAAGGAAGTGTCACAAGTGCTGAAAGAAAAGAACCATCAACCTAGGATCCTATTTCTTCAGGAATTAAGGAGAAATCAAGACACTCTCAGGGAAAATGAAGAAATTTATTGCTATCAGAAGACTAGATAGAGGGAGTTCTCTAAACAGACAAGAAGTGTTGAAAGAAGGAATCTTGGAACATCAGAAAGGAAGAACAGAAAGAATGAAAATAAGGGTAAATACAATAGACTTTCCTTCTCCTCCCGAGTCGTGTGACTCATGTTTGTCGGCTGAAACGAAAATGACAACACTGTGGTTTTCAATGTATGTGGAGGAAAGCTCAAACGGAGGAGGATAGAGAGACCTAAAGAAAGTTTCTATACTTCACTTGAACTGGTAAAATGACACCAAAACAAAATGCATAAAAGAATTGTATTAAATAAAAAATGAAATAATTCAAGGATTGCAGAAAATTTCAAAAGAGAAAACTCACTGAGGATGGAAGGGGGAACTCACAGGGCGGCCACTGGGACGTCAGCTGGGAGTGGGACAGGTTGGGGGAGGACACATCTCTCTGAGCCCTGCGGAAGCCAGCTGAGGAGATGCCACCTCCTGCCCTGCACACAGTGAGACAATCAGGCAACCTCCACAGCCCCTTGTAAAGTGGAGTAAGAATTCGAAAGCCAACAATAAACGCTGGAGAGGATGTGGAGACAAGGGACCCCTCCTGCACTGTTGGTGGGAATGTAAATTGGTGCAGCCACTGTGCAGAACAGAATGGAGGTTTCTTAAAAAACTAAAAACAGAGCTAACATATGACCCAGAAATCCCTCTACTGGGTATATGTCTGGAGAAAACTCTAATTTGAAAAGATACATGCACCCCAATGCTCACAGCAGCACTATTTACAACAGACAAGACATGGAAGCAACCTAAATGTCCATCGACAGATGAGTGGATAAAGAAGATGTGGTACATATATACCATGGAATACTACTCAGCCATAAAAAGGAATGAAATAATGTCATTTGCAGTAACATGGATGGACCTAGAGATTATCATACTACATGAAGTCAGTCAGACAGAGAAACACAAATACCATGTGATATCACTTATATGTGGAATCTAAAATATGACACAAATGAACTTATCTATGAAACAGAAACAGACTCACTGGTTAGAAAACAAACTGATGGTTACCAAAGGGGAAAGGTGAGGGGGAAGGATAAATTCAGAGTTTGGGATTAACATATACACACCACTATATATAAAATAGATAAACATATTATATAGCACAGGGAACTCTACTCAATACTGTGTAATAACCTATATGGAAAAAGAGTCTGAAAAAGAATAGATATATGTAAATGTATAACTGAATCACTTTGCTGTACACCTGAAACTAACACAACATTGTAAGTCAACTATACTCCAATATAAAAAAAAATTTAAAAAAAATTAAAAACACGGAAAAAATTGCATACAAACAAAAGGAGTAAAATTTAAAAAAATAAGAATGTATGTATATTAAAAATGATAGTTTTCCCTTCCTCTTTTCATTGATGAAGTAAACACCATTAACAGTTTGCTGTGTACTCTTTTCTATGCCTGTAGAAACATAAATATATGTTTTTTATATATATATAGTAGGTTAATAGGTAATCATACTTTGTATAGCATTCTGCAACTTGCTTTTTTATTTAACAGTATAAAGTGGACATCTTTCTAATGTGCACATGTATAATTATTTCTCCTGGCTGCAGAGTATTTTACAGTATGCATGAACCATTATTTATTCAACTATTTGCCCCTTAATAAACATTTGCTTTGTAAAAAAAAAAGAATCCAAAAGCCAAATGCAGTGTATCTGCTCCAATCCAATGGTTCTCCACAGCCCCTCTGCTTACTAAGATGTAAGAAATACTCAAAGCCAGTAGGTTTTCTTCCTGTCCTGAAATGTGAGGGAGGTTTAACACTTTTAAAGAACTATAGTGATGTGCCGATGGAGGGCTGGGAAATCTACCCTTTGGTGGTTTCCTGGGTGCTTGTTCTCAAGCGTGGCTACAGGTGAGAACCCCCAGGGGCTCCCGAAATTCCTGCTGCCTGGGCAGTACCGGCCGCAGGCTCCCTGGGTCCAGGCACCTGTCCGTCTGTCAGTCTGTCTGAAATCTAATATCACATTTTACTCCAGCGTGCAGCCAGGCGACCGATGCTCTGGAATGAATACCAGACCTTTATCTAGTTTTCTGAATTCAAGAACCTTTTACGATCTCACTGTTGACCAGAAGCCAAAGAAACAGCAGGTGACACGGCCAGAGGACGTGGGCACTGAGGCCTGGCGTCAACCCCGGCTGCCGCGCGTCATTGCTCCTGAGCCAGTTTCTGGACCTTGTGGAGTCTTGTTGCCTCGTCTGCAGGATGGAGATGGTCCCAGCCTTGCTCGGTGCTTGTCAGGGTGAAACCCGTGAGGGGGTGGATGGTGGTACCCAGGAAGGTGTGTCCACATCCCGGCGCCCGGAACCTGTGGCAGTGACTTTGTCTGGAAAGGGGTCTTTGCACATGTGACCAAGGATCTCAGATGAGATCATCTGGGATTCTCTGGCCCCAAATCCAGTGAAGAGACAGAAGACATGAAAACTGGCCCATTCCCCTCGTGATTAGAACCACGGTATTGATCACAACGCTGTGAAAAAGAGCTTCGCATGTGTGTGTTCATGGGGGCGGGGCGGGGGGGGCACGTACAAATAAATAACTGTATCCACACCTGTGATGGTTAATTTTATGTGTCAACTTGACCGGGCTAACGGATGCCCAGCCCCCCAGACGGCTGGTAAAACATCATTCTGGGTGCATCTGCGAGGGAGCTTCTGGAAGTGATGCCCGTTTGAATCTGCACACTGAGTAGAGATCGCCTCACAGGGTGGCAGGCGTCCTCCAGCCTTGAACTCTGACTGGGACCCACACCACTGGTTCTCAGGCCTTCGGGTTTGGACTGGAACCGACTTTCCTGGGCCTCCAGCTTGCAGACGGCAGTTGGAGGGACTTCTCAGCCTCCATAATCATGTCAGCCGATTCCTCGTAATAAATCTCTTTCTGTACATCTCTGTATATCCTACCAGTTCTCTTTCTCTGGAGAACCTTGACTAACACAGTATCTGGACATACACCTAGGCATCTATCTATCTGTATATCTATTATCTATCTATCTATCATCTGTCTCGAAAGCTATTGAATTTGTACATGGGTTAATAGGAGTAAACTTTCTAAAGGATTCCTTTCTCCCATGCAACTTGCCATAATTTTCCTTCTTGCTGAATGTGCATTTTTATTTTACACATTTTACTAAAAATTTCTCTAGTTTAGGATTCAGAAAGAATGGGACCTCTATTGCCATACAGACCACCTGCAAAGCATTCCTTTTTCTCTTCTTTTCTTTAGATCCTAAGACATCCATAACATGGGCAAGACAAGACATGCATGAACCTTCTCCATACTTGCTTCCAGGGACAAGAGCCCTGGACCGGGGTCTCATCAAGAATCAGAGGGTCCTTCAGGACACCTGCCCCTCCGCTGTCCCCAGCAAACAAATGTACAACAGGAGACCGTTTCTCAATATCCTGTTAGAGAAGTGTAAGGTGACACCGCCAGTGTGCATTCAGGGTCCCACGCTCATTAAACTCTCCAGGAATGAGCTGCTCATTGAAGAGGGTTGGGCTGTGCTGTGCCTTCTGTGACCAAGAGAAGAGGTGTCCCAAGGGTCCACCCAGAGCAAGGCGCTGCACGAGGGCCAACCTCACAGCACAGGATCCTGAAGATAACAGACTGCAGAGCCCATTTGTTTCCTGGAGAGAGTCGTTGCAATGACGTCATAAACACGTCCTGTGGTTTGATAACCAAAGCCTCGGGTTTGTTTGTTTGCTTGTTTTTTAATTGCGGTGAAAAACATGCACTGTGCCATGTACCGCCCTGACCATGACTAGGCGCTGTCAGCTCTGCCCGGGCTGATGTGGAACCTTCTCACCCTCATCCCGGAGCACCTCCCCCTTCCCTCCCACCAGCCCTGGCCACACATCAGCTTTCGGCTTTTAAAACTATCAACGAGGATCTGATAGAAAAATACAGAAAGAAAGGAAATTCTGACCAAAGGAATTGGGGGCCGTGAGAAAGATCGAGGGTGTCTCTGGATGGGGGGCGGGGCCCACGCCAGGTCCCAGGGTCTCTGTGCCGTCAGAGCCACAGCTGTGTGACCGACGTGCGCGGCTTCCCGGACGTGAGCGCTTCTGCCCCCGCGCACCTGCCTTTCATGACTGTTGTTGCTGACCTCCTGCATGAAAGGTGCCAATCCTTGTAGATCTCGCTCTCCATGAGGTTACGTTGCTGCCCCCGGCAGTTCTGAAACTTGCTGGAACCCTCTGCTTCTGTGGATTGCTCCCCAGCACCCGCAGGCCCCAGGGGACACTTTAAACCTTTGGCATTTGGGGAATCAAGTTCGCAAGCCCACGCCCCTGCCTGTGACCCTGCCTCTGCGGTGGAGGTGGCCCTCAGTCCCAGCACGGGCACAGCCGGACACCAGGGAGGGGACCCAAATGTCCCGGCACATCCGCAACTTACATCACAGACTTGGCTCTTTATGGAGCTCACGCAATGCCGTTTTGTGTCCTTTCCACACACCAAGAACCCAACAACCGTATTCATTGTGTGGCTCTCACACTGAGTCATTGATCTTCTCACCAAGAAACCCTCAAGGTAATGGGACACTGTGACAAGGTCGCTCCTGAAGGGAGAGCCCGAGGCCAGGGGAGCAGTGTTCTAGGTGGACGCCCAGCATCACTCAGGCCAGTGTCCCCAGCAGAGGCATTCGCACGCAGCAGGAAGGCTAGCGGGGCCAAAGCCGCACACACAGGCCTCTGGAGACCCACCTGCGCCGGGAGCGGGCACCCGGCATCCCGGAGCAAAATGTGTGCGGGCCAGGTGCCATCTGGGGCCAGACCTCCTCCGTGCCATCCTGGGGACACCTGGCCTCAGCCGTCCCCTCTAGGGGCTCCGGGGAGTAGACGCCAGCAGCCTCAGGCTCAGACCAGTGTCCCCTCCGGGGACGCTGGAGGACAACACCCTCTGCTGGCCCAGCTGCCCTGTCATCACTCATCAGACGCTGTGGGAAAATCACTTTGCACGGAGTGGGGAGGGAGGCAATTCCCTGAGATTGATAGCACTAAATATGAAACCGCATGTACCCCATCCATGAAGCAGGGAATCAGAGGCGTATTGTTAGTGGGGAGATGAATGGAACTTGAGATAACCTTGGCAAATCAGGCATATGTTAGCATTAGGCTTTGTCACTAAGCAGGCTATAAATTACAGACATATTGTAAGTCCGTAAACTCTTCTAATGAATTGAGTGACAGTGGTAATTCAATGCGGGACATGCCAGCTTAACCCTTTTAAGAAATTAGCCCCAGGTCGCTACGATGCAACAAGCCAAAATGCGTTCAAAGTTAGTGTCTAATATCTCCCGAGGGAGCCCAGGCAATGAGATAAAAATACCTGGTTAAATGTTCCTGCAAATGAAAAACAGAAGTTCAAGACCCTGTGGGCAATTACATTATTTCACAGTTAATTCTTTCAGGAGTTTTTTTTTTTTTCCTGCACATAATCTTCATTATAGCCCTTTTCCCCTAAAATGATGCCAGTAACTAAATGGAAGGCGTAAGTCCCAGCGTGCAGTGCAGTTCTGGCGATGACTGAACCCATCGGGGTGCATTATGTGCTCTGGGGCTAAAGGCTCAGACACTTTAACCAGAGACGAGTGGGCACCACTCCATACAAATGTACTGCCCGTGGTGTCTTGTTGCCATAATGCAGTGGAATTTATAAATAAAACTAAGGTGCAAAGACAGACCCCGTGCATTTCCTGGCCGTTACTGACAGGTATGACACTGGTGACAGCTAAGCTGGGGTCGGGAAGCGATTTCAGAAATTGCTGTATATTTTAGTAAAAGTTGCATGTAGAAATAACTGACAAATCAGTGTTGATCAAAAGAAAACTTTAAATTCAAATGGGAGAATTAAAGGTAATATGTCATGATTTAAAATGTGTTGACATAGTAAAAAGCATTCTTTCGTTCTTACTCAGATGGAAGTAATGCAAAACAGCACCAGCGGATATAATTATTGTATAATAGGTACTGCTCTGGTTCCTAATGTTACAAAACTAAGAATTTTAAGAATAAGTCACCGCTATCTAGGTATACTTCCTCTCTTACAGAACACAATTATATTTTACTATAGGTGTTCAAGGGAAACGCGCTTTTTATTTCTTTTATCGTGGGACCAGCATTCTGCAGCCCTCTCTCTCTCTGCCACGGCAAGGAATTCCAAGCAGATTCAACGCCTGCAGATCTTACGTGAGCAGACCCACAATTTGTGTCATTTTCTCTGGCTCCAGGACAAGGTGTTCACAGAACATTTCTATCCAATTGAACTGTACAATTTACATTAACAGGGATGAGTACAAATCATAATTTTATTTTACATATTCTAACTGTATCTTTACTCAGGTGATCTGCAAGGACCTTGACCAGAAATGTCAGACAAGTCTGTTTCAGTAACTTATGAAATGGGATCATTTTTCAAATTTTTAAATTAAATTTTATTTAATAAAGTTTTATTTTTTTAATTTTAAATTTTTTTAAAATTTTATGTATTTTTGGCTGCGTTGGGTCTCCGCTGCAGTGAGCGGATTTCTCATTGCGATGGCTTCTCTTGTTGTGGAGCACGGGCTCTAGGCACGTGGGCTTCAGTAGTTGTGGCACACGGGCTCCGTAGTTGTGGCTCGCGGGCTCTAGAGCACAGGCTCAGAAGTTGTGGTGCACGGGCTTAGTTGCTCCGTGGCATGTGGGATCTTCCCAGACCAGGGCTCGAACCGGTGTCCCCTGCATTGGCAGGAGGAGTCTTAACCACTGCGCCACCAGGGAAGCCCCTGTGATCATTAAAGGATCTGAACCATTTACCTAAAAAATCTAATTCAGAAAAACAATCCATGGGCCTGCCATTTGCCATTTATGTGGGAAACAAAGGACAAACTCTGACTTATCGAATTTCCATCACTTTTCTGGGGGTGCACGCATCTTTTGTTAAATTGGACCGTAATTTTTGAACTAAGTAAATGGGCATGGTGTCAGCTTGCAGGCGAGCAGGTGCCTTCCTTCTGGGGAGGTCAGCCGCGGTGCACTGGCACGGAGACCCCACCCGCCCGGCTGCCGGCTCTCCTGACGGAGGGACAGACAGGGCACAGGTTCGCGGTCCCGGGCACCCTGCTCTCCTGGCTCTCACTCCTCCGTCCTGGCTACTGGAGTGCCCGTGGGCACACAGGGCCCGTGGTGGTCGTTCTTGGTTTCTGTGAATGAAAAATGCTGCTGCCGTATCAGTAAACTGAGGGTGATGCATCCATCAAGCCATCACATGCCAGCTGCCCCCACGGTGTCCCTGCGGGGACTCCGGATGGGAAAGCGCAGGACACAGGCCCCAGAGAGCTGAGGTGCACATCAAAGGAACGATTTCCGTGAGCCCAGACTCCCATACCTTCCCACACATAGAGAAGCGCTACATTGCTTAACTGGAGATGTCTGGTTTGCTTTCATTAACAGTAATCTTTTGATGTTCCGCCTACCTGGTCTTTGTTGCAGAAACTCCTATATATCCTGGCTCCCCCCTGACCTCTTCAGAGGAGTCCCTCCGAGGCTTCTGAGAAGCTGCGTCCCGGGCTTGAGCCCTCAGTTTTTGTTTGCCAAATAAAACATAATTTTATCAACCTTTAGGTTGTGCATTTTTTTCAGTTGACAGTTCCGATGCAGAGACGAGCATGACGTTGACGCCCAAACTTCGAGAAGCTTCTCAGCCCTCGAGGGTGGCGCAGGAGCTGAGGGGGCCATTGGCTTGTTCTATTGGGCCTGCTAAGTACTTAAGGTGGCAAATTCTACATACAATCCAGCTGCACAGCCTCTCTCAAAACATCGGACCCGACCACGCGGAGCTACAAGTCCGCAGGCCCCCCGCTTGCATCAGCAGGGCCTCTGCTCAGACCACCTCCCCACCTACCCCGCCCTCCCTGCCTGGCCCCCGGACTCATGGAAACACCCAGGGCGGGCGTCTCCCGCCATCCGCTCTTCTCTGTGTGTCTTTCCAGGCCCAGGTGGCCTTCAGCGGGCAGAGCCCGTGGCCGTTAGCAGCTGCTCTTCAAGTGCGGCCTGAGGGCCGGTGGCATGGCCACCACGTGTTAGAAATGCCGTCTCAGGCCCCTGCTGGGATCCGCTGGGTCAGAGCCTGCTTTGTACCGGGATCCCCAGGCCCACGTGAGCACATTAAAGTTTAAGACACCACGAACAGGCCCTGTGGGCACTCAGTCAGTACAGGTGGTGGCTGAGAGGGAGGTGGTGAATAGTGATAGCGCTGGGCCTGATTTTTTTTTAAAACAAACTAATTAAACCTACACTCAGATAAATAAAAAAAGTGAGCTGCACCTACTCCAGAATTCTCAGACGGGGGTGCGGTGGGCTGAAATTCAGGAAACTGGCCAAAATTAGCAATTCCTACCTTTCAGCTGGCCACTGCGCTGGGGACTGAATCACATCTGGGACTTTCATTCACCAGGTTTCCAGAGGACCGAGCTCCCCTCGCCGGACAGGGCTGAGAAACGTTTCACATCACCTGCCCGACGCTGGCATCCATGCCGCTGAGAGCTGTGCTCAGGGGCAGAGAGGAGCCTTCATCACAGGCCCTCGGGGGCCTCCGTCTGGGCCCCGAGTTCGCATGTTTCCTAGTGCGTCATATGGAAGCTGCCAGGAAAGGTGGCCGTGGGCCCAGAGAGCCTGGACAGCCTGTCACCCATGCGTACCCCACCCGGAGGGCCACAGGCCGAGGCCGTGTGTGCTGGTCGCGCTGGTGCACGCACAGTGGCGCAGGATCGGGGCTGTCTCTCCCTAACGCTGTTCTGCTCCTGTCCCGTCTTTCTAACATTACTGAATTCAGGACGACCCAGGACAACACGCCCCTTGGCCCCACGTGAGGACAAACCGGAGGGAGGTTTGGATTATTCAGGTCAGCACAGCCTCGGTGCTCACCTCTGCTGCTGACGCCCCTCCTGTGGGCTCAGGAACCCGACGCGAGGACCCAGCCCCTCAGCCCCTCAGCCCCCTTCTGCCCGCCGCCGCACCTGAGCCCGTCTGCAGGCTGCGGAGGGAGCCTGCGGCCCCCTTGTCTCTGACCCCTGGTCGTGTCCCTGCGACTCAGCACAGCTTCACGGGCCCCCGAGGGCAGGGCCAGCTTCCCTGATGGGCTGCCCACCTGCCCCTCACAGCCGCGCCACGTGCAGAACCCCCTCTTCCGTGTGGCTCCCACCCGCGGGCCAGGCCTGCTCAACGCCCGGGAACAGGAAGCACCCACCCAGCTGTTCCATGACGCTCCCGGAACAGAGGGAGGAGCACAGGCTATACAGGCCAGAACAGCATGGATCTTCAAATCTGCAGACGAGAAGCTCCAGAAACCTCTTCCAGCACCTGCATTCTATCATGAGACGCTGTCACTGTCTCACTGTTTCCCAGTCCCTTTCACCACAGGTGGCAGCACCGTCCCATGTGGCTCAATAGCAGCGCCCGCGCAGCTCTGTGTTCAGGTGTTGTGCATGGTTGTGGATGGTTGTCCTTGATTGTGGATGGTTCTATATGGTCATGGATGGTTCTATATGGTCATGGATGGTTCTATATGGTCGTGGATGGTTGTGGACGGTGGTCCTTGATTGTGGATTGTCCTATATGGTCGTGGATGGTTCTATATGGTCATGGATGGTTCTATATGATCGTGGATGGTTGTGGACGGTTGTCCTTGATTGTGAATTGTCCTATATGGTCGTGGATGGTTGTGGACGGTGGTCCTTGATTGTGGATTGTCCTTGATTGTGGATTGTCCTATGTGGTCGTGGATGGTTGTGAATGGTTCTATGTGGTTGTAGATGGTTGTACATGGCTGTGGAAGGTTGCAATGGTGTGGATGGTTGTATATGATTGTGCATGGTTGTACATGGCTGCAATGGTTGTGGATGGTTCTCATGGTTGTGGGTGGTTCTGGATGGTTGCAATGTTTGTGGGTGGTTGTCCATGGTTAGAGATGGTTGTCCATGGTTGTGAATTGTTGTCTTTGTTTGTGGACAGTTGTATATTGTTGTGAGTGGCTGCAGTGGTTGTGGATGGTTGTACATGGTTGTGGAAGGTTGCAACGGTGTGGATGGTTGTATGTGGTTGTGCATGGTTGTATGTGGTTGTCCATGGTTATGGATGGTAATGTATGGTTGTGGATGGTTGTATACGGTTGTCCATGGTTATGGATGGTAATGTGTGGTTGTGGATGGTTGTATATGGTTGTCCATGGTTATGGATGGTAATGTGTGGTTGTGGATGGTTGCAGTGGTTGTCCGTAGTCATGAATGTTCTAACAATTCTGCAGGGAGCAGGGGTCATCTCGCCTACTTCAGGTGGATGAGCCTCTACAAACTCTGCATCTCCTCGGCAGCACCTGGGGCCACAGGCTTTCACCCAGAACGATCTGAATGTCGCTTCACTTCTTAAACTCAAACGGATTCATTCAAAAGAGGTGCAAGTCTTGGTCCATTTCATTTTGCTCCGGGATTTACATGTTGAAATAGAAACTATTATAAACTAATTTCCTTTTATTACAGTTTGTTTGGATTAATTTCCCATTAAGCATGATACTGTTTTTCAGGTGCATAGGTTACTCATATTAACGAAGACTCTCATTCCAGGGAAAGGGAGGTTACAACCTGTTTGTTATAAGAATGGCGGCATTGGTTTGATGGGGTTGTAAACTGCAGGTGCGGACGTGTGGCCTGCTTGGGAGCACGTTCACATCACCAGCTGATAGGCTGGGCTCAGGCAGGCGGCTCTGCAGGCGCTCAGAGCAAAACACACTCGCTTTCTACGATAAATGAATAAGTAACCCCTTTGGTAAAGCAGGAAGGCCGTTGACAGTCTGCCTCTGCCCACACCCAGAAGCGGCTAGAGTCATAAAGCCACCGGAGCTTTTGCATTCTGACCCAACCACACAAAGCCAGCAAATAGCTGGAGCTCTGAATTTAATACCAGCTTTTTCAGAACAACGAGCTCTTGGAGCCTCGTAGCTAAGCCGGCCCCGGTGGCTCTCGTCCTTGGAACCACACATCTGCCAGGCGTTCGTGGGGAGAGCTGACTAAGGACGATCCGTCTTCTTGCTTAACCCCCAAAACATTCATTGTTTTCGACCAAATGACAACCAAAGTTATTTCAGAAGTTTCCTATTAGCCTCATCTCTTGAGGACACTTCATCTCAGAAACTTCCCTTGACTTTCAGCCTCTCAGACACTCCCAAGGAGCCATGGACCTTGCCCGGCTGCCAGAGCTCAAGGGTGTGGTGGGTGGATTCTGGATGGTGTTTTCAGAAGAGGAAATCTTAAAACGCTTCCCGAAGTCCAATCAGTGGGCACCAGGCTGGAATAACACGAGAGGCCAAGAGGAGAGTGAGGACAGGGGGTTGAAGGAGAGACGAGTTCAGTTAAATCCCAGTGGGATGGACAGGTCACCGAATATCCAAAAGCCTTTGAAGTACTTGGCGGGGGTGACGGCTTCTGTGCCAGTGGGGGGCACGCCAGCTCTCTTGAGACTGAGAAGCAGGTGGCATCGCCCTTCCACGGCTCTGAACACTTCAGAGTCAGGAGGTGCCAGGAGCTGGGCCAGGAGGAGGTCTGACCACCTGAAGGAGCCCGTCCTGCTGGGCCCGGCATGGGCGGGATGAGGAGCCAGCCACTGCAGGACCCCACTGGAGCCTGGGGTCGGTGAGGGTCAGGGACTGTGGCGGAGAGGCGGAGGGGATGGCAGAGTTGGACCCTGACCCTGAAATCCCGGGGGGAACGGTGCCGGGCGCCCACCTCGGAGGGGCCTTGGTGAAGGAGCTCATACTCCCTGAGCTTCCAAGAATGGCACCTGGGGAAGTGACTGTGACCTCTGACCCCTCCATTGCCCCTACCACTCGGCCATCCGGTGACAACACCCAAGCTAACACTCAGGTCCCCTCCTGCCATCTCTCCCACCTCCACCTCCTGCTGAACCAGAGAGGGGACCCCACCCCTGGACAAGACAGCTGACAGGCCTAGAGCAGGGCCGGCCCTCTGGGGGTGGGCATGGCCCGGCCTCAGGTCCCAGGTGCACAAGGAGCCCCCACCCCCCGAAGGCGGCATGGCGACTCAGAGGTCCCCCAAAGCCAGCAGGCTCAGCACGGCAGCCCTGGGCCCCCTGGGGCCACGGGGCACCTTGGCAACCGCCCTTGATGCTGTGTCCTGATGTGAAATTTGGCTGCAGAGAAATGCATCCGAACACATAACAAGACCCAGCTTTGATTTCCTTCCCTTCAGAGTGAGATAAAATTTGAAATGTTCAAGTTCAAAACAACCCTGTTGTTCAGGTTTTTAATTTAGACGTTGCCTCATTCTGCTAAGTCAAGGTTTTCCACCTCTGGCGCCACCTACCCACTGAGTCCGTAAAATGATCGTTTGCAAAGAAAGAACCTGTAGGGACTTCCCTGGTGGCGCAGTGGTTAAGACTCCGCGCTCCCAATGCAGGGGGCCTGGGTTCGATTCCTGGTCAGGGAACTAGATCCCACATGCATGCCGCAACTAAGAGTCCACATGCCCCAACTAAGGAACCCTCGAGCCTCAACTAAGGAGCCCGCCAGCTGCAACGAAGACCCAGTGCAACCAAATAAAATAAATAAATATTAAAAAAAAAAAAAGAACCTGTAAGCATCCAGCCTGGTGTCCCTACACATGAAGGGACGAGGCTCTGAAGCAGAGCAGTCACTGGGCCACGGCCAGGTGTGTGTCCACCTGGCTTCCCAGGCTAAGGAAAAGGCATCTTTCTTTTTAAGATCAAAATTAATTTTTAAAATCTCCCTCAATTATTTCAGATAAAAATCTGAAGAGAAGTGCCAACAAAATCCCTGGTTGTTGAACTTGTGATAGATCAGGACAGCGTTTTCGGCAGGAATCTCCCAAACCCGCCTCCTGTTGCCCACAGAATTACGCTTCCTTAGCTGTGTGTGCCCCACGAATAAAGATTCAGAGGGTGCATTCACCTACTCGTGCCCCAACCGCCAGATTTTCTGTACTTCAGCCATGGCATTGGCCTGTGACCTGCTAAGCATTTGGAATGAATTTGATCTCGGAATAAAATTAGCCCCCGATTCCTCAACCCAGTGGAAATTGTATGGCCTTCCCTCTCCACTTTCTTAATGGCTCCTTCACTACAAAGCCTCAATTGAATGGCCAAGTCGGCCATCAATAAGATTTGGAATTAGATGTACCGAGCGTAAATCAATAGAAAGGAAATCAAAACTAAAAGGCCAGAATTATTTTTGCAGCTTGCTTTGTGCAAAACAACTTTGCATTGAACCTCGGGGCCACCTGGAGACTCCAGAACAACTCTGCATTCCCGCTTCAGGCCACTAATGTAATGAAGCAAGTTTTATGAGCAGCCATTAATGACAAGGTCTATTAAAATGGGATTATATACCTGGCCTGTTCACCTCCAAGAGCTACTAGATAACAAAATTAGAAAATTCAGAATTCCAAGTGTTTGATTCCAAATTGAAAAGGCCGATGCATTTGCAAGGGTTTCAGCTGTCTCTCCACGGTTCCTGACTCAGATTTCCACAGAATTTCACACTCTTGTGAATTCAAGATGCGTCGCTTCCTTGATTCAACAGGGGGAGATACGAGGAAGCCCTTCAGGCTCATTTAGAATTGAGAGGAAGTTATCATCCTCCCTCCAAGACAACCTCCCCAGCAGCTCTGGTCTTTCTCCAGCTGGGCACACCAGGTAAGGAGGGACCTTCATCTGTCTCCGCCAGTCCACCCTGGTCCTGTGCTTTCAGACTTGCCAACCCTTTATCACATTAGGAAAGTCATTTTCCAAGCTAATCAGCTCTTGGCTACCAATGGCTGGTCAATTATTAACATGTTATCCCTTCCAAAAGTATTTCATCTTACATGGTACCCCCAATAACATAATATTTTAAGCAAAGGAAGAACTCTCTAATGGTAAAAATTCAGCCACCTGAGCCAATGAGAAGACAAGTTTGTGCCTTTATGGTTTGAAGGAGCTGCGTACTGTGTCGCCATCTATGGTTGGATCTGTGAACTGCAGATCCCTGTTGTATTTCCACAGTGGGCAACCGAGCCGTAAAAGATAGCAGAACTAACTGTTCTATTCTGAACGTTTATTAGTCAAAAGAAAACCATTTCACTTCCACCCTTCCTTCTAGTTCCAAAGCATGGAGATTTTTATTTACTCTGCATTGTTATAAGAAACATGAGTTCTTACTCACAATGAAGCGTAAACTCTGATGAGTGGGTGTTGGGATGTGTGATTTCAGGGTGAAAGGAAACAGCAGACCCAACTGTTTCAAGGCTGTGGTGTTATCTTAAGAAAATCAGCACCGAGAGTCTGTCATACAGAGTAAAGTAAGTCAGAAAGAGAAAAACAAATACCGTATGATAACACATATATATGGAATCTAAGGAAAAAAAAAAAAAAGTCATGAAGAACCTAGGGGCAAGGCGGGAATAAAGACGCAGACCTACTAGAGAATGGACCTGAGGATATGGGGAGGGGGAAGGGTAAGCTGGGACAAAGTGAGAGAGTGGCATGGACATATATACACTACCAAATGTAAAATAGATAGCTAGTGGGAAGCAGCCGCATAGCACAGGGAGGTCAGCTCAGTGCTTTGTGACCACCTAGAGGGGTGGGATAGGGAGGGTGGGAGGGAGGGAGACACAAGAGGGAAGAGATATGGGAACATATGTATATGTATAACTGATTCACTTTGTTATAAAGCAGAAACAAACACACCATTGTAAAGCAATTATACTCCAATAAAGATGTTAAAAAAAAAAAGAAAATCGCAAATGAGAAAACTATTTTTCACTCATTCACTGCAAAATTTAACAGCAGGCAGAGTGAACTTTTCTGCTAAAGTTGATCTTAACCTGTAGAACACTAGAATGACAGAAAGAGATCTTTGCACTTTTTTTAAACTGACAAATTCTACCTCTTTTCTGGAATCTCTGAGTTCTGGGATGCACTTACCGACATGAAGAATAGAAGAGAGAATTTCTATGGGAAAACATGGGAGAATGGAAACAAAACATGAAAAATTGGTGCTAAAAAAGAAAAAAGAGTGAATGTGTGTGTGTATATATGTATATGTAATAAATAAATACCTGATGGGATCTGCATGTTTTGAAATAGAACTCACTTCTATTTTGAAAGTGAGGTTCTTTCAGTCCCAGACAATGAGCAGTGATTGACGACCTTTGATATTTCCCCAAGAGTGATTTCAGGTTAAAAAAATACGTTCCATGTTAAGGTGAAGTTCTCACCAAATGTAAAATCTTACTGCCAGTTCACACATTCAGCCAAAAATTCCTTTAAGTTAATTATACATTATCTGAACAAGTGTATACACGTTCAGTCTTCATATCTGTACACATTTTCTAGTACTTTTGTTCTGATTTTTAAAGAACCTTGACTAATTCACTTTAGCGTGAAGCTAATCCTACACCGTGGGGCTAAGTATAAAACAAGTGACATTCTCAAATGGGTGACAAAAACGAACAGACTGGGGACAATTAAGTCTCATTAGCTGCGTGTTGTCACATTAACTACGGGGTGTGGCACCAATTTTCTCTTCTCTGTCATGAGCCAACACTCCCCCCACTTTTACGGAGCAAGCCTCTTGGTGATGAGATGTCCAGAGCAAGCCCCGGTTCAGCTCTGTTCATGTAGAGCCCTCTGGACTTTATTTCCATTGCCACAATTTTAGAAGTTCACCACTCAGGTCTGTTGGTCACAGCGATGAGTAACTGAAATGGTCAAGTATCAGAAAAAAAAATTCTTTCCCTGCTACTCAATCCGCACCACAGTTAGAGCCATGGGTGGGAACAGAGTGATTTTATTTCAAGTCATGATTTTAGAATCTTAAAGGTGGTCATGAGATCCAGACATATAGGATGCCCAGTTTTAATTCTTAGTCACTTAATCCCAGCAATTGTAGGACTGACAACTGTGGATTTGTGAATGCACCCAGGGGTATTAACTGTTGTCTGCTTTTCCACAGTGATGGGGAAAAACAGCAGTTAGGCTGAAGCACACGTATTAGTGGGAGTGTTGCTGGTTTAAAAGCATCTTTAAAGTTCCTTTACCCTGTCTCCCTTTTTGTCTCTCTCTAGTTAATGATGTCCTTTGGGGGAAAAAAATCCTGCATTTAAGCTCAGCTAACAGAGGTCCTACTCCATAGCGGTATGTTTTGCAAGGAGTGGGTTTGGATAAACTTTTCTAGCACAATTTTATATCTAAGCCCTGATTGCTTTTTCTTTGAATTTTCCAGTTAATACTTAATTCTATGTAAGCAACTTTTTTTTCCCTTTAATTGTAAGGTGATCCCATCCTCAAACAACAGTGTGTTTTGTATAATATATTGGATTTTGCCAAAATTATTTCTTAAAGCAATATTGGATTCTTTATCTGAATTCGAGAGAATGATACAAAACAGAACCTGAAAATGGAAGTGGTCTCAGGGAGCACATCTGCCCAGATGTTCTAGGCCGGTCTTTGCCATCCTGAGGCGCTCACAGCTGAGCATCTGCGCTGACCAGCCAAGAGATGGGATTTTATTACATGTAGAAATGTGTAAATAATCTGATTTCCTGTAACAGCAACATTGAAATACAGTCTTCTCAGAAAACACAGCCCATGCGGAGACAAAGAGGATGAATGAATGAACGGATGAGTGGATGGATGGATGGATGGATGAACAGATGGATGGAGAGATGGATGGATGGATGGATGGATGGATGAATGAACGGATGAATGGATGAAAAGATGGTTGGATGGATGAATGAACAGATGAATGGATAAATTGATGAATGAATACAGTGGTGTTCTCAGGGGTCCCCTTACTCAGGCAAACCCTCCCTGCTGCTTCCTCAGCAGAGGTGGCATTTCCCCTGGGCATTTCACTTCTCTTGCCCACACTTAGAATTCCCAGTAGAGGGGTCCTGGGAATGCAGAGCTATCTTGGCCCATTGAGGTCAAGGTTGGGGTCCTCAAGCGCAGCGCCCGGCACCACCAGCAGCCTCGGGCTGGGCAGTCTCAGGGCTGGTCTGCTCGGACTCGCCTCCCGTGGACCCTCCGCAGGTAGGAAGGGCCACTGGCCACAGCCCACGTGGCCTCCGTGCGAGACCGAGGTCCACTCCTGCCTTTACAGCATCCACATAACCAGTCTCTACAGTTAATCCGTGAAGCGTCAGAACTTGGTGACTCTGACACAGTTCATCTTTCCCAGCAACTCTAAAGCTTTCTGAAGACAAAAGTAAGAAGACAATTATACAGATTGCGGAGACCAGAGAAGGAGCAGGAGAAAGAGAAGCTCGAGAGACAACCACAGTGGAAAGTGCACAGCTCAGCAAATCACAGGGCAGCGTCCCAGCTGATAGGACGACGGCCCAGCCCCTGAGCACACACACACGCCTGACTAAACACCGCAACACACACCCGGGAAGAAGACTGCAAGTTGGGAGACGTCTTTGCAAGAAGCAGCACGTTAACCGCTGCTTGTGTACTTCTCCAACTACAGTCCTTTCATTCTTTCATTTAGAAAACAGTTTACATTATAATAGCCAGCACCACTTCTGTTTTAAAACAATTGATTATATGGCTATTGCCAAATTATGGATCCACTGGATATTTTCATAAGTGAAAACAACTGCAAATGTGCTTTGAAAATGACCTTTAACTGGAGAGTCTGGTGACACACAGAGGCACGGCCTAAGGGTCCTGGTGCCCCTATTCCGAGGCCTCCCGGGGGTTGAAACATCTCCTCTTTCCTCTCAAGTTTTCTGGGAGCAGGGGGCTGCTCTGCGGACTGGGCAGCGGGAAGCCCATGAGCTACAGCCCCTGCCCCCCGCCCTGGGGTCTCTGCCCCGCAGACCCCAGCCCTTGCAGACTGCATCGGAGGGCCACATGCTGGTGACTCCACGCGTTTATTCTGTGGCCGAAAGTGCCTCAAACAAATCTTCCCGGAACCTCAAAATCCTGCCAACCCCACCGGCTCAGCACCCGGCCAGCAAGGAATCTTCCCAAGTCCTAAACATCTCAGAAGCCAAGGTGCGGCAGCAAACAGCAGAGGCCCAGAGACCAAATGCTCCTGGGATGAGAGCAGGGCCCTGAGGAGCTCCTTCAGGGACAGGAAACGGCACAGCCAGTGGGGGGTGGAGGGGGGGTGGGGGGGGTTGGGACATGACCCCGGAGGCCAGACCCAGCCCAGTGATCTCAGCATTAGCCAGAGATAAGTGACCCAGCCCCCCGGGGAGGGCCGTCCTAGTGGGACCAGTGTAAGAGGCTTGTCTGAGGTCACCACCCAGCACGTGGCTAAGCTGGGAAGTCAACCAGCCCCTGGGACTGGAGCTGACCTCTTAACCGTGGTGCCCATGGCTGCTCCAAAGCTTAAGCCAGCTGGACACGTGCCCCCCACGTTTCACAGAAAGTCTGCACGCTCTTCTACTGTACGAAAATTGGAGCAGACATCTTTGTCCCTATTCTTCCCACTAAGCACCACGAAAAGCCCTGGTTGTCACAGACAAAGCAAACACGGGAAGCCTCCGGAAGGTGCAGAGGAAGCAGGTGGGCAAGGGTCATGAGGACCGGCCTGGCCGGGAGCCCCTAGGTTCGCAGTGTGGCTTATGGCTCCCACCAGGCACTGGAGAAACTTGGCAAACCTGGAAACACCCACAGATCCATACGAGAAAGCCTGCTCTCCAGCCTAAGGACCTGGAGACCAATCGGCCTCCCAAGACCAGCAGTGTTTCCACAGTAATGGCTCCACCCCAGCCAAATAGCACAGAAGAAATTCAGGCCCTGTCCCCAGCCTGCCAGCAGAAGTTCAGTGGCGAGTCAACACCTGCACCATCGCGGGGCTGAAAAAAGGCGGCCAGCCCGTGTTTGGGGTCGTGGTGGAGCAGGCTGAGCGGGGAACATGGGCTTCCACCCCAACTGACAGCAACACGGTGCACCAGTGCGGGGTCAGAAGCCTGCCTGCTCAAGGTTTAAATGAGATCCAAAGTCTTATAACACACACACCACCCACGTTTCCATCAAAGACCATCCGCCACACCAGGAAAATGTCATATGGAACAAAAAAAGAAGCTCAATAGATGCCAACACTGAAATAACAGATGTTAGAATTATCTGATAAGGACGTGAAAGCAGTGATGGTAAAAATGCTTCAACAAGCATTTACAAACACACTTGAAACAAATGAAGAAATAGAAAGTCTCAACAAAGACATAGAAGGTTTCAGCAAATAAATAGAAAATACAAAGCAGAACCATCTAGACATTTCAGAACTAACAAATATTGTATCTGAAACAATATCAGATACAAATATTGTATCTGACCCACAAGATTGGCTCAACCTTAAAATGGAAAAAACAGAAAAAAATCAGTGAAAAAAGGTAAAACAATAGACATTCCTCGGTGTAATTGACCATCTTAGCAAGCTGATGAAGAAAGAGTCACACAATCATATCAATTCATGCAGAAAAAATATTTAATAATCTCCTCAAATTGATGTACAGGTTTCACGCAAATTCCATCAAAATCCCAGCAAAATATTTAGCAGATATAGACAAGATTATCCTAAAATCTATACGGAAAGGCAAAGAAACTAGAATAGCTAAAACAATTTTGAAAAAGAAAACTAAAGTGGAATTACTCTACCTGTTTTCCAGACTTTTTATGTAGCTTCAATAATCAGGGCAGTGTGGTATTGGTTGGGGCATAAACACATAGATCAATAATACAAAAGAAACAGAATAGAGAACCCGGAAAGAGCCCCACACAATGACAGCCAACTGATTCTCTAAAAAAAGGCAAAAGCAGTTCAGTGGAAGAAGAATAGCCATTTCAAAAAATGGTGCTAGAGCAATTTTAAATCTTAAGGCAAAATAATGAACCTTGAACAAAACCCACAACTTATCAAAAAGTAACTCAAAGTCGATCATAAATTTAAACGTAAAATTATAAAATTTTTAGAAGACAGGAGAGAAGCTTCAGGACCTAAGGCTTGGTGAAGAGTTCTCAGACGTGACACCAAAAGCACAATCCATAAAAGGAAAAAAGCAGTACATTGGGCTTAGCACAATTAAAAACAGCTGTCATTCTACAGAAGACCTTGTAAAGATGATTGAAAGACAAACTATGGACTGAAAGAAATTTTTTGCAGATCAGGTGTCTAACAAAGCACTCATAGTTAGAATACATAAAGAGCTCTCAAGATGTAACAGTGAAAACCCCCAAACAATCCAGCTGGAAAATGGGCAAAAGATGTTGTCTGCAGAATAATGGTCCCCCAAAGATACCCATATTCTCAGGCCTGTAATCCCCAGAACCTGAGAATATCTTGAGTTTTATGGCAAAGGATAACTAAGATTGCAGATGGAGTTAAGATGCTAGTGAACTGAATTTGAGGACGGAGATTATCCTGGATCATCCACATGGGCTGTGTTAGGGTTCTCCAGGAAGCAGAGCTGATGTAGTAGGTGATGTAGGTATATATATATAGGTGTAGGTGATGTAGGTATATATCTAGGTGTAGGTATATATATAGGTGTAGGTGGTATAGGTATATATATAGAGAGAGAGATTTATTTTAAGGAATTTATTTTAAGGAATTGGCTCACACAATTGTGGTGGCTGGCAGAGCCAAAATCAGCAGGGCAGGTGGGCGGGCTGGAGACCCAGGGAAGAGGTGATCCTACCGTCTGCTGGCACAAGTCCCTCTTGCTCAGGGGACGTTTTTTCTATCCAGGCCTTCAACTGATTGGATGAGACCCACCCACAATCTGCTTTACTCAAAGCCCACCAATTTTTTTTTAATTTCCTTTGATAGCTAACATTTACTGAGTACTTAATACATGCCACGGACTCTTCCATGCACTTTATATTTTTTATATTTTTTCCCTCCCAATTTGAAAAACAACATAACATAAAATTCACCATTGTAACAATTTTTAAGGGTATAGTTCAGTGATATTAAGGGCATTCATATTGTTGTTCAATCATCACCCCCATCTATCCCCATAAATCTTTTTTAGAAAAAAAAGACATTTATTCAAAGAACAGAATATACTTAGAATTGTTTGCTTCTAAAAAGTCCATTTCCCCCAAGCTTTAACTTTATAATTTCATGTTAAGCAATGAAGTTATTTTACACAGTCTAGTTAAACAATTTTACAGAAATAGCCCCATAACTCTTTTTATCTTGTAAAACATAAAGTCTATACCCATTAAACAATAACCATTCCTCCCTCACTCCGCTCCTTGCACCTACCCATCTACTTTCTGTCTCTGTGATTTTGACAACTCTAAGTATCTCATATAAGTGGAATCAGACAGTATTTGTCTTATTGTGACTGCAAAGCCCACCAATTTAAACATAAATCTCACTCAAGACACCCTCACAGAAACAGCTAGAATAGTATTCAGTACATGTAGGTACTGTGGCCCAGCCAGAGAGGCCATTGTAATCACAGGGGTCTATAGATGTCGCAGCAGAGAGAATCAGAGACAGGACAGACTTTGAAGACGGAGGAGAAGAGCCACAGTCCAAGAATGTGGTGGCTCCTGGGAGTGGGAAGAGGCAAGGAAACAAATTCCATGGAGCTTCCAGAAGGCACACGGCACTGCTGACACCACGATTTTAGGCCAGGGACGCCCGGCTGGGGCTTCTGGTCTCCAGAACCAGTAAGATTATAACTTCATATTGTTTGAAGTGAACGTGTAGGACACACCTGCCCAGGGTGGGTCTCTCCGGCTTTGCTGTCCACACCCTTACAGGGAAACGTCCAGAGCTTCATTCATGAGAGTCCAGCTCTCTCTGCTTGGTCTAAATTGGAAGTGGAGACAAAAATCAGGAAAACTGTCAGTTACTGATCAGATCCCGGCAGGGGCTGTTGTTTACCTACCTGGAACTACCTGGATGGTTACTGTGGATGGTCCTTTTTGCTCCTGGATGGTCCTTTTTGCTCCTGGATGGTCACCACGGACACTGGTTTCCCTTCCCGGGCTGGTCACTGCAGACTGTGGGTCAAATTTCTACATCCCTTCATGGTGCTGTTTTCCATTTGAGGCTGCTGGTCAAAGGACCACACTTGAATGGAAAGTGTCCAGACCACTGGTCTGTGTGTCATCAGACCATTAATTAACTCAAATGGGACACGGAACCCACCATGCCACCTGCAAATGTAAGCTGTGCTTAAATTCAACATGTCCATGGACACTGCAAACGTTTGTAGTCTCCTCCGTGGCTATCCCTCAAGGTAGACTGCTTTCCACTACATCTACCCGAAGAAAACCTTTAAAACATCTGCAGTAGTTCCCCATAACAGCAATAAAAACATAAAAAGCCAAAAGATCCCTGGTGGGCCTGCCACCTTTGGGTCCTCCCCAGGTTTAGGGGGCACCGTTGCTGTGCATCCAGGACCACCCCCCCTCTGGTTGGAGGACTGTCCACCTGGGACCCAGCCCTGCCCTGGGGTGGACCGGCTACCCCATTCTGAGCCCCAGACATAGGAATCGGTCCAGGATTGGGATATGGGATGCGATATGGCCCAGGCAAGCCAACCAAGATCCTGTGGGATTTTCTCACTGGTGTGAATGGAGCAAGAATCTCTGAGGGATGGAGCTGGGAGGTGGCGCGGGGGGACAAGCAGCCTTGTTCCTGCTGAGACGGAGGTGGGGGACTGGGGATGGTGGGGAGACTTAGGCGTCAGCCCCTGCCCTCCTGCTGGCTCCAGCACCTGCTCTGTAACTCAGTGAGCTCCCAGCCTCCTTCCAACGTGCCTCTTTTCCCCGAAGCTGGCTTTGTTGGGTTCTGCCAGGTCTCAGGGTCTGCAGGACTGAGGGAGGACCGGATCGGGCAACAGAAGTAAGGAGAGGGGATCCCCGTCCCCCAAGGCCCCAGGGGCCTCCCACATCTTCCTGTCTCTGCCACCCACACAGGCAGGACCCTGCTCGCTTCCTGCCGTGATGTCACACACCCTGGACATTCCACAGTGTCCTGGAGACCAAGGCGGGAGAATCTGAGGGGACCTCAGGAGAGCGTCTTCCTTCCGCAGCTGGAGGGACATGGCAGCTAATACAGGAGTGACCGTCTTCGTCCTGCTGCTTTACTGCGGGCAGGGAGCTGAGCTCCGGCCAATAAGCATGACCACGGGTACAGTCATGGGGCATTGCTGTGGCCGGGAGAAAACGGGTGCCTCCCCGGGCTGAGTCAGGCGGGCCATGGCCTTCTCCTAGGGGTCCCTCCTCTTCATGCCTCCCCGAATTTACCATTTATTCCCGGGGGAATGGAGCAAGTTGAAGCATTGTTCTATATTAGAAGCTTTTTTCAGATCCAATACTCCATGGGAGAGTAGCATACATTACATATTTTAACTTTTAATTATGGAAAATTTCTAGCTTACCCAAAAGTAGAGGAATGGTGGAAAGAAACTCCATCACCCGGTTTCAATCGTATATGTTTTGCCATCTTGTTTTACACACACACACACACACACACTTAGTTGTTACTGGAGCATTTTAGCATCGTCCAAGATGCCTTATGATTTTATGCAAATGCCTGCTTGCTAAGATAAGGGCATTTTTCTCTTACATGCCTACAGTGTCATTGAAACACTAACAAAATTAACAAAAATCCCGTGCAGGGCTAGTACTGGCCCACACTCAAGCCTCCCCCCAGGTCTCAGAATGTCCTTTATAGGTGGCTGGTTCGAATCCCACCCAAGCAGGCCCCACTTGGCTCCGGCGGTTGTGTCCTGACCTCTGAGTTGAGGAAGGGGACAGTGGACGTGCCCCCCTTGCTGGGATGTAACTCGCTGGCCGAGGAGGCTGAAGGTGCAGACAGGGGCGGGGCCCCCCGACCCCCTCTTCCTGGCAGGAGGCCGCAAGCCCAGGCCCCCTGCTCCCCCCTCCCCTTCCTGCCCCCCTCAGAGGTCACCAAGGACGAGCTCGAGGATAGGGGCCCCGACAGGCTCCCGGCCCAGCTCCCAGGCCGGACGAGCAGGCCCTGGAGAGTCAGCACAGGGCCCATGCGGCTCCCCTGAGAGCAGGACGTGGCCCAGGCCGGGCCCAGAGTTACCAGGGGGGCGGCCCAGCCCAGCCTGGGTCTGGGCAAAGAGCAGGAGGTCACCCTGCCTGACCTCGTCATGAAGAAGCTACTCTTTCCAGCTGCTTTCCTGCAAGAAACTTGGAGTTTTGAGGCGCCTACCAAGGACGGCATCCTTTGGGTGCTGGGGTGTTGAAGGGTCTGTGACAGGTGGGGACGTGCGGTCACCCCACACTGCTGGGTTCCCCCGGCTGCCCGTTCCTTTTACGACTGTCGGGCCCCCGGTGTCCACGGGAGCTGCTCCCACACAGGCTTGAACCAAGCGCTCCTGATGCAGCCCCAAGTCAGTCCGTCTCCTCGTCCAGACAGAGACGTCCGCAGGTGACCTTCAAGGGCTTCCCAGCTCGGTTATCCTAACGCGGGCACAGGGCGGGTGGAAAACTGAGAATGTCAGGAGGAGGAGGGGGTGTCAGCAGGCAAAATGCGGTGAGGCAGCTACACTTGACAATGCACTTCACAAACCGGCCGAGATCACAAAACATAAATATTTTTCTGCCTACGCTCACTGGCTGGCTGGCACAATGGCTCCATTATAATTGGGGACAGACACAGAATGAGAAGAGTATTTTTAACAAAGTGCTTGCACGAGCAGCTGTACCCATTCGTAATGACTCGTTGCTGTCGCATCCAAGGAGGCCTGTACTTTTGTTTGCTGCGTTTACGGAGGTCAGCACACTGGGAAGCCATTGTCATCACAGCACGGCCCTCTTTACGCCTTTTCCTGTATTGTTCTAAGCCGCGGGCCGCAGATGAGCCGATTGGTATGCAGATTGCCCATCATTAAAACTGTTTGAAAATCAGCGTCGTCACTGCTTTAGGGCTGGAACTTGAGCGTCTGCAGGCGCCACCTGAACGCTCTGTGTGCCCCGAGGGGAAGGTGGCCCTGCCCCGCCGGTCCCTGGGGGCGGCTGTCTGCTCTCTGCTCCCCCCAGGGGTTGGAGGAAGAGGCTGACCTTGACCTTCAATGGAGGCCGTGGAGCCGGACACCCAGCTCTGAGAAGAGTGGGAGGAGCCCTGGGTGGTGCTGCCGGGGGACCGACACTCAGAGTCACCGCCCACTCCCCGGCCCGCGAGGCCAGTTCAGGTCGGCAAGGCCGGGGAGGCCGGCGGCCAGGAGCCCAGGGGCCCCACGGAGGACTGGCTTCCGGCGGTCAGCTCCCCCAGGGGCCTCGGACCACCCGGATCGCTCGCTTACGGAAGAGGAGCCAGCGGGGCCAGTGTCTCTGCCCACCCCTCCCACCCCTCCCACCCCGCCAGAGAGGCACAGGGCAGGGGGCCGTGACGGTCTCCCTTCCTGCACGTCACATCCTCAGCCCCCAGACGCGCTCGTGGCTGGCACCGGTCCTGCGGGAGCAGCGTGGGCTTTGTGCGGAGGACGTGCGGGTCCCTCCTCACCCGCCCGGCGCTCCTTACCCCCCCGAGAGGCGGCGCCAGTGAGCGCTGCCCGGGAGCGCGGGTGTCCGCTCCAGCGCCCGGCGCGTCACCCGCCCTCACCCCTCCCTCCTGACGAGCCCCCGCGTCCCAGGAGCCCCGTGCAGGGCTCCTCCCCCTCGAGCAGGTGGTCGGCCCCGCAAAAGCCAGGCCGCTGACAGAGAAGTCGGTGCAAATTCAGGGAACGTTGTTAAACTGTTGGGGTTTTATCCTCCCCTCCAGGTCCAACTACTGAAATGAGAACCAGTTCAAAAAGTCAGGAGGATATTCCCGGAGTATTTGGTAAGGAGCCTCCCCTTATCGCACATCGGGTCCATGCCTGGAGGGGGTGGGGAGCGCCGGTGGGTGTGTCCCAGATAAGCTGGTGCAGTCGCACGAGGCGGAGCGAGGTGACTTGGTCTGAGGCTAGGATCGCGTTCCCACGGCCCCGCGCGGGTGGGGGCTGCGGCGGAGTGAGACCCCCTTAAGGATGCTGCTGGTTAGGCCGCGCAGCTCCGGGGCCGGCCGGTGGTCAGGCGAACTCTCGGGGAGAATCCGGCTCCACCAGGTCAGGGGGTGGCTGGGACGAGGACTCACACTTGCCTGGCGGGTCTGACAGTTACCGTAGCGGAGAATTACAGTCCCGACACCAGCACCCGCCCCGTCCGGGCGGCCCACCACCCAGAGCCCCAGACAACCTTTGGGAAAAGGTCAGAAACAATGGAGTCACCGGGATTTCTGAGGATTTTCTGGGCTCAGCAAGCTAACCCTGCAGGGGAACTGCAGCCCCTGCCCTGCCCTCACCTCCTCCCAGGTAGAAAGTGGAGAGCCTTAGAAGTGAAAAATCCTTGTGTCTGGAAATAAGCCAAGGCGACCCTCATGAGAACAGCAGAGGTGCTGATTCAGAGCTCGCTGTACAGTCAGCCACCGTCACTGGCGTGTGGCAGAGACTCCGGCAGATGGGGAGGGGAGAGCTCATGGTGAGAAAGGGGGTTCAGGGGTGTCCTGGGGGAGGTGCTTGGGGGACAGCTCAGGAGTGTCCTGGGGGAGGTGCTGGGGGGACAGCTCAGGGGTGTCCTGGGGGAGGGGCTGACCAGAAGCGGGTCCGTGTGATGGGTTAGGGGAGCACGTCTGACTCTCTCGCATCCTGAGTTGGAAGCAGGGAGGAGCACGGGAAGCCATCCGTCACTGATCAGGCCCGGCCGTCGGGGGTGGGGGGGGCGCCGATCCCTGCGGGCGGGCGTTTGGCCTCCAGGATTGTCACTGGGGGCAGCGTCAGCTTCCTGCAGGTGTGACGTCTGGGCGGCCAGCTGGCTGCCCCGCAGGGCGCTCACACGTGGGCCAGAGGGCTTTCTGTGCTATGTAGGTCAGGTCATTGTCCGTTTGCATGTGCAATGTCTCATTTCTCAAAAAGGAAAATTTTAAGTAGAAAAAGGACAAGGTTTAAAAGCACAGAGCTTTCTCACCTTGCACACCTGGTCGGCTCATGTCTACCTGAGGGTTTTTCCAGCTACGATTATACGCACAACATACAGAGGCGTGGAAGTTTCCGGCAGCTTTTGGTTTCGGTGTGCCCACCTTTGGGGCGTCCCCAGCCCCCAGCCCTGGGGGTGACTTCGGCCCCTCTCACCCAAGGCTGTCCCTGCCCGCCAGCAGGCAGGGTGTCCTGCTACAGCTGGGCTGTCACCACCCGCTCCGGGGACCTCTCAGGAGGCCTGCAGGTCACGGCGCAGGGGGTCCCCGGAGGCCACCCCAGCGTGCTGCGCGTCACACTGACCCAAGGAGGCCGAGCCCTGTCCCCTGCCTGGCCGCCGCGCCAGCCCCGGGTGGGGGCCCTGTGACAGCTGGAGGGCTGCGCACACCTCGTCCTGCCCTCACACGCGGCTGGACGCCTCGCGACAGAGACCTGGGCCCGGGGCTGGGCCGTCCCTGACCCGCCAGCACCTGGACCGCGTCGGGTACACAGTAGGTGCTCGGTAAATACTTGTGGTTCCCATGAGTGTCCACTCTTCCCCGTGGCCCCCCATCTAGCCTGACGGCACGACGTTTTAGGGACTTAGCAGTGGTCCTTCTGCACAGCAGCTCCCAGAAAAGGGGCCGAGGCCGGCTCGAGGTGGCGGAGGGGCTGCCGGAGCAGCTGCATCGGCCGCACGAGCAGAGCCCGGGGGGGCAGCCCCGCCCCGCGGGGTCCTGTCCTGTGTCCCCAGCAGCCCCACCAGGAGGCCGCGCCCCTGAGGTCACCCTGGCCGGCGCTCCAGCTTGAGCCCCGGGGTCCCGGGGGGCGTCCACAGCTCCAGACGTCAGGGCCGCCGCCAGGTCGTCAGAAAGAAGCAGGGCTGCAGGTCCAGACGCTCCGCACATCCTGTACCCCCCACCCCGGCTGCAGGGGTCTCAGAGCGCCCCTGGGTGCACACAGCCATGCCCTGGCCAGGCTCAGGCTCTGTGGGGAGGGAGCCGCAGAGCTGGGAGAGCCTGGCCCCGTGCAGGGGGCGAAGTCTCTGCTTCCTGTGATGCTTGCGGGCTTCTCCCCTTTCCGTGTGTCTCCACGTGAGCTGGAACCGGGGGACCAGCCGACCGCTTCAACTTCGCTGGGACTGAGGGGCTCCCGGGACTTGGGACTTTCATGCTGAACCAGGAAAATCAGAGCTCGAGTCAATACAAACCCAGCGCGTGGATGGCCGGTCACATGACCACCGGGCTCACAGCTGGGGCTCAGCGCTGCCGTGTATTCATTTAGCCTCAACCCCATCCCAGTCTATGTTAAGTGCTCCCTACATGCCCTGCTTCATTTGAACCTCCTAAAAATCCTGATGAGATAAGCACAGACCCCATTTTACAGACGTGAAAACCCGAGGTTCAAGAGAAACGTGTGTAAGAGCACAGCCAGTGAAAGCAGAACCAGAGTGTGGTCCGGGGCTGCCCGACACACAGCCCAGGACGCCCATGTTAGCAGCTCCCTGGCAGAGGTCAGAGGATGTACAGGAAGGAAACCCTGCCGCATTAGGTAGAAATCAGGGAAGATGCTCGTGCCTGCGTGCCGGGGGACAGCTAGAGGGGGAGGTCTCAGAGAGGGGACAGGACGGCAGCAGGGGCAGGAAGGAGAATTACGACGCCGCCCGGGCCGGGTTTCCAGCGTCGTGTCTCTGGGGGCATGTTTCTTGTCCAGGGTGCCGGATGATCTCAGGTTTTCAGAAGTTATTTAGGGAGGCGGTGGTCCCCCGCCGAGACAAGGTGCTTTAGAAAGCAGGTCCGTCTCCACGGGGCTCCTTGAGTCCCTGTGTCCAGTCCTGCGTTCGCCGCCTGCCTTAGGTCTGCGTAGAGCAGCAGGGTGTAGGGTCTTGCATCGCTGGTGTAACTGTCCTTGTGTGCTTTTCCCAAGATGAAATTCTGGTCCAAGAGATGTTGGAGCCAAATAAATCAGCATTGTCGAAAATGCAAAAGAGTGGAAGAGCGTTATCAACAAGATTATTCAAGGAAAAAAGCAAGTACACATTTTTTAAAGCCTAATTGCATGTGTTCCTAGAGGTCTGTGGTATATATGCACAATCCCATCATGGTAGCGTTCTTTGAGGCCAGCTACTTCTGGGGCAAAAGCAGGTGGAGATGTGGATGAAACAGTAGTCCCCAACATCTGCTATAATCTTCCTGAGACTGGGGAGGTCACACCTGGACAGGCAGAGACAAGTTCCTTTATCCTGGCTGATCTCTGGGTGCACGTGCAAGAAAGGCCTTGTGCTTGGCATGCAGGTGGGGTTTAGCCACTGCGGGAACCCGGGGCGCACGGAAATAGGAGCTTCTGAGCACCCAGCATGTTTGATGCTCACCTAAACCTCCGAGAGCAGGGCGGTGACTACAACCCCACCTGACGGGGTAAAACTAAGGTCTGGAAGAGGACTGGCCCAAGGCCCCAGAGCTAGTAGTGAGCAAAACAATGTGCTTTCCCAAAGTGCAGCTTCATGTGGTCCAAATGCGTACAGATAAGTAAAATAGCACCCTGAGACCCAAGATGGAACATTTGATCCTTGCTAAGGAGAGAGCGGCATGGCAGAAATCTACGCGCAGCACGTGAAAATGCATTCAGCAGCAGGGAAGTTCAGCGTTTTCTTGAGATTTTACATCCAGATGTAAGTTCCAATTCCTAGCGTTAGCTCGTGGAACATCTGCCAAACAGTTGGGTTCAAGGAGGTCAGATGATGCCTGACTGTTTACATACTAAGTTGCCAGAGCACATTTTCAGTAGAAGTTGAAAATTGTGTTAGCATCCCAAGCTAATGTTTTAAAGTACAGTATGGATCAAAACGTTCACGGGAGCGTACATTTATGTTTTCCATCATTTTTTTCCGACGAGGTGGGAGGATGGGAGGATGTAGGCAGAGACGTCTCCTTCGTGGGGGATAAACAGCGTGGTTGGAGGGTTGGAGAGCGATGCTGCTTCCGCCACCGTGACACCTCCCTGGTCAGGCAGATTTCCTGCCTCCTGGGGACGGAGAAGACAAGAGCTGACTCAAAGACACATTCCCGGGCCCATCGAACGTCTCTGCAGGTGGCGCCCGGGAATCTGCATTTCAGCCCATTCCCCAAACAGTCTTTCCAGTGAGCCGGCGGGCGTCTGGTGTTTGGAAGATTGAACAGGAATAGGGCTGCAGTTACAGTTAATATTTCTAACACCTCTGGGTGCATCCCACACATTGACCTGTGCAAATTGCCCAATGGCCAGTGTGGTGTTTGCTGAATGGCAATTTTTTATTTCTATCATCCTTCTCTGCTTATTAATTGGGATTCTGGTTTAAGGAAGAACTTGCCCTTTATAAATATGTATGTATGTGCATTTTTAAATGTTTATTCATATCCATTCGCACTCATAAATATTTATTCTACCGATTTTAGCACGTTAATGTCATTATTGTCTTGTCCAAATTGCCCCAAATTTGCTTTGGGAAATCCTTCCATTTGGTTCTTCTGTCCTTTTAATGCCTCATCCCTTTGGAGCACTTCCTTACTTTCTGGCACCACAAGATGTCCTGGGCCTCCTGTACTGCACCTGCCCCAGCCTAAGAATCAGGTTTCTTTTACTGGAGAACTGAACTTAGAAACCAAAGGTGGGTGCCAGGTAAATTCAGTGGAATAGCATTGCTTCCAGTCTCTCTCGGCAGACAGAGCTGGAAAACACATGAAGACACACAAACACACATGCAGATGCAGACTCAGACACATGCTCACACAGACACAGATGCACACACGCACGCAGACATGCACAGACACCTCTTGCTGACTTCTCCGTCTCCCTCCCTGCTTTCTTTGTTTCTCTGTATAAACCATGAGTTCACACTGGCACCTCTGGTTCCACTCCAGTATCAATTTCAGGGGCTCTTCTCGAAGCTCCTTCTCGGTACCACTTTGTTAGGAACCTGGCTCCCACTTTCCACACAGATTTAATTGTTTGCTTAGTCCTGGAGTTTAGAATTGCTATCCCCACCCCTGAGAAAATCCAATCACCCCACAAGAGAACAATATTTTTCATTGTCCTTTCATCTCTCAGTGTCATTGTTTTCCGGTGTCACCAGGGCCATCCTCCCTGCCCACCGGCCACCCTGCATGTGGCTCATTTCTAATACATAAGGCTCCTTGTTACTGTTTGCTTTCCCTTGTTGGTCCCCTCATCCTGTTAATTATAAATACCTATTTACATTTGACTCTGTGAAGCATCACCATGGTTTTGAAAGTCACACTCTAGAAAAAGGAACACACAAAGCTTCCCCTAGCCCATCATCCCACCTATATAGGGGACCAGTCTCCTTAGTTCCATCTTCCTGTGTCTCCTTTTGCACAAATGAGGAGATGAGGGATATTCGTGTATCCCTCCTTTATTGCATGAGGGGTACACACCATAAATCTCCTCTAGTCTTTTTTTCCACTTAACAATGAAAACTGAAAATCACTCCACATTAGTTAATATAGATCTCCCTCTATTTTTCACAGCTGCAAAATGTTCCACAACGTGTGTGAACCATACTTAGCGCCCTGCTATCTGTGTACAGTCTTTTCACTTGGTTCCAACCTTCTGCAGTTACAAACACTGCCGCAATGAACAGCCTGGTGCATAAATATTTTCCTATTGTTGGAGATGTATCTCCAGGGTAAATTCTTAGAACTGGGATGGCGGGATCAAAAAATGAGTGACTGTGTAATCTGAATAGTCAGATAATGCCTGATTCTATATTTACACAATAACTTTCCAAAATGCTTTCCAATAAAATTTGCAAATAACAAGAGTGTTTCAACCTAGCCTTTTAAAATAAAGTGTGAGCCAAAATGTTCATAAGTATGTAATCAAGGAAATGCTCCCCCATTTTTTCCATGTTCTTCATCCAAGAACCCAAAATTGATGAGAGTTACCAAGTCGGTGGTCCCGAGGTTTACCATGAATCACAGCTCTCCTTTGGCCTTGAAGACAGGTCTCGCAACAATGGTAAATGTAACCTGGTGACTCCCCCGGCCGGCATCCCGCGTGCAGTGGAGGGATGGGGCGTGGGCATCGAGCGTGGCTGGCACCGCAGCCTCACCGTCAGTGTGTGCTCACACTTGTAAATTATCACCAATCTGATGGAGGCGGAGGGTGTTTGTGTCTTGTTTAATTTGCAATTTTCTAATTATGAGCAAGTTTGAACATCTCATACTTTAAAGGCCATTTTTTTCATCATTTCAAAATCTTTCCTTTTATCCTTTCCCTTCAGTCTTTTCTCAAGGCTTATTTTTAAAATATAGTTGGAAACATACAATATAAATTCTGTATCTTGCTTCTTTATGTAATATGATAATGATTTTCTTTTTTTCTTCCAGTTTTATTGAGATAGAACTGATACACAGCACTCTGTAAGTTTAAGGTGTACAGCATGATGATCTGATTTACATACATCATGAAATAATGATCACAATAAGTTCACTAACATCATCTCATTTAGATACAAAATTAAAGAAATAGGAAAAAATAATTTTCCTTGTGATGAGGACTCAGGATTTATTGTCTTCACAACCTTCATATATAACAAGCAGCAGGGTTAATTACATTTATCATGTTGTACATTACATCCCTAGTACTAATTTATCTTATGACTGAAAGTTTTTACCATTTGACCACCTTCACCCCATTCCCCTCCTCCTGAGCCCTGGTAACCACAGATCTGATCTCTTTATCTATGAGTTTGTTTGTTTGTTTTTGAACTATAATTGGCCTACAACACTACGTTAGTTCCTGTTACACAACATAGTGAATCAATATTTCTATACACTTCACCGCAGTAAGTCTAGTTATGATCTGTCACCACACAAAGGTATTACATAATCGTTGACTATATTCCCCACACTGTACATTTCATACCTATTACTCATTTAGTTTGCAACTGGAAGTTTCTACCTCTTAATCTTCCTCAACTATTTCTTTTTTCTTATTATTGAAGTATAGTTGATTTACAATGTTGTGTTAGTTTATGGTGTACAGCAAAGTGATTCATTTAGATAGATAGATATACATATATATATATATATTCTTTTTCAGATTCATTTCCATTATAGGTTATTACAAGATATTGAATATAGTTCCCTGTGCTATACAGTAGGTCCTTGTTGTTTATCTATTTTATATACAGTGGTGTGTATCTGTTAATCACAAACTCCTTATTTATCCCTCCCCCTCCCTTTCCCCTTTGTTAACCATAAGTTTGTTTTCTATGTCTGGGAGTCTGCTTCTGTTTTGTAAATAAGTTCGTTTGTATCATTTTTTTAGATTCCACATATAAGTGATATCATATGATATTTTTCTCTGTCTGACTTACTTCACTCAGTATGATAATTTCTATGTCCATCCATGTTGCTGCAAATGGCATTATTTCATTCTTTTTTATGGCTGAGTAGTATTCCATTGTATATATGTACCACATCTTCTTTATCCATTCCTCTGTCAGTGGACATTCAGGTTGCTTCCATGTCTTGGCTATTGTCAATAGTGCTGCAATGAATATAGGGGTGCCTGTGTCTTCTCAAATTAGAGTTTTCTCCGAATATATGCCCAGGTGTGGGATTGCTGGATCATTTGGTAGCTCTATTTTTAGTTTTTTAAGGAACCTCCATACTATTCTCCACAGTGGCTGCTGTAATATTTTTAAACCTTTGGATTTGAATGCCTCTAGGTTGGCAATGCTTCTACAGGTAGTCATCATCCTCAATAACCCCTGCTGGCATTCATGTAAAGTAAGTGCCCAGGAGAAGCAAGGATCTAGGTGTTTAAATCCTGACAGTGAGAGAATGTTCTAATTTCATTCTTTTCCATGTAGATGTCGAGTTTTCCCAGCACCACTTATTAAAGACACTGTCTTTTCTCCATTGTGTATTCTTGCTTGCTTTGTTGTAGATCAATTGACCATAGGTGTGAGGGTTTATTTCTGGGCTCTGTCCTCTCTCCCATTGATCTATGTGCCTGTTTTCATGCCAATACCACGCTGCTTTGATTACTGTAGCTTTGTAGTATAGTCTGAAGTCTGGGAGGATTATGCCTCCAGCTTTGTTCTTTTTCCTCAGGATTGCTTTGGCAATTCTGGGTCTTTTGTAGTTCCATATAAATTTTAGGGTTATTTGTTCTAGTTCTGTGAAAAAACGTCATGGGTAATTTGGTAGGGATTGAGTTAAATCTGTAGATTGCTTTGGGTAGTATGGCCATTTTAACTATATTAATTCTTCCAATCCAAGAGCATGGGATATCTTTCCATTTCTTTGAATCAGCTTCAATTTACTTTCTCAATGTTTCATAGTGCTCAACATATGTCTTTCACCTCCTTTCCTTTATTTTCAATCATTCAGCATCACTTTAAGTATACAGCATACTACATATACTTGGATCTTGCTTTCTAAGGAGTATTGGAAAAAAAAAAATTAATGCATGAGTTAAGCCTACATACACTGTAAAAGCCTAAGAGTTTCACACTGATAGAATTTTGTTTTAAAACAAACTGATAACTATGGGGTAAATCCAAACAAGGATTCCTGGGTAAAACAACAATCGTGAAGCAATTCCTGCCTCATCATGAGCATGCAGCCGTGAGTGCTGGTGACCCCTCTGCAGGTGCTGGTCGCTCCCCAGCCTCAAACAGGCGTTCCTCCTCCCCAGCCGAATCATCCAGGCAAGTTTCACTGCCTCTGCGTGATGAGGAGTTGGTGGGAAATACTCCCACATCTCCACCGCCACCACGTTGATACTTGTCCAGTCTTTTTCACTGCACGAATGTAATGTTTCCTATTTCCTGATCAGGCATTGATTCCCCATCCTTTTGCTCTGCAGGCGTCCATTTTTGATTTTGCAGGGCATCTAGGATGATGGGATACCAGGGCCAGGAGGGGTCGGGATGACCCACCAGGACCTGCTAGTTTCCAGGAAAGAATGGATTGGCAGAAGGGCTACACAGCCAGTCAGTGGCTGGTGACATCCTCTTAGAGGTTCAGCCCATTTAATTAAAGGGAAACGGCGTCGTGAAGCCCAAACCTGCAGGGTAGGTGTCTGCAGACTCTGAATGAATGAACGGGCAGGTGAATGACTGAAGTGTCCCAGCTGGAAGGGAACACTGAGCCCTGGAGCTCATCTGAGCAGAGGACCGGCTTCTACAGGCATGTGTTTCATTAACACGGAGAAAAGGCGAAGTCCCATCGTGATCTAGTAACTTCACAAGCGGCTCAGATGCAACTTGACAGAGTTTCTGCTGTGGCAGAAGGGGCGGGTTCTGGGGTCCGCAGGCAAACCCACCGAGGGCCTCACCGAGGTGCTCACTCACTGTCCTGTCGGGATCCGGCCAGGAACCTGTGCCAGAGAGAGACCCTGTGGTCACGGAGAAACTGGGCTGGAAAAACTGGGGGAAAAGTTAAAGGAATGCTTCTCTGTGTTCACTGAAGGCAAAGGGCAAAGATAAAGTCTGGCAGAAACAGAGGGAAGAGCAGACAACGGCACGGCTATAGCTGGAGAGGAACCCATCTCCTTGCTGGGGGTTAGGACACGGCTGGTCCCTTCGGCCCCGCCTGGTGGGCTGACACCTTTCCACGGGAAGGGGGGCTCCACCAGGCCAGTGGTTCCCAAGCCACTGAGTGGGTCCTGAAATCAATTCATTGGGTTGGCACCAACATCTAGAAGAGAAAAACAGAATAAAAACAATGCATGTATTGATGAAACTTTTGTTTCGAGAGACAAGAGGTGGTCACTGGTCATGGTACAAAGCGCCTTCCTAGCTGTGTGGGAAGATTCAAAGACTGTGAAAGCCACAGCTTCGGGGGATGCGCTCACCCTTCTGTGAGTCTGAGATCTGGGCCGTGTGTGCATCACGGCTCTCCTCGCTGCCCTGGTCTGGAGCCAGGACCCACCTCCTGCTGGGGGGCCCGCGGGCGCATTCTGTCTACCCTGGGGCCCCCCTTCCCCGGCAGATGTCGGTGCTTGAGGGAGCTGCTTGCTTTCAGCTTCTCATCCTGAGCGAGAATGAGGCCCATCGCCGGCACCTGCGGCCTGTCCATCCGCCTGGGTCCGGAACAAAATACCGCAGACCCGGAGCCGAAACACCGGGAACCACCCGCCTGTCGGCTTTGCAGGCAGAGTCCAGACCAAGGGGGGCTGGGCCCTTAATCTGCTCCGTGCCCCCTGACCCCGGTTCTGGTGGTTTGCACAGTCCTCGGCTTGTAGAGACATCACTCCATCTCTGCCCCCGCCGTCGCCCGGCCTCCGTCCCTGTGCACGACTGTGTCTGCGGCTAAATTTCCCCTTTTCATAAGGACACCAGTCATGTTGTTGGATCAGGGCTGCCCTGCTCCAGTGGGACCTCACCTTAACTAGTCCCGCCTGCAACGACCCCATTCTAACTAGGTCACACTCAGAGGCACTGGGGTCAGGACCCCAACACGTGAACTTCAGGGCGACCCCTGACCCCACCTGCCAGCAAAGACCTTCCAGCCAGCGCCCAGGAAATTGTCAAGCCAAGAGGAGTTTCCCCGCTGAATGTTGACTGCCTTTTTTACAAAATAAAAACAAATACTTTGCCATTTTATTCTGATTAAGAAGTGGAGTGAGGCTTTGGGAGCCTTGTCTTCTTTCTTGTGTTATTTCCTCCCGTGATGCCTGGGTCCCAGGCACGTGGGGATGGCGCCCATGGCTCCAAGGGGACTGCAAAAGGGGCTCCCCGGGCTGCTCAGGACAGCCGCCGGGACGACTGGAAAGCGGTTTGGGGGGGTCAAGCCCAGCCCCGAGCACAACCCTCCGAAGAGGCTGTGGCCCGGGTGGGAAGCCACGACTCCGATTCTCCCGCGTGTGAGCCTCGACTGACGTGTGCTCAGCTTGCCCGTGGGCCACACCAACAGCGTTTGTTTTTCTCGTCTGTGGGCTCAGAGTTTGTCTCTGCCTTGAGCCTGCTTGTCCTGGGCAGGAACGTGGGCAGAAATTCACCCAGCGCGAGATTGCCAGGAACGGAAGTAAGAGGAATCAGCCTGGTCATGACGACGACGTGCGCGTGCCTTTCGGCGCCTCCTACCGAGAGACGCAGCCCCACAAATGCGTGGGTCCCGTGACCGCCCTCGGGCCACGTGCGGACGGGCCTGGCGTGGCCCCGTGCGTCCCCTCATGCTGTCTGCCCGCAGCTCACGGGTGGGCATGTGTGCCTTCTGCGGAACAGGAAGTTGTTTAAGACGCAGGCTGGCAGCAGCCCTGACCGCTCTGGTACGAGGCCACCGGCGCTGTCTTCTCTGTTCTAGAACAGTGCAGCAGGGAGGAAGCAGCTCCCAGAGGTGGCCGCTCCGTGGGAACTCAGAAATGCAGACTAAGAGCGGGGCTCTTAACGAGCTGGAAGCGTCGCCACGGAGAACAACGCGGCGGCGTCTGCCCTCCGAGCGCGTGTTCACTGTAGCGCTCCTGTCCGTCTAGAAGCCGGCAGCCAGCGCCCCCCGCCTGCCCCTCGTGACACCGAGGGGACCCCGAGCCCCGGCGCCCCACCGAGATCGGCTCCCCCGGAGCAGGCAGGATCCATCCCCCAGGTCTTGTGGGCAGATTTATCTAGAACTTTCTCCCGTTGCCAAAGATAAAATCACCTCCGCGAAAGTGCTCCTGCCCTTCCCCCTCACGGGAGGCTGGATGCTCAGCATTGATTTAAGCGCGAGAGGGACTTCTGTTCCTGCGTCATCAAGACCCCAGCGTTTGCAGCGATTCGTCTGAACCAGGTTAGAGGTCAACCCCATACTCTTTGTAGACAAATGATCACCTAGAAGACAGTCGTCATACGTGTCTCTGTTTGGGGGACTTGGGAGCCTCAAAATTGGAAAGAATGAGTCGACTGTAATGCCTCCTGGGGACCACGTGGTAGGCTGAGCCGTTGGAAATCCCTGTTTGTGCGGATCAAACATGGTCCAATACCCGCAGCGTCACCGGTCCCACCCGGTCCCTGGCGCCTTCCAGGCCCCTGCCCCAGGGGGGGCTCCCGCCCCTCGGGGTCCCCGCAGGGAGGCGCGCCCTCCTCTCTCCATCCTCGGTCCCCCGGGTGCCCACGCTCTGCTGAGCAGATGCCGGGCCTTCTGCCCCTGTCACCACAGGCAGAGCCTCCCCTTTGCTCAACGGCCTCCCCTCCAGACAGACGCACGACCCCCAGCACACAGGCTGCCTCACACCCGCTGGGGGTGCGTTCATTTCTTCCACGAGCGGAGCGATCCCACGTTTCCCGGACTCACTGTTCGGGGCTACCCTGAACCCACCACTGACCCCCCAGAGACACAAACGTACAGGCCTCGTAACATCGTCCTCATGAGCCAGACCTCGGAGTCACGAGGCAGAGAGGTTCTAAAGGAGGGCTCCCAGGGGTGACTCTGTGACGTGGACTCCAGGCTCCGCGGCAGGGGAGCTGCTCTCCCTCCCCTTCCTGGGCTGCTAGAGGTTCCTCACCACTAAGGGGCGTGGTGCCACTGACCATGTAATATCACCTTTCCCTGACGTTGACCATTTTAGCCTAGTCTTAGATTCTTATTGGTATCTGTCATACTCCAGAGGAATCCAACCTACCCTCCTTCGTCTTTCTCTGCTGAACAGGAGCGGAAATGGAAAAGTTTCTGTGGGACGTGGTGGGGCGTGGGAAACAGTGCAGAGTAGAGGCCAAGAGCTGGTCAGATCCTGGCTCCGCCTCTTATTAGCTGTGCAACCTTGGCTAAGTTACTTCACCTCTCTGAACCTGTTTCATCGTCTGTAAGCTATGGAGTTACTGTGAGGATTAAACGAATTGACAGAGGTAAACAACTTGGGGCAGACAGAGTCTGGTTCATAAGAAATGTCAGGCATTATTACAAGACTTTTTGGTTTTTATTAAGGTATAATTTACATACAGTGAAATCCATCCTTTTTACCGTCCAGTCCTGCAAGTTTTGACAAATACATAGGGTCATGTCGCCATTGCAACGAACAAGACAGAACAGGTCCGTCACCCCAAATTCCACACCTCCATGTAGTCAATTCCTTCCACCACCCCCAGCCCTAAAAAGGACGGACCTGTTTCCTGTGCCTCTAGCATTGCCCTTTCCGGAATGCCGTACACGCGGTGTCGTTCGCTGTGTAGACCGTGAGTCTGGTTTCCTCTGTCAGCAAATTGCCATGTCGTGTGTGTATCCGCCATCGCCTCCTTGGTGCTCCGCTGGAACCACCGTTTGTTTACTCCTCACCAGCAGAATGACATCCAACCTGTTTCCAGGTTTGGGAACTACAAATAAAGCCACTGTAACCATCTGTATAGTAGTTTTGGGGCGAATACAGATTTTCATTTCACTTAGGTAAATATCTAGAGATATGGTAACTATGTTTTACTTTATAAGAAACTGTCAAAACAGATTTTTTTTTTTTTTTTTTTTACAATTAACTAGAAGGATTGAGTTGCCCTGGGTCCTCCTCAACATTTGATATTTTCTATTGTTTAACCAATCTAATGAGCCTACAGTGGTATGTTATTGTACTGTTAATTTGCATTTCCCTAGTAACTAGTAATGTTGAGCGTCTTGTCCTGTTTATTTGCCATCTGTATATCTTCTTTGGTCAGATGTCTGTTCAAATATTTTGCCCATGATTTATTAGTTTGTTTTCTTATTATTGCATTTTGAGAGGTATTTGTATATTTTGGATACAAGTCCTTCACCAGATATAGGATTGGACAATATTTTCTACCAGTCTGTGGTTTGCTTTTTCATTTGCATAACATTGTTTTTCAAAGATCAGAAATTCTTAATATTGATCAAGTCCAATTTATCAATTTTAATTTTATGGATCATGCTTTTGGTGTCAAATATCAGAAATCTTTGCCTAATTCAAAGTCACAAATATTTTCTATGTTCTTTTCTAGACATTTTACAGTTGTAGATTTTACATTTAGGACTATGATTTATGTTGAGTTAATTTGTGTCCATGATGAAAGGTATAGATATATTGTTTTGGTTTGATTTCTTGCATACTGATACTCCATTGTTTCAACACCATTTGTTAAACAAACTCAGCTTTCTCTGTTGAGTTGCTTTTGCTGACACTTTGCTCTTTGAATTGCCAGATGGTGACAATCAGTTGATCACATATGTGTGGGTCTATTTCTGGATTCTTTCTTTTGTCCCACTGACATAAGATCTATTCTTTTTCAGATATCACATTGTGTTGGTCAGTGTATGTTTACAACAAGATTTGAAATCAGGTAGCATGAATCCTCCCACTTTGGTCTTGATTTTCTAAATTGATTTAGCTATTCTGGTTCCTTTGTCTTCCCATATAAATTTAAGAAACCGCTTGTTAATTTCAACCAAAAAAATTGGGTGGGATTTTGATTGGGATTGCTACAGATCTGTAGATCACTTTGCAAGAAGCTGACATCTTGACATATCCAGTCTTCTGACCTTGCAATGACTTCATCTCTTTAGGTCTCCTGTGGCTCCCCTCATCAGCAACAAAACCCTGCATGATTAGATTATACATAAATATTTCCTATTTCTTGGTGCTACTACAAATGGTACTTATTTTAATTTCCAATTGTCTGTTTCTAGCATATCGAAATGTGATTGTTTCACACACTGACTCTGTAACCCACCACCCTGATCAACCTGCCTTCAGTTCCAGCAGTCTTCCTGTGGATTCTTCAGGATTTTCTACAAAATTATATTATCTGTGAACAGTTTTGTTTTTCCTTTCCAATATATACACCTTCTATTTATTTTTCTTGCCTTATTTCACCAGTTCCAATACAATGTTGAATGTTAAATAGGAGTGGTTAGAACAGACATCCTTTCGTAACTTAGAGTGAAAACATTAAGGATGCTTTTACTAAAGCTGATGTTAGTTGTGGGCATTTTTAATAGAATCCTTTTATTAGGTTGAAGAAGTTACCTTCTTTCTACTCCTAGTTCGCTGAGCGTTTTGATCACGAATGGATGTTGAAATTTGACAAAGTTTTTTTTTGTATCTATTGCAGGCATAGTGAACTTTTTGGTAAAAAGTCAGATAGTAAATACTTTAGTCTTTGAGGGCAATATGGTCCCTGTTGTAACTACTTAACTCTGCCATTGTAGCACAGAAGCGGCCAGAGACAATACATAAAAGAATGGGTGTGGCTGTATGTCAATAAAACTTTATTTACTAAAACAGATGTTGATCCTATATCTTATGGCCCATAAGCCATCGTTTGCCAACCCTCATCTTTTGAAATCATCAGCTGGGTTTTTTTAATCCTGTTCATATGATGAGTCACATGTGATTGATTTTGAGTGCTGAACCAGTCCTGTATTCCCAGGATAAACCCATTTGGTCATGACATAGTTTCTTTTCTATATTTTTGAGATTCAATTTACTAAAATTTACTTAACAATTTTTGCATCTATGTTCATGAGTGATATTGGCCTCTGGTTTTTTCTCCTTCTGGCGTTTTTGTCTAGTTTTGGTTTCAAGGTAATAATGGCCTCCTAGAATGAGTTGAGAAGTGTTCCCTCTTCTTGATATGTCTCTATGAAATGGAAATTATTTCTACCTAAAACGTCTGGCATACACACACACACACACACACACACATCTCTGGAATTCTCTTCCGACCCCATCTTTGAACTCCAGCTGCTTTGGCCTCTCCCTGCCCCCAACCCCATCTCCTCCACACACTGAGACCGCTGGGCTGGGCTGTGTCCCCCGTCACTGCCTGGCCTGGAAAGTCTCCAGGCAGTAAACTGGAGGTACCATAGGGAACCCTTCATTAGTTTCCCCTCTCAGGGATTTCTATCCTTTGCTGCCTGTCTGGTGTACACGAAATCATTATTTCATATATGTATTTTTTCTAGTTTTTAAATTAACTTGGGAGGGTAAATCTGGTCCTTGTTATTCCATCTTTTCCAGTCATGAAAATTCATATACTAGATTATACTGATGTGGTTCCATTGGGAATCCTGTAGCTATGACAATCTCTGCATTTTAACCCAGAGAGAAGATTCAGGTGGCCTGGAAAGAGCAGAGGCCAGAGACCCTAGCCCCCTGGGTTCTTTCCCAGCTAGGTCACCTGCAGCCCCAGTGACCTTAGGCAAAATCTGCCTCTCTGGGGTCTCATCTGTAAAAGGAAAGTGAACATCATTCCTGAGCTTTGTCAGGTGCATTGATGGTCAAATGGAACCCCACCTGCATAGGGACCATGCGAATGTTGTCATGATATGTGCTCCCTTGGGACTCCCAACTCCACAAATAAGCAAATTTAAGACGTAAATTTTTATATTTATTGATGAATTGTATGTTTTTCCATAAATTCCCAGCCTGAATTATCTGCCAAAATTTCCTATACAATTTCCTCTTAAAAATACAGATGTGGTTTTAAATATTCAGTGAGAGGATGATGTTGGTAATAATCTCTACAATGTGGAAAATCCCTGGAAGGACAATACACAGGGAGGGCATGACAGCTGCGGCTCCAAGAGGAAACTAGAGCCAATGATTGGAATGGCCTGACTTATCACGGACAGACTTTTTCAATTTAAAAATTGTACCATTAAAAATACAAATGTGGTACTTAAATAAAATTCAGCTTAGTATTTTTAAAGCCTGAAGCATCTTGAAGGACACTGGAACTGCAGACATCTTCCCTTCCTTGTTGCCAGCACAGCCAGCTCTGCCTCTGTGATTTCCGGGGTGTCTGAAAAGTCCTCTTGGTCCCCGACACTGTCCCCGACATCCTGACTGTGCCTAGACGCCCGGTTTAGACTTGGGGCTCTGTTGAGATCGAAGTGTCCCACGGGATAGATATAATTTTATGCCATAATCATTACTTTCCTATTAACATTAGCTTTAACAAAAGATTCATTCACTCACTCAGTAACTATCTACTGAGCATCTGCTCAGAACAAGGGGTTCTTTTCCAACAACCTACGGAGTAGCCAACGACTAGTTATTTCTCATGGGTTCAACAAATATAAACGTCTAAACCTGAAGGTTTTTCTTAAGTGTTCCAGGCTGTACTTATATGGAGTTTTGGGAAAACCGAACGGAGGCAGGTCTTCTTGGTGAGCTTTGTGAGTAGGGCGGGTGGGAAGGGCAGCTTCCTGCAGGGGAGGTCGTCCCCCGACAGCAGGGACCCTCATGGGCAAAAGCTGCCTGAAGTGGCCCCCACCCCCCATGCTGCTCCCCTTCCTTGGCAGCGGGACCAGTGAGTCCCACACAATCATGCGTGCGAAGGGGTGAACAGGAGGGAGGGTGGAGAATCGCCCTTTTGAGGGGTGAAGCATCTTATAAAATGTGTGTCCAGGACCAAGGACAGCAGCCAAGCGGTCAGAGGCATCGTCCGTAGAAGGAAGCAGTGCCCCCACGCACAGCAGACAACATAGATGACGCTAGCGTGTACTCAGAGCGAGGAGAGGCGCACGGGAAGCATGACGACGTGGCCCCCACCCCGTGCCTGAGTGCCCAGCATGCACTTTTGGCTCTGGGCTCCTGCAAGGAAGGATGTTTCGACAGCCTCACCCGAGGCCATGTCACGTCACGTGCTCTGCGAAATACTGCTTTCGCAGAGCTCGTGGTTGTCTAAAGTTGAAAAGATGTTTGGAATCCTGCCTTAACTCTTCACCAAAGCTTGATTGCTATACTTATTTTTCCTCCAGGAAAGAAGAACTCAGAAAATGATCAACATGCGAAACAATCGGTTCTGGACACAGTCCTTCAAAATATTGGAAAATCTCCAGGTAAATGGGAACAACAGTTTGGCTCTAATAGGGATTCTCTTCCCTGGTGAGAAGGGACGTAAGGCGTCCACTCAAGGGCCCCGCGTGCCCTGAGAGCAGCTCCGGAGGAGCAGGTGGCGCCGTCCCGGGGGGACCAGCGTGGGTGCACAGGGGTCTCCTGGCCCAGCACGTGCACGTTGCAGGAGTCCCGGGCCACCTGCGGGCGTCCCCTCCCTTCCCGCTGGACCGAGCGAGGCCGTGCCTCTTTCCCAGGAATAACGGGGACGCGGGGCCCCATGACACACCCACGTGCGGCGGTCTCCTGCCCCCGTGACCGGGCCCAGGGAGGTCCCGCGCGGCCTGTCGGATGCGCCCTCCTCTGCAGGCGCCCCCCACCCCGCCTGGGACCCCGCTTACCGCTCCCCAGGCCTCTTCAGCTACGACCTCCTCACTGCTGAAGTTGGTCCCCGCATTCCCCCGCGCCTTCTGCCCTGGGCCCACGCTTGTCACCGGAACCTTCCTCTGAGCCTCTTCCCTAGGCTGGCCTCCTGTCCTCCCGGCCTCGCCGAGGTAGACTTGGCAGCCGCGTGGAGGCTCCAGGCAACTCCTCCAGCACACCTGTCACCCACGTTCGGCCTCACCTGACGAGCCCCGAGCACCTGCCTCACGCCAGGCACTGTCTCAGTTCCCGGCATTTACCACCTCCAGCCCCGACCCAGGGCCCCGCCCTCGCCAAGCGCACGTCCCAGGCCCTCGGGGAGGCTCAGGCGGCCTCAGCGGCCCAGCCTGGGGGAGCTTCTGGGTCCTGACGTTTCCTACCGGCTGCTCCTCTGGGCCCCCATCATCCTCATACGGCAGGGCCTCCATCCCATCCTTGGTTCAACGCTGCCGAGGACGGGCTTCCAGGCTCGGCACTGGGACCTCCCGGGGGTTCAAGGTGTCCTCAGGCACAGGCCCAGCTGCTCTGAAGTGGGGCCTCCCCGCCTTGGACTTTGGGGCCGGAGCTGGTCCGGGGGCTCCCCCCACCTCCCTGCCAGCTCCTCCCCGACCTTGGCCGAGGCCTCTTCTTCCCCCAGAGCTGCCGGCTCCCTCCCCTCCTCGCTCACTGACCATCTCCCCTCAACCCACTCTCCCCACTTTCCCTCTGTGCAAACACGCCCGGGTCGCCTAGGGCTCTCTCCTGCATCTTTAACATCCTCTGATCCCACCGGGGTGACGCCCAGCACCTTAAACTCAGAACACCCGGCCGGCCTCCATCCCCCACTGGACGCCCGCCTCTCCCGTCTCCTTCCAGCCTCACGGCTCTCCCGCTTGCTGTCCACAGACCAGGGGCCCTTGGAGGGGTTTCAGGCGTCTCCAGACGGGACCCCACGGGAGGTTCTGAAATGCAGGCTCATGGCAGTGCGTGGAACTCCTAGAATTTCTCAAGGAAATCTCTCTCCGAACAGGAAACTCTTTCCAGTAAGTGGAAGAGGAGGAGCGGGGGCCCAGGAGAGTCGCGGAGAGCCGTCTGGGAGGCCGTCCGCCCTGAGGGAGCCCCCAGAGCAGCAAGTCCAGACTGCGCGAGAGCCGCCCGCATCCTTAGCAATAAAGCGTATATGTGCACACACAGACGTACTGTTAACCTCTCGCAGGCAGACGGTTGTTCTGTTCATGTGACCTTAAGTAGAGGTCGTTTACTTAAACGTTAAGCTAGAGGGTATGTGCTTTTCTTTTTGTTTTTGTTTTGGTAAAGAAACAAGGAACCAAAAATAACTCCATTTGAAAGGAAGAGCATTGAAATGTTCCTCTTTTCTAACAGGATAAGGTTTGAGATCCTCTGAGAATTCTGTCTGTGAAGAACCAGAGCCTGAAGGCCTGAACGGCAGCCCTCCGACCTCCCCTTCTCAGGCAGCAAAGTGCACACGCGTGTACAACATGCACGTAGACACACAGACGTGCACGCACGCACGATGCCATCGTGTCCTCGCGTTTGCCAGGCTGGGGAAGTGCAAGCTGGGTCTCTCTGGTGCGAGATGAAGCCGTGCTGCAAGTGGGGTTTCTGACCTATAGCGCTTTCTTGGTGGGGCGACTAGAGCACAGCTTTTGGCAGGTTTTTTTAATCCAAACCCATTCTGACTGTGGGCAGGTTGTACCTCTGCCTGACTCGTGGAAACAGTTCCTTAGGACAAAGTGGGGTTGTCCCATTTCTCCAGAAAGGCGGGTCTGGAGAAGGTCGTGAATCCTGCCTTAGAAGTAACCACGGAGAGAGAACTTCTGTTCCGAGGTGCACACTTGGCAATGGATTGGTGTTGGTTCTAAAACCCCACTTTTTCTTTTTATAAATTTTTTTTTATTTATTTATTTTTGGCTGTGCTGGGTCTTCGTTGCTGTGTGCAGACTTTCTCTAGTGGCGGCGAGCAGGGGCTACTCTTCGTTGCAGTGCGCAGGCTTCTCATTGCGGTGGCTTCTCTTGTTGCGGAGCACAGGCTCTAGGCGCGCGGGCTTCAGTAGTTGTGGCGTGTGGGCTCAGTAGTTGTGGCTCGCGGGCTTCACTAGTTGTGGCGTGCGGGCTCAGTAGTTGTGGCTCACGGGCTCTAGAGCGCAGGCTCAGTAGTTGTGGTGCACGGGCTTAGTTGCTCCATGGCATGTGGGATCTTCCCAGACCAGGGCTCGAACCCGTGTCCCCTGCATTGGCAGGCGGATTCTTAACCACTGCACCACCAGGGAAGTCCCTAAAACCCTGCTTTTAAAGGCAGCTGGAGATTAGCTCAAACTAAACCATCTTATTTGTAATTGCCGGCTGTGTGCTCTTCTCAGGACAGACAAAACCCTTCTCTCGTTCCCTGATGTCACCAAGACGACTGTAAAATAGAGGACTGGGGGATTGGAATCAGAGAATGAGGCCTTTAATCCAACCCCGAGACCCCAGATGAGGAAGCTGAGGCACAGAGAGGTCCTAAGACTCGCGAGTCACCAAGTAACTCGGTGGCCGAGCAGGAAGCAAATAATTCTGATTTCCAGCCTCTCCTATTTCTACGGCATCATTCTGCAGCCCCCTATCAATAAATGGATGTTTCAGTGCTGTCTTTTTCTGTTTGGAGACATACAATTTTAATTTTTCGTTTTATGCTTGAATCTCAGAGAACATTTTTAGAGTACTTTGCGATTTGAAAGTTGTTTCCCTGCATGTCATGCCAGTGAACCCTTAGCACATTACCTTTTAAGTGACCAAATAGACTTTAAACATGTTTGTAAGAAAATGTTTTTCAGCTAAAGATCTCACATGATATTTTTCAACTCAGGATGCACTTTTCCTGCTTGATTCTGAATCCCAGGTAACAGAGCTTCACACAGCTCTCCCGACAGCCCCACACGGCCCAGGTCCACGGGCAAAATGCAGGGCGTCCAACCCCAGGGTGATTCTCTCCTCCCACGGAGGGTCTGGCCGGTCCTGTCTCCGCCGGCTTCCACCCGGTCCCCAGATGTCCGTGGGAGTTCAGGCTGATCCCCGCATGCCGGGGCAGCTGGTTCTTCTCTCCATGTCTGGGTTACGCCATCCATTCTGGACGCGTCCGACCTCGGCCGTGCGTTCGTTGCTCCCTCCAGAGCTCTGCCCGAGTTCTCACCACATAGTGAGAACTTCCAAGTCCCTTCACAGACACGAGAAAGACCAATGACAGCGGGTGTTGTTAGCTTTTGGATAAAGGGAAAGGTAACTGTTTTACAATCTCCTTCCCTTTGCTGACCTTTACCTCCTGACGCTGACTTGTCCTGCCTGAGGACGCTCGTAGGTTTTATGAAATGAGCTGGAAACATGGAGGAACACAGAGGGGGCAAGCTGAGTCTCAGCAGTGGCCCCGGCCATCTAACCTCCGCCCTGCTGGCCAGGGTACTGACACACCGAGCTCTGTGATCCTCGTCCTGTTTTTAGACCCTCAATGTGTGTCTTTCTGTTGGATCTGATTCAGCTAAAAATGTGCTGTGTTCAGCTTCAAGACAGTCAACGACTCTCCATGGCAAAGGCAATGTGTTTGCAGAGACCTCAGTTACAAAATTAACAAGGCAGATTTCGTTGTCTTTGGTGAGCCAAAAAAAGGACAATACAAACTCTAATGAAGGGCGACATGGGAAAGAAGACTTAAGGACGATTTGGAAGGAGATGGCTTATCATTTACTAAATTCGATTGACTAACCAGCAGTGTTGCGTCAGCTTATTCAACAACAGAAGCATCGTTCCGAAATGGCAGCAAACCCCCTGAGCCGTGGCTGGGAGCCGGGAGGAGAGGGCGAAGACGAGAGAGCCTCGCGGCCACCACGCGGCGGCCCAGCACGCCCAGGAGGCCCAGGGGCTCTGTGGAATCTCTTGTCCGACGTTTCACCCCGTGTCCCGGCGCCTGAGGAGGGCAGGAGGTGGGGAGAGGCTGCCCAAGGCCTGTCGTAGAAGGCCCGGGGGGTGCGGGCTGGCAGGCGCACAGGTGCCCAGAGAGGAGCAGGCAGAGGGCAGGCCCGTCCCCTGTGGGGTAAAGACCACTGCGGGCAGGACCAGCCCTGTCCCCCCAGGGAGCATCTCCAGACAAATGGCCACGGGGGCCGCCGTGTAACGACTGGAGCAGGGCTGGCCCTCGTCGAGGCTACACTTGCTGCGAGACCACAGTCCGATTGTACGGGTGGCTCAGCAGCCACGGCCCTGAGCCCTGGTCCATCTGTGCTCCTCCGCGTCCACTCTGTCCTTCAGCGGACAGGAATCAGGCGTCCCCGTGTCCGTGTCCCACCGCGACAAAGCACCACTAACCGGATGGCTTCGAACAACAGACATTTATTCTCTCTCAGTTCTGGAGGCTGGAGGTCTGAGATCAAGGTGCTGGCAGGTCTGAGATCAAGGTGCTGGCAGGGCCGAGGCCCTACAGAGGCGGAGGCGGGGCAGGGAGGACCCCTCAGTGTCGGCCTGTCTCTTCACTCTGCCCCCTCCTCCTCCTCCTCCTCCTCCTCCGTCTGTGTGTCTCTCGGGAGGGCACCCACCCAGATGACGCAGAATGACCACCTCATCTCAGGAACCTTGATTATCTCTGCAGAGATCTTTCTTCCAAATAAGGGTTTGATGTGAACATGTCTTTTGGGGGGCCCCCATTCGCCCCACTGCCATCCCCAACATACAGGACACACAAATCCCATCAGTTAGCGCATCACAGCTGGGTGACGACAATTTGATCCCACTCCCTCCCGCAACTCTGACCCTCCTCGGAGCTGCTGGGGTCCCGGGAGGAGCGGAGGAAAGGGGAGGGCGCCACCCCTCCAGGAGATCCAGGCTGCACGGCGGCGGGAGGAGCGCGTGGGACCCCAGCGGCCACGGCGGGTGCCCCGGGGGCTGCGCAGGGTGTGCCGAGCTGGGCCTCAGCCCCGGGAGTGAGGGTCCGGGTCCCACCACCAGGGAAGCCGCCAAAACCACGGGCGCTGCTGAGAGCAGGGTCTTAGAAAGGACGCTCGGGGGGGAGACGAGGAGGACCAGTTGCGGCTCCAGAGCACCTGCACCGAAGGGGCTGCTCCCCCCAAATTAACCTCCCGCGGGAAGACGGGTGCTGCACGAGGTGGCGGGGGCCTCGCCCCAGAGGAGAGTGCTGTCCAGACCCGGCAGGAATGGCGGCCAGCTCTCAGGCCTGCGCCCCTGGGATGACCGTCACGTGGAGCAAGGAGGCAGCCAGGAGTCGCCAGCGAGCAGCCCTGCCCGAGCCCCTCAGGAAGCTCCCCACCCAGCCTGCACCCTCTGGGTCCCCCCACCGAGCGTCATCGGCTCTCCCGTGCCCACGCGTCTCCAGAGAATCCAGCCTGCGGCTGTCGGACAAGCACGCGGCCCACCCGATGTCATGCGCTGAGCGCAGGCCCCGGAGATGCGCCCCGAGGAGGGCAGAAGCCGGGACCCACAGCCAGGCGGCTGACGCGAGCCGTCAGTTAAGTGACGCGTCTCTGCGCTTCCCGGTCTGTGAACAGCTGAGCAGGAACCAGCGTGAGCCTCTGGGGACAAAGTGAGTGGACGTCTCAGAGCCGCGTGGGTCCTGGCGCTGAGGCCGCACGGTGGCGTGGAGCGCTGAGCAGGGCTGTGCAGATAAAGCGGGCAGTGACACGGTGGGCACACATCGGCCTGGGCATGGCCGGGGCTCCATCCTCTCCTGGAAACGAGGCGGGGCTTCTCTGCCCTCTGCAGAGGAGATTAACAAAGATATCTGCAGATTATCATGAAAAAACATATCAGCTCCGGGAGTGATGATTTAAAATAGGTTATCTGTGAGAACCCAGTGGACACAGCACATCAAGCTAGCGCTGCCCCTGTGCTGATGGGGACCTGGGTGGGGGGGACTGCCAGGGCGGGGCAGCCCCCAGTGTGACAGTCAGCAAACGCCCTCGTTCTGCCTCTGTCCCAGATGGTGACGCCATGCGTCAGGCTACAGGGAGCCTAACTTGAGGGCTAAATCTGTCTTATCCTGTTCCTTAATCTTTTCATCTTTTCATGGACCCGGACGCCAGGCGGGGCAGCTCCGCCCCTGGACCCGGCGCCTGCGCCTTCGTGGTGACCCCGGCCCCCGTGGGCCTCCTCCAGGTCTTGTGAATGGCACAGAGGACAAGGAAAGGAAACCGGCGCTGGGGCCTCCTGCACCCCTCCCTCCCCTGCACCTGCGGGGTCCCCACCCCAGATCCTGCAGATGAAGCGGCCTCTGTTGGTCCAGGAGCAGGACACGAGGGCTGCTCAGGCCGGTGCCGAGGAGAGGGAGCATCCCGGCAGCGGGACCTCGTGGAGACGGGATTCCTCCTGTGGCCCCAGCAGCCGGGCACACCGACGGGCACCCAGCTCAGCACGGGCGGCCGGGAGCCCGGCCGGAGCCGCGACCAAGACGCCCTTTTCTTCCCACACCTTCAGCCTGAACACTCGCGATCCAACAGCCCTCCCGGGACTCCCTCCCCCTCCAGCTGGAGACCCTCAGCCTCTGCGTCTTCCACCAGCAACACGAGGCCGCCGCCCCCCTGCTCATCCCCCCCACCTCTCCACACCAGTGTCCAGGGTGCAGGCGAAGGAAGCGCATCGCGGGGACAACCCTGAATCCGTTCCATTCACACTAAGAAAATGAACCGCGTGCCACCTTTAGTATTTTACGATTGACAAATTATCAGCAACATCCCCCAAATCCTGACTACGCAGTGCGCTTGATGGTGCAATTACGAACTGACCTCAAATCGTGGCCTCTGAGCTTCTTAAAACGAGAACTATGATTCAAAAATTCCAGCACGAATCCCAGTGAGCATGTATGTTTATTTACAGTTGTATACGAATGTTAATACATATTAACATCACAAAAAGCAGAAATTTTAAAAGGTAAGATAAATTATTTTAAAATAATTTTAGGGACTTCCCTGGTGGTCCAGTAGTTAGGACTCCATGCTTCCACTGCAGGGGGCTCGGGTTCAACCCCTGGTCAGAGAACTAAGATCCCACAAGCCACGCGGCACGGCCAAAAAATAAAAATTAAAATAAATAATTTTACCTTTATCAACTTTTTTTGCTTTACTAAAATATGGCATAAATAATAGTGATTTTACTGAGTTCTGTGCTTGAAGATGCTTCTTTATCTCTGAAACACCAGGTTTAACATTCTGTGGTACAACCATCTGACATGACATTTAAGTTCAGTTAATTCTGATACGTGGTATTTTATTTATTTATTTATTTATTTATTTATTTATTTATTTATTTATTTATTTATTGGCTGTGTTGGGTCTTCGTTGCTGCATGTGGGCTTTCTCTAGTTGCGGCGAGCAGGGGCTACTCTTCGTTGCGGTGCGCAGGCTTCTCATTGCGGTGGCTTCTCTTGTTGCGGAGCACAGGCTCTAGGCGCGCGGGCTTCAGTAGTTATGGTGTGTGGGCTCAGTAGTTGTGGCTCACGGGCTTCAGTAGTTGTGGTGCATGGGCTCAATAGTTGTGGCTCACAGGCTCTAGAGCCCAGGCTCAGTAGTTGTGGCACGCGGGCTCAGTAGTTGTGGCTTGCGGGCTCTAGAGCCCAGGCTCAGTAGTTGTGGCGTGTGGGCTCAGTAGTTGTGGCTCACGGGCTTCAGTAGTTGTGGCTCACGGGCTTCAGTAGTTGTGGCGCGTGGGCTCAGTAGTTGTGGCTTGTGGGCTCTAGAGCGCAGGCTCAGTAGTTGTGGCGCACAGGCTCAGCTGCTCCGCGGCATGTGGGATCCTCCCGGACCAGGGCTCGAACCCGTGTCCCCTGCATTGGCAGGCGGATTCTTAACCACTGCGCCACCAGGGAAGCCTTGATACTTGGTTTTAACGACTATCAATGTCTGGAAAAGATTCCTCACCGGGACACGAAGATCAGAATGAGAAGCGCGTCACTGGCTGGACTTCTTCAACCCGCTGACCGATGCTACCGGGGATTTTGTTCAAGTTTGGGCAGTAAATCTCTCTGCTCCATGACAACCATCAGCTGCTGCTCCAGACCGCTTAGAATGTGTTGCATTTTAACAATTCTAATAAATGGGCCCAAGCAACTGAAACCCTCCGCTTGGAATATCTTAAAACAAGTTTAAAAAGTGGATTCCCAAGTTTTTTAAGTGTTGAAGCCCAACTTACAAAATAATAAGGGATAGATATCATTCTTCACAATAAAATCCCATAACTATTATATAACATTTCTGAACCTTCATTTTCAAAACGTTTTCTCTGCAGACACATTTCTTTTGAAAAGTAGCTGCTTCCTCACTTGCCACTCGGGAGGTTCCCCTCGCGGCTGGCTGCGCGTCTGAACGCTGCTGGAAATGTTTGCTCAGTGGCCACTTCTCCTCAAGGGAAGACCCGCAAATTCGGACATTTATTCTTCGGTAAAATCGAACATCTGACTGTGTGCAAGCTCAGCCCTGAGGTTACAGGGCATCAGAGAGGACTTTCAGGGCCTCTTCCCATCTCCTGGCAAAATACTGTGAAGATTCCACTACTTAAAGGATAAACTGATACTTCTGCTTCTGCTTGGGCTGCGAAGGTCAAGTGGAAATGGGGGCAGCCCAGCTCCTTCCCAGGCAGGGCCGTCGCAGGGCCCCATGTGCTGTGATGTCCCGGGAAGGGGGGCAGCGAGGAGGGGGCACATCCGAGACGATGCGAGGCCTGTGGTCCCGGAGGAGCCGTGCCCCGCAGACCCCCGCGGGGCAGCTGAGACACAGGAAGAGCGGCCTGGAGACCCCGAGAGAAACGCTGGGCCCCTCACTCCTCTGGGGGCCAGCATGTGGGGCCCTCTGTGCCCCTGCTGGGGACACGCAGGAGCCAGGCCCCCTTGCCCGCCGACCGCAGGGCGGAGGCTTGTCCGGGGGACCCCTCCCCACACGTACGGCTGGCGTCCCCGACACACAGGCGGCATGGTGCCGCGCCCTCCGGCAGGGCTCTCAGGGTTCGGAAAGCTTTGTATTCCGATGTTTCTGAGCACCCTTCCTCCCCCTCCGCAGCCCCAACCTGTGACCCCTCCGGTCCCCTGTCAGGGGCTCCCAGCTCCCGCCCGTGGTGCCGGGGTCACCGGGGCCCCCAGGGCTGGAGCACACGGCTCAGCCCTTCTGGAATCTGCCCTGAAGCCTTGGGTGGACGTCAGGCTTCAGGATGCCCTCAAAGGGCTTGGCGCTCCCTTGAGGGGCCCGGGGTCAGGCGCAGCTTCTCTGGGCGCCCAGGCTGGTGGGGTGACCCCAGCCATCTCAGGCCTGCAGCCCCCAAAACGAAGCGGCCTTCCCCCAGCCCCACCCTTCACGTCAGGGCATCTAAGGGAAGGACCCCAGCTCTCCGCCAGGTAGGGTGGGCAGCACGGGCTGCAGGACGGGGCAGCCCGTCAGGTGTGGACGGAGGCCGAGACAGGCCACCCCGGCCCGAGCATCCCCGCGGGCAGGGGAGCCGCAGGCCCCTCCCAGGACACGAGCCCAGCTTTGCGAGAGGAGGGTGAGTAGAGGGGCACTCTGACGGCAGAGGCCGGCCCGCACTCCCGGTGGGCACAGACGCAGGCTCTCGGGCTCTCTGGCGCCCCTCGGGGGGACAGGCTTAGCTTACCGGTGGAAACCGGGGAACGTGTGAGAGAGCCAGTTGAAAGCGCTTGTCAGCAGCATGAATCTGGGCTCCAGGCAAGTTGCTATGCGATTTTCCCCGGCTGCATTTTTATTAAAACCTTAAACCAGAATAAAGGCAGAGAGATGATACAAATTTATTTCTCTTCTTGAAGAGACACCTGGCAACATGTCCACAGAACAATATCCATAATCACTTAGTCACATTTCCATACCATTTGACTCAATTTTCTGGAAAGCAGAGGCTTATTTTCGGCACAGAGAGATCCGTGTGATTCACGCCCCCCTGCGCCCCAAGCCCCCGCGGAGCTGGGCGAGGCCGGCGGGGAGGCTGCGGCGGCAGTGCCCCGGCCCCGAGCGCCTTCTCCAGGCGGGCGGCGGGATCTGACCCAGTGTCCCCGGGGGCCCAGGTCCCAGTGCGCAGCTTTAGCACCTGGCGGCCCGCTCTGGCCGGGCTTGGCGACCTCAGCCACCTCACCTCCTGAACCTGGGTCGCCCCGCAAAACACACAGCAATGGAAACACCTCCGGGGCGGCTGGAGGGGAGGGAAAGCGCGGGCGCTGCCCAGTAGCCCCGGGGTCCGTCCCAGCCTTCCCGCCCCACGCTGGGTCCCCGGCCCACACCCCTGCTGCCGCTGCGGTTTCTGTCGCGCTCCCCCCTCACGTGGCTGTGGTGCCTCGTGACCCAATTTGAGTGTGACCGTGGCCATTTGATCGAAGGGCTCTTTTCCCAACAAGTGGGATTTTCAGCTTGGCTGTGCCCTTCTGCCCTGCAAAGCCTGCAGGACACACCCTCCCCAGGGACAGAGAATCACGCGCTGGGAATTCTGCTGGCGACGAGGTCCAAGGCTAAGCCAACAGGCGGGAGGACGGCCTTCGGCCTTCAGCCTCAGCGAGTGGCCTCCTGCGCGGGGGGAGGGCTGGGCCTGCGGGGGCCCGGGCAGGGGCTTCTCTCCACTGAGCGCACGGCCCCAGGACCGCGGACCTCGTGCGCCGGGCCCTGCATGCAGCTCCCCAGCCGCGGCAACCTAAAGCTCAGAATGATTACCACCTTCTGGGTGAAACGGCGGCCCTGCCCTCCCGGGGCCGCGTGGGGCACCTGCCTCCAGAGATGGCTCAGCCTGCAGTGGGCTCTCCCCTCCCCACCCCAGCACGCAGCCCCCCGCTCCCCGAAGCCGCTGCCGACTCTGGTTGGTGAGACCCTGCTCGGGGGTGACAGGCTGCCTGACCCTCTGCGGTCAGCGCCTCCGTCTTCCAGGCCCACAGCCCCTCCTGAGTGAGCCCCTCGACCCGGCCCGGCCCGGGCTCCTCTCGGAAGCGACTCCACAGCCCACGACTCAGCCTGATTACCTGATGGCTCCTAAGTCAAAGGGCGTTTCTGTCCCCAAATCTAGAGTGGCGTTTTCTAGAGTGGCTTCTACTGAGGAGACATCTCTGGAGAAATGCTTCAGATAAATTAAAAGCAGGGTCCAAGGTCAAAAAGCTTCGGGCAGTTTCTCCAGGAGATACATAATACATCATCATTTCCGGGAAGCTCTGCAGTAGAGAAACCTGCTTCAAATTTCTGATTGTATGAATTTTTAAACTGAAATTAAACGTAAATCCTAAGAAGTTCTGACCTTCGCCCTGGGTCCATCTCTGCACAGCCAGCACCCCTGATGCCCCTTTTCTTCTAAAGGGACTCTGCACCCAAAGGAATCGGATGTGGGTAAAAACTGAAAGGATGCATCACGCAAGCAGCAAGGGGGGCGTTCCCTCTGGATCTGCACTGAAAGTTGCACACGGTCTGATTTCTTGGTTTCACTGATTAAATAATTCATATACTGAAGCACAAACTCTGCCAACCCCCAGCCCTCGAACCTGGCAAGTGAACTATGTCTCTTCATAGACAATCAAGAAAGAACCAACACATCTGAAAGATAATTGCTTTTAATTTTCTAAGTTTTCACTTACGCAACATAATAAAGGCAGATTTATGTGACTCGATATGACATTTTTACAAAAAATGTCCCCCCAGCATCTGGGCAGTAGTATATAAATATTTACAATGAAAAAATAGGCAAGGAAAACGGAAATCTTCATTGTTCAAGACAATTTCTTTCCAATGCTTACCAGAATCTTGAAAATAAAATACTTCATTACCTTTCTTAGTCATCCATATTTACATGTTGATTCAGCTGATGGTTCCAGGAACCTAGGCTTAAGGAGGTTTTGTTCTAATCACTCCTGCTCTTTTTCTACACTATTTTCCAAGTTATCTGAGAGTAAATTAAATATAAAAATGTAAACTTTGAAGGAAGAGAAAAAAAGAACACGTGTAAATGCACTGATAGAAAGGTTCTTACAGAGGTTAATATTTTACAACACTAAAAACCAAAATAAAATGTTCTATATATTTCTTTAGTAAGGACATTTGGTTTCAATTTAATTTGATTATATTAACAAAAATTGCCTCTAAAGAGGATGCCAAAAAAATAGCAACGATGTTACCATCCTAACTGATGAATATCCATCACCCTAATTCTCTCTAAAAGAAAACTGTGGTTTTTTTCAAAAAGTGACAAATATGAATTACATCACGGAGAGCTTAAAAGCCTCAACAAAGTGTGGTATCTTTTAAATATGAAGACTTTAAAAAATAAATTTGAATAGTGCAAGCCAGCCTCTTTAACGTAGTGATATTACAAATATATTCAACTCCAACGTAGGAAAGCACAACTCTGCCGCCGCCCGACGCCGGGCCGTCGAGGTTGCCGGGATCGAGGGCAGCAGGCGGTCCCCGAGGATGCCATGCGAGCGTTTCCATGACGACGCCTCCAGCGGTACCTGCCACCCTGCGGCCGGGGCCTCACGTGTGGGAGCTGCGCCGGCCCCTGGCGCCCAGGGACACGCGGAGCCGCGGCTCCCGGGCGCGGTAATGCTCGTTGAAATCCAGCCTGAAGCTCAGGAAGCGCAGGCTCTCATCGGGGCTGGTCGTCAGCAACACCAGGAACTGCTGCACGATGCCCTGGAGAGACGCAGGGGACACACGCCCATCTCAGGTCCAGGAAGGAACTGCCCACACAACCACCCCGCCTTTAACCCCCTCCGGGGTTATTTCTACCAACACCCACCCTAGCGGTTGTCCCTGGGACCAGAGTTCACCCAGCCAAGGGCAGCCCCACAGGGAAGAGATGCCCATTTCCACAAATGCAAATTCACAACAGTAATTTCATGGAAAAGAACTAACCAACAGATTTTTCCTTTTTGTCCCTAAGTTCTACAAGAATTAGCAAAACAGCAAAACAACTGGTGGGAAAACATCCTATTTTTTAAATTTTGAATAGATAACTTCAGTGTGACACTTTTCATCTTTCACATGAGTTATGAAAGAGTATTTAATCATAAAGCCCTGATGGGAGGACAAATTGAGAACACCAGGAACAGACACGTGACGTAAACCATGGCCTCGGGGTCCCGGTGCCTTTGGGGGTGTCGGGCTGCGGTTGCCCCCGAGGGCGGGCAGAATGCGGCCGCATCACCTCCTCATCGGGGGGGTTTGCAAAGACGACGACAGGGTGTGAGAGACGTTCACTCAACTTTAACAGAACAGAATTCCCAACTGCTTCTGTCCGGGCTGAGTCACTGAGTGAGGACACCCCCCATCCCTGTCAACCCCCCGCCCGTCTCACGCCAGCTGACCGTCACCTGCTCAGGGGAAGCGCTCGGGAAAGCTCTGATCGGCAGAGAAAAGGTCACCAACACACCCTTGTCCATCCTTCCCGAACTCTCGGGGTGGACACTGCCCCCCACCCTTGCTTCTGGTGGAGCTCCTGGGAGCTGGGACGCGTGCAGACGTGTATATGTGACACGAGTCACTTTACACTGAGCGAACACACTGCCTGCGTGCGTGTGTGTGCGTCACCGTCTCTCTGGGTGAGGGGGACTTAGGAGAAAGTCCCTAAGGAACCGTGCTGCCCAAAACACTGCCAGGGCTTCTCGCGAGCGTGAAACTGAAACACGCTGACGGAGGACGCCTCCACCAGGACACGTGAGGACATGTCTTCCCGCGGGGCCGGGCCCAGGGCCGCTCACAAGCAGCAAAGCACGGATGGCTGTTAAGACTCTATAGTGTTTCAGCCACCGACACAAAGAAGACAGCAAAGGACTTACGTGTTCAAGAAAAGAAGTCTGAACGGTAATGATTTACAAAGATCAAGGCTGTAATGTTAAGTAATGCTGGGATTACATTAGGATTACTTTTTAAAAACTGTATTAACTCTACCGGGAAAACATGTAAGCACCGCTGTCCTTTTAGAAATCAGCACTTGGACACGTTTTAAGTTACTGAGCACTCCCCCGCAGCTGCGCAACTATCTTAATCAACAGCACGAACCTAACCATGCGGCCCCCATTCCTGAGGATTATGAACCCGCCCCACACACACGACCTGGGTCAACATGGTGCTTCATCATCAAAACACCTGCCCAATGAAGATATTTTTGCATTGGACATAAACCAGTCATTACCACCATTTATGAAACATGTTTTCAACAAAAAGGTAACAGGAGGCCAATGCCAAAGTGAGGTCACTTACAAAAGGGACAAATTTACCCCTTAGTTATGCTGAAGAAAAATTCAAAATTAAAAACTATGAGGACCTTGGGAAGCAAACTAGATGCCTAGGGAACAGGGTCATGACGTTTCATTTAGAATTTTGAACCAATGAACACATAGCACAAAAACATAATTTTTAAAATTTTGGGGTTCAACGCTTGATTTGTCTAATTAGTTACCAGCAACTGAGTGGAAGAACTCTTCATAAAATCTTTTCATCTCTACTTCCATCACTAAAATCACCTTGAGAAACATGAAATCAGAAACCAAACCCTCAAAAGAGACAGACAAAACAGAGCGTGTGGCCTCCGCGGCCCAGCAGCCCGAGGCCCGTCCCGCAGCAGCTCCCCGCACCCTCCCCTGAGGCCCATCCCGCAGCAGCTCCCCGCACGCTCCCTGCGTGTCCACACAGGAGGGGGCCGCAGAGCCGCGCCCACCAGAGCAGCCACGGGAAGGAAGGGCCACCAGAGGTCGGACAGCACCGAGGGCAAGACTCCCACCCAGCGGCAAAGGCTGGACCGACTGAACGACGCCCCTTCCGTCATCTGGCATCGAGCGTCAGTTACAGGAGGAGAGCAGTGCGACGCGGGCGGCACCCTGTCGCTGGACACGCACCTGGTAGAAATGTGTCAGTAGGCGCAGCTGGGAGCACAGCCTCGGTATCGACTCCTGGAACTCCCGGACCCTCTGGTTCTCCTGCTCTTCTTCTGCGGCCGTCACCCCCCACTGGCCCTGAGAGTCAGAGGGAAGCAAACGGGTTAGACTCTGGATGGAAGACGCCGGGGGGTGGGGCTGAGGTGGGTGTCAGTGGCGGGGGCTGACTTCCGCCCCTCTGTGCTGCTGGAAACGTCCATGATTGTCTTCTGATGCCAAAATGTTCTCTAGCTTACTTTTTTCAATTAATAACATACCTCGGAAGTATTTTACATCAATACACGTGAGTACAAGTAGAACTCCCTCACTGTTCTTGATAATGTTCGTCGGCCACAGTGCTACATTCTGTGACATCCAACAATTTAGACGATTTGTCACAGCTCACCGGTCTTCTGCTATTACAAACAATGCTGTAATAAACAGCCTTGTATCTGTCTGTCATTTTGTACGTATTTCAATGCAGACAGTCTACGTGTCTGTAAACTGAACCCGACGATTCAAAGCACTGGCACCCTCACACGTTGCATTAACTCCTGACTTGAATGGGAACGCTTCTTACCATTTCCCTTAGCTGTGATGCATGTAAATCTCGGGCTTCCCTGGTGGCGCAGTGGTTGAGGGTCTGCCTGCCAGTGCAGGGGACACGGGTTCGAGCACTGGTCTGGGAGGATCCCACATGCCGCGGAGCGACAAAGCCCGTGAGCCACAACTACTGAGCCTGCGCGTCTGGAGCCTGTGCTCCGCAGCAAGAGAGGCCGCAACGGTGAGAGGCCCGCGCACGCGATGAGGAGTGGCCCCCGCTCGCCGCAACTAGAGAAAGCCCTCGCACAGAAATGAGGACCCAACACAGCAAAAAAATAAATAAATAAATTTAGCTCACTGAACAGTTGTTTGCTAATTTAAAAAAAAAAAAAAGACTGTTCTCGATCACTGGTGAAGCTGACTAGCTGCTTTCCAGCCAGCACACGCAGGAATTATCACAGGATCATTTCTTATCAATTAACCTGGTAAATTACATGAATAGATCTCTTGAACCCCTGCATTCCTTAAATAAACCCCAGTCTTGGTGAATTATTCTCTCAATATTCTGTTAAATGTTTCCACTGTGTTTTCTGTAAGACTTTCTCCATCACCGTTCACAACCTAGGTCTGGTATAAAGATTCTCGCATCGGGTGCCAACCTCACAGAGCTTCGCAAGCAGGCTCTGGGCGCTTCCCCCCCGCGGCTGGACTGGCGCCCGAGCACAGCACTCTCCACGCCGAGAGGTCTGGCCGCTCCCTTCCCAGCGGCAGAGCTGCTGACAAGCAAGCCTTGCTCCTTGCTGAGCCGCTGCTCTGCCTAGAATTTGCTCCCTGTCCTGGGGTCAACGCTAGCAAGTCCAGAGAAAGCCCTTCGTCTCCCTCCCGTGTGCAGGCTGGCTTCGCGGATCCGAGCAAGCCTGCAGGCGGCGGTTCCTCCCCGCCCCGGTGTGTCCGTCTTCCCCCCACGGCCTCGTGGGCGGGTGCCCGGCTTGTTCTGCTCCCCCTGGGCCTGGGTCGCCCTCCGTCCACGCTCACCCTCATCTCACCAGGGCCCTTCTCCTGCTGCCCGGCCGCCTCCGGGTTTCGCTGCTTCCCCAGCGGCTTCAGCGGGCGTGTGGGTGACTCTCTCCCCGTTTATTTCCGTCGGCACGAGGGTTGTGCATTTTCAGAATCGCGTCCTGGGGTTCCGCAGCCTGAGAGACACGGGTCACCCCTAGTGCCCCCCCGGACCTCCCGCCGTGGCAGGTCCTCACCGCAACCCCATCTTCCATCACAAACTGGCCCTGATCTCTCTACTGCCTTGTGCCCTCGACGGCAACCTGCTTCCCTTTGGACAACTTCAGTGCCCAGTGCGTCGTCCATCCTTTCCACTCTGTCCTGTCTCTTCTGTCCCAGAACCTCCCGACCAAGCAGGTCTGCCCAGACGAGGCCTCAGCCGTGGGCGAGCAGGTGACGGGTCCAGGGGGCAGGCCCAGACCAGAGGTTACCCAGAGGCCTCTCCTTTGATGAGGTGGGTTTAGCCCCGTTACCTCTGTTGATAGGACAGACACGTCTGGTCTCACTGTCATCATATCAATGAGACACTTTCTGGTCTACCTGACGGTGGTCATCTTTTACCATATGGTCTGTGTTTCTTCTGATAACCGGAAGACTTCTAAGTGTGTTCCAGTGGTTACCTTTAAAAGGATACCTGCATAAAACGGGCCATCCCTGCGCTCTATGTCTTCAGACAGCGTTACCAACCAACCTGAGCGCACGTGATGAGCCCCCTTCTTGCTGCCTGATTTCAGACGACATTATTTTCACGTCTGTGTCTTTTAATATATGTATACCTGTGTTAGTTACTTCATGAGCTTTAAGAAATATCTTTTGATGCGGGGTTTTAAAAGATAAAGTAATTACTAAAGTTATATTACTTTCTATCTTTTCTTCCCCTACCACCTTTTGTCTTTTCAAACAAATTTTTTAAATATTCTATTTTACTGTAGTACAGTGCATATAAAAAAGCACGAGAATCCTAAGTGGATAGCATGATGCATCGTCACAACGCGGTATACACCTCACAGCTGGGCTGACACGCACGTTCACGTCAGCAGCACAGCGGCTGCGTCCAAACACTTTGTCTTGTATTTGCAACCAGGTAACGATTTTACATAGTTAAATTCAACTTTGTTTTATAAATAAAAGCTATCCCTAATGATTAAAAGCAAAAATGAAACCAATTAATCTAACTGGGTACTGAGCTGGTGACAAAACCTTACGGGAATAGCTATTTCAGGGAGGTCACCTTGCGGTAGCGGACACGTGGCTGGGAAATCGCACGGCTGCTGCACTGTGGGGGGAGGGTCAAGATGCCTGTTCTGAGACCGTGGTGTGTACAGGTGTGTACAGGTGTGTACAGGTGTGTGGGGGGCAGGTGGAGTCAGGGAACAAAGAGCTGGGTGAGCTCCTGCTAGAAAACAAGATTTCCAATTGTGAGACAGAAAAAAGAAAGAACGAGAAGGCCTTTAGCCCTAAATCTGAATTGGACGTATTATCACACACGGTTTTGAGAAGTGGGAAGAAAGCAGAAAACTGAGGGCAGGGACTGCAGGAGGAAGAGGCGCCCGGGAGCCCCTGCCCGGCAGCAGCAGCAGGAACGCGGAACGCCGCGGGCGGGGCGGGCCGGGCCGAGGCCCCGACCAGGCGCCCTGGGCGCTCCGAGCCGCCCTGCACAGCCCCTCCGGCCTGCGGGGGCCTCGGGTCTGATGAGGCCGCAGATCGTCGGCCTCCCGAACGCTAACCCTTCCTCGGGCGCACTCGCAGCTCGCAGCTCGTCCCTCTCCCGCGCACCCGAGCGCATTTGCACAAACACGCCGAATAACCTGCCTTATCAGGCGGTCTGCTCCGAGGCGCTGGCGGGTAACAGTCTGTCACCACCCCAAGAATAAGCATCTTGAAAAAGCGAAAGACTGTACAGATTAGATCCAGTACAAGAAATCCCGTAAAGACTCAAACTCATTCAATAAATCTTGGTACTTCAAGGTCATGGAGGACATGAACTACTTCAGTAAGGTCACTGAAAATAGCCGACGTGCAGAAATCCGGTTCCCACGGGTATGCATGTGTCCACCAGCTCCAGATGAGAGCGATGCAGAGTCGGGCACCACGCAGCGGAGACACCCATGCAGACGAACGTCTCGACGCTTACTGAGGAACACTGGCGGAGACCAGCGCTTCCCGTGAACACCGCCTTTGTTTATTTTTAAAGCTGAGGACGATGGTGATGGTGCCCGCTCCCTGTAAAGAGTCCCCAGCTGCTCAGGACCCCGGCCGCACGTGGATACGACCACAGCCGCAGCGACATTTCAGCGGCAGAGTCTCTGCTGCGCTGGTAACTACTGCGGCAACAGTCCACTATCTAAACGGATAAGCCCACCAGCACCGAAACCCTACCTCGGCTTCACGCTGCTGCCTCCTCTCCTCAAACCGCAGGCGTCTCTGTAGCTCTTCCAGGGCGGCTCTGTAGATGGCATCTTGGGTGTTCTGAAGCTCGATGATTTGATCAAACACGGCCCTCAGCTGGTTTAAAAGTGCCTGCGGAGAGAAGACAAGTTTTTTCTTTTTATGAACAGAGCCCCCAACACGCTTACTACTAAGTTTTTCAAACAAAATATTGACACTTAGTGAAATTCTCAAGGCGCTCTTCAGCTGTTCATTCATGCATCCGCAGACACTGACTGAACACCCGGTCCTGGCAAACACGCGAATTCTGAATCACCATAGCAACAGCAAGCGGACAGAGCCCAGGCTCTCGGCCGAATCACCTCCCATCCTCACCAAGACCTGGCAACCCAAGGTGCTGCCCAACTCCAAAGTGTGGAGCACGGAGCTGCATCCGCAGCGGGACTGCTCGAGGATTAGAAAGGGATGGGAAAACACTTTTTTTTTTTTTTTGGTGGCACATACCAAAGCCAGACGTGGAGAATATGAGAGAGGAAATTCTTCAAAAAGTATAAAAAACAAATTCTGCAAGGTTTTTTAGAAAAAGGTATCATGTTTTACACCAGGAATGAAAGGATGGTTTTAAACCAAGGGCGACAGTGCGTCTCCCTAATTCACAGCGTTCCTCAGGGCACACACCTACCGCAGGTCATTCATTCTTTCTCTAGTGCGGCACGGAAAGGAGGAGACCACAGCACACAGTCTTGTTTGTACACCAAACGATATCCACGCACCATACACACCCTAACCCAGGGCTGTACGGTGAGCACCACGACACCGGCGCCAGCGGAGGGGAAGGGGCAGGGGGCTGGAAGGTTACAAGAGAGCCAGCACCCACGGGGTCTTCCGTGGACAGCAAGCCCCGCGCTCGGCTCAGAGCTGCCTGCTCCTGGTGGGGCCTCAGCCGCAACACGGAATCAAAACAAAAACTGGAGACGACTTTCTAACAAGGATTTATTTCTTCTAGTTTGTTTCTTTATTGTAGTCAAATAAAAATTTACTACTTTTGGAGCTGGGGTGACTTACTGCTGTTTACTCCAAGCTAAGAGTGCAATATGTGCTTCTGTCATCAGCAATCTGTTCAGACAGGGCGACTACAGAAGTGCCTTCTGTGCTCACACCGGTTTGCAACAATTTACAGTGTGACTCAGGATTTTTCTCAAGAATGCACGAACAGAAATTACAAAAATGTATACACACACCTGTCACAACCTCCAACTTCAAAATTACGTGTATCAAACAGCCTTGTTTTTCTTACTAAGTGACGTAAGAAAAACACATTTAATTTATGTCAATAACAGACTGCCTTAATTTGTTTTATATATTGGGTTTCTTAAAAAACAAAAACCTTCTAGTGATTACTTTGAACAAACCATCAAATTAAAAGTAAAACCCTCAGCAGACGGACCATTTCAGAAAAGATCATTAGAGCCTTCAGCAAACGACTCCTTCCATGAATTTAGCCAGGACCAACTCACACGTAAACGTTTACTATCACGAGAAAATTATGCTACAGGCAAAAATATTTTCTCCCTTGGATTCTGTTCCTCTCCGCAGACATCTTTAGCAGGGAGCAGCGTGGCCTCCAGCTGTCCACAATGGAACTTCCACAGGTGCAAACGGGCAGAGACACCGCCACTGGCAGGTGCCTGTGCTCCCTATTCGCCAGCCCGGGGACAACCCTCAGCCCTTCACACGTGTTCTAAAAAGCATTAGCTCTAACGATCGTAAATCTCCCCGCCAAACACACACACACAAGATGACTTTTAACTGTTTAAAACCAGTAGCAACTCACATGTGCCAGGCACTACGGGGATGGCTTACGAGCAGCGCACAATTTAACTCTCACAAATGTAGGGAAGAGAGAGGAGTGTCGCGCTCTTTCAGAACACGGGAACGCTGGGGCCAAAGGCTGAGAAGCGGGACAGAGCCTTAGGCCCACCTGCCCGCAGTGCCCCGCGTCGTGCGAGTGGACGAGGACACGGTGGCAGCGAACGCCCGCAGCCCGTCAGGTCGGGCCCTGGACACTCATCTACCCGGACCGAACACAAGCGTGCCAGCAGGCAGACCCCTCACAGGACCTGCCCGTGGCGTCAGCCTGATACAGACGAGGTGCAGTGATCGAGGCTGAAAGCCCTGAGGTGTGCGCTTCTTAAGTTCTCCTTACGCTCCAAGTATCTTAAATTACCCCTGTGCCACTGTTTCAATATATTTATAAAACATTCTATATAGAAGCATCTTTGATCTGAAGCATCTATAAAGAAGCACATATGATCAATAATTCTCTAATAATGAAATCTGGCATATCAAAATACCTGTTTTCCCAGCCATGGATGGCTAACCAGATATACTAAAAAAAACAGACAAGTATAGCTGATTCACTTTGTTATACAGCAGAAACTAACATACCACTGTAAAGCAATTATACTCCAATAAAGATGTTATAAAAAAAGGATAAAAAAACAGCACTAAGATACAATTTCTCACCTATCTATAACACTGGCAAAAATTTAAAAGTATGACAATATGTTCTGTTGGCGAGGCTGTAGGAAAATGCACTCTCATGCACCTGCTGTTGGGAATGCAAATGCACACAACGCTTCTGGCAGGGATTCTGGCAATATCTAATAAAGCTATCTACTGAAAAAAAAATCAATCAAAACAGAAGCCCTTTCAAGCAGTGTGTTCCCACAGAAGGACCCCTGCAGCGGGTGGAGGTTTAGGGGGAAGCAGCCCTCTGCAATCCTGAAACGTCTATAAAGTCGCACATTTAACGTCAAAAATGCACTTGAAATTTTGCTTCCTACTTCACATTCGTCTCAAGTGAAAGCAAAGTGTTCCTTATTTTCCCAGATCTCTGAATAAAATCTAAGCTCCGGGAAGACTTGCCACATGGAACGTGCAACTTTCAGCAGGGCCTACAGGAAGGAGTGTCAGCAAACAAGCAGGGGTTTATCCAGACAGACAGCCTGTCCTGACTCTGCCGCCAGAGGCTCCGGAAGGCCTGGCCTCCGCCCGTACCCCCTGAACTGAGGGATGGGCTCTGAATGCTTGTTCTCGCACTGCCATCCCTCAGGACGACTCCCCCCTGAGCAGCACGCGAGGACATCGCTGCCACCCCAGGAGGTGGATGGGCGCCACCGGTCTTCATCCTTTCATGCCCAGTTCAAGGCACGTTCTCACCTGAGCACCACTGCTCCAACCCTGATGGGAAACACCACACTAACAGCAAGCCTGTCCCGACTACCAGGGCTGTGGCTGCACCGGGGGACGAGCCCAAGGGAAGGACTGGCTGACCGTCCGTTCTCGTCTTACCCTGGAGTCGGCATCCAGCAGACAGCGGGAGATGACGGTGTCCAGGAAGGCCTCGTGCGCGGCGATGATGTGGTCCAGGTCCTGGGCCTGCTGCACTTTGTTCCAAAGTTCATCCCAAGAGCACTCAAGCACCTGGAAATGACGAGAGCCTGACGGAGAAGCCGGCGCCACGCTGGCGCAGCACCTTCCACGAAGCACAGCGCGAAGGCCAGAGACAAGATGACCTCAACCAGAATCAAGGGCTGATTCGAACGTACCTCAAATGTAATGTAATACTGCATCTGATGGATGAAATGGACCATCTCGGAAGCCAGAATGTGACAGTGGTGCAGCACCCCAGAGAATTCTGCAAGAGAGCCGGACACCGCCGTCGGACACCAGCACAGCCCGCCCTCCTGGCCACCTGCAAGCTGTCTTCCACAAAATTCCCTCACTTTCACTCTCGACCCCTAAAGCAGGAAACAGCCTTTCCAGAGTCCATCTCTGTGCTATTTAAACACGTATTTAGCCACCTAATCATGCAGTGACAGATTACTTTACAGAATATAAGGATCTAACAAGAAATGGCATAAAATGAAATAACTGTATTTGAAAATTAGAGAAATTCTGTTTTACAATAATGCAATATCTTGAATAAATATAAGCTCAATTTTATGTTTCTTTACAATCAGTCAGTCTGCCTACTGTGTGTGAGACTTTTACTATTCCCTAGCTATTTGGCGACAAAAATGACATTTCCCTAAGTACCGAATGTGACCTTGTCACCTGAGAGAAACATGAACTTGGAGGGGGGTGGGCAGGGCCCAGACTCCACTCCTGTTCTTTGTGAGATTATAAAACCAGGAAAAGGCTGGAAGGTCACCAGGGAGCAGCCAATCTCTGCTTGGACTTTTCATTTTTGTTCAGAGACTCCGCTGGACTATTATGGGACACTACTGTCCCTGAAGGCTCCGTTGGGGGAACGACTTTAATATGGGCCAGACTGGACATATTTCTGTTACCACTCCAAGGGCCTTCAATTAGCTACCTGGATAACTCACTTGTCGCTGCATGCAGTTATTTGAGAAATCATTCTTGTCCCTTCCTCAAAGAGTAATGACGGAGTGACGTATAAACAGGTGTGAAAAAAACAATAGTGGTGCTATATACTTGAAAAAATACTGCTTTCTACAAGCTGAGGACTAAGCGACACTTGTGGGGATTCTGCCTTGTCTAACAGGTCCTCCTCGGCCAGGGAAGAAACAGCATGGCCACCTCAGAAGACCGGCACAGGCTCCAAAGCCTGACGTCCCCCATACCATCAGGAATCTGCAATCCATGAATACGGTTAATATTCTTCTGAAAGACAGCTATAAGCTTCCTATTTCATTTGTAAGTCCAGAGTGAAGGATGTACTTTTCCTACTAAACCCATCAGAGGGGCTAAGACTTCTAGTCTAGCACTCAAAGTCTATTTAACTGAAATTACTTTTCAATGTAAAGAGGCGTAAGAACACGCTGTTTTCAGCCACATTCGTCTGCATGACGGTTTAGGTAAGCTTCTCAGAGACGTAACCCCGGTGCGCAACTCCATCTGGGGTTTAACCAGAGCTGGAACGGCGGGCTGTCCTCCCCCGACGCCAGGCAGTCCCCCTGGAGAGCCGTCCGTGCACATTCAAACATCCCACAGGCAACGGGCACGTGCCAGTCCGGTTCTCCAGATCTTTCTCGGTGTGATGTGATTTCTTCGTAGAGCGGCAAAGTTCCATGAAACGGTCTGTGATACGAAATAGTCTAGAAACCCCTTGCGGAAGGGTCTGTTTCTTTAGTGTTCTTCACGTCACCACAGACTCCGGGTGGACCTTTCCCGGAAGCCCAGCGTCTCTGAGGCCTCGTCCAGCTCAATCTCACCACTTCCGAGGGCACGGCTCTGCCCGCGCTCACAGCAAACGGGGGCGGCCTGCTTCCCAGCCTCGTGCAACGGGTCTGCAGTTTACACTAACCCAGCCTGACATTTTCCCACCAAAGAACGTTTAAGATCACAGACAGAACGGGAGGTGTCATCCCGGCTCCCGGCGGATGACCTGAGAACACTGACGCCCCAGGTGCCTCGGGGCCTGGGTCCGTGCAGAAGCAAAAGCACGTCTGCGGCCACTCGCCAGCCTCCGGCTCCGGGACAACCTTCCACACGTCAGCGAAGAAGCGCGACCCCAGGTGCCACTGCTCTGTGTGGTCTGGGTCTCCTCTAAGTATCACCTAAGCTGAAGTCTTTTCCTCCTGCCCACATCTGTCTTGGGCTGCAGATCCATTTACCCTTAAAAACATCTCACACAGATGCGCCTGACCTGGCAGCCCGGCCCCCGCTCCTCCCGCAGTGCCCGGAAGCAGAGGCCCAGGCGCCCACCCCACGGCTCTCAGCCCCGAGGCTGCTGGCTCCCCGGGCTGCGTGACCCTTGCACACCGTCACGGTGGACCGGGCTGCTGGCCTCCCTGCTCACCCCTCGGGACAGACCCTCTCTGGCCCCCGCTGCACTGAAGTCACACCGGCTCACGTGGCCTCGAGGCCCGTGGACCTGGCCCAGCCCCCCTTCTGGACACGCTCTTCTGCCGGGCCCCCGGCCCTCCCACACTCCCCGCTCTTCCCATCTAACGCCCTCACCTCCAGATGCCAGCCCGGGAGCCCCTCCATCCTATGACGCCACCTGGTGGGGGTGTCCCTCCCATACTCCCACAGCACCTGGTCTTTCCCACTTCAAACAACGATCAAAGTGCCCTAAGTGCCTGCTGACACGTCCAGCTTGTCTGCGAGACAAGACGCTTCCTGACCACAGGGACCCTTCTGTCACATCCACCACTGGATACCAAGAACGGGCAGCACCAAGTAGGCCAATCATTATCTACTGAATGAATCATTTCGATCCTCAAAATTTAAGGAGACAGTCTGCATCATCTATGTCTTGACTATTTCATTCACATCCCTTTCAAAAGGTTTCCATGGCCAAGGCAAATTTGGCAACAATGTTAAAATATGTGTTATTTTCTTTATAGTCTTCAAGTACTACCAAATGAATTTTCACTCTAGAAAAATCATCTGTTCTCGAGTCTGAAGTGAGCATGGAGGACAGCATCTTTAATGCACCCTCCTTCTAAGATAAAGCCTCTGAGAGTGAAGGGACCCGAGGGCACTGCCTCCTGAAAAGGGATCTGGTAAAATAACCCGCACGGTAAAGTCTGCAATCCCTCTAACACCACAGTGCTTCCCTTCCCCACGGGGGGGAGCAAGCGCTCTGAGCTGGAGGACTTCAGAACTGCTCACTGCCCAGTTAAGGCTCTAACGACTATGAACCCAATTCATACAGAGGCTGAATTCACAAGGGATACTTTGGTCCTTTAACTCCTAAAAAATACAACCTACACCTGAAACAGCCCTTGAATCTCTTTACGCAGAACCTTGAAAATACACTTAAAACATACTTAAAATATAAGTACTTGTGTTTTTATAACTGAACCACAAATAACCATATAATTCTAAAAATCCCAAAAGCAAAGCAACATTCAGCCTGAGGTCCAATAAACACATAAATACAGTACATCTCCCACTGGACTAACGTGGCGGCAGATAGCTTTACACAGACACCAAGAATGACCATCTCCCCTCCGGCGGACTTAGGTGTGAGACGTTAGACCCGTCTGTAATCCTCTACTGCCCCTCAAGGCTGCAGAAGGGACTTCAGGGCTTTAAAATACACCAGCAGCTCTCACAGGCTTGACCGTGTGGTCTGGACATCTTTCCCAGAAGCTTCTGCCCAACTGGAGATGCACTGGAAATAGCCTTGAGTGTTGTTAAAAATTACAAAAGTTTCTTTCTAAAAAATACCCTAAAACAATTTATTCACAATTTCAAAATCACCTCCTTCAACTTTTATCTACAGCTGAGGGGATGATATTTAAAAGTGACTTCACCAAATTACCCATGAGATTCATTTCTCAAGGCTATGGAGTCAAAGGACATTGGTAAGATCCTGGGTCTTTCCTGTCTCCTGGGTACAAGACCTCTGGTCACCGGTCAGGGCCTCCTGCAGACACCGTCTGGCGTCCTCTGTCTACCAGGCAAGTGTGAGGACACCTGTCCACGTGGGGCTCCCCGAGGGGCGCTGGGCTGAGCGCTGCACAGATTCCATCCTGGCAACCCTTGAAGGCAAGTGCTGCCAACCAGCCCTGACCCAGACGAGGACTTTGAGGCAGAGGACTAAGAATCAGCTCGAGGCCACAGCCCAGCCTCTGGGCAGAGCACTAACCACTCGGCTTAGCAGTCCGGCGAACAAGAAGAGAACACTTCACAGCCGTGTCATCACTGAGGACTACCTACTCACCCACGTGGACAAAAACGAGAGACACAAAAGGGAACTTTCAAAGAGAAAAACATCTACTCATCTTTGAGCCGCCATTCCACTAAGTCTAGAACGCCAACTGTAAGATGAATCGTTATCATATTAATCACCAAGAAAGGAAAACAAGTCCCGTGCCAGCAGGGGAGCCGACCACTTCTCCTACCTCCTCCTCGTTCAGTTTTATTTCCAACGAGGACCAAAAAGGAGACTATTTTAACACCATTCTTTGGGGAGGGGAAGCTCCATGCACTCCCTCCCCCCAGGACACAAAGGCTGAGAAAGAACGCAGCAAGCTCATCTACCTGTAGTTCTGTATTTGTCTATTTCATCTGGTTAAATGTTATTTGAAATACATTTAGTTGCCACTAATAGCAACAGTTTTTAGATTAACTGAATCTAACAAAAGAACTTCCATTTCTTTTTAAAGGAAAAAAATCTTTAAACCATTTCAGATCAACAATCTTTACTGTCTAGCTAAATGGCAAATATACATAAAAACGGGTTTAATCGGCTTGGCATACCATTATCAAAAACTCTTGCTCTGAGCAAATCATTTTCAGGTGTAACTATTTACTCCAAACAACTTATTTTGATGAACATTAAAATTATTTCTGGGATGACAATCATGGATACTGTGCACATGACCAAACACACACGTGCATACATGAAGGATTCCACGGGCTGCTTTCAGAAGCATTTTCTGGAATTTTCCTGTATTTCTGCCTCAGATTTATGGTTGGTGGGACATTTCTAAATCTGCTGTGTTAAAAAGACTAACTACCTGGTTGATCTCTGTTCATCAAGTTGCCTGGCCATTAATAACTAAAACACTTCCTTGTAAGTTAAAGGTAAGAACACTGCACTCCAACAGAAACATGGGCAAAAAAACAATTTCCTGAAAAAACAAACACAAATGACCAAAAAAAGAAAGAAAGAAAGAAAAGTGTTTACATTCAAAGCTAATTTAAAAAGCATTAAAAGGAATTAAAATGAACTTCCAGGGAATTCCCTGGTGGTCCAGTGGTTAGGACTCCGCGCTTCTACTGCAGGGGGCACGGGTTCGATCCTGGTCAGAGAACTAAGATCTCGCATGCCATGGGGTGTGGCCAAAAAAAATAAAAAATAAATTTTAAAAAAATTCATAGAAAGCAAACAAATAAATAAAACGAACTGCCATTTTCACCTATCAAATTGACTGTTTGAACATAATATCCAATGTTAGTCAAAAAAAAAAAAAAAAAAAAAAAGAAGAAAGAAAACAGCAATACAGACAACTATCAACCAGTGACAGCTGTGCTTACGGGGATGTAAATTAAATTGGTACAAACTTTCCTGAAAAGTAATCTGACAATATGTACAACAGAGTTAAAATAGAAATACTAAGAAATATAAGTATTAGTAAATGTAAAGTAAAACTAAGATTCGTATCTGTTAACCCAGCAATTCCATTTCCAATTCACCTATTCTAAAGAAATATTCAGAGGCATATAAATATATATTTACACAAAGCTTATGGCATTATTTATATTAGTGGAAAAATAGTAAAAAAAAAAAAAAAACCAAAAAACTATATGTCCAACCAAAGAGAAAAGATAAAATGATATGTCCACAGGAGACAATATTATGCTATTAAAAATATTTTAGAAGAAGTTTTAATGACAAGGGAAAAGGCTCAGTGAAAGAAGCTGAAACTGAACACAATATAATAGGATCAAGTTATGTTAAAATTACACAGAAAACTGATCAAATAAATGCATTAGTTATCTTCAAGTAGAAAACAAAACTCATTACTGACTATTCAAAATAAGAGAAAAGCCAATTCGCATAGACATTGCTGATATTCAAATCAGAAAAACGTTATCAGAACCAGCTAATACTTAGAACTGTTATAGAGCTCAGATTTCCCACAGCTAAAAATAATACAGTTGTTTATTTCGAAAGGAGACGAGCGATACAATGACAAATATCTGCACTGTGCTGAAACTATCTCCATCAGACACTGAGGAAGATGAGGCCCCTCTGCTCGCAGGGAGGGGGAGAGGGCAGGCCCAGTGGACGCATGGCAGGCGCACCGACCGTGTGACTTCCGGGGAGGGCGGGCCCGGTGAACACCTGGCAGGTGCACTGACCGTGTGACTTCCAGGGAGGGCGGCAGAGGCACAGCCAGGAGCCAGCGCCTCCGCCCTCATCGACTAGAAAATGGACGCTGAAGGCATATTTACCGTCCACACCCACGAGAGGCTGTCAGAGAAAACGCCCCCTCTTGCCTCCTTCTCAGCTACTTCAGAGGGGCCCTAGCATTAATCTTCTCGAAGTGAGTCCGGAGGAAGCTCGGCCAGGAGCCTAAGAGCATCACGACCACTCGCTGAGTCCCGCCAGGAATACAGAAAGCCTGGACGCCAGTAAACCTGCGATTCCGCGTGTTCCCACATGGACAGGTACCCACCAGCCCCCAGCTTCTGGGGTGTCACAGTTCTGGAACTCTGGGAGCTGCCCAGGGAGGAGCCTCGACCTAGTAAACAAGCAGAGCTCATGCAGGCCGTTCTGCAAACAACTGCTCCTTTTTTAGTAACTGCTTTCACCAAAGGATTAACAGTATGACCGTTTGGTTCTTCTCTGGAGACATAATTTGTTGAAATACTTTCTCAAACGTTTTGACCAAATCACTTTCAATATAAAGATTTCAAAATTATTCATAACTGAAGTCACTCAATATTTATAACATTAAAATGAACTTGACTATGTGACATGAGAGTTTTATTATAGCTTTTAACTGTAAAATATTGTAAAATCTTCCCACGTCCTGGTTTATGAACCAAAACAATATTAAAGCAATTCCCAAATAGACTTTAATTAAAACACTTCGTGAATTTTAAATGAGCCAGTGATTTACTAAACGGCTTTCTTTCCTTAAAAATTATTTTTTTTTTAAAAATTAAAGTACATATATGAACACTACATGATTCTAAAAGAAACTTCAATGTCTAAAAAAACCTAACTTGCCTCAATTTCTTTTCCTGATTTGCACTGAAGTCAAGATAAGCATATTACAAATGTCTTCACAAAAGACAAATCCAAAAGCACAAGAAACCACTTTTCAATTACTTTAAGAACACTTTTGTTTTTGCGAAGCTGCTGGAAACCAAGTGTCAGGCGAGGACACGCCCTCTGCCGGGGTTTACCTGGCATATTTCTCAGGAGCTTGGCGTTGCACATGTGCCCCTTCCGGATGTCAGTGAGGATGTACTCCATCCGCTTGGCCCTCCAGAGGAAGTTAAACACTCTCAGGTAGTGGCTCATACACTCTCGAGTGAACACCTGGAAAGAGCAGAACACAGGCTGACAGGAACCTGTAAGGTGAGGGTCCTCCCGCGGCAGGGCTCAGTCTTTTTTTTTTTTCCTCAAACAGAAAGCCAGAGAACACACAACCAGCTCTAACACGTTCTAAGTAGTAGGTAAGCAACCAGCACAGCCCACTTCAGGAAAGCGCCATCACACAGCAACCACGCTGATCATTTACGCGTCAGAGCACATTCAACGGACCTGACGCACAAAAGTTCAGTGTGACCAAAATTCCTTACAACTATGAACTGTCTAGAGGGGGGACATTCACATCCCACTGCATTCACACAGGGAAACAGCACCCACAGGACATGGTCCCTCAGTCCATCACTTACTGCAGAATAAAGTTCGGAGGAACATTCAACAAATAAGCTCCTGACACCTCATGTAACACCCTGGAGATCAAGGGTAGAAATAAATGGATTTTATCCTGCCCATTGTCAAAATGACATTTGTCTTTCCAAATCCTTCTTCACAGAATTTGTAAGAATCTAAAATAATGCTATGTTATAGAAGATATAACTATGTAACTAAGATATGTACCCATTCTAATTAAATTCTATACAAAAAATGACAATCTCAATGAGAATAGAAAGGACATAGAGATTAATATGGTAAATTAAACAGGGAAAAATCAGGAAATCCATTTGCTTCTAAAATCTGATTCTAAAACCATAAAGTTTTAAATAAAATAGCCCTCTTTTTATCTTTCTAGTAACTTCTGTATCCAACTGCACAGAATTTAATGTGATAGTTAAAAATTATTTCAATTTCTAACGTTAGTCTGATTATCTGCAGCTGTTCAATAGAACGGCTACAGGTACAGCCACTCTACTGATAACATGCCAACCCAGGACATGTGCCGACCCTGGGACTGGAGCGCAAAGACCGGACGGGCAAGAGGCCACGCCCCGTGTGAGTCCTGGGCAGACTCCACCAACCAATTACAAGACCTCTTCTCCTTCCAATCCAGCCTCTCCCGTCGGACCATCAACCCACTGGAGTTGGCAAGGAAATGGACACCTATGAGCCACAGGTAGGGATCTATCTTAAATTTCTTTTTAAATACATCTATGATATAAACTTCTTTTCTTGACTCTACTAGAGCTTTTAAAAATCTAAAATCTTGAAAATATAACATAGCGTGATCAATTGTTTACGCACAAGGTATGCAGTGCATAACTTCGATACTCTCAGTAAGATGTGCAATATCATACAATAATTCAGTAACGGTGTATATAAACCATGTTCAGTGTATCTATTACTCCAGGCACCTACATTTTGTGAAATAATCGATGCAGCTGCCTTCACTATGGTATCATTTATACTATGAAAAAAATAATATGTAAAATATGCAATATTAGCAAGGTAGATAATAGGAAAGTTTCTAACATAAATAATTTGTTAAAATATCCTCTTTTGTACATTATAATTACTTAAAACTATTTATGACATACATCAAAGGAGAAAAAACTAATTTGAATATGACCAAAAATTAAGTTTGAGCACAGTTATATATTGAAAATGTAGTAGCTTTGATCTGGTAAAATTTAAACACTGGGAGTTTATGTGTAAAAAGCCTGCCCCAGTAGCTACCGCCTCACAGGAGACAGACAGAGCCACCTGCCAGAGCAAAGCCGTCAGCCCAAAGGGAATGCAGGAGAGCCTGGTTTCGGTGCAAGTTCTCCAGCAGGAGACGGGCCCATATCACACCTGGAGAGGAAGGACAGCCACAAACTCCAACTCTGCAAAGACCGCTAGGGAGACATTGTAGAGCCAAATTACACTACTTCTTAACAAAATATTTTCCCAAGAATTAGAAGAAATGCATGTCCTTCTTCAATATTTCAGATATGAAAGTGACTGAGATAAGTTCAAAGAGATACCTTGGTCAAGGAGAGTTCAGTCAAGTCTGAATAAAGAAAAACTGAGCACTAAAGAGGGCATTTTAATTGCAGACACACAAAAAGAGAGCTGTGCTGGTCAATCCTTTATGATCTGGGAACCATTCAAGGAAATAGTACTTTTCTTTAAACACAGTGAAAGCACTATGAACAATAGGACAGCTATTTTCTCATCAGTTTAAATGAATACTAAATATCAAATTTTATCCAAGTAGTAAAAATACAACTCCACTAAAATACTTTATAGTTCCCTTCAAATTATCCTAAATTAGTCACTACCGTCTAAGAATAATGGAACAAAATGAATAACCCATTTATTAAATACTTGCTGAAACCTATGATAAGAACAAATGATATTAAGAATTCTTAAAATAATCCAGCACTTCAGCACTCATTAGTGACTGTTGCGCACACACACACACAGACACACACACACACACACACACACACACACACATGACTCTGGCTCAAGCATTCATTCAATGGATGCATCCGGGATGCAAGCGAGCACTTCACGAGGCGCTCTAGAGAGAAACCGACTCTGAAGCAACAGGACGTGCAGCCACCCAAACAGCTATGACGGCGCCCAGCGGGATCTTACGGTTGCAATGGGCCCGTCGACGTGGTAATCCAGGCTGAAGACGTCCCAGCCGGTGTCACCTGGAGAGACCTGAGAGCAAAAACAAACACACAACTGCAGGGCTTCCCACCACTGTGAGGCTGTCGAATCCTCAAAGAAAAGGCATTAAAATAAAGCCCAATTTTTAAAAACCACTCAGCAGTTCTGAGCGTGAGCTGCATGACAGCAGAGGAGGGCATCTTTTGTCCACTCCTGTACCCTCAGCATCTAGACAGTGACAGGCACATACGAGGTGCCCTGCAAATATTCTGGAATAAAGAGCATATTTTCAATGAGTATTGTAAAATCAGTTTTAACATTCATCAGCATTTTCTTAAATGACAAAAACCCACTGCCTTTTGGGTTCCTAATCCTTACAAGTGAACATTTGTTAAAACCCATAGGTTCTGCTAACGGTCCTTCATCATAAGTAAGCAAACAGTGTATTATGTTTATGAAATACTCATTCCCCTAAAAAAAGTCATCTTCTACCAACTAAAACTAAACACCTCTGTTTGTGATCAATGCTACTGCGATCTGTCACCTCTGTGCCCGGTATCGTCACCAGCAGCAGCAGTGGTGGTGACTAAGCATCCACGTGGCCAGGCCCCAGGACAGAGCTGCATGTCCCCTGCCCGCAGCCCTGGGGGCCCTCTGTCAGGAGAACACACTGAGGTGCGGGGACCTGTCTGAGGCCACACCACGCCAGGCCACTGGGCAGGGATTCCGACGCACGGTGGCCAGCTCCCCCCCACCAGAGCGGAGCAGTGAGGAGAGGGGAGGGGAGGGGAGGAGAGGAGAGGAGAGGAGAGGAGAGGCGAGGAGAGGAGAGGAGAGGAGAGGAGAGGAGAGGAGAGAGGAGAGGAGAGGAGAGGAGAGGGCAGAGCGGAGCAGCGGGGCCTCAGGCCACACGGAGGGCGTCAGCGAGGAGCCCCAGGTGGGACCAGAGCTGCGGTACCTCCAGCAGCCTCACATCCAGTCTTCTGAGGGCCTCAGGGCTGTCAAACTGGGCGTTGGTGGCTCTGACAGCTGTTTCAAGAATTCCAGTCAAGTTGTGTTGGTACAAAGTCGTAGCCGGACGGGCAAGTTCTGGTCTTAACAGATTTTTGTAAAAGTAAAAGAGAATGTTACTTGAATTCTTAATGCACTTCCTAAAAACTTAAAATTATAAAGAGTTCAAATTACAAAACCTAAAAGGACAAATGGAACAACACGGTAACAAAATGACTATAAAATTTGAATGCTACAGAATTAACTATAAATAAGATTTCATCAAGTATTTTGGGGAGCAAAACACTTCTTTAAAATTAATTTTGATTCAGCTTAAAATTGAAAATCCTTAAGTGAGCCACGCATGTTAACAAATACAGTTTTCAAACTTAAGCCTGGTCTACAGTAGCATGAACTACTGTAACTTCCTGTACAAAACCAATGGGCAGAAAGGACTAGATTAAATCAAAACAATTGGCTGTGTGGACACCATGATTCTAAAGGCTAAAAACTACTGCATCACCAGCAAACATTTAAGGGTTACTGACATCTGCGTTCCTAAATATGAAACTGACGTCTGCGTTCCTAAATATGAAGCTAACATTTCTGAGATCCGCCCCAGGTGTGCGCAGGGTGAAAAAGGACCGACAACGTCAGTGTCGCTCAAATAAATCTGAGGCAAGCTAGAGACTGATGACATTCCCCTTTTAAAACTGGAAACTTAAAACAGGCTTTTGAGAAGAAATAAATTTTTCATTTACTATCAAGGATGAGACACTTTAATTATTAAAACCCAGCATAAGGCAAACACGGGTAAGTCAGCTAAATGATGCGATCTGCAATGCGGCCATGGCCTCTAAACGTTCACGAAACGCCTGCTCTCCTCCACCCCAAACCTGCACACTTGCCCCCCACCCCCTGGGCCACTGAAAGAACATCTCCCCCTAAAAACTCATCTCCACCCACTCCCCACAGGTGCTGCCCTGGGACCAGTACCTAAGTCACCAGCGACCCCCTTCCTTACAGAGAGCAGAAAGGCTCCTTCAGGAAGTATAACCACCAAGAATTCATGTTCAGCAGATCATCAACTCTTTCATGAGCTAATTCCTCAAACAAGGTTACCCCTGAGCCTGCTATGTGTGCCCCCAAAACTCAATCATCTTTCGTACCGAAGACGGCCTTCTGGTTGGAGGTGGAACTACGGCGCTTCCGTGGCTGAAGCGGCTTCTCAAGTGCAGTCCCCACGCCAGAGCTTCCCCTCGGCCGGGACCCTCTTAGGGACGCACCGTCCTGGCTCCAGCCCAGAGCCACGGAGCCCGGCTCTGCGGGCAGGCCCGGCCGTCCAGTCCAACAGTCCCTGGAGGGGATTCCGACACACATGGAGTCTGGGGACCAAAGGCCTGAGACACTGCTGGACTGACACAGGCACGACTGAAGTGTCCCAAAGGCAGCGCCAAGAAGCCACACGTCCAGTCCTAGGCGCCCGAGTCCACGCTGTGCCCACCCTCGGCTGCCCGGGGCCCGGCTGTCTGCTACAGAGCTGGCCCTCCTGTCTCTATGGCAGGAAGGAGGGACACACACTTCCTTCTTGAAGGGACGGTGCCAGGAGGAACGTCATGGAACTGAATGGAAGGAGTAGTTCTATGAAGAACTACTAATGGAAGGGACAAACTAATGGAAGTTTGTTCTATGAAGTTGTTTTGTTTTTTTGGTTTTTTTAGCAAGAAATAATGCAAACTAAAAACATGGAAGAAAAAGTTCCATTTTAAAACATACATTTTATTTCACAGACTACTCTCAAACTGAAGCTAAGCTAACCGACCACACCACGCACCCCTCATACCCCTGCTGGTCGGTGCCAGTGCTCAAGAGGCACACGAGCCCCGCGAGTGAAGCACAGGACTAGGAGAACTAAAGGGACATTGGCTTGATGATGCGACAATTTTCTCTCCTCGGATTTCATCTTCCCAACGTTCTATGAGAATTCAACACATTTCCTCTAATGTCGCTTATTCTTTTAAAGAGAAACTGTAAAGCTCTTTATCATGCTGAACTCTACTGCACGTTTACGAAAAAACCTAAAGAGCCTTCTTACTTGAGCAAATCCATTAAGTGCCTGATAAAGTCTCCTTGACCGAGCAGCAGGTACCGCCGCATGGCCTGCATGTGGTCCAGCAGGCTGTACTTCTTATTCAGAACATCCAGTAGGTACTTGCTGGTCTCAAAATAAGCCGCGTCAATTTTCCCCTGAAATGCATTTTCCAAATCTGTGAAAAAATCTGCAGCTGTAAAGAACAAAGGGGAAAAGTACGCATACGTACATAATCTGCATTTTACGAAGGAGGAATGAGAGACTCACACACACAGAAGTCACTCCACACCTGCTCACAGCTTCGCTGACAGGCCGAGGGCACAGTCAGGAGGGCAGACCAGGAGGGCTTGTTTGTTCTTCAGAATAACGGTCCCATTAAGAAAAACCTATTTTAGTACTGCTGCTATTCTAATTATACATGACTGCGGAGAAACTAAGGTGTCCACAGTGAGGAAAACGTAGTTTTCTGTAGAAGGGGAGGTCTGATGGTGCAGTAATGTGAGGGCGCCAGGCGCTGAGCTGACCACGGTCATATTTTGGGGATGGGGTAGGGGTAGGGGCAACACAAATTTCTGTTGATCTGTGTCATTTTAAAAATGTCAAGATCATCCCCCAGAAGTGTTCTTACTGTACATTGCTCGATTCATGAAGGGTTTTCACGCCAAAGAAAAGGTTTAATGCCAACCAATGGCAGCCAAAGCGCCTGTCAGAAGACACCCGACCCAGAGCCTGCTGGCCGGTCTCTGTTCCTTACGCTCCCACAGGAAAACATCTACCCTTAACTCTCTAGGCTCACTTTTAAATTTCCAAAGTTTTTCCCATATGAGAAATATAAACGTGACTTTTCCCACTGCTGTGTGTATCATCACTAGCAGCCCTTCCGAGTCCGCGTCTCTCCCCCTCCCGGCGGCGCTGGCAGCCGAAACCACTCGCTCCGCAGAGGGCAGCAGTGGGGAGAGCAAGGGTCGCTGACTGAGGCAGAGCAGGAGCGCTCTGTGGCCCTCTCCCGCACGCCCGCCGCGCGCTGGGCGCTGGGCGCTCACGGGTGCTGGCCTCCGCTGCGGGTCTCCACGGCAGGCAGGGCACAGCACTCGTCCTCCCTGAGTGCTATCTTCTCCGGCCACTAGGGGAACGTCGAAAGGCATCAACACAACTCTTCACCGGGCTCTTCCTCCTTCTACCTCCTCAACACAGGTGTTTCCAAACAGTCTGTACTGGGACCTCCATATTCTAAGAACTAACCTGGCATCTCTGAATCCCTAAAAAGTTTATGCAGAACAGTGCGTGTCAAACACACCTGAGACGGGGAGCCAGAGGGGTGAGAGGGAGATGTGTCTGGCCCGCGGCTGCAGCCGCCGCCTTGCCCTGGAGCCCTGGCCTTAACCGCATGGCGACACAGGTGCGACCACATCTCCCGTCAGCCCTGACCTTGATCTGGATTTTCAGTACAACTCCAGCACATTCTGGAATCTCCCCTAGTGAGTCCTCTCAGATGCTGAAAATCAAGCTGGGCCAAAAGGAACACAAAAAGGTGCTCAACATCACTAATCATCAGGGAAATGCAAATCAAAACCACAATGAGATAGCACCTCACGCCTCTCAGAATGGCCACCGTCGAAAAGTCAAGAAATTACAAGTGTTGATGAGGACATGGAGAAAAGGAAACTCTAGCACAACGTCGGTGGGAATGTAAATTGATGCAGCCACTGTGGAGAACAGTATGGCGGTTCCTCAAAAAATTAAGAATAGAACTACCATACGACCCAGCAATTCACATCCAAAAGGAAATGAAGTCAGGATCTCAAAGGAATCTCTGCACTCCGTGTTCACTGCAGCATTACTGACAAAAGCCAAGACATGGAAACAACCAAAGTGTCCACGGACATATGAATGGATAAAGAAGATACAGTGTACATATCCAATGGAACATAATTCAGCCTTAAAAAAGCAGGTACTTCTGCCATTGGTGACGACATGGATGGACCTGGATGACATCATGCTGAGTGAAGTAAGCCAGACAGAGAAAAGAAATACTGTATGATCTCACTCACATGTGGAATCTAAAATAGTCAAACTCATAGAATCAGAGTGTAGAATGGTGGTTGCCAGGGACGGTGGGGAGGGGGAAATGGGAAGGTGAAGGTCCAAGGGTACCAAGTTTTGATTATACAAGATGCATAAGCTCTGGAGACCTGTATACACCAGATGGCACAGTGCCTACAGCTAGCAGTACTGCCCTGTGTACTTCAAGCACGTTATCTGTACACCTCATCTCATGTATCACTTTCTACCATTTACTACTTATTGATTATTTCACTTTATTGTACGTTTAATCTCCATTCCTAGAGCACAGTTCATGAAAAGCATCATCATGGTGAATTCATACCATCTCCCCTATAGCTACCACAATGCCTCACACAAAATAAACTTGAATGAGTCAAGACAACAGTATAAGTAACAAATGTAGCCAAGACTGGACAGCTGTCCGTGTAAGTCAGCCACACAGAGAATACATGAAATTACTGAGGATGGGGCAGGCAGCAAATGGGGAAACTGGCAGAGAGGAGAGTAGTAAATGAGGGAAAACCACACAACGGTTAACACAGTGCGGCATTCTGAATACATAAACGCTGGGAATCCGTGCTGATTTCTGAACAAGCCTCTGAGTTCATTAGCAAGTGTTTCCTTTATTTCCTTACTTTGGCATACTGTCACTGCATCACAAAAAAAGTAACTCAAGTTACCAAGGAGAGTAAAATAGCTACACCTAGTTATTTTTTAACTGTATAAGAAAGGAAATTCAAAATTTACACAGTAATAGATATTTTATATGTATCACACTGTGTATTAAGGTATCTTGGATAATAGTTCAGAAAATCTGTCAGTCCTATTGAACGAAACATACTTCAAGCAATATATAGCACTGTCACCACCGCCATCACCAACGTCACCCCGACATCACCACTATCACCACCACCACCATCATCACCACCATCGTGCCATCACATTATCACCACCATCATCGTCATCATACCGTCCTGGGGTGATTCTGCAGACTTGGTCACAGCTATCATCTTTGTAGTGGGCGTCTGGTCATGACAAACCTGGTGCAGGAAATTTATTGATTTTCCTATCAAAAGGACCTAAAAAAAGGAAAATATTCTAGAGTTACCTTTATTCAAAATTAAAACGATCAAACATCCAAGCACTACAAATATTCATAAGCAACAAATTATTCTATTGACTAAAAACTAAATAATAAGAACATCTGGGATAGTATCAAGTGAATTCCAGGAACTGAAAAAATTGTTATTAACCAACACATATTAATATGTTGAGGCAGTCAATTAACATATAATTCACCTCAAAAATGTAAATCCTAAAATGCCACAAAACTGTGTTAACTGAAGCCTGGTTTTGTCACCGGGTGCAGGTAAATACAGCATTAGCACATCACAGTCACAGCAGTCCCACCCCACCTTCCTGGACTGGTCCATCGTCATGAAGGACGGGATCATCGACTTCCGCAGGGTGTACTTGTCGTGCCACAGCCGGTCTGTCTTTACTGTTGGATCTGATGCTACGAAAAACTGAAAGGAAAGAGGCAGTGAAACATTAAAAAGTGATATTTATGGCGAAATATTAGCTAACAGCAACATCAAGAAATAAGTAATTCTAGGAAGCAAAATTCTCCAGATATTGGGAGGCTTACCATTTATACAATAAATCTTATTTTAAGAGGCATTTTGATAGATCTCTCTAAATGGAATCACTTATTCCCCACTTTTTAAAACCAAAATATAGTGAAAATAAGATAAGCTTTTTCTTGAAGACACGTGGTCGCCCTTGTAAATATAATATCAATCACAGCCTCTGCTGTGTACATCATGGATCTGAGTGTGAGGCCTGCCTAATCCACAGGGGCTCTTCCCACAAACTTAGGAAAGGCACACAGGCCTCTGGGGCTGTTTGAATATTCAATTCAAGCCAATTCAGAGTCTTCCTCTCCTCCTCCCACCAATCAGCTGCGTCTCCTCCTGCCGCTGTGCCGCCTCTGGCAGAAGCCCCAGGTCCACCCGCAGCACTGCAGGAAGCGACCTTCCGCGTGGCGCTCTCCCCGAGAACCACTGAGAACCACTGCGCTCCGAAGCTTCCCCTGTTCACTTCCTCACCTTCCCTAACCCGCCCACCGGCCTGTTCCCTGACATCCAAAAGGGTACGGGTGTTAAGAAGAAAACTAAGCTGCTGTTGTTTCCAGCCCGTTTGCTGCCACACTGAGGCCACTCTCCTTTTTCAGCCATAGTCCTAACAGACTTGTGCTTTTATTTCTATAAACTCGATCTCTAACAGCAGAACTGCTGAGTCCAAGTAATTTCTAATTTTTATAAACAATGCCAGATCTCCCTTCCAAACGGCCCTGTCAACTGACCCTCCCACCACAGGAAGCTCTACATTTCTGCATCCTTGCTCGGTTTGAATTTTGTCAATCAGGCAAAATCATGGCTGCTTGTACTGTTCTTTTACTGACAACAAAGGAAGTTGGGCCTATTTTCATAATGCTGATTGCCACATGATTTTCTCCTGTGAATTGTCTTTTCATATCTTCATCCCATCTTTCTACTGTCTTTTTCTTACCAATACACAGAGGCTCTTTGTTATATAAGGGAGAGTGACCATTTGTGAATCATTAAGAATTACAAATGTTTCCAAATTAATGACTTGCCACTGTTTATGGTCTGCTCCATGTTTTGTCTTGTTCTTTCTGGGTCATATTGGTGACTGTCTTCCTTTATGGCTTCTGGGTCTCCTGTCTTCCTAAGAGCTCCCCATCCTAGATTACAGAAATATTCTCCACAATTTTAGTAAGTACACTGGGCCCTCTGTATCCATGGCTGGGTGAATCCACGGATGCAGAACCCAGGGATGCAGGTGGGGTGGGTACCACACCATTTTATACAAGGGACTTGAGCATCTGCAAATGTTTGTCTGCGAGGGTCCTGGAAACAACGCCCCATGGATACCGAGGGACAGCTGTATTCCCGCTGCGCTGTTTTTGTTCCTTAGATCTTCCGTCCCTGCACACAGGAGACACTGGGGTCTGTTTCCTTCTGGGCTGCATATTCTCTTTACTGGCCAGGCCAGCACCTCTTATTTAATACAGCACCCTTTCCTCTGAGCGAGTGTCCTCACCAGGAGCGATCATTACAGTCACTTACATCGAAAGATTAAAAGGGGAAAAACTGACTCCACCAAGAGACGCTGAGGAGCGTCTGACAGCATGTTTACACCCGTCCACGGCGACCCGTTAGATGCACTGGAGCGCATCTGGTGCTTCGCTCCATCTCGGTTACTATCCCTCCCGGCGTCCCGTTGCCCGTCCTGGGAGGGCGGAGTGCCTTGAGCTGACGCCGCGTCCTTCAGACTCCACGCCAGATGCCTTCCCTGCTGCCGGCCTGATCCAGGCTCTAGGTTCCTAAGTGTTCATTTCTCCCCCGACCTAGAATCAGCCACTTCTCCAAGGAGCCCCAGTCCCTTTTGGGGAGAAATGGCATTTGGACCACAGCCCCAGTACTTGGCAGTACTTTAAGTCAGCAGCTGGATGTCTGAGACGCAGCACTGGCCACATTACACGTGGCAGCTCGGTCCTCCCACTGGACTGCAAAATCCATTTAGGTCCCAACATATCTAAATGCCTTTTTGTTGACTTTTACATAAAGTCCAAATCACCAATTGGTGAATAAAACACAACCCTGGCTACAAAGGTGTGTCTGCAGATACAAAATGGATTTAAAGAATTTAAAAAATATTTTTAGCAAATATATAGCAATACAAAATTAATAGTTTCCTAGCAAAAAGTAAATAACCAGAATAAACCGAAGGAAGGGGCCTGAGAAACAGAGAAGGAGGGAGGGAGAGAGAAGACTCTAAATAAAAAGAGCAGTATCTGTAGAAGAAATCAGAAATGTAAACTGCTATCACTAAGCCATGGGGCCTACTAAACTGTAAAAAAAGGTATCTTTCTTATATTATTCTAGACCACAGAAGAATGTGCGGTACCTGTTTATTTAATGAATCTCGTTTAACACAAGCTAATCCTGATAAAAATAATGCCCCAGATGGAAACTACAGACCACTTTCATTTGTGAATACAGATGAAGAAAGTTTGAGTGAAACATTATCCTTGCGTTACAGGAATAAAGTATTTTGGGGCACAACATACTTCTAATACACACTAAATGTGTAAAAATGAATTACAGAATATTATCATGTAGTCATTAAAAATGAAGTTTGGGAATTCCGTGGCGGTCCAGTGGTTAGGACTCAGCACTTTCACCGCGTGGCCTGGGTTCAATCCCTGGTCGGGGAACTAGGACCCCGCAAGCCACGTGTCATGGCTGGAAAAAAATTAATTAATTAATTAAAATGAAGTTTGTTAACTATCAGAAGCCATTCTGAGAATCTGATGAAAACTACAGATTTTCTTCCCAGGAAAAAAAATGCTTATATCCACAAAACACACAGTTTTATGTGCTATTCAGGAGTTTCAGAGATCACATTTTAAGAAGCCTTGGTATAGAAGAATAAAGTTTAATGGCATGAAATTATTTTCTTTATTTACTTCAAGTAAAAATAGAGGTTACAGGACTTCCCTGGTGGCGCAGTGGTTAAGAATCCACCTGCCAATGCAGGGGACACAGGTTTGAGTCCTGGTCCGGAAGATCCCACATGCTGCGGAGCAACTAAGCCCGTGCGCCACAACTACTGAGCCTGTGTGCCGCAACTACTGAAGCCCACGTGCCTAGAGCCCATACTCCGCAACAAGAGAAGCCACCGCCATGAGAAGCCCACGCACTGCAATGAAGAGTAGCCCCCGCTCGCCGCAACTAGACAAAGCCCATGAGCAGCAACGAAGACCCAACGCAGTCAAAAATAAATAAATAAATTTATTTTTTAAAAAAATAGAGGTTACAAAATACTGTGTGGTATGATATACACACACATAAAAATATATAAAAAAGGGATATACAAAAATATTAACAGAGGTTATAGGTTCATGATGAGATTCAATAAATTTTAATTTTCCCCTCTGTGTTTACATACTCAAAAACGTTTTAATTGCACATTTTTAAATCAGAAAAAAAATACTGTTCAAAAGAACTGAGTAATTCAAGCCAATGAGTGAACATATGGTACAAGTAAGAATTTTTTTAGAAACACTGTTTTCCCAAGGCGATGAACTAAAAAAGATTTTTTTTTCCTGTTCACAGAAATCTACTCCCAAGGGTAACTATTTAAGGAAACAAAATTTCTAATGATGTTAAGGTCTTATATTTAACCCTTTATTTGATCCTAGATGGTATCGAGCCATCTAGGATCAAATACAGCCAGTTTCCTTTAAGTAGGTATCTGAACAAATGCCAACATTTTTATGACCATGAGGATGAGACTGCTACATTTATTTCCAACTCATATTCTTATCTTTAGGTATCAATTTAAATTATGAAAGTATTTATTGATATTCCTTTTTTTAGACTTTTTTGGATTTATATTCCCTTTCTGATTTTAAACACATAACTAACGACTGCTTTCAGTACTATTATAATGAGGCTATCACCACTTTAACATAAACTCAAATCAGCCCTGATAGAAATTAAAGTGTCACAAGTTCACCATGAACAATCTAAGAGGCTACCCAGTCACCACACTATGTCTGCTCTGTGGCTTGCCATTCAACAGATTAGATTAACTGCATATAAACTCTTATTTACCTGTTATTCACTTAAACAGGACAGCTAGTTTCTACAGACAACACACTAATTTATCCTGATAGTTGGAGTACAGCTGGATTTTTATCAGTATGAACAATAAGAAAATTTAATTTAAAAGATAAAGAACTCAGGCATTCAGTCATCTTTAGAAGTTATGAAAGCATCATTTCATCTGAGGGCAAAGTAGCACTCAATCACCCTACTAGCAAACATCTAGAAGCAAACACCGAGAGGCCTGGGCATAATTAATCTTGCAAAAAATATAGTTACAGAGGAAAAGAATCAAGGTCAGAATATAATTGCAATAGGCTTTTATTTTACTGATGCACTTTCCACTCAAGGTTCTTTAATTTGCACCATTATGACAAACACAGAAAGAAGTACGGGAAAATATAAAGCATAATTGAACCATGATTTCTCATGAAGTGCTGGACAAATGCCAAGGCCTTCCTGCTAAGAACAGAAACGAAGAGGGTAATTTTCTCAGCAAGCGACTTATCTTCTAAGACCAGATCCATTCATTCAGACCACAAAGGACCCCAACTTCAACGGATCAACAGGCAGGCCGCCACCAAGAGACCCGCCTCTGGCCACGCGGAGAGAAGCCGGAGGCTCTGGACCAGGGGAAGGCCAGAGGGAGCTGACCAGGCAGACTGGCAGACGACAGCTTTCAGGGGTGGGCGTGAAAGTGCCAAAGTGTAAGATAGGTACATGGTCAACCTTTAAATCCAATAATTCCTAGCAAAAGTGTAAGAGGAACAAAATAAGGAGAGTGCTGAAGGCATCCACAGAGACAGTCCAAAAAGCAGCCCCTGCGTTCTCTCTAGTTAGTGCACTGACCTTCCCATCCGAGGATGCAGATTTGGGAGCATCGTCAGAGCATTTCAGCTAACATTTGATTGCTGTCTGAAATTTTTCTAATTTTGAAAGCAAGAGTGCTGACTTTTCACTTTTCCCTTCTTTTCCTGTTCCTAGTTGAAGGCCCCAATCCTTTATAGCTCTGACAGGTTTATCCAAAAGGCAAAAATATAAAACAAATTAACACTGAGCTATCGTGTTCTTACCTTGAACACACGGGAATAATTTGTTTACCTCTCTCAGTTTACAGGGGAGAGAACCCATGTGAGCCACTAAATGTCTCAGGATAGAGTTTCCCTAGATAGTCATTGTGGCAAAATGAAAAACTTTGGTTTTCTTTTACAGTACTACTTTGTAAGAACCAAAAATAATTAGAAGCTTCTCCCCAAACATTGCAAGTACTTTCTACACTAATCACTCAGTGCATCTGTAAAATCTTTTTTTTTTAACTGAGGTATAGTTGATGTGCATTATTATATAAGTTCAGGTGTACAACATATTGAATCACAATGATTCAGAGTTAAAGTCCATTTATACTTATTATAAAATACTGGCTATAGGCCCTGTGCTGTACAGTATATCCTTGTAGCTTGTTTTATACATGACCGTTTGTACCTCTTAATCACCCACTTCTATCTTGCCCCTCCCCTTTCCCTCTCCCCACTTGTAACCATTAGTTTGTTCTCTACATCTGAGCCTGCTTCTTTTTTGTTACATTCACTAGCTTGTTGTATTTTTCAGGTTCCACATATTAGTGATACCATACAGTATTTGTCTTTCCCTGACTTATCTCACTTGGCATATGCCCTCCAAGTCCATCCACGTTGTTGCAAATGGGAAAATTCCATTCTTTTTATGGCGGAGTCGTGTTCCATCGTGTGTATATATACCTCATCTTCTTTATTTAATTCATCTGTTGATGGACACTTAGGTTGCTTCCATATCTTGGCAACTGGAAATAATGCTGCTATGAACATCGGGGTGCATGTATCGTTTCAAATCATTGTTTACGTTTTTTCAGGTATACACCCAGGAGTGGAACTGCTGGATCTCATGGTAGTTCTATTTTTAATTTTTTTGAGAACCCTCCACAGTGGCTGCACCAGTTTACACTCCCAGCAACAGTGTACGAGGGCTCCCTTTCCTCCACGTCCTCGCCAACATTTGTTATTTCTTGTCTTTTTGATGATGGCCATTTCTGACAGGTGTGAGGTAATATTTCATTGTGGTTTTGATTTGCATTTCTCTAATAATTAGTGATGTTGAGCATCCTTTCATGTATCTGTTTGCCATATGTATGTCTTCTTTGGAAAAATGTCTATTCAGAGGACATCTGTAAATTCTTACAGGGCTCTAGTCTTGCCTGCCTTTGCACTTCATCCTAATACAGGATAAACAAAATAAAAGCTGGATACTAATCCCTGCACCACTGGACTAAAGGATCATATCTTTTTAACAATTAAAAGTAAAGTCCCGGTCTTCCCTGGTGGTGCAGTAGTTAAGAATCCACCTGCCAATGCAGGGGACATGGGTTCAAGCCCTGGTCCGGGAAGATCCCACGTGCCGCGGAGCAACTAAGCCCGTGCACCACAACTACTGAGCCTGCGCTCTAGAGCCCACGAGCCACAACTACTGAGCCCACGTGCCACAACTACTGAAGCCCACGCGTCCTAGAGCTCGTGCTCCGCAACAAGAGAAGCCACCACAATGAGAAGCCCACGCACCACAACGAAGAGTAGCCCCCGTTCACCACAACTAGAGAAAGCCTGTGCACAGCAACGAAGACCCAACGCAGCCAAAACTTAATTTAAAATAAATAAATAAATAAATAAAATAAAAGTAAAATCCCAACTGGTGGACCCAGAGGCAGTTTTAATGATGCCACAGAAATAGCAAAGCTCAGAGGCCACCTGGAAGTTTTTCTTTCAGATAAAAGGACTGAAAACTCATCCTTGGGTTGCAAGTCAGTCAAACCCAGAGGCAGCCAAGGTGGGACACTGAGCACCGCTCTGCAGCAGGAGGGGGAGAGAAAAACCTCCCCGGAACCAGGTAAACATGGGCGTTTCAAAGAGCTTCCTGGAAGAACCACAGGATGAAGCCACGTTACACAGAAAGTGAGCTCTGAACGGCCGTCAACAAAGATCAACAGGAGCTGCAGGCAGGAAAGTTACTGAGGAGGAGTGGACAGCGGGTCAGAGAAAGCAGGTCCAGGAACCCCGCCAGGCAGACAGGGGCAGAGATGGCCCTGTTCCCACACTGGTCACATCCACCAGTGAAGCCATCTGGCCCTGGGCTTTTCTTTACTGGAAAGGTTTTTAGAGCACTCATTTATTCTCTTTACTTGTGTTATAGGTCTATTTAGATTTTCTATTTCCCATGAGTCAATTTGATAGTTTGTGTTTCTAGGAACTCTCTCAGGTTTTATCTGGCAGAATCGACAAGCTAATTCTAAATCTATATGTAAGTGGAAATGTGCAGAAACAACAAGGACGATTGTGAAAAGAGCTGCTCCTACCAGATACCAAACTCTAAAGCTACGTTTAAGTATTACTGACAAAGAAATAGCAAACCAAAAAAAAAAAAAAATCAGAAAAAAATAGAGTCCAGAAAGACTCGGGTGTAAATGGGAATTCAGTATATGATAAAACATGGCAAAACTAACATTTGGAGAGCATCCGTCAAGCCTATGATTCTCGGTACTATTCTTACACCTCTAAGTCTGAAATAATGTGAAAACAAATGGTTGAAGAAAAATAATTAAAGGAAAAAAGTGCAATTACAGATACAAGATATCCAAATGTATGAACTCATCCCATGATTCGACTCTTAAAAAGTCAGACAAATCCACAGGACAAATGGGGAAACAATACAAACAGCAATTAGTAGGACAAATAAAAATAACCAATACACATGAAAAGCTGGTCAATCTCACTAGTAACCAGTGAAACACGAATACATAAATACCATAGGAGATGCCACATCTCATACATTAGATTAAAAACACTTTTACTCAGGTTGGGTAACATGAAGTGCACACAGGAAGGAGGAATAAGCCGACGGGGGCGCATGGGGTAGGGGGACCGGGAAAGCCACCCAGCACTTGAGACGGAGTCAAACCTACAGCTGTGCCCTCCCCACAGCCGAGCCAGCCCATCTCCCAGGACTGACTTCAGAGAAGCTCATAAACACTCCCAGGGAGGCACATAAAGGGATGTTCACTTTAATAATGTGGGTAAGATTTAAAACTAAAAGAACATAATCTGCTCGGATAGGAGAGCTGTTAGACAAAAGGGCTGTGTCCAGGCAGCAACAGCTACAAGCCCAACCCTCCACAGGAGGCCTACAGGGCACCCTGGGGGCCTCCACAGCACACACGCACATGTGGATGCCGTGTGTGTCCCCAAAGCACAAAACAGTACCACCTATGGTCAGATCTGCTTCCATGATTGCTTACGTGCAATTTCACCCGCAAAAAACTAGGTGAAAACAGGAGCCCAGCCACGTGGGCCACATAAACATCCCCAGAGACGCACCTGAAACTGCCCTGCCGCCTTCACCTACGCGTTCCAGCAGCCACGATCGTCTGTCCCGCCTCCGCCCAGGCCCACAAGCTAATGCCAGGGCTTTGTCAAGGTCAATGCCATATTTACTCTAGAATTCACCCATTTCTTAACCATTTAATATGTGTTAAAAACTGTGCTACAGCTTCCATTTAATTCCTATCCTTTTTTAATGTAACATAATGACAAGGTTTTTGAGTGTGGTGCCCCTCACTCTACTTTTTGTCAGAAGTCTGGTTTTTACCATATGATTTTGCATAGCAGTGATTTTCAGGGACAAATATGTTACATTCTGGCAGAACTAACTGTATTTCAATAGGTACATATACATATACACATATACAAATAACTTGTCTCATTAAAATTGTCAGCACCACAGTTAACCAGAATGAGTTTAGTTCATACAGTAATGGTGCAAAGCATCAGAACATGTAATACCACCCTGCCAGGAAAACCGGACTAAGACTGGGGACACCTAGTCCTAGCTTTGCCGCCAACTTGCTGATAAACAGGGACAAGCGATCTGACCTTGCTGAGTTTCCCACTGTTCAAACGAGGATAACAATTTCTCACTAACCAAATACAGCTCTGATCAATGAGGTAATTGGCAAAATAGGCCAGGCATGCAAATGAAGTGTGGTGGCATCACTGTGAAGAGAAAATAGTTTCGGGAAGAAAATCAAGAAAGAGTAACTGTTCCCGTGCTCCTCAAAGCCACGCCTGAGAAGAGGCCGCGTCCCTTACTTCGTGGTACGTGTCCTCGAGCTCCCCATCGTAGATCCACCGGTAAAGGAAGCTCAGGACGGGGTGCGACACCAGGCTGAGGATGTGCTGCACCAGGGACCTCATGGAGGGGTCCCCCGTCTTGGTGTAGGCGTGGACGGCTGAAGCCAGCTCACCTCCCTTCCTTCCTGGGGACACAGCAAAAAAACACCCACATTGACACTCACAGTAGAAACCAACAACTGAACACTAATGCAAATGGCCAAGTCACGGAGATAAAGTGTGGCTGCTCTCCTAGTACCGTTTGGACGTAGAAGCAGCAGTCAACATGTGACGGACTAGGAGCCCAGAGGCCTAGGGTCTACCTGGGCTTCATGTGAGTCAGAGCGCTTCACGTGACTCTCCACGACCCCTATGGAAAACGTGACTCGAGATACGATCGAGAACACAATTCTTCACCTTTTCTTGACTGAGACCCACATCAAGACTCACACTTTATACCGCAATCCAATACACAAATAAGCATATATAGAAAACAAGAGTTTTACAAACAATACTTACACTTTAAGATTTTCTATTTTTTCCTTTTTCTCTTTTGGTATAATATGCTGGTCTCAACTCATTAGACTGATGTCATAACCCATTAACTAACTGGTGGCCCTACAGTGTGAAAACACGGCCCTGTGTTAACAGTGCCCGGTGTCCCAGGAGCACAGCTCAGCACAAAATATCGGGAGTGGCAAAAACCAGATCCAATAGTATAAGCACACGAAGAGTTTCCCATGTGAATAATTCTGGAGTTTATTAGATTGCGGAAAGTTTTTTTTTTTTTAACAGCTTTATTGGAGTATAATGCTTTACAATGGTGTGTTAGTTTCTGCTTTATAACAAAGTGAATCAGCTATACGTATACATACATCCCCATATCCCCCCCCTCTTGCGTCTCCCTCCCACCCTCCTTATCCCACCCCTCTAGGTGGTCACAAAGCACCGAGCTGATCTCCCTGTGCTATGCAGCTGCTTCCCACTAGCTATCTGTTTTACATTTGGGAGTGTATATATGTCCATGCCACTCTCTCACTTCGGCCCAGCTTACCCTTCCCCCTCCCAGTGTCCTCAAGTCCATTCTCTACATCTGCGTCTTCGGATTGTGGACAGATTTTAAGGAAAGGACTGATGTGCTCTGACTTTAGTAAGATCCCTCTTGGCATGTGTGCACAAACAGAGACAGAGCCAGTTGGCAGGTTATGAGGACAGGGCATGAAGAAGGCCCGGAGCGGGGACCCCAGCGTCCCCGGGAGGGCAAAGCCTGGGGACCTAGGGAGGAGCTGGAGGCACCAGGACCATGAAAGGGATGGGGGTCGGCAGGAAGACAGTTGGGGGGCTGCCAGTAGCTGGAGAGAAAGGAGGCATTTACTCACTGTATTCGACTTCTTTCTTCTTTTGAGGAAGGTGCCACCCACACCGGGCCCTTGGAATCAGTGGCCCTGAGAACCATCCCGCGGGAGGGGGCAGCGCACGCACAGCCAGAGGGCAGGGCGGCCACCGGTCCCCACATCTCACCTGGCCCTCCCACCCTGAGGGCGCAGGGACCCCCAGTGCCCACGGTTATAGACGAGGAGAGACAAAGGGCTACCTGGCCAAGGGAGCACACACAGTGAGAAAGATGCTGAGAAGCAACTAGAAACACAGGCCGAGAGCCCAGAGGGGGCCCCACCCAGACGCGCAAACAAGGGAACTTGTGAAACAGCTGCTGAGCCCAGACGTGGGCCAGAACCTGGGGGGACTGAAGCGCTAGGAGAGGCTGCTAATTGAAAGACAAATAAAAGAGGAACAGAGATAAGCAGCTGTAACACCGTGGGCCACAGGAAAAGGCGAAATCTCCGAAAACTAGACCCCGCCTCCTTCCCCTCAAGGAAGTCCTGAGCCTCCAAAGCATAAACACTGGGCTATGCGGACAGCTGGTTATTCTCCCCTATAAGTTCATGTCTATTAATTTGTATATAATCAGCATCCTTCTGGCTGTTAAGCATATAAAAGGGCAGGCACAAAAATAAACCTCGGTGCCATTCCCTAAAACCTGCTTTGAAATAAAGCAAAATGACCTTGGCAGTGGTCCACCAGGGCCGCCAGGGTCTTCAGTCTTATCTTGGGGTCGTACGTCCAAACCAGAAGACGCCGGAGCGTTAAGCTACTCTCAAGGCCCAAATTCACACCCTGATCATCTTCTAACTGTAGCTGAAAAACAGGAAAGACAAAATGTTTAAGTACGGGTCACCAAACAGGCCAAGCATGTCTTAATCCATGTGAAGTAGACACGGGGAAAGGATTATCCTCATGAAAATGAAACAGAAGGTCCCTCTGAGACAGCGACAGTTCCTTCAAGCTACAGAGGAGGTCTGTTTCAATGGCAGACAGGACTCTGAAAATTAGCAATGAACTGGCTCTAGGACACAATGAAACTTTACAGATATCCAATCCTTCCCGATAGGATTATCAGATTTTTATCTTTTAAAAGTAATGTATGAAGAAACTTAAAAATTCCGTATAGTGGTATTTCCTAACACTTCAAATCATGAAGAAATTAAAAATAAGGTATTTACCTGGGAATGTAAAACAGAGAGTAATCGGTAGTATTCTTTGAGTTCCTGGTGCAAGGCAGCACAAAAGCTCTGTGGAGAAAGGACGAAGCACAATTAAAGCAGGACACGGTCACTGCACACGATGGTCACTACACCGCAACACACGGGGACCTCGCAGGACGACGCCTTGAGACAAGTTCGGGTGTCTGCGAGATGAAAGTCTGCTTCTGTCCACAGTCCCCACGCAGGTGTACCCACCACGACATACGCATTTAATAGCATCCGGGAAGGGCTGTCCCTCAGCATGAGCTTTGCAGGAGGGAAGTGGAGAAACACAGTGCATTTTTCATAAGCTAAGGGGTATTCACTTTAGACACTGATGCTTTATTTTCAGATTACGTCCCTTCTAATTTTTTTTCACTGAAGTATAGTTGATTTACAATATTCTGTTAGTTTCAGGTGTACAACAAAGTGATTCAGTTATACATATATATGTATACATCTATATTCTTTTTTTTTGGACTCTTCCATTATAGGTTATTACAGGATACCAAATATAGTTCCCTGTGCTATACAGTAGGTCCTTGTTGTTTACCTATTTTATATATACATAGTACTGTGTATCTGCTAATTCCAAACTCCGAATTTATCCTTCCCCCCACCTTCCCTTTGGTAACCGTAAGTATGTTTTCTATGCCCGTGAGAAACTTGTCTATCCTTACAGGTTCTGTCACAGGCTCTCCTCCTGCATATTCCTAGGCTTACGCCCAGAGTTCATTCCAGAGTCACAGGAGTATGTGAAGGTCCTTCTGATACCTTTTCAGAATTTAAGATTGAAAAGGTACAAGGCAGTTTTTAATAATGTGGATGGTACAACTCCCCTCACCAAAATGGGGGGAACTGGCATGGAGTTGCCAATTTAAAAATATCACTAGTGAAGAACGTTAGAGAACATAAAAGAAACATTAAGTGTCTATCAGCAGATGACTGGATAAAGAAGATGTGGTACTGGGTGTGTGTGTGCGTATATATATATATATATATATATATATATATATATATATATATATATATATATGCAATGGAATATTACTCAGCTGTAAAAAAGAATGAAATAATGCCACTTGCAGAAGCATGGATGGACCTAGAGATTACCATACAAAATGAAGTAAGTCAGACAAAGACAAATACCATATGATACCACTTCAACGTGGAATCTAAAAATAATACAAATGAACCTATTTACAAAACAGAAGCAGACTCACAGACATAGAAAACTTATCGTTACCAAAGGAGAAAGGGAGGAAAGGGAGGAAAGGGAGGAAAGGGAGGAAAGGGAGGGAAGGGAGGGAAGGGAGGGAGGGAAGGATAAACTGGGAGTATGGGATTAACAGATGCACACTACTATAGTAAAATAGATAAACAGGGATTTACTGTATAGCACAGGCGACGATATTCAATATTTGTAACTACAATGGAAGGTAATAAAAATACATACATATATACGTATAACCAAATCACTTTGATGTACACCTGAAACACAACACTGTAAATCAACTATCCTTCAATTAAAAAAAATTTTTTTAATTGAGAGAATCAAGTCAAAGGGAAAATACACTAAAATATGTAAAGTGACTCATACATGGTCAGTGTTCCCAAGTATTCATTAAACATTTTTAAAAATCGCTATATTTGATTATCTTTGTCACTATCCACTATGTTTTCTCTTTTCTTGAGTTGACCATGACTGACACAGTCCATTTTCAAACCTTCTTTATGTAAAAAGAACCCTCTTCAGAATGACTTTCTTATAAGATTCTAAGGAGATGAAGCATTTCCCGAGGTGAATGTCACCCCAAAACCCCACGTGTCTCCGTAACAAAGAACATACCTGGCCTACAAGTCCAAATGAACGGTCTAGGCTCCTCTGGTCAGTGTATTTTCTGATTTTATTATGTAACCATCCCAACTCAGCAAGTCTGACCGTCGTATCCCTCAAAGATTTATTTAGGTTTGCCTAAAAAGTAAATATATCCAGAGTTTAAAATAAAAAAAATTTTAACACTAGGATTTTAATTATTATTATTTTTTTAACCATTTGTACTTTTATAATTCTTAGGCTTCAACATAAGAAACTTAAAGATAACTAATACACCATCACTAAAGTGAAAGCAGTGAGACTCTAGGGAACAAAAAGCATCACAGAGAAGGCAGGGAAGTAAGACACCTCTGAGCAAGTGTCAGGCTTGGGTCCCACCGCCCCAGGAGTGACTGGCCAGGGTGCCCGGCGTGGCAGGGACAGTCTGTGACGTCAGTGGCCTCGTGACTCGGCTAAGAGTCGCAAAAGGACAGAGGGTCAACAAGAAGGACTGTGGGAAAGGCAGGTTCTGGAAGACAGAAGCAAAGATGCCAGGATACCTGGCCGTCAGGTAACTCGCGCACCACCGTCACAGGATGAAAGGGGGCAACGCGCTGAGGATCAAACCAGGGAGCAAACCAGGGTTCCAGGGTGCAGGCTGACCAGGACTCCCGAATCTGCACGCCAGCCCTCGTGACCCTAGTACTGCCTCACAAACCAACCGTGCCTGCCTGGTCCTGATGCCATTTGTCTTGACTTCTGAACACTTCAGACGGGGTTTCAGTGACCGTACCTTTCCCTCCACTTTGTAACAGTTGTCAGCATTGCTCATCTTGACATTTCTGCCGTCTATGCCCTGGAAGACGTACAGAATATCTCTGACTAGGGCTGCCTCGGCAACTTCCACAGCACCTGTAACACGGTTTTTACAAGGTGAAATAAATCGCACAACACAATTCGCTTCAGGTAATATATTTGCAACCAGAACAAAATTTAAAAACTAAGTAAAGGAATTTAAGATGAGAAAGAATATGAAGTTATAAGAAAAAAGGATTTTCTGAAAAGGATATGGAGATCATATAATTTCTCTTCCAAAAGTCTTTTAAAAAGACAAAGCAATATGTGGGAGTTTAATAGATGATCAGGACCAGCACAAATTAATCACAAAAGGATGGATAATTGTTTCATACGATGTTTAGAAAACTGGCTACACGGCAAGCACGCAAACCTGGTTCCATCGCCATCACCATGACAAAAGGAGTTAACACAGCAGAAAGGGATCTATGATTTCCACAAACCTTGGAACAAAAGCTAACTCAGAATTTAGGTATTACCCAACGTCATGATGAGAGGCAAAGCCCATAGATCCAAGGTCTCAGTGGGAGGAGACACAGTCAGAGCCCAGCCGGGGTCAGGCTCCCACTCCAGGGCTGCAGTCAGTTGTGGCGATAATGGTCTATAAATATCAGATTGCAGCAAACCGGGCCTATCGTCACCGGGGAAGGGAGAGCAGACCCAGGAAAGCACTCGGCAAGGACCTGAGCAGTGGGCGGCTCTGGGGAGGCACGGTCAGGGTGACAGGGTGACAAAGCCAGCCTGGAGGACTGAGGCTCCTGAACCCTGTCACGACAGCGAGAAACCACGCCAAGGTTGTGAGCGTTTAAAACAAGGGGTGCATCCTACTCACCACCCGCATCCCCCTCTCTCCGTGGCCTTGTCACGCTGCGAGACACAGCGCTGGGGACGCCCCTCGAGGTAGCGGTTTGTGAAGATGGCTGGTTTGCAGTTAAAGTCCACGCAAGGCGTGAGCCCAGCTGCTGTCGGAGACAATCTCCCGCGCCCGGAGCTGGGTGAGACTGTCTGAAAGAGGAAGGGACCGTCTGTGTCTTCAAATGCCAGGCTAGTCATGGAGGACACTGAGACAGCCGAAGACACGCTGCTTGAGTTGCTATACTGAGTGCCTTAATCCTGAGAACCTGAGATGCCCGAGCGACCACACCACCACCGCCCCCCCCCCCACCCCCGTGTCCCAGCGACGACGCCCAAGGCCTCCTGGGCTCCCGAGGTGGCTCTCGGGCTCTTCCTGCCACCTCCACAGACTTCTCAACACACAAGTCACAACCTACTGGACTTTTCTTTACAAATACATAACACACACCACCCAGCTAAAACCACTTTGAGATTCACTACTGGTTTTACCCTAAAAGTTAACATCTTTCATCCAGTCAACATTCGTTGAGTTAAAAAATCTGAAACACTGTCCCCCTTCCCTGTCCTCACTGTCCCTCAGTCTTCACAGCACTTGATACGAAACGAAATATCGTAATCTGCAATTAGTTTTAAAAATGCACAAACATAAAATATAAGGCAAAGGCACATCCAAGGTCAAGACAGCTTCTAATAATTTGGAGAACGTGTCAAAGCTGCTCCCTGAAGATGTAGGAAGCTGACAGCTGATTTCTAATGACATATGTTTTGACAACCGCAACAAAAATAGCGCTTCCTGGGACCACAAAATATAGAAACGAGGATCTCAGTGGCACTACTGCTTCCAAGTGGTGAGCTTTGGTTTTAACTGGTCGAGTAAGAGAGGAAAGAAAAACCTGAAACGGCCCTGACTTTTTCCTATTTTTGACAGGGGGAAAAAGTCATCAACAACACTAAATTAAAACTATGTTTTTGAATACAGTCCTAAATTTAAGAAAAAATTCTAAAAGACCACTTCAGTTCAAAGTTCTCTATACAGCTTTTTTTAGATCATGACACTAATTATTTCAAATACTTATTTTAAAGGTGAAAATAAGAACATCTGTTTATTCTTTTAGCCAGAATATGAGTTTAAGATTAAATTTTGGGATGTATTGTGCTGTCTTTCTAAAATACTAGACTCCATTTATTCCACATGTGTGGTACATTCTATTTTCTAATAACTTTAACAAAATTTGACTAAGTCGCACAATGACTTATAACTGTATTACGCTCAGGTGGAAAACATCATTTGATGGTAAATCCTTGGTCACTGTTCTCCTGGAAAAATATCCACTTTTTGATATTTTAAAGCATAGTCTGCTTTAATGTGATTTCTAGGAATGTGTATGGAAAAACACACAGGAGAGCAAAGTTCCAAGTCCATTCGGGCACTGGCACTGGCTTTACTCTCAGCCATGAGCTCGGCGTGTGATCGGATGTGACAGCACGTTGATGTCACACATGTACTGTAAGATGCCACACGCCTCAGTCTGAAGACCTCAGCACTCGAGGACGAGGCAGCTTTATCTTATGTTCCCGACATTTTAAATAATTGAGGAAGAGAACAGCACACCCACGAACGGGACAACGTGCACCGAGAGAAGTGCGAGAGCCCAGCAAGAGCCCGTCGCTCAGTTACGGCCAGAGAAGGCTCTGCACGCCGTCGCGTGCGCAGGCCCCCCGCTAACGGGCCTGTGTCTTCCTTAGCAGGCGGAGTCGGCCCAAACCCTTCACAGGCAGCTAGGACTCAAAGCGGGAGGGGCTCCCAGCTGAAACGGAGGGAGTGCCTGGAAGGGAACGTCCTAGATAGAGCACCTCAGACCCAGCGCCTAGAACCTCCCTGGCACACACGCGGCTCTGAAGACAGTGTCGGTGAAGACGAGACGCCCGATAAGGGCCGAGCACCCCCTGCTCCCACCGCGTGGGGACGCCCGCCGCGAGCTGGGTTACCCCGGGACGAGAGGCTGAGGCGTCGGGGCCGGGCCGCCGAGGGCGCACACGCTGCCGCTGCCGCTGCCCACGCCGCTGCTCCCCAGGCTGCCAGAGCCCTGGGCCGGCGGGGCGCTGCGGTCCTGGTAGTTCAGGGGCAGCGTCTGAGGCCTGGCGTAGTAGTAGGGCGTGGAGTGAGCATCTCGGGGTAGCGCCTGAGCAAACAACGTGGCGTAGCTAGAAACCTGCAAATAAAAGGCGTCACGAATATGGGTACGAAATTACAGAACGCTTTCCCACACCAGCAAAGATAGTTTACATTCAGACTTTGGTTCTATTTTTGTAACTGGATTTTGTACAGGCAGACCTCAGAGATATTGTGGGCTCAGTTCCAGACCACCGCAATAAAACGAGTAGTGAAACGAAGCAAGTCACACGAATTTTCTAGCTTCCCAGTGCATATAAAAGTTATGTGTACACTATACTGTAGTCTATTGAGTATGCCACAGCATTTTGTCTAAAAAGCAATATACACACCTTAATTTAAAAATACTTTATTGCTTAAAAATGCGAACCATCGTCTGACAATGCAAAGTTGCCACACACCTTCAACTTGTAAAAAATGCAGTATCTGCGAAGCACAATAAAACGAGCTGTGCCTGTACTTATTAAACGATAAATCAGGTATTATAGTTTTGAAATAAGCCTGAACTGGTAAAGTTCTGGAAAGTTTTCTGAATCTCAAAACTCCCACATGGTCTGATAACTAAACACTTTACTCAGAAACCAAGCAAACTGAAACTCAAATAATTACTCAAACATTTTTAAAAGTCTGGCATTATTATGTAATGAAAGAATGCTCATTACTCAGACTAAGGCTTGAAAGGTAAATATGACTCTTTCACCCACATTCTTCAACTCTCTAAACACTCAAATTTCTGTGGTCGAGCATCTTATTACACCAGACTGGAACTCTGGGACTCTGGGCGGCAGCCCAACAGCTCTTTCAAACACCGCACGGGTCAAAAACTGAACCCACTGACAACAAACTTTCCATGGTATAACAGTAATTAATGTTCATCATGATATCTGAAAACCCAAGAAAACCCTAAAAGGTCTTCTAACCCAACGAATAATGAAGCTGTGCTAATATTAATAACTTTACAGAATAAAAATCTGAAAACTGATAGTTTATGCTCTATTTAACCAGACATTGTTATATTTGAAGTAATAACATGATTCTCAAAAACATCTTAAGGAAACACAGCATACTGACTAAAAATGCCCTTAAAAACAAAACAAAAACAAAAACAAAAAAAGAAAGAAAGAAAAAGAAATCTCTTGACCCTCATGACTGCCCAGAAAACTATACAAATTTTTTTGCTTTTCTCCTATTATTTTCTTAAGTATGGAAGCCAATTCCTACCAAAATTTGGTATAACTGCCCCAGCAAAAGACACTGTGCTTTAAAAAGGCATCGAGCTGTGAAAATAGAGACTCTCACCTTGTTAGGCTGCTTGCGTGGATCTTCACTAAGGCTTAGCAAGAGGTAGAGAATTGACCATTTATTTTTCAAAACTCCCTGTTTAGAAAGAAAACATTAAAAGAACAACTTTGTACTAGTTCCCAATTTTATCTTCCTCTCTCCTAAATTACCCTTATTTCCAAAATAGAAACGCGTTTTAAAATTCACCCGGTAACATCAAAGCTCAATTTGTCCATTTTTCAGGCACTACCATAGTGCTATCCATGAGAAGGCAAGAGAACGTTCTCAAGAGGTCAAGACCCTTGGAACCTTTAACCCCCTGAAATCTAACTCCGAAGTCCCAACGTGAACATTTTTTCAATTATCCTATTCCTGTCTAACGGTATTTCCTCCCTGAAATAATTCTTATAATAACCAACTTCCCAAACACAGTTGATTATAAGAATAATGCCATCACAAAATGTGTGAATGCTTTCCCCGCCTTAAGTCCAATTTAAGCCATAAAACAAAGGAAAGGAAAAAAGAAAATAATTCCAAAGTATAAGACGTAGGTCTCAGCATCATGCATTCTTGGGAAGCTCACGGTTCTGAAGCACGTAGATGCCAGGATAACTACCCCTAGGTTTCTATGTAAGGTAATCATAATGACTTCCTTAATTTCCAAACATGTATCACTCCCCCCGATTCACAACCGTTAACAGCAAGCAGCCCACCCTCCATACGTTTTATCCCAAACTTACAGCGCATTGCACTCTATTCCTGTACTCCTACCTTTCCCATGCATAGGCTAGAAACTATAAATACTTTATTTACAAAACAAATTATGGGACGGTTACTCACATTGCACAAGTTCTTCATTATATGTATAAAATATTCCTAGAAAGTTTCTTTAAAGAATAAGCTCATTCTAGGTATGTAATTGATTCACACAGAATTTTTCAGAAACAGCAAACTCCCCAGCTGGGACAACAGCAAGGAAGAAAGAGGCCAGCCCTGACCGAGGCCTCAGCCCAGAGGTAAGCAGACGTTCGGGCAAATACACTTTGGTATCATGAACTGCCCTTCCAGACACAGGAGGATCGCTCAGTGGTCCAGGCTCACGAAAGCGCCCCCCGAGGAGACGTGCATCTCTCAGAAACAGAGACATGTGTCCCTGCAGCGCGGCAGGAGGGGCTCACTCTTCCCTACCCTGCCTGTTCCAGGGGAAGCCAACCAGAAGCAAGGGAGCCTAGGGGCTGCAATCCACACCCATCAGCCCCTCAGAGCCCAAAGCAGCAGAAAGGGGGAGAGAACAGAGCTGGTGGGACCACCAGAATCAACAACTCCAGCAGCACACGTTTCAGATGATTCTAAACCACTTCAGACCCTGTTGTCTTAGACTTTGAAACTGAAAGGACCTCAATTCAGACATAAAACGCTAAACGCCGTGCACACGCTGAATTTTAAATGTGGAAACACGTATCAGGGCCCCGTGAGCTCTGGAGGAGCATCGGAACAAGCGTTGCGCGCGCAGTCATTTAGACCGGCGCGCACCCCAGCCCACCCCTCCTGAGGCTCCCGCTCCTCTCGCACAGCCCCGCCTTCCTCCGCCCGCCCGCAGCCCCTCCTCGTCCTCAGCTCTGCCCCGCCAGCCACGGTCCAGCTTCTGGCCCAGGACACCCTGCCCACGCCTCTGCTCCCTGACTCCCGCCTGGGGTCTAAGGACACAATGGCAAACGGCAAAGGGCCCCTCGGACCTGCCCTGGTGCCCATGGGCACACTGCTGGAAGGCCCTGACGGGCGGGAGGGAGGACAAAACACCGACCACGGCTGTGGTTCCAAAGAAGCAGACGTTTCAGCAACAAGAAGGAACGGCTCCCGCCGCTCGCTAACACCTTCCCTCATGCTTCAGCCTCCAGCCCTAGGAAGCCGGCTACTATGTAGAACATCGCCGCTTTAGGAAAAAGCATTTGGTGCTCCAAACTGAACTGTGGAAAACAGCCATTTAAATTAGAAACTCCCTAAATATGTTTTCACCTAATGGCCAGTGTTAACAGACATAACAGCTCTTACTGATGAAATCTCCCTTTGGGGATCTCAGTAAGGCTAATAAGCATCTCGGGAATGTGACATCTGATAAGCAGATCTTGGTAATTTTCAATGCACAAGTGAAGTTGTTTTTAAAAATAGAGAAAGATTAAGAAAACCAAATAATACAGCAGTTTGAAACTATCTGCCTGGAAACGACTGTACAAAAAAAGTTTCCTCTTTTTTTTTTTTTGATTTTATAATTTAATGTTAGATTATATTCATATTGAAAGGTTTTTTTTTTAAAATCATATCTCTTGCAAGGTCATTTCTTAACTTCATAAATATCATAAAGATGGAAAAACATACTTAAAGCAGTGAATCCAAGTAAATCCAATTGAATTAAGGAATCAAAATGGTCAGCAAATAAGGTTAGGCTTCTTTTTAGGGGTACAACAGATGAACAAAGAGGAAGACTTGAAAGAACCACGAGTTCTACTACTGGCAGCATCAGGCACTGCTCCGTGATTTCACCATCGTGAGACTAACCGAGTATTTGTTGAGCAAAGCAGTCAACTTCTCAGGATTTCACTTTCTTCTCTGTAAGAGAAGGGAGACGGCTACCTAGCTGTCTAGCTTCCTTTATAGTCTGAATCACAAAAATCTCCCCCTAGGATTCAGTTAGTTTACTGGAGTAAAGGCCAGCAGAGTCTTTTATAAAAATAACACGTTAGAAAAACCACTCACGTGCAAGTATCAACATCCAAGCACAAAATGTTCAAATCAATTTTTTATTTATTTACTGTGACAGTAATTTACTGTAATTTATTCGCAGTAACAGCAGGAATTGCACCTGATGAACAGTGAGATGCACCAACAAGCTAAGCCTCTGCTGTCGTGTGTAGACACGTCAAAGCTTCTGCTGATGTGCTTCCTCCCAGGGACGTAACTAAGGCTTCGGTGACACGCTCACTGCCCAGGAAGTCTGATCGCTTTCTCACTGTAGCTTCATTCATCTTTATAAGCACTTTCACATTCAACCCAGCTAGAACCTACTTCTAACACTGAACGTCTTTGAAAAGCAAACACTATCTAGAGTTGAAAGCCACTACCCAACACAGAGAAGGTGACCACGTGCTCCCAGCCACAATAACTGCCTCGCCAACAGCAGAGCAGCTTTCAGACACGTGCGTGATACCTGTGAGTGAAGTTTCCTGTGGAGTTCTGAAAATAATGCAGCATCTGCTTCTCTTCTCTGTCGGGTAACTAGAAAGTCAGAAAATGAGCATGTTAATGACACACACCGAAGTTTATTCTTATGATACTATTTCACCCACAGTAATGGATAACTCTGACGTCTGAAACGAACCTTGAGCTTAAGAATCAAAATAACTAGGCAATGTCACTTCAGCTCCATAAATTTCGTCAAGTTATTGGATCTGAGATTTGTAAAATATGGACAAAATTAGGCTGGAATCAAAGAGTTTATGTGAAAATTAGCTAAAGTAACAGAAATGATGGGATTTTTTTAGATCCTATCTATAAATAGTAACAAACGGCCCAGTGAGGCAAAGTACCACTAGTTTAATAAAGGCCACCTGGAGCGAGGGATGGGAAGTGAAAACATCTTTGGTATCCTAACTGCAAAAGGCAATAACAAAGAAGTACCCCATTCATGACAGTGTGACTTAAAACCACACCTTCTAAGCATTTTTGTTAATATATACTGCAATGCTTCATCGTGCTTTGGTGTAAGATGTAAGAGTCAGTTACTATTTCAAAATTGAAATTGAAACAGCTAAGGGGCTAATCTTCACCCAGGAATTCGTTCCATGCCTGTGTGTCCCCAGGGCTCACGGCCACAGCCCATTCTCTAGAAGCCAAGGGAACCAACGAGACGCTCACTCGCCGCGCGGCTCCGTGAAGGAGGACGTGGGCCTGGGAGGAGACGCTCACCCACATCCACCACGCTGCACGCACCACCCGTGCACGGGTACCTCTCCAAGGAATCCCGTTACAGCCGAGAGAAAAGCACCCCCCTCAGAAGCTGGCTTACAGCCTCACTATTCTCCAAGGAACCTCTGCGTCTGTTTACCCCAGCGTAGCAGGACTGCTTTCTTAAAACCTCATCAGCCAAGCTCGCTTAGTTTAAATGTTCGAATTCTTCTCTAGAAAGACAATGACTGACTTGACAGCCAATACCTTTTCATATTCATCACCTAGGAAAGGGTCCCCGTATCATGTACTGATCGTATGGCCCAGTATGTCTCGTATGGACATACCAGCGGCCGCTTCATCCTAATCAAAGCTGTACCTCCAAGTCTTCCTGTGCAGAACGGTAAAGCTCTCTTTAAAATGCATTATTACAAATTGCATTCAACAAAATGAATGCAGTTAAAAATTCAATATAATTTACTTTTACATGTTATTTCTACAGAATGGGACTAATGCTAACTCAGATATAAAAGTCACAGGACAATAAAATATAGTAAATAATACTAATAAAAATGAACACAGAATATTCACCCAAAAAATGATGTTTTATCTAATAGACGACTAAATAAAGCAAAACAAGCCTTGAGTTACAATGTACCTCACTTACCAATGTGAAAAATGAAGAAACCAATAGGTGTGAAATTTTGTCACACACGATGAGTTTTGCAATTTGTGTCAATAGAAAACATACTAGCATTTTATATCTGAAGCCAGCCATATAAAATGGCAAGTTAACATTTTTGTGCTATTCCAGAGAGCAGAACTACCATACCTAATCTAATATACCAAAAACAATTACCAAATTTCAAAAATATTAAAATGTAAAAACTATGTCTAAGAATGAATGAAAGATGATAGATCACTGGTGACCACTCCATGGACCATCACTGACACCTCAACCACAGCTGGGCCACGTCAGGGCTGGGGACTCGGGCTGGGGGCCCAGGAGCAGCCGTGGACACCAGGTGATAACGGGCAGAAGAGACGCACTGCGTCTACACAGCAAGCCTCATTTCAAAGGTACAGAGACTACACAGAACAATAAACTGCACACGGTTACAGTTTTCTTCTTAAAAAAAGATCCTTCAGGACCCACTCAACAACGTGGCCGCCAGTCCTGTGACTCTGAGGACAAACTACCGTCAGCCACTCCAAGTACGTGTAGCACTCTCACCAGCGGGCCTGGGTCTGTACGTTCATAAAGGGCATAAAGGTCTGTTAAATGCAGTGCCTAGTAGTTGGGGTCCTCACTAATGATCTAAAGTGTAACAATCATCAGGGGTCAAGAAGCGAGCGCAGCCCCAGCGGTTCGGGCGCCGGGCGAGCGGAGCCGCTTCTGGCGCTCCTTGCCGTCCCGGGGCGGGGACGGGGGCGGGCTCGGTCGGGCGCCGCTTCGGGGATGTAGTCGTTGCCGGCGCCAGGCAGGACCGAGCGGCAGCCCGGGTTCCCGCTCTTGAGAGCGAATGGTCACTCCCCTGCGGGGAGGGCGATCCGGCCAGCTTTTCCGTGGGTCGCGGGCCCCCGCGGGCTCGGGGCAGGGGCTCACCTGTCGCACCCGCCCTCAGCCCGGTTAGACTCGTCGGCGTCACTGCCGCGGACCTCGCTCTGGGCCATGACCAGAGTTACGGGAGAAACACTTTTGATGTAACAACCCCCAGTGATAAGGAGAGCCAGGAGCAAGAAATGGTATAGAAGATACGGCACCTGGTAAAATGTTATATTCTAGATATGATTGGTGATTACAAGGTCCCTGTATAAATTAATTCTTGTCAACTCCTTGGGATTTGAAGAGAAAATGCCCGGTGTCATACCTAGTGAAAGTAATGGGCTTTCAAGAGGTAGTCCATCAAAAAAAAACAGACTTTCCTTGAAGTTTTTTCAGAAAAAGGAAACCAAGAGAGCCTTGGATTTCACAGATTCTCAAGAAAATGAAGAAAAAACTTCTGAATATAGAGGATCTGAAATTGATCAAGTTGTTCCTGCAGCACAGTCCTCACCTGTCAACTGTGAGAAGAGAGAAAACTTGTTACCGTTTGTGGGACTGAATAATCTCGGCAATACTTGTTATCTTAATAGTATACTTCAGGTATTATATTTTTGTCCTGGTTTTAAATCTGGAGTGAAGCACTTATTTAATGTTATTTCAAGGAAGAAAGAAGCCCTAAAAGATGAAGCCAGTCAAAAAGATAAGGGAAATTGCAAAGAAGATTCTTCAGCAAGTTATGAACTAATATGCAGCTTACAGTCCTTGATCATTTCAGTCGAACAGCTTCAGGCTAGTTTTCTCTTAAATCCAGAGAAATATACTGATGAACTTGCTACTCAGCCAAGGCGACTACTTAACACACTCAGGGAACTCAACCCTATGTATGAAGGATATCTACAGCATGATGCACAGGAAGTATTACAGTGTATTTTGGGAAACATTCAAGAAACATGCCAACTCCTAAAAAAAGAAGTAAAAAATGTGGCAGAGTTATCTACTAAGGTAGAAGAAAAACATCAGAAAGAGGAAATGAGTGGTAATAACAGCATGGAGATGGACAATATGAGGCATTCTGAAGACTATAAAGAAAAATTGCCAAAAGTAAATGGGAAAAGAAAAAGTGACACTGAATTTGGTAACATGAAGAAAAAAGTTAAAGTCTCTAAGGAACACCAGTCTTTGGAAGAAAACCAGAGACAAACCAGATCAAAAAGAAAAGCTACAGTTGATTCATTAGATATTCCTGCTAAAATAATCCCCAAGTACATTTCTGAAAATGAAAGTGCAAGACCCTCACAAAAGAAATCAAGAGTTAAAATAAACTGGTTAAAGTCTGCAGCTAAGCAACCCAGCATTATTTCTAAATTCTGTAGTCTGGGTAAAATAACAACAAACCAAGAATCCAAAGGACAATCTAAAAATGAATATGATCTTGAAGAGGACTTGGGGAAGTATGAAAATGATAATACAGCTAATGGTTGTGGACTTGAATCTCCAGGGAATAATGTTATGCCTGTTAATGAAGTTAAGCCCATAAACAAAGGTGCAGAGCAAATTGGTTTTGAGCTAGTGGAGAAATTATTTCAAGGTCAGCTGGTATTAAGGACTCGTTGCTTAGAATGTGAAAGTTTAACAGAAAGAAGATTTTCAAGACATCAGTGTACCAGTGCAAGAAGATGAGCTTTCCAAAGTAGAGGAGAGTTCTGAAATTTCTCCAGAGCCAAAAACAGAAATGAAGACCCTGAGATGGGCAATTTCACAGTTTGCTTCAGTGGAGAGGATTGTAGGAGAAGATAAATATTTCTGTGAAAATTGCCATCATTATACTGAAGCTGAACGAAGTCTTTTGTTTGACAAAATGCCTGAAGTTATAACTATTCATTTGAAGTGCTTTGCTGCTAGTGGCTTGGAGTGAGTATTCTAAAGTTTTGTTCAAAATGCTATGATAGTAAGGAAACAGTACAATAGTGTAATAGAAACTACTGAAATGAAGTAATTTACAAATATTGCCTTAGAAAAGTTTATTGTTTTATTAACAGCTTCCCTGTAAAAACGCATCCATTTAAAAAAAAAAAAAAAAAAGAAGCGAGCGCAATGTTCTCAGGTTCAGTTTTACGGACAAGAAAGGAAAATGAGTCTTCACACTATGATAAACAGTCCGTCCCCCCACCTTACACGGTACCTACGTGCCAGGGAACCCCAAGATCGGAATCATGCCAGTCCTGCGCTGCTCACCGAGACCCAGCCGCTCACACGCCAGGGTCCCAACCCTACCCGCGGCCGCCACTTCCCAGCTCGGGTACCCAGCTCTGCAACAGGACGTCCACACAGAGCCCCGGCCAAACAGTTAATAAGGCAACAGCTGAGGTGGGAAACGGTGCCATGAGGAACTACCGCCGAGAACGTGGCATTACCACTTGCGACAGCCCGTTTCACCTGGGCGGGTTAAGAGCCGGGCCTGCAGGGAGAACGCACCTGCTTTCTCAGGTGCCAGGCTGCTGCTTAGGTGGCTGGGGCCAGGCTCTTGAGTCTGGAGAACTGTGAGGAAAGGGGACCCAGCCCCTGGAGAAGAACCCCCCTCCGACCGGGACAGGGGCGGCTCTCACAAGTGGGTCCTGGTCCTCAGAGCCCCCCTCTCAGATGCTCCTGGGACGCACAGTCGGACAACCATTCCTAACCGGGGGCTAATACGTGGAGAGCTTCCTTCTCTAAGGTAACACTGTGTATGAAAGCTTTCAGGACCATCTCAGAATTAAAACATTCAACAGCAAGCTCTAAAGTACTGCAAGTTGACTCACTGAGTTGTTTTAACTGCCAAGATAATACCCTCCGTTATCTGGTCAAAGGGTGCATAAGATTAAATACTTCGAATCACAAGATAAGCAGCAAGTTATATGAAGTCCTTTTATCTTCCTCACATTCTTAACCCACATTATGTTGTTATAATAGTATTTAAAACAACCCCCTTCCACTATGTTCTTGTCCTTATTTTTAATATATATTTTTATATATTTGTAATAGTACCTATAATTAAAATGTGTTTGGGAACTACATATATACATACACATACAAAGAAATACATACATATATAAAGAAATACACAAGTATATATCTGTGTGTGTGTGTGTGTGTGTGTGTGTGTGTGTGTATAAACTTAAGCTTTGACAAGTTTAAGAATGCAACACATGATAACACTTAAGAAAAATACATACGTTCTTTCTTGATTTTTTCAGCTACTAGAAATTCATCTCTTTCAACAGTTGGGGCAAAGTTGCTGCCAATAACTCGCACGGCATACTGGAACTGCTGGGCCACATCGGCTGAAAGGTAAATAAAAGGATGCAACTTATCACCATCACGTTACATCTCGATCCCCCGAGGCTTCCAGTTCAACACTGTGCACTGGGCAGGCGCACCTACTGTCCACCTTCCCCAGGGCTTAACTGAGAGGACGGAAGAGCCACAAAGAGGCAGAATGAACGACTACATGAGCAGAATGACAGTTTTACAGACAAAGAGAGGGAGACAGCAACAGAAAGTCTGAAAACTCCTAGGAGACAGAAAACAGATTGGACTGATAAACCTAAAAAAAGGAGCAGGAAAAGTGCCAGCCCAAACCACGGCACCTGCTCAGCAGAGCCTACAAGGAGCGCCAGGGCTCACGTGCACACACACGCCAGGAGTGGCCGCGAGCAACCAAAACGGGCAATAGCTGATGAACCATGTGTGCACTTCCAGGTAAAGAGGACGGCGTAAACACAGACATGTGCCTCCACGCCCTTCAAAAACCCCACGAAACTGAGAAAAGGGGATCTTTTTTTTTTAAGGCATAAACCTACAAGAGCAAAGAAAACAAGGCAGATCAGTAAACCCTGCTGACTCGACTTCTACAAGTGTGTCCCACTATGCTCACTCCATAGCCACTAGCCCATCTCAACAAGTCTCCTGAGTAGCTGGTGACCTACTCCTCCTTTTGCCCCTGGAGTAAATGACCCACACGCAGTCAGGCTGATCCTGAGGAAGGCCTACAACACTGGGCCCCTTGCCACCTGCCCCTTGTTCTCCTGACCCAGCTCACGACACACCAGCCATGCTCCGCGGTCCTGCCCTTCCTTGAGGATGCCTCACTCACGTCCAGCTGAGAACCCTGACACACCCTCCCCCCCCCAGCTCCTCAGACCGCCTTCCCACCTCCAGCACACATACACACGCACACACACGCACACATGTACACACACACACACGTGCGGAGTCTTCCTTAAACGCCACTGCACCACACCACAGAAGGTGAGTGTATACACGGGGGAAAGGAGCAAAAAGAAGTAACTCAAACTGTTTCTGTGGAGTCACAGGATTAGAGGGGAGATCTTCTTCCTCATGTTTTCCCACACTTTAAAAATTTTCTACACCAAGTATACATTAATTTTATAAACATTAAGTGTCACTGAACATCTCTTATTTAAAAGGAGTGCTTGTATAACTATTTTAGTTAAAAATTATTTTTAGATTACCACGATCCTGAGTTCTACAAACAACAGTTCGTTAACAACACACCCAAGGACATCACACAAAAATCCCCACTCTAAAAGTTTCATAAACTTTTGAATTTTCTCCTGTCCAAAATGCAAACCTCCTCAGTACCAGGCACACTCTCCTCTTCCTTGTCTTGACACCTTCTCCACACCTCTGTATGTCTGTCACATCCCTCCCACCTCTGCAGCCACACTGCAGTTTCCCTATCTGCCTGCCAGCCAAATTTCCAGTCTATCTTTCTTGTTGATGATAAAATATTTGAAAAACCCATCAGCTATTTCTTAAACCAAATCTACCTATCCTGTGCTGCAAAGGTAGATGCATAGAATCCAGACTATGAAAGAAATTAGCAGAGGCAGTTATTCTTTCTTTAATAATGACTATCATCAATATGATATCAATAATGACTATCAATAATGACTATCATTTAATAATGACTACCATCAAAGATTAAAATGCAAAATATCAAACAATGTCAACTACAATTTTCTCCTTTAACACTCCCAAAACATCATTCAATTTTTAAAGTATAAGTAAACTCAATCAGTAATTCAATGAATAATTCCAAAGCACCTACTACATGCCAAACAGTACAGGCCCTAAGAATAGAATATACAAGAAATAGTGGCCAACAAGGCAGGCTTAGTGAGAATACAAAAAAATGAGGCAAATAATACACAAGGTAATCAGACTGTGACAAGAGCTACTAAGAAATAAGCAGGACATTACGATGGCAAATAACAGGGAAGACTTCATGAAACACGCTGGTTAAGCAAGGCCTCTCTGAGGAAGCGACCTTTGAGACGGGTAGGAGCCTGCCAGGTGAAAAGCCAGAGAACCAGGTGGAAAGGACACAGTAGTGGGATTCACAGGGCTACTCAGGACACTGTTCCTCAAAGGAGGCCAATGACACTGGATTCTAAAATCCAAATCATCAAAGCCAAACTCATTCCACCAAGAGTCCCAGACAAGGAGGTCCACACGGCAGCTCTGTGAGGATCTGGCTTAACCCAAGACTAAAAATAGGAGTATTCAAATTTTTGGCCACAAAGTACCAGAGTACTCTCGCCTCCAATCTGCTCTGGGCATGTGCGAGGGGTGGGTGGTTATCAGGAGTGGGGAGGGGAAGGTACACCCCCCGCAAAGCCTCTGAGGACATTTCTTTGAGAAGAAATGGCACCAGTGAATTCAAGGATATACTGTCTGACGAGGGCCAGAGGGCCGCTGCAGTGCTGCTGACACACACGCTTTCAAACAAGCAGGTGAGAGGCCACCCCACAGGCAGGGCCACGCCTTTCCCGCCTCTACTCAGCACAGAGACACGAGCAGCAGGAGGGAGTGAGTTCAAGACAAGAGGCTCCGGAGTCAGAGCCCTGGGTTCCCGTCGTGGCCCCGCACGTCACCAGCAGGACGACAGCGAGCCAGCTACTTCACCTCTCCAGGTCTCAGGGGCCTCACCTATAAAATGAGGTCACTAATAACCACTGCAACCTCCCAGAGGGTAAGCAGGGTATCTGGCACATAGCAAGGACTCAACAAACGTTAGCTATCTTTATTATTATCAACCCGAAAATGTCATTTAAATGTACATTTTGTCTAGCATAGCCATCAAAATTACAACTCAATAGAGCACCCCTAGTTTTTAACCTCAAGCAAGATAATGTGGTCTTCATCCTGTAGGTTACAGACAGGGAACAAAATCAGCCTTCAACAGATCTGATTAAACTGTTTTCTAGAAATGACCCTCTGGCTGCAGGGTGGGAGAGAAACTGGGAGGGGGTGCAAAGCCAGGGCCGGCGACACCGTGGGACCACAGGATCTCAATCCGACACGCGAAGGCCGAGAGAGCACGCAGGTGTGGGCCCAAGAGGTTTCAGATGGAAGACAGCTGCCTCTGCATCCTAAAAGGGTTCTCATCCACACGTTCAGGTAAAAGACCACCACTGAGCTTCAAGGTGCACAAAAATAAGCGAGTCCCCAGGAATTACAAGAACGCTACGGGCGTGTGCTTCCCAGAGATTCAGAAAGTGACCGAGGACAAACTGTCCAAGTCGTAAGTTTCTGCCTTCCTGCACCTCCTCTACCTGTGGGCTTGTGCGCACGTGACACTGCTTTCGTAAAGGACAGGCCAACAGATCAGTAACCTGAACCAGCAATCCCCACCCCAGACACAGGTCAGAATGACTGTGTTCCAGACGCCAAGCTCCAACAGACACCGCCAGGACCAGTATCTCTGGAGATGGGGCCCACAATATTAGTTGTGAATAAGTGCCACATTTAGAGAATTCAAAATGAAAAGACGTAACACTGCATACAGTAAAAAGTCTTCCCCCTCCACTACTGTCTGGCCACCAGCTCCTCTCCCCAGAGCAGCCAGTGTTATCAGGTTCTCGTGAGATCACAGATGACTCTGATCACAGCGCTAGTTGAAAAGTAATGCTCTAAAACAAAAACAAAATAAAAATCATTGCTCTAGTTAGTGGTTCTCAAACTTTTTGGTCTCAAGCCCCCTTTACACTTTTAAGATTGAGGACCCCTAAAAGTTTTTTATTTATGTGGGTTACATCAATCTATATTTACCGTATTAGAAACATAAACCATGATCATTTTTAAATACTAATTCATTTTAAAACAGCAATAATAAACCCATTAGGTACAATTTTCAAATGAAGCCTAAACCTTTAAATTTTCAATATACACATTAATAAACATTTAGTGTACATTTTAACATACACATAATAAGGTTTTTTTTCCCCACATAATATGTTTTGATGTATATTTAATATACATTGATTTTCCCAAGGTAAAGACTACACTTTGTTTGGAACTTCATCAAGAACTCTTCACAATTTTCAAAAATCATAAAACCCACAGCAACACCACTTGTGGTCCACAAACCACCAAGACGACATCCTTTCCCTGCCTGCACCACGGCTCACGCTGCCCTCACATGGCCGTTCCCAGTCAGGGCCATCGTCTGACCTCAGTATGTGGGCTACCGTAGTCCCACCTAAGCGTTTGTGCTAAAACACTTACCTAACAAAAACTCCTGTATTTCTTCTTAATCTCTAGTTAGAAAGAGGATTACAAAGTATGAAAAGGAATGTTGCCTTTGGCAGAGCTGAAACACTATAACATCAAGTACACTGTTTCCAAAGACAGAAATAATGACTATCCAAAGATATAATAATAAGTAAAATGTTCTCCAGGAGAGGCTCAAGGATGTGGAGAGAGAATTCTCCACTCACTAACTGGCACTGTGTGTTTCAAACAAATTCACAAGTGTTATAAGCTGGAAAAGGTGGGAAATAATGGTTATACTAACTTTATAAAAGTGTCAAGCATCATTATAGCTAGGTGCTTTGCTTCTGAAGGTCCCTTGAAGCTAACTACAAATTTAAAAAAAAAAACTTTATGAAAAATTGATTCATATGAAATTCACATTAAAAGTAACAAGTATCTATTATGCCTCAATTTCACAGTATTAAAAAAGCAATATATTATAAAAGCATAAGGCCAATTGTTTGTAACGTCACTAGAAAATGTAGTTAATCAAATGTTCTACTAAGTTAACAGATAAAATACCCACCAATGAAAAGAAATTTTTTAAAAATCTCAAACACTGTAAAGGCAGCAATAACATTGCTCCTTTGTTCACTAAGGAAGAATAAATTAAAACAGAACAAGGCAAGCTATTAAAGACATATATTCTTCGGTAAGTAGTAGCATAATTTGGAATTATGAATACAACTGTTTGGCAATCCTAGCTGTCCAGAACAGAATAGAGCATCGTTTTAGTGGATTTTATGATATATTTTACTCTGAGAGGACCCCTCAGGATCTCACAGACAGCTTATTTACTTTTTTTTTCCTTCCAGTTTTATTGAGATATAACTGATATACATCACTGTATAAGTTTAAGGTGTACAGGAGCCAATTTACTCTTAATTTAGACACAATTCTACATGGAGAGAGAGGACGGTGCAGAACTTTCTGAAAAGTTTTTCAACCTCCTGGAATGGGTGAAACTAAGCCAATCAAAAGGAGCCTCAAATGTTAAAAAAAAATTTGAGAAACATGATGACACCTCGCAATGAATGAATGGTCTTCAAAGTCTAGTTGTGACAATGGAAACGGATGAATGTGTGGTTTATCCCTGGAGGAAAACTGAGGGCCCACGGGTATAATGCAAACCCTGACTTTAACATGAGTGAATCATGACCAACCATCTCAGTTCCCTGGTGTCTCCTATGATCAGGAACGTCAAATCAGAAAGGCAACTCAGACACCCACAGAAAAGCTGGAGATAAAAACAAAACAGCCAGGCCCCGCCCTCCTCAAGACCTTGGCCCAGGTGTGCCAGGGCCCCTCCCTCTCTCCACCCAGGTCTCTGTTTAGGTATCCTCAGCTTTCCCTCAATATCCCTTTACCCTGGGCTTCCCTGGTGGCGCAGTGGTTAAGAATCCGCCTGCCAATGCAGGGGACACAGGTTCGACCCCTGGTCCGGGAAGATCCCACATGCGGTGGATCAGCTAAGCCCATGCGCCACAACTACTAAGCCTGTGCTCTAGAGCCCACGAGCCACAGCTACTGAGCCCGCTGAAGCCCATGAGCCACAACTACTGAGCCTGCACTCGAGCCCGTGAGCCACAACTACTGAGCCCGCGTGCTGCAACTACTGAAGCCCACGTGCCACAACTACTGAAGCCCGTGCACCTAGAGCCCGTGCTCTGCAACAAGAGAAGCCACTGCAATGAGAAGCCCATGCACCGTAACAAAGAGTAGCCCCGCTTGCAGCAATGAAGACCCAACGCAGCCAAAAATAAATTAATTTTTAAAAAAAGATTAAATCTAGTCTAATAACTTGTAAATTTTAAAAAAATCCCTTTACCCTACTTTATTTTTCATCACACCACCACTAAACAACATTATAAGTTTACTGTTTTTTTTTTAAATAAGTAACTTTTCTTCCACTCTAACGATGAGAGAAAATCTTGTTTTTAATTTTTATTTATTTATTTATTTAACTTTTTGGCTGCGCCGCATGGTATGTGGGATCTTAGTTTCCCTGACCAGGGATCAAACCTGCGCCCCTGCATTGGAAGCATGAGTCTTAACCACTGGACCGCCAGGGAAGCCCCTAAGTTTACTGATTTTATCACATATCCTCCACTAGAATGTAGGATCTATGAGAGGAATTACCTGTCTCTCTACCTCTGCATCACCAGCGCCTAGCACAGTGCCTGGAGGTGGGGGGAGCCCAAAGATTTCTTAGATGAACAAAGGAAAAGAGTGAAACTTCATAAACTGGAGCAAGAACCGTGTAAAGTCAGTGTCATTTAACAGACTGACCAAAGAAGTCTTTTTGCTCCTAAGACCATCAAATAAATTACGCTAATTGTCAGAAATCATGAAAGATCAAAATGCAGTTTCAATTCTTTAATTTTGTTTTAAGTCTTCCTGCAAAAACTGCACACTTTCTTTCCCACATTATGGTGCTCAAGGAATAAGTAACCCAGTTGCTTCAATTACCCAAAAGATCCCTTCGTAGTGCATCCCCTCTTCCCCCCTCCCTCCCGCCAAAACAAACATCGAGAGACGACAAACTGTGCCGTATTTTACGGTTCCAGGACTACACAATGGCTTGACCTACTGCACGGGACTGGTCTGGTAGCAGGACTCGCCATGTGAACCCTGCAGAAATGGTTTTACATCAAAAGCAACCCTCAGCCCTTCATCGAAGGAAAACGTGGCAGGTAACCATCATAGGCACCTTGGCATCATCCTCAAATCCGCTCCTTTGCTAACGTTAAGGGGAAACTGTGTGGCTCCACCACCCGGACCCCCTCCGCGGCGTCGCCCCCGCGCAGTCACGGGCGTGTGACCCGGGCCAGCCCGCCGCGCTCTCCATCCGGATAAGCGCGGGAGCGCCCGCCCGGCCCTGCGGCCGGAGGAGGCGGACGCGCGGCGGCTGACCGTCCTCCGGGCTGCACCCCGGCACCGCGCCGGGCAGCGGTGACTCAGCCGCCCCGGGACCGGCCTCCTTCCCCCGCCCCGGGGGCTGCAGCGCCCGCAGGCCCTCCAGCCCCGACCCCGCCAGCCCCGGGGACGCCTCCCAGCCGCCCGGCCAGCCCCGCTACCTTCACTCCTGCCCAGGATCCGGCAGCACAGGTTCTGCAGCAGGACGTTCGGCGACTTCTGGTCCGGGGTCGCCATCCTAGCCCGGGGCTGCCCGCGGGGGCCCCGCGGAGCCCCCGGCGCTCTCCCGCCCCGCCCCGAGCCCGGCGTGCTCCGGAGGCCCGGCCGCCCGCGTCCGCCCCGCGCCCCGAGGGCTCCCGGGTTCCCCACAGGCTAAGGGCCCGCGGACAGCGCCGGCAAGAAGGGCGCCATTTTGACGGAACCCGCCGAAACGCGGGCCCCTCCCACAATGCCCCGCTTCTTCCGGGCACTCGGGGCCGCTGGTGCGCCGGCCTAAGGGTTCCTCCGGGCAACTGCGGCCCAGCCAGGAAAGTTCCGGCACCAGGCGCCACAGCCGCTGCTGTTCGCGGTGCTCAGAGCCACAAACGTCACCAGGTGTCCTCGAGGGTCAGGACGGCTCCGACCCCCAGACGTCCCCAGCAGAGGGTCAGGACGGCCCCTGACCTGCTGTGAGAGTGGTGGGTGCCCAGCAGCGCTTTCACAGTCCATAATTTTTTTAAAAGGATCATTGGTTCTACTTACACTTTGGGTGGAGAAGTCTGTTTATAGAAGTACAAGGGTTTTATGATTTTCGACACGTGGCTGACCATCGACACCGGCCACATTGTCCAGCTTTTCATAAGAGTGCTGTTTGGCACCTCCCCACCCCCAGCCCCAGGTAACTAGTCAGTCAGACAAGAGCGAGAGAAGGGGGCAGGCTCGACCACCAAAATGTGTTACATGGTCACGTGTGGCTACTTGGGGAAAAGGGCTGGCTGATGGCAAGACTTGGGGAAATTAAGCAGCTGCTGCGGTCAGGGGTAATGATGGCTACAGAGAGCACCGGGTGGGGTGGACTGTGCTGGGGTACATGCGGAAACCTGGGGTCCTTGCATTTCTAGCTAGAGGCGCAGCCATAGGCAGAACCAGAGGGCGTCTGTAACAGCCCTAAAAGAAATCTCTTATTCTTGTACCTGCAAAGTCATCAGAACTGAGGACCAGACTCCAGTTATGATGCAAGTTGAACACACAGTCCTGCCAAGTCTCTCCTGTTAAGGGTGGATGGTTAATTGAGAAGAAGTGGACCCTGAGGTTTGAGATGGAGACGTTTGGGTAAAACGTGAAAACCCAAGTCACCTGAACCTTCTTAAACACAGCAGGAAACCCCTCCTCGTGTGTGTGTGCAGAGTCTGGCCTTTCCTCCATTTTCTGAAGAATCAGGATGGCTCTTCTCAGCAGCAAGTGAAGCAGAATTCCAAAGGACTCAAGTCATCCAAAAGAAGGAGTGAAAGAGTGGACAGAGAAACAAAAAATCAAAGAGGACAACAGAAAACAAACTTTCAAAACAGTGTACCTAAATCCAACCACTCTAATGACTGCAACAAGTGTTAATGGATGAAACGCTCCATTAAAAGGCCAAGATTGCCAGAAGGAGTGAAGGAAAAAAGCAGGACCTAATTACAGGTTAAGCCATATTTTAATATATAAAGTTGGTAGACAGTAAATGGGTGGAGAAAAGATATACCATGAAAACAGTGAGTATAGCAAGGTTGGAGTGGGCACATTAACATCAGGTAAAATAGACTCGGAGACAGGGAGTGTCCAGAGACAGAGTAGGACACCTCGTGCTGATAAAAGGGTCAGTTCCTTAGGAAGACACAACTGTAAATGCATGTGTGCCTGATGACAGACCCTCAAAATACATGAAGCCAGAGGGACTTACAGAGATGATGGGTGAGGATGCAAGCAACTCCTTTTCACCAAAAAAAAAAAAAAAAAAAAGCAGAAAACTGGACCAAATTGCCAAGATGAACCAAGCCAGGGCACTGGAAATCAACCAAAGATAGACCACAAATTGGAAAGCATTCAGTCTTGAAAAAATGATGGAGCTTCTAGGGAGAAAAACGTGCATCTGTGGTCTTCTTGCCAGGACTGCTCCAGTTCCCACCACACAGCTTGACCCAGGAGAGCCCTGGTACTCCCAGTGCACGGTGGCTGCCCGACCATCGGCTTTGGTCCCAGAAGGGGTGGGCTCAATTTGGGGCAGGAGGTGAAAAGCCATGGCTCACCAGCTAAAGGGGGCTTGGTAGGAAACGAACAGGGTGACACTCCAGCTACAGTAGCCCAAGGTTGGGGGCCCACTTGGTACAAGTGGCAGCCCCGCCAGGATTTTAATGCTGTGAGGGTGACTTTTGTGTCACCTTGACTGGCTGTGGTGCCCAGATGTGTGGTCAAACATTGTTCTAGGTGTTTCTGTGAGTGTGTTTTGGGATGAGATTAACATGTAAATAGTAGGCTTTGAGTAAAGCAGATTGCCCTCCGTAGCGTGGGTGGGCCTCATCCAATCAGTTGAAGGCCTGACTAGAACAAAAGACTGACCTTACCCAAGGATGAGGGAGCTCTGCCAGCAGGCGGCCTTCAGACTCGAGCTGCAGCATTGGCTATTCCCTGGGTCTCCAGCTGACAGCTCACCCTGCAGATTGTGGAATTGCCATGCCCACACTCATGTGAGCCAATCCCTTAAAATAACTCAATCTCTTTCCCTCACTCTAGATAGATGATAGTGTAGAATATAAAACAAAAAATTTTCATCCACTTAAAGAAAAAAAAGAAATAAAAATGAACATAGAACAGGAGGGACAAGAGAAAACATATTAAGATGGTATGTTGAAACCAAAGTAGCTCACAAATTACATTAAATATAAACGCACTAAGTCCACAGAGGTGAAGAACAATTCTAATCACATCCCATCGAGGCTGCAGTCTATTGACTGGACGTATCACTGCTGGCGTGGACCTTGGTCAGCTGCCCTCCAGTGGTGTTCGTACAGTTACTCCTTTTCTCTTTCCTTTCTTGTTCTTTGGAAGAACGTCACTGTGCAGCCCACACCTAGGGAGTGGGTAGTTATGGTCCCCTTCCCTAAGTGTGGGGTACCTACACAGATTTATGTAAAATTTTTCTGCATGGAGATTTGTTTATTCTCCCCCATTTGCTTGTTTTTCAACAATTTACTTATATCAGTATGCATTTGCGGGTATTTATTTTTATACTTTGGGTCATAATCCAATAATGCATCACTTATTTTCTTGCTCAAATTGTTCCAGCCTTGGCTCTTGGGAGCTGTTTCAGCTGGCTCCTGTATCCCTTGGACACTCCCTCATGGCCGTGCGTTCTTTAAAAATAGTGAATAGACTTAATGGTTTTTAGTATCTTTTTTTTTTTTTTTTTTTTTTTGGCTGCACTGGGTCTTTGTTGCTGCGTGCGGGCTTTCTCTAGTTGCAGCGAGCGGGGGCTTCTCTTCGCTGCAGTGTGCGGGCTTCTCACTGCAGTGGCTTCTCTTGTTGCGGAGCACGGGCCCTAGGTGCGCGGGCTCTAGAGCGCAGGCTCAGTAGTTGTGGCGCACGGGCTTAGTTGCTCCGCGGCATGTGGGATCTTCCCGGACCAGGGCTCGAACCCGTGTCCCCTGCACTGACAGGCGGATTCTTAACCACTGCACCGCAAGGGAAGCCCAGTATCATTTTAAATTTATAGAAAGTTGAGTAAATAGTACAGAAAGGCTCATACACCCATCCAACCCAGGCACAGCTTCCCCTATTATTAACATTTTGCATGAGTGTGGTATATCTGCTACAATTAATGAACCAATATGGACATGTTATTAACTAAAGTCCATAGTTTATGTTAGTCCAGTGCTTCTGGGCGGTGGGTTATTGTGGTAAGACAGCGAATTCTGTGGTCAGGTGCCCCCGTCTCAACTTTTCTGTAAAACGGTGAGGCAGAATCATGTGGGATACCACAGTAGAGAGTTTCCACAACTGGCTATTCACATTCCCTTCTTCCCCGTGTGATCTGCTGCTCTGTCTCACTTCTCCTTGATATGGGCTACATTTAAAATTCTTTCATATTCTATCTCTTATGTCACATTTGATATCGTAGGAAAAAACCCATTCAAGTTGCCTCAATCGGAAGCTTTGTGATTAACGAGCTTTCAGTACCCAACTCAGTGATTATAAAGATCGGTAATGATTGATTGACTGAAACTAGTGAACAGTCTTTCAAATTACAATGAATTTTTAAATTGATATTCACTTTTCTTTTTTGAGACCATAATAATTTACTGTTCTGACATCAGATCAACAGAAACTCCAATTAGACTTTGAAAACTCATATATTTCAGGAACGTGTCATTTAACCCTAGTAAGTGGATGGATAAATTACTTTAGAAGTCAAGAAGTCTTTTGAGCCACTGTCCTTTCTGTTATCTTGTTTTGTGAGTATGTAGTGTTTCTTCTCATACTTTTAAAAAATTGTAATCAGTTTTCAAAGGCTGACATCTGACACAGCTTTACTATAAATACCACCAGGATTGAGTATTACCTTTGCCCTTCTCCCCGGCTTAGGAAGCAGGAGCCCCTACTCCCCTCTTTTCTAGCATTGTTTTTGTCAGAGTTCTTTTATCTTATTTCTCAGGTCTATATTTTACAGTTTTTGAAGCATATCACGTTTTTTAGTGTGGTGTTCAACCGGCACGTTGCTTCTTTGATTTTAAAAGTATTTAAAATTAATTTTAAAAACACTATTTTAAAAGAATACAAATTACTTTTCATAATGGGGATGAAATATCCTTGTTTGGGTACAAAATTCTGTGACTAGTATTTCCATCCTGCCCTCATCTCTCCCCTTTGACCGTGGATTTACCAACTTTACCTTCCCAGTTTACTCATGATCTGGTTGAATGTTCTTATGCTGTTGTCTAGGGGTGGCTGGGAATAGGTGGATTCTCTTGGTAGAAGACTGAACAGAGTTTTAGAAATTCTTCAAGCCTAAGCAGAGCCGTTGTGAGGAGTAAAGAAAGAGAAGGTGCGCAGTGGGGCAGGTTGTCCGCGTAGCTGGTGGGTCGCGTCTGCAGTGCTCGGCACGTGGTGCTGGCGTCTGATCTTTGGAAGATAGAACCTGCCTCCGGGACTAGGGACTGGACGCCCTTTTCGAGTCAGGTTAAAGGTGACAGCTGGGCTGCCTCCCGTGTGGGTCCCTCCGTGCCCTGCGCCCGCCCCTCATCACCCCAGGCACATGAGGTGGGCTGAGGCTTCCTCTCCTCCCAGGGCTGAGAAACCTGGGTTAAAGCCCTCGCCGGCCCAGGCTGGCCCTAGTACAGTGTTCGATTCCACGGCAGGATATACCCTGTGCCCCCAAAGTCTGTGAAGCTTCTGGGACCCAGGCCACCTTTGTCCATTCATCACTCCCAGGCCCTCAGGGCCCATCCGCAGGGGCTGCGGGGGTCACGATGTCCACCAGGCCACCGTGGCCACCTGGCCCAGCGTTGCTAGGTTACAGAGCTGCCGCAACCTGCTCTTCGTGTGCAGTGTGGGCTAGCCCATCTCTAATCGTCACAAGCCCAGTCCTGTTCTCCCCGTTGCAACCTGAAGTTATCAATCCCTTGTCCAAGTTCACGGCCAGGGTCAGACCCATGATTCAAATCTGGGTCGCAGGACCCCGAGACGGTGCGTTTCGGCCTCTCCTCCAGACACTCCTGATCACTGATATACTTTGGAGCTGCTCTCCGGGGTCTTCAGCCCTTCGGTGCTGAGGAATTTGAGGAACGCTGCAAGGAGAAATCTGATAAAGCCTTTGAAAAAAGAAGTTAATTAGTTTTCCAGATGATTAGAGCGCTTAGTCCCCTTTTGCTTGAACAAATGCTTCCCCGAGTTAACAATGGGCAGATAGGGAGCCTCTTTGAGCCACAAACTCTTCAAGGAGCCGTTGTGGCCGCTGAGGTCTCCCAGGCGGTTTGAATAACACTCTTTCTGCCGGGCTCGGGGCTTTGTGCTCACGGATTGATTTGAAGCACGTGAATGCCTGGACAGCTCACTTATTTCTATAAATATCTATCCTATGTTACCTTGGCAGCAACAGAATTCAGCTCATCTCTGCATAGTGGAAAAAGACATTTGCTGTTTGTCACGTTTTTATATTTGCTGTGCCTCAGAAGACAATGGGATGGACCCATGACCCATCATGCACAACCAACACTGTTTGTTCGTTTTACATAAAATTTGCTTGAATATATTTTTAAAGACACAGCTGGAATATATCAACACAAGGCAAGTCTGTATAATATGAAGCACAGAATCAAAGCCGAGAAAATCCCCCCATCTTGTGTCTTACACATTAGCTCTTTTTTTTTTTTAACATCTTTATTGGAGTATAATTGCTTTACAATGGTGTGTTAGTTTCTGCTTTATAACAAAGTGAATCAGCTATACGTATACATATAACCCCATATCTCCTCCCTCTTGCGTCTCCCTCCCACCCTCCCTATCCCACCCCTCTAGGTGATCACAAAGCAGCGAGCTGATCTCCCTGTGCTAACACATTAACTCTTCAGTTTACACCAATTACACTCTCCCACAATCCCTCACTGCCATTCACATTCAGTGTATAATGTAAATATAAAGTTACTGTGTAGATATTCCCAAGGCAAGGTCTGCATTCTAAAGTCTCCCTGTGCACAACCTCAATTTACAGTTTAGAAGCAACAGACTTAACACAAATTGTAAATCAACTATACTTCAATAAAAAAATTGATTAATGTTTTTAAAAAAAGCAGCCGACTTACTAAAGCACAGGAAGAACACCAAAACCAGAGGTGGATCATCTGGCGGCCCTGGTCCTTACGCGGGCAGATCGTCTAACTTCTTCTTGCCTGCTTTCTGATCTGAAAAACAAAAACTGCAGCATTTTATTAATTTCAGATTCTTGTTGAAAGAACGGAGTGGATCACACCCCGTACACTCTGGCCTTGCCTGACCGCGACACCTCAGGGTCGCCCATCAGGCTTCGCAGAAATTGCATCCCAAGAACGGCTGCGATATCTTTGTAGCTTTCAAGCCTGTCTTTGTGTTATAAGGGGGTTGTTTCAGAATTTTCTCCCCCTAAAACCGGGTCTTTGTTCTTTGGGGGTAATTTTATTTAATTACTAATTCTCTATATTTAGTAGCTTTGTTTTGCTTTGTTTTTAAACTCAGAAGCCGTTAAAAATTCAGTGTAACAATCCTAAATGTTAATAACATCCACAAACTTATCGTGCTTAATTTTTTATCTTTGGTTTATAAAATGGGGTCAAAGGTAACATGTACATAAAGAAAGGAAAGCAAAGGAAAGAGGAAAGGAAAGAGATTTTTTTTTAAATTAATTTATTTTTGGCTGCGTTGGGTCTTTGTTGCTGCGTGCGGGCTTTCTTTAGTTGCGGCGAGCGGGGGCTACTCTTCATTGCAGTGCACAGGCTTCTCATTGTGGTGGCTTCTCTTGTTGCAGAGCACGGGCTCTAGGCACGCGGGCTTCAGTAGTTGTGGCACATGGGCTTAGTAGTTGTGGCTCGCAGGCTCTAGAGCGCAGGCTCAGTAGTTGCGGCGCACGGGCTTAGTTGCTTTGCAGCATGTGGGATCTTCCTGGACCAGGGCTCGAACCCGTGTCCCCTGCATTGGCAGGCAGATTCTTAACCACTGCGCCACCAGGGAAGCCCCAAGAGATTGATTTTGCTCACTTTATGTGCAGAATTTTGTTATGCTGGCTCTGCTTCAAATCGACACTCCACCTCTCTTGTTTTAACTGTAACGTTAACTGTCCACCTTCTCTATTCAGATCAGTTTTCCTCCCTGGGATCTTAAGAGCAGATTTCCAGGCAAAGACGTCACTGCTTAAGCCCTATTTCCAGAATTCCGAAAAGCATTTTGGTGGTAAACTGATAGGATTTCTTATTGTCCTGTGAGAAAACAATCCAATCAATTTCAAATGCTTTGTTCTAATTTCTACCAGGTCTTATTAGGTTTTACCCCATTTTCCTTAGTGTCTTGGCATTATGAGCTCTTATTTTCAATTTATGCATTCATTTTATCTTTCTAAGGTTTTCTTTTGGCATCTTTTAGTTGGGGAAATGGTCTCCATATATTAACTTACAAAATTGTTTTTATTTAATGGCAGTGTTATATATACACATCTATTTAAAAATAAACTTTTTTCTGCCCCCAAGATAACAAATGTACATGGGAAAAATTGAGAAGCGACAAAAATACCTAAAGGATAAAAATCAGGCATAATGGCACCCATAGGGACAGCCCCCATTAATTTTTTTCCCCATTAATGCTTTAGTATCTATACACCCAGTCTCCCTCTGTGTGTGTGTGCACATCCATATACATGCAATTGTACTACACGTACTATTTTGTGACCTCCAATTTCACTCAGTATCACATCTCGTGTTTTTCTATGTCATCAAATAGGCTAAAGCCTGACCATTAATGACTACATAATATTCCGTCATATGGATATGTCACAATTTATGTGATTAATCTCCCTCTTCACGATCCTGGATGTCCTGTTTGTTTGCAAATGTTTTGTTATTATATGCAAAGAACATTAAAGCCAATAAAGACAGCTTTGGACCCAAAACGCTGGCTGAAGTCCATTTGTAAGGCCATGAATTTGGAGAGACAAGCACTCTGAGTCTTCATCAGAACTGTTTCCTTGAGGATGACGTTCTCTTAGCCCATCTCATTAGAAGTTAGAGCGAGTTGGGAGTGATTCCGGCCTTTCCACCTCCGCTTGGCCCTTCACAGATTTGACCAGGCAGTGCCACGAGGAAGAAAGGGAGCAGGATTTGGAGCCAGACGAGAGCTTCCCATCCTGGCTCTGCTGTCGACCGTCCGTGTGGCCATTGCAAAGGCACGGCCACACTCGAGTCATGGCTTCCTGGTCAGTACAGAGGAGGCAGGCACACTGCGAAGGTAAACATACCGCGAAATGCTACACAAACCGAACCTCTTAGTGACACGGAACGGTAAGTCTCATTATACCTACGCTCCTAACCAGGAGCTGCAGATAAGACAGTTTGCCTCACCAAGCCTCCCTGGTGTGGAGGTTATGATCCCTATTTTAGAAATAAGGAGCCTGAGGCTCAGAGAAGTTGAGTGTTTCGCCTAAGCTCACACAGCAGTAAATGGCCAGGCAGGGGCTAGGATTCATGTCTCTTCCAGGCTGAGGCTGTTTCTGCTATTAGCACACTACCTAATAGTAACTTTGTAATAGAAATTTGGATTACCAATTAGAATGTAGTTTTTAAATCTCTACTTGATTATTGATGGTCTATAAAATGCATTAATACTTCTTTTTTTAAATTTTAAAATTTATTTGGTTGCACCAGGTCTTAGTTGCGGCAGGCGGGCTCCTTAGTTGTGGCAAGTGAGCTCTTAGTTACGGCATGCATGTGGGATTTAGTTCCCTGGCCAGGGATCGAACCCGGGCCCCCTGCATTGAGAGCACAGAGTCTTAACCACTGCGCCACCAGGGAAGTCCCTAAAATGAATTGTTACTTCTTATTTTAACACTATTTAAAAATTAGGGGGGCTTCCCTGGTGGCGCAGTGGTTGAGAATCTGCCTGCCAATGCAGGGGACACGGGTTCGGGCCCTGGTCTGGGAAGATCCCACACGCCGCGGAGCAACTGGGCCCGTGAGCCATAACTACTGAGCTTGCGCGTCTGGAGCCTGTGCTCCCAACAAGAGAGGCCGCGATAGTGAGAGGTCCGCGCACCGCGATGAAGGGTGATCCCCGCTTGCCACAACTGGAGAAAGCCCTTGCACAAAACGAGGCCCCAACACAGCCAAAAATTAATTAATTAATTTAAAAAAAAAATTAGGGGGACTGCAATGAGAAGTCCACGCACAGCAACAAAGACCCAACACAGCCAACAATAAATAAATAAATAAAAATTTATAAAAAAAAGAAATTTGGAGATAAAAACTCAGTACAAAATCGTGCATTAAAAAAACCTTTGCAGGAATTCCCTGGCAGTCCAGTGGTTAGGACTCCGTGCCTTCACTGCCGTGGCCCAGGTTCAATCCCTGGTCAGGGAACTATAATCCCACAAGCTGTGTGGCATGGCCAAAAAAAAAAAATCTTTGCCAGTTGACATCTACAGTGTCAAAGCTGCTGTCTCTGTACGCTTTTTAAAAGCAACATTTTTTTTTTCCCCCAGTGAGCACTGTTTCCTTCCCAAAATTCCCTGGTGAGTTGCATGGAAATTTAAGTTTCTCTGTATCTTGTTATCTAGCTCCTGGGAAATCATTTGGAGTTCTTGCTGCAAGAAGTACAATCAGAAATATTTTGGAAGATAGCATTCAATACATTTGATGCAGAAATCTGACAGGATCACTAGGTGGAGAAAATGTGCCTTTGGTTTAGAATTTTCTCAGCTCTTCTCTCCATTCTGTAAACCCACAGAGGACCAGAGAGGAATCCCCTCTTCTGCCATTAGGCCCTTCACGACTTAATAGCGCCAGGTCACCAGTGCCCCACAAGGGGCCTGGGATGGGCTATACCCAGGTAATCAACCAGGAGAACGAGGCCAGGTGATGCCGGTCACTGCTGGACCGTCCTCGGAGTGCCGGCCTAGTGCTGCCCTCTGCTGGCCGGATGGGCCAAATTGCTCTCCTGAGACCCAGGAATTGCAGCTTAATCCCATCAACTGGTTTTAGAGAATAAACCTAGTAAGCATTGTATCCTTAACTTTTCTATCCTGGTCCACAGTCTTTGCCTTACTGCAAAAAGCTAATCCGGAGTGTGTTTTTTCTGCATCAAATGAATTAAATGCTATCTTCAAAAATGATGTTGGAAGGGTCAGTCTCATTTTCAGAATGCTTCTGAGACTGTTCCACCCTGGCCACCAGTGAGAGAAAGTGGGAGACATCAAAGTGTACTGCAGAGTTCTTCAGAAAGACTGGGGCTCAAACCCTACCACCAGGTGTGTGACTCTGAGCAACTTATTTCTTCCAGCTTCAATTTTCTAATTTTCAAAATAGAATGAACATATTCACTTTGCCAGACTTTGAGAGGATTCAACAAGTTAATGCTGAAAAAAACCCCAACCTGGTAAACATTTGAAAATTACAGTTTGTAAGGGAGGTTATGGAATGTCTACTAGTAGATTTCAGTATTTGAATTTTTTCAAGATTACATTGAAAGACCAACAAAGAGATTCGTTTTTATCACATTGAATCTATTTAAAAATGAAACTAAGTCAGCATTACACATATGTGAATATTGTATTATTACATGTATTAAAAATTAATCAAAGATAATTTGAAAGTAGCCAAAGGCCTAAATATGTAAAATTATTTCAATAGTCGTAACCAGTGAGCAAAGGTCTGGTCTGTAGAGATTATTGACTTTATCTACATGGTACACTGGTCTCTGTCAAGGGCACTGCTGTCCATTTGAGTCACGTGAGACACAAATGAGATCCCATATATAAGGTGGAATCTCTATAACCAAGTTTTCAATGTGGAAAATTAACTAATTTGTCAGTTATTTGAGATTGTGTTGTCTTTCGTCTTACTTGCTGAAAGAAAGCATTCTGGCCTCAGAGCCTGAAGCCCTAAATTTGAGTCTGAGTCTGGCCACTGAGCAAACCCCTCCCAGATGCTGGAGAGCATCTCTGAGATAGACACATCTTAACCCAGTGGCCACAGAGACCTCACCCCAGCAAACCATTGCTCCCTGGGGTACAGTCAAAGTGTCTTCTCTCCTCCAACCCCAGAACTTCTCATCTGCTTCCTCTTTTCCTGGCCATGACTCTCGGCCATTCCTTTGACTCTTTGTTAACTTGGACTTGGTGTCTTCCATACTAATACATGGGGTAGAAAATACATGTCCACATTGAATTTTCATTTTTCTAATTACAAAGTGAATACATGCTTAGTAAAATTTTGAACTTTGTTGAAATATAAGCAGACCAGAATAGCATTGAAAGGGCCCTGAAAACTGCATTGTCATTGGAATTACAGGTCTCAGAAGCAGGCTAGGCCTTACACACGAAACATAACCAGAAGCACTGCCTGATAAAATAGGAGACTTGAATAAGATCGAGATAAGATACTGATGAAAGAAATCAAAGACAAGGGGCTTCCTTGGTGACACAGTGGTTAAGAATCCACCTGCCAATGCAGGGGACACGGGTTTGAGCCCTGGTCAGGAGGATCCTACATGCCATGGAGCAACTAAGCCCGTGCATCATAACTACTGAGCCTGCGCTCTAGAGCCCATGAGCCACAACTACTGAAGCCCACGTGCCACAATTACTGAAACCCACTCACCACAACTACTGAAGCCCGTGTGCCTAGAGCCCATGCTCCGCAACAAGAGAAACCACCACAATGAGAAACCCTCGCACATCAACGAAGAACCAACTCAGCCAAAAATAAATAAATAAAATTTATTTAAAAATTAAAAAATTTAAAAAAAGAATGTTAGGTGATAAAATGTATTAAAAAAAAAATCAAAGATGACACAAACAGATGGAGAGATATACCATGTTCTTGGATTGGAAGAATCAATATTGTGAAAATGACTATACATCCCAAAGCAACCTACAGAGTCACTGTAATCCCTATCAAACTACCAATGGTATTCTTCACAGAATTAGAACAAAAAATTTTACAATTCGTATGGAAACACAAAAGACCCCAAATAGCCAAAGCAATCTAGAGAAAGAAAAATGGAGCCAGAGGAATCAGGCTCCCTGACTTCAAACTATACTACAAAGCTACAGTAATCAAGACAATATGGTACTGACACAAAAACAGAAATATAGATCAATGGTACAAGATAGAAAACCCAGAGATAAACCCACACACATATAGTCACCTAATTTATGACAAAGGAGGCAAGAACATACAATGGAGAGCAGACAGCCTCTTCAATAAGTGGTGCTGGGAAAACTAGACAGGTACATGTAAAAGAATGAAATTAGAACACTACCTAACACCAAACACAAAATAAACTCCAAATGGAGTAAAGACCTAAATGTAAGTCCAGACACTATAAAACTCTTAGAGGAAAACATAGGAAAAACACTCTTTGACATAAACCACAGCAAGATCTTTTTTGAACCACCTCTTAGAGTAATGAAAATAAAAACAAACAAATGGGACCTAACTAAACTTAAAAGCTTTTGCACAACAAAGGAAACCATAAATAAGATGAAAAGACAACCCTCAGAATGGGAGAAAATATTTGCAAATGAGACAACAGACAAAGGATTAATTTCCAAAATATACAAACAGCTCATCGAGCTCAATATCAAAAAAACAACCCAATTAAAAAATGGGCAGAAGACCTAAAGAGACATTTCACCAAAGAAGACATACAGATGGCCAAGAGGCACATGAAAAGATGCTCAACATCACTAATTATTAGAGAAATGCAAATCAAAACTACAATGAGGTATCACCTCACATGGTCAGAATGGCCATTATCAAAAAATCTAGAAACAATAAATGCTGGAGAGGGTGTGGAGAAAAGGGAACTGTCCTGCACTGTTGGTGGGAATGTAAATTGATATGACCACTATGGAGAACAGTATGGAGGTTCCTTAAAAAACTAAAAATAGAACTACCATATGACCCAGCAATCCCACTACTAGGCATATACCCTGAGAAAATCATAATTCAAAAAGAGTCATGTACCACAGTGTTCACTGCAGCACTATTTACAATAGCCAGGACATGGAAGCAACCTAAGTGTCCATCGACAGATGAATGGATAAAGAAGATGTGGCACATATATACAATGGAATATTACTCAGCCATAAAAAGAAACGGATTTGAGTTATTTGTAGTGAGGAGGATGGACCTAGAGTCTGTCATACAGAGTGAAGTAAGTCAGAAAGAGAAAAACAAATACCACATGCTAACACATATATGTGGAATCTAAAAAAAAATGGTTCTGATGAACCTAGGGGCAAGACAGGAATAAAGATGCAGACGTAGAGAATGGACTTGAGGACACGGGGAGGGGGAAGGGTAAGCTAGGATGAAGTGAGAGAGTGGCATGGACATACATACACTACCAAATGTAAAATAGATAGCTAGTGGGAAGCAGCCGCATAGCACAGGGAGATCAGCTCAGTGCTTTGTGATGACATAGAGGGGTGGGATAGGGAGGGTGGGAAGGAGACGCAAGAGGGAGGGGATATGGGGATATATGTATGCATATGGCTGATTCACTTTGTTGTACAACAGAAACTAGCGCAGCATTGTGAAGCAATTATACCCCAATAAAGATGTATTTTTTAAAATAAATAAATAAATAAAAATAAAAGTCAGCCGAAATATTTTAAAAAATAAAATTATAGTTAGAGACTTCATTCAACACCTTATTCTGTGATATAAATAGAATTTCTAGACAGAAAATCAATGAGGATATAGAAAAACTAAATACATTCAACCAACAGAATCTAACATTTTTAGAACGCTGCACCCAGTAACAGCAGAATACACAGTTTTTCAAGGACCAAGATAAACAATAACCTAAGTCACAAATTTAAAAGTATTGAAATCATACGGAGTGTGTTCTCTGACCAAATGGATTCAAACTAGAAATCAATAACAGAAAGACAACAGGAAAATCTCCAACATGTGGAAACTAAACAACACACTTATACATAATCTTTGGACCAAAGAGGAAGTCTCAAAAGAAATGTTGAAAATATGTAAACTCTAGGAAGCTGAACATACAGCATATCAAAATTTGTGGAATGCAGCTAAAGCAGTGCTGACAGGAACATTTATAACTCTAAGCGGTTAATCAGAAAAGAAGAAAAGTTTCAAATCAATAACGTAAATTCTCAACTCAAGAAATTAGAAAAAGAAGGCCAAAATATATCCAAAGAAAGAAAAATGAAAAAAAATGATAAAGGCAGTAATCAATACAATTAAAAACATAAAAACATCAAGAAAGTCGATGAAACACAAAGTCAGTTTTTCCCCAAAAAAATCAACAAAATTGATAAACCTCTAGAAAGTCTGAGAAAGATAAATAGAATACACAAATCAGCAATATCAGGTATAAAACAATAAATATAACTACAGATTCTGTGGTCATTAAAGGATAAAAAGGGAATTCTATGAACAACATACACTCATACATATGACAACTCAGAAGAAATGGACCAATTCCTCGAAAACCACAAACTACCAAAATTCAACCAAGATGAAACAGATAAGTTGAATAGGTATATAACTTTTTTTAAAAAATTGACCTTGCACTAAAAATTCTGAAAAAGTAATATCCAGATCCAGGTGGTTTCACTAGAAAATTTCACCAAACATTTAAAGAATAATTACACAATTGCCTCTAGCAAACAGCAGAGAAGGGAAGATTCTGTGAATCCAGTAAAACCAAATGTCATCCAAAATATATAAGGAACTCCTACAACTCAATAGCAAAAAACACACAAATAATCTGATTTTAAAGTGGGCAAAGGACCTGAACAGACGTTTTTCCAAAGAAGATATGCAAATGGCCAACAAATACAAGAAAAGTTGCTTACTAGTCATCAGGGAAATGCAAGTCAACACCACAATGAGAGACCACCTCATGCCTGTCAGAATGGCCATCATCAGAAAGACCAGAAATAACAAGAGGTATGTAGAAAAAAAGGGAACCCTTGTGCACTGTCGGTGGGAATGCAAATTGGTACAGTCACTGTGGAAAACAGTATGGAGGTTCCTTAAACAATTAAAAACAGAACTACCATGTGATCCAGCAATCCCACTTCTGGGTATATATCCGAAGGAAATGAAATCAGGATCTCAAAGAGATATTGCACCCCATGTTCAATGGAGCCTTATTCACAATAACCGAGACATGGAAACGACTAAGTGTGCATCAATGAATGAGTAGACAAACGATGTTTTTCAGCCAAGAGAAAGAAGGAAATCCTGACATTTCCAACAACATAGATGGACCTTGAGGGCATTGTGCTAAGTGAAATAAGTCAGACAGAGAAAGACATATATTGCATAATCTCACTTATTTGTGGAATCTAAAAAAGTGCAGCTCATGGAAACAGGGAGAAGAATGGTAGTTGCCAGGGACAGGGGGACAGGGGAAACGGGGTGGGGAGGTGGTGTTGCTCAAAGGATACAAGCTTTCGGTTCTAAGAGGAATACGTTCTGCGGATCTAATGTACGGCATGGGGACTAAAGTTAACGATACTGTGTCGAATATTTGGAACTTGCTAACACAATAGAGCTTAAATGTTCTTACCACACATACACAAAAAAAAGGTAACTGTGGCGTGATGGATGTGTTAACTAACCTTGATGTGCTAATCATTTATATATATATATATATATATATATATATATATATATATATATATATATATATGTATGTATCTCATCACGTTGTACACCCTAAACTTACACAGTGTTATTGATCATTATAGCTCAGTAAAACTGGAAAAAATGAAGGATACGCAAAATGAGGCAAAAATGTGTCCTTCTGATTTATTTTTATCATTTAGAATCCTGCTGTCTCAACACACAGCTACAAGCTGCTTTCTATATATATTTAAAAAATGCGACAAGATATTTCAAAGGAAGGAAAAAAACTGTCTTTTATTTTAGGTTAATGAGCATTACCTTGCTCAGGAAATGTCCTTTCTATCCACCTCAAGTTCCTTTTAGCATCTGGTAGAGATGAAGAGAAAATGGCACTCTGATATTAAATCAATATCAAAGCAGGATAGAAAGGGTGTTTTATATCAGGTTTCCATTCGCTGGCATCGGCTGTGCGATAATGCTTAGAAATGGTGCTGCGGTCCCTGCCAACAACAGACTCAAAAGTGCAATTTTGGCAAAATAAATAAAATGATGGTTAAAAAATGATTTTCTTCTGCAGTGATCTCATAGGTCACAACATTGTAATCAAGGACACATCTCTTGCAAGTCTTGTAGAATACGTGGGAGATGGTTGAAAAGAAAAGCCGTTGTCATATTTTTAAATGATGTAGAAAGAGGTAAAAGAGACAAGAGGAAACCGGAATTCACCGTGTACCTACTAAGTGCAGGTGCTTTATGTAAATTACCTTCCCAGAAATGCCTGAGAACATGCTAGCCAACACCCTCTGTGCTTCCGAATCCCCGCTGCACAACTGCGTGAAGAATTCTCTGAAACCCCGTCAGGATCCCTGGGGCCGGGGCCCAGGATGGGTGTTTTGTGTGCAGTCACGGCCTCCCCCCGGGGCAGCACAGAGATGAGCCCCATCCTCTGCCGAGGCCCAGCGCCACCTGCTTTTCCTTCTTCACGGGGCTTTGCTCGTAACTGCCTCCGGGTCTCAATTCTTCTTTTTAATCTCTGACTCCTGTTTCACTAAAGAAGAGCCTGCCTGCTTCTGGTCTGCGTGCACCTGCTGTGCGGTGTCCCTAGATGTCACCCCTGACCCCGAGTCCTTAGCCCTGACACCCCAGCTATCAGAGGCCCGCACCTCCCCAGGATGCCTGAAGCCAGACTCAAATGTCACACCATCTTCACCTCACCCTGCAGTGTCTGGGCAGGTGGTTGATATTTAACCGGGAAATCAAATGCCAAATGCAACTGAAATGATAGCAATTTTTTAAAACTCAGCACTCTTTTGTACCGTGGACACTTCTGTGGAGCTGGGGAGAGAATAGCTGCCGGGTCTACCTCACGGGGTTGTGATGAGTAGTGCGGACAATCACCGCAAAACGCTTCCCAGGTGCTAAGACGCTGAATCACTGAGTAGCGGCCACCGCTCCCACGGACAGACCTCAGGGCAGCTTGTCACGGACGGGTCCGCGTGTGCGATGCTTTCCCAGGGCTCCTCCTGTCCTCTGGCACCCTGGTCCGGGTCCCCCATCACCTCCTAGTCGCCCAGGTCGCCAGCCGTGTTCAGTTCTCGCCCAGTGGGACTACTCTCTTTCCTTGGAGTCAGGACAACTGTCCTGCCACCCCAGTCTGTGGAGCTCACCCATCCCTGCTCTCGCCTCCTGCGGTGGTTCCTGCCCCGTCAACCACCCCTTCAGGAGTAGATCGCCCAGGTTTTCACCCTCTGTCCTTGCTTAGCTTTTACGATCTATGTACACAGAGTATGTTCATTCCCCATCCACCAGCTTGGGGGTGGAGCTGTGCTTCTGGGCGCCAGAGGAGCCCTCAAGAAGGGGTCTCGGGTGCTAGGAACGGTCAGCGCTGGGCTGAGGGAGCGGGGACTGAGCCTGTCCTCTGCACGGCACCCTCACCTTTCATCGTGTGGTTCATCCATCAGACCGGGAGCTCCTGGAGGGCAGAGGCCACGCTTTATTAATACCTGTGTCCCAATACCGATGTATTGCCTTTCAATAAGTATTTGCTATGAACAAGTAAATGAACGCTGATTCAATATGATTCAAAAGGCACTTAGGGGAAAGACCATTCGTGAATCATAAATATTTAGAGGAAGGGCCAAGTAGGAAGCATATGTAAGTACTTCAGGAGCCTAAGAAAAGGCACCTTTTCCCCTCATTTTGTCCTCGTGAGATGACAGAAGTGATGTCTGATATTCATTAGTTTGGCAAATAACCAATAACTTGAAAATTGTATTTCTTCAAATCAACAGGGCCTTCAATCTGCCTCAAATGCATGCAGTTTCCTTGGAGAAGGAGGCAGCCTCTCCCCACGAGGTCCCTTAAAAGTCTTCGTCACAGCACCCCAGGGTTCATCCACCCAGGGCGCTGTGTCCTCACAGTCATGGTACAAGGGCTACATCGTGGGCCATGCCAGTGTTCTCACAGCTAACAGCAGATGGTGAAAACCCCGCTTTCCTCTGTGGAATTGTGTGTTTCGATCGCCAATTCATCTCTTTAAGCCTTCTAAACCTTCCTAGTGTTAATTATAGGATCAGGAGTTCCATGAATTTACTTATTGTGAAAAATTAATTCCTTCTTTGAAAAGTAGTAAATTTGTCTCTTCCAAGTTAAAGGAAGCTTCCCCCATCCATGTTCTGGGATCTGGGTTTAGCAATCAGTCTTTTCACTCTGCCTGTGACCCTCACGGTTTTACAGAATTCAGTCGTGCCCTTGAAGGCTTCCTATTTCTGTCCTTCTAGCTTACTTTTTCCCAGGAGGTGACTACTGCCATTGGTCTTCTCTCAGTATTTCTCATGCTTCCTCTGTGCCTCGGGCTGTAGTGTCTGAGCTTCCCCGGCATTTCTACACCATCTAGAGTGGAGTTACCGTGCTTTGTCCTAGAGGATGCTGGAGTTGTACATCTACCTCCAGTACCTGTTTGGATGACCTACAGAGTTTGGCTGTTCTCATAAACCGGTGTCTAGAAGAGACCAGACAGGGCATTTTCCTTCATCTGAATCACCTCCGCACGTGCAAACAGATCAGATACGAGCCCTGGCAAAGCCTGCCCAGACTTCTCAGTTTTCCAAATGCATTCGGAGTTGTACCTTCCTTACTTCAAGCGGTGGCGAAACCGCAGAATCACGGAGCTGGGAAGGACCTTGACCATCACTCAGATCCATTTCCTGCCCCTCGGAAGGACCGATTTCACCTGCCCCAGATGGGGGAAACGAATCCTGCCTTTAAAGTGCTTCAGCGAAAGTGACCCCATGTCCTCGCCCAGAGATGGGTTCTTGCTGGTACAGCTCCTGCCTGGGACCTGGGCTCATCAAGCCCGTCCTGAAGAATCGTTCCTTCCGGGACACCTCCCATCCACAACCTGAATCCAGGCCCTTATTCCTCTCCTCCTCTGCCAGGTCAGGGCGCCGAGCTGCTGCCTCCTACCCAAGCCCAGCCGCTGCGGGCTGCTGGCCACCCGCGTTCCACCCGCCCCGTCTGCCTTTGTTGGAAGTTACCCAGGGCTGAACGACGTCCACCACCCCTCCTTCAGGTGTGAGCTCCTCTCTCAGGCCCCCAGACTTGAGGAGATGCAGAGGGACCTGCACCTCCCTGCGGGACCATCTATCTCCTTCGGAAAGCGGAAACATACTAGAGGAGAAGCCACGAGCAGCAGACCCAGCCCCGCGGGGGAGAGCCAGGCTCTGCTGCGGAGACGCGCCAGAGCCTTGCCTGCTGGGAGCCGGGGCAGACACCGATAAATACGGGATGCGTGGATAAATGCGTAAATTCCCTTGACTCAGGAATATAAGTTTCAAGAGTCTCATGAAGAATTAAGATCTCTAGTTACTCTGAATGGAGGAAGGGACAGAACCTATTTCTAAAGTAAGTTGTACAGATGATATATTTTCAGAATTTTCAACATAATAAGAATCGTAATTTCTTATTTGTTGATTTAAGTGTATCACCTTTTATGGGGCCCAAGGAGCTTTTCGACAAATAACTGGAAAAGAGCCAAAGGCAGTAAAAAAGTGGAACGGCAGTGTTAGCCGCTCTCTGCCCAGGTTTATTGGATATATGTCTGTTTCCACGCGCACTGCTCGGGAACACGAACACGGCCATGTACAGCCACTAAAAGGACCGTGCACGCCGGGCGCCGGCTTCACGCCGCAGGCGTCCTGCCCGGTGCTTTCTCTGGGGTGCCCGTCTCTCCCAAGCTCACCGCGCCTCTTCTCTCACAAAGCCTCCCGCTTTCCTTAGCCGGGAGAAGTTGTATCTACACAAAATCGGGCTTTAAAATCTCTCTCGGAGGTGGCAGGACTTCATAATCAAGCTAGTGATGTTGACTAGTGTGATGGAAATAACTTTATGAAAAAAAAGTGTTAGAATGAAATGTCACCACGGCTCTAATGAAGATGAAAGCTTACGTTAAATTATCGCTTGAACTAATGTTGGATAACCAACTCGTTAATGAGGAAACTGCTTGATCATTCTGGATTTCTGGGCATAATTCTAAAATTCAAGATCAAAGGGGTTTTACCATCAACCAACATTTGAAGGAATATTTCCTAGTGTCTCGTGGGAACATTTATGACGAGGAATTCAAATCGAGTTATTTTAGCCCCACCCAGCACTGTGAAGGCCACGTGCAGGGGTGTCGTCACCTAGACGCATAGGCCGTGGTAGGACAGGGCCTGAGATGCCGGCTGGAAAGTGATAGGGTGATAAGAGCAAACAACCAGTAGCATTCTCCTTGTGCTGGGGAAAGAGGAGATAAGAGGAAACACGAGAGGCTAGGAGAGAGGAAACAGGAGAGAACCTGCATGATCCGCTGGCCAGCGTTGGATTGGGACACAGCTGACGCAGACGATGCGTGGCTGCTGCCTGGAGGATAGTAGCCCAGGACAGAGCACAAGGGAAATAATAGGTGGGAAATAGGCTGCTTACCAGCCCTCGCTCCTGCCACCCGTGTTTTAACCACACCTGGGATCCCTGGTCCCCTCTCCCAGGACCAGGTGTTTTTTATTTTATTTTATTTTATTTTATTTTATTTTTATTTTATTTATTTTTGGCCGCATTGGGTCTTCGTTGCTGCGCGCGGGCTTTCTCTAGTTGTGGTGAGCGGGGGCTACTCTTTGTTGCGGTGTGCGGGCTTCTCATTGCAGTGGCTTCTCTTGTTGCGGAGCACAGGCTCTAGGCACCCGGGCTTCAGTAGTTGTGGCGCACGGGCTTAGTTGCTCCGCGGCATGTGGGATCTTCCCGGACCAGGGCTCAAACCCGTGTCCCCTGCACTGGCAGGCGGATTCTTAACCACTGCGCCACCAGGGAAGGCCCAGACCAGGTGTTTATTACTGGTGGATCAGGTAAGCCCCATCGTGGAACAGTGCCCGTACCCAGAAGCACCGACGTGCATTTCACTCATTTGGAATGAGAATTGCTCATAGAAAGCGCAGACGCTGCAGCAGCATGCTTTTCAGGCTGGGCTCTGCAGCCCCAGCAGATATCTGGGCAGGGGTGCATTAATTTTGCTTGCGCTTGACCCCCGGTGGAGAGAGGGGGCTCGCGCCCACTGCTGGCGCCTGTACCTGATGAGGCACTGGAGGTCTGACAACTGCGTCAGTTCAGGGTGGGGTCAGAGGTTGGGGAGCAAATTGGTGTCCAGGGCCAGGACAAGTTGCGTGCTTACTGTGCCAGTGGCTGTTGAGTCCCTTCTTCTCTGTGTGGAACCAGGGTTACTGCCTAGAGTTGGAGTAGAAGATTTCCCGACCTGCTGTCCTGGGACATCCAATACGTCACCTCACAGAGGAAGCCTTTCTAAAGAAAAGACCAGGCTGCCAAACCAGCGGTCCCCTGACCAGAAACAAACAAAGGCAGGGGGATGGGGAAGAGCATCCTGAGCAGTGAATCAGGCATCCTGGTCCCCGCGCGCCCTGGGCGCACAGGGCGTGGATGTTCTCTGAGCCACAGTGAAGGTTAAACCAGGGACATGAGTGAATAGCCACCTACCCGCCCACTGATGGACCGATCAGTCGATAGCTCGTGTATGGCACGGCGCCAGGCCGGGGGTGCTCAGTGAACCCCCCGGCCCCCCTCTGAGCCTTCTGTGATTTGTAATGGGGTTCCTGGGCTTAGCGACAACTCTGAGAGGGAAGCTCGGGGCCTGAGTGTGGGCTCAGAGGTTACAGATGGAGGACTCTGGGAGCCAGGTGCCCGTGGGGGCAGCAGCGGGGGAGGCTGGCGACTCGGCTTTGGGGGACGGGAGAAATTTGAGGGGCCCAAGAACACTGGGGGGGTCCAGCAACGTAAGACACAGAAGTAAACATAAGTCACGCAAGAAAAGAATTTAACCTTAAAAAAACGACAGAAAAGACTATCCATGGACAGCAGATGTGAAAAAGAAGAAAGGTATTTGTGTGGAAGATTGTCCACGTGGAACCGGAGAGCAATGTGGCCGTGGAGGTGGCGAGTGTAACGGGACCGCCTCCTGTGTGCCCCCATCCCCTCCGCCTCACCTCTGCACAAAGCTGTGTGTGCAGTCGCCCCCTCACCCGCGGGGGGTACATCCCAAGACTCCCCGTGGATGCTGACACCACGGGTGGTACCAAACCTTACGTTCACTCTGTTTTCTCCCCTGCATACGGCCGTACGGTAAAGTTCAATTTATAAATTATGCACAGTAAGATATTTACAACAATAACTAATAATGAAATAGAACAATTACAACAGTATGAAACCAAGCCCCCTAGAACCTTGTTCCCTAACTGAGTTTATGATTCATCCCTCCATCCAACACTTTACTCCGTGTCTTGTGCCCTCTGACCTCAATCCTGTGCTCACGGAACACCAATCAACAGGGTCAGACGGCTAAGATCGCTGCTGTCGATAACATTGTTAATAGACTAAAACCGCTATCATAGACCGCTGTCATCATCACCTACAAACTCAGGCTGCCTCTCCAGCGCGAGATGAGTGAACAGACCCCCGAGCCAGGGACCACCTGGCCTGAGAATCCTAAACCAGGGACATCCTGACTCCTGAAACTGAGATTAAGAAATGTCACTAGATGAAGATTAACCCCGGCCTCCTTGTTCTTCCCCTAAAAAACCCCGGCAACTCAATGCCCAAGAGGGAGTGGATCTGAAACTTGTCTCCCACCCCCTTGCTTGGCGCCTGCAATAAACCTGTACTTTGTTGCAGACTCTCACCATCAAGACAAATACCCTGTAATCAACGTCATGTGAATGTGGTCTCCCCGCCACCCCTCAAAATATCTTATTTACAATGTAATACCTTTTCCATCTTAGCTAAGCAGTTTCGCACTGTGGCTGTAACTTTTGCAGTTTGAGGTGCAGCAGCAAAACTAGCTCGAATTTCTTTTTCCTTCTTCACAATTTCATGGATAGAAGGTTCATTCTTGCCATAGACCTTAGCAACCTTAGCATACAGGGTTTTTTCTTAGCTTATGAAGTCAAGAACTTTCACCTTTTCACTTAGAGGAAGCACTTTACGGGCTTCTCTTGGTGTATCCGAGTTGCCAGCATCACTGCTCTTACGCTTTGGGGCCTTTATTAAGTAAAATCAGGGTCATTTGAGCACAAGCCCTCCAGTACCCGATAACTGAGGCTACCGAGTGGCTGATGGGCGTTGATACGCTGGACAAAGTGGTGGTTCACATCCGGGGCAGCACAAAGCATCACGCTACTCAGGACAGCCTACAGTTTAAAACTTATGAATTGCTTATTTCTGGAATTTTTCCACTTCATATTTTCAGTAACTGAAACCTCGGAAAGTGAAATCGTGGGTAAGGGGGGGATGACGGCTGTGCGGGGGGAGTTTCCCCACAAGAAGCCCGTCTCGGATTCTTTTTATTGTACATCACAGTGTCACGTGGAGCTGGCAGGCAGCCCCTCCTCTGGGGTCTTGTCTCTCTGAGGAATTTCCCAGTGTGTAGACGGCTGGCCCAGGGGACATAACAGAATGCAAGGATTCCCCGAGTGTTGGATCACGGGACAGTTAAATGTGAAATCATCATCTAGGGGATCAACATGGGGTTGCCAACTACTTATTTTGCCAAAAAAGTGATACTTTGAAAATGCTATGATTTGTTTTTATCATCAGTCTTTCACAGGAAGGTCATTTAACCCCAAATATCGGGAAAGGTATAGGGGAAAGACGGTTCTTCCCAGAAAGGGCATTTGTAGAGTGTACACATCGTGTATTCTGCAGCCTACTGGCTTTTTTGTCTTGTCGGGGCGGCAGGGCGTCTCCAGCATGGAGAATGACACTGAATAGCAGGTCAGCATTCAGGAAGAGCGGAAGACCTGGGTCCAGGCCCAGCTACGGCGTTTCCTTCCTGCGCAGTATTGGGCGTGCTGTTCACGTTCCAAACACCGTGTGTAAAATGAAGCTGCTACTACCTGTCCTGCCTACTTAGGATTGTAAGGAAGGTGACCAAAGGAATGCATGTGAGAGCTCTGTGCACCCGGAGAACCTTGCAAGGGTGTGAGCAGAACTCAACGTGTGGGCACCACAGAGATGCACCAGCGAGGGGGGGGGTGGAGGCTGAACCAGGGGGTCGGGGACCCCGGGATGGGGTGCAGGCTGTGACGAGTGACTCCAACCATATCAAACTGGAAAATTTAGGAACTGTTCTGTCTGGAAACCGGGGTACATAGACGTGGTCGTCGCAGAGGAGGGTGATAAATGTGTTCCCACAGAAGGCGAGTTTACAGTCTCGAAACTGCTCCACATACGTCCTCACGTTGAACAAGTAATTCGGTGGGTGGTGGGGGCCCGGCTGCCCACTGTTTGGAGAGGAAATTCAGAGGTGACAGAAGGAAAGGCTAGAATCTGCCACGTGGCTCTGGGTTAGCCGGAGACATCAGTGCAAGCTCACGCTTGGCTTACCATGTGTGCAGGTGGGTCGATACAGAAACAACGACAGAGAGTGAGTGCACACGTGGGTCAGCACATGCACACACACAAGCACACAGACACGCACACGTCTCCATGCTCCGTCAGCCGAGATGGCCAAGGAGCAGTGACACCCCAGAGGCAATGAGCACACCCTGTGCCCAGATCTTGGTTTCTAATCCCTTTCTCCAATAAGAAGAAGCGGGATGTAAAATAGATAGCTAGTGGGAAGCAGCCACATAGCACAGGGAGATCAGCTCGGTGCTTTGTGACCACCTAGAGGGGTGGGATAGGGAGGGTGGGAGAGAGATGCAAGAGGGAGGGGATATGGGGATATATGTATACGTATAGCTGATTCACTTTGTTATAAAGCAGTAACTAACACACCACTGTAAAGCAATTATACTCCAATAAGGATGTTAAAAAAAAAAAAAAAGAAGAAGAAGTGGGGCTCCTTGGAGAAAAGGGTGATTCTCCAAGTTGGGGCAGGAGAAATACAAGGGGAGCATCTTCTAGTACCAAAAGGTGAGAAACTGCTCCAAAAACAGAAGGATGCCCTCACGGCTGGCCTGCTTGTCGTCAGGTCCCTAAGAACACTGAGAGCAAGACTGTGGGTCTGTTCTGACCATCAGGGGCTGTTTCCCAAAGTATTAGGCGTTTGTTCCCCTGGTTTCTGATCTAATCCCTTCAGCCAAGTCACTTATAAGACTATGAAAGACCCCTCAGAAAAGACTGAGCCACTGAAACTGAGCCCCCGTAAACCGAGTCCCCTTACTGAGTTCACGTTGAACCTCTCCATCCAAAGCTTTGTTCCCTTTCCTGTCCCACCCCTGTTCCCCTCAGGGTTGAGAAGTGTCACAGAAAAGGGGGGATTGGAACCAAGCAGGACCCCTTGGGGCCCGCTCGGGTTCAAAATCCCCTCCGTATCCCCTGTTTCTTGTTTGTAGAAAAAAAGGCTTTTGTCCCCTAGGCCTTCCCCGAGTTCCAAAGAGCAGATTCAGCAGTTAATAGGACAATAAAGTCACAGGCCTCCTGGGTCCTTCTGAAGGGATGGAGATAAGACACTGATGCATATCTCTGAGTTGTGCTCTAGAAGCTGAGAGCCCCACCCAGCTGGGGGATGGTGACCACGTGCTGAGCACAGGCACGTGGACCCCGGAGCGGTTGGGACCAGAAGGTCGAGATTCCCGAAACGTTACCTGTTACCTCACCACCAACCGATCTGAAGAAGGTCCATGAGCTGATCACACACCCTGCGACCCTCTCCCCCAAGACTGTCTTTAAAATCCCTTCCCTGAAAGACTGCAGGGATTTGGGATTTTTGAACACGAGCTGCCCATTCATCTTGCTTGGCACCTGCAAATAAACCCTGACTACCGCAAACTCCCGCTGTCAGAGTTTGGCTTTGTGTGTTGCAGGCACATGGACCCTTGCTCAGCTACAGCATCACACACTGGAGGAAAGTATGTCATGTTCCTGATCCATCCATTTAAATGCCGACCTTCTCAAACTAGCTCTGCAAATGAAACGGAATCGTGGAAAACCATGCCTTCGTCCCACAGTAAATGATACGGAAGGAAAAAGTGAAACAGAAAATGCCGTGTGTGTGTGTGTGTGTGTGTCAGAGAGAGGGTCCTCAGAGAGATATTAAAGTTCAGTCCAGAGATTCTAAACTACTTTATTTGGAAAACCTGCAAGCTTAGAGATTTGCAGAATCAGCGCAAAGAATGTCCATAAACCCTTTGCCCAGATTCACTTATTGTTAACGTTTTGCCCCATGTGCTTTGGCATTTGTGTTCGCTCTCTCCCTGACACATATGATCGTGTATAAACACGCATCCCTTCCCCTGAGCTGTGCGAGAGTGGGCTGCATACGTCGCTGACCCTCTGACTACTTCAGCGCGGGTTTCCTTAGACTAAGGACGTTGTCTAACGTAACCACAGAGCAGCTGCCAAGGTCAGTAAATTCAACATCAACACGATGTTTTTATCTAATCTACTGTCTGTGTTCCAATTGTATCACTGACCCCATAACGTCCTTCATCCTATTTTCCCTCCAAGACAGGATCTCTTCCAGGGTCACACGTTACTTTTGGATTGCTCGTCTCCTGGTCTCCTATCCCCCGCCTTCCCGTCTTTTAGGGTGCGGAAGCGGAGAGCTTCGGTCACAAAGCCGCAGACGGTTCAGGTGGGGAGTGTGCACAGCCGGGGGTGGCCCCCCTCCAGCAAGGCAGACGCACGGGCATCAGCAGCCCTCAGCTGGTCTCCCCCAACTTGTCCCTGGATTTCCACACGTTCTCTCCGTTCCCCAAGCAGCTGGGCAATGCCTGCAGGCAGGGGCGGCTCATCCCAGGCCCTGGACAGCCTCCGTGTAGCCTTCCTTTTCTGCCCTGGGAAGACAGGGGTCCGGGGGAAGAGAAAGAGGACTTCAGGGACCCCATAACTCCCACCCCAGGCCCAAGGAGGCAGCCATTCCCAGTGGCGAAGGGTCCGGAGAAAGCCGAAGGGCTGCACAGTGGTCCCACATCACTGCCCTGTGGTCTCTGCATCCGGGGGTCACTGACTGAGCGGTGGGAAATGCACACCTTGCTCTGGACTTGTCTGAAAGGCCAGGCAGAACCGTGGGGCCTCTGATAGATGAAAACCTCCGAAACCCATTTTTGGGTAAAATGTAAGCGCTTTCAGGCTATATCTGAATGCTGGGCTAAATCCAGATATTTCAGAATTTGGAAATCTTCAAAGGAAAAATGAAAACCCTGGAAGCATTTTGGATTATGACAACAGAACATGAGTGCCTTTTTTAAAGTAAAAAAAAATGCTTAAGTATCACATGTTTGAAAGGAGAATTGATCTAGCTGATACTGGTTATTCGCTCCAGGGGGATTCCAAATACACTCTGTCCCTAAGTTTTTCTGATAGAAAAAAAAAATCAACATCTGTTTCAAAGATCAGATCCTGTTTTCCTTAATTTAGCATTTAAATTCCCATCCTTCCAAGTGGGTCCCTTTCTGTCTGCGGCGTTCGTGTCTCATCTGTGCACCCCGCTAGCCGTCTCTGTCAAGCCTGTGCTCACAGTTTGTCAACTAGTTATGCAAATTGACTAAGTTGCCAATCCAGAATTAGCAGAACTGGGTTTCCCTTTTTATTTTAAGACTGCGATGGCGCAAAGACGCAGCAGCTGTACCGTCAGGATGTTTTCAGCCGTGATGAAGAGAAAACCCCGCTAAAGTGAGGGGACTGCATCACGGGCAGGTCCAAGGCCAGCTGGGTGTGCGGCGCCCACTCTTCCCAGCTCTGGAATCCCGGCTCCCCGCAGCGGGGACGGCGGCTGGTCCGGTCCACTCCCGGGCTGGGGGCTGCCCGTTCCCTCCCGGAGGGCGGGGGTAAGAACGGCTTGTACACCTCCTCAGCACATGCAGGAGCCAGTCCAAGGCAGGGTTCTCACGAACTATTACAATTCCCGTGTCACAGGTGAGGAAACCGGGAACACGGAGACGTCCAGCGACTCAGGGTAGAGCCGGGGTGCGAACTCCCAGAGGCCTGGTTCCCCCACCGCTGACCACGGTCTGCCCCTCCCGAGTCCACGCGTGCACAGGGGCGGTGCACTCGTGTCATCCCCATGTGGCACAGGCCAGCACACGATGCTGTCATGCTGCCCCCGCCAGCTTTCTGAGCTCTTCGGAGTCTGCTCGTGGCCCCAGCTGGCTCCCAGGGCACCAGGAAGCCGAGGCCAAATGGTCTGGGGTCTGTCGATGACAAGGGCCCATGTGGGACCTCCACCCTCATGTGGCCACTCCCTCCTTGAGACCCGTATCTCAGGAGCCCAGAGCCCCTGTGAGTCTTCCACGGGGAGGCCTGAGAGGCTTCAGGCAGCTTCACAACCAGCCGGAAACCCTTCACCAAACTCAGCCTAAGGATGCTTCTCTCAATTAGCATGATCGGTTCCAGTGAGAAGCACCGCCTCTCAAGAAATATGGGAAATATGGGAAAGGCCCCAAAGGAGACGCCGAAACAATTAAACGCTGCTTCTGCCACCAGCACAGCCAGGCTCTGTCACGTAGCAACAGACGAGGGATGCTGAAGGCCAGCTGCAGAGACCCGGCCTTTCCCCTCCCCACCCTGCAATCAGAGAAACCCCAGACAGAGGAGCCTCACGGCCCCGGAAGAGCTGGCTAAGTCCCAGGTTCCTTCGTGCAGCTCACACTCGCCAACTCAGAGCCACCTCTGCTTCAGAAAGCGTCTGCCGCTAATTAAACCCCCCAAAAATCTCATGGAGAAACCGGGTGGAGTCCTGTAGGAGCTCTGGAAACACTTCATTCAATTACAGGGAAGAGCGGCAACCCCTCGGCTAAGTCCCTGACCCGGTCAGTTCCTGGAGAAGGAGGCTGGCCGGACCACTCGCTCCCGCGCTCCCCTGACCTGCGCTGTGTCCGTGTGATGACCCCGAGGCTGACCCTGAGCAGACGGCAAGGACAGGCTGAGTCTTCACTCCTTCCCCTGAGGCTGTAGTTCTTACCTGGGGAGCCTTCCAGACAAGCCTCGGCCGGGGCTCCACCACCAGGCTTCTGAGTCCATCCCGGGTGACTCTGCTGGGAACACGGGTGAAAAGCCATGTTCTGAATCTTTGTCTTGCAGGTTGGGGTAGGAGCATCCGCTCAGTTCAATGAAGCACCGATGCAGTGAACCCCTATTTTGTACCCAGGTCTGTGTGAGGTCCGAGCTGGCTCTGCAGCACTTGGTGTGGCCATAGCCTGGCAGGGGCTTTGTTACCAGTCCCCAGGTAACCCCAGGTGGAGCCAAGCCCAAGAGCCGCTGTGCCCGGGAGGTGAGCATTCAGATTCTTCCTATGGGATGTCCCTGGTATATCCACCTCTTCAGCCGCCCCAGAAACCACCTGTGCTGTTAAGGGGGTGGAGTTTCGGGAGTGGGGGTGCTCCTGAAAAGGCAGAGTCATCTTAGCTTGATGTCAGCACATCCAGGCACCGTGCAGCAGCCCCAAGCTCACTCTTTCCTAGAACCAGGTCTCGTCCATCCTGACTTTGTTGCTGAATCAGCACAGCATAAAAATGCAATCAGATCAATTAATTGCTACTTGATGTCATGGCCATGTAGGCAGGTGGCATCCATCCCATCAGATACGTGGCCATGGTCACTTCGGATAAAATCACCCGAGAGGCAGAAATTAAGTGTAGCAGCCCAGGAGGGGCAAGATGGCGGAAGAGTAAGACGCGGAGATCACCTTCCTCCCCACAGATACATGAGAAATACATCTACACGTGGAACTGCTCCTACAGAACACCCACTGAACGCTGGCAGAAGACGTCAGACCTCCCAAAAGGCAAGAAAATCCCCACGTACTTGGCCGTGTGGATGAAAGGCTCTTGGTGCTCCAGCCAGGCATCAGGGCTGTGCCTCTGAGGTGGGAGAGCCAACTTCAGGACACTGGTCCACAAGAGACCTCCCAGCTCCACGTAATACCAAACGGCGAAAATCTCTCACAGATCTCCATCTCAACATCAAGACCCAGCTTCACTCAACGACCAGCAAGCTACAGTGCTGGACACCCTATGCCAAACAACTAGCAAGAGAGGAACACAGCCCCATCCATTAACAGAGAGGCTGCCTAAAATCATAATAAGGCCACAGACACCCCAAAACACACCACCAGACGTGGACGAACCCACCAGAAAGACAACATCCAGCCTCATCCACCAGAACACAGGCACTAGTTCCCTCCACCAGGAAACCTACACAACCCACTGAACCAACCTTAGCCACTGGGGACAGATACCAAAAACAACGGGAACTACGAACCTGCAGCCTGTGAAAAGGAGACCCCAAACACAGTAAGATAAGCAAAATGAGAAGACAGAAAAACACACAGCAGATGAAGGAGCAGGGTCAAAACACACCAGACCTAACAAATGAAGAGGAAATAGGTAGTCTACCTGAAAAAGAATTCAGAATAATGATAGTAAGGATGATCCAAAGTCTTGGAAATAGAATAGACAAAATGCAAGAAACATTTAACAAGGACGTAGAAGAACTAAAGAGGAACCAAGAAACGATGACAAGCACAATAAATGAAATTAAAAATACTCTAGATGGGATCAATAGCAGAATAACTGAGGCAGAAGAACGGATAAGTGACCTGGAAGATAAAATGGTGGAAATAACTACTGCAGACCAGAATAAAGAAAAAAGAATGAAAAGAACTGAGGACAGTCTCAGAGACCTCTGGGACAACATTAAACGCACCAACATTCGAATTATAGGGGTCCCAGAAGAAGAAGAGAAAAAGAAAGGGACTGAGAAAATATTTGAAGAGATTCTAGTTGAAAACTTCCCTAATATGGGAAAGGAAATAGTTAATCAAGTCCTGGAAGCACAGAGAGTCCCATACAGGATAAATCCAAGGAGAAACACACCAAGACACATATTAATCAAACTATCAAAAATTAAATATAAAGAAAACATATTAAAAGCAGCAAGGGAAAAACAACAGATAACACACAAGGGCATCCCCATAAGGTTAACAGCTGATCTTTCAGCAGAAACGCTGCAAGCCAGAAGGGAGTGGCAGGATATACTTAAAGTGATGAAGGAGAAAAACCTACAACCAAGATTACTCTACCCAGCAAGGATCTCATTCAGATTTGATGGAGAAATTAAAACCTTTACAGACAAGCAAAAGCTGAGAGAGTTCAGCACCACCAAACCAGCTTTACAACAAATGCTAAAGGAACTTCTCTAGGCAAGAAACACAAGAGAAGGAAAACACCTACAATAACAAACCCAAAACATTTAAGAAAATGGGAATAGGAACATACATATCGATAATTACCTTAAATGTAAATGGATTAAATGCTCCCACCAAAAGACACAGACTGGCTGAATGGATACAAAAACAAGACCCATATATATGCTGTCTACAAGAGACCCACTTCAGACCTAGAGACACATACAGACTGAAAGTGAGGGGATGGAAAAAGATATTCCATGCAAATGGAAATCAAAAGAAAGCTGGAGTAGCAATTCTCATATCAGACAAAATAGACTTTAAAATAAAGACAATTACAAGAGACAAAGACGGACACTATATAATGATCAAGGGATCGATCCAAGAGGAAGGTATAACAATTGTAAATATTTATGCACCCAACATAGAAGCACCTCAATACATAAGGCAAATACTAACAGCCATAAAAGGGGAAATCGACAGTAACACAATCATAGTAGGGGACTTTAACACCCCACTTTCACCAATGGACAGATCATCCAAAATGAAAATAAATAAGGAAACACAAGCTTTAAATGATACATTAAACAAGATGGACTTAATTGATATTTATAGGACATTCCACCCAAAAACAACAGAATACACATTTTTCTCAAGTGCTCATGGAACATTCTCCAGGATAGATCATATCTTGGGTCACAAATCAAGCCTTGGTAAATTTAAAAAAATTGAAATCGTATCAAGTATCTTTTCCGACCACAACGCTATGAGACTAGATATCAATTACAGGAAAAGATCTGTAAAAAATACAAACACATGGAGGCTACACAATACACTACTTAATAACGAAGTGATCACTGAAGAAATCAAAGGGGAAATCAAAAAATACCTAGAAACAAATGACAATGGAGACACGACGATCCAAAACCTATGGGATGCAGCAAAAGCAGTTCTAAGAGGGAAGTTTATAGCAATACAAGCCTACATCAAGAAACAGGAAACATCTCGAATAAACAACCTAACCTTGCACCTAAAGCAATTAGAGAAAGAAGAACAAAAAAACCCCAAAGCTAGCAGAAGGAAAGAAATCATAAAGATCAGATCAGAAATAAATGAAAAAGAAATGAAGGAAACAATAGAAAAAATCAATGAAACTAAAAGCTGGTTCTTTGAGAAGATAAACAAAATTGATAAACCATTAGCCAGACTCATCAAGAGAAAAAAGGAGAAGACTCAAATTAATAGAATTAGAAATGAAAAAGGAGAAGTAACCACTGACACTGCAGAAATACAAACGATCATAAGAGATTACTACAAGCAACTCTATGCTAATAAAATGGACAACCTGGAAGAAATGGACAGATTCTTAGAAATGCACAACCTGCCGAGACTGAACCAGGAAGAAATAGAAAATATGAACAGACCAATCACAAGCACTGAAATTGAAACTGTGATTAAAAATCTTCCAACACACAAAAGCACAGGACCAGATGGCTTCACAGGCGAATTCTAGCAAACATTTAGAGAAGAGCTAACACCTATCCTTCTCAAACTCTTCCAAAATATTGCAGAGGGAGGAACACTCCCCAACTCATTCTACGAGGCCACCATCACCCTGATACCAAAACCAGGCAAAGATGTCACAAAGAAAGAAAACTACAGGCCAATATCACTGATGAACATAGATGCAAAAATCCTCAACAAAATACTAGCAAACAGAATCCAACAGCACATTAAAAGGATCATACACCATGATCAAGTGGGGTTTATTCCAGGAATGCAAGGATTCTTCAATATACGCAAATCAATCAACGTGATACATCATATTAACAAATTGAAGGAGAAAAACCATATGATCATCTCAATAGATGCAGAGAAAGCTTTCGACAAAATTCAACACCCATTTATGATAAAAGTCCTGCAGAAAGTAGGCATAGAGGGAACTTTCCTCAACATAATAAAGGCCGTATATGACAAACCCACAGCCAACATTGTCCTCAATGGTGAAAAACTGAAACCATTTCCACTAAGATCAGGAACAAGACAAGGTTGCCCACTCTCACCACTATTATTCAACATAGTTTTGGAAGTGTTAGCCACAGCAATCAGAGACGAAAAAGAAATAAAAGGAATCCAAATCGGAAAAGAAGAAGTAAAGCTGTCACTGTTTGCAGATGACATGATACTATACATAGAGAATCCAAAAGATGCTACCAGAAAACTACTAGAGCTAATCAATGAATTTGGTAAAGTAGCAGGATACAAAATTAATGCACAGAAATCTCTTGCATTCCTGTATACTAATGATGAAAAATCTGAAAGTGAAATTAAGAAAACACTCCCGTTTACCATTGCAACAAAAAGAATAAAATACCTAGGAATAAACCTACCTAAGGAGACAAAAGACCTGTATGCAGAAAATTATAGGACACTGATGAAAGAAATTAAAGATGATACAAATAGATGGAGAGATATACCATGTTCTTGGATTGGAAGAATAAACATTGTGAAAATGACTCTGCTACCCAAAGCAATCTACAGATTCAATGCAATCCCTATCAAACTACCACTGGCATTTTTCACAGAACTAGAACAAAAAATTTCACAATTTGTATGGAAACACAAAAGACCCCGAATAGCCAAAGCAATCTTGAGAATGAAAAATGGAGCTGGAGGAATCAGGCTCCCTGACTTCAGACTATATTACAAAGCTACAGTAATCAAGACAGTTTGGTACTGGCACAAAAACAGAAATATAGATCAATGGAACAGGATAGAAAGCCCAGAGATAAGCCCACGCACATATGGTCACCTTATCTTTGATAAAGGAGGCAAGCATATACAGTGGAGAAAAGACAGCCTCTTCAATAAGTGGTGCTGGGAAAATTGGACAGGCACATGTAAAAGTATGAAATTAGAACACTCCCTATCACCATACACAAAAATAAACTCAAAATGGATTAAAGACCTAAGTGTAAGGCCAGACACTATCAAACTCTTAGAGGAAAACATAGGCAGAACACTGTATGACATAAGTCACAGCAAGATCCTTTTTGACCCAGGTCCTAGAGAAATGGAAATAAAAACACAAATAAACAAATGGGACCTAATGAAACTTAAAAGCTTTTGCACAGCAAAGGAAACCATAAACAAGACCAAAAGACAACCCTCAGAATGGGAGAAAATATTTGCAAATGAAGCAACGGACAAAGGATTAATCTCCAAGATTTACAAGCAGCTCATGCAGCTCAATAACAAAAAAACAAACAACCCAATCCAAAAATGGGCAGAAGACCTAAATAGACATTTCTCCAAAGAAGAGATACAGATTGCCAACAGACACATGAAAGAATGCTCAACATCATTAATCATTAGAGAAATGCAAATCAAAACTACAATGAGGTATCATCTCACACCGGTCAGAATGGCCATCATCAAAAAATCTAGAAACAATAAATGCTGGAGAGGGTGTGGAGAAAAGGGAACACTCTTGCACTGTTGGTGGGAATGTAAATTGATACAGCCACTATGGAGAACAGTATGGAGGTTCCTTAAAAAACTAAAAATAGAACTACCATATGACCCAGCAATCCCACTACTGGGCATATACCCTGAGAAAACCATAATTCAGAAAGAGTCATGTACCAAAATATTCATTGCAGCTCTGTTTACAATAGCCAGGACATGGAAGCAACCTAGGTGTCCATCATCGGATGAATGGATAAAGAAGATGTGGCACATATATACAATGGAATATTACTCAGCCATAAAAAGAAATGAAATGGAGGTGTTTGTAATGAGGTGGATGGAGTTAGAGTCTGTCATACAGAGTGAAGTAAGTCAGAAAGAGAAAAACAAATACAGTATGCTAACACATATATATGGAATCTAAGGGGAAAAAAAAAAAAAGAGGTCATGAAGAACCTAGTGGCAAGATGGGAATAAAGACACAGACCTACTAGAGAATGGACTTGAGGATATGGGGAGGGGGAGGGGTGAGATGTGACAGGGTGAGAGAGTGTCATGGACATATATACACTACCAAATGTAAAATAGATAACTAGTGGGAAGCAGCCGCATAGCACAGGGAGATCAGCTCGGTGCTTTGTGACCACCTAGAGGGGTGGGATAGGGAGGGTGGGAGGGAGGGAGATGCAAGAGGGAAGAGATATGGCAACATATGTATATGTGTAACTGATTCACTTTGTTGTAAAGCAGAAGCTAGCACACCATTGTAAAGCAATTATACTTCAATAAAGATGTTTAAAAAAAAAAAAAAAAAAAAGTGTAGCAGCCCATCCTCCCGTTGGCAGCCTCTACTCTCCATCCATCTCCCATGACTTGGGAACCCAAAATGCTCCCCCTCCCCGTTCTCTACTTTAAAGCTTAGCTCATTTACCTCTGAAAGTGGTAAAAAGCAGATAAATTCATTTTCCTTAAGATATAAATGGATGATAAGGCTTAGGATGTTTGCTTTCTTAGAGATGTTTCTATTCCATTCGCAACAGGACCTTAAAGTGTGAAAGTTAATTTCCCACCATCTCTCACATTCTGCACATCCTGCAAGCAAGGCACCAACTGCCCTTGTCCCCACTAGTTCTTCCAGAACGTCTGTGCAGCTGACAGCCTTGGAGGATAGCAATGGCCGGGCCCCCCTGGAGCAGAGGGCAGGCATGCTGACTGCCTGCAGTAAAAGACTCACGTTCCCCGAGCCCAGGGACCCACTGTGTGTGCAGGCCCCTGTGTCCCCCATGGGGCTTGGACAAGGGGACCACACAGTCACGCCGATGCCCCTGCTGCCTGCAGGGCCAGGCGTCACACAGTCCTCTGTCCCCAACGGGGGTCTCCTGCCTCCTGTCAGATCTGTGGACCTGACGGGCTAACATGAAAGCTCTCAAGTAGGGTAACATCTGGTCATGCCACAGTTCTGGGCGCTGTATTCCTATGATGGCGAAAGAACTACAGCAAGACGTGGCAACACAGGGAAACAGCAATTTAATAAGTGAAAAAGTAAGTTCAGAAACACTACAGAAAGGGCAAGACCCTTTTTACAAAGTTAAAAACAATCACACTCACACGCATACTTTTTAGAAATATATACGAATGCAAAACCACAGAAAAATGAAAGCAAGGCAACAACGAACATGAGATTTAGGACGGTGGTTGCCTGGGATGGGAAGTGAAGGGGCTGGCATGGGGCAGGTGTTGAGGTGGAATTACACAGTTCAAGGTAGGTTATGGTAGAAGTTCTAGCTTTGTTTGGGGTGTGGGTTTATAGATGCTTATTACATTATCAAAGATATCTAACTCACCCACCACCCATTGGCCAATGATGAAACGTGCTAATCCGGCTTGTACACCTGAGTCTGGTTAGATAGGGATAGATAATACATTAATTAAATTAATAAATGGATGGGTAGATGGATGGATGGATGGATAATAAATAATGGAATAAAGCTTGAGCCCCCCAAAATCTTCCTTACTGAGGTGGTATCTGGAAGATGAAATGAGAAAATATTATGGGGGACATTGATTGAAAAGAACTGAGAACTGTTGCCTCTGCAGAGTTTTTTTACACAAACACCAATGGTATCAACGTCTTATACTGTGGAGGCCAAAGACCTCCTTCAAGTTCCCGCTCTAGGCCTCCCTGAACTTGGCTAGGTGTCCACATCGACCCATCTGCAGCATTAATTGAACTCCTAGAAAAGTATTCCAGGGCTTCCTGGTGGTGCAATGGTCATGAATCCACCTGCCAATGCAGGGGACATGGGTTCGAGCCCAGGTCTGGGAAGATCCCACATGCCGCGGAGCAGCTAAGCCCATGCGCCACAACTACTGAGCCTGCGCTCTAGAGCCCGCGAGCCACAACTACTGAGCCTGTGTGCCACAACTACTGAAGCCCGCGGGCCTAGAGCCCGTGCTCCGCAACAAGAGAAACCACTGCAGTGAGAAGCCCATGCACCGTGATGAAGAGTAGCCCCGACTCGCCGCAACTAGAGAAAGCCCACGTGCAGCCATGAAGACCCAACTCAGCCAAAAATAATAAATAAAAATAAAATAAAATAATTTTAAAAAGAGAAAAAGAAAAAAAAGAAAAGTATTCCATTTGGGGGGTGGCCTCCTAGAACCCCAAAGGTGCTGAGGGAGCCCAGAAACAACACAGAACCATGGTTACTGGTTCCTGTGGAGCGTCCACTGGGCCATGGGTGGGACGTGGAGGAGAACCCAGGTGCCCCACACGGGACACTCAGGCCAAGACATGAAGCATCCTGGCGGCAGCTCTGAGCCCGGCCCAAACCCACTGGCGCCGCCCTGCTGACCTGCCTGGTCCAGGCGGCCCTGAGCGTGCTCTCCATGTCAATGCCTTTCTTAGGACCCGACCTTTCACCCAGGATCCCCCACCACAGCTGGTTTCCTCCCCCAGAGTGACACTGCCTGTGCTAACACACTCGGAAAAGGGACGCAAATTTACAGACTTGTCTAGGTCTCCAGGCTTGAGGGCAACCTTCCAAGGGGATTTTCCTGAAAGGCAGAATTGTCCTGGGCTGAGAAAGGCTTGCATGGTCCCCAAGCAAGGAATTATGTGTGTGGCTTAATATTACTTCATAGGAAATAAAAGAATAACCATCCGAAAGTGGAATTCCGAGACCCAGGCGACCCAGGACCTTGCGAGAGGCTTCACCGTCAAGGAGGTTTGCGCCCTCATACGAGCCTCCACTTTTCTAATCTCCCCATCAGTAAAGGGCAGACGCGGTCCCTCCGTGCGCTGAAATGCTGCGCGTCTGCGCTCGGACATCAGCCCTGTGCCGGACAGGCGTCGCTTCCCGGCCCCTAGAAGATGAAGACCTCCTGCAGCGGGGATGCCCGGCTCCTCTCCTCCTCTTGCACCTGCGAGCTGGGGAGAGTCACTGAAGCTCCGGAGGTCGTTGTTTTCCTTCTGTGGACTCCGGTCAGCAATACCCGCCCCACCAGTCGGGGAAGGTTCAAGACATAATGTCTGGGGCTTCGCTGGTGGCGCAGTGGTTGAGAGTCTGCCTGCCGATGCAGGGGACACGGGTTCGAGCCCTGGTCTGGGAAGATCCCACATGCCGCGGAGCAACTGGGCCCGTGAGCCACAACTACTGAGCCTGCGCTCCGCAACAAGAGAGGCCGCGACAGTGAGAGGCCCGCGCACCGCGATGAAGAGTGGCTCCCGCTTGCAGCAACTAGAGAAAGCCCTCGCACAGAAACGAAGACCCAACACAGCCATAAATAAATAAATAAATAATTAAAAAAAAAAAAAAAAAAAGACATAATGTCTGCGAAGCTCCTGACCTCATCGGAGAAGGGTGTTCTATGAATCCGAGGTATTAAAAATAGAAGTGAAACCAGCAGACGTTTAAACGAGAGGGCAGAATTTCCTGTGCAGCTCAGTACACTGGGCACTCATGACGGAAGGTGAAGGACAGCGCTCTGATGTGGGGCAGTGGATGGCATGACGGCGAACGAGGCGTCAGGAGCCGGCAGCGCAGCAGGCAGGGCCCAGCTGCCCATAAGAAGGCCTGTTCTGTGGCCAAACACGCAGATGGAACACAGCATCCCTGGCTGCTCCCAGGAAGGGGCGTGGCCGCCTGGAAGGGAGGTTGGACCGAGCGGGGGTGGGGGGGGGGTCAGGGACACAGTCCCACCCCTCCCCCAGACCCCGAGCAAGCCTCCCCCGCCCTGAGCCTCATCCCTCGGCAGAGGGGTGAGCAGAAACTTCTCAGCCTCCGCCCAGTCCTGTGATGCTTTTGCAGCAAGGATTTGGTCAAATCCCTTAAGCGTCTGGGGCACAAATCCCCCTGCCTGGGAGGCAGTGGCACACGGACGCCAAGAACCTAGACCCTGGAGCACGGCTGCCTTGGCCTGAAATTCAGTTCTGCCACTTTTAAATGTTTTCCCAAAATTTTCTTATGAAACATTTTAAACTCGGCAGATCTGAATGAATCGTCCAGTGAACAGCCCACCGCCTAGAGGCTGTGCAGCCACCGTTTGATCCATCTGCCTTTCTCCCCAAGCCTTCCTGCTGTTTGTGTATTTCAAATCAAACCTCCCTGACCGGACACCAGCCCCTCCTCAGCCCAGCTCTGCCGCATCTTGGCCGTGTGATCTCGGGCAAGCCAGTCTCTGCTGGTCCCTCGTCTGTGAGACGTGTCTCCATGTGGACCCAGCAGTGCGACGCTGCACGTATGTGTTAACGTGCCTCCATCACTGGCCCGTGGGAAGCACCGAACGAGCGTTAGCTTTCATCGCTGGCAAATCGAGACCCTGCAGGACTCACGTCCTTGGTCCGAAGCAGCGGTCTCCAAACAAACATTCCCTGGAAAGACCAGGGCTGTATGGATGTCACTCCACAAACAGATGCAAGACCAAGGAGAGAACTTACAAAGGAGGTCGTCCCCCCGTGCCCGAGCACGGTCACCGAACAGCGCGGGCCACGCAGGCTGCCCCCCGGCCACACAGCGACCACTCCACGCCTGCCCACGGAACGTCGGTAGAGGCCCGAGCATTTGCGGGGACTCTGGGCCGAGGAAACGGAGGCCAGCCTCATGATTGCAGGCATCTGCTAATATTGTGCTTTGTCAGATTATTTTCATCATAAATGGTTTCAAATATAGAGGACATTTGAAAAACGTAACCCATTGCCCTTAACTATTGCTTTTTTTTCTTCTGACCCATTTCATGCAGACGTGGTGGCCATTCACCCCCAACCGCCTCGCCCTGTGTCTCTCACACAAGCGAAGCCCTCCTGTCATACAGGGAACGCCATCCATCCTGCCCCAATGCCTCTAATCACAGAGCCCAGTCAAGATTCATGCCTTGTGTTTTGTTTCAAATGTCTCTTTTGTCTGTTTCAATCTAGAACGGCTTCCCAAAATGTTCTCCCTCCTTTATTTACATAATATTCTCCCACAAGACGTTCGTTTCTCCTCCATTAAGAAGCACACAGACCCCTCACACCTTCATACCGTTTATGAACTCAGAGCCAATTTTACTTTCAAGTGGAGAAGGACATCCCTCAGACACATCTACCTTCTCTAAAAGTCACATTGCTTCCTTCTTTTACAATGAAGATTCTGCTTTCTCGTCATTTTTTTACATCTAGACCCTTGAAACAATTAGAAAAAGAACAACAACTCGTGTGAACTGAAGTCACAGGTTGGGTCTTCTCCACAGGGCCCTCCCCGGCCCGGGCAGCGTGGGGTGCAGGGCTGGGACATGGCGGGTGCGGGACGTGGCTGAAAAGTATCACCCAAGACAGAAGTGAAGTGGGTGATGCTTCTTCTCTGGGCTCCTGCCTCCCTGTCGTCCTCTCCTAAACCCCGGACCACCGGCCACCCCTCCCCACACAGAGAAGGCCTCGGCCGTCCTGTTCTGCCCTAAGCGGTGTCCAGACCCTGACCTCACAGCCTGCCTCAGGAATCCCATCATGGTCCTCGGCGGTCAGACCGGAGGACAGTGGCGGCTGCTCAGGGAGGGACAGTGTCCCCCCACAGTCACGCCCAACAGGAGCCTGTGAATGCAGCCTCACTGGAAATAGGGTCTTTGCAGACGTCATCGAGGTAGCTGAGGTCATCCCGGGGTAGGGCCAGTCCAAGTCCAACACGACTGGAGTCCTTGTAGGAAGAGGGAAACTTGGACACAGGCACAGAGAAGCCACGTGAAGACGGAGGCCGAGACTGGAGAGATGCACCTGCAAGCCAAGCACTGCCAGCCAGCCGCCGTCACCGGGAGCTGGGCGAGCCAAGGAGGGAGCCCGGCACCCCGACACCCGGGTTCCTGACTCTGGCCTCCAGACTTTCTGTTGTGCTAGCTGCCCGGCCGTGGTGCTTTGTGGCCCTGGCAGCCACCACGGGAGGTGTTCACGGCTGGTAAAGGCTGCCCTTTCTAACGGCGGGATCGTGGCTCAGCCCCGAAGGGGACATCCCAAATGGTGACAGTGTAGAATCATCCACATGCCAGGGAGGGGAGGATGGGGGAGGAGGGCCTGCGGGGGCCCCGGCCTCACCTGGGCTTCAACAGGAGTCGGAAGAAGCTGCTTTACGTCATTCTTCTAAGCAACTGTGTCAAAATAGCCAGGTCAACCCGAGGAATCACACATCTTTCTTTCCAAGTAAAGTTTAGACAGACATGCCTGACATCCCCGCTCCCTCCCCGCTGAGGAGACGCTCGGCCTGGGAGGGGGCAGCTCACCCCATCATCCAGTCGAACAATTCAGTCACTTTTAAAAGGATGAAATGTACTGTGTGGGGTTTCCGGCTTGTTGTTTTTCTAGGTAAAATAGAAAATGCAGCCAAGTCCAGTCACGCGCCCTGGGCAGGATTCTCCACATCCTCAATAACACCAAAAACACAAAAGTTTTTCCCCCCCTTTGATCTCATTGTTTACACACTAATAAGGAGAAACACAGGACACAGCACTTCGGTATAATCACACTGTTTCTTCCTCTTTTCAACAAAGACCCCACCATGCCAAACTCTTTGTCAACTCGTTGATTCAAGAATTAGCAAATGAAGTAACCTCACCTGTGTTTTTAAATAGGCGGACAAGAGACAGAGAAAGACAAATATCATCTGATATCACTTATATGTGAAATCTAAAAAAAGTGATACCAATGAACTTATATACAAAACACAAATAGACCCACAGACATAGAAAACCAACTTATGGTTACCAAAGGGGATAGAGAGGGGGTAAATTAGAAGTTTGGGATTAACAGATACACACTACTAAATATAAAATAGATAACCGACAAGGACCTACTGTACAGCACAGGGAACTCTACTCAATACTTTGTTATAACCTATAAGGGGAAAGAATCTGAAAAGGAATAGATACATGTATATGTATAACTGAATCACTTTGCTGTACACCTGAATCTAACACAACATTGTAAATCAAGTATATTTCAATTTTTAAAAATTATTTTTTAAAAAAGGCAGACAAGAAAAGAGCCTTGAGAAGTGTCTCCTGACTTCTCCTTTAAGGGGGAGGGGGTCTTGAAAACCAGACCCAAGATCTGCATCCAGGATTCCAGGCCTTCTGTGGGGTGACCACATAACACAAGCTGTACCCTGTGGAAGCCTGGAGTATACATTTTCTAACGACCTACAGTTTGGGGTTGAATTAAATATTGAAGCAAACTCCAGAAATATCTACAAGGAAACACAGCAGCAATATTGTATCGATTGTGCTAGACTGCTTAATAATTAATTCACTCACCTCGGGGTTTGAATGTCTTTCTGTTTGTGCCTCAGCATCACAGACAAAATACCGGGCGAGGGGCTGCAGCTCAGAGCCTCACCTGGTGTCTCAAGTTCTGAGCAGAGTGTAGGAAGGAGAGGGCTGACCTCGTGTCCCTACATCCTGCTGACCCAGGTGAGGGCTCTTCAGCTCGGCCCTTCTAAGTTCAAGCCTCGTAGGAACCTGGTAGGAGCGTTAGATGAACCCCTGAAGGGACCCTAGTGGATTTTTGGTGATGCTGAGTCTGTGGCCTTGCATCAACCTGATCAGTGTTTTGAACACAGTTAGAAGTAAGTGAGCTCAGCTCTGAGGCCGTTTCTGTCTTAAAGCTGGGTCCCCTCGGCTTGTTTACATGGCCCCATGGGAGATAAGAACCAGAAATACTGGTCTCGAGCCTGTGTCTCCGCCTCTTTGCAGGAGAGACCTGTGTTTGGCGTCCACACGGAGCATCACACCGGGAGCTCTGAATTCAGGATCAAACCCAGCACATGTGCATATCCCTGCTGGTCCTCAGCGCTGAGCTTCCGAACGGGGCTCTGGGAGGCTCCGGTTCCGGGGGTCTTACCTAATTCTTAAAAGGCCTGATCAATTTACGAATTTAACAGCTGAATTGGTGAAAATAATCTTGCTCCAAGGATTTGCCAACAGGAAGTTCCCTAGATTATCGGTCAGTGTTTTTGTGTTTCTTTTCTCAACAAGTACAATGAGATGGTGGACTTCTTCATTCCGGGAGAGCGATGGGTGTCAGGTCTCAGTGCGGACACGGACCCCCCCCCCACCCCCCCGCCAGGGCCAACTCCCGCCTGGAGGGGAGAGGGGCCGGCACCCAGCTCGGATCCCACGGGGATTCAGAGCTTCCAACAAAGGTTCTGGGGCCTGGGTGGAGTTGAGGGTGCTGGCCTCCAAGCTTATGTCAGACGATTTAGACAATCCAGTGGTGTGGGAAAGGGTGACGGATCCGGGCCCACGAGGTGAGGGGTGACGGTGGGTGGACGTGACCATCAGGGCCTGAAAGGAGCACAGGCAAGGCATGCGGGTGCTGACAGGGGCCCAGTCAGGCGAGGAGAAGGACCACAGGCCCTCTGCCCTTGGGTCTTGATCTGATTCTCTAAATGTGTGAGTTTCAGGACTTAAGAAGCATAGATATTCAATTGCGTCTTCACTGCATCGCCTGGGACTTTGGAGTTTAATCAAGTGGAACACAGAATGTGGTAAACGTCGGGCCAGCAGGCCCGGGAAAGCACACCTCACACCTTTACACCTTCATTCATTCATCCATTCGCACCTTCATTCTTTCATCCATTCACACCTTCATTCATTCACTCATTCCTCTGCTCCACAAATATTTCTCAAGCATCGACCAAAGCAAGAGCTGCCTCCTACTCTGAGCCAGGCCAGTCCGTGCTCCTTCTAGACGCACTGGGCCCTCAGTTTTGTGGTGGGAGGGGACGAGTGGGGACGGTCCCACCGTTTGCAAGTGAAGGATAACACGATGCTCACTGTCAGCATTGTGTGGTCTAAAATTAGAGAAACATCACGAAGCCTCAGGGTTTCTACATCTGCTGCAAATGTGCGGGGTCCACATGGACGAGGGTGTAGGGGGCTCTCTGAGTAGGCAGCCTCCTCTCCATCCATCAGGGTCTGGAAATGCACACTTCCCTCGGGATGGGACGTCGTGGCCACGGTGGCCCCATCCCCACTGCGGCTTCTTGGGCCCCTCCTGAGCCTCCCCAGCGAGAACCAGCGGTGGGGCTGCGTTCCCCTCCCCCGCGGCTGAACAGAGCTCCCAGCTCTCATCCTGCCGCCACCTTGAGGCCACTCCCAGCCCCCTCCACACCCCTCCCCCACAGACAGACCCAATATCCAGCTCATTAACGAGAAACATTTTTAAGGAAAATTCGATGGGTGAGAATTCACACTTCTCACCATGAAGCAGACATTTCACACAACTTCTCTTGGCCAGCCATGTTCCTTCCTAAGTTCCCCTCTCCCTTTGCTCATCCCAGGCAAAGTCTCATCTGAAGTCCCCACCTCTCTGTTCATCCTGTGAATCATCTACCTCGGACCTTCTCCGGGCCAAGCAGAGCCTTATGCCAGGCAAATAAATCAGAAGGTGTTTCTTCAAAAGCTTTGAAATTCAAAGAACAATCCAAGGTAGAACTCCAAGATAATAACAATAACACCCAAAGGCACCATTGTTAAGCATGTAAAGCAGCTCAGAGTGACCACACGGACTCTGTAAGCACGAGGAAGGAACAAGTTACCCTCGAAGGAGAGGTGGTGCAAAATTTCCCATTTTATAGCAAGAAAAGTGGGAACCCAGTAAGATGGAGTGATGTGCACAGGCACACCCTGTGACCGAGATCTGGGAGATGGCGGGTTGGACCGCCACCCAGCTGTGTTAGAAACCCTGTGGGACTTCCCTGGTGGCGCAGTGGATAAGACTCTGCCTGCCAATGCAGGGGACATGGGTTCAAGCCCTGGTCTGGGAAGATCCCACATGCCGCGGGGCAACTAAGCCCGTGCGCCACAACTACTGAGCCTGCGCACTAGAGCCCGCGAGCCACAACTACTGAGCCTGCGTGCCACAACTACTGAAGCCCGTGCCCTAGAGCCCGTGCTCCACAACAAGAGAAGCCACTGCAATGAGAAGTCCGTGCACCGCAACGAAGAGTAACCCCCGCTCGCCGCAACTAGAGAAAGCCCGCACGCGGCAATGAAGACTCAAAGCAGCCAAAAATAAAAATAAATAAATAAATAAAAAACAAACAAACAAAGAAAGAAAAAAGAAACCCTGTGCTCCATCCACTGTGAGGCCCTGGGTCCTGAAATGTTCCTGAACTTTCCAGGGTCCCATGTCACCTGCCACACAGCACTCTGGCCAATCTTGATTTTAACGCTTGTCACACAGATAAGGCCTGGAGAGCATTTAGAACAATGATTGGCATTTTGCCGTTCAAAACCTTACATGACCTCCAATTTTAAGACACCAGCCTTTGAAGTTTATTATCATGCAGGCTCCTTGATTATAAAGTTTCCCCGTCCTACTGAAATCTTGGGCTGTACCTGGTGCACAGGAAAAGCACAGCTATTGTAAAAGGAAAGTCAGAAAAGCAAAACGGAATATAAAACGGTTGCAAAATGCCCTCCTTGATATTCATGTTTTATTCATGAATGAACTTCATCAACACTTAGACCACAAACTTTGTGCTATAAGTAGAATTTCTCAGGAAACTGGCTAACTTAAATTTCCTTACTTCAAGCAGCTCCTTATGAATAATGTATCATGTATTATCCAAGATGCTTGTCAAGTTTGACTTAGAAAATGGGAAAGTAAATTTAGTGAAGTAAAAAGGAAAGGAAAAACTCCAAATCATTCAAGTAACAACAAAATATGACAAACACTTAAAAAAAAAAAAAAAAACCAACCAAGTGAAATTCCTCTCCTTAGTCACCAGGTAGATGCAGAAAAACAGATCATCACTTATGTAGAACTTCATTTAATGACATTGGTTTGCTGCGTACAGAATGTCCTCTGTCCTTGGCCCCTGCCTGGTACCAGCTGTCTGTAAGTTCCCCTGTAAGAAATAGTCAGGGAACTTAAGTCTGAGGCCCAAGAAGTCCTGCTTCAGACACCACCATGCCATGTGCGGGGTAGCGCCCACCTCGCGCCATCGGGAGAGAGGGCGGACCTGTCCCAGCACCCTTCCAGTGGAACGGGAGCTGGGCCTGGACGTGCTCCCTGCATGGAGGGAGAGAGAGAAAGAGAAAAACCCCGGATGAGGGAGGGAGTTTTGTAGGTTTCAAACAAAGATTTTTAATTAAATGCATTTTCATTTTCTTTGGTGGAAACTAATTCAAATTTTTTATGTTGAACCAACTGCAGCTGCAATTTTTCTAGGTAAAGTGGGTCATATAGGGGTTAGATCACATAGTTCAACCTCATATGTTGTTCATGGGGGTCACTCTGGCTCAGGCCCACACATGCTACACCTTCCCGGTCAGGGGCCAGGAGTCTAATGTCCTAACTCACTGCTTGCCTCTTGGCAGGATGGGGTTTGCTACCCAATGTCATTTTTGCCAGAAGCTCGATGGCATAAAGAGGGGGAGGCACCCAGGAGCGAAGTCTCTCCAGCCTGACACAGAGCAGTGAGTGAGGGGTTGTCAGGGTGAGCGTCCACTTCCAGAGACCACTCAGCACATGGCCTCTGCTGCACTGTATTCATTCGACAAGTATTGTTTGGGAACCTACTGTATGCACTGCGAAGGTTGGGGATAGTGAACAAGACAGACATCATCCCTGCCCTCTGACCTTTCATGACCTAAAATGTAAAACGAGACCATGGTTTCTCAGATATGACACCAAAAGCGAACCCATGAAAAATAAACTGCACTTCATCGGAATTTAAAACTTTGTATTGAAAATACCATTAAGAAAGCAGAAAGCCCCTAGAGTGGGAGAAATATTTGCAAATCATGTATCTGATGAGAAAATTGCATCTGGAATATATAAGGAGGCCTTACAATTCAACAACAAAAACACAATCCATATCTTAAAAGGAAATGGACTTGCATAGACATTTCTCCCAAGGAGACATACAAGGATCCCATAAGCACATGCAAAGATGCTCAACAACTTTAGTCATTGGGAAATGCAAATCCAAACCACAATGAGAAGCCACTTCATACCCACTAGGAAGGCGATAATAAAAAGGCACATAATGACAAATGCCAGCAGGGACGTGGGGACACTGGAGCCCCATACATTACTGGCTGGATGTGAAATGGTGCAGCCTCTTTGGAAAACAGTCTGGCGGTTCCTCAAAAGGCTACACACAGAGTTACAATGTGACCCAGCAATTCCACTCACAGGTATAGGCCCCAGAGCAGTGGAAGCATATGTCCACACAAAGACTTGTATATTAATGTTTGTAAAAGCATCATTCACAATAGCCAACAAGTGGAAAGAGCCCAAATCTCCATCCACTGACCAATGGACAAATAAAATGTGGGTATTCAGACCATGGAACATTATGCAGCCATCAGAAGGAAGGAAGCAGTGGCACATACCACACCGTGGATGAATTGTGAAAACACATGAAAGAGCCAGTCACAAAAGACCACGTATTGCATGATCCCATTGATATGAAATGTCCAGAATCAGCAAATCCCAGAGACAGAAAGTAGATGAGTGGCTGCCTAGGTCTGGGGGAGGTGGGGGGAGAGTGAGGGCTAATGGGGAGGAGTTTTCATTGGGGGTGATGGAAAGTTCTAAACTTCGTGGTGGTGGTTGCACAACTCTGTGAATATATTAAAACCATGGAACTGTATACTTTAAAGGAGTGAATCTTGTGGTATGTGAATTATATCTCAATAAAAATGTTTTCTATAAAGGTACACAATATGAAAGTTTATATTTGGGGAAAGAAAAAAGCACCCATCATTTCATCAAGTAAAGTGCAGAAAATAAAGTTCAACTAGATCATCTCACTGGTAGTTTCTGTTAAATCACTAGGAAGGTGATCCTGAGCCACTTATCAGAATTGTGCCTGGCTTATAAATGTTGAGAAACGTGGTATAGACAGGCCTCCTGATTATACTCAGCCTATAAGATAAGGAACATACCACTTACAAGGGAGGCTATACGTGTGACAAAGTGTTTTATGGTTTTACAGGACCGTTTGGCTGAATTAAAAAGTCCTCCTTGGTAAGTGGTGCTGGGAAAACTGGACAGCTACATGTAGAAGAATGAAATTAGAACACTCCCTAACACCATACACAAAAATAAACTCAAAATGGATTAGAGACCTAAATGTAAGACCAGACACTATAAAACTCTTAGAGGAAAACATAGGAAGAACACTCTTTGACATAAATCACAGCAAGATATTTTTTGATCCACCTCCTAGAGTAATGGAAATAAAAACAAAAATAAACAAATGGGACCTAATGAAACTTAAAACCTTTTGCAAAGCAAAGGAAACTACAAACAAGACGAAAAGACAACCCTCAGAGTGGGAGAAAATATTTGCAAACGAATCAACGGACAAAGGATTAATCTCCAATATATATAAACAGCTCATGCAGCTCAATATTAAAAAAACAAACAACTCAATCCAAAAATGGGTGGAAGACCTAAATAAGACATTTCTCCAAGGAAGATATACAGATGGCCAAGAAGCACATGAAAAGCTGCTCAACATCACTAATTATTAGAGAAATGCAAATCAAAACTACAATGAGGTATCACCTCACACCAGTTAGAATGGGCATCATCAGAAAATCTACAAATAACAAATGCTGGAGAGAGTGTGGAGAAAAGGGAACCCTCTTGCACTGTTGGTGGGAATGTAAATCGATACAGTCACTACGGAGAACAGTATGGAGGTTCCTTAAAAAACTAAAAATAGAATTACCATATGACCCAGCGATCCCACTACTGGGCATATACCCAGAGAAAACGATAATTCAAAAAGACACATGCACCCCAATGTTCATTGCAGCACTATTTACAATAGCCAGGTCATGGGAACCACCTAAATGCCCATCGACAGATGAATGGATAAAGAAGATGTGGTACCTATATACAATGGAATATTACTCAGCCATAAAAAGGAACGAAATTGGGTCATTTGTAGAAACGTGGGTGGATCTAGAGACTGTCATACAGAGTGAAGTAAGTCAGAAAGAGAAAACAAATATCATGCTTTAACGCATATATGTGGAACCTAGAAAAATGGTACAGATGAACTGGTTTGCAGGGCAGAAATAGAGACACAGATGTAGAGAACAAATGTATGGACACCAAGGGGGAAAAGTGGCGGGGGAGGGGATGGTGGTGGGATGAATTGGGAGATTGGGATTGACATGTATACACTAATATGTATGAAATAGATAACTAATAAGAACCTGCTGTATAAAAAATAAATAAAATTAAATTTTTTTTAAAAAGTGGGAAAAAAAGAAGTCCCCCTTGGGCTCTGCTTTGAGGTGCAGAGAAGGAACGACTTAGTTTGTGGGAAATATTATATGCTTCAATCTCAGCCCCAGAATTCTTTTGTCCAAGAGATTTGGGTCATAAAAAAGGCAATTGCTTTGCTTTTATACCGGCTATTTACAAGGTGTATTAAGCAAGTACTTGGGCACAATTCACCTGGGAAGGAGGGAGACGGAGGCTCCACACACACAGCCGGTCATCAGAGTTCTGGTGACAACCCCGCGTCCAGAGCAGCCCGGCTGCCGGCGAAGCCTGGGGGGACTGTGGATGTTGCGGGCTGCGGGGAAGGGGGGCCGGGGAAGGGCAGCGGCTCCACTTCCCTGGGCTGTCGTCCCACTGGACTCCCCTGGCCGTGGACCCCTGGGCAGTCGTCCTCCAGGGTCATTATCACTAGGCTGTTGGAGAAATAAATATGATACAGCCACGGAAAAAAATTCAATTCAGCGATTTAGGCCAGAATGAGGGAGAGCTACAGGTGCTGGCAGAAAACTGCCCGGTTCCTTAAGTGATAAAACCATTACAGAGCATTATGGAGACAACAGGACACACGCATGCACAGACACACACGTGTGTATATACACACACCTGGGAGCAGGATCCAGGGTTTGGAAGAGAGCTTTTGATTTTTACCTTACACCTTCCTGTATTATTTTCATTAAAAACAAACAAACAAACAAAAAATCATGAACGTGTCTTATAATGAAAAAGCAATTAATAAATATTTTTCAGTCTCTTTCCCATGACAACAAGCCCACCCACACCTCCTGCTTCCGGGCCCCATTCGCCAAGATGAGGACGTGGAGGGTGTGACTGCGGGGACGATGGAGCTGTTGGCGGGGCTGAGTGAGGCTGACCCGTCCCCGCAGAGGCGTGGCGGGTCCCTGCCCATCCCGGCTGGCACGCCCGGGGGAGGGGGCCCGGGGCCGGCTGTCCTGGGGGCGCAGAGTCGACCCCCTCCTCGACATTTAATCGCCTCAGTTTCGGTTTCGGTGCATTCAGTCCCGTGAACACTGTTCTCTGGGACCCTTGAAAGCGACGAGGCGTGGCCTCCCCGGGCTCTCGGGGGCGCAGAGCTCACTGCTCAGTGGGAAGGGCATCAGCCTGCTTGTCTCCACCACCAGCTGCCCTGAGGCAGGTCGAGGGGAGGGTGGACCATCTCTGTATGGCTCTACAGCCTCAGGCAGGAGAGCACAGGGCAGACAGGAGCCTGACTGCCCAATTCAGTGTAGGGTAGGCTTTCTGGAAGGGGTTCCCATGTGTTTTACTTATTTCCAAGGCCTCCGTCTTGGTCTCTGTCCAAACCAAGAGATGCTGAGTGTGAGCCCACGGGGGCAGAGTCCGTCTCAGGAGGACCCGAGATCGGTACCTGGCACTCGGCCGACGCACAGAACATGCACGTAGAGTGACTGGGGGGCCCCGTCCTGCTATTTCCCGGGGCAGCTCTTGAAGCCAGTGTGGCCTCGGGGCCCCAGGGGAGAACTGGGAGATCCCTCTGCAGTGAGTCTCTCGGAGGACCCAGGACCTCTTGGGAACTGGCCCGGCCCTCGTGCCCCTTAGGCTGTCCCCCCGACCAGCAAGACGACAGCAGTGATACACATGCAGTGAACCGGTGCACGGAGACACGCAGAGCAGCGACCTGATGCTTCATCACAACCCTGGCCGCTGTGGCGCGTCCCGATGAGGACGTCCGTCCCTCTGCCTCCGTGGCACTCCCAGGCCTTCAGGATGGAAGGCGCAGCTCAGGCCTCTGCCTAGCCCCACATCTTAAATACCATGAATGCTTTTTTGGTGGCATCTTTCCTTTTACCTGACAGGATAAATTGTTTTATTGTTTCCTATCTTCCTGATCTTTATGATTTTGTAGTCTCAGGGAAATGTACACTATTCCTATAAGAGGAAGGGGGAAAAAAATAAGAGCCCTAAAGGCCTAAAAACAAACTGCCTCTGCTAAGGCACGGACCTGAGTCCCCTCCAGGGGCTTCGCCAGTTCGGTCTGTCTGCCATGTCAAGTGTCCAGGGTCAGTTGTGCTCTGAACAAGTCAGCTCAAGAATTCACACTATATGTTTTACTTCCAAGCTTACCAGGATGAAAAGGATCTTTTCATTAATATCAAGAAGAATACAGCCAAACTGAATCAGGTGTTTTATAAGTGGTGACCAAATGCAACTGAATAGTTTTCCCTCTTGAATTTCTGTGAGAAAATATTTTAAACTTGGAGAGCCAATTAGTGAAACTAGGAGACTCTGAGAGCAGAATGGGAATGTCTGATTCCTATTTCTCTCCTTTTCATTTTCGAAGCATTATTTGTGGATCGCTTAGCAACTTAGACTTGAAATGATCCCAGTGTGCTATTGACTAGAATGGCTTACAGGGATTTATTACCTTTCTCTGTGCACAGAACAAAATTCTATTCTCAGATACCATGTTTAAGCCCTTCATGCATGTCAGGTAAATATTTTCCAGTCTGTCTCAGACTTTCCTCACAGTAATCAATATCCTTATATTGATGTGGAAAAACTCAAGATTGTAAGTAGTTTTGCCAAAATCAGTTCAGCAGTCTAGAAGATGTGAACTTTTCAGACCCGTCCTTCAGCGGCTGCCGTCTGCCCGGCCTCGCACGGTAGAGAAGATTCCTCTAGATCCTTCTCGGGCGTCCGTCGGAAGCTGGGCGCCATCCCACATGGGGGGGCAGGCGGAGGGGACACAGCCAGACTCAGCCAGGCTCCGGCCCCGGCTGGGTGGGCCCTGTCCTGTCCCGTGACCTCTCTGAGCCTCCTTTCTCCCAGTGCGGAATGGAGAGAGCCGTCTCAGCCCTACCCCGCAGGGTGTTTGAGATCATTCACACGAAAGAACTTAACAATAATAAACTTAGCATGAAAGAACTTAAGCATCCTGTAAACATAAGGCACATTTTATTGCTCTCGAGGTTTGACCTTGAAAATACAGGGTAATATCCCTGTGCTGTTTCAACTCCTGGAAAAAGAAAGAGTCATAGATTTATTTAATCACTCTCCTGAAATCAGAGGTTTTCTACAGTAGTAATAGTGAATTATCCTCAAAAAGACCCAAGAATTAATGTCTGGGCCGAGGGTTAGGGTGGGGAGCAGATAACATCTTCGCTGTCCTACAAAGCCCTGTATTCAGGACAACGCTGTATTTGTGAATCCTTCTATTTGTTGATTCATTAGAGAACAGTGGTCGGCTTTGATTTATTGGAGCTGAAACGATGCAGAGACTCAGGCTCTCCGCTTCTATCAGCTCAGCCCCGAGGAGAGACGACAGCTGTGGGGCGGTCTGCTGTTCAGTCGTGATCGGCGGGGAGCACAGCGAGAAGGGACCCCCTCCAGGCCCTGGACCGGGGCGTGGGGCTCCTCCCTGAAGCTCTGGGTCCCCCCAGGGGAAGACGCTCTCTTCCCTCTGATGGTTTACGTCAAGGTCAGGACAGCACATGTGTTTCCACTGACCGAGGGGCATGAGGCCCCTCCTGGGCTCAGCTGTGAGGTTTGGGGGCGGCGTTTGTTGACTAATTTTCTTTTTATTGTTTATTTATTTTTGGCTGCTTTATATATTTTGGGTCTTTGTTGCTGCGCGCGGGCTTTTCTCTAGTTGCGGTGAGCGGGGGCTACTCTTCGTTGCAGTGCGCGGGCTTCTTATTGCCGTGGCTTCTCTTGTTGCGGAGCAGGGGCTCTAGGCGCACGGGCTTCAGTAGTTGTGACACGTGGGCTCAGCAGTTGTGGCTCGCGGGCTCTAGAGCGCAGGCTCAGTCGTTGTGGCGCACAGACTTAGTTGCTCAGCGGCATGTGGGATCTTCCTGGACCAGGGCTCGAACCCGTGTCCCCTGCATTGGCAGGCGGATTCTTAACCACTGCACCACCAGGGAAGCCCCCTCACATTATATATTATGTGTATATACCTATATATTCCCCTAGCACATAACAGAAATATGGAGCTATTGGGACCCCACGTGGGACTAGATTCACTAGTTTGAGATAATATATTTTATACTTGGAAATAAGAGAGAACATGATATTGTATTTACCTGATATTTTGTCTAAAAGTGACCACACACGTGTGACCGGGATAGAAGGAAAAACTGAAGAGATGTGCTGTAATCTGCCTCTCCACTTTTACCCCTGCCCCCCTCCCTCTCCTGGACCCCCTGTCCCATCCTGGTCGCCCAGGGAGGCTGCAGTCCGCAGAGGCAAACAGGAGAAGGCGCAGAGTCTGGATCAGGAGACTTCAGCCCTTCAGCCGAACACCCTCACCAGCCTGAGATGAAATTAATTCACACGTGGTGTGAACACCCTCACCAGCCTGAGATGAAATTAATTCACACGTGGTGTGAACACCCTCACCAGCCTGAGATGAAATTAATTCACACGTGGTGTGAACACCCTCAAACAATTTAGAAAAATCTCCGTAGCACCCAAATTCCTACTCAGAGAAATATAAAGGAGAAACCAAGTGTAATTTATGATGAAATAATGCATATCTAAGAATGTAAATTCTCAGGTATGATCACAGGGCAAAACGGAAAGTACTCAGATAAAGTAATCAGAGGCTCACTCACTTTAATGTATCAGTCTTTTTTTTTTTTTTTCTTTTCTTTTCTTTTTTTTTTGGCCATGCCACGCAGCTTGTGGGATCTTAGTTCCCGAACCAGGGATTAAACCCAGGCCCTCGTCAGTGAAAGCACAGAGCCATAACCACTGGACCACAAGGGAATTCCCTAATGTATCAGTCTTGATGTTTAAAAAGTATGTTAAGAATTGATACTGTTCAAAAAGTAGAGAACATGGCAAAACAGTGGTACAGGTGGACATGAGAATTTAAACCGCAAGTATATAGTCTGCATGTTAAAATCGCACACAAGTTCTTTGGGTTCCTATGTAACATGAGTGTCCAGGATCACTTTAAAGATGCCTCAAGGACCACTTCAGTTATGGTGACGACCAAGAGTGCCCCACAGAGTCCCAGAACACACCTGGGAGGCACCACCGCTTCTGTGGGATGGAAACAGTCAGATGGACTAATATTAACCATCTTTCAAAAAAAAAAATTAAACCCTGTTGGTTTTCTTAAAATTGGTTCCACATAATTCTAGACTTAAACATGACAAAACCCCAAGTGATAAGGGTCATCAGTGTCCATAAATCTGGGTGATGTTACATCCGCCACCTTGACCTTTGATGCTGCTATTTGGCCTTGAAAACGGGCTACCAGAGAGAAAAACTCTTTAGGATGATGAGTCGATTCTTGCCCAGGAGGTCAGTGTGAGCCGGGGATTCTCAGCCTCAACGCTGTCATTTCAGACCGAATAAGGTTTGGGTGTGAGGGTTGCTTGGTGCCTTGCAGGGTGCTAAGCAGCGTCCCAGCCTCCACCCACTGGGTGCCAGTAGCGAAGTCACGAGGCTCAAAACTGTCTGCAGGTCTTGTCAAATGTCCCCGGGGGATGGAGTCTGTCTGCAGGCTGAGGACAACGGGTGGGAGCAGTGTAACGTCCCTCTTTGGTCTCTGTTTAGTGCAGTTAGTGATTTTTTTTTTTTTTTTAAAAAGAAGGTATGTTACACAGAAGCTTAACTCACCCGCTTAGAGCAGGGTCGGATATTATTATATCAAGACCGTGAATGGATGGACCTAGAGTCTGTCATACAGAGTGAAGCAAGTCAGAAAGAGAAAAACAAATACCGTATGCTAACACATATATGTGAAATCTGAAAAAATTGGTATAGATGATCTTATTTACAAAGCAGAAATAGAGATACAGACGTAGAGAACAAACATGGATATCAAGGGGGAAGTGGGGGTAGGATGAATTGGGAGACTGGGATTGACATATATATGCTATTGATACTCTGTATAAAATAGATAACTAATGAGAACCTACTGTATAGCACAGGGAACTCTACTAGGTGCTCTGTGGTGACCTAAATGGGAAGGAAATCCAAAAAAGAGGGGATATGTATACGTATAGCTGGTTCACTTTGCTGTACAGCAGAAATTAACACAACATTGTAAAGCAACTATACTCCAAAAAAAAGACCGTGAAAATGTATCTCATTACTTCAAGAAAATTGACTGAGGAACAATGCTTATTTTTCTTCCATTATTCCAGTTAAGATTGCCCCTTGTTTTGTATATGAATATAGCTAATATGAGTTGAGCTAGTAGGGTGAGGGTGTAGCTATTGTTTAGGACTTTCTCAGCCAATGGGAACACCTCTCTACAGTACTGAAAGCACACATGAGCCCTTCTGAATTTGACACTCAGACGCAGGTTTGATCAATGCCATCATAATGAAGACTAAAATGTGATTTTATTTTCTTAAGAAACATTGGAACAATTTATCCTAACCAGTCAGGTAGTCAATATGAACAAAACTTACTGGAGAAAGATAATCACTAGCTCATGTAATACAAATTTAATTGATTTACTTTTATTATTAAAAAACGAGTGCACAATTTGTCAGAGTTAAATATTTGTAGTTCCAATTTTAAAATTCGAGCTCTCCTTTATGACTCTAAAACTAAGCAGAGAGATGCACTTGAAGTTCTCTCAGATTACACCAGAAACAGCCCCGTGAGCCAGTAAAATACGTGGTGCTTAGTGTTTTCCTGATTTTATCACTGTTTTTAAATTTTAAACTTAATTTGTACCTATACAGCTTTTCAGTTTATTCAAAAATACCTTCCCACTAATTTTATTTGTAAACAAAGCAGGTGACTTAATTATGCCACATTGAAGCTGCAGCATTTCCACATTAAGGGAAGAGTCTGTGAAATGATATTGACAAGGCACATTGCACAGCCTCATTTTTGTGTATTACCCCATTTTACAGGAAGGAAGCTGAGACACCCCCCAAACCCAGAGGCGGCGTCCACAACGAAACCAAGCCACGAGGTCTTCCCACAGCTCTGAATGTGAGCAGGTGAGAAGGAGCCCCCAACAGCTAGGAAACCCACAAGGTGTCACTGTCTGTGGTTAAGACACGGAGGGAGGGCTGACAGCAGGCCTGCCGTGGCCGCAAGTCCCCACCGAAAGGCGCAGCAAGGCCAGCAGAGCAGGAGCCCAAGCTCAGGAGGGTCTGCAGGTTCCGGTCCGGGGTGGCTGCCGTGTGACCACAGCAGCCTCTGAAGCAGCAGATGTGGACCCCAGAGGCCAGAGCAGAGCTGAGAGGGGCGTCCAAAGGGAGCAGCACGGGACACCAGGGGCAAAGGCGGAGAAGACCCTGAGGAGGAAGAGGCGCAGGCGGGTCTCAGGAAACAGGAGGCAGCTTTCAGGTTGTTTTTCTTCACTTTGTGAAAACAACAGTAGAAGTGAATAGAAAATGGACCTTTCTGCCAACGAGTTAGATAACTTAGATGAAATGGAAAAATTCCTAGAAAAACAGAAACTACTGAAAATGGTTCATGAAGTTATAGAAAATCTGAATAGACTTTTAACAAAGAGATTTAACTAGTAATTAAACGTTTTCCACAAAGAAAAGCCCTGACTCAGATGGCAACACTGGTGAATTCTACCAAATTTTAAGGAAGAATCAATACCAATCCTTTACAGACTCTTCCCAAAAAAGAGAAGAGAGACACTTCCTAACTCATTCCATGAGACCAATGTTACCCTGGCACCGAAACCACTAAGACTGATCAGAAGAAGAAAAAAAAATAACTACAGGCCAATATCCTTCATGAATATAAATGCAAAAGTCCTCAACAAAATACCAGCAAAGCACATCCAGCAACTTATAAAAAGGATTGTACACAGTGGCCAGGTGGCATTTATCCCATGAATGCAAGAGTGGTTCAACATGCAAAAATCGATGGATGTCATAGGTCACTTTACTAGAATAAAAAACAAAAACCACAGGGACATCTCCACTGACACAGAAAAAGCAACACACTTTCATAATTAAAACAATAACAACAACCACACAACTTACCAAACTAGGAATAGAAGGGAACTTCTTCAATCTGATAAAGGCCACCTATGAAAAACTCAGAGTTAACATCATACTTAGTGGTAAAAGTCTGAAAGCTTTCCCTCTGAGATCAGGAACAAGACAAGGATGTCCACTTTTTGCCACTTGTGTTCAACATCGTAGTGGAGGTTCTCATGAGGGCAATTAGGTGAGAGAGAGAGAGAAAAGAAAAAAAAGGATACAAGGTATCCATATTGGAAGGAAGAAGGAAAATTATCTCTGTGTTTGAAATTTCTGAAGAATCATCTGTATGGGGATGGGATGGGTGCAGGCACAAAAGGAAAAAGATTGACCGTGAGTTGATAGCTATTGAAGTTGGCTGATGGACACATTTTTTTCTCTAGTTTTACATATGTTTAAAACTTTGGATAATAAAGATTGTTTTAAAATCTTAATTGTTGTCACACTGGAAGAGGTTTTTTTTAAGCGATGATAAATATTCCTAGAAATTTCAGTTATCTAGAAATCAAAAGGGGACAGAGGACATTTGGAAGGAACACCATTCCCTTGTTCTTTCTGAGCTGGTTGGCCCCAAGCGAGTGTCATCCTTAGGGTCTAAGCCTAGTGGATAGCTTTACACCAGTCGAAATCCACCGCTTTTTAGTTGCTCCACGTCTGTCGCAGGATATCTTGTGGACCTATTTACTGATCCCGTTTATTAAGAGAAAACTCAGTATGAACTACTTACAACAAACACCTTTGTAAAGATCTATGTTATTTCCACTTTTCTCCAAGTCATTCTACCTTATGAGTGAGTCACACATTCATTCCCTCTCCTTTTCCCCTAATTAACCTGTAATTAGCAGAATTACCTCTTTAGGACCTCAGCTCACACGTCACTGTCCTCAGGGACCTCCTTCCAGGCTGGGTTGACAATCAGAGACTCTATCACTTTCCTTCGGAGACTTTAACCCAGGGTTTTACTGTGTATTTGTTTTGAGCAGGAGGTGCGTTCATGGAAAGTTCAATGAACAATCAAGTTAAGAAGAAGAAAGGGAATTTTATTCGCGCCAAACTGAGCACTGTGACCCAGGAAGCAGAAGCTCTGAGAACTGTTCCGCCCGTTAGAAGTCGGAGGCACGCTCATACACATTTCCGAGAAAAAGGCTCGTACATCAAAATGACATGTTGATATTTACATGAAGTTCACCAGGGACACATAGTCCAGGTGAGCACGTACAAAGGAACAGCAAGTCACCATGACCCCTGCAGAGCTGGGAAAGAACGCTCTCCTTCTAAGAACTGACATTGCTAGTGTCAGGAGAAAGAAAAAAATCCATCCTATGGTCGAGCAGGCACTCCCACCTCTGAGGAGCTCTGGTTAATGCACAAGGCAGATGCACACGGTACATTAGGGACGGAGGGAGGCGGCCCAAACGGACACAGGGAGACTCTTATGTTCAATTTTTCTCGTCCTGCCTTAAAATATAGATTTTATTTCATCAGGGGATTGCTGACTGGACCACAGATCCGCTGAGCACAGGCCTGTATCTGTCTCTACCGGATGCTCCCCCAGACCCCAGGGCAGCACGGCACACATGGGTGCCACATATGTGGCTGCTGAACGTGACAATGGATGGTGCATAAAGTAATTAACGTTGTTATTTACCAATTCCTGGTCAATCATTATCTTAGACGTCATAATACAAAAAAATTGAAATTTTACACTTTTTCAGCAGCTTCTCAGTGTCTTTATAAAGTACATCAGATTTAGACATTTAAACTTACCTCTTTGGTTTGTGATCCGTCTGCTTTTCAGCTTTGTTCAGTACACTCTTCAGGCTTCTTTTGATTATTTCATCAAAGTAGAATTCCATTCAGCCAGAACCATCATTGGTTCCTTTCTTACATCACTGTATGATTTTTGTATTTATTTATGTCTTTAATTGATCTCTTACAAAAAGAAGCTTATTGGGACATTGAACAGAACCTTAAAATAAAAGCATCCTCATTTGTTGTATTTATTTTATTAAATTGGTTTGAATTTAAGAGTTCTGTCTCAAATCCTCACTGAAGTTTCACTTCATTTGTAGTATTCCAGTAAGTTTACCAGAAAAAATAAAAATTTGTACTGTCATTCTGTGAGTGAGCACCGGAAGATGAAAACAGCTTCATGATTAATGCATGTAGTTTTTAACACAGCCAGACATCTGTGCTTTCTGTGGTCTGACAGTTTGTTAATAATGCATTAGTATTTGTTTGCGTTCCCAATAAGTTGTGTGACAGGAAAAGACACCAGAATTATAACCCACTCGTGTAGTCTAAGCTGCATGTCAGATGTGGATGACCCCTCCTCTCCACACCCCCTCCTCTCCTTTTCTCCCCCATCCCACCCTATCCCATCCCATCCCATTCTTTGGCCATGTTTGCCAATCTTCCCTTTTCCAAAGTACCTATTTCACCACTGCATTCATTTATTTCCTTAAGATGAAAAGATGAGTCCTTTACAGTTCTTTAGCTTTCTTGCACTGTTCTGGCTGCCAGTTCTGTATTCGGAGCCGATAGTTCACCCTAGGCCACGTGATGCAGTCTTCACAGCTGGTGTCTCTGCTGGCGCCATTCTGCTTGTCAAACATTTCGAATTTCTCTCCAGCTCCATTAAATGGCAAATGTTGCCCCTAAATGTAATCCTGATGGATTAACGGTCCTACTTTTTCAACGAAAACTGTGAGGCTGGGTCCAAGCCACCCTGGCTTGTGAGGAGGGGCGAAACTATTGCCCAAGGCTTTGAGGGGCCGGAGGCGGCTGCTGGGTGCAGCGGGAAGGAGGGTGGGGTCACTCGGCTTCAATCAGCTCCCTGCTGGGATTCAGTAAACGCACAGGCTGGAATCAACAGAATCCAGATCGTTCTCTGAAAAGACGTAGGCATGTACAGAGCCCCTGTCATGTCGGCAGCATCGTCCAGAGACCACTGTGGGTCAGGCTTCGGCATCCAAGGGCAGGTGTGATCTTCCAGTTAGAAAGGTACCTGTGGTCACGGGTCCCATGACACCTGCTGTACTGTGCAAGGCCCATGCTTGGTGCTCAGATGGAACATAAACAAAGAATAGCCTCTTACCTGAAGGACCTTACAAATTAGTTTGGGAAATAAGAGTAATCTATAAAATGACACTGTCCGTAGTCAAACAGAAAAGGATGAAATAATAGCAAACACATACTGGCACAGTTCCCAGAGCTTTACATGTGTTAATTCACGGATCCCACACTAACCCATGAAGCAGGGATTGTCATTTTCCCCCATTTTACAGACAAGACCCAGAGAGTGTGTGCGACCTTCCAAGGTGGCAGGCCCAGTGTTCAAGCCCGACAGTCCTATTTACACTGTGGAAGCTGAAGATGTGATGGGCAGCTGGACAGTAGAATAGGGAGGGTAACTCCTCCTGGGCTCCGGGTAGGAATCACCCTCTCTTACGGGACAAAGGGAATTCACAGGAAGCATACAGGTCTCCCAGAACTGGAGGAGGCTGCAAGGCCAGGCTTAGAAAATTACCTGGCAGGAGACAGGCTGGGGGCGGGGACCACAGGTGGTGACACCACAGGGCGCCGGGCTGGGTGCTTCTGCCATGAGGGATCCCCTGCAGTGTTCCCTTTGCCTTCCGCTCGTGGGTTCAAGTATGAAAGTCGTGAGCGATGGGTGCACATGGACCCGGCAGCAGGTCGGGCAAGTCCCCTTCCCCATGCTGGGTCCCCGTAAGCGGTCCCCGCCCACCCCGGCACTGCAGTGGGAATGAGGTAGGGAACAACCTCTCAGGTCCTTCTTCGTGGCTCAGATGTGCCCTGGTCATTACCGTGCGGGTGCGGCCACTGCAAAACCCACGGCGATACCTCCTTGTAGGAACTCGCAAGAGAGGGCAGGAGAGCAGCAAGCAAGCAATGACCATTTAGGGGGGAGTCGTGCTGCGTGCCACAGATGCCTGTAGTGGTTCCCGTGGCTGCAGACACGTGATCGCAAACTCAGGGGTTAAAAACAACACAAACTATTATCTCACAGTTTCTGTGGGTCAGGAGACAGTAGGGTTAGTGGCGTCCTCTGTTCCGGAGGCTGATCAAGGTGCCAGCTGGGGCTGTGGTCGCATCCGAGGCCCAGGGCCGCCTTCCACGCTCGCTGGTTGCAGCGGAGTTCGGTTCCTTGCGTTGTGACCCAGGTCGCTGACAGCGGGGGCCGTCTCAGTTGTGGGGTGCCTGCTCCCTGCCACGTGGCCTCCACACTCCGTGGCAGTTTGCCCCGTCTCTGCTGCTCGGGTCCGACCTCTCTCACCTGTTCTCCAGGCCCATCCAGGAAGGTCTCCTTTTGACGAACTCAAAGTCAACTGATGGCGGATCTCCGTTCCATCTGCAGAGTCCCTTCCTGTTCTCAATACGAGGTGGCAAGTCACAGGGGAGACAGGCGGCGTGGTCACACGCTCACCGTGGCAGGATGGGAAGGGATCATAGCGAGTGCCCCGGGGTGGGCTGGGGGGCATCTTAGAATTCTTTCCGGAGGAAGGAGCCAGTGCCTAGTGGAGGGGGCACCCCAGCCCCGATCTCAAAGGTCAGTGAGGTTTGCCCAGGACACGGAGGAGGAGGAGTGGTCCAGGGGATGGAGAGCAATGTGAGGAAAGGGAAGGGAATCTGTCTAAACAGGTGCCAATCAACCAGACTACGAGACACTCTGAAAACTAGATGAACTCGCTGAGGTTTCATGGAATAAAAAGCAATCCGATCTAATTAATATTAAAATGGTTCTTTTGGAATTAAAAAAATGTTATTGAAGTCTGGTTAATTTACAATGTTGTGTTAGTTTCAGGTATACAGCAAAGTGATTCAGATATATATATATATATAACTTTATATATATATTCTTTTTCAAATTCTTTGCCCCTGTAGGTTATTACAAAATATCAATATTGGGTATAGTTCCCTGTGCTATACAGCAGGTCCTTGTTGTTTATCTATTTTATATATAGTAGTGTGTACCTGTTAATCCCAAACTCCTAATTTATTCCCCTCCCACCAATATTTAACTGTTAATATAGTGACCATGGATTGGGTAACAGGATCAAATTCCTTATAGTAAAATTCAGAGTAAAATCATTCCGTAATTGTATTGTAACAAAAAATAGGGCTTAAAATAGGTCCTGAGCAGCCACTTAGGTCCACTTTCAGTTGAACCTGAAAGCCCCATGCTCTTAGCGTCCCTCTGTCTGTCATCAGGAGGTCTTGGTAGTATTGATTCTTGCACAGCAGATTTCAGGAAGAGCACCCGCCCCAGACTCTCGTCTGATGACGTTGAATGAGGTCCATTTGCTCAGCTCCCCCCCATCACCCACCACCCCAGCTCGCTAGACGGCCTGGGGCACAGGCGTTCACAAGCCGATGGCAGGGGTAGAGAGAGAAAACACGAAACACAAGCAGGAAGGCAGCACATCGGAGGGTCCTGAGCTGTCGTCTCCTCTGCAGACCAACGGTTCAAGAGCTTCGTCTGGCTCGTCTGCCCTCACAGTTTCCAAACCCTCAAGAATACAAACAACAAGAAGTTACATTTTTTCTTCTTCCATTCTTAATTTACATGGAATTCCGAACCATGGAAAATCAGAGCCCAAACAGGTGACAAAGAAGCGTGCTCGGCACCTCGACATTCTTGAGGGCAGGTTCAAAATCTCTTGTCACACTTAAAATAGTCGAAGATACAATCTCCAGGAAAGTTCCTGTAGAGACTCACGTGTCAGCCCTCAGATGCTGTAACGTTCGTACCAGATCCAAAGGCAGCCCGCACGTTCATTTTCTGCCCATTACCCTCCCAGCTCAGCAACTGCTCCCCCAGCAGCTGGAAAAGACCGATGTTTATAAAGGGCTTTGAAGTTGGAAATTAATGCAAGTGCTAAGATTATTATTAGCAACATTTCAAATTGGCTACTTGGAATTTGTGGCTGTACTTGATGACATTTCAATTAAGTTTCTAATTTTTCCAGTCAGGGGCAAAGAGAATATTTTTGGCCCCAAAGCTGAAGTCACGTCTGGCTCCCAGACGGCAATGCTCAGTACGCCTGAGCTCCGGCTGACGGGGTTTGCACATGGGCTCACTTTCTTAAGGCTTCCACAAGTAGACGGGAAACAATACCCACTGCCCCTTTGTCTCCTGGAGCTCAGACTCCTCTCCTTTCCATGAGATGTCCCCACCTCCTTCTATGTTAGCCCAGAAACTGATCACTTCTGGAATCTAAAGAATACAACAAAGTAGTGACTACAGCAAAAAAGCAGCAGACTCAGAGATTTAAAGAACAAACTAGTGGTTACCAGTGGGAAGAAGGAAGGGGGAAGGGCAATATAGGGCTGGGAGTAAGCGGTACAAACTATCAGGTATAAAACAAGCTACAAGGACATACACAGGGAATATAGCCAACATTTTCTAACTATACATGGAGCACAGCCGTCAAGAATTGTGAATCACTATATTGTACACCTGTAGCTTGTATAATACTGTACGAGTAGACTTCAATTTAAAAAATAGCCTCCATAGTAAAAGTCTGATTAAAAAAAAGAAATTGATCATTTTTGTCCACAATTGGTAAGCCTCTTTCCATTTACAGCTTAGATTTAAAAATGAGAAATGGGGTTTCCCTGGTGGTGCAGTGGTTAAGAATCTGCCTGCCAATGCAGGGTACATGGGTTCGAGCCCTGGTCCGGGAAGATCCCACATGTCACGGAGCAACTAAGCCCGTGCACCACAACTATTGAGCCTGCGCTCTACAGCCCACAAGCCACAACTACTGAGCCCACGTGCCACAACTACTGAAGCCCGTGTGCCTCGAGCCCGTGCTCCACAACAAGAGAAGACACCGCAATGAAAAGGCCGTGCACCGCAACGAAGAGTAGCCCCCGCTCACTGCAACTAGAGAAAGCCCACGGGCAGCAACGAAGACCCAATGCAGCCAAAAAAAAAAAAAAAGAAAGAAAGAAAAAATAAAAATAAATAAATAAAAACGAGAAACAATTTTTAGAAAACTTACTGGTTTAAACTAAATATACTTGCTCTTTGTAACAAGTTTTTAAAGTTAGAATGAGCTTGCCCGAGTAAGAAGTCATTTCAACAAATTTCCACATGCTGTTTACTCAGTTTTTTTTTTTAGTTGTTTAGTTAGTAACTAATTTGCAAAGTTCCAATACCTAAGGTGGACCATAAGAACTTCTCTTAGTAACATCTACGCAAACACCCGCCTGTATCTTGGAGTTCATGGAGATACCTTGTCACCTATTTTGTTGTAAATGTGGTTCACGGGGTTTTGGTTTGACTATCCATTTGCTCGGTTTTAATGTTGGGATTTGGAAAGATTAAAAACTATGTCACCACCATCCTTTACCTTCAACATTTTTAAGACAAGTAATTCCTACCTACGATGATGTACCCAGTCAAATTATCCACTAACTATAATGTCAGAGAAAAAAAACATTTGTAACATTTACTTTCCATGCACCCTTCCCCAGGAAGCTACTGGAGAATATATTCCAGCAAAATAAAGAAAGACATCAGGAAAGGAGACATCATGGGATCTAGAAAACAAGCATGAGGGAGAAGGAGGGAATTCCCAAGACATTGAAGTGAAGCCTATGGAGAATCCACACAAAGGCTGGGGAAGTCCTGTTTACAGAAACAAAGGGACAAGAGAAAGCAGCTTCTTAATTTTCTAAAATATGTCCATAAAGAGAAGATGCAGTGAAATGATGTTATGTGAGGTCAACGTGACTTGCTGGGGTGAAGGTGCAATTTATCCCAAGTAATGCTGATTTCTAATTATTGTCCAGCTTCTACTTCAGATACCTTGTGATTTTATTTACCTTGTTGGAGAGGAGCAAAAATCTAGTTTCTGTTGAAATAAATGAGAACAACAAATTGCTTTCATGACTTTATTGGTAATTTTCAGCATCACAGACGTAGCTTTTTTTCCTGAAAGGAAATTGGAATTAAAATAATCAAGCTCGGTCTTCCCTGGTGGCACAGTGGTTAAGAATCCGCCTGCCAATGCAGGGGACATGGGTTCGAGCTGTGGTCCGGGAAGATCCCACATGCCACAGAGCAACTAAGCCCGTGCGCCACAACTACTGAGCCCGCGCACCTAGAGCCCGTGCTCCACAACAAGAGAAGTCACCGCAATGAGAAGCCCGCGCACCGCAATGAAGACCCAATGCAGCCCAAAATAAATAAATTTATTTTAAAAAATCTGTTTAGAGGGGGAAAAAAGCGGGAAGGGTGTAAAGAATAAATAAGGAAAGAGAAAAGGATTCTTAGCAATTTTTCATGTATTCTCACTGAAAAATAATGCAGAGAAGATGGGTAGCCGAGAAGCAAAATTAGTCCTGATTAGGCTAATTTTGGGACAAGCACCCCTTTGCCTGGGTGCCCACCGTGAGGCATGAGATGGGATGGGGCCCCTCTGGGTTTGGGCAATGAATACCTCACTGTAGAGGGGAAGGGCCCGGAGACAGTGGTCATTCTGGGATTCAGCCTGGACCTGCATCTGACACCCCAAGGAAGAAAAGGTCTCAGAGTGACAGAGGAGACAAAAACCTCAAGGACACAAAATGCAAGAAGGCACAGTGTCTCGCGATGGGCCGATCAGACCCGAGTATGACCAGGAATCTGAGGACCTGGCAAAAGCTTTCATGGGAGAGCTCATGCCAGCGCTATAGGCACGGTTCGATCCTGCTAATTCTTTGAGACTGGCACTCATACTATTCACGTATTTTGGATTAAGAATGATAATGAAATGAAACTTTCCACTTTTTGGTACCTGTGTAATGAACACGTTAAGCTAGACTTTTGAAAGTGACTCGGTATTGCTGCCCCACCGCTCGTCCCGTGTGGAGGGGGGGCTACTTTCCGTGCGAAATGGTCCAGCAGAGCCTCGTGGATGGGGTGACCTCGAGCTCACTCCTCACGGTCATGGGCACTGACTTTCTCCACATGTGCTCAGACCACAAACTGTAAAGCCCTCCCTTTATTCTGCTGTATTAACGCTCAGTGGCTGAAATAGCAGTTTAGGTGTATTGGCTCTTTCACCATTTATTGAGCACCTTTCTTGCACACGGGATCGTGCTGTGCCGGGGAGGCGTCCTCCACACCCTTCCCACTCAAGCAGGGACAGACATCTAGAGAAGCAGGTCTCAAACCTGCTGTATCCGAGAGCTTTTGAAAAACAGGGATGCCTGGGTCTCGTGCTACACAGACTGAATCAAAATGCCTGGGCTAGGGGAACGGGTCCTGGGAAACAGCTATTTTTTAAAACTCCCTGGATGATTTCAATCAACGGCTAGGGCTTAGAAATTAGTTTTGGACAAGTTAGTTAACTAAGAGTGCCATTAAGAGGCGAAGGGAGGGACTCGTTGCGTGGGAAGATGTAGGGGAAGGTGACACTCAAGTGTGACTGCAAGGATGAATAGGACTTGGTGGGACAGACAAAGGATGGGGTAGAAGATTCCAGACAAAAGGGATGAGGGAGGTGAGTGGGAGCCTGTAGGAGGTACAGGAAAGGATTTCTGCCAACAAAGAATTCTAGGACCAGTCCACGGAAGGATGGCACCAAAATAACCCCAGACCCATGGGAACAGTAACCCAGGAGAGGGGTACGGATGTCCCAGCACCTGGAGGAGCAAGGATGCTCACCTGAGGCCATGCCCCCTTGTACACGACGTCCTCTTCCTCCCACCTGAAAACAAACATGGAAAACTGAGACTGTCATACAGAGTGAAGTAAGTCAGAAAGAGAAAAACAAATACCATATGCTAACACATATATATGGAATCTAAAAAAAAAAAAAGGTTCTGAAGAATCTAGGGGCAGGACAGGGATAAACACGCAGACGTAGAGAATGGACTTGAGGACACGGGGAGGAGGAAGGGTAAGCTGAGACAAAGTGAGAGACTGGCATGGACATATATACACTACCAAATGTAAAATAGATAGCTAGTGGGAAGCAGCTGCATAGCACAGGGAGATCAGCTTGGTGCTTTGTGACCACCTAGAGAGGTGGGATAGGGAGGGGGGGAGGGAGACACAAGAGGGAGGGGATGTGGGGATATATGTATACGTATAGCTGATTCACTTTGTTATACAGCAGCAACTAACACACCATTGTAAAGCAATTATACTCCAATAAAGATGTTAAAAAACAAAACAATACATGGAAAACTCACACTTCCCTGTTCTGTGTTTTCAGCTATCAGTTTTGGCTTCAGGTTTGTTATCTGCAGTCCCAGTAACAATCACTGCTTTCGACTGTCTCCACAGGAAGGCCCCACTTCTTTGCCCCTGCCCCCTTATTTCTCAGAGGTCTTCTTCACGTGGGAGTCCAAGAACCAGGAGCCCTGGCTCCCACCCTCGTCCCTGCACAGTGGAGGAGGGTTAGGGCAGGTGTGTGTGAGCCTGTGCATGGGTGTGGGTGGGCGTGCAGCTACTGCAGACCCACAGTCTGGCTTCAGTTTGGGGTTTGCCTCCTGCCTGTCCCTCCTACTTGCTCATACCACCCTCCACGGGGAAGCAGCCATGCTGTGTGTGGGTCAGGGGAAGGCCCTGATGGCCCCAAGCTCATTAGGATCCTTCCATCCCCCATGAACACCTACTAGCCAGGGGTCTGCACTTAACCCAGGCCTAAGCCAATCATCTGATGGCATTCCACCATCCTAGTAACTGATTGGCCAGGAATGGGCAGAGGATGTGGCTGGTCCAATCAGAGTGGAGACTCTCTTTCCCCTTGGATGGGAATGAAGAAACACACAGGCCCTGGAGTTCCCACAGCCGTTTCACTGTGACCTTCCTGTGATATTGTCAACATACTCAGTCATCGTTTGATGTGTAAGGTAGGTTATTTCTGAAGATGACTGTTCATAGGTTCTCTCATCCTTTATGTACAAGGCCCTGCCCCTCCCCCTTGAATCCAGGATGGTCTTGGACTTATTTTCCCCAATAGAATGAGGGAAAGGTGATGATCCGGAACTTCCAAGCCCAGACTTTTAGGGGCCGGGCAGTGTCCACTTTGACCCTCTTGGGATCCAGCTGCATGTAAAGAAGCTCAGGCTGACCACCAAGTACCGAGAGAGAGGCCACCTGCTCCCAGCTCTCCATTCACCCAGCCGAGACACTAGACATGTGACTAAAGCCATCAGAAACCCCCAGGGCCCAGCTAAGCCCCCAAAAGAATGCAGATGCATGAACAATCCCAGCCAAGACCAGGTGGAACAGAGGAACCTGCCCCCAAAACACAGTCCTGAGAAATAATAGCTCACTGGTGTTTAAGCTCCCAAGTTTGTGTGGTCTGTTACACAGAAATAAATAACCCACTCACAGCGTGAGTTGGACTTAATGTTACTTTAATAGAGTCCTAACTGGTTTGGTTCCATAGGTTTATTTTTTTATTATTATTTTTTTTATACAGCAGGTTCTTATTAGTTATCTATTTTATACATATTAGTGTATATATATCAATCCCATGTTTCCATAGGTTTAGAATTAGGATGCTGTGAGCCGCTAGCAACAGAAAATGCAACTCAATAAGGATATTTATTATCTCTCAAGACATGAAATCCAAGTTAGGGTAGTGGCCCAGTGGTGTCACCAAGGACCCATGCTCTTCCCATCTCTCCACACTGCCATCCCCACTGTGACGCTGTTCCTGTCACATCACAGATGCAAGAAGGCTGCAAAGCGCCAGACATCACATCCAGACACACAACATCCAGCAGGAAACGAGGAGCACGTCCTCTTTATGTGCCTTTTTACGAGTGAGGAGACTTTTCCCAGCAGCAGGATTCACTGGCTTAAACTCGTTTTAAACCAATCACAAAAGGAGGCATGGCATTACCGAGATTAGCTTACATGGACCAGTTTACCCCTAGTCACGCAGAGGGTGGCTACCTGCACCAAGGTGGGTTTCTGCCAGCAAGGACAAAGAGGGCATGGCTGTGGCCACCACAGTGTTTACTACAAGATGAAATCAGCATTGACCACTGAACAAAACAGGCGTTCCTGAAAGGCACACAGCCTTTATCCTGTGGCCTTGTATGATCTCTGCCTGTGTCCTTCTACCTGCCCCCTGCAAATGTCACCGTTTGCAAGGTGGTAGGCCAGTCAATATCTGGCTTAAGCAGCCAGGGTCCTGGCAGAAAGCAGAAGGTGTTCCTGGGAGGAGATGTGGAAGACCGCATGGCGACAGGACCACCTGCTGCAGTGTGATCATGGTTCCACGACCCACCAGAGGTGCTGTGCCCCAGGGCCCAGCTGACACCGCTGCCTGGCTGTAGGAAGCATGGGGTGACAACTGCCACCCACTCATTCGGAGCCTGACACGAATTGATCCAACAGAAAAGAAAGCTGGGCAAGCACTGTGGTCACCGAAGGACACAGACACTGCCAGGCCAGGCTGCAGAGGAGGGAAGAAAGGCCCCAGCCTCTCTGCTTGGTCTCAGCCCACAACAGACGCCCCGTTGGTGAAGATCCACTGATGATGGCCATGGGCCTCCTGGATGCCAAGCAGGAGAGAGTAGATTTGGTTGGAAAGTGGAGAATCAATGAATTAGGTGACCAAAAACGAGCATTTTACTGAAGAAAAGCAGTTCAGAATCCAGATAGTTTAGCCATGACCACCATTCACTCCCGTTCAATCCCAGGCTTCTGTATCTAATCCCCAAAGGGTCCAGCGGCTTCTCTTCCACGACCAGCCAGGGGGACACTCAGTGGCGTTCCTCCAGGGGCAGGAGCCCCGCTCCTGGCCAGCCGCCAAAGGCATTGTCAGGCCCCTCTGGTTTCACAAGCGGTGGCCCGTGGCAGTGAGAACAGACGCTGGAAACAAAGTGCACCCATTAAGTCAAGGCTGACTGTGCTTGAGAAGAGATAGTTCGTTTCACGTTGGGAAAACAGAAGCACTCCCTGGGATTGAAATCGAGGTGTCTGAGAGACGCAAGGGTTCTCCGTCTGGTGCCCAGATAATGCACGAGCGCGCGCCCCCCCGGGGCCTGGAGGCCCAGAGCCCAGAGCGCCTTCCCGCGGCCCGGCTCAGCCTCCGGTGACCTCCTGGCGCAGCCGGGAACGGAGGCAGGAGCTGGACAGGCAGGACCGAAGGGGGCGGCCAGCCGGGCCGAGCTGGCCGAATAGGTTCAGGGCTGATTCCAACCCCCTCAGCCCCGCCGGATTACAAGTGCCTGTGACTGTCGCAGGTCTGGAGTCCTTGGGCCAGGGGCCCCGGGCGAGGGAGCCGGCGGGGTTTCAGAAAGAAGCGGGGATCCTAGGTGGGAGACGCTGCGCTCACCTTCGCCCCAGCGCAGAGGAGCTGCGCGACCCTGGGCAGCCCCGCGGGGCCCGCCTCGGCGCCCCCTCACCTGCCGAGCAGGCGAGCCGCGCGTGGGGCCGGCGAGCACGAGGGAGACACAGGCCGGGTTTAGCTGGTCTCCGGCCCAACCTGATCCCGCCCCCTCCCCGACTCCCCGCGATCTCGCGCCCGCCCTCGGGCCTTCGCGGGGAGATAGACGTTTCGGGCCGGACCCAGGGCTGGGCGCCCAGGGCCCGCCGTCCAGGCCCCGGCTGCGCGGCCCGCACCCCCGCCCGGGAGGCGGAAGCAACAGGGAGCCACGCCCCCGCCCTCCGCCCCCGGGTCTCCTCTGCGGCCCTGCGCCGCGGGGGCGGGCCGGGAGGGCGCAGGGCCGGGCGGGGGCGCGGGCCGCGGGGCGGGGGAGCGGGGTGGGGGCGCGGGCCGCGGGGCGCATGCTCACACGCGCTCGTGACGTGCGCGCGGGGACCGGCCTGCCGGAGGCCGGGCTGAGACGGCGGCGGGCGGAGACCGGGAGCAGAGCAGGGCAGAGCCGCGGAGCGGAGAGGAGGAGCAGAGCAGCAGAGCAGCGGCGGGAGCGCCGGCCGCCGCGCCCCCGAGCCCGCAGCCCCACCGCCCGGGCCTTGGCACGCGGGCTCCGGTCGCCGAGCGGCCACCCCCGAGCCGGCCGCCGCGGGCCGGGCCGGGCATGAGCGCTGAGGGGCCGCGGCCGCCCCCCGCACCGCCCGGCGCGCCGAGGCCGTGACCGGGGCGGGGCGCGCGGCCGCACTCGGGCCCGGGCCCATGGGCGCGCCGAGCCGGGCTCGGGGGTGCTGAGCGGGCGGGCGCGGCCGGAGGAGCCATGGACTGCAGCCTCGTGCGGACGCTCGTGCACAGATACGTGAGTGCCGCCGGCGCGGGACCGGGGCCGGGGCCGGGGCTGGGCGGGACGGGCCCTCCGCCCCCGACCCTGCCGCGGCCGCCGGCCCGGGGGCGCTGAGGGCTTGGGCGGCCTCGTGCGGCCGACCGCGCCCCGGGGGACGGCAGGACGCGGGGTACCTGCGGAGCTGGCACCTGGGCCCCGACGGCGCGGGCGCCCACCCGCCGCGCTCCTCCCCGGAGCGGGGCGGAGCTGCCGGGGCAGAGACTGCTTAGAGCGGCGCGGGCCGGGCTGGGGAGGGATGCTCGGGCTCGGCCTCGCCTGCCGGCTGTGCCCCAGGGTTAAGGGACAGGGAGAGGGGCGCCCACACGGAAAACGGCGGTGGCTTTGCTCGTTAGTTTGGTAACAGCAGCGGGGGGTTCGGAAGTGAAGTTTGGGACCTTTGTCCCGAAAGTAACCAATCAGACCCGAGGCCGGCGGTTCGGGGTTGCCCCGGAGTCTTCGCTCCGGGAGGCGCGTGGCGACGCCGGGCGTGGGCAGGGAGGCGCGGAGGGGCGAGTTGGGTTTGTTTCACATCCGCCCGAGGGGAGCCGCGTGCGGCGCTGACGCCGGCCCCGGGGGTAGAGGGGGTGCGCGCAGGAGAAGGAAACTGGTCGCGTCTCTGACACAGGCCCCCGTGTCCCCCGCGCGCACCGCCGCCAGTCACAGGTTGGAAAAGTCGCGCGCACTGAGCTTTCCGCTGGAAGAGGGAACGGTGGTGGGAACTTGGTTTTTTCTGGCTGAGGAATTCTCTTCGTCATTCATATTTATGAGCTTTCTTCGAGGAGACCTTGGCCGCAGACGAGAGTGTTTCTCTTCATCCAAGGGGAACGTTGAATCAGTGCCTTCCCCCGAATCCACCCACTCACCAGAGGACTCAAGGGTCAGGGGAGCTTGTGGCACCTTCCAGTAGCTCGCCTGGGGAGGGCGGTCTGCCTTCCAGTTAGTGGGGCGAACCCCTCTGGGATTCTGGTTAGGGCCGGGAAGGCTTCCCGTGGGAAGGGCCCTGTCCCCTCAGGGATTCTTGAGTCCATCTTATAACGTGAGTGTAAACATCAGGGTCACCTTGGTGTCTCTATAGTAGTAAGTTCTGGAAAATCAGGTAACAGTGGCAGTAGGTAACCAGATGTCTTAGAGAAACGCTTGACGGGTCCCAGACATTCTGATCTCAGGCTTATGGCCCACGAGCGCAGAGCCAGCGTTTACCTAGGATGTGCTCACTAGTTTTCCAATTAATTTCTATTCTCTTCCAACTCTAAGACTCTGTGATAGGAAGGAGAGTTGAATTGTGAGCGGTAATGCGGTCTCTATCCACGAGAGGTGAAGGGCGGGTGGACCACGCTCCTGCTCGGACCGGCCGAGGCCCACCGCCTGGTGGGTCTTCCCCTCCCTCCTGTTCCTGACCCCTTCGTCCTCGGAGTCGGGCAGACAGGTGTCCGAGTTTTGTGCTTTTACTCCCTTACTTCCTCCAGGCCTTCAGCTGTTTCATGTCATATCAATCTATATAAATGTTGGTGTACCTTATATTTTTTAATTCCCCTTTGCTGTATTAGACTTATTTCTCTCAAACCTAACTGGTAAATATTCTTCAGTGAACGTTCCCAGCATATATATTTGGTAATGTCCCTGGAATCCAGTTATGGGATGCTATTATTATTTCTTTGTTTCACATTCCACATCTTTTTTTTTTTTTTTAACAGTCTGATCACTTGGTTACTTCACCATATTCACATACAAAACCATTCATTTCTATGATATTAAACTCATGTCTACATTATTAAACTAATTTGACTTTTTCCAGAAAGTCAATCTGTTTGCTTATAATTGGATTATCTTTCAATATGTAGGAATTAATTATACTTCCTTTTGCTAGAGGGCGAAGAAAGACTCTGGGATTAAATATTCATATTTCCTTGTGGTTTCCATGTATGACGTATTTCATAAGCATGAATAAAGTCATACCCTGTTCCCATCTGGTGTTCACACAGTCAGAATTTCTAGGACAAAGAAACCTTTTCATGATGATGTCTGAGGGCTGCCAAAGATAAAGGAGTCCTTGGAAACCATTGCTGTGGGTATTTTATTCTGGGTTAATTCCAGAGAGGTAGAATAGACAAATGAATGAGAGAATTCCCTTCCGGGTTAGGCCAGGTATATGCCAAAGCTGGCATTACTGGTCGTTTGTGAGCCTGGATGCATATAAGCCACATAGAGGTGTGCTGTACTTGTAAATGGCAAAATGCTTCTGTACCTCGAGCTTTTAAAAGAAATGTTTAACGGAGTGGGTGGAGAACTAGTGTTATCATCTTAGAAGAGATGTGAGGTGGGAAACCTAGAGTCAGGTAGTTTAAATTCTGAGAGGAACCTGCAGAGTCTCCGGGAACCCACCTGGGTGTGGACCTGGCCTGCCCACTTTGAGGCCGTGTCACCCTGGGCAGGTGGCTTCGCTTTTTCTCGGCCTCGGTTTTCTCACCTGAGGATGAATGGCGGTACCCGTTGCAGAGGGTTATCGTGAGGATTAAATGAGCTAGTACAGGCCAGGAGCTAAGGGCGGCGCCCGGCTCTGCGGAAGTGCTCAGCACACGTGTCATGACTAGCCGTTAGCATAACTGTGCCCCCGTCACTGGCCGGGGGAGGGCAAGCACCTCTGTTGGTTGCCGGCCGGGCCTGTCAGTACGGCCACCAGGGGCCCTGGGTGCCCTGCTCTGGAGCAGCGTGTAGGGCTCAGATGGGATTCGGGAAATTTTAAAACGAGGGGTGCCAAAATGCCGCAGGCCCAACGAAAAGCCTGCAGGCCACGTTTGACCACAACAGGTATTTCCAGGCCAGGAGGACCACCTTGTCAAGACACTTCTCTCCTTCTTTCCATCCACGCGTCACATTCAGGAGATTAGACTGTAAAGCTTAATTTTGTCATGTTTCTGGCGTTTGTTTTTAGTAAACATCATTGGTCCCTGGAGAACCTCAGGCGTGGCTGTGTTAGAATGCTTTACACCTTCTTAAAAATTCACTATTTGTATGCATGCACATGGGTCTGCTTTGGTTTGTTTTTTATCACCAAATGGTGTGTGCCGTGGACGTCAGTGCGCACTGATGCTGCCCTACAGGCGGACCCATCCATCTGACGCAGATTTAGTTTTAAAAACTTTCAGTGCCGCCTGACTTGGGGTTGCCTCTTAATGGCGCTTCCGACATGGGGCCTCCGGATCTGCTCCTGGAGTCTACACCCCAGGACACTAAGTTAAGCCGCTGGAGCCACCGAGGCCTTCAGGTATTTGAAGTAGGTGACCCCTTAGGCTGGCCCGAGGGCTGTGCTACAGTGTTTGCACAGGCCTTTCAAAGCAGTCTGCCAGGTGTATAATTTAACCTTTGTGTCCTGGCTGTTCAGTTCAGTTCCTTCCATTGTCCTTTCAAACCCTGTTGAATGTCTGTTGGGGACAAGGGACCTTGAAATGCTTTTCTTTCATGCCTGAGGGTAGGTTTAATAACCCGAGGGGAAAAGGGGGTTTAGGGTTTTGCTGCAGTCAGTTGCATTTCTAGGGATAAGCGCACTGTCCTCAGTTTACAGTTGGCCAAAACCACCTGGAATGCACTGAGCTGCCGCTCAGTATGCAGGAAGGCCTCTGTTTACAGCTGTGCTGGGCCCTGAAACCTAGGGACGCACTGTTCCTCGGTGCTGGGACCACATGTTCCACTGGCAGCAGGGCTAATCAGAGATGCTTAGATCCCCAAGTCCCAGACTTACAGATGCTTTTTTAACCAAGTTAAATGCCGGCAGAAATGCTATTTATTTGCAATGAAAATCAATAAAAAGCCATTTTTACAGCAATATAAACTCAACAAGATTGAACAAGGGATTGTTTTTGCTTTTACTTGACTCCTGGTATCTGAGAAACAAGATAGTTGTTTGTGGAGATCAAAAGTTCAGCATCAGAGCCTAACAGGCAGCTTGAGACCTGGCCCGGCCTCTGACCGCGAGGCCTTGGGCGTCTTCCTGCTTGAAACGAGGCACCGGCTGCGGCTCCCTGGGGGGCACTGCCAGGATGGGGCGCTGTGGCATGGGGCGATGCTCCGTCAAGGGGCCTCTTATTTGAAAGGTGAGCCTGGTGCTGCTGGCAGCCCCAGCTCCTCAGAGGGACGGCGTCTGCTGCTTCCTGGAGAGCCTCTGGCCCCGCTCCCCCTGCGGAGGGTGTGGAGGGCCGTGCTTGCCCTGCACTTGGTGGCGAGCACAGCGGTCCTCAGACGGGGCGCCCCTCTGCCACCGGCCCACGCCTGTGGGTGCTCTTGCCGCCCTTCTGGTTCGGGGCAGGTGACCCTGCTCTGTAAAGGTCTGTCCTGCAGCTTGGGGTCCCCCGCCCCTCACCCCTCCTTCTCCGGAATCAGCAGCGTCTCCCTTTTAGGGTGACGTCACCCAGTCCCTGTGGCACTCAGCCATGCCTTGAAATCGCCTTTTTTTTTTGAAAAGCAAGCTTTGTTGACCCTGCATTCCCCTCCCACGATCTCCCCGCTTCCCTTTCCTTCCCAGCCACGTTTCTGTAATGTGGCATCTCGGTGTCCCTCCGGTGGGCGTGTCCGTCCCCATCTCCATCGTGTCCGAGGTGGCCCCGCCAGGGGTCGCCTTTCTGCCCTCACAGCTGGCCTCAGCGTACTTGGCGCAGGTGTTACCAAGTGCAAGTTCGTGTGCCCGACGCACTGCAACGTCGGAGTTCGGAGCAGAGAAAGGTTTATTGCAGGCAGGGCCAAGCAAGGAGAACGGGCGGCTCGTGCTCAGAAACCCTGAACTCCCTGGCGGTTTTCGGGGAGAAGTGTTTAAAGGCAAAATTGGGGGTGAGGGCGGCAGGGCGCGTGACTGTCTTCTGATTGGGTGGTGGCGAGGTAGCAGGGCGGGGCTCCAGGAATCTGTGCTCGGCCTGAAGTGGCTGGGTGGGGTCTTGGTTCCTGCAGAAGAGCTCCGAGATGTGGTGATGATGTACGTGCCTCCAGGGGAGCCAGGCCACAGGCTGCACTGTCGCCCCTCCCGTGTCTCTACATCCCCCCCCCTTCCCCATAGCAGCTGTTGGAGTCTGCCCTTTGGAACCCAGGGTAGGTCACGGACACTGAAACGTTTTTCCTACAAACAAGAGACGGGGAACCCGGAAAGGATTTGTACCCGGAGGGACTCACAGGGTCCTGCTGGGTTTCTTAGGCGCAGCACACGTTTGGTATACGTTCACCAGTGCAGCCTGAGCCAGACAAGGGGCAGACAGCCGGACCCCCGTCCCTGTCCCTGTGGCGTTTACCTTGGGCAGGGGGGGCCCAGAAGTGCTGTCCCAGGGCGCTGGGCAGTGGTGGGTGCTGGAGCTGGGGCCGCGAGGCTCGCTGAGCTGCAGCATCTGGCGGGCGCGTCCAGGCAGAGAGGAGGGCCCAGCGGGTCAGCTGCCCCTTCACCGTGGTCACCCCTGGGGCCTGATGCTGGCGCCCTCTCATTCCCCATCAACACCTTGCCTGGGGGAGACCTGGAATTCCTCCTCTGTGTCTGCAGATCCCACGCAGATCCCACGTTACCTTCTGGAGCCCAGCCTCCCGCCCCCCCCCCCCCCCGTAGGCCCGGGACCGCTCCTGGCACACAGTCAGCACTCCGTGAACATCTGCCCCAAGACTGATTACGCCTCTTATTGCTGTTAACAAGAACCTTGAAGAAGCTGCCCTTGGATGCTTCCGAAGGAAACCGTGGCACTTCCAAGGACTTGAGTGATTAATGATACGTCAAGCTTTTGGATTCTCTTTCCCTGGTACATTTCACAGAGTCTTAACAATGTGGGAAAAGACGGGGAAGGCGTCCGGTCCCACCCCCTCACTTAATAAATACTAAAGGGGAGGAAGTTAAGTCCCCAAGGTCACAGCCCGCGGTCCCGCACCTCTGGTGCGGATGCCTGACTTGGGGGTAGCTTCTGCCATGCTCTGTCTGTGGCTCGAGGGCTGGTCCTCTGAACACTGGGCTCCCGGGATGTGTCTCCTCTTTTCTTGCATCCGTCCTGCAGACCCCGGGCCTGGAAAGGACCCTCTCCCGGAGCCTCGTCATGAACGAGCATTCTTAGCTGGTCCCCTGTGAGGCCTGGACCCCCATCGCACAGAGCGCAGAACTTTTTGCGTGGATGCTTTTTGTTTTCTGGGCAGGGGTTTCTCAGATTTGCTAGGTTCTCAAAGGAGTGCCTACCCCAGTGAAGGCTGAGAACCTTGTCTGAAGACACAGGTAGGGAACCGGCCCTCTGGTCCCTCTGATGTGGTTGTGTCAGAGCTACTTGAGTGTCTGGCCAACATTTGAACATGGGTGAGTGTGAGCAGGTATCCAGGTTTCCTCGCTTTTTCATAAATGGTGTGATCTGGCAGTGCTGCGTTGGGTGGCTTCCCGGAACCACAGCTGCCCTTCACGGAGGGTTCAGCGCCCTGTCCTGTGGCTGCCCTGTCATCACCACCCCAGGATACAGGCTCCTCCAGTTTGGGTGGACCTTTGAGCCCAAAGCAAGCTGCGTCTGTAGGTAGTTTAGAAGACACCCGTGTGACTGGCCACCGAGAACAGAGCGGTGGGCTCCGTGTCCCCCGGTGTGTGTGCTGGGTGCTGGGGGGCGGTGCCGGGGGGGGGCGATCCAGCAGTATCTGCAGGGGTGGGCGGCTCACTCATGCTGCGTGTGGACCCGGAAAAAACCCGCCATTGGGTCGAGAGTCAGGAGAGGATTTTAGGCCCCCCCCTGTTAACGTTACCTTTGTCACCTGGGCAAAGGCCAGACCAGAACAGGTGAGCTCTGAGGGTGAGTTAATCATTAGCTGCCTCTTCAAACCAACCCTTTACATATTTTTCCCCATTTTTAAGTAGAGCGGGAGGAAAGTCATTTCCTGCGAGTCCTCCTTTCCCCACGCTCTCAGCGAGGAGTTTGGTGGTAACATATTTACACACATTTGCAGGTGTCCTTCCCATCTATGTTTCCGTCACTCCTGACTTGAGGAGTTAGTCATCCTCTGAGGAGAAAAGTCACTCGGATGGATGGATTTCCAAATTCTTGTTCCAGAAATATTTAACCACCTCCCACCCTCCTGGTTTCTGTGGGCAAAATGTTTCCCATTTTTCTGTGGTTTTGATTTTATCTTTGGTGGGTTTCAGTATCAGAGCACCTCTCGGGAGTGATGTAGGAGGCAGAAGAAGTCAGTTTTCGGGGAGGCAGCAGTGTGCCCCGCGTCACCGGCATCAAAATCTGCCCCCGCTCGACACGGACTTGAACCCACATTAGTTGGCTGCACCTGTCAGGGTTGGTGGCCCTTGAGAAATTTGCCCCGTCCATTGTGTGTGATTTGCGGATAAAACGTTTTCGCAAAGGTGGGCTGCCAGTGGCAAAAAGGCTTTTAACTTCCACTCACTTTGTTTCTGCTGTGCTCACGCCAGTGCCTGTTTCATGGGTTCCGTGATGGGTAGAGGCCAGAGTTACCATCTTCTGCACCGTTCCCTTCACATGTTACCTGCTGGGGGACCTGCGTCTGTTCCAGGAGCCCCTCCCGCCGCTGGGCACGCGGGTGGATGGGATGCTGCCCGCATGGGCGTGGTGTCCCGCTGGAGCCCATGAGCGCATGCGCCTGAGAAGATGCGAACACTCTTTGTGAGTTTCCTTGGGGCTCACGAATCTTTCTGTGAACACAGTGGACGGGGGCCTGGTTCGTCCAGTCTGCCCCTCCCAGCTGTGTTCCCCGGGGGCAGCTTACCACCCCTCTGTCCCCTCGTCTGCGTTGGGTCAGGGGCTTCCCAGCGAGCGTGGACGTTGTGCCCTTTGCCTTGACCTTTCAGCACTCTTCTTCACGCCTCTTTCCTGGGTCTTAGGTCAGAGACCAGCCAGCACAACTCTGAGATGCCAATCATGTCAACACACACGTTTGATTATTGAGGACGTGATGCCAAGAATGTGGCTGAGGAAGGGGTGGTTTTGATGGCGAAAAGCTGACATTGTTTCTGGGGTTGTTCTCTGAGATGCTCATGGCGGGTCTGTGAACTTTAATGTTGTGTTTAAGTGCCAGCATCTAAAATATGAAGCTGTGACAGGCCTGTGCGTGTCCTGGTCTGCTCACCGCAGGCAGGGCTGGTGCCCACTGCAGAGCTCAGATTCTCAGCCTTGGGGCTGGAAGTGCAAGACCTGGGGCCTGGAGGTGGGTGTCTGTGATGGGCCTCCTCCTGGCTTGCAGATGGCAGCCTTCCCTCCCCTCAGCTGCCTCCCCTGGTGCCCAGAGAGGGAGGGAAGGAGGGAGGGGAGCAGAGCAAGTGATCTCTTCTCCCTCCTCTTGTAAGGACACCAATCCTATCAGATTACGAGTCCACCCTTATGACCTCATTTCATCTTAATTACCTCCCCAAATCCCTATCTCCAACTCTAATCACATTGGGGGTTAGGGGTTCAACACGTGAATTCAGGGGGACACAGTGCAATTCAAGGCTGTATACAGGGGGACACAGTGCAGTTCAAGGCTGTATACTATTAGAGGAGGCACGGTTTGGGTTGTAAACATTCACACAGGTAAAGAACCTCAAAGAGGCAGTTTGAAACAGTGCATCGTCTGCTGACTGTTTTATCAAACAAATACAAAGAAAAATGTTCCACAAAATTTGGGAAGACTAAAGTAAAATAAACGTGTAGTGGGAATGGGTTACTTTTTAAGCTGTGGAGCAGATTTAGGCCATTGTTACCTCTGACAGACCACAGTTTCCATTATTTGATCAGATCTAAGGTTGTGTGTATTTATATCTTTTTCTTCTCTTTCTGTTGCTTCTTTTTTCCCCCCATAGGAGGCTTGGTAGGAGAGTGGTGGTTGGTATTAAGACAAGACTATAAAGTGTTGTTTTGGGTTTTGTGTTATAACCTAAATCCACAGCGTCTGGCTTGTTGACAGGACAGATGTCACGGTATCTGCCACGTAACTGGATTGGGCGGACGTGTCTGCTTAGGAAGCTGGGAGGCCGCTGCGTAACGAGCCGATTCTCCTAGTCAGTGGGGTTGGGTTTTAGGGACTCCACGCTGTCGGCCTGCTCTGTACAGGGTGACCTCTTACCTTTGGCAAAATCGGAAAGTGATGGTTGGAAGGTGACCCCGAGCTGTCATTAGGGTGACAGGGACGTGACTGCTCTGCACATCCAGAACATGGTGTCACCCTGTTGCCCACACATCATGGGCCTTCGCGGCAGTGCGTAAGTTCCCAAGCCAGCTGCTGTGGACCTTTCCCTCTTAGGTTTCTCTATAATCACAGCCTCATTCTCTTTTATTAAAAATTTGCTTACGCTGTTGTAAGCCCGCGTCGGAAACGATCCTAAAGCATTATTCATCATATGATTAGGAGCTTGGATGGCCTCTGCTGTTGCTGTGAGGCTGGTCGTTCACCCCGTCTGATGCTGTGACACTAGTTAAAGCCACAGGACCCTGAGGGGCTCTCCCATCTCCCCATACTGTCCCGTCTGAACTGTCTGTGCAGAATGACGGGCTCTGCTTCCTGAAGATCAAGTTCGTACCTGGGCCATGTGAGTCTGACACTGGCCTGGCATGTTGGCCTTGCTCCCTTGAACCTGCCCCCAGACAGGGGACTGACTGCCCCTCCCTCCTCTCTGGACAGACCCCCGGCTGCCGGGAAGGAGTCGGCCATCCTAGCCCTTACATAATCTCCCTCCTTCAGAGAAAAGAGGATCTCCTCCACCCTGTTTTCAGCAAAGGATTAGGGACAGTGAAGGGTGGCCATTGGAACGTCATCCGGATTTCTGTGTGAGTTTTCAGGACGGCCTTGGGGACTGCCCACAAAACATGAGTTTTTAAATCATGGAATTAATTTAAAGTCATTCCATGGAACAAAATCATGGGGTGATCACTGGTGTGGAAGAGATGTGATATGAGGGTAAAGCAGACCTAGATTTATCTGTCACTTTCAGCTGAAGTATCTGATAAAATATCTGAAAGTGACAGATACGTGCATGTGGAATAATTTACGTTACCTTTTCTGTTTAGAAAGTGTATGGAAACAGTTGTTTTGACTCGGATACATTTAGGCAAACCATTAAAATAGTCGATAACCATGAGGTATGTGCGTGCATTTTTTTCAGTTGGATGTAAATCTGAAAGCAGCGTGGTTAGAAAGTCGGGGTGACCATCCTGTGGCTAGAGTCTGAGTCCTCGCTTCTGATGTTCAACTCATTTCCCCATTTTTCTGTTGTAAAATGGGAATAAGCTATGGAAACTCTTGGCACTGAAGAACATGTGTGGGGCAAACCCAGTAAGATTCCAGCAGAGGAAGGCGTGCGACGCACTTGGTGCACACTAGGTGCTCAGCATCGGCTGTTCACCAGATGCTTATTGACCCTTGCTGGAGGCACAGGGGGTTCCGTGGCAGGGCAGAATACACAGACACCCCGGGCTCCCCGGAGACTGCATTTGGATGGTATATGACAAAATAAGTAAGCACACAGTAGGCTAGGTGTCGGGAAGGGCCGCGGACAGACATGAGCCGGGGAGGGGGTCACGGGGTGGAGGGGGTGACAGGAGCCAGGTCTGGGACGGGGAGACAGGATGGTTCTGGGCAGGATGGAGGCCAGAGGCCAGCCCAAGTCGGCAGGCCCGAGGGCGGTGGCGGGGGGGGATGTGACAGGGATGATGTGTCACCAACGTTTTAATGGGAGCACGTGGCCGCCCCGCAAATTTCATTGCTTAAAATATGGAATGTGTTATATGTGTTGCCTTTGATAAAGGTTTCAGTTCGTTTTAAAATTATATGGACCTCCTGCTGTAGAGCACCAGGAACTCTACTCAATACTCCGTGATAACCTATATGGAAAAGAATCTAAAAAGAGAGCGGTCGTATGTATCTATATAACTGATTCACTGTGCTGTACTTCTGAAACTAACACGACATTGTAAATCAACTATATACTCTAATAAAACTTTTAAAAATTATATGGCCAAAGGAGGAAAATGTTACATAATAGATAAATTAAGATGGTTTAACATTATAAAGATGCATTGACTTATTGAGTGAATATACAGTAGGTTGGTTTATGGGCAGTTTTTTTGTTATTGTGGTAAAATATCCCTGAAATTTACCATTTTGACCATTTCGAAGTAAGTGTATAGTTCAGTAGCTTTAAGTACATTCATATCACCACCATCCATTTCTAGAACTTTTTCATCTTCCCAAACAGAAACTGATATAAGAGCAATTTTAAGTAGTTTATTCCACATTTGATATTGTATACCTTGCTTTTTTGGAAACATGTTTTTTTTAAATCAATGATAAGGACCTTATCAGGGTCATGGGAAGACTTATTGAAACCTAAGCGCTGATTAAATTTTAATGGAAAATGTACCTTTGGCAGGAGGGTTTTTTTTTCTTTTAAATAATTGGCAATGGTAAGTTTTATTAAAATTTAAATACTTGAATGTGAGGATTCATTTGGGCTTTATGTTTTGTTTAGTGTGTGCTTGTCGAGAGCGGCCAGAGTGGTGATTATCACTCCAGAGAAGAAAATCTGATATTTGTCTTAGAACAAGTCATTCTGTAATGAAACAGAATACCATAAAAGTTATGTCTAGTTGGCAATACTTTCAAATAATATAGTTCATAATGGTGTTCGTTTAACGATATTATAAAGCCACGTGGCTTTCTCCTAAGTGCATTGATAAGGAATAGGAATTAAAGCATTTTATGTGAAATTTTCCTCCAGAAACTGCATTCTGCTGATTCACTGGTTCAGATCAGTTTTCTGTTTTGAGTTCATCTATAACATGTGTTCTTTTACTGTCTAAAAAATTATTAAGAATAGATTAAACTTAAAATTAAATTTTTTCTGTAAAATTGGGTCTGTGAGAAGCAGTTTCCTGTTATTTCTACTCCAAAGGGGATATGAGATTTTTCTGTTCTTAAATTGAAATAATAATGCCTTGATTTCATAAATTGCCCTGTCGCTTTTTAGAGAACAGCATGGTTTCAAAAGCAATAAGTCCCATTCTTATTAAGTACTTAATTTATTAACGAGAAACTTAGTTGAAAAGTTGAATAATTATATCTCTTAAATAGTTTGGCTTGTAAAAAACCGCAGCTGTAACAGGGAGTTGGCGAGATGCCCAGCTTGGCAGGTGATCTTTGGAGCTGACGGAAAAGTAAAACTTAAAGAGCGCTGATGGCATCTCCTTAGCACCCTCACAATTTAAGTTTCTTGAAAGATGGGTTGATGCTGGTTTCTATCAATCCATTACCCTTGCAGATTCAGAAAGGTTTGAGGTCTGAGGGAGGACGTCTCGTCCACACGAAGGCCTTTGCCCCTCGCTGGGATGAGGACTTGTCACTGGGGTCGCCGTGCCTGGTGCTGATTTTTTTCCCTTTTTTGTCCCAACCCTGGCAGACAGTTCACCCACCTTCGGTCATTTTCTCAGTGAATGACTGACTTCCTGCCTGTGCTCTGAACCCACCGAGGGTGGGGTTTGTATCCAGATTGAGGCTCATGTGTATCTGATTCTCCTTGATTTTGTTACTTTAATGGGCCTGGTCAAGGAAGAGAGCGATTTGGTTCAGGTCTTGACCTGAAGGCCGTGGGCCGGGCCCGAAGAGCAGACCCTAAGGGGGATTCAGGGAGCCGGTGTGTATCAGGGGTCCTGCTCCACGGCAGGCGGCCCGTCCGGCGCCCCACGTGGGCCCACGGGCTGCCCGCTCCCGCCCCGGGCTCACTGGCCCTGCTGGGGACGGGGCCAAGGGGGGACCTGGGGAGTGGGAGCCTGGGCTCGGGCCTGCCGCTTGCTCAGCATCCGGCGTGTTCGTCCCGGTGACGGACTGACCAGCCTTAGATCTGTAGCCGGCGACAGGGTCATGAAGATTTTCCGGACTTTCTCTTCGCAGACGGGCAGGCCTGCGACCTGAAGTTCCATTGCCGGCCTTGTGGGCCCTTCTGGAAAGGCACCTCCTCACTAGGTTTTGGATTCTGTCTTAAAGGCCAGGACAAGGCCTCCAGCATGTAAAATCCACACGTGGCTCTGCAGCCGAGGATGCCGTCCACACACGGCACGTGCCCTGTGGAGTCCGTGTCCTCGCCGGTGAGCGTGGTTCCCACACACGCGCACGTTTGCTTCTCCGCTTTGGTCCTCACGGCTTGACGACCCCCGCTGCCGCAGAGCAGCCCCCGTGGCTCTCCAGCGGGTGGAGTAGCAGGAGGAGGGGGGCCCGGCGCCCCCGGAGGGCAGCCCGGTCCCATCCGTCTGCTGCTCTAGTTGTGACGGGCGGGGCGGGGGGGGACACGGCTCCCGCAGCAGGGGGCCTGGCCCTGCGTCTGGGGCGGGGTGGCGGCCCCCCTGGGCCCGTGGGCGGTTCTGACACCCGGGCCCTACAGTCGGTGTTCTCGCTGCAGGTAGGGGTACCAGGTGTTCAGTATTTAACGAAAGGGGTGATGGAGGGAGGTCGTTGAGAGGCGGCCAGCGGGGCAGCGGGGAGACAGATGGTAATAAAGATCGACCGTCAGACCAGGGCAGGACCAGGCAGAGTCCGCTCTCCCTGCTGTCACTGCTGCTCTGCGAGGGGCTCGGGCGCCCTGGCCCCAGTTCCTGCGAACCCGGGCAGCGGTTAGTGATTAGCCACGGCGAGTGGCAGAGCTCGGAGCAGGGGGCGCTGATTGCGGGGGGCAGGGGCACACGAGGGGCACGGGGTGGGCGCCGACCGCTGCTGCCCCTGACGAGGGCGCGGAGGCACCTTGTTGTTGAAAACAGTGCTGAGGTCAGAGGTCGCTGAGGCCGATGAAGGCGGGGCGGGGGCTCCACACTGCGCGTTCTTTTTTGGGGGTCCATCCGGGGACTGGCCCCGTGCGCCCCTTCCGCCCAAGCGCGTGGCGGGTAGCCCGGAGCGGCCGTGCTGTTGACTCGGTGCCCAGTGTGGGACTGATGCCCGGCCACCGTCCATTCCCTCCGGGGCCCCAGCCAGGAGGCGGCGGGGGGGAGGCAGGTTTACAGCCGGCCTGGGACTGACATTCCTCCTAAAGCAGAGCCAGCTTCTTTTCCAGTCCTGTTGTAATTTAGAATTTAGGGTTCACTATAAAGTTTTGTGGTTTTAAAAATTGACTTGAAGTAGTCAAGGGGAGAATTGTCCAAAGTTACTTGTTTGTTCAAACTAGAAACTCAGAGGGAAGGAGCTAACTTAGGTCAGATCTCAGCCCTGCTTGATGGGACACCGGGGAGGAAAGAAGGGCCACCGGACTTGCTGACACGTGACTGTCCCCGGGTCCCGGGTGTGTTTTCATCTTGGGGCAGGTTTTCAGAATTTCAGGCTTGAGTTTACTAGAGAGTGGTGATCCGGGGGCTGGGAGGCCGCTCCAATGTGTGAGGTCGGGTTGAACTTTCACGTTGATGGGGACAGACAGAAAGGAAGCTGCGTGGTCCCCTCCGTCTTTCTGAATGTGCCCCAGGAGCCTCAGCGCAGACTCGGTTCTGAAGCGCAAGGATGAGGAGAGGGCAGGGGAGAAGCCTTGCTTAACATCCCGAGTCTGAGGTTCCTCACCCCAGCCCGGCCAGCTGCAGGGGACACAGTGCTAGACGGAGCTTCGTGATAAGAGCTGCCACGTGCCTCTTCTCCGTGTTTGCTTCCAAATGCCTAGCGCTACATATGCCTCAAACGCACTGCAGTCGGTTTCTGCTTCCCAGTAGCTCCCAGGAGTAAGCAACACAGTGTCCCTACAGGTAAAGAGCAACCTGATTAAGTCCCCCCCACCCTGCCCCCAGACACGGATGAAATGCTCTGTTCATGGTTCGGTTTACTTGGGGATCAGGGCATGAGGGCTGGTTTCCTGCAGCCCTCCTGTGTAGGTGGTGTCATTTGGGCCCCCAACTTATAGACAGTGAGGGGAGGCCGCCAGCCCAGGTCACACAGGGGCTGGGGGCAGAGGCTGGCCTGTCTCCAGGGCGGGTCCTTTCCCTGCATTGTATGGCCACCACATGCAGCTTCGGTAGGCAGCCCGCTGGGTCCCACAGCTTGACCGCTAAGAGTGGGTAGGGAGAGAGCCATACCCTTGGACAGGCCCGGGGCAGAGGCCCTTTCTTATCGTTGGAAGTGCTGCTGCTGATTAACTGGTGGTCACAACCCCCAACTCCTTTCCTGTGGAGCCCCCTCCATGGACCAGCCTGGTGCCCCAGTGAGGCTAAGACCTCCAACGTGCAGCTCTACGGCTGCAGCGAAATCAGCCAGACAGCGCCCGCTCCTGCCCGCTCTCAAATCCATTGGACAGAACCATAAAGAGGCGAATATTCTGGAGCCATGTTCCGGGACCCAGTGCCGAACACACACCGGGCAGGGCTGTGCGTTTAGTGTCGGAACACTTTCAAAGGTGGGTGGTTTTCTGGCAGCCACCCCTGGAGCTCAGAGCCCGAATAGACCTACAGTTGGCGTGTGTTTGGATCTTCGAACGAGACACGTTTGGTTATTGTGAGTAGAGGCGTGAACGTTTAAAACAAGTTCAGTTGGATTTCTGTGGACTTGGAATAGTTGTAAATTCATCCACACAGTATTACATAACAGAGTTCACAAGGCTCTATGGATCTTTGTGGAATTATTTTTTATAAATTTCATGATCCTTGTGGATATAAGAATTCATATTATTGAACACGTTCGAACAGAAAGGAGTCGTGTCCTGCGTAAACGGCAGTATTGAAATTGTATTACATTTCCTCATGCCTACCTTTTAGAAGGTCTCGTGAGTTGTTGTTTTTTTTAAAATTTATTTATTTATCAATTTATTTTTGGCTGCATTGGGTCTTCGTTGCTGCGCGTGGGCTTTCTCTAGTTGCGGAGAGCGGGGCTACTCTTTGTTGCAGTGCGTGGGCTTCTCATTGCGGTGGCTTCTCTTGTTGCAGAACACGGGCTCTAGGCATGCAGGCTTCAGTAGTTGTGGCACGTGGGCTCAGTAGTTGTGGCTCGCAGGCTCTAGAGTGCAGGCTCAGTAGTTGTGGCGCAGGGGCTTAGTTGCTCCGCGGCATGTGGGATCTTCCCAGACCAGGGCTCGAACCCGTGTTCCCTGCACTGGCAGGCGGATTCTCAACCACTGCGCCACCAGGAAAGCCCTCTCGTGGCTTTTTAATTCTTGTTTAAGCTGTGGCTTCTAAGGCCGTAGTTGTTTCAGGCAGAATGGAAATTTTATTCCCATTTCGTTTGTGGGAAGATCACATGCGGGCCATTTAATCTTTTGCTGGTAGTTAACCGTTGATAAGGATGAATTGAAACCAGGTAGGACAGAGAGGGGTCAGAGAGCCCTGTGGCTTAATTACCTCTTGTCCCTCCGGCCCCCTGGGCTTCTCCGCTCTCCTCCTGTTCCCTCTCCCTCACCTGCCTTTCTTCCTCCGTGACAAGCCAGGCTCCCCTCACCTTTCCCTCCCTCATCCCCCATCCTTAGGGAGCATCTTCTGGGTTCAACTGGAAACGTTCCCCTCTCAACCAGAGAAAACGCTGTGGTTTTCCTGCCCTTCGGAGGATCCCCACCCCAGCTCTAAGCCGCCACGGGGCGGGGCGACAGGAAGGAAGGAGCAGAGCTGGGGGCTGGCCTGTCTGCTCAATCGGGCCGCTCCGTGTTCCAGCCCCACACCCTGGGCTTATTCTGTGTGCTTCTGTGCCGTCACAGGTGCTCTGTGTGGGGAAGCTTTGGCAGAGACACATGAAGGTGAAATACCCCTGACCACGGGACGGCTGCAAACACCCCAGGCTGTTCGTCCTGTAGTTTCCAAAGGATTCATGAGATACTTAGGCAGCACTTTTTTTTATTGTAGTAATTTACCACTGTAACCATTTCACGATATAAAATCAGAGGCACTAAGTACATTCACACGATTGTGAATCATCACACCGTCCATCCCTGGACTCTTCGTCTGAGATGGGAACTCCATCCCCATTTAACACTAGCTGCCCCTCCCCCCCGCCCTGGTGATCACGGTTGTGCTTTCTGTCTCCGTGACTTTGACCTGTCGAGACGAGTCCCTTCTATAAGTGGAGTCACACAGGATTCCCCTCAGCAGAGTGTCCGCAAGCCTCCTCCACGTTGTACGTGTGTAGAAATCCCCCTCCTTTTTGAAGCTGAATAATTGCATGTATATCACTCGTTTTGTTTATCCATCATTGTTGGCAGACACACGGGTTGCTTCCTGCAGCCTTTTGTTATGGACCCAAAGCCTCCTGTGAAGACCAGAGCCCTCGGGTTGCCCCAGACTCCACCGGAGAAGGCTGTGTTGCTTGTCTAACCCTCGTCGCTCCGCACAGGCCTGCGGCTGGGCGGCTCCCTCCTGCTACCGCTCTGCCCCAGCGGCTCCCCTGCCCTTGCCTGAAACCGCCCTTTCCCTGGGAATTCTTTACAGACTAGTCTTTCTCTACGTGTGACCCTCATCTCCGTCCTTTCAGCACACGTGTGGCTGCCTTGTTGTTAGCTTGCTTTCAGCCCTCCTCCAGCTCAGGGGGACTCAGAGGGAGCCACCTCGGTGCTGCTGGCCCAGCCCTGCCTTCTGGGGCCAGAGCAGGTGCGGGACCGAGGCCCCCTTGGGCGTGGGCAGGCTCTCACCCCTCCATCCAGGGCCAGAGCCTGGCTCCGTGGACTTGGACTTGCCATGCATCCCCCCCACTCACGGCTGGGGTCCGTGTGTGTGTGTGAAGTGGGCTCGGCTGGGGGCAGCCCGGCTCCCCTTCCAGAACCCCCTCTCTGTCTGCTTTGGAAGAAGCCGCACGGGCAATGGCAGGTGAAACTGCAGAAACCCCGGCAGTTCCGGGGTCCGCCCGAGCCCTGTGCTTTCTGGGCTCTCGGGTCTGTGGACACGCAAGCCCCGGGGGTCGGGAGCCCCGCACGGGGGTGGTGGGCTTGGGGGCGAGGCGGGGGCCCAGGCGTGTTCTGAAAACGAGGAAGTGGAAGCTTTCTGCTGGGGTTTCTCCCGGAATGAGGATCAAGAGCCTGAGCAGAGATTGTCCTACTTGGGGAAGAGGTTGTTTTCAGGTTACGAAGAGCTGAATGAGCGGGACAGAATGTCACACGCACAGTAGGGCCTCACGTATTTGGAACAAAAGTTGGTGAAATGGGTACATGCAGAGTTCACAGCCAGAAGAGGAATTTTCCTCCTGAGTCACATCCAGTTTTATTTCAGAACGTACGGCCGCACCCAGAGCAGACAGGGCTCTCTGATCACAGCGCCAGGTCGGTCGTTGATCAGGAGGGGGCGTGGGGTTCTTTGGAAAACACAGTTTTAGAAAACATTTTAACAGCCAAACATACTTGGATTGAGAATAAATATCCCCACGTTCTCCTCTGGTAAATGTTTGTGATTTTGGCTGTACAGCCTTTATGCTACTGCGTATTACAGACACTGCTGCGTATTACAGACGCGTGCAGTCCGTATAATTCCAATTTTTATAAAAGACACAGCTCTGCCCCGGGCCCAGTGGAAGCGAGGCCTGGGGGTCAGGGCGGGGCTGAGGCTTCCTTCCCTGTCCCGGGGGTGTCTGGGTGTCTCTCCTGGCACCTGAGGTGCCCGCCCACCGCGAAGCTCCCCAGGCTGCTCCCTGGGGTCTCACACATCACGGCCACGTGGCTGAGCCCAGTCTCCAGCCCCCTGCCCTCCCCAGAGGTCAGCAGCGGGGTGGGAGTTCCAGCCCTGTCATCAGTGTGTGGCCAGCCCCTCCCCTGAAACCATCCAGGGACCCACCTGAGCCACCTGGGGAGGTGTGGCCGAAAGGGGCCCGTTTTGAAATACAAGGACACTCCTGCCTCACAGGAAATTCCAAGGGCTTGCGAAGCTCTGTGCCGGGAACCTGGACAAAGGAGCCGGAATCCACATCCGCCTGTTTGTTTCAGGAATCATTTGCTCTCCTTTCCCACCCACCGTCTGGCGCCCAGCCCTCCTGTTTCCCAGCCGAACTTGCGGCTTCTGCCCCCGGGCCTTGCGTCCTGGGCAGTGTCTTGGTTCCCAGCTGACGGTCACTGCCCCTTCCTATTGCCACTGCCTCTTCCTACGGCCACTGCCCCTTCCTACGGCCACTCCCCTTCCTATGGCAACTGCCCCTTCCTACGGTCACTGGCGCTTCCTAAGGCCACTGCCCCTTCCTTTGGCAGGCAGGCCGCGCTGTTCCTGGTGGATAATTTGGACCCCACCCCTGCTTCAACCCAGGGGCCATCGCAGAGGCCTCGCCACCCCCCTGCCCCGGGGAACTGGCCCGCGGACAGACAAGTACCTCCATGGTTCCAAGACGTGTGGCCTTGTGTGTCAGGGCGTGTCCGCGGAGGAGGGGACCCAGGGCGGGTGAGGGGCGCTCGTGCTGGAGGCCGATCCATTTCCCTCCTCACCAGCCTCTTCCCTCCCTGCTGAGACCAGCCAGCCTTGACCGCCCGCCCCGCCACCTGCTGCCTCTGCCTTTCTGTCTGTGCTTCTCGCTCGCCGCCCCTCACGTGCCCCCCTGCACCAGCCCGGTGGACCAACTGCACCCACACGAGCCTAGGCCCGCCAGGTGCCTCAGGATAGTCTGTGTGGAGTTGGCGCTGAGTCTGTGTTTCATGACCCCGGACGCAGACAGTGGGTAGTTTTCTCCTCCGCATAAAGTTAGCCTGTGGTGATGTAGTGACAAAGGAGCTTAGACACACGGGAAATTAGCTTTTGCACCCAGTTCCATGGGGGCGGCCGGGGGGCGTGTTCCCTCACTCAGTCAAGCAGTACTCCAGCACCACGGGGCGCTCCAGACTTCAACTCCATTATGACTGTCGACAGCGTCAGATCCCACGAGACCACCCTCTGCTCCAGACGCGGATCACAGGTCCAGGTTGCCACCTGTGCTCCTGACCCACCGGCTACAGTCAGAGGCTCCCACGGCCCCTCCTCGGGTTCGGTTAAATTGCTGGAGCGCTCACAGAGCTCAGAGAAACACTTTACATACTAACTCACCAGCTTATTGTAAAAGTACACAATTCAGTGTAACCGAGCAAGGGCTGTGAGCCTGCAGCACAGAAAGCCAAACTCCGAGAGCAGATGTTCGCAGCAAAATAAGGGTTTATTTCAGGCGCCAAGCAAGGGGGTGGGAGACAAGCCTCAGATCGCTCTCTCTGGGACATTGAGTTGGGGGTTTTTAGGGGAAGAACAAAGAGGCTGGGATTCACCATCATCTAGTGACATTTTGGGAGCCAGGATGTCCCTGGGTTTAGGATTCTCAGGCCAGGTGGTCCCTGGCTCGGGGGTCTGTTCACTCATCTCGCGCTGGAGAGGCAGCCTGAGTTTGTAGGTGATGATGACGTCTATGATAGCGGTTTTAGTCTATTAACAAGGTTATCGACAGCAGCGATCTTAGCCATCTGACCCTGTTGATTGGTGTTCCGTGAGCACAGGATTGAGGTCAGAGGGCACAAGACAGGGAGTAAAGTGTTGGATGGAGAGAACTCAGTAAGGGAACGAGGTTTCATCAGGAACAGCCAGATGGAAGAGATGCACAGGACAAGGAGTGGCGAGGTGGCACGGAGGGTCCAGGCCACCACAGTCCCCATCTCCACGTGCTCACCAACCACCAACTGGGAAGGTCTCCAAACCCGTCCTTCTGGGTTTTTATGGGGACTTGGTGTTGGGAAATCTTAATGGAAAACTTTGGGGACGTTGCAAGTTTTCATTAATTTACATCTTTAAAGCTCTTTCATACTGTCTATGAATTCTTTAAAATAACTCAGTTTTATAGGTGTTGGTGCGGCTGAATGCTGTTTCTGGCAATAGCTTGCTGCTCTATTTTCAGCAACTTTACCTGTGTTTTTCATTTTATTCAACCAATAGTTAAAGAGCGCCCACTGTGGACCAGGTATTGTGCTAGCTGCTGGGAATACAGAAGAAACTAGACAACGGAAATAAGAATTGGTCTCTTTCCTGTAGGAACTTAAAATCCAGCAGGAGAAACCGGCAAAGGGGCACAGTTTTGTTCTTGCACGTGAAGGAATCTTGCAGGGTGAGGTGCAGGGATTTTCTGTGGGAGGGTCCTGCCCAGCCCCGGGCGTGGGTGCAGATGTCCTGAGTCAGCTTCCTCGAGGGCAGCTGGCCGGGGGACCTTCCTCTCACCCAACTCATGTTTCCAGAAGGAAACTCTAGACCAAGCAGCCCACCCAGGGGCCAGCCTCAGGGCTGGGAGCGTTTGTTAGGGGTGAGGCCACACTTTTCTTGTACTTTGCACTAGCGACCTGTCTCCTTGACTCATAACTGGGAATGAATGAGTAATGGTTACTCATAGGGCTCTAGTGACGGCCCTTCTCTGATGAGCAAAGGAAGAACGTCCCTTTTTCCCTACCTTTTCCCTAGACCAGCAGGTAGCAAACTTGTTTTGAATAAGGGCAAATCTTTTGGGTTTATGGGGGTCTAAGTGTTTACAATATAGTAACTGTTTTAGGCTCTCAGGGCTACAAGCTCTGTGGCAATGACTCAGCTCTGCCATCTGGCAGGAAGGTGGCCATGGACCATTCATGGTGCCGGCCTGGCTGTGCGCCAATGAAGCTGCGTTTACCAAACAGTCTCCTGCCTTGTCCTGGACTGAAGGGGTGGCTGTTGGCCCATGAACTTGGTGACTACCCCTCCCCCCGCCACTTGGCGCCTGTATCACTTTGTCAGTTTCCAGGTAGCTTTAACTAAAAATATTACTTACCGCTTGCCTCTGGTGTTCATGTTCTCCATCTTTTTATCTTGATGACTTTGTTGATGGATGGATAGACATACATGTGGCTCGAGATGCAAACGTAAAAGAAGAGCATGGGATGAAAGCCCCTCTCGCCTGCCCCCCCCCAGGGCCCCCCACCTTCCCGCCATGCACAGGGCTGGCGAGTGGGCGCACATACGGGGAATGACAGGGAGGGTGGGTAAAGCAGGCTTCCACACTGGCAGTGTTTGGGGGCTGTCTTTTTTCATGGATTTGACGCAAGGGCTTTCTTCCCCGTTAAAGTCCAGGATAGGGCCCAGCTGTCCCAGGAACCCGAGCGACAGAACCTTGAGGACTGGGGGACAGCCTTGCTGGGCCCAGGATGCGCGGCTACGGGGACCTCCTGTCTCTGGCCGAGCCGACTTTTCTGGGGCTGCTGCTCCGTCACAGATCAGAAACCACTTTGTGCAGTTTGGGGTTTGCCCAGTTCACACTTCATCCCGCAGCCTCTGGGCTCTGCTCGCATGAGCCTGCTTGCCGTCTGTTACCGGCCCCGGCGTCTGCGGTGAACAGAGCAGAAGAGCCTTCCAGGGCGCCCAGCTATTCTTAGTCTCCTGCTATCTTTAGCTGATGCCGTCAGGCCACCGTGAGGCCAGCAGGCCACCTCCTCACAGCAGGTTTTAGGAAACTGTGAGGCTGCCTCACCGCCTCTTCGAAAGCCAGCAAAGGAAACTGGGAAGCTGCTATTTTGGAAACTCTCACCAGCTGCTATTTTGGTCAATAATGAATCTGATTTGAAGCAAATTGGGAAAAATAATCACTCTTAAATGGCTCATAAGTATGATTTGTTGAATTCTTTAGGTAGACCGGTAGTCCATACTACTCCATTGGCCAGAATTTATACTTAAGAAAATTCAGTGCTGATTCTTAGTTACAGATTTGGTCTCTGGGGGGAGGGGTGCAGACGCCACCTCCTTCCCCATCTTCTGTCTCCGGGTTAAGTGTGTTCTTGACCCTGTGGACAGGAGCGTTTCTTCATGGGAAGTAAGGTCATCTTTGGGAAACCTCAGCAGCCTAAACGTAGACAGTGGACCGAGCGGATGTATCGCGGGGGGAAGTGGCAAATGCCACCTCAGGGCCGGTCTGTTTGTCCCCCATCAACAGCAGTTTCTTTACGGGGCTCTGCCTGTCATCTTTGTTTACAGCCCACCAGCGCCTCGTGGGAGGAAAGGCGTTGATGGGGAAGACAAGGATGGCAGATCCCTGATGTGTGAGAGCATCCTTGGAGCAGGGTCACACCTCACAGCGTTCAGGAGCTTCCACGCCGGTCCCTCGATTTAGGTGTGACGTCGACTCTCTCATCCTCAAGGGATATAGGAGTTAACTCCTCACACATCACTGTGTCTGTGATAAAGTAATGGAGGGGCACACAGAAAACAGACACAGTGAAGGCGCTGGACCCCTGTGCCCGTTTGGGTTGGGGGCTGCCGGGGTGGATTCACATGGGGGGATTACGGAGGTGGGCTTGGGCGGGGGGGTTGGGGGGGAGGGATCATCACGGAGGTGGGCTTGGGCAGGCGGGGGTGGGGGATCACGGAGGTGGTCTCGGGCGGGGGGGGATCACGGAGGTGGGCTGGGGTGGGGGGGAGGGATCATCACGGAGGTGGGCTCGGGCGGGGGGATCACGGAGGTGATCTCGGGGGGGGGATCACGGAGGTGGGCTCACACCCCCACTGCAGAGCTGGGCTCCCGGGGAGAAGGCAGCCGAGGCCCCCGCCTAGGCATTGCCCTTCCTGACCTGCAGAGCTGGCCACTGGACCCAGCTGGTGAACCCAGGCTTGGCACAGATCATGGATTTGTAAATAATTTCATAAGGGAGAAGCTTTTCGGGGGCTTTCAGGTATTTGGAGGGGAATTGCTGTAATGTTTCCAACTTCCCAGTAGAAGTTGATCAATATTTCCTGGCTGGTTTTGTCTGCACAGACTTTCATCAGGGTGATTATCTGCTCACCACACACCTCACATCAGCTGTTTATCCATTACCGGAGGCAACTGGGGTTTCAGTGTGTCACCCAGAAGAGCAGGGTTCTTGGGGGAAGAGATCTAACATGTCAGAGGTGAGGGTTGAGTAGGACGGGAGCTCGTGAAGGGTGGGAATCAGCTGAGCCCCGCCGGCTGGCAGGCGTGAGGGGGACTTGTCTGAATTTGGTTGCTATTGTGAAGTAAGTGGGCTTTTAAACAGAACTTCCTCGTGGGAAGATACTTCCGTTCATTATACATTCTTTCTTAAATAAATCAAATAAAATATTAAAGAGTAAAATTAGCTTTCTTACTAAATGAAGAGGAAATGCTATCAGAGCAAAGACAGAGGCCGCACTCAGAGCTCTTCTGATGACAGCGCAGTTCCTAACTTGACACGCCTGTCCCGTTTCCCCAGCAGATGCCCAGCCTGCGCCTCGTCCAGCCCCCCGGCGACCCCCCATTCCCCGGGGTTCTCCGCTGTGCTGATGGATTTCTGTTTTGTATTAGGTCCGTGGTAATGTGACCATGTAGGTGGGAATTGGCCCCGCGTGTTAGAACCTGATTTGTCCCCATTCAGTGACCGCCTGGCCCGGCTTGTGTGTCCCCTTAAGGGGTGAAGAGTGGGGGACATAGGGGAGGCCACCCCGCCAGACCGTGGAGCCAGGGCAGGGCAGGCGGGCTGAGCCGGGTCGGAGGAAGGCAAGCAGCCCTCAGGTGCCTGGGTGTCCAGAGAAGCCTGTCGGAGAAGCGTCAGGTACAGCAGGGAGGAGTGTGGGTCCCCAGTGCCTAGAGGGAGGGTGGCCTGCACGGCGTGGGCCCGGGGCGCACCGGTGTTTGCCCGTCACAAGTGCTGATGGGTTATTAAAGCTCAAGCAGAGCCTTCCTCCTGTTGGGAGGGTAGGTCTGCAGTGTCCATTCTTAACCTGTCAGCACGGACGCGTCTGTGCCGTACGTACCCTTACCCGGGGTTCTGCAGGTGCCGTGGGGGGCAGTGGGGGGCGTGGTCAGGACCACAGGACCATCGTACCTGTCTGCTGCTGCATCGGCTTTATTTGGAGGAATGTTAACTTAAACATCTTTTAAGTTAAAACAAATTCTGGGGACTTCCCTGGTGGCGCAGTGGTTAAGAATCCGTCTGCCAATGCAGGGGACACGGGTTCGAGCCCTGGTCCAGGAGGATCCCACATGCCGCGGAGCAGCTAAGCCCGTGTGCCACAACTACTGAGCCTGCGCTCTAGAGCCCGTGCGCCACCACTACTGAGCCCGCGTGCCACAACTACTGAGCCCACACGCCTAGAGCCCGTGCTCCGCTACAAGAGAAGCCACCGCAATGAGAAGTCCGTGCACCGCAACGAAGAGTAGCCCCCGCTCACCGCAACTAGAGAAAGCCCGCGTGCAGCAACGAAGACCCGACACAGCCAAAAACAAATATTTAAAATAAAAACAAAACCCCCCACAAATTCTGATTTATTGTCGAAGAACATGAACACTTTGCATAAAATAAGAACAAACACAAAGTTAAAAAGAAATCGTGTGTTGTGGTGGGCCCCCCCAACCCCAAGTCCCGGTGGGCAGGTCTCTCGCCCTCCCCTCCCCACCCCCGCCCCCGTCTTCATTCCGTGTCTCTCTCCTCACTCTCTTCTGCCCTCAGTGGTTAAGCCAGAGAAATACCAGCACTTCCACGTCTGTTTTACAGGCGTGTCTGCCTTCAGTCTGATTAGCATTCCTATTTGATTCAGGGGATGGATGCTGAAGCAATTGACACGTCTTGTTTACAGGTTATTTATATAAAGATTTTTATACACGTTTTTCTTCTAAAAATACATTTTATTGTTAAAATTCAGCATTAGAAGCACAGGATACATTCCTTAAGGAATTCATTGTACCGGCAAACGCTCTTTCACAACACCCCGTTTGTATCTCTCAGGGTCCACGCACCTCCATGCAGTGATCAGGGGGTGGGGCGGCTGAGGGGCGTGGACGCTCGCCTCCGCTGAAAAGCCGGTGGGGTCGCGGAGAGTCAGGTCGGACAGCGGGCGGAGCTAGGACCCGTGCCGGGTGTGGGATGAGTATTGGGCCACAGAGCTTGTTTGGGTGTAAGTACTCTAGGCACAAACACAGAAATCCTGTACTGATCCTGGTTATCAATACGCAGGGTGACTCTTTGTGGCAGCCTTCCCAATTTACAGGCTTGGAACAAACAGCCTCTTTCACCTTTTTGTATACATCTAGTATTTTTTGACACGGTTCTTCATCTCAGGTTGGATGTGACGTTGACTTAACAGTGTTCTTGGACATCAGGTCTGCTCCCGTCTCTCTTACGATAATGCTGCAGCGTGTGTCTCTGTGCGTAAATCTTTGCCTGGACTTCTGATGTTTTTGTCCTTTAAGGTAGATTCTCCAAAGGAAAATTAATCTGTGAGAGACAAAAGAGTGGTTCCCAAACTGCTGACTCAAAGTTATCGCTTCCACAAGCACCCGGAAGGTGTTGAGTTTTACTGTTTTCTTGCCGACATTAAATATATAAAAATATGCCTTTGGCCTTTTGTTTTAATTTTCATTTCACTTCTTCACAGTTTTTTGTGGAGCCTGACTGTTTGCTGAGAACCTTGCGGGTTGGGTGGTTGGTTAAGGGAATCCGGAGCCCTCAGTCCCACCTTATCCCTGGGACCAGGAGTGTGGCATGGAATGTTTCCCTTTTTCTTTCAAAAAATGTGTTCGTCTGTGCACATGGAGCAGACTTTTGAAGATCTGAGCTATATGTTATGTATGTCCGGACTGGACTGAAATAGGTTTGTCTTCAAGGAATTTGTAGTAACTGGAAGTTGAAGATGAAAGTAAAACTTCTTGTCTTTATTTTTAGCCTGCATACTAAAATCTGGGCAGAGATCAGCTTTGCAAGCCAGGAGCCTCAGCCATCCAACGCAGGTCCACCCTCAGGCTGTTGGAACAGCCGAACCCCGGCTGTATTGGACTAGAAGTAAATTTACTAATATGGTAAATACTAGCGACCAATGTGACCCAATACTTGAGTGTCATTTCCCTTCCATAACTGTGCAGATTTCACAGCGGATAGCAATAGGACTCAGTCTCTTTGTCAGCGATGCTTTGTTTTTCTTGACGTAACAAAAGCTCTCCTGTTTCCCGCCGCTGGTGCCCGCTGCTCAGTGTTGCTTGTGGGAGCGTCATCCCAGTGTCGATGGGATGGCAACTCTAACAGCTGAGTGTTGTTTTAAATGTCCCTCAACTTCCAGAGTGTAGTAGAAGTGCTGTGAGCCACCGCTGATGAGATCTGGTCTTCCTCCTTCAGGAAGGGTTCGAAGTAGCTTATGCAATTAAATGCAACAAAAAGCAGGACATTTAAGAAGAAAAGTGTCAGCAGACAGCTGCTTACATTAGCTCTTTGTTTTCTTGCAGTTAAAGTAAAAAATGGAACTGTCCATCTGGGTTTGGATTCTATACCTTTATTGGGCAAAGCAAACTCTTCCATTCAAGGGAGAATTAATTATAAAAGGACACGGGGAAATCGATCATCTTAAACTGTGATTTTGCTAATGTTTCCAAAATGTTCAGATTAAGGTGTTCTTCTTTAAATAAAAGTTGATCCCTCTGAGAATCGCACAGGCCTGGTATCCTCTATGTGACTGCTGGACTTTGCTTTCCGAATTCATGCAAGGCTCAAGTTAGAGAACCCACAGCAGTCATTTTTAAGGTTTTTGGCAGCAGAGCCTCATCTCAAAATAATTTCATTTGTATAAATGTATAAGTTCCAAGTTTTAACATTTACTTACTATAAATTCAGAGAAAGCGAGACTTTAGTGAACAGGGAATTTGCAGTCAGAGGTTAGGATGCCTGCTGGGGTCCATCTCTACTGCCGGGCTCTCTTTTGGTTGCATCGTGTAGGGAAAATCTTGCTGACATGTGAGTAGTCGTGAAGGTGGCAGGTTTTGGAACCCTTCCCTTTGCAGTGCAAACAGTTCGAGAACCTCCAGAGAGACATACATGGAGCTCAGTTCTCTAGCAGCTGCTTGAAATCACCTAATAAATAGTTGCCTGCCTTTCTGAACATGTGTCCACATCTTAAAATGGTTGCTAGTTGGATATAGTGCAGGTGAAGCATCCAAGCTTGCCCCTTGGTGTGAGCGTGCATAGAGATCTCGCCCTCCATCCACACTTTGCATTGTATATGGACCACGGTACCAGGATGCTGGTGGTGAGGGCAGTGTGGATGGAGGGTGAGACCCGGGGCCCAACCAACTGCCCTGGGTTTGAATGTGACTCTGTCACTTAGCAGTTGTTTGACCTTTGGCAAGTTTAGTTTTGCTTAGCCTCAGTTTTCTTGTCTGTAAAGTGGGAATTGTAACAATGCCTTCTTCCTGGGAATCTTATGATGATTAAATGAGAAAATATATGTAAAGCGGTTAAGTAATATCTGACATAGTAAGAGCACAAAAAGTATTAGCTGATCTTATAGGAAAAAATGTGATTATGGGATGGTGCAGCTACCTCCTAAGATTAGCACCTCTGACAGCTGAGCATTATTTTAGCTTTGCCTCAATTTCTAGAAAGTAATATATGTAAGCCACTCACGGCACTCAGCAAAGAAGGTCAGGCTGATGAAAGAGACAAGAACTGCTAATTATGAGTCGTAGTATCCCTCTTCCAGGAAGGACTTGAAGTCGCTTACTGGAATTAAAAAAAAGAAAAAAAAAGTCAGTGTGGAGCTACAAACAATAGAAAAAGTTCTCTTCTGAGGTGTGCCCACAAAAAGTGAATTAACCTGGCAACACAAATTAAATTTAAATTTGGGTAGTTTCTAGCATGTTAATGTTTACAGCACCTTTGAGTGTGCAGGTTTTCTGTCAGTATTTTGAGAATCGTGCCCTGGTGGTGTCCACGTAGTTGAGTGTCCATGGTGGAGGGAGAGGCTGACAGCAAGCAAATCACCTGTTAAATTACATAGTAGACAACCCGGATGTTGGCAAGGATGTGGAATTGTTAGAACTCATATATATATGTACACCGCTCTTGGGAATGTAAACTAAGGACCACTTCAGACAACTGTTTGGCAGTATCCGGTCAAGTTACCTATATACACCTGGAAGCAACCCAAACATTTGTCAGCAGTAGAAAAAAACAAAATAATTCATGATATGTTTATATAATGGCACAGCACACGTGATATAAAATGAATGAACAACACATGTGACTCTCACAGACCTAGGGTTAAGCCCAAAGAAGCCAGACGGAAAGAGTACCTTTTACAGAGTTCCATTTAGTGAAGTTCAAGCCAGGCACAGAGGTCACGATGCCAAGTGCCCTGGCGGGAGTGGCTGGGAATAGTGAGAGAGGCTTCTCAGGGCAGAAGAGATGTTCTGTTTCTTGATCCTGGTCTGGGTACCCAGGTGAAGGCTGGGCTACACACCTGGATGGGCACTTTTTGTTTGTAGGTTACTTTTCAAGGGAGTGTTCATCGAAATATAAAGTGATGTGGTGGTGAGTATCATGGGGAAGCCTCCAGTGGGGACAGGAGCTAGGGAGTGGTGGGCTTGGGTGGGTGGGTGGGGTTGCAGGCCCTGAGGTGGGAGCAGGGAGGAGGCTGGAGTGGCTGGAGCGACAAGTGACCGGGGAGCCTTGGGCAGTGAGGTCAGGGAGGGCCCGGGGGTTGAGACACTTTCTCCTCTTAACTCTGGACGGATGGGAGCCTTGGAGGATTTGGGAAGAGGTCGAAGGAGGCAGCCTTGTTTCTAAAAGCCCCTCTGGCTGTGCTGAGAATCACTGTGGGCTCAGGTGCTGAGCTAATAACCGCAGGGGGTGGTCCCAGTGACCCGGTCCTCCCAAGTGTATTCCCCGCAGCGGGCTCCCCATGGCACCGGGAGATGCTGCTCCAACACGCCCTCCGGAGCCTTCTGAGCCCTGGAGCAAGCATCCCGGCGCTCACGGTGGTCCGTCTCGCCTTCTTCCCGGGACCACACTGGTCAGAGCTCCCAGCTTTCCACGCCCTGAGCTCCAGAGGGCGATGGTGCCCGTCTGACGTCCGTCTGTGTCTGAAGGTGCTGGCGGTTTGGAAAGGCCTCTGTCCCCTGTTCCCTGAGCCTGGAACAGATGTGGGTGACATTTACGACGTGTATGGGCAACGGGTGATGCACGGGCAGGGCGGGGGCTGTTGGTAAGAGGTCTGGACCGCGAGGAGGGAGGGCGGCCTGGTCCTGGGCAGCTTCAGGTGGGCAGGAAACGCGGTGGCCTCTGGCTTCGCTGCGCCTGGCTGCAGCCACCCCCCGAGGCCCTGGGCGAGGACGGCGCCCCATGAGTCCCCCCGGGCGAGGAGGGCTCGGGGGCGGGCCACTGGAGGAAGGCCCCCCACACCTGCCGAGCTCCTCCATGGCCGTCTCTTCAAGGCCCCTCTGCCCCGGGACACACGTCCCATGGGGAGAACTGTACGGTGTGCATCTCAAGGAAAAGGAACTGTGTCCCTCGGAAATTTCCCATGGGGTGTGTGGTTTATATTTAACTCCCTTTAAATTTCACGATACTTAACTTTAGACCTTTTTGCTAGATAATACTTCATTTTTGGAGAATTCATAGGAGGGGGATTTTTAGAATTAAAATCACATCACATTCACCACGGGTGGTTTCTGAATTCTTAGGGTTTATGCCATTGCCACCGTTTTTTTTTTTTTTTTTAAATGTTTATTTAAAAAAAAAAAATGTTTATTTATTTATTTATTGGCTGCTTCGGGTCTTAGTTGCGGCATGCGGGATCTTTCGTGGCAGCGCTTGGGCTCTTCACTTCGTTGCGGGGCGTGCACGGGCTTCTCTCTAGTGGTGGCCCTCCGGCTCAGTCACCCCGCGGCATGTGGGATCTTAGTTCCCTGGCCAGGGATTGAACCGGCGTCCTCGGAATTGCAAGACAGAGTCTTAACCACTGGACCACCAGGGAAGTCCCAGTGCCACTGGGTTTTAGCATTTACAAATCCAAGTCTTTGCGGTGGTTAGAGCTGTAAGGACCCAGTTTGGCAGGTAAGCGCGTGCATGTGTGAATCTGCAGCTGTGGGACTGAGGTGACAGTGGTGGTGGGGCCTGAAGCTATAAAACCTGCTGAAAAGCCACGCATTTCAACATACAGCCACTGAATGTGGTATGAAAGTTATTTGCTATTAATAGCTACAAAAGGCTGTTATTTCCCAATTTGCTATTAAGTTTATTCTAAAACAGTAGCAGTAAAACACTAGCATGCAAAATTGCCTTAAATTATGTATGAATATGGTCAAAGGCAAAGGGAGTAAGCAAAAAAGAAAATATATATTAGTGTGTCGTTATGGGCCATTTGCCTTTCTTGTCCAGACCTTCTGTAATTTTATCTTTATAAAAATAATTGGAACACCAAGTGGTAAAAGGATACTATTGTTTGTGTTTCTGGCAGCATAATTGGCATAAGGGCTGTGGGGCAAGATTTTTGGACAAAATAAGCTATTAAAATTTTTAATACGCCTGAGTTTGTCTTTTAAGAATAGTATAGTAAGAAGAATTAATGAGAACTTTATAAAGTTGTTTTGAGAATTAAATGAACAGTACAGTTAAAGTGTTCAGAACAGTACCTTATAATTAGGAAGCATTGAGCTCTGTTTTTTAAAAATTAATTAATTAATTAATTAATTAAATTTTGGGCTGCGTTGGGTCATCATTGCTGCGTGCCGGCTTTCTCCAGTTGCGGTGAGCGGGGGCTACTCTTCGTTGAGTTGCATGGGCTTCTCGTCGTGGTGCTTCTCTCGTGGAGCACGGGCTCTCGGCGCACGGGCTTCAGTAGTTACAGCACATGGGCTCAGTAGTTGCGGCGTGCAGGCCTTAGGGTGCACAGGCTTCAATAGTTGTGGTGCGCGGGCTCAGTAGTTGTGGTGCACGGGCTTAGTTGCTCTGCGGCATGTGGGATCTTCCCGGACCAGGGCTCGAACCCGTGTCCCCTGCATTGGCAGGCGGATTCTTAACCACTGCGCCACCAGGGAAGTCCCCACTGAGCTGTCTTAATCATGTTACCCTTATTTGTTATCCAAGAGGCAGTGCTGTTGGGATTTTATGAGCAAATTTTACTTTTTTGTCATGGCAATGCAAGTTTGTGAGTAGGTACACTGAAATAAGTTTCGGCTTTAGTAATATCAGATAAAACTGCCTTTGATATACATCTTTCTTGAGTTGTCTCTGGCCTTTGGCAGAAAGGTTTAGTAAAGTTAAGGTAAAAACATTTTATCCTTTGCACAGCTGGGGCACTCAGTAACCCTTTGGAAGGAGCTTTAAAGTGAATGGTAACCCAGGCTCCAGAAGAAGACTTCCCCAGAGAAGAACCGGTTTTGTACATCCCAGCGGGCGGGCGCGCCTCCCTGGGCCCTCACTTTCGGTGTAACGGGTTATACTGTCACCGCCTGTCTCCTCATCCCCGTGTGTCTCGCAGAGTCTGCTCCGATGCCCAGGAGCACTGGTTTTGTGAAAGATGAGCCGGTAAGATGTCTTCTTAACGAGACACTTGCTGCTGGAGTCGCCTGGCAGTCGGCGGGCGTCCCGTCCCAGCTGCTAATAACATCTTGTCACACTGAGCATTATTAAGGGTGAAATTTAGCTGATCTAACGAGGACTCTGACGTGCTTTTAGGTTTGTGTTTTCTGCAGTTGTGATTGTTTGAGAACCAAATGAGGCCAAGATGGCACTTATTTAATGATTTCTGTATGGGATTTTGTCTTTGTGTTTAGGTCAGTGTTTTCAAGGATATAAAGCCAAAACAAACAACTGTTAAGTTTCTCTGGGACTGGTAGTTTTGAGGGGTGGGGTTTGGGGAGGGGACTGAGGGCTGTAGTGGGGGAGGGGGCAGGGCATCATTGTGAGGAGGGGGGGCGGGGAGCCACGGGGAGCGGGGGACGGGGAGCTACGGGGAGGGGGGACGGGGAGCTACGGGGAGGGGGGGGCGAGGAGCCATGCCAGGGACAGGGCTGGGCAGGCGAGCCGGCCTCGCCAGGCTCTGTGGCAGGTAAGCGCTCTGCGGGAGACCGAGAGGGCGGAGGGTGGTGTCCGGAGCTTGCTGTCCCGGTGGCCCAGGAACCCTGTTGGTGGGGAGAGCAGAGGGCCTGGCAGGAGGGCTGTGGCCTTGCCCTTCGTGGATCATCCAGCTGGGCGGATGGCCGCCCCGGGGCAGTGGGAGGCCTGCTCCTGTGTCACGGCGTCCAACCTGACCCCCGGGGGGCCGATTTCCAGCCGAGGCTGCTGTGTCTCTGCAGCTTTGTTGGACGTTTTCTCTGTCCACCTGGGTGGTACCCGGTCCCGGAGGCTTGAGGCCTTAGGAGCTGGAGGGGGTGTCTTGCCTTTAACACTGAAACAAATACTCGAGCCTCTTGTCCCAGGACCGTCCTGGATCCAGGGGAGAAAAGGTGACGATGACCCCTCCCCTGCAAAGCCCCGGCTATCCTGACCCAGGGCAAACACCACACTCACTCCTGGTCCTGACTGCCCGGGCCAAGGAGAGAGTCCCGAAACGTGTGCAGACCCATTTGGAGACTGCTGTCACCTGTCCCAACGTGGCTCTGACACCAGAGCGCACCCCCGGGACAGGCACATTCCGAAAAAGAGTGCCCTTGGGCAGGGCATCCCTCACGGTCACGGCGGGTCTGAAACCCCAGCCTCGTACCGAGCGGATGCTGAGCGCAACCGGCTGAAGGAAGGGCCTCCCCTTTGGGGACAGGCCCGGAGCGCTTGTCACCCTGACGCGTTGGAGGTGCCCGTGCCTGCAGGGTTTACAGCAGCGCCGGTGTCTGGCTTACAGTTGATGGGTTTTAGGGTAAACTTGATATCAGCACTAATTTTAGATTCTAGAGAACCCAAAGCGAGACAAGGAAGAACTAAAAATTTGCTCAACTATGTAAAAATGACGCTAATTACAGTAATTGGTATGAAGCCTATTATGTGTGCATAATAACAACCTCCTTTCTCATGAACCACCAGATTCGCCTTGTTTTCGTTCATTCTGATGGCATATTCCACATAAGGCGACCAGCCTTCACGATGTGCCCCACGTGTACCTGTATCTCACGGACTCCGGTGCATGTTCTCAACCTGAAGATTCCAAAGAACAGTCTCGGATTCTGGCCTTGAGAATGTTGTGGTTTTCTATTTACAGAACATGCATTTTTCAAATCCTTTATTGCATGTACTGGAAGAGGGGAAAGAAACTCAAGAATTGCCTAGAAGTTCGATGAAGATAACTTCCTAAGCTAATGTAGTTTGGTTTTTAAGCTTAGGTAGCATAGTTTGTGACACAGGGGATGCTGACAGCCTTTCTAGATGCAGAACGATTTTTGAAGCACAGTCATTAGGCGGCTCTGGCTCCTACAGAGAAGATCCCAAGGATCGGAACAGAGCTCGAGACGCCCTCATCCTAGTGGTGAAGGGCGCGGATTTTGTGGGGTGTCTGTCTCACCCTTTACAGCATCATAAGTACCAAGGGCTAGTGATGACCATCGTCAGAAAGTGGAAGAGCTGGGGGCGGCCCTGGGGCATCTCCAGACCCTGACTCTGCGCAGATGCTACAGGTTCATTGTAGCTGAGGAGTCTTTGGAAATACGTTTACGCTGACTTATGTAGTTTAAGGGGGAAAAATGACTCGTTGTTTATCTGCACTGGTCTCGGCATGTCCCGCTGTAGTTTAAAAATAGGGCCATCAAGTCATCCAGGTGGGTTGCTATGATTTGGGGGATTTGCCAAGGACCCTGATCAGGTGTCTGGTTATGACTGAGCCAGTGGTGCAGGTTGTAGGGAAAGCCAGTTTTCACATTTTGAAAGTATTTTGTGCTGGTGTGAAAAGTGGCCATTTTAGTCATAATACTACTCATAACAAGTAAAACTGGACCAGACCTCCATCGGGGGGAATTTGGCTGCTTGCCTCTTTCGAGTAAGATATGCCTTCCTCTTTGGCAAGAAAGTTCATAAAAGAACCGGAAGTGTCCCTGTTCTTTAACCTGATTTGGGCTGATCTAAAAGGGTGTGATTTGAGTGTTTTTTCTCTGTGTTGACTTATCATGCTTTCCTCTGGTGATTTCAGAGATAGTTTCTCTCAGTTTGCTACCTGGTCCACCTCTGAATCTCCCGTTTGGTGACCCCCGGACACATCACATGAAAGTGATAGAGCTTCACCGTGGTTAATAGTTTACAGATGGCACCGCCCCCCACCCTCTGCTCACCGCCCCTCCCTGTCCAGTGACCTCTCCTCGGGATGTTCACTGAACCCCAGTTGCCTCTCCTGGCTTTTGCCGGGAAGGCACATTTCTCCACCCACCTCACCTGGCCGATCCGCAGTCTTCCTGGTGCGTAGGGTGCGGTGTGGCGTGTCCCTCGTGTACTCAGCTGTAGTTCGAGATGTGCCTTTGTAGAAACCATTTTAATGTAAATCCTGCAAACTGTGACCACAGGACACGCAGGGGCCGCCCTGTGCTTTTCCAGACATGCTTCCAGCTTTACAGGCACCTGAGTCACTTTCAGATGAGTTTCAGCGCAGAGTCAGCTGTGGCCTAAGGTAGAGCCCAAGTGAAGACTTCAGAATGAGGAAATTGTGTCTGAAAAGATCATCCTAAATTGCAGTATTTCAAACTAAGTGGAAGGAGAGGAATTTAAACTGTAACTCTGGTGGTTTATCAGGTCGGAAAGAGGCAGACTTAATCTGGAGGAAGGACTATGGTTGGGGTGATGGAAGGGTCTCTCCCGACCCCCCAGTTCTTCCTTCTGTCCATGTTCATGGCGCTCGGGGGGTTACCGTGGTGATGAGAGTCAAGTTTTGATCTTTGCTGGGATGTGAGGCCGAGGCTCCTCCCTGCAGAGGTGGGAGCTACCATTGCCTGGCCGTGGCCTCGCAGGTGGGTTTCCTGTCTGGCGTCCAGCGAGCTGTTCGTCAGAGGGGGGCCTCACCCTGGTGGCGGAGGTGCAGGCAGCACTGCCGTGTCCCTCCAGCGCCCCGCCCCCGCCTCCCTGGTCTGCCCGCTGCCCGTCGGGGAGCGGCCACCCTGCACGTGGACACAGGGAACAGACTCTGTCCTCTTGCAGGTTCATGTTTTCCTCCTTAACTAAAAAAATAAAACAAAAACGAGCTTCTCCGTAGCACTGGCTTTGGCTAACTTCTGTTACCGTTTTCTTTACTGTGTGACACTGTCCCGTGACCCCATGTTGACGCTTGTGGCCCCCAGACTCCAGGTCCAGTCCTGCCCCCCAGACGGGTGACTGCCGGTCCCCAGGCCCTGCTTCCTCAACTGGGAAGGATGCCCGTGGGGGCGCCTGGTGAGTGCCCGGCACGTGGTCATAGACCCGCACTGGTAACTTCCCAGCGGAAATTGGCACTGGATCCAGACGAGACTTATGAGTCTTGAGGGAAATTGGCAACACAATTAAAACAGAATTGAGCACTTTATGATTTTAGCCCAGGGTTTAAAATGATTATTTAGAGTGTCATCGCTACCCAGCTAATTGTTCGTTCTTTTACTCAGTCCGCGGTCATGGGAATATTTTGTAAGTGCTGAGCACCTACTGTGCACCCAGGATGTAGAAGATAAAAAGACACAAATAAACAAATATCCTTAAATTGCCGTTTATAATTTATAGATGTTCCTAGTCATGGTTATATTAAAATCATAATAAGAAACTTTAAAAAAGAAGATACCCAGCTCCCACCCCAAGAAATGAGACGCTCTGAGAGGCAGGCCCAGGCATTGTTCTTCCTTCTACTGTGTATTTTTAACTGTGTTAATGAACACGTAGCATAAAATTTACCATCTTGACTGCTCTTCAGTGCACGGTGCAGTAGTGTAACTGTACTCACGTTGGAGCACAACAGACCTCCAGAACTTTCTCATTTTCCCAACTGAAGCTCCGTGCCATTAAATCCCCACCCGCTCCCCTCCCCTGTGTCCACCATGTACTTTCCGCCTCTGTGAATCGAAGCGTCTCATACGGATCGTACATTATTTGTCCTTTTGTAAGTGGCCTGTGTCACTGAGCACAGTGCCCTCAGGGTTCATCCACGCTGTGGCAGGTGTCAGGATTCCTGTCCTTTTCAAGGCCGAATGATATCCCATTGTACGTGTGGACCATCACCTATTAGTCGACATGCGGGCTTGTGGGGTTGCCGGGTCGTATGCTAATTCTAGGTGTAATTTTGTGAGGAACCTCCGAGCTGTTTTCCGCGGTGGCTGCACCGTTGTACGTCCACAGCGCACTCTCTGCACAGCCTCACCCGCACCTGTTGTTTTCTGTTTTGACGGCAGCCACCCTGTTGGGCAGTGTCTCATCGTGGTCCTGATTTGCATTTCCCTAGTGATCAGTGATGCTGAACATCTTTTCATGTGCCTATGGACCACTGGTATATCCTCTTTGTAGAAATGTAGATTCAAGGCCTTTGCCCATTTTGTGATCGGTTATTTATTTTTGTGTTGTTGAGCGGTATTGGTATTGTTTTTTCAAAGCTTCCTAAGTGGTGCTGATGTGCTGACGGGGCTGGGAACCAGTGATCAGACGTAAAACCAGCCCGTAAGCAACAGATCTGAGATTCTGGTTTTGTGCCGTTGGATCTGCTGTGTGTTCGGGAGGGTGGGAGAGGGGCTGGAGCCTCTCTGGAAAGCTGGCCGCAGGAGGTGGGTCCCCGCTGCGTGTGTCGACGGTGGGCGCGACAGTTCAGAGTCAGGGCCTGGCTGTGGACGGGCAGTGGTTCACCTCAGGTGCTGCTTAAACCTTCAGCACAAATGGGGCCTTGAGGGAGACCAATCGGGGAGCCAGGGAAGAGCTCGTGCTGCCCAGTCCCGATGGGGGGCCGGGCAGAGAGCGGACAGCGAGAGTGACGGTGCGCAGGCCGTCCCCGCAGGCTGGCCGACCCCCGGGCCGCCTCCGGGACCCCGGAGCCCTGACTGGCGAGCATTCGCTCCGCTCAGCATGGGGCCGATGGTGCAAGATACTGCAAAGGCAAAATAGTTTTTCTGGCAGTGTTTCAAAGAAGCTATGCTTTTCTTAGAGAGTGCATCATGTGCACATTTCACAGATCCTTTGTAGCTTTTTGCAAAAAAAAAAAAACATGTAGGACTGTGTGCAAAAAGAAAGAATAAGACGAAGTCGAAAGGATGGGATGAATTCATAAAACATTTATGGGCAGAGGCTGGAAGCCATTACACAGACCAAGATGGGCCTTTGTTACCTTTTAATTTTGATGATCATGCAGTAGATGTATTTATTCTGAGAAGTAATCCTAAGTATGAATGCAACTTTAAAATTATGGGAATTTATGCCTATTTTTTGTTAATCTGAATAAGCAATTGTGTTGTCAGCCAGCCAGCTGCAATATAATGTATAAAATATTGTAAAACCCTATTACCGGGCAGAAAATGCTGCCTGTAGGTCCGTATCTTCAATATTTGCACCATTAAAATTTCAGTCTGTGGTCAGCTCTGATTGCTACAAGGGCTTCAATATCATGCTGGCGTCTTTGTAACACCTTAAATTTGTTCATTCAACCACCGCTGCCCGCTTTTGCAGTGCCTTCCCCGCTTTTCCAGCTCACAGAGTGCGCACAGAGTCATAATATTTGCACAAGGCTCTGGGTGGGCGGATGCGGCCAGGTGACACCTGAGTCCCCAGCCCCGAGGTAGCTGTATGTGCAGCTGGCCCCCTCCTGGGCCTGGCCTTCATCCCAGCAGGATAAGAGTTGAGAGCCAGGTGGAATCTGTCACCCTGGCCCCAGGCTTCTATTTCTGATGCCACGCTTCCCTAAAAACTGGAAACTTATTTTTTTAGCATTTTGGAAGGAAGGGATTGTAAACAGTTTTTTATGAAATATATCAGGCATGCAAAAGAGCGTGTGTAATGTATACAAACAGTTTAAGAGTAATAATAACACAAACGTTCAGCTAAATAAGTCGATTATCACCAATATCTGCCCACTTCCCGGGGCGGGGGGGGGGGGGTCCATCCTAATCACGTGCCCCTCCCTTGTCCTTCTGTAGCATTTTTAAAAACATTTATTTAAGAAGTCTTGGACTTCCCTGGTGGCGCAGTGGTTAAGAATCCGCCTGCCAATGCAGGGGACATGGGTTCGAGCCCTGGTCCGGGAAGATCCCACATGCTGCGGAGCAACTCAGGCCGTGCGCCACAACTACTGAGCCTGCGCTCTAGAGCCCGCGAGCCACAACTACTGAGTCCACATGCCACAGTTACTGAAGCCCGCACGCCCTAGAGCCCCTGCTCTGCAACAAGAGAAGCCACTGCAATGAGAAGCCCCTGCACCGCGACGAAGAATAGCCCCCGCTCGCCGCAACTAGAGAAAGCCCACGTGCAACAACGAAGACCCAACGCAGCCAAAAATAAATAAATAAAATAAATTTATAAAAAAAAGAATTGCAAGCCATTGAGAAACTATTATGGCCACTAAGTAAGAACAGGCAAAGGAGATGCACGGAAGTCAGAAAGAAAGAGGGAAATACAGACATGCTTTGGGGGAAATACTGAACCTAGATAGTAATCAAAGAAAGCTGGAAATTTGGCTTCTGAGAAGGTGGGCGCTTTGCTTGGAAGGGAGAAGGGACACTGAGGCTGGCGGGGGTCGGGGGGAGGCAGCGCAGGTGGGACCGGCCCCCAGCCGTGCTGTCGGGAGCGGTCCGGCCTCCATCAGCCCCTCGCGAACGTCTCAGTGCTGCCTTTTCTCTGCCCGCTGACATCCTGTGGACCAGGCTGTCTCTGGGGGGGATGCTGAGAGGCTTGGAGGTTGGACTGGCATGGAGATGGAGGCTGTCTGTCTGGCAGGGCCGACCCCTGACCTCTTCATGGTTAAGTTTGAGCAGCTTTCCCTTTTGTAACAAAGAGGATTGTTGTTATGGTTACTTATCATCATCAGCCAACACTTGCAGAGCAGTGAAGTCTGTGTTGAGCCATCTCTGGGTCTTATTCTTCACGACAGTCCACGAGGTGGAGCCAGCATTATGTTCCATTTGCTGATGGGAATCGAGGCGCAGAAAGAAGAAAGTTGCCCTTGTGACGCGGCTGGTGAGTTTCAGAGAAGGCCCGTGGCTCGGGGTCCATCCTCCTACTATGACGGACACTTCTTGTGTGTTTGTTCGTATACACATGTATATGCATAGGCGTGCAGATCTTAAAAATAATTATGTGGCCAATTTGTCAGTCATTTTATGCCTGCCGGGGGGGCCACGTGCTTTAACGGACTATTTGTCTTCCCACAGCATAGTCATTCTTATCTCAGGAACTTAAGGTGTGTTACCTTTCCTGGGGCATTGAACTTGGAGCCTGGTGTCTGTTGATGTCATGCAGGGTCTGTCTCCTTCCAAAGGAATTCTGTGCTTGTGGAACGGATGGCAGCAGGGGGTCAGGGCCCCCTGCACGTTGGCAGTGTGGCTGGTACGGGCCTTTCTCTGCCAGGATAGTCAGCTGTCAGGTGGGCTGTGAACGGGAATTTTGTTGGTTTTTATGCCACCTCGCCATAAAAACGCACAGCATTTGCACTGTGTTATGGGAGAGTTTGGGATTGATTTCTCTGGGGTCCCTGCAGACTCTTGACTGTCTGTAATGTTGTGGAAGAGCCAGTGCCCTGCACCCTGGCCTCAGACTGCACGGGTTTAATGGGGAAGAGGTCCGGAAGAGGGTTACGTGTGGACCTAGAGTCCAGATGTGGAGGGGGTGTTTGCCCTGTGGACGGTCTTGGTTTCTCTTTCAGCTTCATTCAGTCCACGGGTGTTGCTTGAGTGCCTGCCCTGCCTGGCGAGTGCCGCTCCGTGGCGGTCATGGGAGCCCTCGTGCCTCCGTTCCGGCGAGTCAGGCGGTCCATGTGTAAAAACAGGAGCGGCTTTGGGGGATGTGAGGGCGCAGAGAGAGGCGCGGGGAGGGTGCGGGTGGGCGTATGGGCTGTGTATGCGGCGCCCGCGGGGAAAGGGCGTCTCTGAGCACAGACCTGGGTCGTTGGAGCGTGCGAACATCCCGGGCCGGCCCACGGTCCAGGGCCTGGGTGGCCGCACCGTGCCGTTTGCAAAGCTGGGCAAGTGGGGCTCGGGGCGGAGACCCTGTGCGTCGGGGGCAGAGCTGCAGCCCAGAACGTGGACGGTCCCTGCTGACTGGTTGTGCGTTTCTATGTGAGAAAACTAATGAGGGCTTTCAGTCAGAGACGTTCTGATCATCCGAGCTTAATTGCCTTCTAAGCGGAGTACACCCCACATTTCTTCCAAACAAAGCGCGTACTGTAGTCTGACACCCGGAGGAGCCGCAGATGCCAGCAGTTTACTTTGCACCGCAGACGACCGCGCCGGGCTCTCGCCGTCCTGAAACTGCTGAAGAGAAGACGTGGGGTGGCCAGGCGACAACAGGATTTCCGGGAACGCCTGGCGCCGCGCCCCCAGGACGGGGCTCCTCCTGGCTCCGGCGGCTGCCTGCGGAGTCTGTCTGGGGGCGCGTCCTCGGAGAGAATCGAGGAGATGGAGAGACAGACTGGGTGTTATTTACACCTGCTGCCGTAAGGGGACGGAGCGCGCGGGCAAACCACGCGTCCTGCTCATGCACACGTGAAAAGCCCCGGCGCTGTCTGTTCGTTTTTCACCCGAGTCTTCTGACCACAATAGATCAGAACATCAGGACCAGGTGACTTCGCACGGCAGTCGTGAGAAACCTGTTCTGGGCCTCAGATGGTCTATAAGATTCGGCAACAACTGGTACTTGAGCACCATCAACATTTTATCTTTTTCAAAATCACCTTACTTTGCAGACACTTGTTTGGAGAAAGGAAACGAGAATGAGCTGGCCTCGCAGTCAGGACAGTGCCTAAAAGCCACAGATTCACGCCGTCAATAGCTGGCGCGAATAGTATTGAATATCAGGGAGCAAATCCCTTACATTGCTGCAGGACACTCAGGAAGCTAGATTATTAGTATAGAAACAAAGGGAACCGTAATCAGCAAATGGAACTTTCCACGCATCCTGCGTGGATTCAGAGGCAAAAGTGCTTTAGGAAAAATGACTAATTTATTAGTGTGGCGGAAAGTTTGGAACCAAATTTTGGAAAGTAAGGGGAGGATTGGGATTATCCAATTGTGTGAACATGTAGATTACGTGGTCCATCATGTAAAAGTTCTCAGAATATTTGTATATTTAATGCATCAGTTCTCAGCGAGGGCGGGGGTGACTTTGCCACCCGAGGGGCACTTGGTGATGTCAGGAAGCATCTTTGGTTGTCAGAGTTGGGGATGCTCCTGGCATCTAGTGGGCAGGGACGCTGCTGACACCGCACAGGACGGACCCCACGGCAGAGGTCTCCTGCCCGAGGTTGACAACATCTGATGGAACGTTATTCTCTTAGCAGAAAAGTATCGTAGATTTGGAAGTCATTTCTGATGTTTGTGGGGGTTTTTCTTGTACTGCTTTTGAATTAAAATGCGAATTGTACCAATAGGATATGATAGAGTGTCCTACAGCAGTTAAAACGGAGATGAAAGTGTCAGTGTGAAGAAACTGAATATCAAGTTGAGCAAAAGGACCACAGTGGTCACCTCTGGGCACGCGGAGGAGGAACGACACGGCGAGGGTCCCGCGGGGGGGGTGTTCCTCCTGGAGCGGCCAGAGAAAACTACAACAGCGCGGGGACCGGAGACACAGGGCTCTGTCCTGTTACGCCCTGGAGGTTTCCGTCCCAAATCAAGGTGTCACGGGGCCGCATTCCCCCCACAGGCTTCAGGGGAGGGTCCTTCTGGAGCGTCCTCTTTCTGTCTCTGGAGTTGCTGGGATCCTCTTTGTTCCTTGACTTGTAGGTGCATCACCCCCTCTGTCTCCATCTCGCCTGTGTGTCTGTGTTTCTCTGAGAAGGACACCGGGCACTGCACTTAGGGCCCCTCATAATGCAGTGTGAGCCGGTCTCAACCAGTCACGCCGGCAAAGACCCCGTTCCCACATAAGGTCACACCCGGAAGCCCCGGGACTTAGGGCTTGAATATGTCTTTCTGGGGGACACAGTCCAGCCCATGACAGATTGCAGGCTTTCAGTTTTCTTATGTTAGATGGCGGGTTCATGGACGTTTATTGTATCCTCTGTGTTTTAACTTTTTACCGTACACAGTTTCAAACATGTACACCATTAGAAATAACAGTGTAATGAACCCCGTCTCACTCAGCTTCAACCATAACTAAGTTGCGATCCATCTTGTTTCCTCCTTACCCTGCAAAAGCTCATTTTTTCCCTGCTAGTGTGCAAACCCAGCACGCCAGGTCACTTCACCCTGCATATTTCACATGGTCTGTAACTGACGAGAACGTGTTTTAAACATAGGTGTTGCCCCATCATCACACCGAATCAAACCAATGGCAGTTCTTGGCTACTATCTACTCTTCGGTCCGTGTTCAGATTTCCCGATTGCCCCCGAATATATGTCTGTATTTCTTCTTTCTCACAAACGACAGCAAACCATAAACACAGTCATGTCCTCGATCTCTCAGTACATCCAGGGGTCCTTCCTGTTGCATGGACACAGCTGGATGATATTCCCTCGTGAGTCAACCAGCCCGTTTATGGACATCGGTTGCCAGTCTTCTATTACAGTAACACCACAGTTACTAGCCTTGTGAATCGGTAGTATTTTTGCAAGGATGTCTTTGGGATAGATTTTTAGAAGTGGGATTTCTGAAGCAGGAGGAAATGCCTCTTTTATTCACAGTTTTGCACTTTCACCTGCAGTGATAACGATGCTGTTCTCCACCCGCCTCACCTGCGCAGTGTTGTCAGACTGGGGTTTTCTCCATGGGGATCTCGTGTGTATCTCCAGCTTTTGGGGTGGTGGTGGGGAGCCACTAGGATCACCAAGATGCATGGGCCTGGGGGGATCCAGAATAGACCAGCTGTAATCATTTTAGCTTCGAGAAGCACTGATCAAGTCCCAAGCTTCCTAGCCACTTCTGTCCTGTCGGCAGGGCTGGCAACCCTCTGTCAAGGCCTTGATGGTAAATATTTCGGGCTGCAAGGCCACGTGGTCTGTCCACGCCAGTCTGTCCTGCAGTGTGAGTGCAGCTGTGACAGCCATAACGAACGAGGGCCACTGCCTGACAGTAAGACTTCATTACAGATGGTGGTGTTCTACTTTCCTCCAGTTGTCACGTCGTGAGTAATTATTTTTCTTTTGATTTTTTCAACCATTTGAAAATGTAAAACCTGTACCACAGCTGTGGGCCACAGTTTGCCAACCCCGGTAAAACCTGTACCACAGCTGTGGGCCACAGTGTGCCAACCCCGGAGGTCGCTGCATGTCAGCTCCCTCTGCCCAGCCTGGCCTCAGACCTTCCAGACTCTTCCCCAGCTTGGACCAGCCTTATCTTCATCACGAGGGACGGGTTTTCTCCTTTTCCTCCGTGTCCTACAGGGGTTGTCCCCGCTGGCACTGACAGGTCGGCAGCTCCCTAGCGGCCTGTGAGGTATCTCCTCGTCCCTCTGGCCTCGGGCTCCTGTGTGTAATAGGGACACGAGGTCCCTGCCCTTCAGGACTGTTGCAAAAGCTAGAATTTAAAGTTTCTGTCAGCTGCTCTTTGTGTTCTAGATTTCGGTCTGAGTTTTTCAAGGTGGGCTGCAAATGGACATATTGATCCCACAGTGGACACGCAGCCCTTTACCAAGCGTCGGCGGGTGACCAGGACATTCCTTGCTTGTGAGGCCGTGGAGCTTTACAGTTAGTTTATGGTGACAGAAGCGTTGGCTCGTCTCCCTGGCCTGTTTCTCAGTGTCTTTGTCAGCAAGGGAGATAGCATCTTTCAGCGTTGTCATAAAGTTCAGGTGTGACAATGCACATGACTGAGCTGGTGGCTGGGATGTGTGTTGTAAACGTGTGGTGTGGTTGTTATAATTCACACCTGTGAATATCCCGCATGTAACTTGTGAGACCCCAGCACTCTCTCAAAGTCTCCATTTCCACCGTGGGTGGTCGTCCAGGAGAGTTAAAGCCCCAGTTTGACTGTACTGAGGTGGAATGCTTGTATTTATTCACTCGGAAAATAACTGCTGGGCGCCCACCGTGTGCCAGGCTTCCTGCCTCTCAGCTCATCTGTGCTCTGTGCCTTCTTTTTTATTTTAAGTGCAAGGGATTAAAAATGTACAGACACTAAAAAAGCTGCAGCTCCCACCTTCCAGGTGGCCGATGCTGTCTACCGTCACAGAAGGTGGTGGTCGTCAGTAATAGCATCCCGGGAATGATTTCCCATCAGGGACGCGTGGTTAGAGCGGTGTAAAAGTCTCTGAGAACCCTAATCTCGACTTAGTTTTATTATGATAATACTTATACCTTGACATTACGTTATACTTACGCCATAGAACCCAACCCAAAATGCACATTAAATACAATTTAACCCGTAAAACAGGAGGTGGGGCTGATCCTCTGCCATGGCCGCAGCCTGAGCCACCAGCACGTTGTGGGTTAGCAGACACGCTGTCTGCGTTCTTTGCCGGGCCCCTCATTCGGGGCCTGTGTCAGCAGCACACAGAGGCGATTTGGGTCAGGCCAGCATCGCTGCTTCTGAAGATGCAGGAGATGCTCCCCTGAAGGTGGCGGTGAGGGAGCTCTGGAGTCCGCCCAGGAACCCCGGGTGCTCTGGGCCGAGCCTTTGACCTGCGTGGCTCTTAGCACCTCAGGACTTGTCCACCAGGGGCACATGGGAGGGCGCTCTCACCGGGGTCCTGCTCGTGCCTCCCTCTGAGGGACAGACCTCGTGCCCTTCTCATATGTGTGTGTGTCAGTGACCTGGTTCAGCAATCTGTGACCTGCCATGTATCTGTTATCTTTGCTGAGTAACAAATTACCCCAACCTGAAAACAGCTCTGGTTATCACCTCAGTTTCTGGACCAGGAATCCTGGTGCAGGTGAGCTGGGCCCTGTGACTCCAGGCCTCTCCTCCTGGCCTCACTGGGGGCGTCCCCTCCAGGTCACCCAGGTGCCCATGCTGGCCTGGGTCCTCACGACTGCTGCCCCCCTGGCTTCTCCCTGGGGCGGCTCACACAGGACACCCCCAAATCGACTCTTGTCAAGTACTGAGTTCTTCGAGAGGCTCATCCAGAAGTTTCTGTCATGGAACAGGGGAAGGGGTGACAGTCTGAGGACGTCTGCCGGACTGTGGCCTATTCCTGGGTCTAGTTGTCGGAAGACGGGGATTTTCAAGCACGTGGAGGACACGGGCCAAGGATAAGAACTGAGTATTTTTGGGCGGGAAATGGGAATGAATACATACTAATTATTTATTTTAGCGGCTCTGTCATCTAGTAACTTACTAGTTTAAGTCACTATACATTAACGAATTGTTTATACAACGATCATACGTTAAATATCAGCAGATTTATTCCACAACCACCTGAGCACCTACTGTATATGAGTATGTATTCAGGCAAAAAATAAGTCATTACGGAAATTGTTGTGAGTGTTACAGGCCAGCTCTACAAGCTGTGGGGTTCGGGACGCCCAGCACCCTTCAGAGAGTGGGGCGGGGCGGGGGGGTGTCTGACTCTGGCCTTCAAACAACAGAGGTGGCGTGGCTCCTGGTCTCTGGGTCGAGGTCCTGTGAGCAAACACCGGAAGCCCTTTCATTTCCGTCCACAAGGTGACAACTCCTGACTCGTTGCCCGCAGCCTTTCTAGGAAGAATAAGTTTAACCCATCTGGTTTTCTGAGTGTGTTGCTATCCTCTTGCATCTGTTTTAATTCCCCCCTCCTCCCCGAGAATTGACTGAATCAGGAAGCAGCCGACGGCCCCCAGGTGGAGTGGGGGCCCCCACCTGACGCTCGCATGCTCACCTGTGCGTGTGCTGGGTGGGCTGTGCTCAGGGCCCAGGCTGGGGGCCCGCTGTAAGGCTGCCCATGACCTTGGTGCCCCTTCCCTGAAAGCGTGTGGTCACGGCCACCTGATGCGTGTGCTCGGGCTCAAGGCAGCCTTGACTCTGACTCCTCGGTTATGTTAACAGTTCATTGAACTCGCACGCCAGTAAAATTTCCCCGACATCAATCTCAGCTCAGCCAACTGACTTTCATTTACTGATGGAAATATCAGAGATGGGCATTCTTTATCTTCTGTTTGCTTGTCAAAGATGCTTCCAAGATTATCTGGAGCGTTTTGGAGCCTGTCTTGGAAGCTTTTGTTTTGTTTTATATTTTTTTTTATAGAGCGATTTCACTTTTTTAAAAAATAAATTTATTTATTTATTTTTGGCTGCATTGGGTCTTCGTTGCTGCGTGCAGGCTTTCTCTAGTTGCGATGAGCGGGCTACTCTTCGTTGCGGTGCGCGGGCTTCTCATTGCGGTGGCTTCTCTTATGGCGGAGCACAGGCTCTAGGTGCGCGGGCTTCAGTAGTTGTGGCGCGTGGGCTCAGTAGTTGTGGTGCATGGGCTTCTCATTGCGGTGGCTTCTCTTGTTGCAGAGCACGGGCTCTAGGCGCATGGGCTTCAGTAGTTGTGGCGCGCAGGCTTCAGTAGTTGTGGTGCGCAGGCTTAGTTGTTCCGCGGCATGTGGGATCTTCCCGGACCACGGCTCAAACCCGTGTCCCCTGCACTGGCAGACAGATTCTCAACCACTCCGCCACCAGGGAAGCCCTAGAGCGACTTCATTTTGTTCTGATTTTGCCAAGCAGGCAGAATGACATTGATTCTGAAATCTCGAATTCTTACTCAAATTAACGACATGTCAATTGAAGAAAGACCTTGTGTAGTTTTTCTCCTAGAAAACCATAGTAACCAACTTGGTAACAAGTTAGGTGTTTTTCACGTGAGTTGCTTTTTGCTTAAAAAAAATGCACACGGTGGAAAACAGAACCTTGTAGATGGATCCGCGGCTCTAATTCCTGTCCCCTCAGCTGGTAGGAGGCCCTCTGCCCACATGCCTCCGGGCAGGCTCCGCTTGGGATTTAGGGAAGAGGAACAGGAAGGGTTCGCGGTATTGACAGCAGCGCGTGGGCTGAGCTTTCTGTCCCTCAGCCTCTGCGCGCACGCTGTCCAGAGATGGGAACAAAAGTCACCTCTCTTATTTTTTTCTCATTATCTGGAACTCACGAGAGTGCTGTCAGGCTGGTTGCTCTGTGCGGGTCCTGGGTTTCCTGGGGTCAAGGCCCATGAGGCCAGCAGGCTCAGAACCACACAGACAGTTCACACGGACACTAAGGACACGTTCAAAGCTGGACGGGCACTTCCTTCCACTCAGACTTGAGTTCCAGGACCCCGAACCATGTCTGTCGAAGATGGTAATGACGGCCACAGCGCTGCCCATAATACTTATTGCTTTGATAGGAATTGGACAAAATCAAGCTGAGATTTAAAGTACTGTGGCTGAGAAAGGATGAAAGTTCGTTTTTTATGTAGTAAGTGTTTTATTTGTCGAGTCCACAAGCCTTTTTAGTAGTTACTGGTGCTGGGATGGTGCCATGCATTGTACACATTGGACAAACACTGTCTCATCGCTGGGCGTGACCCCCAGGCCAGATGTCATGGCTTGTTCTGGCTGTGCTTTTACAAAACCTTGAAACTCCTTGGCTCAGCCAGTGGTCCCGAACTGTCCCTGCCGCCCCACGGCTGCCCGAGGAAGGGCTGCCCAGCCATGGGACACGCCCATCTCCCTCCCTTCGTTACCTGCCCGGCCCTGCAGGTGTTTGTGTTTCCTTTTTACTTATTTATTTATTTGGTTGCGCCGGGTCTTAGTTGCAGCAGGAGGCATCTTGTTCCCTGACCAGGGGTCGAAACTGGGCCCCCTGCATGGGGAGCGCGGAGTCTTAACCACTGCGCCACCAGGGAAGTCCCCAGCTGCTTGTGTTTCTGACCCTGATAGAAGATAGAAAACAACATTAAATATGATCCTTGCCGTCAAGGAGCTTTAATCTACTCAAGATCATGATAACTAACACTTATGAAAGGTTTTTATTCTCGCCTAATTATTTATCCAGCCAAGCTTGACTACTTGGAATCTTATTTCAGCTCCTGGTCCTGACAGCTGGGACAGCACACCTGGTCCTGCATCCTGGTCCTGACAGGTGGGACAGCACACCTGGTCCTGCATCCTGGTCCTGACAGCTGGGACAGCACACCTGGTCCTGCATCCTGGTCCTGACAGCCCAGCCTGGGGACACGGGCGGGGAATCAGACTCCTGGGTTTTGCCCTGGACCTGCTGCTTTGGGCAAATCAGTTCCTCTTACTAAAACTTTATCGTTCCTTCATCTGTCAAATTATGTGGTGGGGTCTTCAGATCAATAAATCAATCAGCCATCAAATTTGTATCACCTAGGAACGGAAGTCAGATAACATCTCCTTTAAAAATATCAGTGTGTACAAAGTTTTGCAGAAAGATGGGTAAGTCTGACTGCATCACAGTGTAAAAACTCTATGCGAAAGACTATGAAAGTTAAAAGAGAAGTGACCAACAGGGAGGAGGTGTGCAGAGCTTCAGTGTCTGTCACCTGTAACAAGCCTCTATGAATCTGTGAGAAAAAGAAAACCCAGTAGAGAAAAGTGGGTAAACGACGCGGAGCTCACCGATCACGAGGGTCCAACCGCGGCAGCCAGGAAGGCAGCGAGCTCTTTCCCCAGACAGCTCGGCCACAGGGATAGGCCCGTGACAGCTGGCGGGAGGTGGGCACCCGGGGGTCGGACCTGCTGGGGGCTGCGTCCTGGGGTGTACGTTCAGAACACGTCGGCTCCCCCAAAATGTGCCTGCCTGTGGTTTACCGTCCGGCCTCCTCTTCCAGAGTGACCCCCAGAGAGGCTCATGCCCACACGAGGATGTCTGCCTCGGCATGAAAAATCTGGGGGAAAACCTCTCGGGTACATGGGTCACTTGTCAGTTCCTTCTCTGGGATTTGCAGTGGGTTAAAAGGATGGGCCCAGTCTATGTTCATCCTTATAGGTAAGCCGTTGTCTCAGAGTCACCGTTACAGCCCCGTTCCCATGACCCTGGGTGAAACAGCGGGTTGCAGGGGATTAGCACGCACGCTGCCGTTGTGAGACGCATTTGGGGACCCACGACTGCACCAGGTCGTGTGCATGACTCGTGGCTGGATTAACGTGGACCCTGAGTGTGACCTCACCTTTGGGACGCTCCCAAAGTTCACCATCCATCAGATGTGCCTCGTGGGGAGGGGGCGGGGCTGAAGGGGGAAATGGGGGGCTGCAGCTCTGTCCATGAGGTGTTAGCTCTGAAAAGTCCCGCGTCAGACATCACAAGATGTTCGTATCCACCGGCTCTGGATGGTGGAGGCCGTGTCACTCCTCTCACGCTCCTGGTTCTTCCCTTCGGTAAAGAGGAAAGGTGTTTGACCCGAGAAATCAAATGCGGGGGAAACCCTGGAGGCTTTTCCTGCTTCCGTCTCTTTGTGGATGTGAAGGTCCCGGCAGACGTGGTGGTCACTGCGCCCCTCCTCCTTGGGACTTGCCTCTTGCATTGAGGTTTCTCACTGCCTGCCCCTCCCGCTCTAGTTTCTAATAATGAGTCGTGCGTGGGGAACAGGGCAGCACCTCCGAGGCTCCGTGCAGCCCAGCCGTGGGGCGCCAGCCTTGCTGCGTTTCCCTCCATCCCCCTCCCCCCTGCAGCCACCCCATGTGGCCCTGGCCGCCTGGCCTGCTCCTGTTTCCAGGGAGCTGTGATGTAACGGCTCCCTCTGCCAGGACAGTCGTTTCTGGTTCTGTGTGACTCACCAGACCTGATTAAAACAAATCCCGGTACATTTCAAAACATCAGCTGTGGGCTTCCCTGGTTGGCACAGTGGTTAAGAATCCTCCTGCCAACGCAGGGGACACGGGTTCGAGCCCTGGTCCGGGAAGATCCCACATGCCGTGGAGCAACTAAGCCCGTGTGCCACAACTGCTGAGCCCACGTGCCACAACTACTGATCCCACGTGCCACAACTACTGAAGCCCACGCACCTAGAGCCTGTGCTCCGCAATAAGAAGCCCGTGCACCACAATGAAGAGTAGCCCCCGCTTGCCACAACTAGAGAAAGCCCGCGCGCAGCAACGAAGACCCAACGCAGACAAAAATAAATAAATAAATAAATATTAAAAAACAAAAAACAAAAACGTCAGCTGTTACGTAAATTGTGGGGAGATTTTACGTTATTTTCATCAGAACCTTACCAGGACTGGTTCCCATTGTGGAAAGTCACGTAGCCTGTAGTATCTCTGCTCATGGTGTCACACCCCAGTAAAGCAAGAGTGTTGTGTCTGGTTGTGCCTAACACAGACCCAGGGTGTCTGTCTGACTGTAGCCGTGCAGCCCTGGTGACATCACTTCTGAAGTTTCAGGTGGAGCCGTGTCTGTCGTACGGGCTGAAATGCATGTGTGGTTTTCCTAACGGGTGTTCCTTCCATCTTCCCTTTAGAATCAGAGCCTCCCGGTGGTTTGTACGAGTTATTGGGGTTAGTTGGGGTTGTTCCTAGGAATTTCATAGCAAGGGGGCGGTAGGAGGGGTTTACTAACAGGAGGGGACCCTGGGTCTGATGGGGTGAGAAGCGCTACAGGGATGGGCAGGGCGGGACACAGGGAGACTCTGCCCCGGGCGGTGCCGGACCCCGGTGGGCTTGCTCTCAGCCCCTCCTGCCACCTGGCTGGCTCAGACGGGGTCTCCGGGCAGCTTGTTGATGGGGATGCTGGCTGCTAATCCAGCACAGGGATAGGCAGTGAAGGAGCGGCCCCAGGAGCTCTGGGACACCCGGTCCTCCCCTAGGCTATATAATCTGTCATTCTTATTCTGGGGGTGGGGCTGCCTGTATTTTATTTTCAATGAGAAAAATCAATAAACAGTCTATAATAGGAATAGAAAAGTTTTGTTTGAGCCGAACTGAGCCCAGGAGACACCAATTCAAGAAGGACTGACTTGAGGCTCATAAAGGCAAAACCGGCAAAGTTACATAAGTTGTTTGTCAAGAAGCAGGATTGGAGCTGCAAGAAGTGGGACGGGTTGGGGTCTGAAATGGTTGCTTAGTTACACGGGGAGACCCTGGGGCCCTAAGGTTGCCGCTGGCGGGTGTCACCTGTCCTCCCTATCAGTTGCCTGGCGCACCTTGGGCCTGTGGCGCGGGTGGTGTGAAGGCCCTCACCTCCGTCCCGTCCTGGCCTTCGGCTCCCTGTTCTGGAAGCTTCTTTCTCAGGCCCTCCCATCTCGTGCTCCAGGCCTGGCCGCCCCCCTTCCCCTCCGCAGGAAGGGCCTGCCTGGCTGGCGCCCAGCCTCCATCTAACTATTCCTTCCTCTGAGTGTTTGGTGACACAGTGAAGATTAAGAAATGGCCTCAAGAGTGGACAAGGAAATACCGACATTTCTTAAGTGGGCTTCACACACAGGGAGAAACACTCGGTTATGTTTTCACGTTTGGGGAGTGAGTCACGGGCTCCGATGGTGAGACCATTCATTCTGAGCAGCCGTCGGGAAGTAGTTGGGAGCGGGGCAGGTGTGACAGGTCACGCAGAGGCCTGCGCCTTGAGCCAGGGGAGGGGCCAGACCTTTGGACCCCCTCGGAGGGGCGTCACAGTGGGCTGCCCTGGGGAGGGGCGGAACGGTGGGCGAGCTGGGCCGTCAGGAGAGGGGCTCCTGGTCACGGGGGGCGCCACGTGCAGACAACACAGCAGCAGCCCTGCTCCCCCCTCCGGCTTCTGCCCCCGCCAGCCCGGCCCCGGTCTCAGGACTTGTTGGTGGCCCCTGGTGGTCACCTTCCCGGGCCTGACACACAGACCACTGCGGGGTTGGTCTCAGCCTCAGGCTCCCAGGCCGGTGTCTCCCCCGAAATAGACTCTTGGCTTCGGGGTTTCGGAGATTGGCGCGGGTTTCAGGCAGCCTGTTTCCAGGCCGAAGCCAGCCAGCTGAACCGCGATTTCTGAAGCGGCTCTGTGGATGTCGTTATCCAATTAGTCAGTATTTTCACCACACAGTTTGCCGTAATTCCTGACTCAGCCCTGCGGGTCCTTCATTAGATATATATTCAATATTTAGAAAATATGCCTCCAGTGCAGTGGAAGGTATATAATTTCAGCTGTGAAAAGCCTCCATGTATACCAACATGTTTTTGTGTGGGAATTGGGTGAGTTTGCTTAGTTTTCTGGCTAATTCATCTCTGGAAGGAGACAGTCTTTCCTGGGAAGTAAATATAGAAATCATGTGGTCCTCCTGCCGGCCTCCTGGTGACAGCTTTTCTAGAGCCTTATGAAGCGCTGGGGTTGGATACTTGATCATTTGAGCATCTCTCTCAGGCTGACTGATTTCCACCCACCATCCTCGTGCTCTGGTTTCTGCTGGCCCGTGTGCTTGGCGAATTCTTCCTCGCATTGTCCGTGTTCTGGCATCGTTATCCATGTTTCATTCTGCAGAGGCTACTGTAGTTGCGCTGTAACGTGAACAGCTGGGGGCGCACCAGGATGTATACCTGTTGTAGAGAGGGGCTGTTTCGTGGGGGGAACGTCGGGAGAGGAACCAACAGCCTCGGTGAGGTTAGCAGGTTGGGGGCAGATGCAGAAATTGGACGGGTCCCTGACAGGCTGCCCAGCCCGCCCCTCTGCCTCCTCGGAACCTGGGCCTCCGTTACCTTTACTGTCCCTTCTTCATAAATGCCCCCTGCCGGCACCAACACCCCCCCCCCAGCACAGGGACCGTCTGGCCTGTGACCCCATCCCCCTCCTGACGCTCCAGGGGACACGGGGTCGCTGTGCTGTGCTCTGGACCATGGGAGCCCTCGGCCCCTGGCTCACAGGGCAGTACTTATCTGGTCAGCGACTCAGGACTCCCTGCCCTTCTCTTTGTGTGAGGAGCTGACAGGCTGGGTCCCCGGGCCGGGGAACTGGGCTCACATCTCAGACCTGCGGGTGAGCTTCTTTCTCCGACGCTGTAAGCCTCGTCTCCCTTCCTCGGGCTCTCTCGTTTCACTGCCGGGTCACTCGCTTGGCCCATCTCGCCCGCACCTCCATACTGACTACATCAACTCAGCCTGGAGTCGTTGCTTCTCGTCGATGGGCTGGTTCCCTGACTTCCACGTGGGGAAACCATGCCCCATCCTCCCTGTGTCCTCCCAGCCCCTCCCCAGGCAGCACGCGGGGGACCCACCCGGGCCTGCTTTCCAGGGGAGCCGGGCCTCTGTGGCCCCCGTGGGACAGGTGGTGGCAGGTAACCCGCCTGCGCGAGCTGAGCTGGAACCTGCTCCCCGTAGGGAGGTCTGAGCCCCAGCACCCACCCCCAACCCACGACCAGAGACGAGGCTCCATCTCTGCACAGGCCCTGATGATGTGCGTCGTGGGGGGGTCATGGCGGGAAACCGGACGGAGACCCGCCTTTGATCACTGCTGCCTTTTTTCACGTTGAAGTCGCAGGAACGATTGTATCTGCTTCATCTGCAGCCTCGTCTGGAAACTTACTTTTGTCAGAAACGTCCCTGTTGTTTTCGCTCCCGCGCGTTTCACAAGGGGGGCAGTGGCGGCCGGAGCTCCGTCCTGTCCAGCCCGGTCCCGGCCTCCCGCCCGGGCGCCCCAAGCACAGGACTCTTTTTATCTGCTGCTGTGAACTCTCGAATTCGGAGAGCCCAGAGCAGGCCAAAAGTCGTCTGTGGTTAGAGTTTTTATTTTTATTTTGGTTCTGGACCCAGTAAATTATGGTTTAGGTCAGCCGGCATCTATCATTTTCCAGATGGTCAGTGTTTCCAAGTGAAGTGGGCCATCACTGGTGCTTCTGTGATCCAAACAATTTTGTGTTGAGAAATTTGTCCGTGGCTGAAAAATGCCACTGAGAGCCGTGCCGAGGCCCGGATTTGTCTGGGAAGAAAGGGCCTGTCGTTCCCATTGAGTGTGGTCAGTGGGGAGGGGCTCCGGCAGAGGCCAAGGGCACAGGTCCAGTGACAGGAGAGAGGGTGCGCACCTGGGCTCCCGCCTCACCGCGGGAAGTCCAGACCCTGCTTACTGGCCCTGGAAAGGCCGGTGATTCACGCAGGGAGCTCTGATCTGATCAGCAGTTAAACCCATGGGTTCCGCTTGCGGAGCGCCACTTTAGTCGTTGCACCCGAGTGAGGCTTGCAGAAGCAAGAGTGAAGACTCCCTGGGCGCAGACAGACACCCGTGGGCGTGGGCAGGGGTGACAGAAGGGGCCACATCACACACTGCTCATCATGAGGAAGCTGACGTGCTGGGGAAGGTGAGCCAGAAAAACGCCTCAAGTTTAGAAACACCTCAGTGCTATATCATCTTCTTACCCATCAAACAAGAAATGTTGCCTTTTAAAGCTATAAACAGACACCAGAACAAGGAATTGCTTTGTCATTGGATCCCTGTAAATTTGAAAAATGGTCGTTAGGGGACTTTCCTGGTGGCGCAGTGGTTAAGAATCTGCCTGCCGATGCAGGGGACACAGGTTCGATCCCTGGTCCGGGAAGATCCCACATGCCGCGGAGCAGCTAAGCCCATGCGCCACAACTACTGAGCCTGCACTGTAGAGCCCACGAGCCACAACTACTGAGCCCACGTGCCACAACTACTGAAGCCCGCACGCCCAGAACCCGTACTCTGCAATAAGAGAAGCCACCGCAGTGAGAAGCCCGTGCACCGCAACAAAGAGTAGCCCCCGCTCGCCACAACTAGAGAAAGCCCACGCGCAGCAACGAAGACCCAACACAGCCAAAAATAAATAAATACATTTATTACAAAAAAGAAAGAAAGAAAGAAAGAGATGGTCGTTAGGTGGAACCACCTCTACAAAAATTGATCTGGTAATTCGAGGCTAGATTACATGTTTACGTTCCAGTCTGACATGTAACTCGGCTAATGGTTGTTTGTTTCAGCTGAAATTCAAAACTTCCATTAGGTGACTAACGCTGGGTGAAATTGATTTTCAGCGTATTTTAGACTCTCTTTTGTCCTTGTGTGCTTTCTGACTTTAACGCTCAGGCTGCTGTGCCCCAAATCCTAACAAGGCTGATGGCGAAGTTGTTGAAGGTACGGCCACTGCATCTGACGTACCTGATGGCCCCGCGAGGCCCCTAGAAGTGGGGTGTTTCCTTGGCTCAGGCCCAGAGAGCGAGGACGCACTGCTTGCTGTGTTCGTCCCATTTTACCCCAGGGGTAATCTCTTCTTTTCCAGTTTCTCGGCTGTTGGGCGTTCTCCTTTGGAAACGCATCCAGCTCAATTTTATCCATCAGGAAATGCTATCTATTAAAAACCAAACCTTAAAGATGTTATTCGTTTTCCCTAAAATGGAGAGGATCCCGCATTCTGGTAAAACCCAAGCTTCACTGTGGTAAGAGGAGGGGGTGGATTTGTCTGGGACGGAAGGGCCCGTCTCAGCTTTAGAGACGTGAGGTTCGCTGCACTGACCCAGGGTGGGGTCTCAGCACGGACACAGAAGCAAGTGACGGGCAATGCTCGGGACCCAGGAATTCGTGGCAAGACCTAACCGACAGCTTTATTGAGGTAAAATTCATAGATCCTAAAACCCACCTGTTCAAGGAGTACAGTTCAGTGAAATTTAGTACTGAACCAAGTTATGGAACATCGCCATAATCTAATTTTATTTATTGATTGATTGATTGCCACACCGTGCGGCAGGCAGGATCTTAGTTCCCCGACCAGGGATTGAACCCGTGCCCCCCGTATTGGGAGTGCGGAGTCTTAACCACTGGACCGCCAGGGAAGTCCCCATCATAATCTAATTTTGAAACATTTTCATCACCCCGAAGAAACCCAGTACCCAAGCAACGGCTCCCCAGCCCCTGGCAGCCACCACCATGCTTTCCGTCTCCATGGATTTGGCTGTTCTGGACGTTCCACATAAACAGATCATCCAGTGTTTGCTCCTTTGTGTCTGGCCCCTTCCACTTGTCCAGGGTTTGATTTGCATTTCCTTGAGGGCTGTTGATTTTGAGCATCTTTCCATGTGATGTTGGCCGTTGTAAATCTTTGGAGAAAGTCTAGGCAAATCTCCTTATTTGTCTTTTCATTATTGGTTGCGATGGCCTCTGTCTATCCCAGGTACCAATCTCTCATTAGATATGATTTGTGAGTATTTTCTAGGGCAACCCTGGGGACCTTTCACGCATCCTCAGGGGCCGCGCAGGCAAAGCCTTGACCTCTAGTTCACCTGCATTTTGGTGGAACGTCTTGTGATTCCCCAGGAACGTGGAAATCTGTGGGGCCGGGTCTCACCCACCTTCCTGCCACCCCCGGGAGGGTGTCGGGCACAGTTTCTTGTGGCCGCCCGGGGTTCTGGTGGGGGGGAGCTGCCTCCTGCCCGCCACCCCCAGGATCGGGCTGCCCTCAGCCGCTGGTCTCTAGCAGTCTCCCAGGACGCCGTCCTGCGGCCCTTTGTTCACACACACGCTGCTTAGCCTGCAGCCAAGGAAACCCTTCCTGCTGCGCCTCGGTGGAGCCCTTCTGCACCCCAAGTCTGCTTCGGAAGCCCCGTGGGGCCTGCTGGCTGCGCGCCCTCTGAGCAGACAAGCAGCGGTGCCCTTCCAGCTCCTGGTAAGCTGGATGCTTCATCTGTGGAGCTCCTGATGGTCGACGTGGGACCCAGGGAGGGCCCAGGGAGAGGCGGGCGGCACTTTGGGTTACCTCATCCTTCTTCTGCATTATATAACCTGCGGGTGCTCCTCTGCACTCAGCCCGAGGTGGGGAACTTTCCCTTTCATGTCCCCAGAGCCCTGGGGGTGCAGCTGCCAACCTCAGGTGTACCTGCGACCTCAGGTGTACCCAGGACCTCAGGTGTACCCGGAACCTCAGGTGTACCCGCGACCTCAGGTGTACCCGCGACCTCAGGTGTACCTGCAGAGCCAGCTTCCACAGGTGACACGTGTTGGGGGCTGAGCCGTGTCCCCTTAGGGGCACATGCAGGCTCTAAAGCCCTGTCCCTGCTCCAGTGGGGCCTGGAAGTGGCAGCAGAAGGCATCACAGCAGGGAGTGTGGGTTTCAGAGTCGAGGGGCCCGTGTGGAGCGAAGGGGTGCAGGATGTTTAGGAGGTTCACCCTCCCCAGGTCACCCAGCTCCTCTCCTGATTCAGCTCCCCCCCACCCCTGAGGAGAGGCGCAGGCAGAACAGGAGCAACGGCCCCTCCCTGCCCCGCAGCTCTTATTGAAGTGTCTCCTGCGCCCCCCGGGCCTTCCTGAAGGTGGGGGAAAGCTGGCCTTGCAGGTTCAGGGCCTCTTTCCATCGGAGGTTCACCCTCTGTGCCCTGACGGTGGTCTCTTCTCGCCTGTGTGTGTGTCGGATCGAATAGGGCAGAAAGTCTGCTGAGGCTCCTGCCTGGTTTAGGACTTGCTGGTAGAGAGATGGGGAGTGGGTTTATTTCTGTTGCCAGTTTGTAGATTTACAATTAAGTAGCTGAAACAGCTCTGCCTTTGTAATTTGGACACATTACCTGCCATCTGGCTTAGCAGCAGGAGGTAAATACCCCTGAAGTCCCGAGACTTGTAAGGAGTGTTGACATGTCTCTGGGGAAGGTGGGACTCATTTTCCTCTTGCACGTCCGGGTGGAGCACGAGGAGGACCGGCTCTGGGGCAGGGTTTGCCTGGTCACTTCCTGCTGCTGTCGTGGGAAGGGGACCCGAAACCCCTGACAGCTCCAGGGACGGAGCTCCGTCCCTGCTCTGTCATACAGGGCTGAGTAGGTGCGAGGCTCATCCCCAAAGGAGCTTGTGTTGTGATGAAGTGGCGAGTCCTTCTGAATGTCGTGTTGGGTTTGTTTCCTGATCTCGTCCCACAGGCAGGTGTTGTACCCCGACCTGTATGGTTAGAACAGCACCGAGCTGGCGAGTGGTACTTGAGGTGTCGAATGATTACACTAAAGCCAGCCTGTGCCCAGAATGTGAATTGGCCTTAACGAACCTCCTTCTGCCTTGCCTCCCTGGGGGCAGGGCTCCTGCTGTGCCTGTGCCTGCAACCGAGGAACCACTGTCTTCAAAGTTTAGGGGGAAGGTTTCCAGGATTTTCATGTTTGTGTTAAAAGTTATATTTTTATGCTTTCTTTCCTTCCCTGGCTCATTAATTATATATTCTTTTTCAACATAACTGCCCGAATCCAGGAGAATGAGAAGCACCTGTTTGGCTGTGTTTTGAGAAATAAAGGGAAATCGGGGACCTTTTCAACTTTCTTAACTTTAATACCCAGAGGTTTATTTATGAAGCTCCTAAGCAGGTTTTGAAGTCAGCATCCCTTACTGGTGGCCTCACCCTGATGGGAAGGCGGCAGGGAGCTGGCTGCAGAGAGGCAGGGCTTCTTGCCGGGGGGGGGCAGCTGGCCTCCGCGTGGCCTTGTCCACACAGCTAGGCCCTAAGCAGAGGAAAGTAGGGACTTTACTGAGGAAGCGTGCAGACAGGCAGCTGCTGTGGAAAGGTGCTAATGGAGTGGGAGTATACATACACACGTGAATAGACTTCTTTCCGCGAGAAGTTGATAGAAGAGCAGAGGAGACGACAGTATAAGCAAAAAAGAGAAAGAAAAGGACAACGTAAGACTAACAATAATCTCACACAACAGAAGTGCTGGATTGCTCTGTTACCACTATTTGGCTTTAAAAAGTGAAGGTTCCCTGAAGCCACAAAGGCTGGACACGGTGCCGGTTGGGACGGGCTGGGCACCCGGAGCATGGCCGTGTGTTTCCTTTCGTTGCCTCTGTTTGTTCTTGACAGCGCTGAGCGAGGGGCTAGGACGCCGTGCTGGGGCTGCCTGCCTGCGGGGGGAGGTCCGGGGCCCCATGCCGGGGCCGCCATACGAGGCTTCATCTTAGTCTCTCATCAGCAGCTATCCTGTCTCAGGCACCGCAGTGCTGACTGCATACAGTGGGTTGAGTGTCATAGAAGGTTCTTCGGGTCGGAGGTGTTTCCTTAATGTCTGGTGCACAGCGCTCTGAGCAATGCAGAGAGGAGTCAGAGCCAGGTCTTCTCCGCTTCCAGGGAGGCTTACTGACGGGCTGCTGCAGTGTGTGAGCAGCCCTTCTCCTCTGAACTCACAGTTTCACTTTCTCCTTTCGTTAAAGACCTTTCCCGAAAGTTCTGGGATTGTCGTCTCTTTTTCTGAAGGCTTAGGGTTTTGCTGTCACTTTCTGTTTTTGAACGGACCCGCCCTGTGGCATTTCCACCGCCCACCAGCTTTGAAGGCCCCCCTCGACTCCCGCTGGGGGTGCGGGTGGCCGCTCAGACCGCCTCCCTGAAGAGCTGGGCGGGGGTTTGAAGCACTTATCCCGTGAGGGCCCAGTGGGTGGGCAGGGGTGGGGGGCCCGGCCTTGCAGGTGCGCCCAGCCCTCCCGGGGCCCAGCACAGACCTGCACCCAAGCCAGACCCCGGGAAGAGCCCGCCCCCCGCCCCGAGGCCCGCTCTGACCGCTCTTTCCCCCGCAGTGCGCTGGGGAGGAGGAATGCGTGGACAGCCGGACCGTGTACGTGGGCCACCGCGAGCCCCCGCCGGGCGCTGAGGCCTACATCCCGCAGAGGTGCCCGGACAACAGAATCGTCTCCTCCAAGGTAAGCGGCAGCCTGCGACCTCCCCGCACGGCCCTCGGCGCATGGGCCCTTCCTGGCCCGGCGGCCTCCCGCCTTGAACAGCTGGGCTGCACGCTCAGCACCCCTCTGGTTGCCCCCGAACACTGTTAAGACTTGACAAGACGTCACAGCACGTTCTCTTCACGTCCCTCTTACCTGTATCACGTCTAAGGATCAGATTTGAAGTCTAGGACGTTCAGATCCCGCCGGCACCGCGTATTAGCTGTCTGGCCGCGTGCCACTCTCGAGCCACCCCAGGCCAGGGTCTCCTCCTGCAAAACGGAGACGATGCAGGTGCCCCGGTGCCACCAGCTTGCGAACGCGCACGCTGGACGCGTGTCAGAGGCCGTCCGTTAGGAGCAGTGACGCAAAGAGGAGGACGCACGCATGTCACCGTTTACGGGGGGCGTGACCCTCTCTTGGCCCGGAGGTGGGTTGCAGGACCGTCTTCACACCTCAGAGTAACCGGTAGCTGGGTCTTGAGAATGGGGTCGCTGACTCTGGAAAACAGTAAACGGTGGCTTTGCAGGCTACGGAGAACATTCCACATGCCTGGGTGTCCTGGACACTCACACCCACGTCACAGACCCACCTAATTCACACATCAGTGTGCTGCGTGTCCAGATACCTGCAGTGGACCTGCTTAATTCTTTTATGAGTTATCAAGAGTGTCCCGTGCTTGTTACGAATACTTGACAACAGAGAAGGTTTTCTAAAGCAGTTTTTTTTTAATTTATTTTTTTAGTAGAAGTACAGTTGATTTGCAATGTTGTGTTAATTTCTGCTGTACAGCAAAGTGGCTCAGTTACACATATATACATTCTTTTTATATTCTTTTCCATTATGGTTTATCCTGGGGTATTGAATGTAGTTCCCTGTGCTCTACAGTAGGACCTTGTTGTTCATCCATTCTATATGTAATAGCTTGCATCTACTAACCCCAGACTCCCACTCCATCCCTCCCCCATCCCCCTTCCCCTTGGCAACCACACGTCTGTTCTCTGTGTCTGTGAATCTGTTTCTGTTTCATAGATAGGTTCATTTGTGTAAGGCAGTTTTCTTAATGGAATTATTTTATTTTAAAACGGCAATGTAAAATAATAACTTTAATCTCCAGAAATACAGCATGGGTAAGTCAGTTGCTCATAAACAAAATCACGGCCAAACAAACGTAGTCCGTGGGTGCCCAGACGTGACCAATGAAAGGAGAAATAAACAGGAGGACCTCATATCCAGAAATAGGTCTTTCCGGTAGTGACAGTTATAAGTTAGACATTCTCGAATAGAGCTCACCGAAGATGCACTCTGCCAACCACGTGTGCCCCCAGAGGAACAAAATCTCAAACGTATTTCTTAGAAATCTGCTCGTGTGCAGTGCAGACGCATCGAGGAATGGGGAAGTGCACTGAAAACACTCAGATGTTGCGCACGTGTGAACTTGTGGGGACAGGCGTCGAGTCCCCACGCTGCCCCACGTCTAGTCTGGGCAGGACGTTTGACAAAGCCACCTCGGCCGCTGAGTCACATCCCGCACGGCTGGCTTCTCCCCCAGGGGCGAAGCTTGGGCCCAGCTGTCCCAGCCCCGGTTCCTCCCGGGGACCTGGAAGGTTCTGTGCAGCCGCTCGAAGGAAACTTCAGAGACTCAGGGATCGGAGCAGCAAAGCCCTTCTAGACGCGTTCGGTGGACTACAGCCCGAGGCTGCAAGGCGCTGTGTTTGTTACGAAGCCCCGTCCACGCTCTGGGGGAGATAATCGAGAGCAGTGATTCCGAAATCCCATTTATGACCCCTTGCTATGATTCAGGTTTCGAGCCAATTTATCATTTTCAGGTTTTCCCTTCTAATATTCCCGCAGCCAGTGGCCAGCAAGACGTTGAGGGGCGCCGTGTCACCTCCCGGGGTCTGCTCGGCACCGCCTTTCTCTCCTGCCTTGCCTGCGGTGGCTTCTTCCTGTGTGCCCCGAGGCTCCTTGGGTTCTGACAGAGGAAACCCACCCCCGGCGCAGGGGCGCTGTAAGGATGGGTTTCGATACACGTGCAGGTCCTGGGCGCCTTTTCAAAACTGTTTCTCTTCAGGAAAGTTCCTTCACCCCAGGAAGCTGTGGAGCAGGAACTAACAGAATTAAGTCAGCATCTGCCCCAGGAGTCAGATCAGGCTGTCACACAGGAGGGGGGGGTTTTGGTGAAAAGTCAACAAGTCTCAGCTCTGAGGAGAGAGGGGACTTGTAGGATTAGTGGCTTAAAGTCAGTTCCAGGTAGATGATGGTGTGTAATTTCAAGAACAGTTACAGGCAACGTAACCTCGGTTGCTAATTGATCTCAGTACAGAAGAGATCCTCAGATGAGGACCTAGAATCCAAGTCAGTAGCAGGGTGGACAGCCGTGGATTTAGACCAGACGACGTGAACATCTGGACACACGATCATGTTCATTTAAAAACAGCTCAGGGGGCTTCCCTGGTGGCGCAGTGGTTGAGAGTCTGCCTGCCAATGCAGGGGACACGGGTTTGAGCCCTGGTCTGGGAAGATCCCACATGCCGCGGAGCAACTAGACCCGTGAGCCACAGCTGCTGAGCCTGCGCGTCTGGAGCCTGTGCTCCGCAAACGAGAGGCCGCGATAGTGAGAGGCCTGCGCACCGCGATGAAGAGTGGCCCCCGCTCGCCGCAACTAGAGAAAGCCCTCACAGAAACGAAGACCCAACACAGCCAAAAATAAATAAATAAATTTATTTAAAAAAAAAAAAAAAAAACTCAGGATGTGGAAAATACAACTTAATTTGTAAAGCGTAAGTTTACAAACAGGTTTGGAGAATATGTTTGTGGTGATGTATATATGTTTTCTTGGGAAGAGAACATTCGTTTCTACCTTAAGAGATTGTCAACAAAGATTTCGTAAGTGCGCAGACGCACTTTAGTAATAAGTTTTATGACTTATTACTTAAGGAGTAGTAATACTACTACTAGCAATAAAGTTGTAAGTTTGATTTTATTAAATCCAAGGTTGTGAAAGCATTTAGCACGTGAAAAGTTACACGAGGGGTGAAAATGCTCATCTGGCCTGATCCAAAGAAGTGCTGTTATTGGTGATCAGTGAGTTCTGTTTCCTTTTTGGGCAGAACCTGGTAGAAATGACCCCAGCACAACCCCTTGGCTTCTGACCTCACGCCGAGCCCCCAACCCAGGGCCTGCTCGAGCACCAGATCCTGGGCTCAGGGGACAATGGGGCTTCATCAAGTTACAAAATTGTACCTTTGGGCACAAAACGCATGTGGCTCCCATCTCTGCCCTCAGGATGCTGTGGAATTAAATGTTCAGCTCAGGCTGTGCTGTCCCTCCACCCTGTACAGAAAGCTGAACTACTTGTGACCTTCCGGGTCACCTTCCCTGGAGATCAGTGACCGTGCCCGGTGTGTTTTTAGGGCGCCCCGTGCACACCTGTGCGGGATTCCCCCTCCAGGCACACAATAGCCGCAGCCTCAGCGGTTTCCAGGTGCTCTGGTTTCACTCTCCGGGGCTGGCGAAGCAGGGTGGCGCCAGGCTGTCCTTGTCTCCCCGTCTCCATGTGACTAAAGGTCGACCAGGCGGGATGGCTTCTCTGCGTCTGAGCCGCCCTCCCAGTGAGTACAGGACACAGGTGACTCTCACGGAAAGAAGAGAGTGGCCGAAACCAGCTCAGTGCTGACGACACACGACCCCCAGGGCAGATGCACACTTTGGGTGTGAAGTCTTTCATGGCGTGAAAGAAACGCAAGGCTAGTAATTGTCCTGTGGAATCAGTACTCCTCAAGTTGTCTGATGGGAAAGAGATGCTCTGCTGACCTCAGACTCCTCAGCTCCCTCATAGCAAAAAAAGACCCCTTTGTTCCATGCTTGTGGCTCAATAGCAAGGATTCCAGTATTAAGTTCTATTCTACTGATCGCAGGACTCGACGGATGTAGGTCAGAGTGTTGCATTGTACATTGTAATACAAAGTATTACATTATATTGTGGCCCAAGTGTCTAAGCAAATATTTGGATCTTTACAATTTAGCAGAGATCAAAAATGTACAATTGGGGGACTTCCCTGGTGGCACAGTGGATAAGACTCCGTGCTCCCAATGCAGGGGGCCTGGGTTCGATCCCTGGTCAGGGAACTAGATCCCACATGCATGCCGCAACTAAAGATTCGCATGCCGCAACTAAAGATTCGCACGCCGCAACTAAGGAGCCAGGGAAGCCGCAACTAAGGAGCCCACCTGCCACAACTAAGACCTGGTGCAACCACATAAATAAGTAAATAAATAAATATTTTTTTTAAAAATGTGGTAATGGAATATTTTAAAAATGTACAATTGGCACACCATTATCCAATTGCCAACTCTTACATGTGTAATAAAATGCTCGTTTTATTTTATTTTATCCATATAGTACTGATATATCAGTGCAGTCATGAATGTTTCAGCTGTCTCATTGGGTTTTCACTTTTCTTTACCATACATCATCAGGGATTTTGACCGTATTACTAATAATCAGCAGTAATAACTTATGACAGTCATTTATTTTGTAAAATACGGAGATCACAAAACATAATGTCTAAGCTGCAGCATGGGCCTCCTGCACCTGATAGGAATAAAGTCATCATTTAAGTGGTTTTAAATTCCAGGTCTGTACTGGTTCCCTGGTAGACTAGGATTTAGGAAACTGAAAGGGTGTCCTGAAATAGTAGCATTAAAATAGAATAAGACCAGATACTCACGTAGTGTGCTAGGGTTAATAAAAACTGATCTGCGCGTTTGGTAGGATTGTAGAAGATGACGTTCTATAATAAATATATGGAGCTTTCTAATATGGAAACTTTCAAAAACATAGGAAAATAAAGAGAATAGGGTAACAAATGTCTATGCACTTACCATCCACTGTCTGCAGTTGTCAACAGATGGCCCAGTGTGTTCATCTGTTCCTTCGTTTTCTTCCTCGAGATCATTTTGAAGCAAATCCTAAACAATATATAATTTCCATCTATAAATATTTCGGCAGATAGAAGATGGGATTTTAAGTAGGAACTTTTTCCATTAATGGGACTTTGCTACTGAGTAGTGTGTTACAGGTATTTGGGGAGGTGTTTTGATTAACTACTGGGTAGTGAGTTTGTCAGCCTGGGTGCTGAGAGACAGGGTGGGTTTCATGGGCTGGGGCCTTAAAGACAATTCCATTTTGGGATCAGTATCTCATAGAAACGAGCATACGAAGAATGAAAGATCATTCTAGGTTGGTTACAGAACCACAAAAATGAGACATAAATGCCATGATGACAACTTATATTTCTTTTAATAACTCCTTTTGAAAGTTAGTGAAAAGTAACTGAATTTCATTATGGCCCGCTTAAGAGAAAATCTCTCTCTCAAACATTTTAAAAGATTGATTTGTTTGCGCTTCTTCTCAAGTTGTAGAATTTCATCGTCTCAGTCATTTTTGAGACCAGTTTGAACCAGAACTTCGATCTTCATTACATTCCTTTAAGGCACATGCTGTTCTTAATACTCATTTTATAAACGAGAAGGGTAGAACTCAGTCATTAAATTAAATAGTTTGCTCTTACCCAATTTTTAAATATCAGGACCAGGGTTGAATATGGGGTCTGACTCCGAAGTCCGTGTTTGTTGTGGTGTGGTAAAGAGTAAACATTTTGAGAATTCCATGGAGTAGTTAAATGTTCTGACGTAGCAGGAGCAAGTTAAAGATTCAGATCATGGTTTTGGGGGTGTGTTTGTTTATTTTAAGGAAGAAAGTGCCTGTACTTTTACTGGCTGTCAGGGTTGGGATTTTTTGTTTGTTTTTGTTTGTTTTTCTGATTGAGAAACAGAGGTAAAGAAGATCTAGCAGTGTGTTCTGTCCTCTCAATTTCTGTGGCTAATTTCAGGCTCGGACCTGCCTTTTGGTTCTCAACTTGGGTGTACTCCGGTGAAGAAAACCTAGTGTGCATTTGACAAAATCCAACACCCAATCGTGATGAAAACTCTTGGAACGGAGGAGAATTTCCTCAACAGCTACCAAAAAAAAACAACAACCCATAGCTAAAACCATTCTTAATAGTGAAAAACTAGATACTTTCACCCAAAGATTGAGAACAAGGCAAAGAGGCCCTTCTCACCGTTCTTATTCAACGTCTTACTAGAAGTCGTAGCTAATACAGTAAGAGAAGGAAAGGGAATAAAAGATAAACAGAGTGGGAAGGAAGAAATAAAACTGTCTTTGTTTACAAGTGACATGATTGTCTATATAGAAAACCCAAAGAATTAACAGAACCTCTTGGAATTTATAAGCTATCATAGCAAGATTGCAGGATGCAAAAGTCAATTGCGTCCCTATATGCCAGCAGCAAACAAGTGGAATTTGAAATTAAAAACACAGCATGATTTTCAAGAACCTGTGTTTGAGATCCTGGCATTAAAGGAGCTCTTGGGATGAGTTTGGTAACCAGCGTCAAGATCCTTGGTGCCAGCTCCATCCCCTGATGGGAGCTGACCAAGGTGCTTGCGGGTCTAGATGCAGAGAGATAACCAAAGTGCTTACCGGTCCAGATGAGAGAGATGGCGGGCAGAGCAGGCTCTCCCCGTTCAGGGGGCGATCTTCATTAAAAGGCAGAACTGTCAAATGGAATTTTAAAAACAGTGTCCAAGCTCAGTGTCTACTGTAGGTTAATGACACATGGGACATTGTTGTTTTCAACACAAAGGTTAGGGAAGGTCTCCTTCTGAGGCAAAAACGAGACATTTGGCGAGTAAGTGGCCTGACTACCCTCCCTGTGTCCCTCTCCAGCCCCCTAGGTAAGGGGGAGGGGCTGGGACGCCTCCGCAGTGCAGGAACCGTAGCCAAGCTGGGTCAGACCCCCTAAAAATGGTGACTTCTGTTTTACTTTCTGTCCCCTCCTAGCCATGCTGTAACAAAACAGAGAGCTTACCAAAAATTACAATCAAAGAAAAATGCTAACCATGTGTGTTTTGAGTTAACAATCAGAGGTTTATATTTTACGAGAGACATTTTAATAGTAAAACCATTCTTAATCTACTTTGCCTTACCTTGAATTATTGGAATTAGGTAGTTGACATATGCTGCTTTTGGAGCACATGTTCTGTGTTAGCAGTTGTTTTTACAGTCAACAAGTTGATAAAAGGACTACAAACACTCAATTTTGTTTTGTATCTAAAACTAGACATTTTGTACTTTGAAATTCAGGACTGCTTATCATGTGGTAGAGTAATAGTACACAATGTAAAATGTGATCAAAATGACTCCTTTCTGTTTTTCTTTTATACAGTACACATTTTGGAACTTCATACCCAAGAACTTATTTGAACAATTCAGAAGAATAGCCAACTTTTATTTTCTTATCATATTTCTGGTACAGGTAAGTCTGGTCATCTTTTTCTGTCACCTCAAATGTAAATATAAATAAGTGGCATTTATTCTCAGGTGATTGGTTCGCTTATCAGAAGGAGTAAGGACTTGGTGCCCCTTTATCCGCAGATACTTCACTTGTTTTCTTCAAGGACAAGCGTGTTGGTTCAGAGAGACCTGTTCACTAAAACATAGGCGTGAGCGCTGTGCATGTGAACTGGTCCTGGCCACTTTCCGTCCTCATTCTCCAGTACTGACGGGAGAGCAGGGTCTTCCTAATCTTTAGGGGGGATTCTCCTAAAAAAACCATTAAGAGAAAGAGAGTTAAAAAAAAAGAGAGAGTGAAAACCACAGTGAGGTATGGATTAGGGAACAGGTCAGATGTGCTTTAAGATCAGCAACCTAACTTGTCTCAATCATACAAAATACCGTTGAAGGACTTTTAAAATTTCCCCGACAGTAATTTATGCAAATAATGTAATTAAAGTGTGGCACCAGAAGCAGAGGGGTAAACTGAAGTAAAACGTGCACTGGAGTCAGCTGGTGTCTTTGCCACTGCTGACGTGGCTTCCTAAGCACATCCCGTAATTAAGGAGAACTGCCCTCAGTTTTATAGTAAAAATTCATATCTAATTTACCTCCGGTGGTGGGATGAAGTGGGGTAACAGTAAAGCAAGTTAAAATGAGTCAAAGCAAACGTTGGGAGGTGTTCCAGGGCCAACAAGTCCGTCTAAAGCCCCTAAGAAGTGTTTCTGAAAATGACTCAGCAGTTCTCTTCTCCTTGCAGCTGATCATCGATACGCCCACGAGTCCAGTGACGAGTGGCCTGCCGCTGTTCTTCGTCATCACTGTCACAGCTATCAAGCAGGTGAGCTTTACAGGCAGAAAGGAGGAAGGTCCTACAGAATCTCTGGTACAGGACATCGCCTTTCAGCCAAAGCAAAGTTCCCTGCTTTGTTTCAGCTGGTTCGTAGGAAACTTAGCTGACTTCTAGAAATTCACTTTTGTGACTGGTTTAGATAGAGTCTTGAGTTGAGAGATACTTGAGTTAAAAGAAGAGAGACTGTGTAATTTAGTGCTAGTTTGTCGCCCTGAGAGTTTGAAGAGGACACGGTCGATCTCACGTGGAATCGCCCGGAGACGGCACCTGAGTTGCTTCTCCCTCTGTGTCCCTGGCTGCCTGAACTCCGAGGACCTGCTCGTGCAGAGGGTCTGGGATGTGGCTCCATAAGTAGAGCCGCCCGGCGACTCCTGACTCGCTCAGTGCGGATCGTGCTGTTCTTTGCAATCCTGATAGATAAAGCCAGTGACTAACAGGAAGGACAGTTCATCTCTTAGTCCCACCATCCGTTCAGCCAGTTTAATGCTCAACCATCACCTCTGTTTAGTTCCAGAAAATGCCCGACATCTTGAAAGAAACCCCTGTACCCATGAGCATCACTCCCCATCCCCCTCCCCAGCTCCTGGCAGCCACCAGTCTACTTTCTGTTGCTCTAATTTGCCTATTTGGGACATTTCATATTAACAGAATCATACAGTAGTGATCTTTTGTGTCTGGCTTATTTCACTGAGCATGTTTTCAAGGTTTATCCACGTTGTAGCATGTGTCAGTGCTTCATTCACAGATGAATAATATTCCATCATGTGGATAGACCACATTTTGTTTATCCATCATCCACTGATGGACATTCGGGGTGCTTCTACTTTTTTTTTTTTTAATGTGGCTTTATTTATTTATTTACTTACTTCTTGCCACATGGTGTGGCTTGTGGAATCTTAGTTCCCCGACCAGGGGTCGAACCCAGAGAAAGCGCAGAGTCCTAACCACTGGACCGCCAGGGAGTTCCCGGGATGCTTCTACTTTTTGTCTATTATGGAGAACACCGTTATGAACATTCACACATAAGCTTTGTGTGGACATAGGTTTTCATTTCTCCTGGGTACCTACAAAGGAATAGATTTGCTCTAATGTTGTAAAGAACTGCCGAAGTATTTTCCGAAGTGACTGCCCCGTTTTACATTCCAACCAGCCGTGTGTGAGGTTTCAGTTTCTCCACATTCCTGCTAAGGCTTGTCGTCCATCTTTTTTATTACACTTATCCTAGCGGGTGTGGGGTGGCATCCCACTGTGGCTTTGGTTTTACATTTCCTTGGTAACTAATGATGCTGAGCATCTTTTCATGAGCTCATTGGCCTTTTGTAAATCTTCTTTAGAGAAATAGCTTCAAGTCATTGGCCTGTTTTTAAATTGGGTTGTCTTTTTATCCATGAGTCGTGAAAATTCTTTATATGTTGTAGATACAAGTCCCTTATCTGCTACAAACTTTTTTTAAAATGATTTATTTATTTACTTATTTATTTGTTTTGGCTGCGCCGGGTCTTAGTTGCGGCATGCGGGATCTTTTAGTTGCGGCATGCAAACTCTTAGTTGCGGCATGCATGCGGGATCTAGTTCCCCGACTAGGGATGGAACCCTAGCCCCCTGCATTGGGAGCGCAGAGTCTTACCCACTGGACCACCAGGGAAGTAAGTCCCTGCTGCAAACTTTTGAACACGATGCCATTTGCATTTGAAATAATTTACAGAAAGACAGCATCGAGTTAAATTCTTGATGGTCACATCGTTGCTGACAAAGCCATGCTTTCTGTGTTAGTTTCTAAATAAAAAATTAAAAAACTGAACACACATGTCACATGAGACATGGTACAAGTGACAGTGGGTGACAGTGGGAATGAGGTGACGCATGGCAGAGTGATTGACTCCAGACCAAGAAAACATGAAGAATGGAGTCTCAAGGTGACCTCTGTGAGTGTAAGGGCGGTACCTGCTGCTTTCCCAGCTAGTCTTCAGCGTGAATGTCTGGACTGGTCTGTATTTAATACAGAACCGTGAGCAGCGTTTAAGGATTCCTTTGTGATCATTTGGGTTTTACTTTCCACTCACCAGTCATCTGGAAACACAGATTTGAACAACGATATGATTTTACTTCATACCCATGAAATTGGCTTTTAAATGTAAAAGTCTGAAGAGCAGGTGGGATTAAGATGTGGTCAGACAGGCATCCACACACTGCTGGGAGCATGTCGGCACCGTCTTGGGGAACAGTTTGGAATATCTGGCGAAGCTGAGGACGTGATTCAGGGACCCACAGATGGAGCCTGGTCTAGGCACTTAGCACATACTGTGTGAGCATCTTAGAACAGACCAGTCACCAGGGGTCTGGCGACCCGGGGCCTGATCTTAGAGGCTTCTGCCCTGAGACAGTGATGCAGGCAGAGCCGAAGGAGCACCGAGCCAGCCCCAAGAGCATCCTGACCACGGCGAGGGGCCTCTGGATACAGCCAATGTCCCTGTCCCTAAGTGTGTGCCCTTGAACTCCCCGCCCTGTGGCCACGGAGTGAGGGCGGTGGTAGCAGCTCCTGGTGGGTGAGACCAGCCCATGGGCACAGAAAGCGCCTGCCCGCCACCTCGGCCAGGACACGGTGCCAGGCAGGTGGGAGCACTGCCCTCCGCAGCCCGGGTCCATCCTGGCTCGACCCTCAGACGTCGGCCAGCAGACCCGAAGGGCCTGAGGAGAGGACGAAGGAGGTCCCTTGTCAGAGCTGTGACCTTCCAGGACCACCCGTCCCCAAGCTCACCTCCAGCTCTGCCAGCCCCCCGCTGCCCTCCTGACCGAGCCCTGCCTCCCCGCCTTTCTCCTCAGCCCCCTCCTCCCTCTGCATGCAAAGCCCCTCCCACAAAGCCCACCGCCTGGCCAGCTCCCGTGCTCCCGTCCTCCTCTGGGTGCTGAGCAGCATCTGACGACATCGGGCGCCTCTGCGTGACCCTTGCAGCGCTCACCTGGGTGGGCACAGCCCCTTGGTGCCGCCTGCTCCCCTGCCTGCCTGCCTGCCCGCGGCCCTCACCCCTCCCTCGGCCGCTCCTGAGACCCAGGGGGCTCGAGCAGCTCTCGGCCCCCCAGGGACCCCAGGCACAGCCCAGCTGACCCGAGGACGAGGACGGCCGTCCGCCCGCGTGGGTCCCGACGGGAGCCTTTGGAGCCGTGTCGGGTGGGGCAGAGTCGGGTTGGTCCTGTCCTTGCGGGCCGGAGGCTGCAGCACGGGGCAGCCGGGACGCGGAGCAGGAAGGGGTCGGTTCAGGGCGCGTGTCCCTGTGCAGGACGCGCCAGGACTTGCCCGGGTGGGGGCTGGGTGCGAGGGAAGGGAGCACAAAAGGTGACGTGGCTTCGTGCACGGTGGTGACGGGAGCCCAGGGACGCAGCTCCCGCCCACTCGTGTCCACACGCACTTGACCGTGGCCACGGCCGCGCCCGCCAAGTCCAGGAGGGGCTCACGGCGTCTCTCCCCCACCGCAGGGCTACGAGGACTGGCTGCGCCACAAAGCCGACAGCGCCGTGAACCAGTGTCCCGTGCACTTCGTCCAGCACGGCCGGCTGGTGCGGAAGCAGAGCCGGAAGCTCAGGGTGAGTCCCCGCCGACCCCAGACGGCCCCCGGACGGCCGCAAACCTGTTACGATGAGAAAACAGCGCCACGGGGCTGCTTTCTTTGGCCAAACCTTCGTCTGAAATTGTTTCATTTATTGGATGTAGGCCCACCCTCTTCCCCAAGTACTGCTCACTTCGGGCAAGCTCCTACCACTATCTTTTTTTAACTTCTTACTTCTATGTATTTATTTTTAAAGCTTTAATCGACTTTATTTTTAGAGCAGGTTTAGGGTCACAGCAAATTGAGTGGAAGGTCCAAAGCCTCCCCGTGTCTCCCCTGCCCCCGGTCCCCCATGCACAGCCTCTGGGCCATCAGGCTCCCCCCAGGCCTGTTGTCTGAAGCGTATGACATGATAGTAACCAGTCAAGACAGGGAAAGCTCTAAACACCTGTAGGAAAGTTATTTTACAGGAAGGCAAAATCATATTAGTATGATCAACTCTACTAGTTGGAAATTTATGAAAAGGGGGACAGAAACCTCCCTGAAAGCTGCATTTTAATTTCTTTTTTTCAATATATTATTGGTGTAATAATGCATCATTATGTTTAAATTCATATTTAAATTATTTAAGTGGATTATTTTCAGGCCTATACTAGCCGTTCAGAAGCGCTCACATGTGTACAGGTGATAAGTATGATTTTTACGGTTTGTCCCCGAGTCATGTCTCGCTGTGAGCCTGGGGATGGAGCCTGGCCAGCCTCCTCCGGCCTCTCCTTGGGTTTGTCCTCGTCCTCCCCCTAGTCGCCGCCCCCCTCCCCCTCCCCTGCAGCCCCACCATCCCTCTGTCCGCCCCAGGGCTGCTTTCCTGGCCAGAGGTCGTGGCAGGGCCATCAGGAAGCTGCTGTGGGAGTCACCAGCCCTCGTGCACAGGGACAGAAAGGTGGGCCTCCGCGTCCTTGAACCCGAGCCTCTGCTTCCAGGCACATCCCCAAGCCCTGGGAGGGGCAGCGGGTCAGCCTGGGGGTCAGTGGGTATCTCGGGCGTAGGACAGGGTTCAGGATGCCGGGACACTCCTGTTTCAGGTGTCATCAGCATGTGGTCCATCTTCGTTAACCTCATGATAGTTATTATATGTGTTCTATATTGGATGTATTTTTAAGTTTTTAAACCACATTTTCTTTGTTTTATAAATTTCACCATCCAGGTGTTTCAGTAATTCCCCTCCGTTAGCCTAGGTTGGCAATATTTTCCTAGTGGTCAAGGAGTCAGGAGGTGAGGAGCTGGGAGGACAGCCTCTCAGTGTGGGAACAGCAGTGGGGACCCCCATGTATATGTTAACAGGCTCTTTCGGACCCTAGGCTCCAAAGACCATTTCCTTTAACAGCTATATTTCCTTTGCAAAGTCTTCTATACTTTTAATAAACATCTCTTCAAAAACAGACCTAAACAGTACTTATCAGCAGAAAATTGAATTTTTAATGTATCGATCTCCTATGAGGAATGTCTGCTCTATATCCAGCCTGTTTTACCCGAGAGAATTTTAATGGAGTCTGTGAGACGAGGAAGGAAGCAAAGGCTGCTTGTGGCTAGTAGAAAAGAAACCTTCAATTTGTCCACCTCCAGGATTTGTCCTCGCGTGGATGGCGTCATACAGTCTGTAACTTTCATGCAGCTGAATTCCCTTGGGACTCACCCAGGTTGGGCATCTGGGCGCCTTCCTTTCGTTGCAGAGTCTGGGGGGGGGGTGGGTGGCCCAGGTGAAGGATGTTGATGTTTCTCCAGTTTGGGGCCGTTCAAATAAAGCTGCTGTGAACATTTGGGTACAGGTTTTTGTATGTGTATAGTTTCCGTTTCTCTGGCGTAAAAACTCAAGAGTTCAGTTGCTGGGTCGTCATGAAATAACGGTAAAAGGAACAGCCAAACCATTTCCCAGAGTGTCTGCACTGTTGTACCGGCAACGTGTGAGAGGCCCGTTTCTCAGCATCCCCAGCAGCATTTGGTGTTCTCGCTGTTTCTTCTTTCAGTCATTCTGATTCTCGGTGCGGTTTAAGTGTGTGTTTCCCTAGAGGCTGGTGAACATCTTACCATGTGCTTATTTGCCACCAGGACATCCTCTTCATGAAACATGTATTCATGGCCTTTACCCATTTCCTACTTGGATTATTGAGGGTTTTTACTGTTGAACGTTGAGAGTTCATATATTCTAGAATCTGGTCCTCTTGTCAGAAATACCTTAATGGGGTATTTCGCAAAGCAGAAGTTGTTCATTTTGATGAAGTCCAATTTACTGATCTTTCCTTTTATGGATGCTGCCTTTCATGTGAAGGTTAAGAACTCTTTGCCAAGCCCTGGAGCCCAAAGGTTTTCTCCTGTTTTTTCTTCCTGAAAGTTGTATAGTTTTATGTTTTAGATTTAACTTCCTGATCCATTTTGTGTTACTTTTTATGTCAGGTGTGAGGTTTAGGTGAAAGTCCCTTTTTTGCCCAGGTCTGACCAAGTGCTCATCTGTTGGGAAGGCTGTCCCTCCTCCATCGAGTGGCTTTCGTACCTTTGTCCGAAGTCAGTTAAGCGTATTTTCGTGGGTCTGTTTCTGGGCTCTCTGCTGCGTCGCGACGGTCTGTGCCGGTCTTCTGCGGGGGCCACTCGGGACCACCCAGCCCTGATCACTGCGGCTTGTCACAGCCTTCGTGCCCGCAGGGTGACTGCCCACCTCATCTGCCTGGTTGCAATACAAATGGTGCAAATATTTCTATCATTGCAAAATAGAATATTGCAAAATATTCTGTCCTAATGCACTGTGAAGCATCCCAGGTCTAAGGCTGGGGCATTGACCTCACAGGTCTTTCCTGGGTTTGGGCCAAATGTCCGGGAAGCGATCTTTCTCAGTCATGTTAGCACCCACACACCTTCCTGCAGGTAACACCGTGATGGTATCTGTGGGAGCCGCCGCCCAGAGCCTGGTTTTTGGTTCACGGTGCTGTCTGTCTGTCCTGCAGGTCGGGGACATCGTCATGGTCAAGGAGGACGAGACCTTCCCCTGTGACCTGATCTTCCTATCCAGCAGCCGCGTGGACGGGACCTGCCATGTGACCACCGCCAGCCTGGACGGAGAGTCCAGCCACAAGGTAACATTCCTGTTGTTTGTGCCCGTTGGGACCTCCCCATCCACCCCCAGCTGTGCTCTTGTGGCCAGAAGCTACACCGGGCATGAGACTCTGTGTTCAGGGAAAAGCCAGGGACTGTTTCCTCTCGTTTGCTTCTCCCTGTTTCCCACTTTCTTCCTTCCATCCTCAGCCCCACTAACGACCAGCCTCTCAGGTTAACAGAAGCAACTCCATGTTCCTTATTTAGCTGTGTCGTTTAGCGGCGGTACCCACTTAAGGATGGAAGGAAGAGATTGTTGGAATTTTGAAGTTTTCATTTTACTGGTCAAAGTTAGTGACTTGACTGGACTGGAATTGTGTGAAAAGTGAGTCGTGAGTCTAGATTTTGCCCGACTGTTACATCAGTGAGTGTCTTTTTTTTTTTTTTAATTTATTTATTATATTTATTTTTGGTTGCATTGGGTCTTTTGTTGCTGTGCGCGGGCTTTCTCTAGTTGCGGCGAGCAGGGGCTACTCTTCGTTGCGGTGCACGGGCTTCTCATTGTGGTGGCTTCTCTTGTTGCGGAGCACGGGCTCTAGGTGCACAGGCTTCAGTAGTTGTGGCACACGGGCTTAGTTGCTCTGCAGCATGTGAGATCTTGCCGGACCAGGGCTCTAACCCGTGTCCCCTGCATTGGCAGGCGGATTCTTAACCACTGTGCCACTAGGGAAGCCCTATGAGTGTCTTTTTGTTAAAATATCTTAGTAAGGATTTTCTGAAATTATGATTCATTTCTTATGCTCAGTATGGAATTCTGTACCAGCAGCTAGTGCTACAAAATTTTAGTTAACAATCACAAAAGAAGAAACACATCGCTATTAATTTTAAGGATTTCATTGTTTTAAAAACCTGGAAGCTTCCAAGGAGTTTATGAAAGTGAGCCTTGCTCTGAGGCTCTGGCTCCGGAAATGCAGCTCTAACAGTGCTTGAATGCTGCCCGTGGGCACAGGCGATTCTATGCCGGGAAAGCACCAAAGGGTGCCCTAATCCTTTGTGGGTGACTTGGGGTGTCATCGTATGAAGCCCTGTGGGGTTTCCCACGTTTACTCTCACATTTTCTATGTAACGAATCCCAGGAGGGGGGACCCTTCTGGCACAGTCAGCTGTCAGGGAGAGCAGTTCTGGGCTGGAAAGCGCTGGGTGTCCAGTGGCCGTTGGAGCTTGGGGTGTCGTGTCCCGTCCTCCCCGGCCCCGGCGAGCCGTGCACACCGGCTGTGGGCCGTGGGCTGCCCTCTACACCCCGACCCACAAAGGGACATCACTGCCTAGACGTGTCCCTGGAGCAGACGCCACGAGCCTCCGGGTGCATCACTGCTGTCAGGGTGAAGTTTCACGGCAGTCATCCTGGTCCAGACGTGGCCCATGTCAGCACCGGGGCTGTGCTTGGACCTCTCTGTGTTTGTGCTTGGGGGGGCCGGAGTCACCTGAGCCCTTTCCTTAAAAGCAGAGGTCACGCCTACAGTTTTCACATCTGTAAGATGGGGGCAAACCTGTGTTCCAGGGGCTCTTGTGAGGCTATAATTAGGAAATGTCCCAAAGTACCGGATGCACAAGTGCCTCCACAACGTTGCAGGGATGCTGTGATCACACCCCCTGTTGCTCTGAATCCTTTCACGCTTTGCCCGACACTTACTCATGGGAGACACGGAGGAGACTGCATCCCCTCCCCCCGTCCCTCCTTCCTCTCTCCTCCCAAGGCTGGTCCACCCATCCACGCTTCCTGGTGCCATCTGGGCCCATCTTCTCAAAATGGAGTCCCAGACCCCAGCACCAGCATCACCTGGGATCAGGTTAGAAATGCGGTTCTCGGGCGCCACCCCAGACTCACGGCCTCAGAAACTCTGGGGGCGGGGCCTGGGGTCCATGGCCCCCTTGGTTTGAGGAGCCCTGGGGTCAAGGCCAGGTGAGGGTCCGTGCAGAGAGCTGTGCTCCCCGGACAGTGACAGGTGAGGGCAGCTTGCCATGCCTGCGACAGCTGTCTGTGAACCATATACACAAAAACGAATATTTTAGGTCTCAAATTTGTTTCCTAATTCAGAGCCATCACTCTGACAGATGAATCCAAGTGTCCAGTTTTGAAGAAGAATTCTGTTAGTTGAGGACACTGGCTAAGAATGGAACAATTTTCTGGCACCTAATAGGTACCGGAATCCCGGTGGAACCTACAGTTCTGTAACCTTGTTACATTTGCAAACTCTTTATTATACACCCTGTCTCGTGTGGTAACCAGGCTTTGTAACCAGGCTTATGTATATGCCTAAAAAATTAAACATCAGTGCTGCCCTAGGACGGGAGGCCCCCGCTGCTGGGTTTGTCTTGATCATTTTGGCTGTGAATTCCCGTTTCTTGTCAATCTGCAGACCCATTATGCAGTTCAAGACACAAAGGGGTTTCATACGGAGGAAGATATAGATTCTCTCCACGCCACCATCGAGTGTGAGCAGCCCCAGCCCGACCTCTACAGGTGAGCCGGCCTCCTTCTCCCCGGGCGTCCTCCCTGCTGTCCATGCCACATGGCCTAACCGCGTGGCTGTTTGGAATGAGATTGTAAATCACTGCTGAAAAATTAGGACCTGGTCAAAAATACATTTCTTCTGTATTTTCATAGTCCAGCATCTTTCCAATCCATAACTCTTAATACAAATGCTTGAAAAGGCTTAATGGAACTAAATTTGTCCAAGAACAATGAATTTTCTGTATTTTGAGGAAGCGACTGTAAGGAAAATCATTTAAGTCATGAGCTAAATAGAACAATTAAAAAGTGGGAGGAGGGGGGAGGCGTGGTTTAGCCTCACACCCCTGTGTTTCCAGTACAGAATCCCAGCCCTTCTTAGAAACAGGTCAGGGGTGAGGAGGGGGGCTCCCCAGAGCCGGGGTCTCGGGTCCTGCCCCCCCCGGTCCCCTGCTGCCCTGGCAGTGACCTTGACTGTCCTGTCCCCAGGTTCGTCGGCCGCATAAATGTTTACAGCGATCTGAATGACCCCGTGGTGAGGTGAGGATTCCTGCTTCTTCTAAACACTTGGCGATTTCATTTCTATCGTTCAATTAAAAGTGATTCTTTTCCTGATGAGAGTTTTTCATCGTTGCTGTCCTGCTGGGTTTGAGGGGGGAATTCTGCGTGACCAGAGGTCCGGGGTCCGCACCACTTGCTGGTTTCTCTCGTGTACACGTCTGGACGCGGTAACAGACGAACGACCCCGTGGAGCCGGGATTCTGCCCAGGGTCTTCTCACAGCCGTCAAGGGTAGGAGCTGGTCCAGCAGGCGAAGGGGAAGGCGCGTTTCCCCGACAGAAACGCTTTTCATAACTGAACAGACCGTGCGTCTTCAGCTAGGAGGTTGAAAGGTTTCTGACTCGGGAGCCGCTTTATTGGGCTGCATGAATCTGCCCAGACTCATCACTGGGACACAGCCTCAGTCTTAGACGTTGGGGGATGTGTCTCCCAAGGGCTCGTCCAGGCTCACGTCCCCCGGGGACCGGGGAATCTGCTGCAGGGGATGGGCAGTGGCCAGTGCGGTCACAGGTGGGTGTCCACACCTGCTTCATCAGTGGCCTCACCCCGGACCTCTGGCGGCAGGGAGCTGACTCAGCCCTGAGGTCATGGCGCCCAGACGGAGCCAGCCCTGCTCACTGCAGCTGTGGCCTGTGCTGCCTCACTTCCCGGGCCTTGGACGTTTTATCTGCACGTGGCCTCAGGTCTACACTGAGGGAACTTGGCTTTCAGTAGGTTTTGACATCGCTCTCCTTCTTCACAAATCCCACTGGTTAGAGAAATTATCTTTCTTCCAATTTAAGCAGTCACCAGATTGTCTGTGTCCTGGCATTACCTTGTGTATTAAAGAAAATACTGGGCCAGAACTAGGAAAAAAACACTCAGTGGGAAATTACTGCAAAATAAATCGTCATGGGGTTTATCTCCTTGAAAGGCTCCAGAAATTACTTGTTTTAAGGAAACAGTTGGCCCCCCTCGTAGCATGTTTTGATCACCATTCTTCATCATCAGGTCAGCAGTTGCTTTCCAGAGTCCATGGAGGCATTGCCTTGATCCTTCTTAAATACCTACTGTTCTAAAGGTAAATGCCTAGTTACTTTGGAGAAATAACATGGATTTCTGTGTCTTGCGAGGATTAATTTGAGTTTGAACAAGAGTGAGTATATTTAGACGGATCCATATTGCCAGTGAGTGAGGCTGGAAAAGTGAGCACTGCAGGCTTTCCTTGTTTGATATTTGGACGAAGCTGAAGGCTGAGCCCTTTGGGAAGATAATTACCAATGTATTTTGTATTTTGATACTAATTTCTAGTTTAGCTTTTTAAGTATCCATATGATTCAGCAGACTTCTAATATTTGGGTATTTAGAGGTGTTTATAAACTCGTGGTGTGGACAGTTACGAGTTATATATCTAAGCTCTCAGTCTTTTTGGAGTGATATTTCTTCATCTTTCTGTCCAAACTAGAAGTGAAGTACTTTTTGAAGTAAATTAATTTTAGACTCCCCAGAGACACTTTATAAAAGGGCCATTTATTTCCATAAACACCTTGGACATGAGCTGTCGTAAGTGTTTGCTAACAGAGGCTGACAGTACTTGTAACACAAACAGACAGCACATGTGCAGCCGGGCGCCTGTCCCGCGTGGCTGTGAGGCTGGGGGACACACCCTGAGGCCATGGGACAGCCCTGGGTTGGCCCGTCGGGTTGGGTCGGGGCCCCTGCCAGCGCACCCCGCTGGGCAGCCCCCCTTTCTCATCTTCAGCCTGATGTGGTCCTGAGCTGGGTCAGCTAAGTATACTGAACGCATTTAAGCTTACCACGTTCAGTGGATTCTCAACCTTCCATGGTAAAGGGAAATTAAATGCCGACAAAGTGAAAAGCAAGCTTTAGCAAATCTTTCCCTTTACCCCAAATCAACTCTTTCCCTTTACCCTCCGAAGAAAATCAGGAGAATATTGTAAATGGCAACGTTAGTGAATCTGAATTCTGCTTATGTCCCTTCTACTCTTGGGAAACGAGAAGAAATTATTACTCGGTCAACAAAGGGGACCCACTGGACCACGAGCCCCTGGAGCCAGGGCGTCTGTGTGCTGCTCACTGTTGGGTCCAGAGTGCTTGTTTTCACACGAATCGTTTCTGAATCCCTCGGTCGCTGTGTTTGCCCCTGGAGCGCCAGTACCTGGGTCGCTCCAGACTGCCAGGCCACCCGCGTTCAGGGGCCTTTGGGGCTTGGCTGCAGTGCTTGTAAATGCCACGCAGGGCCTCACAGCCTTCTTCCCTGAAAGTGCGACTGTGTTGTGTACATGAAACCCCCGAGGGTGCGGTAGAAACAGCTGAGTGAGGCGCAGGCACCACTTGGGGTCCCCGGTGCCTCAGGCCTCAGACGTGAAGCCTGTGAGGAGCGGGTGTCCGGGTTGCTCCCTCGAGTGGCACTTCTGACTAGTGCCCAGGGGCTGCTCATAGCACCCATGGGGGCCCCACCACCCTCGCTGTCGCCAGTGGAACGCGTTTAAAGCCTTGGGGTGCGGCCCAGTGGGGCTGGGGCGGGGCTGGGGCCCTGGAGGAGCTGAATCTTCCGGGATCTCCCAGCAGACAGGTTCTTCCCGCCCCCCAGGGAAAGAGCACATGCTTTCACATGGGCCCGGCTAGCTTTCCTAGTCCAAGCACAAGCAGATCTACAGCGAGACGGTTTCGTCTTAGAACAGAGTGTGTGGAGCCAGTGAGCCGCTTCTCCACCTTGTCGTGCCGACCTGCTTTCTCCATTGCCCTGTTTCTGGTCGTCCTTATCTTTGCAGGCCATTAGGATCGGAAAACTTGCTTCTTAGAGGAGCCACGCTAAAGAACACTGAGAAAATCTTCGGTAAATGTTTTAATTAGTGAATTATTAATAATAGCTTCTAAAACCAAGGACCCATTAAGCAGTTAAAATCCGTAGATTTAACTACGGATGAAAGCGTACCATGAAAGCATCTCTTTGTGCTTTGAGGGGCTGTGGATTTACGGCCGCGGTAATTTTCCTCACTAAGAAAACCAGTCGCCGCGTATAACCGCCGTCCACAGAGCCGTGACACCTCGGAGTGTTGCTTGCAAATTAAGTGCCTGTAGTTTTTGGCTCAGACGTAAACTTATATCTATGAAAGGATTCACACGGTGTAGTTCTGCAAGAAATTTCCTTTAATGGCTGTATTTCTTTGCTAGTATTTCCCACTTCTGGTGGGTTACTTTTTATGTTTTAACTGAAACAACTTATAAATAGACAAATGTGTCCCGTTGTTGGAAAACTCAATACATTAAAATCTGAACTTAAAAACAAGTGTGGATTGCTCTCTATGCAGGAAAAGAAAGCATTCCTTTGGTCTAAAGAATCCTGTGTGACTTTTTATGAACAGCTAGCTTGCCTAGAAAAATTTAAAATATGATCCGTTTTGTCCAAAATTTCGCTTTTATCGTAGCTGTGCATACTTTACGACGTAGAGCAAGACACAGTTGTGGTGTTGTTCTAACATCTGCTCTGTACTTTATAGGTGTTGCTATTTACACGGGCATGGAAACCAAGATGGCGCTGAATTATCAGTCAAAATCCCAGAAGCGATCTGCTGTCGAAAAGTAAGCTGAGTGCCCCATGGTTCGAAACATGTAAGAACCCATCCGTGGCTTCCCGCTGTCGCAAACCCCCGCAGATGGGGAACCATTTTCCTCTTAGTCTTACTAGCAACTCCTTCATGGGATCTGATGGACAGTCAAGCGGGTTATTTAGACCTTAGATTGACAGTCTTACTTTGTGGGGACGTAAATGGCCATGCACCCTCAGCCACGTCTGCAGGCTCCCGCCCCCGCGTGGACACCTGGAGTTCTGGGTCAAGGTCAGTTGTGGGTGCCCAGCATCTCCTCCCACCATTTCATGAAAAAGTGAAAGTTCAGTCACTTTTCTGATACGGGTTCAGTGAGGAAAGCATTAGCAGAGGGAACAGTCTTCTTTTCATTAAATGGTAAAATCCTTCTGATAGTAAGTCAAGGACACAGTTGAATTTGTAAGAAAACATGGCCCAGAATGATGTCTTCTTTACCTCTCGCTAAAGTGTGTCCTTGACTTGAAGTGTACAACTGAGTGTCCGCATGTTGTGTAATAAAGAGCTCTGGGCTCCTGGGTGATCTGTGGGGAGACTGTTGAGGCATCGTCTGTCTGCTCCTGGCAAGTCGACCTTGAAATGTGATCCTGGGTCTCTGTCCATCTGTGGCTGCCTCAGATGTGAACTTGGACAATTGGTTCTTATTAAAGAAGAATGCTTAGTTTCCAGATGTCTGCACTGACAAATTGGTTTCAGAAATAGATATTGGAAAATCAAACCTCCTTCCTAAGCTCCTAAGATACCGGCTAAGGATTCAGCACTTTTCCTACGCGGAGGGCATTCGCTCCCTCCCTCCCTCCCCGCTTCCTTCGTGGTGATGATCTCCAAGTTTGGAGCTCACTGGCTGATGCTCCGTGGTAGCAGAGATTGATTTCTGGGTGTTCTTTGAGTTAAGAGTCTTAGACCGTACAGAAGCCCTGTGAGCAAGGCTGTGCCCTCCTGCCGGTCGGAGTTTCCTGCCCTCAGCGCTTGCCCTGGTGGCCCCAGAACACGTGCCAGTGCCCACGGAGCGTACTCAGATGTAGACGAGCTTGCATTTTCACGTTTACCGTGACGGTCGGTCGGGGGGTCCTTTAAAACCTGCTGTTGTGCTGTCCCTGTCTGTTCACAACATGTTCCTGCTGACGTCTGTGAGAAAGGCGACGCACAGCTCAGGATTCCTCGGGGAACGGGAACTAAGCCACCGCCGCTGTCTTGTGTTTCAGATCAATGAATGTATTCCTCATCGTGTACCTCTGCATCCTGATCAGCAAAGCGCTGATTAATACCGTCATGAAGTACGTGTGGCAGAGCGAACCGTTCCGAGATGAGCCATGGTACAACCAGAAGACAGAGGCGGAAAGACAGAGGAACCTGGTACGGAAAGTGACTCCGCAGGCTGTCGCTATGGAAACGTGGGGAGACCGGATGAGGTCTAGGTTGATGAAATCTTTGTAGTAGACGCGCTCGTGGACAGTGAAGGTGTCAGCTGCCTGCCCCCGCCGCCGGCCCCCCAGCTGTAGACACTGGTTGAGCCTCCTTCTTTGGGTATTTGAATAGTCAAGTCTGAAAAGGTATCGGCTTCCATCCTAGATTCATAAGGACACACCTTAAACACATAAAACTCAGCGCGGTGACCTGTATTATAAGAGGGGCTGAGTAGCTGCTTATTAGTGAGGTACACGGTCCCTCATTAGGTAATAGATGAATAAAAGGAGCATCTCAATGATGGGAAATTACAATAAGAATTGGTTTCATTCTTACGGAGGGGGATTTTGGCTCCGTTGCTCATATTTATCAAAAATGTTTTCCCCCCAAACCAGTGTGTTAATTTGCTGAATTGTCCTCTACTTAAAGCAGTACAGTCTTCTGGCTGGCCTACTGCGTCCACCCGAGCGGTGTGCAAATCCAGACCCGGATCCACTCAGCTCAGAGCAGGGCCGTGTGCAGATCCCAGCCTGGCCCCCACTTCCTTCCTGTGTTCAGTCCGACCTCCCATGAGACAAATGGCTCAGAAATAAGGATAAAACTATACAGAAACACCATTTGTACAGACCCCTAAATTCGGTCGTTTATCAGACTCTCGAGGGAAACTTGCAATAATCACAGTATACAGCGTCCTGCGGGCTCTCGGCTGGAGACCCACCCCCTGCTCCCCGCCGTCTCTGAGTGTGACTCACAAGTGACCTAATCCCCTCCCCAAACCCCCCACCCCCCAGCAGGTCAGATGTCGGACGGCTCCTGTCCCGGGCCCGCCGCGGTGCTAAAGTCGGGTGCAGGAGACAAATCCGACGGCCCCCGCTGCCCCAGTGGTCTTTACCTTTGGGTTTGAAGCACTTGGTTTAAAAACAGCACTTGTTAAGCTGTGCCTGACAGACTCTAAGATTTGAGCCGTCGTGATGCTGGTGGACGGCATGGGGATCACACGGCCTTCTCTTAGTTTCTCAGAGCCTTCACGGACTTCCTGGCCTTCATGGTTCTCTTCAACTACATCATCCCCGTGTCCATGTACGTCACCGTGGAGATGCAGAAGTTCCTCGGCTCCTACTTCATCACCTGGGACGAAGAAATGTTTGACGAGGGAACGGGGGAAGGGCCTCTGGTTAACACCTCGGATTTAAACGAAGAGCTAGGACAGGTCAGGTCTCCTGAATTGTCTTCTCTCACTGGCTGGCCATTGAGCCCCTCTCTTTCATGTCCCCAGGTTTCTAGAAGCTACGTGATTCTTACCACGCAGGCAGATCATCAGGATGGTCAGATGGGAACGTTTCCATTTCAGCTCATGCATAGAGATATAACCTATACCTAGTGAAAGACGGCGGCAAAGTGGTTTTTTAACTTTATGTGACAGTGCGGGGTGCTTTTGGGTTTACAAGTTATGCAGATTCATCACATTAATTCACTGCCATAAGCTCAGCCGTGGCCTTTCTAAGTGGTGCTGATTCTGGGTTTCAAGGGAGAGTTAGCAGTGAGCCTGCTCACAGGGGCTGCCCTCGGCTCTCCCGTCCCATCTCCTCGGTCCTCACGGCCCCGGTCATCATTGTCAAGGTGGGCAGAGTGAGACCCGAGTTTCAGTCTCGCGGTGAAAAGAGTTCAGAACCCCTCCACTGAACTCCTGCTCCAGGCTGACGGCTCTTGACCTGTAAAGTGGGCGTAATAACAGGTACCCGCCCTGCAGCGTGTCCCGCGGACGGAACGTGCAGGTGGGAGCCCCCGAGCGGGAGCCCAGCAGGATGCGTAGGGCGTGGACTCGCCGGGACCCTCCACCCCGTCCTGGGCCCGCGGGTCTCTGATAGCCGGCGGTGGGGACTCGGGGGGGACCTGTGCTCCCCACAGCTCACGAGGTGCCCACAGGGTCCAGGATCCCCACCTTCCTTCAGTTCATCGAGATCCAGGGTTTAAAGCTCTGTGTAGTTTTCACACTTGCCACAGTTTTCTATCGGAGATTTTTGTCCCTTGACTTGTTTGAATTCTGTCACCTTCCAACCCTTAAACGATGCTGCAGGCTTGCACCTCCCAGGCCTTATGGGATAAGCTCATCCCACCCGTACCCTTGGTTTTTTGGTCAGATCGGATCTAGGACCAAGCCCCCAACCCCTACCGCGTCTCTGTCTTTCCATGAGATGGAAGGAGAAAAGTGTAGAAAGTCCCCCCTCGGCCCCCGGAGCCAGGCTGTGTCTGGACGCTCGCATGCACGGAGCTGCAGGCGGGGGCGGCCAGCGTGCTCACCGTCCAGCCGGGGAGGCAGCACGGTTGGGTGAAGGCCCCGGAAGTCGCTTCGTTCGGTCGAGGCTGCCTTGGGGGGTCCGAGGGCCCTCAGGGGGCAGCAGCTCCCAGCCGAGCCATGTCCGCAGGTGGAGTACGTGTTCACGGACAAGACGGGCACCCTCACCGAGAACAACATGGAGTTCAAGGAGTGCTGTGTGGAGGGCCACGTGTACGTGCCGCACGCCATCTGCAACGGGCAGGTGCTCCCCGCCGCCGCCGCCATCGACATGATCGACGCCTCTCCGGGTGCCGGCGGGCGGGTAGGTGGCCGCACTCCTGGCCGTGCACCCTGCTGCCACCCGTCCATGGGCGGGTCGTGCAATGGACCAGGGGCACCTCCGGTCCTGGGGTCCAGGACCGATGCCGCCCTCCGGCGACTTGGGGGAGAGAGCTGTGAGCGTCCCCATCTGCACAGGCGTCCCCAGGTGCATCTGGCCGTCACATCAGGGCCGGGGCAGCTTTCACCACGTGGCCAGGTGGGGAAGCCGTGGGCTGAGAGTAGGGGGCCCTGCAGACCATGAGTGCTCACACACGGACACACACAGACACACACACGCAGACACGGGCGCACACGCAGACACACAGACGGGCACACACGTGCTCACAGACACAGGCATGTGCTCACAGACACACGTGCTCATATACACGGGCACACACACACACAGACACGGGCACATGTGCTCACAGACACGGGCACACAGACACAGGCACACACGTGCTCACAGACACAGACAGGCACGTGTGCTTACAGACACACGTGCTCACAGACACGGGCACACGTGCTCACAGACACACTCAGACGTGGGCACACACGTGCTCACAGACACACAGACACAGACGGGCACACACGTGCTCACAGACAGACACAGGCACGTGCTCACAGACACGTGTTCATATACACGGGCGCACACACACACAGACACGGGCACATGTGCTCACAGACAGGGGCACACACAGACACAGGCACACACGTGCTCACAGACACAGGCATGTGTGCTTACAGACACACGTGCTCACAGACACGGGCACACACACAGACACGGGCACACGTGCTCACAGACACACTCAGACATGGGCGCACACGTGCTCACAGACACACACACAGACGGGCACACACGTGCTCACAGACACACAGACACGGGCACACACGTGCTCACAGACACACAGACACAGACACACATCTGCACACAGACACACAAGGCACACACACACACACACACATACAGACATGGACACACATGCACACAGACACAAGGCACACGTGCTCACATACGCTTCACACACACACACACACACACACTGGTTCCGCGGCTCCAGGTCTCACCCCCTCCAGGAGGGCCGTGACCCTCGGCGGCGGTTGCCCAGGAGACCGTTCCGGAAGCCTTGGTGGTTGCAGAGGCTGCGTGGAGCCCCAGGGGACTGAGGGGGCCTGAGTCGGCTCCGCCTCAGCGGCCTTCTGAGAGCCGGTGCGCGTGGGCCTCTGGTGGTGCAGAGACGGCCTCTTCACCCCCGAGCCTCGGGGGAGGGCCAGGTGGTCTGTGACCTTGCGGGGCGTCCCACCTGCCTCAGCTGCCCACCTGGCCCGCGTGAGGCCAGCCCAGCCCTTCTTGACCCCTCAGTCTCGGTCGCACCCCAGGGCGCGGGACGGCTTCCGGGAACCCGGGGATCGCAGGCCCGTCTCTTCCTGTGGCCTTGAACCCCCTGCCTCCCTGAGGTCCGTGTCCGTCTTCATCTGGACCGCGAGAGAGGAGGGAAGGCAGCCAGACTCGGCTGCCACCGCCAGAGGTGGAACTAAGACTCCCTGACGCCCAGGGCTGCAGGCCTGGCGTTGCTGTTTCCCGTCTTCTGTTTGCTTTCCTTGTTTTGCGCGGATGTGCCGCAGAGCTGTGGGTTTGTGCCGCATTTGCAGGAGCGGGAAGAGCTGTTTTTCCGGGCCGTCTGCCTGTGCCACACCATCCAGGTGAAGGACGGCGACGAGGCGGACGGGCCCAGGAAGTCGCCGGACACAGGGAGGCGCTGCGCGTACATCTCAGCCTCGCCTGACGAGGTGGCTCTGGTCGAAGGCATCCAGAGGTGCGTCTGTGGTCCCGGGGGCGCGGGGTGTGCGGGGCATCTCCACCCCGACCACAGGCTCGTCCTGGAAGCGTCCTGCGTCCGGTGTGTTCTGCTGAGGGAGCGGTCACTGCCTCTATGCTCAGGGCTTCCCCCCGATTCCCACACAGTGGTGCACACGGGTCCCTCCTGCTGTCTCAGATGGGTGGTTTTTCCTCCTAACTTCTGCAGTAAATTAGTTAGAGGGCATTCCAAATAGTCACAGGCTTTTAAAGATACCAGCAGTCTTAGAATCCCTTTATGACAGGTCTTCCTCATCCATCCTAGAGAATTGACACCCAGAGATATCAAGCAACTTCCCCAAAGTCACACAGCAAGGAAAGGGTGATGCTGGGTGCTGGGGTTCTCTCACTGCTCACTTCCCACGTGTCCTATTGTGCCAACTCCACCTCCTTCGAGATCTTGTTATTGGGAGTTTTCGCTGCCTCATGACATGGGGTTGTAAGCAAACACTTAGAAAAATACTTTTTTCCAGACACATGGCATAATTTCCATCAGGGAAATGTTTTTCCATTCTCACAGTTTACTACCATGATTTAATACTGAAAGTGCAGGATTTATACTGTACAGCACAGGGAGCTAACCCAATATTTTATAGTAACTTGTAATGGAATATAATCTGCAAAAAGAACTGAATCACAGTGCTGTACAACTGAAACTACAACAATATTGTAAATCAACTATCTTTCAATTTAAAAAGTGCTAAAGGCCACACTCACCCTCCCCTTTTGCTACCTTAGTGAGTGGGCGCCAGGCACTTCTTCTCTAATTGGAACCATGTTTTTGTTGTTGGCTAAACTATATGTGTTTTTCCCATGCAATTTGAAAGTGACATCAGGTATGAACATTGTGTCACCACAGACCTTTATTCAATGTACAAATTCACACATACGTAGGTGAGAGTTCTTGAATCGAGATTTCTCTCTCCTTGGAAAACGAGTGCTCAGGAATCAAGGCGCATTCAGTCATAGAGGTCACCCTCCAAGCAGCCTCTCCTTCAGCCTGCCAGCTCCTGCCAGGTCAGCGGGACCCTGTCCTCACGGTCCCATAGTGTCTTCCTAATACGATTAGGGCTGCTGCCATGTTAGTGTATGTCTCCACCTCCACGTCCTGGAAGCTCCTTGAGTCCAGAAGCCAGGCCCGTTTGCTCTTTCCCATCCCAGCCTGGGCCCGTGTGGGCAGAGCCCTCACACGTGCTGGTGCAGGAGGGGGCGTTACAGATGAAGTGCCCCGTGGCCCGTTGGTTGAACGGGGCTATAGTTTCCTCATCAGTAAAATGGAGCGTCTGCCTGGAGATTGACGGGCTCCCAGAGTCCTTCCAATTCTGACATGGTAACCAACCTCCAAGCAGCCCCACTGATCAGTAGAGACAGGGACCAATCCTCAGACCTGCTGCCGTTCATACCCGCCAGTAAGAAGGCAGCTAATTGCGTGTGGTGCGCCAGACAGTCGGGTAAGTTGACATTCCCTGGGCTCTTGGAGAATGTTCCGAGACAGTGCTATAATTTCCCAACTTTACAATGCAGTTTACAGCCTCTGTTTTTCTGGAAGCATTTCTTTTTCAAAAGGAGAGCTTTCCCAAAGTGTAAAATGGAAACATGCTACGAAAGAGGACCATCAGGGTCCACATTGACTCCCAGGTATGTCTTCTCCTCTGCAGATTGGGTTTCACGTACCTGAGGCTGAAGGACAATTACATGGAGCTGCAAAACAGGGGCAATGACATTGAGAGGTGAGAACCCTGCCAGGCTGGGATGGAAGTGCAGGATTGTCTTTACAGAGCTCTTTCCCTGGAGAAAATACCAAAGTCTCTGTACTCCTTCCGTAACTCATTCTCCCTCTTCTCAGTAACAACCCCAAGAGTGTCACCGAAACGCCTGGAGAAGTTGGGTGGTGGTGTGCCCTCAGACAGGCTGGGGTTAAGCCACACATTGTCAGTTTTACTGCAGGAGTTGACAGAGCTTCTAGTACGTTCTGACACCCCCAAGGCCGAGCTCTGACTCCCCACGAGAGGGCCAACGTAAGCCCTTTCCCCGGGAGTGGCCCTGGAATCCTGTGTTCTCAGAGCAGGTTCCCAGGCCGTGGAGCACGGGGTCCTATAGAAACACTGAGCGGTAGCCTTGGAGGGACCAGATGGACGGGGGATGTTTCACTTTCCATATCGACTCTTAGGGACCATCTAGTCTAAAACTGCTGCTCCCAGAGACAAATGGCATGTTTTGATTTTGACTCAGAGGATGGGGTCATCCATCTCTCCTTGCTAAATAAACATCAATGGGCAGTTATGGATACGGCACACGTGGTAAAGAATGTAAGATTTGGTGGTGATGGTCTCAAAAGAGCTGGATTTTTAATTTTTGCTCTTAAGAATAATAAACTCCCAGGTTGCGGAGGTGGTGAGCCCCTCGACTCCAGAACGGCTGCTGGGCCCTAGGCCCGCCGAGGTCAGCTGGGGCTCCTCCCGCAAGCGCTCGGGGCCCCTGGGCGCCATGGGGTCACCCCTGGGAGGGCAGTGACATTGCTGTCCGGCTTCTGGTTTCCAGCTGGAAAGGCAAGTGAGAGCGCCCCTGAGGCCATAACCGCCGCTTGGTGCTCCAGAACTCCCAGGAGCCAGCTCGTGGGCCAGCGGGGCCGGCGCAGCCTCACAGCCACCCCGGCTGACGACCCCCTTGCTGTTTTAGGGACCGTGAAGCATGCAGGCGAGGGTCGGTAGTCACCCCGATGTAATGAGACGTGGAGCCGGATGACAGTAACAGCAATTTTTCAATCTCTTTTTCAGGTTTGAATTGCTGGAAATTTTGAGCTTTGACTCAGTAAGAAGGAGAATGAGTGTAATTGTCAAATCTGCTACAGGTAGAAATTTCTTTCCCTTTGGTTTCTTAAGTGATACATTGTGACTGTGTTTTACTCTGATGCCTAAATTCTATAGGAGCTTTAAGGATTTAACTATTTATTCTCTTTTTTAAAAACATGGATAAACCAACTCTAACTCCTCAACCTCAGGCCCCGTTTGTCCCCGAGCATCTTAGGCTGAGGTTTAGTCACCTTTGGTTTTTCCCGCGAGGGAAAGTCCTGTGACTCATCCCCGGGGCTGTAAACTCCCCTCGGCTTACACACGCCGCAGCCTGTATCCTGGGTCCCCCCCGCAGGCCCCGCCCAGGCGTCTGCGACCACGTCCTTCCCAAGCCCCCGTTGCTCGCAGCCCCTGCCGGGCCCCCTGGGCTCGTGTCCTTGATGGAAACAGGCAGCTACTGCTCCAGCTTTTCTCGTGGAGGCCCTGAGCTGCCTCCCGCTTTCCTTCCTAGGCCACCCCCCAGGGTGCACTGCCTGGGCTTTTCCACCTGGAGGCCCTCTACCTGGCGGGGCTTTTCCACCTGGAGGCCCTCTACCTGGCGGGGTTTTTCCACCTGGAGGCCCTCTACCTGGTCTGGACTTTTCCACTTAGAGGCTCTCTAGCGGGTGTAGACTTTTCCACCTGGAGGCCCTCTACCTGGTGTGAACTTTTCCACCTGGAGGCCCTCAACCTGGTCTGGACTTTTCCACCTGGAGGCCCTCTACCTGGCAGGGCTTTTCCACCTGGAGGCCCTCTTACTCATGTGCAGCTCTCCCAGGACATCTCCACAGCCGCCTGTAGGAAGCCTTCCTGGTTTCCTTCTGCCCTTGCGGGGCTGCAGATGTCCTGAATGCAGAGCTCTACTTTCTCCACAGTGAGCCCAGCGCAGCCCTGCTGAGTGCTCGGTGAGTGCTGCTGGGTTCGGTTTACTCACGTGTTTCCAAGTGGCATCTTACCAAGAGACGTGGCATCTTACCAAGAGACATGGCATCTTACCAAGAGACATGGCATCTGACTCTTTCGTTTCTTAAAAGTAGAGCGCACTAGGCTATGTTTTTCTCTTTGGAAACTTGCCTGGAGAGAAACCAAGCAAAGCTGCTGCCCTGAACCTAAACAGACTCAGCCTGAAGTGTGACCTGGAGAGCTCTACGTCAGCAGCATCCTAGCACCCAGGTCGAGCGGATTTCATTTCCGCAGAGTGAGGTCCCTGAACAGGGCTGCTTGAGCCTCTTGCGATGGGACGGGAAATGCCTTATTTTGTCTCCCAAGCCGGTTGGGGACATCGGGAGGTTGCTGAAGGCCCGTCTTTCAGCCAGGCCCTGTGAATTGCGCTCCGTGAGCTGGAGCACTTGGGCGTCTCAGAGCTGGCGCTCGGATCCGCGTGGCTCCCTCACCTCCGAAACAGGCTGTCAGGTGTGACGGTTCCACCACCGAGCCTTGCACCAGTGGGCGCCGTGGACATCAAGTCTTTATGTAAATGCTGCCCCGAACACGTGGCCACAGGGGCAGCGGGACACGGGAAGCACACGGCCCGTCATGTTTGGAGACGAGTCCCCTGGGCTGGTGCTCCCCATGCTGTGCGCTGGCAGCGCCAGGGTCCATCCAGGATGAAGGCCTTCAACCGCGCAAGGTCACACCATCAGTCTTTCTCTCTTGTGACTTTCCCCCATACAAACGTGAATCATGCTTGAGACAGTCCGTGAGCCGGCAGTCACGGCCACAGCCTCGGGAAGCAACGCCTCAGCTGGTCACAGACCATCTTCTGCCCCCTCTGCACATTCTCCTGACCCGCCCCGGCACAGCGCTGGAACCGAGGCGTGGACCGTGGAATCTTCACAAACAGCGACACTTCCCATCAAAAGGAGCGTGGCTCAGCCTGGAGCAGGAGCTGGGTCACGTGAAGGACTTACGTCCTCGGCATTCGCGCCGTTAGAAACCCCTTCCTGGAGGGGAGAGGCCGGGCCATCAGAACCCCGCAAGGCAGCAGTGAATTCTCAGAGACGTTGAATATTTAACTAAACAAGTTGTTCTCTAAGTAGTAATACCTCCCCGGAGATGACCCTAAAGGCACTGATTTACAGCCTCGTGGGCAGGACGGAGACCAGAGCCCCTGCAGCCTTGAGCTTCTGAGGATTCTCCCCGAGAAGCCACTGCAGCCGTGGCAGCCACCCAGGTCCCACGGCGCTTGGCGTGGGCCACGGTCACCTCACCTGTGTGTTTGCACTGCTCTGGAGTTCTAACTTCTTATTCGTTTACAAAACTGGAAAAGCAGGTCTACAGCTGGGGCCCAATACTGTCTGCTCTTGTCCTTTGCAAGTTAAATGTTGCCTTCCACTCCAGATGTTTTCATGTCAGAGGCTCTGCTTGACCAAGTCTTTAGGCTGAACACGTCCCATGTCTATGGCGGGTACAGCGGGATGACAGGTTGAGACAGTAGAAAATTTAAGTCATTCACAGGCCATTACTTGGAGTCATCTGTGATTTTTCTAGAAAAAGAATTACTGTTCAAGAAGTTATCACCACTCAGAATTGTCTGGACCACAAAACTTGTTTTATCCTATATCTGATGCCGTACGTACAAGCATTGCCTAGAAGTCACGGCTGGTGGCGGGCACGTGACCAGGACTCTTGGGTCACGGCCTGAGGGTGTGCAGGCTTCTCCTGGGGATCGGACTCACTGCTCCTCAGATCCCCACTGGGGGTGGCGGCCGTGCTGCCGCTTCTTTCCCCTCTCAGCCCCACGTGTCCCCTCCGCATGCCTGCGACACGCACTGCAGATGCCATCCTTCCTGGCCGAAGGTTGACGTTGCCCTGGGTTTAATTCCAGGACTTCCGTGAGCGTGAACCGGGCTGTGTTTTAAGTGTTTCGCTCTGTATGTTGCAGAAGATAGTTCTTTCTGGGACCAAGGACAGAGCCACGGTGGGCTCCGATGCTGCCCCTGAGTTCACGGGCCCTTGTCCAGATCCCCGTGGGGACCACCGGTTCTGGGCTTCCCAGCCCTCACCCCAGCACTGTGCCCCCTCCTCCCGGCCCCTCCTGGTGCCCTGGGTTTGGCTCCCGGGTTTCCTTCCCACGGGCCGTCAGCGTCTTGGGTTTCCAGGGACCCACCCCAGGCCGGGGCTCGGTGTTCGTGATTTCTGTCTGATGACAAGTGCTGAATAGAGCCCGGTCCCAGCGGCAGTGCCCCCTCTCCGGCCCTGCAGCCGCTGTGACAAGCCCCTCGGTGCTTCCCCAGCAGAGAGCCACGTGGTTTGCAGGCCAGAAGATTCCTCGAGAAAGAGGAGCCCCGGTGCCAGCGGTCTGTGGGTCAGCGCGGGCGCCCGCAGTTTTGTCCAAGCCGAGAGCTTCCCGACCCGTCTGGAGGGGAAAACCTTTCACCTCGAGGGGGGAGGAGCGCGCACCCCCAGCGCTGAGACATGTGACGTGACCGGGCAGTAGGTGTGGGGAGGATCGTTGGACAGGTGCTTCTCATCACTCTTGGTCACGCCCGGTGTCCCAGCAGCTTGTTACCCCATTTGGGGTCGGCCATGCCCTCTGCGTCCGTACCCCCTCCCTGGTCCCGAGGGCATTCGTCCCTCACTCACATCCTTGCCAGGGAGCAGGCGGAAGTGACAGGAGGAAGGACGCCCAGGAGCCAGTTTCGTTCCTGGTTCCTGACTTTCCGGAGATTCTGGGCTTGTCGGAATAAAACGAGGCTTTGGGGGGGGCTCTGTAGCTTTGACATTTTCCTGATCTTACAGGTTAACTGGTAGTCGACATCTCCATGACAGTCTCAGCGCTGGTACCCCTGGTTTTGTTTTTAATGAAAGCGTCATTTGAAAAATAATTTTGTCTTCCCCATAGAGTGATTAAATGAAAATCTTCTTTTCTCGTTTTTTAGGAGAAATTTATCTGTTTTGCAAAGGAGCAGATTCTTCAATATTTCCCCGAGTGATAGAAGGCAAGGTGGACCAGATCCGATCCAGAGTGGAGCGCAACGCAGTGGTGAGATGTGGGCGGCGGCCTCACGCCTCTTCTCCCTCGTGGGGGGCGCGTTCCTGCTGGGTGCCACGTGCGTGCACCGTGGGAAGCCTGGCCACGTGCCCTTGGGCGGGCACCACCCTCCGCAGCCCTCCGCTGGTGTTGGGGGGTGAGGGCGTCCAGAATGACAAGCACATTGTGATGGTCTTGAAGAAAATAGATCTTTATCCTGAGGACTTCCAGTGATTGGCGCTTAATGCTTTCCCTTGTGACCTATTTGGTTTTCTTCTCACATTTTGTTCTGAAGTGAGTGCTCAGTCTGTTCTCGGCTCATCCGAGTTCTTACATCATCAGAGCTTCATTCCATTTTGTGGCTGAATAATATTCCATCGTGTGGATGCGCTACATGTGCCACACTGTGTTTATCCATCATCTGTTGGTGGGCACTTGGGTTGTTTCCACCTTTTGGCCACGGGGAACAATGCTGCTGTGAACATGGGTGCACTTGTATCTGTCTGAGTTCCTTTGATTATGTACCTAGGAGTGGGATGGCTGGGTCACCTGGTAATTCCAATATGTTTCACTTTTTAAGGAAATGCCAGACTGTTCCCCAGAGGCTGCACCATTTCACATCCCCACCAGCAGTGCGTGAGGGTTTCAGTTCCTCCACATCCTTGCCAACACTTGTTAGTTTCCATTTTTGTTAACTATAGTCACCCTGGTTAGGTATGAAGTGGTAGCTCATTATGGTTTTTATTTGCATTTCCCTAATGACTGAAGAGCACCTAATGTTGAGCACCTTTTTATGTGCTTATTGACCATTTGTGTATCTTCTTTGCAGAAATGCTTATTCAAGTTTTTTGCCCATTTTTTAATCAGGTTTTTTTTCTTGTTGAATTGTAGGAGTTCTTTATATATTCTGAATACTAACACCTTATCAGATGTATGAATTGCAGATATTTTCTCCCAGTCTGTAGGTTGTCTGTCACTCTCTCAATAGTATCCTTTGGTGCACAAAAGTTTTTAACTTTAATCAAGTCCAATATATTCTTTTGTTGTGGCCTGTGCTTTTAGTGTCGTATTTAAGAAACTGTTGTCAAATCCAAGATCATGATTTGTCCCTATGTTTTTTTCTTTTTTCTGAGAGTTTTATAATGTAGCACTTATATTCAGGTCTTTGATCCATTTAGAGTTAATTCTGTGTGTGTGGGACAGGTAAGGGTCCAGCTTCACTCTTTCACATATGGATGGCCGCTTGTGTCAGGACCATTGGTTGAACAAGACTGTTCTTTCCCTGTTGGATGGTCTTGGCATCCTTGTCAAAAATCATTGGGCCACATGTGCAACTGTTCATTTTTGAGCTCTCAGTTCTGTTCCGTTGGTCTATGTTTGTCTTTACACTAGGACCACACCGTTTTGGTTACTTGTCCCTTTCCGGTGAGTTTTGAAACCAGGAAACATGAGTCCGTCCTCCAGCCTCGTTCTTCTTTTACAAGATCGTGGTCTACTCTGAGTCGCTTGAGATTCCACGTGAATTTTAGGGTGGGTTTTCCCATTCCCACAAGAGATGCCATTGGAGTTTTGATAGGGGTTGTTCTGAACCTGTAGATCACTTTGGGTGGTGTTGTCATCGTGGGATATTAAGTCTTGCAATCTATGAACACAGGATGCCTTTCCATTTACTTAGATCTTCTATGATTTCTTTCAGCAGCATATTGTAGTTTTCAGTCTATGAATCTTTCACCTCCATGGTTTAACTCATTCTTGGGTATTTTATTCTTTTTGATGCTATTGTAAATGGAATTGTTTTCTTAATTTCCTTTTTGGATTGTTCATAGTTAGTGTATAGAAATGCAACTGCTTTTTGTGTGTTGACTTTGTATTCTGCACCTTTACTGAATTCGTCTTTTAGTTCCAACAATTTTTTTTTTTTCGGTGGTGGTGGAATCCTTACAGTTTTCTACATATAATATCCTATCATCTAAGAACAGAAATAACTTTATTTCTTCCTTTCCAACTTGATACCTTTTTTTTTTCTTGCCTGATTGCTCTGGTTAAGACTTCTGGTACCATGTTGAATAGAAGTGGCAAAGGCAGCCATCCTTGTCTTGTTCCTGATCTTAGGGAGAAAGTTTTCAATCTTTCTCCGTTGAGTATGATGCTAGCTATGAGTTTTCATATATGGCTTTTATCAGGTTGAGGAAGTTCCCTTCTATCCTAGTTTACTGAGTGGTTTTATCATGAAAAGGTGTTGGGTTTTGTCAGATGCTTTCTTTGCATCTATTGAGATGATCATGTGAGTTTTTCTCCTTTGTTCTATTTATGTCATATATTACATTGATTGGTTTTCATATGTTGAATCACCCTTGCATCCCTGGGATAAATCCCTCTTGGTCATGTGTATAATCCTTCAGACATACTGTTCGATTCAGTTTACTGAAGTTTTGTTGAGGATTTTTGCATCTATGTTTGTAAGGGATAATGTCCTGTAATTTTCTTTCCTTGTGGTGTATTTGTCTGGCTTTGTTTGTATATCAGTATTGTTTTATATACAGTGTCCAGGGTTTTAGTAATACTTCGCAGGAAGAATAGAGAAAAGTATTTCTACTCCATGTTTCCACAAGGGGAAGTCCCATAGCTGCTTTTAAAAGCAAGGTTCTATTTATTTCTGAAGTTCCTGCTGACCGTTCACACCAGCTCTGTGTTCTGGGACAGCTCTGAATTACTATCCTCACAAACCCTCTTTCTTACCGTGCAGTTTTTCTGGCGTGAGAAGGAAGTCATACATCCTGTGCGTTTCACCTCTTAGGAGAAGCCAGAGGATCTGTTCTGTAGTTCAGGTTCATGTCTCTGATCTGTAACTTGATCACCATGGATGCTTCTGATCCAACTTCAACCACTTACTTTTTTTAAGAGAAGTTACTGAGTTATTACTGTGTGCCAAGGAGTCGGGGGTGAAGTAAGACAGTGCCAGCAGCCTGAGAGCTCTTGCCCCACAAAGGAGGCAGGCAGTCAGGAGGGCAGCGAAGTGAGCGGGGAGTGGACCCAGGAAGGATGCAGGGGAACAGCATCTCTACGCTTTCACAGCTCAGGGGTGGGGAGGGACCTGCCTTCTCAGAGAGAGGCGAGCGGGCTGCTTGCTTGCTCCCCTCTGACGGGACTCAGCATCTGGACGGTGGGCGGTCACGGAGCTCAGAGCCTTCCCAGAGTGTCGGACGCACAGATGCTGCTTTTGTCCTGCTCCTTCCCGGAGGCTCCCTTCCCGCCCTCAGGCTTCTAAGAGCTCCAGGGACAATAGGAGCTGTTAACCCGACCATGATCGTGTCCTTCGGCTGCATCTGGAGGTCGGAGAAAATATGAAAGATGTGACGCGTTCCCTGAGAGTTATGGGACATTAGAATTCATATAGTGGAAAACCTTCTTAAAATCTTAGAAACCAGTGTTCTCCCAGAATTTGGACTGATTACGTAGGAGACTCTGGCTCATTTCAGGGGATCAGTAGAGTTGGGGCTGAAGGAACAAGGGAAGCAGAAGGGGATCATCCAAGGTCGCCAGTCGGGCCATTGTGATGGTTGCTTCATCGTGACCGAAGGAAACGTCTGTTGATGGAGTGAAAGTGCTCCGTGTGGCGCCTTCGAGAGCCCAGCTTCCTGGTGCCCTGCCGCCTGGTGTGCTTGCCCTGTGTGCCCTGACATCCAGAATTAGTCTTAGGTTCTTATTTTACTCTCCTGTGGACCCGATAGGTTTGATCAATAACCGTGTGGTTTTCCTTCAGTGAGACCCAAATAAGATCAAAGTGTTGCACAAACACCCCACGTAAAGCGTCACTTTAGAAATATCACTTGATGGGACTTCCCTGGTGGTCCAGTGGTTAAGACTTTGAGCTTCCACTGCAGGGGGCGTGGGTTCAATCCCTGGTCAGGGAACTAAGTTCCCACATGCCATGTGGTGTGGCCAAAAAAAAAAGAAATATCACTTGATATTTACTATAAATTGCAAATTGCTATCCTAAAAAAGGTTAACTCTTCATTTGTCAAAATAAAAGAACAAAGTCTTATCTTTCGACGGCCCTGGTTTATATTTTGTATTCCCACGCTTACTAGTTTGAAAACTTTATAATCTACCATGATTATGTATATTTAAGGTGGATATGCTTCAGTTGCAGATGACCAGCCCTTTGAGGGTGGGTTGGTTTCTCGTTCTCTGGTTAGTCACTCTTGCTGGAGAGGGGTGTCGGGAAAGCTTTGGGAAGTGATATTCAGCAAAGTGACCCTCGAGTTCACGTTAAGTGCTGCTTTGTGTCCTGCAGGAGGGGCTTCGGACCTTGTGTGTTGCCTACAAAAGGCTCTTCCAAGAAGAATATGAAGGCATCTGTAAGCTGCTGCAGGCTGCCAAAGTGGCGCTTCAAGATCGGGAAAGGAAATTAGCAGAAGCCTATGAGCAAATAGAGAAAGACCTTATCCTGCTCGGTGCTACGGCCGTGGAGGATCGGTAAAGCCTCGCTGTGCTTGTTTTCAGAAATAATCATGTTGCAGTGGGACAGCACTGGCTACAGGGCCGCTTCGGGAGGAGCCCCGCAGCCGGTGTCAGCCGCACCCGGTGAACGCGTTCACGCGTCAGGACCGGGCAGGCCGCTTGGTTGCCTAGGGTAATAGCACAGGGGGTCAGGCTGTGCTATTGTGATGTTTGACTTTCCACGAATAAAAGGCCTGAAAGTCACACCTCCCCAGAAGAAACCAGAAGTGGTCAGCATTTTCACACCGTATTAGGAATAGTCAAGCTACAAGGCTATGTTGTTCAATTATTCTTTAGAATGGAATCAATAACTAATCTGTTCCTAAATTTGTCACTAGTTCTTTCCAAATACGAGTGTAAACATTTTAGATCTTAACATTCTCAGTGTTTTTGTCATCACTCATTGAAGGAATTTAAAATAATGAAGTAGAATATCGCAAAAACTGACAATAATAGCTGGTAAAATTCCTGGGTCCTTGGAGGAACTGGGGAGAAGGGAAGGCTCTTAAGGGCGGAGGGATCCTCGCCTGCAGAGCCGAGGACCCTCACAGGGGTCCTGGGAGCTGATGCACCCGGGGGGAGCTGACACCTCAGGACATTGAGAGTAGATCCCCGGGGATGGGGGGGAGGGGAGGGGTTGGAGTGATGATGTTTGATTACAAATTATTTCTTTAAAATCTCTAGCCAACATCTTTACAGACCCCTCTGGGCCTCGGTTTCCTTTTTGCAAAACAGGATGAAATGAGAGATGGTTTTTTCTGTCTCTAGAATAGTACGATTGTATCACCTCCAGACTTGACCTGGGAAGTTTACCCCAGAATCTAACCCGAGGCTTCCAGTCAGAATACAGATCCTTCCCTTTCCTTTCACTCAGCACTGGACAGAAATACAGTACATCGCTGACACACATCTGTCAAAAACTAAGACTCTAAAATCTAGAAAACACAGCAGGCCCCCAAATGAGGCAGACATGGTTTTGATGCCAGACCTCCGCAGATGGCAAGACAGCCTGACCGAGATCAAGAGGGCCGTTTATCCTTAGACTTGTCTTGTGGCCTCTGCAAGCCTTGGGCTTTCTACACGTGGACCAGGGTCATAACACAGTCCTCGTCCTGCAAGGTTCTGGCAAAGACAAAACGTCGCAGGCGAGCCCTTCCCGCAGCATCTGACGCGCGGCGAGCCTGTGATGCCCCTCAGCCAGTCCCACAGCCGCGACTGGCATTGCACGTTCTCTAGGGGAACCTGGGCTCCAATTTGATACGTGGCAAAATTAGAACAGTTTATGCACAAAGAAAAGGTGGTGAGTGTCACCTCTTTTCCAGGTCCCGTTTTTCCCTGGTTGAGACTTTTTTGGTTGGCGGTTATGATGGGCCTTCTTATAATAGCGTAAAATCCTCTCTGAGTAGCAAGTCCCACCAGGCAGAAAACTGTGTGCTCGGCAACTGTTACTTGCACAAGATGCCATTTTGTTTCTTAATATTTTATCCCTGTGGATTTTCTGGTATTAGGAAGTGTTTTGTTGTAAAAAGTTAATACACAGCTGTAACCAGCTTCAGGTCCTTTACAGTAAATCACAAGCCAGCGTGCTTTTTAATTTGGGGGCAAAAAACGGAAACAGTTTAGTAGATCACAAGTGCTTGGAATTCTACACTTCGGTTTGCTGTGTCCACGCTGACATGTGTGTGTGGTCCCCCGCCCCCCGCCCCCCAGGCTGCAGGAGAAGGCGGCCGACACCATCGAGGCCCTGCAGAAGGCGGGCATCAAGGTGTGGGTGCTCACGGGTGACAAGATGGAGACAGCAGCCGCCGCCTGCTACGCCTGCAAGCTCTTCCGCAGGAATACGCAGCTGCTCGAGGTCACCACCAAGAGGCTGGAGGAGCAGAGTCTGCACGACCTGCTCTTCGAGCTGAGCAAGACCATCCTGCACTGCGGCGCCAGCCTGACCCGCGACAGCTTCTCAGGGTAGGCGGGACGTTTGCAGAGGGACTGGGCAAGGCCCGTGGGCAGGGCCGTGGCCTCAGCTCCCTTGTGCGGACGTGGTCCTGTCCTCTGGCCTCTAACAGCATCCCGTGGTCGGGACCATGACCAGAGCTATTTCTCTTTAGCAACTGTGACATGCCTTTTTGCATCAGAGCGGTGTGTGTGTGTGTGTGTATCCTCACTTGCAGACTGCTGGCTGAGGATGCAAAGAGACTTGATTCATGGATTTACAAAATACCATGCATGGGATGATTCCCATCTGCTTCTACGACGCTTGGGGGCTGCATCATGGATTCCTCAGGGCATCTGCCAGAGCAGGAGGGAGACGTGAATAATGCATGGTCGTTTGTCGATGAAGACAAAACAGTGTATGCCCAACAGTTGTTTTTTCCAAGAATATTCACCAATTTATTCATATTTTATCAATGCTGTCCTTGCTGGTATTAGATGCATGATCTAAGATTAGATTTCATTTGAACCATTTCAAATTTTCATTAACTTAGGTAAAGCAAAGGCAGCTCTCTAATCATATGTGAATTTAAAATTATTCATTTATAAATAGTACAACGATATTTCCCTTTGCCCTATCTGCAGAATTCCTTTTGGGGATTAGAGATACTCCTTGTAATTTTGAAACCCAGCAAAGAGAAATATTACGACCATGTTCTTTCCAAGTCACGTCACCCGGGCAGAGTAGCAAGGAGGTATTAGTTGTAACAATAAAGACTGTGGTTGGCTGAGGTGGCCAGGCAGTTCGGGAATAAAGGCCGGTCTCTTCGATAGCGGGATAAACGCTCTCCTTCTGTTGTCAAGTACCGGAACACGCCCAGGAATCCACAGTTGCAACCGTTGTTTGCCTCAGTGAAATGAGAAAGTTTAATTCACACACAATTTTAAAATGTAATCAAAGGCCTTACAGCCACTAATCTAGAGACTGTATTATTATTGACAAAACAAGAAAAACCAGTTTCTTAATCCTTGATCCTGAATGTGTAGCATCTATAGATACCCCGAAAAAGTACATAGTCTTCTCAAATCTCTGCATTTAGTTGTTGAGTAATTTCTCTGGTTTGTGTGATCTAACAGGCTCTCAGCCGATACGCAGGACTACGGTTTAATTATTGATGGCGCCGCGCTGTCCTTGATAGTGAAGCCACGTGAGGACGGGAGCTCCAGCAGCTACCGGGAGCTCTTCTTGGACATCTGCCGGAACTGCAGCGCCGTGCTGTGCTGCCGGATGGCGCCCCTGCAGAAGGCCCAGGTCCGCCGCCCGCCAGGAACCAGCTAGGGACCCCGGGGGGAAGGGGGTTACGTAGTGAGAGCCATTCATGAGCCCTGACAGCCTCGGGGTTTTTTTTAAATCTAGCAAACCACCTCCTTTTAAAAATGGAAGCAAAAATGATAGAAATTGAAACGTGAGACTGACTTTGCTCGCTGTGATTAGTAAGCGTTGATGGAATCAAATGGATGGCCCTTCCGGGTACAGAGACCAAGGGAGATGTCCGTCCCACCTGTCACGTAAACAGAGCTGTATCGAGGCGGTAAAGCCGTCTGTAAGAGTCTACGGAAGCCGGTGGGAGGCAGCTGCGGTCGAGTACCTGCTGTGTGCCGATCGCTGAGGCAGGTGCGAACCCACCGACCTCACAGGCTGTGTGCCGATCGCTGAGGCAGGTGCGAACCCACCGACCTCACAGGCTGTGTGCCGATCGCTGAGGCAGGTGCGAACCCACCGACCTCACAGGCTGTGTGCCGATCGCTGAGGCAGGTGCGAACCCACCGACCTCACAGGAACCCTTGAGGCGAGGGAGGCTGTGCTAATTTTAGGAATGAAGCACCTAAGACAGGAAATCGGGAGAACCTGCCTGGAGGGGTGACTTGGAAAGTGGCGGTCCGAGTCGGCTTCCACTCTGTCGGACTCCGAGCTCACGTTCTGCCCATTGCACCACACTCTTGTGGAAACACCACCTGACGTGTGATTTTTTCTTAATTTTTTTTTTTTTGGCTGCGCTGGGTCGTCGTTGCTGCGCGTGGGCTTTCTCTAGTTGCGGCGAGCGGGGGCTACTCTTCGTTGCAGTGCGCGGCTTCTCATTGTGGTGGCTTCTCGTTGCGGAGCACGGGCTCTAGGCGCGCGGGCTTCAGTAGTTGTGGCTCGAGGGCTCTAGAGCACAGGCTCAGTAGTTATGGCACATGGGCTCAGTAGTTGTGGCTCTCGAGCTCTGGAGCACGGGCTCAGTAGTTGTGGCGCACGGGCTTAGTTGCTCCGTGGCGCGTGGGATCTTCCTGGACCAGGGCTCGAACCCGTGTCCTCTGCATTGGCAGGCGGATTCTTAACCACTGCGCCACCAGGGAAGCCCCCTGTTGTGTGTTATTAAATATTTTTTAAAGCATATGGGATACGAACGTGAGCACATGTGCCTTTCTGGTGTTGGTAAACCTAAAATGGTCCCAATTCTGTAAACCACATTTTAGATAAGGGAGATCAGTTTCTCTTGAGTTGCTCATGAAGGAAACTGTCAGCTTCTCAGACTGACCTAGTGCTTAAGGTAAAATACTGAACACCACGTGCAAAGGGGTCATTTTTAGCGTCCTTGCATGCGTGCTGCACTGATCTGCCACGTGACAGTGTCACTAAGCATAAAACACCAGCATCGCCCTGGGGTGATTCTCAGTGAAGAGAAGCAGACTCAAGAATTCATGTACATTGTATTTGGGATAAAAATGGTTTTATTCCCGACTGTCCCTCTTAAGTGTGTGACTCTGCGTAAACCTTGTATAGTGATGTCCAGAACAGAACTAAGGATGTCGTTTGGTTTTCACATGTTACTTGGTATTTCTTTTAGGTTCTTAACTGACTTTTGCAAACTTTTATATCAATTAGTGTCTCAGTCTTGAAACAAGAAGACAATCCACACATTTTTTCCTCATCTTTTCAGTCTTACATCGTAGAACCTTATACTTAGGCACATAAATAGGAAAAAAAGACTGTAAAGAAACAGACTAAAAATTTGGAAATTATTCATTGCATTGAGTTGTCAGATTTGGTTTTGCACACATGACAAATTTGAAAAGTGAATGAACAGCTTATTTTAAAAAATAGGTGCTTGAAACCAGATAGCTTGGAATAGCAGTATCTTCTAACGGAATGCAGCGTTCACATTTCCGCCCCCCCCCCGTATATTTAAATCTGTTTCCCCCCACGTTTACATAAGGAGTGGAGCAGCCCCTGCAAATGACTTCCTGGATTTCACTGTCTGTCCTGTTGCCCACCAGCCTGCTCAGCTCATCTTACTACAGTCATTTCTTAGCTGCTTTTGCTTAAGTGTGTTTCACTTTCGACGTGAAAAAGATTTTATCCTAAGTGGATAAAATAGACTGCATATAGTAAATAATTCACTTTAAGCACATAGTTGTTTCATTTTTCCTTGGCTAACTTTACATCTTTGTCGTTTCTGCCTAGTTAGTGAATGACCTTTGCAAAAATACAACAGAGACGGTAAAATCTGCACTTACTTCTTTTCCAGATTGTTAAGTTAATCAAATTTTCAAAAGAGCGCCCTATCACTTTAGCGATTGGTGACGGCGCCAATGACGTCAGCATGATCCTAGAGGCCCACGTGGGCATAGGTAAGCCCCTCGGTTCTGCTTCCCTGCTCCTCTTGGTAACCCGGGTTTATCACGCAGCTGGACGAGAAAGGACACAGCCAAGGCAGGGCCATAGAATTTAGACACACGTTCAGGACACTGTCTGTGACACAGAGCGTTCGTGACTGGAAATCCGACAGTCACGGTTCAGCCTCGCCCCGTTTTGCCTGTGTCCGTGTCCACCTGCGTGGTGTTGAGAAAGGCTTTACTCAGCACGCTTGCTCCCTTCTTGTAGGCATCATTGGGAAGGAAGGTCGCCAGGCTGCAAGGAACAGTGACTACGCGATACCGAAATTTAAGCATTTAAAGAAGATGCTACTTGTTCACGGGCACTTTTACTATATTCGAATATCTGAGCTTGTGCAGTACTTCTTTTATAAGGTAGGAAGCCTTTCCTTTCCCCTCTCACCGTCTCAGAGCGTGTGATCGATGGCTTGTCTGTCACGATGCCCCGAGGCTACAGGGGTGATTGGATAGAAGTGACTGTCAGAAAGGAGGGGGTAATCGTAGGACCACGGGAGCAAACGCCCAGCTCTCTTCGCACAGTCTCAAAACTGAATGTGGAACCAGTGAGATACGGGCTGTAAAACGCTTGAGGAAGGGGCATTCTTTTATAGCTCCTTGAAGTAGTTTCTTCTTCTTTAATGCGGTTGCATTCTTTCCTGTCTGTACTGACACCGACGTTGCCTCCTCATTTGTCTGCCACAAGTTTCCCTTGAGTCTGTCTGATCTGAGGGTGACCAGAATGGTCCTGTGTGCACTGTGGGAGCCCCTGAGATGAGCAAAGAGTTTTAGAGCCATTGCCCGTCTTGCTGGAGAATGTGGGGCACTTGGCCCAGGTAGAGTGTGTCACGTGGCCAAGCTCTGTGACGGGATAGAAAAGTGACACCTCTTACAATGTGCCCTTGATTAACAGGCGTGTGACTTGTCTTTCAGAATGTCTGCTTCATTTTCCCTCAGTTTTTATACCAGTTCTTCTGTGGGTTTTCACAACAGGTGAGTCCTGAGGCCTGAGGTCGAGCTCACCTGAGCCTTATCCCGCTTCCCCGCATGTGTCTGTGGTGGGCGGAGGGTGGACGGCAGGGCATGCAGGCCAGATGACCCCCGTTCCGTTGCTGATCTGCTTTCATCTAAAGCATCCAGGACCAGGGAAAATCGAAGCTTGGAGGTGGCGATCAGAATTGCAAACTTTTATGCAACTTTCTGTTGTTGCAGGTTTGGAATGGCAGGACCGGGTGGGTCCGCTGTGATTTTAATCCAGGCTAGTCGACATCATGACACTTTGAAAAACGTCCTTGTCCTTCTGTATCTGTAGAAAAATGGCTCTGTGTGCATCTTAGAATGCTCGTGTTTGTGGGCCTTTGTAAATGAAAACTATATATGCATATTGAAACAAATTATCCGAAAATCTTGTCAAGATGCCCGGGTGCTGTTTTCACGTGGCTTTTCGGTCCTGCAGACCCTGTACGACACTGCCTACCTGACGCTGTACAACATCAGCTTCACCTCCCTCCCCATCCTGCTGTACAGCCTGATGGAGCAGCACGTCACCATGGACACGCTCACGAGGGACCCTGCCCTCTACAGGTACCTCAAGCAGACAGCCGCTGTAGACACGGAGGAGGACCGGGCAGCCCTACCGCGAATCCAGATGATACTTGGTTGAAGTACTTAAAAACCAGACGATTCAGTGTCAGCTGACACACTTGCTTCCACAGGAGATTCTTCAAGCAGGAAGCAATGTAATTTAAGTGAATACACTCCAAATTCAGACAGAGGATTTATGTTGCGTTTGAAATGTACACGTTAAGCCAGTTTGTATTTTACCGTGTTTTTCAATGGTCATGAAAGAACTTGGGGTGAGAGTTTCTATCCCCTTGTGACCCCAGTGGATTTATGGCCTAAATGATCCTTGCAGGTCCAAATAGGTTCCATTCAGTGAGAAAAGAGAAAAGTTAACATAGCTGATCTCAGGGTGCTCTCTTCTGCTAAAAAGTATTTTTAATAACGAGGAAAAGATTTTTCTGCTATTTTAGAACTGCACCCCGGGATCTCTGACCGATTCAATGTGTCACTGTTTATTGTGGCTTTGTAAATTAAACGTGTTATTTTCAGAACATTTTAGATGCACATGTGGTTGTAAGAAATAGTAGAGAGATTCTGTGAGGTTTTATCCAATTTCCCCAGTGGTAACATCTGACAGACCATCCTGCAGAACCGCAGGACAGGGTCACAAGCAGGGCAACAATGTGACACGCCCAGCCGTCTTACTGGAGTTTTCTCAGTTTTACTGGTCCTTGTTCGTGTGCACACACGTACTCACGTGTGTGTGCACTTAATTCTGTGCAGGCTTTTCATGTGTGTGAGTCCTGTGCCCACACAGTCAAGACATGTCGCCAGCCCCACGGCCTTCCTCAGAATCATTAGCCATTAAATGGGGTCTTGAAGTGTTGGGGTCCAAAATAATCCCTGTAGGTGATAAAAAAAGCAAGCTCTGAGTTTGTCACGTGCATTTAATGATACAGGAATAGGTCTAAGAAAATAGGAGAACACACACCATTTTAGACACACACCCAGAGGAAATCCTGCAGCTTCTCTGTGTTATTGAACTAAACTAACAGGTGTAGGAAGTCCTATCGTGAAATGCGCAGCCTGGTCCCGGAGGCCCGCGGTCTTGTCATTAGTGGATGCCAGCGTGTCCCTGTGTCCTGTGTCCCTACTGTCAGAAGCAGCAGTGTGGGCGCTGCCATCTTTCTTCCTGTCGTGATATAACAGTCCACTTTGAGAAATAAAATATTCAAACAAATTGTTCGGGAATATCCCTGTGTAGTAAAATGCAAAGTCTGGAGAACATTTTGCTTTTGCTCCCAGGAAGCTCAAACTTAATGTCTGTTGGTCCTTCCCACGGTGTCGGCTGGGGACGTCGCCCCTCACACCTCAGCGTGTTTGCTCCCTTCTTACTGTGCTTTGACCGTGATGGTTTCGGTTACAACAGCTTTGTGCTACAAGCTGTCCCAGGGCCCTTCTGGGACCAGGTGTGGTGTTGAGTGAAGTGACAGGCCGTGTGGCCGGAGGAGCCGCAGAGCACCAAGTGTGACTCGGGGGCGTGGTCAGTTGTGAAGCCCACCTGGCATCCCACAGGCTCCGTGCATTCAGAGCGTGTGCCGGCCAGTCGACAGGTGGAGATGGGGGTCTGGCCGCGACGTGGACACGCTGTGTGGGGTGACCCCAGGCGGGAGACCAGGAACCCCGTGCTCGCGGCCGGGCTTCTCCAGGACCCGCTTTTCGGGGCTTGGCTGAGCGGGTGTCGGTAGGGGCCCCACCCCCTCCGGGGGCCCTCCTCCTCCTGTCCCTGCAGCTCTGCCACCTCAGGGCTCTCCGTGAGTCAGGGGCCCCCGGATGAGGACGGCGCCCACAGGGCCGGTGGACACAGTGGGGGCTGAGTGGGTGCGTGTGCGTGGACGCGATCACAGGTTCCCACCCTTTGCCTCCCCCAGAGACATCGCCAAGAATGCTCTCCTCCGCTGGCGGGTGTTCATTTACTGGACGTTCTTAGGCGTGTTCGATGCTCTGGTGTTTTTCTTCGGTGCTTACTTCATGTTTGAAAACACAACCGTGACCAGCAACGGACAGGTTAGTACAGAACTGGGTCGTGTCGACATGGCTCCGGGATTCTTTGGGGATAGAGCTTGAATCCAGCACGATCCCGGGTCAGCGCAGTCTCAGCACAGCCCGTGGGGACCGTGTCTGGGTGTCTGCCCCCCAACTGGACGGAAGGGACATGATGGCAGAGTTCTGCCGACTGTAGGGACACCCTTCCTGAGGGGTTCCAGGCTTTAGTTCTGTAGCTACTCACCGTTAGCTATATATCTAGTGGTTCGATTCAATCATTGAGACTTGGCTTATTAAATATGGGAAATAATTTAGTATTTAACCCATTTTAGTGTTTTTTCACGTCCTTAAGTATCTGTTTCCTTCGCAACGAGTAGATTTACAGTTTCCTGGGAGACGTTCAGCTCTCTGGTTTTTTTGCATAATTTCTAGGGGTTGTTTTATTTGTATCTTGCTTTTTTCTTTTTGCCATGGCTTCCTTCCCACTCTCAGATAGTGACCACCAACACACACATGGTAAGAAATCTGTGGGTGTGTCCTTTGTGTTTTTGGAGTGCATTATAAATAAAATATTTCTCGAAAATATTTTCCAACGTGACTCCCTCTGTGTGCCTTGTCGGTAGAAATGCTGTTAGTTGCTGCCCCGTGTCTGTAGGACTGGGGTCGTCCCAGAGACGTGTGTGTCCACTTGGGTCACTGTTGCTGAGGTTACTCCCTGGATTTCCATGTTGGGGACCGCCAGCGGGGTCAGTGATGCTTCTAAGTGGACTTGATCTGTTCGGACTTGACCTAAGTAAGTAGGAAGACACACCAAGCATGTGAGGCCGGCGGGAACGCTGCTTTGACCGCGGCCAAGCTCCACCCCCGCCTGGAGAATATCCAGAGGCCCGGGGCCCGGCGTCCTGCTTCTGGCCTGATGTCCCAGGGTCCACGTAAAGAAGGGGAGCTTGTGAACAGAGGTTTACTGCATGTCCTGTTTGATGGGACACCTCTCTGCCCATTTGTCCCTCCGCGTGGTTGGCCTGAAGTTCAGAGTCTTGCTGTGTGTTTGCCCATCGATTTGTCTGTTTCTTTTTCCTTGTGACTGAAAGATGCTGTTATCTCTCATTATAACTTAAACCAATTTTTCCTAAATTGGTCTTGAGGATTTTTCAAAGTCTTATTGCACTTTTCTAAAATCTTTACATTTTTCAAGAATTTACTCTTTGTCTTAGTTTTAGTAGAATAGTTCCCGGGTGCCACCAGGCCATAATGTATCAGTAGTTGAGTCGAGCTGTCTTACTGTTTGCTCTTCTGCATCTTTAGTGAGATTTCCTTGCGGGCCCAGCTTTAAGTGAGCACCTCACATGTACCTTAAAGAGCTCAGACTTCATGTCCCGAGCATCCGTGGTCCCAGGATCCAGGCAGTGAGTCGCTTCTGCAGGCGTCACCCTCGCTCACCACTGTCGCTCCTTCAGTCGGACAGTTTCACGGTGTTTAAGCCAAGGAAGTGGAAGTTCAGACAGATGAATACTGTACAATGTCAGGAAATTAGAGCTCAAACCCAGGGTATGTGTTTTAGACCACGCGACTGCTGAATTGCTTGACGCTCACGTCACGTGGTGACATGGTTGGCCCTGCTCTGCAAGCCCACGAGAGGGCGGGTGTGAGCAGGGAGGGGACATGCACCCTGGACACAGGTGCTGGTCGCCCGAGTGGCCTCGAGTGCAGGCCGGGGGGGCCTTCCTGGCACGAGGCTGGGCCGCATCTCCTCCTGCCGCTGCTGTGGTCGGAGCTGCAGGCCCAGGTGCCTTGAGGCCCTTCCCGTGAGCCAAGGGCTTCTGCCGTTTCCTGTTTCTCTGCTACTCGCTCCTGAGGGTGCCCTGAGCCACCATGGAACCTGGATCCCAGCATCTAGAAGGGGTCTTTTCCGTGAGATGGTTACGTACCATCCCTCCCCCGCCTGCCACCTCTGTGCCTTTGCTCAGCTGTTATGGGACAGAAGTGTTGGTTAGAATCTGAAACGATGGCCGGAAGGGAGAGCGAGGTAGAAAAAACGCCAGCTGGCTGGGGCCCTGTGCTCACGGGCCAGGAGCTCTGAGGCCCCTGTGGGAACAGAGTCAGCACAGGCCACGCACACCCTGTCACATGAAAAGCTCCTGAGATGCATGGTGATGTCAGGAAGCAGCATGCGGGACAGTCGTACCAAGTGAGGTGCTGGACCTGGGCGTTTGTCCACAGCTGTGCCTTGGGTCACTGGCGCTCGGGGGACGATAAACAACCTAAAGACGTAGAGGCGTGAGAGCAAGACCAGCACTAAGCGGAGGGACACCTGCGGGGACCCAGGGTCGACCTTTATCACCAGGAGGACAGGAGCCCCAGGAGGTGGGGAGCCCCCAGGGCCACGCGTGGCGAGTGCACCCCGTCCATGGTCTGACTCTAGACCCCCGCAGTGCTTCGGGGGCTCTGCACAGAGCCTTCTCGCTCTGAATCACTGATTCTTAAATTCTTGTTTGTTTGGCAGGTAAGGGGGTTGCATCACTTACAAAACCAAAAATGATATTGTAGGCTGGTTCTGTAGTAATTCAGATAAAGCTGCAAACAAAGCTGTAAGTCAAGGGCAGCCTCAGGGGGCTGGTGATGCCCTTGGTCTTGGGCAGCAGGTGGTTCGGTGATGATAACGGTCATCGCTGTCCCCTTCCAAGGAGGACGAACGTGTCTTCTTGGTGGGACATTTTAGCTGCCCTGTTCTAGTGATGGTTGGGAGGTGACCCCTAAAGACCTAAATCATTCTGTAGGCATGTTCGTGGATCTGTTGAGAACAATTGAATCATTGATAACTTTTGAAAAAGAGAAATTCACTTGTGGAGCATTTTCTGCACAGACATCAAGAGCTGTATTATTTCTGAAGTGAGAATATAAGACAATGATTATTTTATTGTTGAACTGCGGGATATTCCTAGGTGAACGCTTGAAAGTTTGGGGCGTGTTGTAATAGAAGCCAGTAAACATCTAGAGAGCTGGGACGTGAGCGGTCCCCAGCGGGCTGAGGGCGAGAACACCAGCGCTCAGCAGAGGTTCCCCATCAGCACGTGAAGCGAATGCAGTAGATGTTCCTTGTGACTGCGATCTTGAGAAAACACAAGACGTGTGTCGTGGAATATTTTTACACATAAAAATTAAACTGGTCTAGGTTTTAGAGCTTCTATGAGCTGTAAGATTTCCTACAAGATGCTCCTGAGGAGGAGGAGAGAGGGTGGAGCGTGAGGAGAAGGAATTAAACTTGGACCTGGTGGCGGGGGAGGTTGGAGACCTCCTACTGAATCCTCATCCTCTGAGCGAGGCCCAGAAGTTCACGACGTTCTCCGCAGAGACACGTGTTACTTTAGGAAATCAGCCCTGGAGCTTCCTGGGGGGGTGGGGAACTGATATCACTTGGGAAAAAGGCCGGCCCTCAGGACACCCCTTTGAGAAAGAGGATTGGAGCCCCAGTGAATCACCCCCAAAGTCCAGAGAAATAATGGCCAATGAATTCAATAATACATTGACTCTCAGCTTGACCTGAGGGCTCCCTTAAATAAGGAACCCGAGAGGAGCTTACGGGGGTGTTACCATGACCACCTCCCAGTGAGCTGCGACAGCTGGCGGAGGGCACAGGTGAAGGCGGGCAGGTGTGCAGCCTTGCCCAGGTTCCAACCCAAATGCCCGAATCTGATTCAAGGTACTTGTGCTTTACTGCTGTTCGCCTGTAAAAATCACACCCTGTGTTTTGCTGGGCTGGGCGTGGATCCCAGATCCACCAGAATCTACCAAATCCTGGGAATCTCGGCAGTGCCTTGGGAAGCACCGTCCCACCCCTCTCAGGAAGAGACGAGAAGCCATTTGAGTGATCGGAACTTTGTCCCCGATGGCGATGCTGCTGGAGGTGCCCTGTCACTGTGCCACTCGTGCTGCACGCCCACATTTGCTGTTATCTAACAGTTTTGTAAATGATCTCTGAATCCCTGCCAAGCGGGGGTGGCAAACACATGGGCTGTGAGGGCTCCTGCCCATCCAGCTGAGCTGACGGTGCCCGCGGGGTTCAGAGCTGCCCCCTCCCTGCACCTTCACCTTTTTGCTTTTGGCTAAAAACGGTAGCTTCCAATGAAAAGGAAGCAGGCGCTGCATCCTCTTGCACCTGCTGGCCACTGCCGAGCTGCAACCCACCTCAGAGGTAAACTTTCCTGCCCCCGACATTAAGCATTGAAGAGAGAGCCGTGTTTCTGAGGGTTTCCCAGCCTGGGCACTGTCGCCGGTGAGGCCGGGAGTTCTTGGTGGTAGGGCTGCCCCGGTGCAGTTAGCAGACCCCTGGCCTCTGCCTGCTGGATGCCAGTAGCCCCCCTCCCCCGAAATGTCCCCAGACACTGCAGGTGTCCCCCACCTCGGAGACAGAATCACCTCCAGGGAGGGCCACTGTGGCTGTGGATCTGAGCCCAGTTTTGATCACGCTGATGAAGCGAAGAATAAAGTGATGAGGGTCCTTAAGTCTGTTTCCTACAAAAGTCCTGACGCTTTGGTTTTTCTCCTAGAATTCTGCAAGTAGGTTCTTTCCTCGGTAAACACCTCACAAGGCCTGCAGCCCACATGCTCGCCTGAAGTGAGTCGCGTGTAGGGATGTTTCTTCGGTTGAAAGCTAACCATACGGGAAAGCAATTTTTATTCCAGCTTGTAATGCTTTGTGACGGAAAGCTTTGTTTTCTCTTAAAGAAGAACTAGGAGCATTTTCTGAGAGGCCCAGCTCACAGAATCCGACCAACCAGAAATGGGTCGGCTCTTAGGCAGTGTAGAAATCTCAAGGAAAATAACTCTTGTAAAATAACATGTCCAAGAGGCTGGTTTGTCCCCAGGAGGAAGACTCTTAAGTGGCTGGTGTTTCCTTTTGCTTGTGTCTGTGTCTGTGGGTGAGAAACGTGTTGTCTCCCAGTGGGACGTGTGTGCTCCCCGCTGGCCGAGCCCACGTCCCGCCGGGGCCTCGTCCGGGGGCCGCTGCGTGTCCGAGGTTCTGGCCGCGGACCTGCCCCGGGCCCTTGTGCAGCTCTGTCGTGTCTCCCCTCCTCCGTTTCCATGACTCCCACGGGGCCCCGTCCCTGCGATGCCGCCCACAGGGGACGAGGCTGTCGCTCTCACTGCTCCCAGGACGATGCCAGCAGTGGTTTGCCTTCCAAGCCGACAGGTGAAAGAGGCTAGACACGCGCTCTACCGAGTGTGGGCTGGGCCACCAGGTAAAGGTCTCGTCTGCGGGAAGAGCGGGCTCGGCCCCGTGCAGACCGTGACTCTAGCTCTCAGGCGTGTCCTGCTCTGGTTTGTGAGCAGGGCCACCGTTTGCAGGAGCAACGAGGGGGCAACACCGGGGGCGGCTGTGCAGGAAGGACGGGGCGCCCACCGGGAACCACCGCCCGCCCCGGCGATGCTGCGGGATCCGGGGCCTAGCGAGCCGGGCTCGGCCGGCCTCTCTCTCACGTTGTGGCGACATCGCGGGGTCTCCGCGTCTCTGGCGCTGGAAGTGTCAGGCGGGGCAGTGGGAGGTGCTCTCTGCCCCTCGTGCGGAGTGCGAAGGAGGAGAATCCGTATTAGTGGGAGACGCCGTGGACTCTTGTCTCCACAGATGTTTGGGAACTGGACCTTCGGGACGCTGGTATTCACGGTGATGGTGTTTACGGTCACCCTGAAGGTACATACCCTGACCTGACGTGCCTCCTCCGGGCACAGTCAGCCCTCCTAGTGAGTCGTGACCCTAACCCTAACCCTGCCGGGGTCTTCTCCCCGCCACCAACTCGGCCCCGGCCCCGAGGGGCAAAGGTCAGAATTACACAGAAGGTGAAGGAGGGAAGGAGCCTATTCTGTATGAAGGGATGGGGATTAGACTTCTTTTAAATGGCAATCTGCCCCACCCCTAGTATAAGCAAAATACATCTTAATTGGAACAAATTAATGTACTGTGGAAAATTTAGCTCTTTTTCAAGTCAAGTCGGATTCTTCCTGGAATATCATTATGAAGGTCCCAGATCCTACCAACCCGAGTCTTGGAAAATCCCAAAGCAACGTCCTGGGTAGAAATACAACCGGTGCCTTGAGCCGTCGCCCGAGTCGCCCTGTGGGAGCATCTCCCCGGGATCCGGGCAGAGTCGCCGGCAGTGTTCAGACCCGGAGGCCGTGGTTTCTGGCTTCCTCCCCCAGCTGCCAGGGCTCACAGGGCCTTGCCCAGGTAACACCGCCATCCGTCACCTTTTCCCTCTTTCAGCTGGCGTTGGACACACACTACTGGACCTGGATAAACCACGTTGTGATCTGGGGGTCGTTGCTGTTCTACGTCGTCTTCTCCCTCCTCTGGGGAGGGATTATCTGGTATGGAGTTGATAATTATAGAATCGTCGTTACGTTACTAGTCTTGCGGTGTCTTTCCTCGAGGGCTGACCACTCATTCTCCGTACGACCTCGTTCCTGTGTGTGGGAGGGGCGTGGCGCCGGGGCAGGGGGGCCCGCGGGGGACGAGGCGGGTGTGGTCCCTGCTCCTTTCCGCCAGGTTCTCAGTGGGGGAGACACGCTGCATCATACATGTGACAAGGGAGGAGCAGACCGGACGCTACAGCAAGGGACCTATTTCAGATCAAAGGTTGAGGAAGGCCTCTCCAAAAAGCTGTTATTTAAAGGGAAACCTGGGAGAAAAGCACTGTCCTCATCATGGTGGGTGCACCAGGGGAGCTGGCCCTGGGCCGAGGCAGTCGGACCCCAGACAGAGCCCTTCCCAAGGAAGGGAGCCCCACGTGCAAACACCTTGGGGCAGGGCCCGGCAGCGGGAGGAAGGTCCAGCCTGTCGGCCACGTAGGACCTAGACCCCAGCCTGTCGGCCACGTAGGACCTAGACCCCAGCCTGCCGCCATCGAGGATTTTAAGCAGAGGAGCTTTAGAGTCCGACTGCACTTTTAGGAAGGTCGCCGTGGCTGCTGTGTTGAAAGTGAACTTGGGAGTGGAACACAAACAAGACAACCAGTCTAGAGACCATTGCAATACAGTGGTCAGTCCTGACGAGGGCAGCAAGTGGCTGCATCTGGCATCTGCCACAAGCCTGCCTTTGCCGGCGCTGTTCCGTCTGCCCAGGCGTCCTTTCTAACTAGCCTGCCTGGTGAGCTCCTGTTCATCTTTCGAAACCCGGCGGCCCATCAGCCTCATCCACTCTTCCCTCGAGTCACCCCCCAGGCGGGCATTTCCACCTGGTCCCCCAAGCAGTTGTTCCTTCCCCTGTCACAGCGTATGCCGGATTTTCCTGTAATTCTCCCGTTTACGTTTCCACCTCCCCCATAAGATGGAGAGTTTCCTGAGCAGGGCTGGGACTGGGGGGAGGCGAGTGAGGCCCGGGACCACAGCCTGGCCGAACGGGAGGCCAGAAGCAGTGTCCCCTCCACCTGGCACCCCAGTGCTGATCTCGGCTCCCGGGAGGGGCAGGCGGCCCCTGAAATGGGGGAGAGGCTCCCCGGTCCATCAGGTCCCCGCGTGGAGGTTGCTGAGCTGACATCCACCCAATGACCCGCTCTGTTGCTGACCCCCCAGTGGCCAGATCCATGCGTTGCACATTCTTGGAGACCAGGAAATCCAGGAAAACCAGACCAGCTTTTGGTGGGTTTCCAGCAACCCTGCCCCAGGCCAAAGATCCCTGCGGTTCTAGCGAGCTCTCCAGAGCGGCTGTGTAAATGGGAGGCTCCCCCAAAAACTCCCCAGCCAGCTCCTGGGCCTTGGGGCTTCGGAGCCGTGAAGCTGTGTAATTCAAGTTTAGCATCATCATTGCCCCTTTCCAGAGGCTTTTGTGATTCACCTGGCAGGAGAGTCATTTCATTCTCTATTTTTATGGCAATTTTAAAAAACTATTATGGCATAATTTTTTAAGTATTTAATCGTTCTGCTGATGGGAGCAGATATGAATGCATGAAGATATGCATGCTTGCATATCTTCTCCATATTAATAGCTATTGCGCAGATATGATTCTAAGGTACAAAAAAAATCACCTACTTCATCTTTTAAAATCTTTCCCGCTGTTCTGAAACTGAACTTTGGGGACTTATTTTCCCCTTTGGGATGACTTCATAGAATTCCTCTCCTTTTCCCATGCGTTAACACGCAGTGTTACAGGGAAAGGTCACACCCCAGTGTTTCTGTGATTAGTCCCAGCAGGCAGGCTAGGTGGCTTGTCCAGTGACTGTCGCGACAAAAGTGAAAACTGCCAGAACAAATGGGCTCTTCGTGCAAGTAGAGAAAACAGGCCAGGATTTCGGTGTTTCTCCTGCCATCGTGTTATGTTTCTTCTTTCCCTCGACGCTGTAGGCCGTTCCTCAATTATCAAAGGATGTACTATGTGTTCATACAAATGCTGTCCAGCGGCCCCGCCTGGCTGGCCATTGTCCTGCTCGTCGTCGTCAGCCTCCTTCCCGACGTCCTCAAGAAAGTGCTGTGCAGGCAGCTGTGGCCCAGCGCCACTGAGAGAGTCCAGGTACCGCCCCGGGCGCCGTGGGGGCCGTCCTTAGAAAGGGGAGTGGGAAAGGTTTGGGTTTGGAAATGCGGTCAGTCCACCGTTACTAACGAATTCCATGATGACACGTGGTTTTACACCTGAACCTAGATGACCAGTGGTTAGACTTGAGTGGCTAGTCCCTGAACTAAGAAAAAGATTAAGAGAAAAAGATGAAGCCAATACAAAAGGCAAATTGTTTTGTGCACATTTTTAAAAGTTTTTTCAACTAATCATTATCTTGAAGGTAAAATTGCATTATTTTTAGGGATGGTGAATTTGGCTCAAACTTTAGCATTTATTTTGGGAAATTCTCTTTATGAGTAGGTAGGGCTGTTGTTTTCCACACTCCCAAATGGAAGCCAACAAGCTGAATTCTGGATTCAGGAAAGATGAGAAATACGAAGGATGCCCGGACCGGCATCAGACACAGAGATGGTACTCAGAGCTTCCCAAGAGCACTCTGGCCCTCCCCGGAGTTCTTGGGGAGGGGGTGTCCCCCGTCCCCTTACCCCTGTGAGCCCCCCCACCCTCTCACCCCTGTGACTTGCCCTTGGAGGTGCAGGCCTCAGGAGGAGGAGGAAGGATGCTAGTGGGAGGGCAGAGGCCACAGCAGGGCCGTTGCTGCAGGATGCTTGTCTCACCTGTAGTGCACGGTGCTTCTGCAGGTGAAGGGGGCCGGCATGCAGGTGGGGAGGGACAGGAGGGAGGGTGTCAACAGGAGAGGGCGAGTGGCACGTCCTGGGGCTGAGTCACTCTGGGAAGCTCAGGGGCCCCGTGGTCTCAGTCCCCAAGTGCTGTCGGCCGGCTTTGGGGTGGAAAGCAGGTGGACCTCCGGGGCCTGGAGCCGCAGTCACGGCACTTGGCCCGCTCCCCTCCCAGCAGGTGACGGGTCGGGTGGGCAAGCCTTCAGATCCCGGGTGCTGGCTTAAAATGCTGAGCTCAGTGCCCCAGCCCGGGGGGTTCTGCTGGGTTTGTAAAGTCGGTGCCCAGACAAAACGCAGGAGGGGTTGGTGCAGGTCCACGTCTGACAACTTCATTACGAGTCGCTCACAGCTGTCCGGGGCTGTTCCCGGGCGGGACGCAGGCAGGAGTGCGAGGGGAGGGATTCCGCCTGCCTGGGCTGGGCCGGGCCTGGCCGCGGGGGCCGGCGTGGCCTGGTTTCCAGGGTCTGCAGGGATGTCCGGAGGCTGCCGCCGTCTCACCGGACTCACCGCCTTTTCTTGTCTCTTCCCTTCTTCGTTCCTTCTTCCGACCTCTTTGCCCAAATAACCACCTTGTTTAACGATGTGCATGGCCTCCTGACCTCTGACCTCTGACTTCTGGGACCGGCAGACTAGGAGCCAGTGCCTTTCTGTCGAGCAGCCCACCGTCTTTATGCTTTCTCAGACTTCCAGCAGTCTGACTTTCTAACGGAACAAGGTGACGCTTTTCTGTCTTTTTGCATGTTTGGGACTTAGTCGCAGGACCGCACAGGGCTGACGGTTAAGCTCAGAGCCGCGCTCACAGGCCCGCCCCGGGCAGCCCTGGGCCGCTGGCGTCGGGGATGCAGGGTGCCGGGCTCCTGCCGTCCACGTCACTGACCACTGACCAGTGCCTGTACGTGTCCCTGGGGAGCGTCAGAGCCCCCTCTGCGCAGGCGGCTGCCGCGAGGCTGGTCCTGGTCCCTGCACGGGGCAGGGGGGCCGCTCCTGGGTCCCAGAGCCCGCTCCGCAGGCGGGACTGAGGGCCTCCGGAGAGGCCAGACTCAGGCCGTGCCACCGGGCTGCAGACAAAGCCAGGACAGACGTGTTTGGGATCAACTTTTTTACCAAAGCCCCTCTTAACTTTTTTAAAAAGTCTGATCATTTTTAGAAAAAGGCGCTGACCTTGCCTTAAAGGGCCGTAGCGCCTCTCTCTCGCGCACATAGAGCCATTCGCACAGTTTTCTGTGGCCGCCGCCCAGGATCGAAGGCTTTTCGTCCAGAGCCAAGGCTTCAGGGACACAGCGTATCTGTTTTCAGTTGTTTGTGTACCTGATGCCTCATTTCTGTGTGCTCCGAATCAGGCACACTTTGAAGATCTGTGTTTGGTGTTACTGCTTTACTAAGGCAGCTTGCTTAATGGGAAAACGCCTAAAGCAAAAAAAAAAAAAAAAAAAGGCTTTTTCTTATTTTAATAACTGTTCATATGCTATACAGCTTTAGCACTGTTTTTTAACTAGGAGGATGGTACATTTTTTAAGTTCAAGTAATTATTGGCAATCGAAATTTTTCTAATCTGATGCCATCAGAATTTGTTAGAATAAGTTACATCATTTCATCTTGTTCACACACTTGAAAACATTCAGGATGAAATTATTAGGAACATTTTAATAAGTCACAGGAGGTGCTTATGAGATTGGTTAAATCATGCCAACTCCAGGCTAAAACTAAATCCTCTGACTATTGATGGAGTTCATTTAGAGTTGATTTGCAGAAGCCAGACTCTGGCCGCTTGGAGAAGGGCCCTGAGCTCTGTGTGTCCGTGGCCGTGACCCCAGGGTGTGCCACGCCCAGCCCTCCCAGGGTGCCTGGAGCCTGCACTCCGGACACACACAGGGTCAACGTGTTGTTGCTGGAGAACCGTCCAATTTCTGCAAAACTTGGAAGGAACAAACACTCAACTAGCCCTTTTGTGGGACGTACTGCGTTTGAGATGGATGGCTTTTTGTTTGCACCTGTCCTATTAAAGCGAAAAACATGGCAGGCACCATGTGTGTACACACCTAGGTCATTTATGTCTACGTGTGCACTTCTGGTTTCTCCATTCATGTGCACGTGCAGTTGTGTGCATTTCCGCCCCTGCAGAGAGCAGCCACCCCAGCGCTCGTCTGCTCCACCCCCTCCTCACCAGAGAACACTGTGCAGCCCCAACTTGTGATTCTTCGGCTCCTACAATTCTCTTCTTCCTTGTTACTGAGAAGCTCATACAGTTTGACTAGAAAATCTCAGTGTTCAGATGCCGGGCCCCGCTGACCTGTGGCCCTGTGACTCCTTGGACCTCCCAGATTCTGGTCTCAGGCCAGGACTCCTCTGTTTGACCAGAGACAGGGCCGAGGGACGGGGTCGGGCAGGCACACAGAGAGGGACAGAGGGACAGGCAGGCACACAGAGCAAGCCAGAGGGACAGGCACACAGAGAAGGACAGAGGGACAGGCAGGTGGACAGAGCAGGACAGAGGGACAGGCACAGAGCTCCTCCCTCGGGGCCGGGTGCCCTCTTGGGGAGCCCAGCCGTGCCGGGGTGGTCTCGGGGAGCGGGCAAGGTCGTTAGCCAACGCCCCACTCTGGGCAGCAGCCTCCCCGGTGGCCCGGCCTCCCCTCCGCGGGCTCAGTGTCTGTCCTCGCCTTGCAGAGGAGCTCGAGCTGCCGAGCCCCGGCCGACGCCGCGCCAAGCCCTGACCGGCCTCTCCTGATGGACCCCGAGCCGCGGCCGAGGCGCGAGTAGCTGGCGGATAGGTAACGGCCACCCGCGGGCAGCCTGGTGTGCTGTGCTCTTGCTGACTGCGCGGTTTTCCTCCAAAGTTTTGCGTGCTGTGCTGTGTCTGTTAGGTTCACGGTGACAAAGAAAGGCTTTTACACACGTGGGTTCCATCCCAGGTAAGTGGCCCGCCCAAGAGGCCGGCCGCCTGGGCTGCGTGCCGTGCACACGCACGCACACGCCTGCACACCTGTGCAGCGCACACGCTGGGCAGACGTCGCCCCACACGTGTCCGGTGTTCGGCGTCCAGAGCACAGTTCATTCATTCTCATCCGTGGTGGTGGGAATGGCTTCACCCGAAAGGTCCATCAGGAAAGACCACCTTTTGAAGTAAAAAAGGGGATCTGGAGCGAGTGGCCCGAGCCTTGGCCGGGGCAGGTGTCCAGCAGCGCCTTCAGTGCCCAGAGCAGGCGTCTCCCGCCCGGCTGCCCCTCCCCTCCCTGCCCGTTCGACCCGAACGCACGCGTGGGCCGGGGAGATGCCTCTGGGGGCGCTGGGTTGGGCGAGGTCAGCATCCCCATTAGAGAAACCGCAGTCAGCCCGGGCCCAGGGAGGGGCTCCGTGTTTTCACGCGTGTCTTCTGCCGGACGGTGGACCCGAGAAAGGGACACGATCGCAGCCGGGACGGTCCACACGCCTCCTCCGTGTCTGGTCCAGCTGTGTTCAGGGGAGCCCAGGCCAGGGCAGCGAGGGCGGCAGCCACGTCGGGGCGTCGGGTCAGACGACGGTGCTCGATGGGATTCTCGCGGGGGTCCCGGCACTGACTCTGTCCTTTCTGTTCCCGACAGACCGCGTGCTTGGTGTCAGGACCACCTCTCAGGAGTCACCCCCTTGCCTCTCTGTAGACCCCAGCCCTGGGCAGCACCCTGGGAGGGCGGGGGCGCCAGGCCCCCTCCTGCTGGGCCTCTCCCACCCCCGGCGTCCCCACCCGGCTAGAGACCCTGCTCCCGTGGCCCGAGGGGAGACCGGATGCACGGATCACGGGTCCAGCCGCTAAGAGCCGCACAGTGAAGGGGACAGGACAGGCGTTCCCGGGCGGTGACCAGGCAGGACGCACACGAGCCCTCGGTGCACCTGGTGGGAGCCGGAAGACGTCTGCGGGGGATCACGGTCCCCCCCGGGTGAGGCCGCACCACGACCTCCTGGGAAGCGCAGCTGAGCCTTGCAGGCGGGGTCGGGTCTGGCCCCTCCTCCCGGGCCCCAAAACCTCTGCTTTCGGAACCAGCCCACGGACATCCCAGGACCGGCACCCCTCCCTCCCGTCCATCCGCTGCTGTCGCCGGGACCTGCGGTAGCGAGGCTGACCGCGGACGTGTCTGGTCCCACATCCCTTCCTCCGAGGGGCTGGGGCCTGTGTGCTTCGGGCACCGCCTCCTGCCTCCCCCCAGCTGCCTCTGCGAAGAGGGGAACCGGTCCAGTAAAGCTTCTGGCACAGGTGCCAGGCGATTCATCTTCCCGCTCCCGAGGATGCGGCTCACCGGGGTGCCCTCGCTGCGAAATGCCCGTTTTGGGGGTTGAGGGGAAGGGTGGGGCCTGGGTGCCAGAGGCCGGCCTCTGGTGGTGGTGCTCAGGCCCCCATTAAGAGTGGTCGGTCTCCCGGGCGGTGTTGTCCCCCAGATCTGTGTCAGGCCCACAGGTCTGACAAGGTGGCCTGGGCGACCTGAAAAGCAATATCGCTGCCCTCGCCGCCACCGCGCTGGCTCTGACCAAACCCTGCTCTGCCGGGGGTCCTATCCGTGTCTCCTTGGGGGGGGTGAGCCGTCAGAAGGCAGCTGTGCTGTAAACTCCCTGTCACTTTCCTGTACCAGTATCTTATTTCTAGAAATAACCCGTTCAACATAGCCTTAATAGTCCGTAAAGAAAACATTTCAGTTTGAGATTCAAACTTCAGAGGGTAAAACCAATGGCTTTTTAGGAAAGGGTCACCCAGAAGCTAAACATTGCCCCCGCCGGATGCATGGGTGGGATTTAGGGATGTTGGTTGGGGAGTGAACACTGAGTCTACTCCGAGATGCTTGACGTTAGGGATTTCGGGAAGTTCAAATTTCAGTTTGATTGTACAATGTTCACCTGTAAACTATTTGTTTAAACGAGGGGATGAGATAACAGCAAGAACAAGGGTACACAGGTAGTTGGGGTGAAGCAGGTGAAGTATAAACATACCAAAGACTAGGATGGTGGACGTGGGGCTTCCAGTGGGACGGGGGTGGGAGGGCGTGTCTGCCTGAGGGCCCTCCAGCCTCCGCCCCGCCCTCTGTCACCCACGCTCCACGTCCGGTGTGTGGTCCACACTAGACCCTGCAAACAACGGTGTGTGCATTTTTACAGTCGTTTTTAAGAACCTAAAATGGGTATAAATGTAATACATGTGGGGGACAGATTCTCTGTACGTTTAGTTAACAAATTGTTTGTAATGTATTTTTTTAGAAATCTTAAAATTCCCTTTGCACTGAAGTATTTTCATAGCTGTTTATAATCTCTTTTCTTCATTTATTTGTTAATGTATCATATCTAATTTTTAAAGTATGTTTTTAAAGCTTTTATTTCTTAAGTTGATGACATTTTGGCCACTTTACATTTGAATTCTGATGAACATTTTGGCTGAATGTCTCAATATCTGATGAATGTGAATTTTCAGATTTGATTTTATTCTCTACACCTGTTTATTTTTGGTGTTTCTGGCGGTAGTGAGTAGCTAAAAGGCATATTTAGAGTATGATAATTTGCTATGCTCTTTCTTCACAGTTCATTGCCATTTCATCTGCTTTTTATTTGGTTTTTAATTTCTATCTTTCAGCCTTAAAATAGAAGCTTCTTGATGGTTCTGTGTCCTCTTTTTGCCTGTATTGAGACGGTTACCATTTACCTCGGATAAGTAAAGTCTCCTTATGAAAGTTACTGACCTTTACATGCTTCAAAAAGTCTTTTTAAAATTGTTTGGGAAATTATTAAGTGACTGTGCCTGATAATTTGAAATAGGCAAGGGGCATGAGATCAAAAGTAAAGTCAAAGGAGGGACAGGAGAACCCACCGAAGTGACATTTCAGACAAGACAATGAGATTCCCACCTGACAGTGGGCAGTACTTACTTGCCTTACACTAACCTTAAAGCAAGTAATTTAAGCATTTTCCTTAGTTTTGAAAATCTTACAGCTGCATGTTAATCACTTATTAACATTTCCCCCGTTGGTCCAGATGTCTGGTTCCTGACCCACACGCCATCCCCCAAAGCAAGCTGTCTGTAGGCCGTGTTGCTCCGGCCACCTCCGTTCTCCTGCTTTCAGCTCCCGGCCACCCGAGGCCGCAGGTGCACACACATCCCACATCCTAAGGGGACCCTGCGGGGGCCTCTGAGCCCCACCCTCGGGACAGGTGGCTGCCAGCAGCCCTCGGACCCTCCCAGCTGCAGCGTCCCTGTGTCCGGAGCTGGGAGTAAAGACCCGCTCTTGGCAACTCCTGTTAGAACCCAAATCAGCCCATTCCTGTGCCCTTGATTCCATGGGGTGAACGCAGACCAAATGACCCGCGCCCCCCTCCCCCGGGGGGGGGGGCCGTGGCCCCGTGAGACCCACTGGTGGCAGTGCCGGGCCGCGGCGGAGCCCAGAAACGCCACCTTCTGCAGTAACAGGTTTATAGAAGCATAGTTGGGCCTGGTGAGATTTTGCAGCTGTAACTACAGAACTGCCTTGCACATGCTGTGTAACTATTCTTAAGTTCATGGGCATCAACCAAAAGTTCAGGGCAACCTAAGGGAAGTTTCCGGCCTTTTTCTTTAAAACCACTAAGTTCATCTGTTTTGCACTATTAATAACGTAATACAACCACTTCTGCTTTATCTTTAAATTAATGGTATTTATTTGACAACTCAGTGTAACAGCTTGCTATGCACTTTCTTTTGGAAGTTTCCCATTTGTAACTTTAAAAACAGGAAAAGTGTCAGCTGGCAAATGCATTCTTTTTTTTTTTTTTTTTTTTTTTTTCTTTTTTTTTTTTAGTTAGAGGGTAGGTGAATGGGGGTGAGAATCATTCTGATTGTCCATAAACAAAGCTTTAATGAAGATGTGTCAGAGTATTATTAAAGTGTGATTCTACTTTTGCAGAAAAAAATCTGAAGATCAGTTTATATAGCTTTATTTTTTACCTTATCGAAATATACAGAATTTTAATATGAGTATATTGTCTCTGACTTAAAGTTATAATGTGTGTCTGCATTGCTGTTTAAAATGTCCATTCATTATGTAATGTAATAAAAGAATCTTCAAAAATGTATTTAACACGAATGTTATCTCTAGGTGTTGTCATCATAAATACTGGAATTTATTTTTAAATTATTGAATATAGTAGGTGCGTTTAAGATAATAAATCAGCCTCCAAACGGTAATGTTTAATTGATAATTATTTATTAACCTGCTTTGAAAAATTAAATTGTGAATTAAACCAAATCTTAAATTTCTGTAGAATTTATTTTGTATGCTACTGTTTTTAACTTTTATTTCTGTAGATAAAGTATATCTTCATAATACGAATTATGATTGGACTTTTCTGCAGATTATCTAAGCAGGAGACCTGAATCTGCTTGCAATAAAGAAGAAGAAAGGTCTGGATTAGTTTCTTTACAAATTAAAAAGATCATAGAAGTTGGTCTTAACTTCCTGCTAAGCAGAGCTGCCGGGTAGACACTCTCAAAGGGAGTGTCTCTGTTTGGGATGAAGTGGACGGCACTGTGGGAGCTGGTGCCCTGGGAACACGTGGGACCGGGTGGCTCCAGGGCCCCCCGCCTCACCGAGGCCGAGGGGCGCAGACGGGAAGCTCAGTGTCGGATTTCCTAACGCTGTGATCCTGCCCGCCCCCCTCCAGCTGCTCCTGACCCTCCGCCCGAGACCCCTTTCCATCTGGATTCCTCCCCTTTCCCTCCAGGCTCTCCTCCCTTCCCCGCTCTTGTCCAGGCCCCGGGTCCCACAGGCTCGTGGGCAGTCGGAGGGAGGGCGGGTTCCTGCCGCCCCAGCCCTGGCCTCCCCACCCCCTGGCCACTGCTCCCACCAGCACCACCAAGCTCCCTGTCTCCTCTGAAAGCTTCAAGCTCAGAAAACTCCACACATCCTCACACCAGGTCTCATTCCTGGGATTAGGGGACCAGGGTGGAGCCAGGTCGAGGGTCCTGAGAAAGGGCCTCCCTGGGCTGGGGCAGGACTGCCCCTTCAGGGCCGACTGGCTCCCTGGGAAGGACCGGCTCAGGCCTCTGGCTACACCGGGCACAGTTGTAAACTGGGGGCTTTTTTCCCGGCTCCCAAACACCATGAAACAAGCACACAGCCAGGGCGAGTAACTCACCCTGAGTGGGTGACCTTGGCTGCCAGACCGAACGCCAGCAGCCAGCACAGCTACAGACGCTGCAGGAGGCAGACGCTGCAGGTGAGTCGGAGCCCCAGGGCTGCCGTTTGCTGTGGTCCGGTGTCCACACCTGCCGCAGGTGACCCAAACATGTGACCGCGCTAACCTCGGCAGCCGGGAGGGGCGTGCTGGCCTTTCAGAGCGGGCGAGGGCACCCTTGCCTGAGCTTCTGCAGGGGTGCAGCCAGCCTGCGCGCCCGTGTCCACGTGAACACAGCCCTTTATTCTACTGGGTCGTCGTATCCCAGCTTGATCAACACCCACGTTATTAAGCTTCCTCTTTCATGGAAAGATCTTAGAAACAATTTCTCAATTCCTTTCTTTTTTTTTTTTAATTAGAATATAATAAACAGTATTAAACTTATACTTAATACATTTAAATCTTCTTAATCATCACTATAAATTCTATTATAATTGTAATGCTGTATGATGGCTATAAAATTATAGAAAACAATTGAATTCATATTAATCTCATGATTATTTCTTGTAATCTTTTTTTTTTTTTGGCTGTGTTGGGTCTCTGTTGCTGCACGCAGGCTTTCTCTAGTTGCGCTGAGTGGGGGCTACTCTTCGTTGTGGTGCGCGGGCTTCTCATAGCAGTGGCTTCTCTTGTTGCTGAGCATGGGCTCTAGGCGCACGGGCTTCAGTAGTTGTGGCACGTGGGCTCAGCAGTTGTGGCTCGCGGGCTCTGTAGTTGTGGCTTGCGGGCTCTAGAGCGCAGGTTCGGTAGTTGTGGCGCACGGGCTTAGTTGCTCCACGGCATGTGGGATCCTCCCAGACCAGGGCTCGAATCCGTGTCTCCTGCGTTGGCAGGCGGATTCTTAACCACTTCGCCACCAGGGAAGCCCTGTAATCTTTTTTTTTTTTCACACACACACACACACACACTGTATTTTATTTTTACAAGAGATAAATCAACTGACATCAAGCATTGTAAATGGATGACCACAACAAAAGCAACAACGATTGCAATTACCAAACACGAAACACACTCATACTATGTCATAATATTGACATTCAGTCCAGTAATCCTCCACTGTAACAGCTCCTTTACTTTGCAGTGAAAATTGATTTGTATATTTTTTGCCTCTGAGTCCTTGTGGGATTTTTTTTTTTTATTCAAACAGAAAGTCACAAAAATTAAAATCATCCTCATCAGTTCACTCAGTCCCATGTAATTAATTTTTTTTCATCTTGATCTTTTGTTAGCACTTTTATGAATTCATCAGTTTTCCATTAGAGTTCTGAAAATGCTTATTCATTCAGTTCAGCAGTATAGTCAGTTACCTCTCAATTCCTTTCTTGCACTAAGGGGATACCACTAAAACTGTATCATAGTATTAACTTCCCCAGGGAAAATGCTCACCCCTTTGTACATTTTTATTATTCAGGCCATTCGAATAATTCAGGAGCATTTAATTATCAACTTTCTAATTCCTCATCGAGGTACATTCGTCCTAATCAAGCCTGACGGAGGCCCAGCAGAAATCGAGAGATGCAGCATCTTTAATCAGATGAAGAATTTCTTACTCAAGACATCAAACCCCACAACTAGTGGACAGGTGTCATGTCTAAAGGCGATCTTGAATCAGCGCTTGATACCCAGAGAAATTTACACTTAATGCCCCACACAGCACGTTCTTCACATTCTTCAAGGCCCCCGTCTCTTCGTTTCGTCGTGTTGTGTGCTCCACTGACCCATCAGCAAGGTATGAGAACTCATAACACCCCAGAAGCCATGAGAAGGGCTGTGCCTTGTACCTGAGGGGCCTATGACAGACCCTGCCCCAATTTATTTGTTAAAACTTTAATGAGAAATATGGATAACTAGATGTATTACTTATTAAGAGTATGTATTATCCTTTAAAATTAGTTATACAGGGACTTCCCTGGTGGCGCAGTGGTTAAGAATCCGCCTGCCAATGCAGGGGACACGGGTTCGAGCCCTGGTCCGGGAAGATCCCACATACCGCGGAGCAGCTAAGCCCGTGCGCCACAACTACTGAAGCCCACGCACCGCAACGAAGAGTAGCCCCCACTCGCCACAACTAGAGAAAGCCCGCATGCATCAACGAAGACCCAGTGCAGCCAAAAGTAAATAATTAATTTCAAAAAATAGTTACACAACATAATTTGAAAAAGTTCACTCATCAGTGCTCTTATTCACTTGGTTTTTACAAGATCCAAAGAGAGAGAGAGGGTTGTAAAATAAGAATAAAATTTCCTCTGAGACTCAGATAGTTTCAGTACCTTTAGAATTTTAAAAAGACCTACTGTAGAGTCTCAAAATATAAGCTAAGTATCAAAATAAACATGGTGCTTTAATTAGCTAAGACTTTGTCTTGTTTATGAATGATTACAGTTCCCAAATCCTTATAAACTAGTTGAGCAGAAAATATATGTGTTGTTAGGGACATGAAGGCTAAAAACACAGACCAGTGACACTGAATGTATGAAACCCGAAGACTGGCTATTATTGTAGCACTTGTAGGTCGTCTTACAACAATTAAGAGGAGGTCATTCCATGTGGACAGGACAGTGTGAAAGAATCACCAGGCAGCACAGTAAAGCCACTTGGAAGAAAATCTGTGTCTCCTGTTCCCTGGGGCTGTCGTGGCCCACGGCTCAAACACAGGAACTGACTGTCCCTCAGTCCCCAAAGCAGAAGTCTGAGGTCAGGCTGGCTCCCTCAGGGCTGGGAGGGAGGGTCCGCTCCTGGGGCTCCTGGAGACCCTGTCCCTGCTTCCATCAGGCGGGCGTTCCCCTGTGCCTGTCTGTGTCCCAACGTCCCATCTTTATAAGGACGTCCATCACATTGGGTTAGGGGCCCACGCTGATGACCTTATTTTACATTAGTTGTGTCTGTAAAGACCTTATTTCCAAATAAGGTCACATTCTAAAGTGCCAGGGGTTAGGATCTCAACATACCTTTCTGGGGAGACACAATTCAACCCATCAGTCTGTTTGGGGGATCCGCGGCAGGGCACTCGGGGCGACCACGGAGGCTGTACCCTTGGGATGCGCGTGGGGAGGGAGCAGCAGAGGGCGGGGGGCGTTTGAGGGCAGAGCTCAGCTGCCTCCCCTCACCCGGGGCTGCTAACTCACCGCAGCCTCCACGTTGTCCACCTTGGGGTGCGAGCCCGTGACCACCGTGGGCCCAGCGGGTCCTGGGGGTCCTGCCCACACCGGGCCGGTGTTCACAGCCCGACTGATTCGTCCAGCGCAGCAGCCAGCATGGGGCCTGGGGCCTTGTTGCTGCCTGAATAACTCCCGGGCACGGGAGGCTCAGGGCCCTGTCCGCCCCGTCCAGCGCAGCAGCCAGCATGGGGCCTGGGGCCTTGTTGCTGCCTGAATAACTCCCGGGCACGGGAGGCTCAGGGCCCTGTCCGCCCCGCCCGGCTCCGCAGCAGAACCGGGGCACTGGGCCGGAGGTGCCTCAGCTCAGGAGGAGCGGGGGAGGGAGGGTCGGGGCCAGGATGCTGCCGACTGGGGGGCCCGTTGGTCCTCCCCGGCAGGTTGGGTCTCTGATGCCCTAGGGATGGGGTAGGCAGCCCCCCAGCCCCCCAAAGGGATGGCCCCTCAGGACTCCAGAGGACCAGGTCCCGTACCTGGCCTCCCGCGTGTCCCAGGCGACCCCAGGCTTATGGAGAGCAGGGCGGTTTTCCCCGCTCGGGTGTTATTACTTCTTTTAATGCAGACTTCTTTGTGGGAGCAACGCTTTCCACAAAGGATTTAATCTCAAGCGGCGAAGTTCCAACCTCCCCGAACGGCTATCAGCACCGTGACCAAGCGGGGACGCCGTCCCAGGACGCGCCCCCACACCTGCCGGGCGCCCGCAGGCCCGAGCCTGCTCAGTCTCCAGGCCGCTAGCCCCGCCTCTGGGGAGCCCACGGGGCCACGGCCCTGCATGCGCCGGAGGCCCTGCTCTGCCGCACCCTTGGGGCTGACCCTGTGCGGGAGCGGAGGCTCCTCGGGCGAACTGTCCCTTATAACTCAGCTCCTCGGGGCTCTTTCTACAACCCCATTTGTGATGCTAATTTCCTTGTGCTTCCCCGGGACCTTGAAAGCCGGGAGAGTCGGCACAAAGGGCTCACTAGGCCCCAAAGGCCGCCGCCAGCAGGGCGCCCGCCGGGCTTTTGTTCTGGGGATTCGCTCCCCCTGAGTTACGGCGACTTTAATGAGCCCTGACCATTTCTAAGAGCACAGGGGTCTTGGGGCTTTGTGCCCCGTGTCCTGTGTCCTCCCCATGTCGCTCATCACATCCCGAGGCAGAAAGCCTTCACGGGGAAGGAAAGGGGCTCCAGGCTCGCTGGCCTGTTTCCGGGTGCGGGCGACTGAGATGGGGACCCAGGACCCTTCGCGGGACGCCCGCCTTGGGGCAGGTGGGCTTCAGGTCGGAGTCCGTGCTGCCCGGCCGTGGGATCTGAGCCTGCAGATCCCCTGACCGGGGTCGAGCGGGTCAGCGACTGCTTCCCCTCGTTTCCGCACCAGCGGTGCTGTCTGTCTGCACGTCTCGTAGAGAACCCCTCCCGGGCGGGCTCGCCACCGAGCTGCCTCTCTTTGGACTTTCACGGCTCCGGTAAGTGATACTCACACAGCCTCGGGGAGGGCATCCCCGTGACCCAAGTCCTCGGTGTGTCATGGGAAAGAGGGACGTGGTCTTAACAGTTCAGGACCCCACGCTGGCACCTCTGACTGGTCTCGAGGCCCTTTAAGAGGCACCTGTCTCCCACTCTGGCAGGTTCTTGGGGGCGTTTCCAGTGGACCCCTCCACCCCCCTTCTGCGGAGGAAGCCATCCAGCTGGGGGAGTTCCCTGCCTTTACCGTCCTGTCCCCTCAGGCCACCCTCCTTCTGCAGCAGCCGCCGCTGCGCCCGTGAAGGAGCTGGTGTCCTGTCTACCCAGGAGCCCTGCCCTCCCCCGCACCCATCCCGTGGGGGGAGAGCCTGCCCGCCCGGCCCGGCGCCCCAGCCTCCGCCTGGGCTCCGGGACGCCGCTGAAGTGCACGCGGACTTGCAAGGCGATGCTGCGTGGCCGCGGGAACCTCACTTTGAGGGGAAGGTCCTTCAGAGGCCCCGCCCCGCCTCCCCGGGCGCGCCCTAGAGCCTTTGGGGTTCATGTTGGCCACCTTCGTGGTAGAAGCCCGCGCTTGTTTTACTCACATTTCCCACCGTGACCCACTAAATGCAGACGTGTTAAAGCCCCAACTAAAATAAAGTTTATACCCAGGTCAACATTTGGGATGCTTCAGTCCTTCTGTGCACCTCAATTTTCTGCGTTCTACTCGGGAACTTGTGTGTGCCCTGAACTCTGGAAGACCCAAGAGTGCAAAGGCGGGCGCCTTCCTTTTCCTTGCAAACGCTGCCGCAGGGTCGGGGACCCCCGCGGCCGGCCCTCCGCGGGGCGGCTCATCCACGAACCACTTCCTGCCCTGGGATCCGCAAACCCGGACCCTGGTCCGAGCAGCTCGCGGGCGACGCCCATCTCGACCCACGGGCAGCGGCACCTGCCCCACGCAGGCCGACTGGGGCGCGTGGGGGGAGCGTGCGGACACGCGGGGGGAGGGGCGGGGCGGGGCGGGGCTCGGAGGCTCCTCCCCTCCCTCCTCCCCTCCCCGCGTCCCCCGGCCCCGCCCACTCGGCTCCGCTCCCTCCGCGCTGTCCCCTCCCCCACCGCTCCCTTTACTCCAGACCCTCCTCCCTCCTCCTTGCCCTGCCCCCCGCGACTCTCCTGCCGCCGTCAGACCAGCCCTCCACCCCACCGCCCTCCTGCCCTCCCCTCCCCTCCCCCCTCTCCCCTCCCCCAGGACGAGGGGGAGCGGCGTCAGCGCGGGCACCTGCGGGTGGAGGCCGCGGACGCGGGGAGGACGGGCCCACGGCCGGGCAGGTGTGTGGGGCTGGAGAAGGGGGGAGGGGGGCCGGGGGAGGGAGGGAGGGCGGGCGCTCGGTCAGCTCCTGGAGGCTCCGCTCGCCTCCCGCCCCCGCCCCCGCCCCCGCCCAGCGTGCGACCCCTGAGAGCCCTGGGGACGCCGGGCCCGCCCGGAGCGCGGGCTCCACGCGCACAGACGCCCCTCCCCGCTGCCGGGGCCGGGGTCCCGCACACCCCGGCAGATGTCACTCCCAGGCCTTCTCCTTCAGGGTTCCCTCCGCGGAGGAGCCGTCCTCCGGGCTCTGCAGACCCCCAGCAGGTGCCGGGACAGGTGTGATAGGGGCGGCTGGGGCGTGGGTCCCCCCCGACTCTGCCCTTCCTGGCCGGGCAGCGGGAGTGGCGTGGCCCCAGTCTGGCTGTTTTGCTTTTCAGCCGGGCCGCAGAAAAGTAGGCTCTGCAGTTTAAAAATAATGCCGTTTGCGCTTTCCACTCCAGGGACTATTGCTGCCAGTTTTTAAAAACCACACTCTGTTGCCTTTCTGTAGAGCTAGACACTTAAATAGGAGCCGGGCGGGAGCTGGAGACTCTCCTAAAAAGGAGACTTTTTTCTGGAGCAGGTGCAGCCTCTTAATTTCACTGAAGGCGTCCCCATCCGGGGCCACGTGGCTCACCCTGCCCCTAATGGACCGCCTGCGAGCCCTGCACGGGGAAGGGGTTAAGGTGACCCTGAGGCACAGGCAGGATGTGTGGGGTGGCCGTGGGAGGCCCCAGGATGTGTGACCGCTGGGAGGGGCAGAGCCAAGCCACAGGAATAGAAGTGCGTCCCCCAGGGGCTGCTGGTGCTGGAGTGTCTGCCGTGGGCCCCAGGCCGGCAGGGGACCCCGCTGGGCAGGTAGGTGAGGGGCGGGGGCCCTGGGGAAGGAGCCCTTGCGCTGGAGGGTCTTCTAATATGCAAATCATCGGTGAAATGACCGGCCCAAAGCTGGTTTGGGGACCTGCGTTCTGAGCTCTGCTCCAGCCTCCTGGGACCCACTGCAGAAGGAGAGACCACCCCCACAGGGGAACAGAGGGAGTCCTGCCCTGCGGTCCTGGGGGGGCGGCCAGGCGGGCGCTCTCTCTGGGGTGAGTCAATCCGGGAGGGATAGGAAGAGAGAGTTTTCAGCTCTATTTTAGGACCCCCACCCCCTGGGGCAGGGGTACCCTCCCAGGTCCTGGCCTCACAGTCTGGGCAGGCGCCAGTGCAGCTGTGGTGGGAACACCCAGGCCTCTGTGGCCTCAGCCCCGCCCCGTGTGATGCCTCCCCTGGCGGCCAGGACTGTTGTGTGAAAGGCTGTGACGAGAGAGCCGAGGGCCCTACGCACCGGAAGCCTGGTTACAACCCTCCTGGCTACAGCTTCAGGCAGACCCTTTCCAGAGTGGTAGAGGCGCCATCTTCATACAAGAGACCCTCGGAACAGGAGGAGGGCGGCAGTCTAACTTGTCAAGGTGATCGGATTTGCGGAGCTCGGCGACAGAGGACTTCTGTGCTTGAAATGCAGCTTGAAATCCCGTCTTTCTCCTGAATTTGAGTGTCTTCACTCCCCCCACCCCGCTGTCATTGCTGGGCTTCTATTGAACTCAGGTCCTCAGGTCAGCGGTAACTGTAATCAGTGGTCCAAGGTCAGCTTTCCACGAGACCCTCTTTCTGAGTTTGGGGCTCTGTTGGTAACTGTAATCAGTGGTCCAAGGTCAGCTTTCCACGAGACCCTCTTTCTGAGTTTGGGGCTCCGTTGGTAACTGTAATCAGTGGTCCAAGGTCAGCTTTCCACGAGACCCTCTTTCTGAGTCTGGGGTCCGTTGTGAAAACTGGACATTTATCTGGGAAGCAGCATCCTGGCGACTAGAAGTGAAATTACAGTCAGTTGGAAAGAAGAGCTTTCTGCCCATAGGCATTTAAGTACCTTTTGTAAAACAGCGAAAAACCTGAAGTTGAAAGGAAGGTTACTGGAGTACTTGTGTGATGGAAATAAACTGGCCTGGAATGTTACAGATTCGGATTCGCAGCATCTGGCCACCAGCTTAGTTGATTTGGTGCTATTTTAAGAGGCTCTGGGGGAAGAAGTTAGAAGTGTAACAGTAACAGTGACAGGAAGGTGACGTTCTGTTCTACGTGAAGCTCAGCCTCTTGTTCTCAGGTTCACTCATTCCACCCTCATCTGAGCCCAGGAGGGCCTGGGTGAAGCTTTTACCTGACAGACGAGAGACGCTGGGCTGAGCGCACGTGCCCTGAACCCGGCCGAGGGCGTACAGGGCTGCGTCTGGAGCCGCCCGAGTGATGCTCGGTCCACTCGTCCCTTGGAGGATGCAGTTGGCTGGGCCCCGCGTCCAGAGAAGGCACCACGGGCTGTGCAGTCGGCGTGGGGTGGGTGGCTGGCTGGAGTGCCAGCCGCGTGTGTAGTCTTCGTGCTGGCGGAGCCGGCCCGTAGTACCCTCGCCTTGGAGACGGCTGCGTCCTGTGTCCTCTGGGCCTCCCCAAGTAGAAGGCTGGGGACTTCCAGCCCACGATGGGATTGTGGACACTCCGTGTCTACCGAGAAACTCGTGGACATCTGGAGCCGGACACTTCACTTTGTGGTCAGGGGCCCCTCCTGAAGCGCCTCATCAAGCATCAGGGCAGCCCCGGTCAGCTCCAGGATCCCCAGGAAACCCGGCCCTCCGCAGAACCTCCCAGCATCTCTTTGGCGCCCAAAGGACCAGTCCCTCCGCAGCTCTACGGAGGTGAGCAAGGAGCCGTCCAGGGTCCGTCTGCAGCGCCTGCGCCAGGATGGGTAACCTTTGGAACGTGTCAGGTGAAGTGTGGATGTAAGTCACCGTTGGGGCATTCCGTCCAATCTGTTGAGAAAGTGAAGAACTTTATTCAAATTAGCGAGTTGAAACAAAGACAAAAATCTGAACAAATCAAATAGGAAGGTAATGGTGTGGACGCCAAAGAGCGTACAGCTGGAAGGACTTGACATCTTCTCAGACTCCTTCCTCCTCACTTGTCTGTGTCTCATTCCGAGTTTAGGGCTGGAGAAGGATCACAGCGGGCCTGACTCCCACGGGGAAGGCCCTGCTCTTGTCCCACAAAATGGGCCTGAGGGGCAGGGACGGCGGGGCGGGGTGGAGATGGAGACTTCACCTCCCTTGAGGGTTGCCCGTCCCAGGCACCGAGTTGGACAGCCCCTACCTCTCTCCCTGGTGCCCTAGACGGCGCGGTGGGTGTGAGTGCCACGGAGCCCCGCTGCCCCATGGCTGTGGTCCATGAACAAACCGCTCTTCCAGGCTGCGAGCTCCCTGGGTTGGGGCTGCCCTGTGTCCGCGTCCTCAGCACCCAGGGGGATGAAGCAGGTGTGCAGGGAGTGCTCGCTGAGCAGGTGGCAAGCCAGGGAAGCTCCTGGGGTGGATGTCCCACGGTGCTTGGCCGTGTCTAGCCGCCGGGTGACTGAGTTCTCGTCTGTGTGCAGGACACCTGGAGCTCGGAGGCCAAGACCAGACGTGGGCCCCTGTGATCTCTGTCCTAGCTGCTTGTCAGGGCTTTTTCGGTGGGAAACAGGACATCGAAAGGCACCGACAGGGTTTGGTGCTCTGTGGTTACGCCAGCCTTGAGATTTTTAAAGTGAACAGAGGGTAACGACAACCCATGTGGGCCTAATGTCTGGGTTTGTCCTCTGCGCCCTTGGACTGTGGGAAGCACAGAGCTGGAGAAACCGCCCTGTTTCCTGGCCTGTCTCTGGAGGGACGTTTCAGCACCTCTGCAATGCTGCTGTCCACGCAGCTGGAGAAGTAAAATCCCGGTGGAAGGCAGAAGCCCCACCCTCCCTGGGCCCCTGGCACCAGCAGCCTCGGAGCCGGAGGCTGACCGCAGGGAGGGGGGCAGCCCTGGACCGTGTCCTGTGGAAGCGGGATGCTCACCTGTCCTCTAGCCAGGTCAGGCGAAGGGCACGTTTCTTCTGTTTTTCAGAACAAACTCGTTAAAAGCAAACCTTGGATCTTGCACTTGTGTCTTGAGCCTGAGTGGCCGCTGATACTTACAACAGCACCTTCTTGGGTTGGTGGAAGGGCTGTCCTGGAGTTGGGGGGGGGACATCATGGCCACTGGGGACAAATGTGAGGCAGACACACTGGCCTTTTCTGTTCCTTCTGGAGGTTTGAGATCACGATCGGCCTGCTCGTGTCGGAAATTCTCTGAGTAGAATTTGGAAGAAAAGAGGACAAAAGAGGGTTTGGGGTTTTGTTTTGTTTTTAGCTAGGGAAATTTCTCTTCCTACTTTTAAATGTCAAAACTAGACCGAAGCCACCAGAAGTCTGTAGCCCCGGGTCTGACTGTGCTCGGCGTCTGTGCCCTCCCGAGCGCCTGCCTGGCCTGGGTTTCTTGGAAAGATGCAGCAGGACCCGAGGACCGGGGCCGAGGGCTGAGGTTCTGCCGGAGGAGACGGTGTGGGATGTGGCTCCCTTGTCTCTTGTCACCAGGAAGGCCCCTCATCATAGGGTCACGCAAACGGGTTTAATAAAACGTTACAGGGATCTGAAGACATGCCTGGAAAAGTGACACGAAGACTCGTGTGGGTAACGGATAAAACAGACAAGGTACTGACCGAAGGCAGTGTTGATAAAGACAAAGGGACGTGTCTTTGAGGCTGTGGGAGCCCAGTGGGGTTGTAGGTTTTGGCGGGAAGAGGAGGGGATGGGAGGAAACGCCACCTGTCCTTGTTAGTGTGGGGTTGGTGGAGCCCCAGAGGGTTTGGGACCTGAACTGTGTGTCCCCCGCCCCGTGGCAGCCCCTTCCCCCCTGGAATGATGGTCGAGGCTCCGAGCCGTGGTTCTCATGTAGGCGGCCCATTGGAACCCCTCCCTGGGGCCGCTGGCAGTGGTGGGCTCGTGAACGGTGCTGGGCGTGGGCTGGCATCGCACAGCCAGGTGGCCAGGGAGGACCTTGGTGGAGGAGCTTCAGGGAAGGGCACGAAGGGGGAGATATGGGAACAGGAGGGTCATCCAGAGTAGCTGGGCAGCCTTTCCCGTGTGTCCAGGTGGCCTCCTCCACGGGCTAGTGAGGGTTTGCCCGTGGGGTGCGGCTGGAAGCAGGACAAGCCACCTGAGTGGAGAAAGCAGCTGAGCAGCTGCCATGGGACCCCAAGCAGAATTTATCCAAGTTGAATTATTTACATCTTTATTCTTAAGGAAGGGGCCCAGCCAGGTAGTAAGCCAATGAGCCATAAATATGCCAAAAAACTGAGTACAGAAAGGAGTCGTCTGTGATTACCTACTGGTGGTGAGCATCTACCCAGCAGGTGATGTCACACGGGTTCTGTTTGAAATATAGTCACCAGCTGTCTCTTTCAATCCAAGATTGCCTCCCAAAGACTTGATCTGAGTTTCTTAACCAAATTTTCACTGCAGGAGTAAGACTCGAATGTTTGTCCTGGCACTCGGATGGCATTCTCTACCTGGAGGGTTGGAGGTGTTTCCAGCGCAGGTGGCAGCGGCTCTGAAAGTTTGCCAGTTCAGTGGATGCGACTGTGACATTGAAACCTGGAGAACCAGGGGCTTTTTTATCCTTGAAACAAGAGCCCAAATGTCAAGGGGAAAATCTAGGTTTTTCTTTTTCTTAAGCAGCAGAAGTAAATAATATTTTTGCTTGTGCCACGCGTTATTGCATTTCGGCGTTATAAAAGAAGGCCGCTTCTTTAACTGAACGTTGACACGGTAGAAATTCACTGGAGAAGAATGACTTGAATTCTAAATAACCTGCATCCATTTCAGAATAAACACTGCTGCAGGCTGTATCTGGTGATTTGGGTTTTGTTCAAAGAAACACGGTTGATGTCTTTGGCTGCGTGAGCTGCGTTTCCTTTTAAAACCTGTTTTTCGCTCTGCAGACTCATGTTTGACTGTTGGAGGTTCATCCTGTGCAAGGAGACTGGAGGCGACGATGGTCCTCCCGCGCGAGGGCCCAGTGAGGCCAACGAGGAAGAAGGTGACCCTCGGGTCGATGTGTCTGACGTCATCAGGCTCGTTCAAGACCAGCCGGGGGGGACGCCCACGCCCGCAGGTAGGGCCGCCGTACACCTCTGGGTCCTCATCGCGCCTCTGGTCCTCCCGGGGGGACCGACGTGTTTCAGATCTGGGGGAACAGCGCGCCTTGGCCTCCCGGGTCGCCTGCTGGCGGGGGCGGGGCCGGACTGGGTCCAGGGGCCGCCCCTGCCCTTGTGCGGGTGAGACGTCACCTCTGCACGTTTGCCCGTTTGGCCTCCTGGCAGTCGACCCGCTGAGGCTGGCTCCGGTGGGACCACGAGAAGCACGTGTCTGGGTTTTAGACGGAGCACGGCGCTCCGCCAGGGCCCTGTTCCCGGCCTTCGCTTCAGCTTCAGAACCACGCACGCCGTCGTTTGGATTTGGCGCCTTGTCAGACTGAGGTGGTGTCAGGCTTGTACTGGTCACCACAGCAGCGGCCCAGGCCTGTGGGACACACTGGGCGGCGCCCCCCCGCCCTCCTCGGAGCTCGGCCTGACCCCTGGTCCAGGCCCGGGCCACCCTTCTTCCTGTTCCTGGCCGTCCTGAGCGCTCTCCCACACCTCCTAGTGGAGGAACGTAGCTCCTGTTCCTAGTTTTGCCTGTGTTGAATCATTTGTTGCCATTCCTTCCCAAGCTGACTCCCGAAGTAGTTTTCCCTGGACGAGGGACGCGCGCGCACGGCCACCTGAGATCCGGTGGTAATCTGCTGGTGAGCGCGCTGGCCTGGGCCATGACGTCCCCCTGGGGCTGGGCCATGCCGTCCCCCTGGGGCTGGGCCATGCTGTCGTCCTGAGGCTGTGCTGAGTCCCCGGGTCGCCGGCTCACGGCTGTGTCCTGGGCTCCGTCCTGCTGCGGGCGTATGGGGTATGAAGTCTGCATGTGTCAGAACTTAAGTTTTTGAAATCAGTATGTTAGATTTTTATTGTGGTAAAATGTACATAACATAAAACTGGCCATTTCAACTATTTTTAAGTGTGCGGTTCAGGGGCATGAAGTACATTCGCATTGCTGTGCAACCATCACCGCTGTCCAGCTCTGAACTTCCTCACCTTCCCAAACGGAAGCTCTGTCCCCTCCCCCAGCGTGGGCCCCACTGTCCGCTTTCTGTCTCCGTGAATCTGACTCCTTCAAAGACCTCGTGTCCGTGGAGTCAGACAGTGTCTGTCTTCTTGTGGCTTATTCCAGCCAGCACAGATGGAATAAGATGTCCTTATTCCAGGACAACACACATGTCCTGGAGGCCCGTCTGTGTTGCATCATGGGTCGGTGCTTCACTCCTCAGAACTGAGTCCTGTTCCCTCGTGGGGATGGTCCACGCTGTTGGTCCATTGTCTGCTGAGACACTTGGGTGGCGTCCATCTTTTGGCCGCTGTGAACAGCATTGCTGCAAACAAGGTACACGGCTGTGTGCCCGAGGCCCTGCTTCCCGTTCTTTGGGCGCATCCCCAGAAGTGGGATTGCCGGTCATGAAAGCGTTCGCTGGTTTTGAAACCAGAAGGGAAGCTGGTCTCCTCCTGTCGAGCTGGGTGACGGTGAGGTGAAGGGCTGATCTGTCTGGTCCCACTTGCAGACGCCGCATCAGCAGACACTGGTCTTGGAGAAGGTCGGGGGGCTGGGCCGGGCTGCGTGAACACTGGTGAGCTCGATGTGGCAAGGGGCCTTCCCCCTCTCTCCTCCCCGTCCTCCACACAAGGCCTTCGTGTCCACACGCCAGGTCCCTGCGCGCTCCTGCTGCCGCCCGTGCCTCGGAGCCGGCGGGTGATGGGTCTGCCCCGTCCGCCCTGGCTGCGCACGCGCCACGTACAGAGGACGGTGGGCCCGCAGCCGCGGTCGGCGTGGCCCCGATCCTCACGAGCAGGCTGCGGGGCATGAGGCTGCATTTGTCTGGAAATGTTTGCTCGTGTTTCCGAATGCCTGCTGTCCTCGTACAGCCTGAGTCTGGGAGCAGGAAGGGGAGCTGAGAACGCGTAGCAGTTTCCGTGTCACAGCAGAGGCGAAGGGGCAGGACCACCACCATCGCCGTGCACGTTTCCTGTTTAGAAAGTTCTGTCTGTCCTGATCGGTTAATAGTGTCTTTAGTGATGCCAAAACGCCACCTACAATATTCGTTGAATTGTGAAGTTGCTGTTGTTTGGGTCAAAAACCTTAGAATATCGGTAATTGCTGGTAGCTGAACCCAACACCTGAGTGCATCTACGGTGTGAGATCCTTCAGGATTCTGGGGAGGGGGCTCCTGAGGAGGGGGTCGGAGGAGACTCAGGGAGGGGCCCTGGGCCATTCACATTTCTGGGGAGGGGGGTTGCAGAAACAATTCGCTTGGGCTGAAAATGCCTTTCAGAAAAGGGGAAAATGACCACAGGAAAGTGATGCAGGGAGAGAAATTGGCTTCTTGTCTGTCCCCAGTGTTTCTGGCCTGGGTGGCGGTTGCAGTTTAAGGAGAACGAGTGACTTTCCACGATCGCGGCCCTCGCGGGGGTCGAGCTGTGCAGAATTGGGCGGACGTCGCGCTCGCGGTCTCCTGGTTCTTGTCTCCCGAAGCTCATTCTCTCTCTCGGGACCGTCCGAACTTTCCTGGGAGCCTTGTGGCGTTGCCAACCCTCCCGAGCGAGCCAAGAACACCCGGCCCGGTCCGCCTGTTCTTTGTGGTTGTGTGCGTCTCGAGGGGGACGTTCTCAAAAGACAAATAACGCTGTTTGTGGAAACGGAGCTCCTGGTGTTACCGTAAATGATTAACTTCTCATTTTTAACCTTTCCTGATCCCTTGGTCTTTATTTGGACTTTTTATATTAGCCAGGAAGCTAGAAGGAGTTCCTTTTTGTTTTAGGAACTGTGTTTTAGAGAACACAGCACCATTCATGAATTTATGAATATTTGGAGACTAGCTGGTGTGTTGCAGGTTGACGCTGGGAGCAGATCATCTTCTTAGGGCAGCTGCCGGTGGGGGCCAGGGCCGGGTGAGGCAGCCATGGGATGGGGGGAGGTCTCAGGGTAGAAGGCCCCCGAGCGGCCCCGAGCTGATCAACCCCCCGGCCACCTTGCAAAGCTTCGGGGACTCCAGAGGAGTCCTCTGTCCCCCAGCGTCTCCTGCATGCTCTTCTCAGGGAATTGACTTGGTGTGTTCCATCTTTACTTAGCACGGACAGGCCGCGTCACCTAGAACCAGGAGTGACGGCTGAGCTGCTGGAGGAGGTTGCTCACAGGCCTGAGGATGCCTGGGGAGCCCTCAGCCCAGAGCCCGGCCCCCAGGACCAATCTCTGGCAGCCAGCGCAGCACGCCCAGTAGCAGCGGCGAGTTTGTTAACGTTTCAGCAGAAACTTCGCGGGTTTTCTGTGTGACTATGTGCTTTATAACACGTGCCGTATGGCCAAGGTGACCAGTGGCCGCACCCTCCTCTGAGTATGACCAGCGGGTACAGGCTGCATCTCTCCTAACCAGGAGGGTGTCTGAGGGGCCAGCCTTTGCGCCCTTTGACCAGGCCCCACTGCCCAGAAATTCTTCCTCCCTTGGCCTCGCCCTGTACTTGCTTAGAACCCTGCCTGCCTATCCGGGACCGGCAAACACCCCACCTGTTCCAAGAAGCGGCGCTCCCGGCATCCCGCCCATCATCCTCCCCCTGGGGCTGCTCCTGCAAGCCCATGACCCCATGACCCCACAGAGCGAGTGCTGCTGCTGTCTCTGGGCTCTGCATCACAAATCACCATGAGGATTAACCGCGAAGAACGAGAAAAAAATTGCTGCAAAGATACGGCCTTTCTATACGTGGCTCCCCTACGAGCAGGATCAGCGGGACAGACGTCTTAACAGAAACTAGAGCTTTAGGGATGACACAGCAGCACGAGAAACACCGTCCTGTGAATAAACGGGAACGAGAAATGTCGATTTCCCACGGGATCTCCTTTGTCTCTATCGTTATGGACAAAAATTTTACACCCACTGCTGGTACGAATGCCTGTCCTTACAGCTGACCTGGAAATCAGGTTGATGGTGTGGATAAAAATCTTCAAGCATTTTGTTTTCAATCAGTAATCTCCACTTCTAGAATTTAAACTAAGGAATTAATTAAAACTTGTCATGAAGGTTCATAAACAAAGATGTTCACCAGAGTCATTATTTATGATGATGGATATGTTGGGAAAAGCAAAATCACAGAATTGGGGGGTGGCGAAATCATTTAGTTGTCCGGTGATAACTGTCCCATGTCTTATGCTCTAAGAAGTGATGTAGCCCATTATAAAACAATACACTGTGACGGCAATTTTGTGAGCACAAAGTGTGTGTAGTTTTGATGAAAGACCTACGATGGGTGCCTCAGTGTATTTTTATCATGCATTCGCAGTTTTTTCTTTCCTCTGTTTTTCCGCATCAGGAAGCCTTACTGTCTCTGAGATACTCGTTTCCCAAAGCAGGACGTGAGCCTGGACCCTGTCGGCCCCAGGACCCACCTCCCATCCCACGCTGACCCTGTTCCCGGGAGCGTATGCCCACGCGGGCGCTGTTTCCACAGGAACTGTCCCCACTGCGCGGTCCCTTTGGGATGCGCCCAGCTTCTCCCGAGGGCAGGAGGGCACAGAGCAGCTTTGAAGGGAGGTCTGGTGGGAGAATTTTCCTGGGGGAGAAGCTGGATATGGACAGAGCCCCGGAAAGCGGGACTAGGCAGCCCCCCCCATGCTCCCACCTCCCAACCCCCTCCACTGGGTCACACCGTGGGCACAGCTGGCCAAGGTGTGACTGTCAGGTTCCCCATGGCGCAGGTTCCCCCCACCCCTTTGCGGTCCGTGCTTTTGGAACCAGGCTGCTCTGTGCAACCCATCCCGAAGGAGGGGACTATGTGAGACCATTGTATTTAAGGGTGTTTAATTAATTTTACTGGCCATCCGTTTCTGCTTCTGTCTCTATTTCTCGTGCTTTATTTCTCCTTTAAGAATCTTTTGAGCTCCTTCTTGATTCATTTATTTTTCATTCAGTCTCGGGGCATTAATGGAATGAATCTATTGGTCTTTCCTGCCCCCCAACTCCCCGCCGCTCGGCGGGCACCTCCGTTCCCACAGCCCTCGTTTCCTGGCACCGACTGGGCAGAACCAGACCTGGTGTCTCCATCCGTCCGCCTAGTCCCGCTCGTACTTGGGTGAGTGAGGATGGGCGTCGTGTGCCAACCGGGTCGCAACAGAGCTGAACCGAGTGTACCAGCAGGCGGATCGTTTGATTTTCACTTCTCAGCCGTGAGCCTCGGTGAGCCCGAAGCCCTCGGGGAGGCTGCTCTGTCTGCACGGACTGTCCAGGCCTGCTCTCTCCCCAGCCCAGTGCCCGTCCCCACCCTCACCCTCTCCTGCGGGCGACCCTGAGCCCACCCCACACGGGACTGAATCCCTCACAGGAGCGCCTTCCCGCCGGTGCCACCCTTTCCACCTGCACCACACGCCTGCCTTCCTGGCTATCGCTGCCTGGACCTTTCCCTCCACCTGAGCCCCACCTGACCACACCTGTGTCCTACCTGTGTCCCACCTGAACCTCACCTGTGCCCCCTGTGCCCCCCGTGTTCCACCTGTGCCCACCTGTGTCCCACCTGTGCCCCCTCTGTGTTCCACCTGAACCTCACCTGAACCCCACCTGAGCCCCACCTGTGCCCCACCTGACCACACCTGTGCCCACCTGTGCCCCACCTGTGCCCCACCTGAGCCCCACCTGTGCCCCACCTGTGCCCCACCTGACCACACGTGTGTTCCACCTGAGCCCCGCCTGAGCCCCGCCTGAGCCTTGGTGCCCTCCTCCTCCCTCCAACATCGCTCCAGCTCCCCCTTGTCCTCCCTGCGTCTCTGGGTCTTCATTCTCTCTGGACCCACATCAGTTCAGAGGTGCTGTAGTGTCTCCCGCCCGAGAGCCTGCCCGCCGTCTGCACCCAGCCCCTCGGTGCCCTCCCAGTCCTGTGGCTGTGGGTACCATCCACATCGGGACACCCGGGTCGCCCTGAGCCCCACCTCTAGCTGCCTCCGCGGCGTCTCCTCCTGCAGGCCTTGCTGACTGCTTGCTCCACCCTCCGGCTTCTCCGTCAGTTCCCTGCCCCGCAGCCCCTGGAACCGCCTCTGGGGTCTCTGGGCTGCCCCTTGTCGTCGTGGACTCAGTGTCTCTGTGCTGTTCACTCGTTTATTCTCTCTCCATGTGCGTAGAGATGATTTGATTGATTCAGATTCATCTAAAATATATGAAATCCTACAACAGGACTTTTAGTCTTTACTCATTTTCCCAATTGTATATTGTAAAGGATGACCACCAGATAAGGGTTTGCAATTTTTATATTAAAACGCCATTTTCAGGGAATTCCCTGGTGGTCCAGTGGTTAGGATGCTGCACTCTCACTGCCGAGGGCCCGGGTTCAATCCCTGGATAGGGAACTCGATCCCACAAGCCGCGCAGCACGGCCAAAAATAAGTAAAATAGAATAAAATGCCATTTTCATACCAAAAATATTCGGAACCGTCGTTTTGCTTTGGAAGAAAATGCTTTGAAAAAATAGAAAGCATATAAATTACGAGTTCTTAACGGTAATTCTTATCATATGTTTGTTTTCCCTGTGGACTGTATTTGTGGTCTTGTTTTAGCTGCTTTAAAATCTGATCTGGACATTTAGCCAGGCAACTTTTTCAGTTACTCCCTGAAAACAGAGAGTAATGAAACAGCATTCATTCATTTCATTGGCACCATCTGCAACTCTGAAATGCAATTTTTTATTTATTGAATTAAGTAGACCGTGAAATGTGTTCGAGATGCAATATTCCATTTCTCCATGCTTTGAAGGACCCAACAACTGGTATGATTTCTCTGTATGATTTCTCCTCCTTCAGATATCAAGCCTTGGCTGAATTATGCATCTTTAGTCATTTACTGTCCTTCTCTTCTTAAATAAACAGTCCTACCAAGTAGTTTGATGCCTCTTCAGGAAACGCCATGTCTCCTAGTGTCTGACATCTCTCGTGAGTTTTGCCACCTCTCTTGACCTGTCCCCTGTGCAGCTGGGACCTTTTCTGTTTTCTGAGGTTAGAAGCGGGAAGGCGATCACGACACCTGGAGAGTTAGGCGCTTAAGGGAAAGGGGGGTGTGGCCAACAAACCCAGGTGGCCTCGCTCACCTGTAGAGGGAAGAGCGTGGATTTGTGCATCGGGAAGTGGGAAGAGGGATCTGGGTCTTCAGGACAGTTCTGAGGTCATCTGATGGAGGTACATTTTCTTTCTTGTATTGGCACAAACACGGAAGAAAACTTGACCCGGCAAGCAGCTGTGCAGCCCGCGCGTGGGTGGTGCCTCCTGCACATGTGTGTGGTCAGTTATGGACACTCACGGGCACACGTGTCTCTTGGGCGGAGCTGGATCCCTGGGGTGCGGTTAACAGGACTCAGCAGCCTGGCTGCAGAGTCTGGACAGGTGTCTGCAGACAGAGATGTCGGGACAGGCGGGGATCTGATGGATGCCCTGAGTACAGACAGCTGTTAGCCAGGGAGCAGCTTCACACCTGGGGGCAGGGGGACAGGGCCCTGGCTGGCCTGGGCTTTTGCAGGGGGACAGAATTCAGTGGGTGGAGGGAAAGAAGAGCCCCCCTCCCCACCTCCCCCCCCCCCCGACTGAGGGCCGCAGCGCCTTGGGCTGCTCATCTGCTCTGACAGATGAAGTGGGTGGAAATGGCAATTACCACCTGCTGGGTGCTCACCCCGAAGCAGGTGTTGGGAGACAGGATGGGAGGGTCACGGGGGGCGGGGCAGGACAGGAGGGTCACAGGGGGGCGGGGAGGGGAGAGGTGCCCTCGCAGTGAAGTAGGTAAAGAAAAAGCTGCGCTGAGATCTGAGGACACTTAGACCTGATGACAGTTTCTAGGAAATACTGGGAACAGGGGTCTCGCTAAAGGCCGCCGAAGGCGAGTGACTGGCAGACTCCAGTCTGTGGGAAGCCTTACGTGACCCACGAAAAAGTTGCAGAGAAGAAAGAATTGGAGGAGAACCTGCAGGTCCGAAGAGCCGCCGGGAAGTAACAGCCAATCCAGTGTGTGAGCTGGACCTTGCGGATCCCAATTCTAACAAACCCACTGGGCTCAGAAAACAGAAACGATATTTAAACTGAGAACTGTTAACCGCATCGTGGCCACGCAGCTGTCGATTGTCTCGTGTTTGTGTTTAGATGTTGTGTTTGGTCTCCTTAGATCACACGGGGGCAGGGGCGGTGCAGCCCCCTTCCTGGGATGAGGAAGACGCAGGGCGGCTCGGGCGCAGACACCCGCGGTCCTTACCCTGTGCCGCTGCTTCTGTACACATCTGAAGTTTCTACTGTGGGCGGAAAATCCCCTGTAACGTGACTTGCGTGGTAGAGACCCCCGACTCGAGGCCACGACCGTGGGTCATCACGGTCCGGGCTGGTTCTCTGCCGGATCGCATCCCTGGGGACCGGCGGAGAGCGGGCTTCTTTCCATCCAGCCGGGCCCACAGTTACTAGACCTGAATGCAGAGGAACGGTTTTCGCTTTTCAAATAAATCTGGTGCATTTTTCCTCCCTAAAAAAAAGCCATGACAACTCCGCTCCGAGTGCATTTTCAGCCGCAGCAGCAGGCACGTGGGACGGCCCCGTCTGCCCGTTGCTCGCGTGTGTGTGGGACCAGGAGCCGCAGGTCATGTGGGCGTGGCTGTGGCACAGGGATGGGGCGGGTGTTGGAATGAGCCTGGACGCTTCATGACCCTGCCCCGAGGGGGGGTGCACGAGAGTCACCCTCGGGAAGAGGAGGGCTGCTGCCCCGCGTGACACGCCACCCCGGGGGTGTCCCCGACAGCTCCTGGCTCCAGGGCGCCGTCTGGGGTTGGTGCCGGGGACACAGAGTCAGAGATGCTAACTGGCCTTTGCGAGACTGACTCCGGGCCACCAGCGCCTGGAAGGACTCGCCCGGCCCCTGGACTCAGGTGCCAGCGGAGGCCGGGCTGGCCATGGCCGTGGGCCGTTCGCCTTCGGGTTTGCTGTGCGTCCCCCTGTGGGCTTAACCTTTGCCACGGACGGCGGCCAGGCCCCGCCGAGCCGAGGGGTGAGCTCTGGAGTCACGGCGGCCCTCCCCGACCCCCCAAGGGCACTGACTCCAGGCGGGAGTCGGGAGTGGGACACAGGGCAGCAGGAAAAGCCTGCTCCTAGGCGGTTAGCAGGATCACTGCAGGGAACGGCGGGAGCTGATCCGAGGCTCGTCCCAGGTTAACTCTCCAACCCCCGAGGAGCCTAGGAAGCAGGCAGCGTTCATCTTGGCCTCCCGACCACATGTATCGCTCAGAATCTGCGGGGACGGGCCTCTGTGGCCTGCACTCACCGCCCGCCTGGGCCGCCGGCACCTGCTCGGCGCCTCCAAGGTGGACGGGGAGGCCCTGCCCCGGCCCAGGCAGCGGGTCTGTGCCCTGTTGGATTCGTCCTGTGGAGCCTCCCTTTGCTCAGGGGCCCTGTTTCCTAACGTCCTTTCCACTGGACATTGACGCGTGATTCAGAACCAGAGGAGCCCATCGGGATGAGTGAGGTGAGGGGTGCAGGATGCTGCGGCCGCTTTGAAGACACTGGACAGTTTCTTCCAAAATTCTTACCACGTGATCCAGCGACTGCTCTCCTGTGTATTTACCCAGACGAGCTGAAAACTTATGTCCACACCAAACCTGCACGTGGATGTTTATGGCAGCTTTATTCAGAGCAGCCAAGACTTGGATGCAGCCAGGGTGCCCTTCAGCAGGTGACGGATAAACAAATTGCGGTCCATCCGGCCGATGATTCTGTTCAGGGCTGAGAGGAAATGAGCAGAGAGGATTTTAGGGCGAGTGAAACCATTCTGCACGGTTGTGGTGGTAGATGCAGGACATCACGTATCTGTCAACACCCAGAGACCTTTACAGCACAAAGCGTGAACCTCAGTGCATGCAAATGAAACAAACCACTGAGGGCGTCAGGGGTCTCAGGAAGCACACAGACGTGACAGATATGTGGTCAGTAAAGGGTGGGTGATGTGCCGACGCGAGTGGCCTGGGGAGGGAGCGGGGTCTGTACACAAGGGCCGAGGGACCCCCGGGCTTTGTTAGTGGCTTCCTCCCTGTTGTTATTAACAGTTAACGATTAGGCAGGAATGTTTGCCTGTTTGAAGTGTGGTGTTGAAGGACCTCTTCTCCTGTCTTTATTTTTGAGGATGGAGTGAACAGGACGTGTGTTCTCAGTCCCCGACCAGTGACCCTCTGGGTGCAGGAATGTCATGTGTGGGAGGGGTCCCGGGGGCTGGTGCTGAGACACACGGACCGTCTCACACCGCTGGAACCTGGTTGCCCTGGCATCCCCAGCGCTGGCCCCCCAGAGACTTCTAAACACCACCCCCGTTATGAACAGACTGACCTTCCCGTGGGCCCCGGGCCGCTCCCCGACTTCTCAGTTCAGAGGTGTTGATGGGCCTTTTGAAAGTGGGGCCAGTTTCCTGGCCCTGGACACGTTAGTGTTAGGGTTTCTGTTTCCCAACAAATAAACACTTTGGAAGATATGACAGGATCACATCACAAGGTCTAAGTTCAGCAAGAGGATGCCTTGTGTGCCCCCCAAATTCATGTGTCAGAGTCCTGACTCCCAGCACCTCAAAATGTGACCTTATTTGGGAAAAGGGTTGTTGCAGATGTAACTAGGTGAGATGAGGCCTTACTAGAATGGGGTGGTCCTGATCCAACGTAACTGGTGTCCTCATAAAAATGGGAAATTTAGACACACACAGGGAGAAGAGACACACAAAGGGAGAAGCCATGTGAAGATGAAGGCAGGGATCAGGGTGATGCTTCTAGCAGGCCAGGATGCCAGGGACCAGCAGGAGCTGGGAGAGAGCCCGAGACAGACCCTCCCTCATGGCCGCAGAAGGAGCCAGTCTGCCGGCACCTTGACCTTGGACTCCTGGCTGGAGACTGAGAGAACAGATCCCTGTTGTTTAAGCCGCTCAGTCCGTGGAACTCTGTTACAGTGGCCCCAGGACACTCATAGTTTTCCTGCTGGTCATCTGCCACTTAATGCAGTTACCAAGCTTTTGGTGAAAGCCTCTGATTTAGTGCTGGTTATTTGGAAGAATATGTTTTGGGGGTCGAAGTGAAGGAATCAATAAGACAGTGTGTGATTTATTCGCTGGTGGCAGAAAATTCATGGACGCTTTGTCAGAAAAGATTTTCCTTAATCGGAAAACAATCTGAAATGTTTTGCTGGAAAACATTTGTGATTCAGCTGCTCTGGGAGATTATTTCTTAGATGTCTTTCTGCAAAGCACGGGTATTTCTTAGATGTCTTTCTGCAAAGCACGGGCTGTAAATACTAAGTCCTCGTGCAGGACGATGGTTACACCTCGAGGTTACTGTTTCTCTAAAGTGAATTCTTTAAAACTCCAGTTTAAAAATTATCTAACGGAGTCAAATAAAGAGAACACAGGGGCAAAGTACCAGGTGGTGGACTTCATCTTTGTTTGGTAGGAATGTAAGTGTTTGCCTGACACCCTGTTGGATAATCTTCGGGAGGTGAAGGCGGTGACTGTGCATTTGTAAACCCAGGAGCCTCGTACCTGCTGCGGGGCCATGACGGCAGATCCAGGAACGGAAGCTCAGGTGACTCGGAGGAAAGGGGCCTTTGTTTAGTTTGAAACCAGAACAGGCACTTTGAAACTTGACCACATTCCTGACCTCAGCCCATCCTCGTGTCCACTGTTTAGTATGAAATGTCCACGTTTTGTGTGGCTTATACAACAGCTGGGCCACGTGTTGCACATACCGACTTGCTCTCCGGGGCACCGCAGAGGCAGGTGTGGGAGGACCGTGGCGGGGGTCTCCCTGGAGGGCGGCGGCCGGATTGGGGGCTGGGGAGGCTGCCCCAGGCCCCTCGTGCACAGGACAGGAGGAGGGACAGCACAGAAACGGCACAAAATGTCAGCAGCCGCAGCTTTCAAGGAAGAAAAATCAAGCACGTGGAAGAAAGAAAAATGTCACCTTTGAGTTTCAATTTCCAGACGCATCTGTGAACTTCACTGAACAGCAGATAAAGAATTTGTTTTGCGCTCTGAGGAAAGTAAGGCCAAATCACGTCCTTGTCGTTTGAGGGCCGCACCTGGGAGCCAGGTGGGAGGGGCAGGAACAGATCCGCTGGGTCCACAGGGCTTTCGCAGCCTCGGCGGCACTGGGATTCGGGGCCGGCCATCTTGCCGTGGTCCGTCCTGTGCCTTGTGGGGTGTGGGCAGCACCCCGCGTCGTGACGACCAGAGATGCCTCCCGACGCTGTCCAGTACCCGGGTTAGGGGCAAAATCGCCGCCCTCTCTCCCCCCACCCCTGCTCTGACAAGAGATGAAACTCCAACACAACTTTGCTCTCCAGGGCGGATGGCGCTGCTAGGTTGGGGGCTCCACGTCCAGAGACCCCCGGTCCTGAGCCTGCCCTGGAGGCCGCTTGGCGAGCTGCCGGCCAGTGGTGGCGGGGTGGGGGGGTCGGTTAGAACCACAAGGCCGCTTCCCCACTGCAGATGCTCTCCTTACCGGTCACCCGCAGATAACTCCAGGCTCCGCCGGGCCCCTCAAGCAAAGATGTCATTTCTCATTTTTTCACAATAAGTATTTTAAGTCCTTAGAAACATCTCGCCACTTTTTCATGTAAATCTTGAAGCTATTGTGTTTTTTACAATAAGCCACTTGTAACTGGCTTCTTTTGACACCCTTGCAAAGGCTGTCATAGCTTATTTTCCTGTGTGTCTGCGGACAGGAGTGTCCTTGGTGACGCTGACTCCCCGCCGCCCGGCACATGGAAGGTGCCAACATGTGAACACAGGGACGCAGTGTCTCGCGGGCACCCGTGGTCAGCCGCGGGCAGAGATCCTGGCATCCTGGAGGGTTCGGGTTCCGTTAAACACTGACTTTGAAACCTGTGTGCTAGTATCTGAACATGGAAACTGCAAAAATGCTGTCTGGTTTTGTGTAAAATACAGTGTTTCTGGGCTCAGATACATGTACCCAAATTTTACTGACAGGAATGTCCCAGGGGTGCAGGGCATCGACAGTTGTTGATGCAGTGTGTCCCCGGCATGGACACCCTGAGAATTCCAATTCCCCTGCCGCCTGGCGGGCCGGCCTGGCCCTGCTAGACCCCCTCGTGCCAGCAGGTGGCACTGCTGGGCCGGCCAAGGCTGGACCACCTTTCCTTCCATGTTTAGGGGTGAAATGTGTCCTAAGGCTGTGACAGAATGGTGGGGACGCTTTAGGCGAGTACAGTTTGGATGAGCGGGGAAGTCAGGCCTGCTCCTTGGAGAAGCCGAGGGGTCCCAGGAGGCCTTGAGCCACAGGCTTGTGTACCAGCCCAGGAGGCACGCAGGTGAGTTTATGCACAGGCGAGTTTACAGGCAGGTCACCCTTCCGGCTGGGGTGGCGCCTGGGCGAGCTCGGCGTTCTCTGAGTTTCTCCGCCAGCTTCTGGATTGTTGCAGGGAAAGTAGACGACAATGACTTGTGAGAAGCTCGACAGCGTCCAGGAGGAGCTGGTGTGTGTGAATGTGGATTGTCTGGTCCGCCATTCACTTCAGTTTTCATAACAGCTTATTTAGGCATAATTCGCATACACGCAGAGCTCGGAGATATTGTGGGTTCCGTTCCAGGCCAACCAGAGTAAAGCAAGTCCCTCGATGAAGCGAGTCACATGAATTTCTTGGTTTCCCGGTACATGTAAAAGCTACGTTTACACTATACTGTAGTCTGCTAAGTGTGCAACAGCATTATGTCTAAAAAAAAAACCTACATACCTTAATTTAAAAATACTTTATTGCTAAAAAATGGCAGTTATCCTCTGACAACCCAGGGTTGCCACAAACCTTCAATTTGTAAAAAATGCAATATCTGCGAAGCACAATAAAACAAGGTGTGCCCGTACTATAAAATTTCACCCTTTTAAAATGTATAATTTGGTGGCTTTTAGTGTATTCACAGAGCTGGGCAGCCACCAGTGTCTAATTTTAGACCATTCCTCTGGCCCCAAAGAAACCCCCACACACCAGCACTGACTCCCCAGCCCCCTGCAGCCCCCGGCAGCTGCTAACCTGCCTTCTGCCTCTGTGGTTTTGCCTGTTCTGGATGTCTCACATACTGGACTCAGTACGCAGCCTTTTGTGTCTGGCTTCTTTCCCTTAGCATGTTTTCAGGGGTCGTATGTGTTGTAGCATGTGGCAGCGCTTCCTTCCTTTCTGCGGCTGGATCGTGCCCCCCGCCCCGTGTGGATGGGCCTCACTCCATGTCCGTCAGTCGATGGACTCGGGGGTTCTTTCCACGTCCTGGCTGCTGTGAGCACTGATGCGCTAGCGTCTGTGTGGCCCGGCTTTCCTTTCTCTGGGCTGGACCTGGGATGGAGCTGCTGATCACGTCTCCCACAGCGGCTGCCCCCCTCCCCGCTCCCATCCCCACCAGCTGTGTCACTGTGCATCGTCTCTCTTTCGGCCGCCCGCTGGGAGGGAGGTGGTGCCTCCTGTGACCCAATACGCTTTTCCCTGATCACTGACGACGGTAAGCATCTTTCCATGAGTTTGAAGGCCGTCTTTTACCTTCTTCAGAGAACGGTGAATGCAGGTCATTTTCATTAGGGGCGTTTGTCTTCTCACTGTGAGTTGTGGAGGGCTCTGCGTTTCTGGGTACAAGGCCCGGGGCCCTCCTGTGTCCCTGGCGCTCACTCTGGGGCTCCCACCTGGCACAGCGGGTGTGCGGGCGAGTTGCTTGTGGCCAGGGGGCCCTTCTGTGCACAGTGGGGCGCGCGGCAGGCCCGGCCTCCACCCACCCATGCTGACAACCAAAACCGTGCCCAGGGGCGGGAGCCTCCCTGTGGGAAGTGCCACCTCACTAATGCACTGACCCCTGAGGACCCAGAGGGCGCTGGGGCTGGTTTCCTGCCGGGGTGAATGGGCGTGGTCCCAGGGCTGGGTGCACCCGGGCCCGTGACACCCTGAGGGGAGCGTCTCAGAGCAGAGTTTGTCTTGGGGAACGTGCCTTCCTGACGGGCAAGTTTCCAGGGTCCGGCGCCCCAAGCCACGTGTTTTTTGCTTCTCAGGCTACAGCAGGGCCTGGGGAGAGGGAGGAAGGTCCTGTGGGCACCACGGGGGTGGGGGGACCAGGGAATTGGGGGGTGGAGGGGCGAGTGAGCGGGACATGAGGGTAGGTCGCCATGCCTCCAGCTTGCGTCCTGTGGGAAGGACCACATCACGGGGACGCCCCAGAGCAACCTGGGGTGACCACAGGGCAGGCAGAGAGAGGGGGATTTTAGGGCAGTGAAACCATCTAGCATGATACCATAATGGTGGGTACGTGACATCATGCGTGTGTCCAAACTCAAAAACTGCCCAACGCAAAGAGCGAGCTCTGACGTGAACCGCAGATTTAGTTCATAACAGAGAACATAGCAACACTGGTTCATCAGTCATAACAGAGAACATAGCAACACTGGTTCATCAGCCATACCGCGGGTACCACACCAGTGAGGGGGGATGCGTGGGGGCTCCCTGCACTTTCTCTTCCTTGTTCTGCAAACCTCAAACTGCCTTCAAAGTTGAAGTCTTAGTTCTAAGTGCTTGGCACGAAGGGGGTGATTCCACCTCACTGTCGTTGGGATCTTTTCCCACGAGGTGTGTTTGAAGCTGTGGTGACGGGTTTGCAGCCTCACCTCCTGCACCGTCTTCTTGACCGTGGGCCGTGCGCCCACCTGGCTGAGCAGGTAGAGCCCATGTGGACAGAGTCAAAGCCTCGTCTGTACGTGCGATGCGGACTCGTCCTGCGTACCCGGGTGGTGATGGAGCGTGTCTGGCATGTTTATACACCCAGTACCTGAGGTGGTTAAGATAGATGATTGGGTTGGTACCAACGTCCTTCTTAGACTTACAGAAACGAAGCACAGGCGGGTGAATCAGTGAGACCGTGGTTCGTTGACACGGATGTTAACCATGTTGTTAATTTTTTAAACCCAGGACTCCTCCTGTGGCTTCCAGGTGGTTCCAGCCAGGTGGGAAACTGCGGTTATTTCCTGCAGAACACCTGAGCTCACCCGGGGACCAGGCTTCTCTCTTTGGGGCATCACGTTTTGAGGGGATTTCTCTTTGAAATGCGAACACTTTTCCATTTGTATTTGTTGAAATTCCAGAGCTTTCCACGACGGATGCTAAAATTTAATCACCTTTTCGCTTTGTCAGCTTTCCATTTGAAATGTCAGAACGTAAGTAGGCACATTTGCTACCCAGTGAAATTACTCTAACTAAAGCTAGCCAACATCCTTCAACAGATATCCCTAAAGATCATTTTTCTTCCCTTTGCCATGAAAACGACAGTAACTCTAATCTCAAAATAAACAAAATAGATGCAGCTGTGACCCGCAGAAGCATAATTACTAGCTAGATACCTTGTGAGCCGACAAATCACTAAACTTTAAACCTATGTGAATGCACGTGTTCTACCCAACAGGCCGGAAGCAGACAAGAATGGCAGGTCACAGCTTTATTCCAGCCGCTCCGAGGAAGAGGGCTGTGTCTGCCCCAACCCTCCTCGGATTTTGCTGTGAAAATGGGCCGGAGGCGCCCTCAAGGTCAGCGCCCCGCCCCCAGGTCAGGGCCCTCCTCAAGGTCAGCGCCCCGCCCCTAGGTCAGGGCCTCCTCTTACGTGGGAAACTGAGAGGCAGCCCCCTTTGTTGTCTCAGGAGTTTTTCTGAATGAATTCACCCAGAGCCCGAGGGAGGTGTGTATCCAGAGCTCACTGGGTCAGAAGAGATGCTTGTGCTCTGATGTCACTTTAAAACTTAACCCATGAAAGACCACCGCACAGGAGACGGAGCCGAAGGACTTTCCCCTCATCCTTCCACTCGGTAAACACGGGCCCCTGAACTTTACATGCGAAAAAAGTGAGAAGATTCTGAGAAGGAGGAGAGCAGCCGGGATCCCAGGGCCCGAGAAGGACACAGTGGTCCAGGCTGGGCGCTGGAGGAACCGGCAACCGGAAGTGCCACTGGGCATAAACCCCAGAAAGCCCTGACCGAAGCCTGCTCTCTCCACCAAAGGACCAGGAGAGGAAGGACGGCAATTTCTGGACGATACCTGCTCCGCCCCAGCCTGACGTCACGGGAAAACTGTGCCCCTCTACCCACCAGGCCCCAAAGACGGCGGGAACCTAGACTCCCACCCTGAGAGGCTGCATGAGGCTCCCCTGCCTCATTCGGTGGTAATGAGTCCCATCCCAGCGCTGACACTTGAGGTCAGTGGAGACCACGTGGGGAGACCACGTGGGGAGCCTAGACGTCCCCCTGCCCTGGGACTCAGAGGAGGCTTAGTGGACCCAGGACTTTCACCACCACCGGGGGGACGAGCGAGGCCCCCCCACCACAGTGACAGTGGGGACACTCAGGGAGCAGAGCAAGGAGTCCCAGACCCCCCGGCCGGGAGGCGTCAGTGGAGACCCCTCAGCAGTGACAAGGAGCCCCCCGACCTCTCACCCTCTGCCCCAGATGTCGAGAGTCTTGAGTGTCACCGTTGGGGAACCTGGCCTCTACCCCTGCCTGGCAGTAAAGAGGCGGTGCCCTTACTTCCCTCCCTATTGGAGCACCCGGAGGAAGTCAGCCAAAACAGCAGATTTTTAACAAATCCAGAGTTTCGTAACATAATGCAAAAATGTCCACATGTCCTTCGAAAACTGTCGTATCAGGAACCAGGAAAATCTCAAAATGAATGAAAAAAGACAAGAGGTGTCAACACAGAGATGGGAGAGATGGCAAGACCGTCCGACAAAGAGGTCAAAGCAGCCACCACAAAACGCTTCACTGAGCGATTACAGACATGCTTTAAAAGGGAAAAATAAGAAATCTCAGCAGAGAAATAGAAGATAGAGAGAAGGAAATGGAAATTTCATAAATTTCATAAGTACTGTAATTGAAGCAAAAAATCCCAATCAGTGGGCTCAGCAACAAAAGGGAGAGGACGGCAGAAAGAATCTATAAACTTGAAGATAAAACAACAGAAATCACCCAACCTGAACAACACAAAGAAAATAAACTGAAGGAAAAAAAAAAAGAACAGAGCCCTGGGGACCCGAGGGGATTCTAACAGAAGATCTGACCTTCCCGTCATTGGAGTCACAGTAGAGAAGACAGAGGCGGGGCTGAAAAGTACCTAAATAAAGGCTGAAAATGGCCCAATTTGGCAAAAGACACAAACCCAAATATTTAAGAAGTTAGTAGAACCCCAGTTAGAATAAATCCCCCCGAACCACACCAAGACATATAGTTAAACTTCTGAAAGTTGAAGACACACAAAAATTTCTTGAAAAGCACAGACTACCACAATTCACTTGATAGGAAACAGATAATTTGAATAGTCTGAAGCTATTACAGACATTGAGTTCATAATTTTAAAACTCTCAAAAAAGAAATCTTCAGATCAAGATGGTTTCACTCAAGAATTCTACCAAGCATTAAAGAACACCAACTCTGCACACCCTCTTCCTATTCATCTTATGGGGCTAGTGTTACAATGATGCCCAAACCAGACAAAAACGAGAAAGAAAACTATGGACCAGTAACCCTCATGAATACAGACACAAAATCCATAACAAAATATTAGCAAATAGAATGAAGCAATATATAATAAGAATTATTCACTATGGCCAACTTGGGTTTAATCCAGGAATGCAAGGCCGGATCAATATTTGAAAATTAATCAGTGTAATCCACCATATTAATGAACTAAAGAAAAATCACATGGTCATTTCAGTCAATGCAGAAAAAGTATTTCACAAAGTTCAACACCCTTTCAGAAACATAGGAATACAGGGGAGCTTCTTAACTTATCAGAGTACTTACAAAAAACTCCTACAGCTGACATTACACTTCGTGGTGAGGACTGCATGCTTTCCCCGTACAGCTGGGAACAATTTTCTTAACATTGTATTGGAAGTTCCTGCTGGTGCAGTGAGTCAGGAAAAGGAAATAAAAGGCATGGAGGTTGGCAAGGAAGAATTAAACAGTCTCTATTTACAGATGACACGATTATCTAACTATAAAATCTCAAGGACTCTACAGAAATGCCCTAGAACTAATAAGTGAGTTTAGCAAGGCTGCAGGATACAAGGTAAACATTGAAAAATCAATTGCATTTCTCCGTATAGCAATGAACACATGGACACCAAAATTAAAAATACAATACCATTTACAATTACTCCAGACAATTAAATACTTAGGTGCAACTCCAACAAAATACGTACACGGCTTGAAAACTAGAAAATGCTGATGAAGGAACTCAAATACCTAAATAAATGGAGAGACATACTGTGTGTATGGATCGGATGTCTTAGTATAGTAAAGACCTCAATTCTTTCCAAACTGATTAACAAAATTCCTATCAAAATCCCAACAAAAAGTTTTTGTAGATATAGACAAGATTATCATAAAATTTGTGTGGAAAGTCAAAGAGGTAGAATACCTAAAATACCTTGAAAAAGAAGAAGAAAGTAGGAGGAACCAGTCTAAATGATAGCAAGGCATGATTCTGCCACAGTAATCGGGACGGGTAGGAGCTGGAGAGGGACAGACAGTGGAGCGGAATACAGAACTCAGAAGTAACGCCACACAGACGGACCAACTGATTTTTGACAAAGGTGTAAAATCAGCTCAGTGGGGGAATAACAGCCTTCCAACAAATGGTCTGGAGCCGTCGGACATCAGAGGCAAAACAAAAACGAACAAAAAACCATGACTTAAGTTTCACACCTTATACAAAAATTAACTCGAAATGGGTCACAGGTTTAAACATAAAGTGTAAAACTATAAAACGTCAGAAAAAAATATAGTAGATGATATTCAGGACCTAGGAATAGACAAAGAGTTCATAGACTTGATGCCAAAAACATGATAAAAGAAAAAACGGGTAAATTAGACTTTATCAAAATGAAAAACGTATGCTCTCCAAAGGACCCTGCTAGGCGAACAAAGAGAAGCTACAGACAGGAGAAAATATTTGCAAACCACAAATAAAGGACTAAGGAGTCTCAAAGCTCACCGGTATAAAAGCAAACAATCCAGTTAGAAAATGGAAAACAGAGATGAAAAGGTATTGATGACAAAGGAACACCAGAAAGGTGATTAGGGAAATGCAAAATAGCTCCGAGCTACCGTTACACACCTGTCAGAGGAGCTAAAGTGAAGAACAGTGGCCGCACCAAATGCTGGTGAGGATGCCGGGAAGCTGGATCTCTACGTTGATGGTGGGGATGAATGTAAAATGGTACAGCCATCTGGAAACAGTTTGCCAGTTTCTTTTAAAACAAAACATGCGCTGTCATCCAACCCAGCAAATTGCACTCCTGGGCATTTATCCCAGAGAAAGGAAAACATATTCACACAAATTCACGCACACGAATGTTTCCATTAGTTGTATTCATAGTAGCCCCAACCTGGAAAGAACCCTAATGTCCTTCGATGGGTGAATGGCTAGAAAAAGCTGTGGTCCCTCTACTCTGTGGAAGGCTAACTACTCAGCAAGAACAAGGACAAACGACAGGTTCACAAAACCACCTGGATGAACCTCCAGAGAGTCAGGCTGAGTGATTCCATTTAGAGAACATTCTTGAAATGACAGCACTATGGAAATGGAGAAAAAACTAGTGGTCGCCAGGGTTCAGGAGGGGGTGGGAGGGAGGTGCGTGTCTATAAAAGGGGACCATGTGGTGATGGGGAGCCCAGGGTGTGGGCTGTGTCGGTGTCAGTATCCATGCTGTGACATCTTACTGTAGTTTTGCACGCTGTAACCATTGGGGGGGAAAGGGATCTCTCTGGATTATTCCTTATAACTGCATGTGAATCTACAATTGTCTTTAAAAAAAGGAAGTTAATAATCCACAGCCCTATTCACTCACTGCCAACAAGTCCACACATATGTGCTGGGTAGGAAGGGTTTTGCCAAGACGTAGAATCTTACTTGCAGTGGGAAGGAGGGGGAAAAGAGCTTTCATTTTAGATAGCTGTGACCTTGACTGGCTTAAAATAAATATTTGCTACAGAGTTATAGGTCCAGATCTACAAGTTAAAATAGATGTTAAGGTAGGTTAAATTCAATTTCAGTGACCTTGGTGTTGAGCCTTGGAAAATACGGCCTCTAAGTTAACGCTTGAATAAATGACATTTCTGAAATTAAATCAGGTATGTTTAAATATTCAGTGGTAGGCAAAGGAGATGGAGGCAGCGGCCCGATTCCAAGGGGAGTGTGGTTGCTTCCTGCTGCTGCTGGAGCCTCAGCGGGGGCTGCAAGGGAGCTCAGAGCACCCCCCGCCCTCCCCCCTCCGCTCCCCCCGCCCTCCCACTGCCTCCCTCCTGCCCTCCCCCACTGCCCTCCCCCTGCCCCCCTACCCTTTCCCCTGCCCTCCCCCTGCCCCCCTACCCTTTCCCCTGCCCTCGCCCTGCCTCCCACTGCCCCCCTACCCTTTCCCCTGCCCTCCCCCCACCCCCTGCCCTCCCCCCTCCGCTCCTCCGGCCCTCCCACTGCCTCCCCCGTGCCCTCCCCCCACTGCCCTACCCCCTGCCCTCCCCCACCCCCGCCCTACCCCCTGCCCACCCCACTGCCCTCCCCTACTGCCCTGCGGGCACCGCTGGTGTCACTGTGTGCGATTCACACACATGCCCGGCTTCCGGGTTCCTTCCTGGAGGTCTCAGCGCCAAGGCGCCCCTGCGTCATCTTTTCCACTGACCACGTCTCTGGGGAGAGACAGGAGGCCCACGGCCCACGTACCAGCCCCTGAGCCTCTGCACAGCCTGAGTGCCTGTGACCCCCTCCTCTGGACCTTCTGGTATTTTGTGGATTGTTGGGTGGGGAGAATCTGAAAACGTATGATAAAATCAAATTTAAAGTTGTTACTACTAGTTTTCTAAACAAAGTAATAAACCAACTTCCTAATTACAGATTGGCATGTCCTCCCATGTTTACTGTTTTGGACCAAAGTCCCCGGGGCAGGAGTGTAAACAGCACAGAGATGTGCGTCAGCCCGGGCGCCCCGAAAGGACCCGTTATCATTGCCATCGGTGACCCCTATTGTTAGCAGCTTCCTTTCCACTCAGACGTCAAATCCACTGCCAGGGAGAGCCCGGAGGGGGGTGGATAATTAAGGCGGCAGGCGACAGTTACACACCCGCCCGTTTGGGGAGGAGATACTGTTTTTATGGAGGGCAGTTGGTACTCAGAAGGTCGAGGTACCTTGGGTGTGAGGGGCTTCTTTGCGCGAGTCTGTCCTGTGGGCTGGCGCTGGGGCGCGACCCTCCCCAGAGCTGAAAGGGTAGGCGAAGAGGATGCCGCCCTTTGCCAGGGGCGCTATTTCGGCATCAGTGCTTATTCCGTGCGTTTTTGGTGGAAGGAACGTTTCCAGGCTGGCCACCTGACACTAATCCGAGAGAGGTCTGACGTGGGTGTCCATCTCCTCCAGGGTCCAGCAGACAAAGGTGGACACTAGCGGGCCCACACGGAGCCGCCAACCGTCCAAGGGGCCGTGGTTGGGAGCCTAAGACGGAAGCCGTGATCTCTGTGTCACAGGGTTCACCTGTGCAGGGGCACAAATGGCAGAGACGGGGGTGGGAGAGCCCCTGCGGGTGTCCCAGCCCCCAGGGACTGCCATGACCCCTGTTCCCTGGCCTCCCGTCCACGGCCTCCCAGTGCGAATCCGGGAGCTGCTCCCAGGAGGGGGACCAGGCAAAGGCAGGACTGGGGAGGGGCCGCCCGGCCGGAAGACTGTGTCTGCATCCAGCGTTCTGATGCTCTCTGGAGGGGACTGTATTTGACAGTCTCCTTCGGCCACCCTCCTGGCCTTTCTCAGCGGCTGTGAAGTCGTGAGTTAAGTTTGCTATTCCTGGAACTTCTCCCAAACTTGTCTTATCACCCGATGAGATTGTAAGTGCCTAGAGCCAGGGTCATATTTCACTTTCCTGTGACACCCGCCTTCCCAGGCCTCAAACACAGTGGTAGCAAAAGAATGAAATCTCCCCACCTCTGCCCCACGCGGCTCAGGTCCCTTTGGGCTGCCTCGCTGCCCTCGGTGTCCCCCCTCCCTGCTCCAGCCCGCACTTCCCGGGGGAGGGGACACCTGGCACCGCCCCCCTCCTCACGCTGGTGGTGTGCTCTCAATGCCTGGCTAAGATGTCCAGCCCGAAAGAAGGAAATCCTGTCGCTTGTCACAACGGGGACTGACCTGGAGGACATTACGCCGACTGACATGAGCGGGCAGAGAGGGGCAAAGGCTGCGAGGTCCACAGCTGGGAGGGCTGTGAGGCTTTAATAGTCAGACCCGGAGGAGCAGGCGGGACGGGGGCTGCAGGGGCTGCAGGGGAGGCTCAGCGGGCGTGGAGCCTCCGTTCAGGAGACGAGGATGCCCTGGAGCTGCTGACGGCACAGCGCCCTGGTCGAGAGCTCCGTGCTGCGCACCTGAAACCGCGTCAGGAGGGCAGGTCTCACGTTAAGCGCTCTGGCCGCAGCGAAGTCGGTGCAGGCAGCTCGGGGTGAGGGCGCCATCTGTTCCCTTGACTGTGGAGGGGCTCTCGGTGCCCTCGCAGGTCCAGACTCATCGCCCTGTACACGGTAACGGTGTGGCTCTTCGTATCTCAACTGTCCTCAGTAAAGCTGCTCAAAAACGGAAATAGTGAAATAAAAGAACAACACATGTTAGTGGAGCCACTTTAATTTTTCACTCTCTGTTTATTGAACCTCGTGATTCCCCTGACCTAGTCCGGCAGCCACAGGGGCCACCTGGAGGCTGGGCCCCCTCTGAACAATTGTCCCCTGTGGGCTGAGCCCCTCCCCGCGGCATCCCCTACGGCTAAGGCCCCGGACCTCCGGTTTGATGAGGCAGCTGGGCCTCAGGAGGACCGGGCCCTGGGTTTCTGGGTTCTGTGTGCTTGTTGCAGGGTTGGGTGCGTGGCTTTGCAAACATAAGGTGCTCATATTTGCTGGCTTGCCCTGTAAGGAGAAAACAGCCCTGGGATACTCGGAGCTACACCGTGTCACACCCGCTGTGCCCTGAGGGGCCGCTGGGCCAGGGCCAGGCTGGGGACCCCGCGTCATCAGACCTCAGGAGTCAGGCAAACAAAGAAGACGTGGCCGCGACCTGGGCCACAGAGGGGGCGGCTCAAGTCCGTGCTGGACAAGTGGACCCGCTGCCGAGCAGGAGTGCAGCCTCGCGTCTGTGCTGGGCCTCAGGGCTCAGGGGTAGGCGAGCGTGGGGTCCCCCTGGTCGCCCTGAACCACGGGGACAAGGCCAGTGGTCCATTCTGGCTTTCCTGCCTGATTCTCTGAATATTACAGCACTGCTAATGTTTCTCGAATGTGTACCATGTGCCAGGCACTCTTCTAACCGTTTCCACATATTTAATTCTCAAAACAACCCAGTGCTGTAGGTATTTTGTGGTCCCCATTCACAGATGGGGAAACTGAGGCAGAGCGTGACTAAGAAACTTCTTCGAGGTCACCCACCCAGTAAGTAAGTGGCCAGGCCGGGATGTGAGCCCAGGTTGCTGACTCTGGAACCCAGACTCCGAGCTGCGCCGCTGGCAGAGTCTCCCAGAGGGGCGTTTCCACCCCCAAAAGCGCATTGTCAGCATTCGGCCTTCCGTGGGGATGTCTCCCCAGAGGCCAGGGTTGGGGCTCACGGTGGGGATGCCACGTGCACGACCCCGAACACGGGGGCCTCTTAAACGCACACGCAGGAGATCCCCAGGCGCTCAGAGACGAAAATCAACTCCAGCTGCTAGGACCGGGTGTCTGTGTTGCACTGAGTCCCAGAGGGGGCGATGCCAGATCCCTTCAGGGCCAACCACGTGCTCTTCTCTAGTCTCCTTCGGTTTCTTGGAAAGTATCTGAAATGAGGGAAGAAAGTCCAGATGGCCCCGTGCACCGAGTTAACTTTCCTGCTTCCCAGGAGGCGTGATTCCCAAGGAACCGAAAGAGCCCAACACAGGTGCGAGGTCGTGGGGCTGGCGCTGCGCCCGACCCTAACCCGGGGCATCCCGAGTCGCTGCTTGGACCTGACGCTCTGTCCTGAGAACCTGAGCTGAGGTTCACATGACGTGAGGAGAACGTTAGACGTCAAAGTGCGAGTTCGCGTTAAGCACTTTGCCTCTTAAAACTCTTGTGTTTCCCGCCGGCGCTCGTTCTGGGTGCCGGGCCGTGTTTCTAGAGCGAAGCAGGAGGGTCAGGGTCTGGAGAAGGGACACAGACACGCGGTTCTCGCTCTGAAAGCTCGTTTCGCTTATGAGCGAGGTCGGTGTGCGCTAACAGAGCACCTCACCTGTTTGTGACACCCCTTTAGAGTCAGAGCTCCTGCCGATGTGCGCTGGGCCCGAGGGACAGCAGCGCGTTACCGGGCCGCGACTGTCCTCGGGTAGCCTGCGACCTGCCTCGCCGCGCGCGCGCTTTCCTCGGGGGGCATCCAGTGCTGTTAGGATGGACGAGGCGGCCCCAGGCGAGGCTGCGTCAGCCGTGTTCTGACCAGGGCTCCTGGAAGCCAGGCGCGCTGGGCCTGAAACCTCACACTGCTTCACTGGCCTGACCGTGGGCAGACGTCCATCAAAGCCGGACACCCGGCATAGTTTTCCTCAAGTATCAGGCTTGTCTGCTGAGCTGTCAAGTCTTCTGTGCATTCGTGTAACGTCTGGGGATCTTATCAGCTCCCAGGTGGGCGGATCCTACTGTCCTCACGGCCAGGCAGCCTGGTCACTTTGGTGACTCTGTAGCAACACGCCTATGTCATGGCAGCCACGGCTCCTTTTCTCCCCCTCCCCGGATGGCCGTCCGTGTGACGTGACGCCTCATTACAGGCTGACGTCCTAGGGAACAAAGCAAAGCGCTCAGGAGGACTGGAGCGTGGCCGTGACTGTGACCAGACGAAGCCAGGACCTGCTGTCCAGGGCAACGCAGGAGGGGCCCCGGAGACCACCGGGCTGCTGTCACAGCTGAGTGCAAGGGCCAGTGGCCGCTGCTGCCTGGGGGGGCGATGCTCCCGGCATCGTGGCACCTCGCTCCTGGGCGGGCCCGGGCGTGGTATGGGCCTAGGTATGCCGTGGGCCCAGGTGTGCTGTGGGCCCAGGTGGCCGCCCCTCCGGAGGGTCGGGGGGTAAACCTTGGTGTTGTCGTGGCCACGTCTTCTCTGCAGGGCTCCAAGCTGGGAAGGCTGCGTGAGGGCGGCCCCCGGGGCCTGCACCGACCCCCCGCCCCATCTTGGAAGACAGCCCCCCCGGGGCCTTAGGATCTGGACGGGCTCGGGGCCTGTTACCCTCCGTTCTTCCCTTTCTCCCCTTTGGGACGGGGCTGTTTGTCTGGCTGTTTGTCCCTCGGAAGCGGTCGCCTGTCCAGTTTCACAGGCCCTCGGCCGGAGGGGACCTGGCCTCGGTGAATCGCCTCAGCCACGTAGTTCAGGTGAGGCTCGGGACTTTTCTGAGTTGACGCCAGAGCAAACACGTTCTGCGTGTGAGGATGTAGATTTTGGGGGGCCAGGGGCAGAATGCTGTGGTCGGGCTGTGTCCCCCCCCGCAAATTCGTATGTTGACATCGTTAACTCCCAAAGTGATGGTGTTAGGAGGTGGGGGGCTTTGGGGTGATTAGGTCATGAGGGTGGGGCCCCATGGGATTAGGGCTCTTATAGAAGGGACCCGAGAGAGTCCCTCACCCCTTCTCACGTGTGAGGACACGGCAAGGAGGCCCTAGAAAGGGGGTCCTCCCCAGACCAGACCACGCTGGCGTCTTGGTCCTGGACGTCCAGCCTCCAGAACCGTGGGAACTAAATTTCTGTTGTTTACGAGCCCCGAGCCTCTGCTGCTCTGCTATAGCCTCCACACCGACTCAGGTGCGGCAGGAAAGTGCCAAGTGGGTCCTTGCAGTTACTTACTGCTTTACATCTGAACAAAACGTTCTTCCCAGAAAGTCGAAATCTCTCTGACTTGGAGGCTGCTCAGGCCCACGAGGAGATGTACAGGCCCGATGCCCCAAAAGATCTGTCCAAGGTGCCCCGCTGGGAGGTGGCAGGGCTGAACCCCAGCCTGGTGACATCCTTAAAATAAACGCAGAACCCGGGGATGCCAGTGCTCTGGGTCCCTGCAAGCGGGAGGGAGTGGGGGTGGGATCCCAGACCGGGCACTGCCCTCCCCCCAGGCCCTGCCCTGTGTGGCTGCAGGGGGACCTGCGGCCCCAGCAGAACAGGGGCTGAGTTAGGGGCACAGCCCTTTCTGAGGAGGGCTCCACAGGGGGTCCCCACCTGCTCACTCACAGGCTGAGAGCATCACTCAGACCAGAGGCTTTTCATTTCCCAGTTAGGATCTTTCTGGACGGTCAGTCCTGCGTCCCAGGGTCCTTGTCCCGATCGGTCGGAGTCATTTATGGCCTGCTGGGGGATCTTTGTGAAGTTTCCCTTAAACCATCCCCAGTAAATTGTGGAAGGGACGCCCTGCCTTGCTCCCAGGTAAGTGATGCTGTGGCAGTAGGGAAGCACTCTGAATTTCGCATTTCCTCTTAGAATTCACAGGGCACTGGGCTCCTTGCTGAGCTCAGGAATGGCACTGCAGAGCCTGTCAAGGCTGTGAAAGGGCAAAGCTGGAGAAGCAGGGCCTCGGTCTGTGGAGGTGTCTGGTTAACCTGAGCCTCGTGAGACAGGATGCCGTCTGCAGGTTCCCCAACTGGGCCGGGATCCAGCAGGTGTGGCCATGCCCAGGCCAGCCCCTCTGTTACCTACAGAGGGCGTCCCGGTGACTTTTTATTCTGAGTCCAGAAGTTTATTAATTGTTGTCATTCAGTTAGCTCAGCTCAGTTTCCAAGGCTCAGTCCTGATGTAAAACCTCGGTCTCCATCTCTCCCTCTCCATCCCGTCCCGCCCCAGCTGGGCGCAGGTTTGGGATGGATGGGGCGCTGCTCTCCACTCTCCCTCCCCCAGCGTCTCCCTGGACCCAGGGCGGGGCAGGGTGGGGAGATGCACGCACCTGCACGTGCGGGCTGACTCGCGGGCTGTCTCTTGGAGACCAGCGTGTGGAGTTGGCCAGGCGCACCACCGCCACCCCTGTGGCGCCACTTCCAGCCGATCCCGGTGATGGCCACCCTCTCCTGGAGCCTCTGCACCAAAGCTGGGCCATGGGACCCCTACCGCCTTTTGGGTGGAGGCCCCTATACACATTGTCGAGTTTAAGGTGCGCGGTGACAGCGTGATACATGGTACATCAAGGGAGCACCACGGTGAGCTTAGCTAATGTCTCCACCACATCACATAGTTACCATTTCTCTCCTGTGCTAAGAACCTTCGAGATCTACCCTCTTAACAACGTTCACATTTACAATCTGGTGTTGATAACTGTAGTCACCACGCTGAACACTGGAGCCTGGAACTTCCTCATCTGCAACTGTAACAGGAGGTTTGTATGCTTGGGGCACCATCTCCCCATCTCCCACAACAACCCCCTGCCCGCAGCCCTTGGTAACCACCATCCTACTCTTTCTCTGAGTTTGGTTTTTTAGATTCCGCATATAAGTGAGATCACGCAGTGTTTGTCTTTCTGTGTCTGACTTATTTCGCTCAGCATAACGCCCTCAGGGTCCATCCATGTTGCTACAGATGGCAGGATTTCATTGCTTTTTACGTCTGAGTAATATTCCATTGTGTGTATGTACATCTTCTTCATCCATTCATCCGTCGATGGACACTTAGGTTGCTTCCATATCTTGGCTACTGTAAATAATGCTGCAGTTAACATAGGAGTACTTATATCTTTATGAATTCGTGTTTTTGTTTTCTTCAGAAAAATGCCCAGAAGTGGAATTACCGGATCATATGGTAGTTCTGTTTTTAGTTTTTTGAGGAACCTCCACGCTGTTTTCCACAGTGGCTGCACCAGTTTACATTCCCACCAACAGTGCACGAGGGTTCCCCTTTCTCCATGTCCTCGCCAGCACTTGCCATCTCTTGTCTATTTGATGAGGCTCTTCTGGCAGGTGAGAGGTGGTGTCTCCCCGAGGTCTCTTTGCATCCCTGACATCCTTAGTGTTGAGCGCCCTCCAGCCATTCTCATGCTATGTGCTGGCGGAGCCACAGCTGGTCCCTCCCACAGCATCCTGGGTGAACCCTGCCTTTTGTCTTCTGAGTGTTCTGTCCCGCACCTTTGGCCCGGGGTTACAGGAAAGGCAGCTGATGGGGCCCCAGGCCGGGGACTTATCCTGGGAGCCCCGTGAGGGCAGGGATCGCGCCCAGCCCCGCTGCCTGCTCAGCACTCACCTGGATCCAGCGCCCAGGGGGAAGTTGCCCAGGAGAGGCGGGTGTGTCCTGAGGTCCCCGAGGGCCCGGGATGCCCCCTCAGATGGACGCCGGCTCTGTGCCTCAGCTCACAGGTGAGGCTGTCTGCCCAAGGCTGTGGGTTTCTTCACAGCATCCTTTTCAAGTCTCCCCTTTTTCTTTGCTGCCCTCCCCCGCCATGTGGGACAGTCTAGTGCAGGAAACAGCCGCACCCAGGCCTGGCGGGCGGCTCCCGCTACCTTCCAAGAGCCATGTCTCCACCTCTCCCAGGGCCCCCTCCATTCTCCCGAGGGCGGGCTCCCCCGGCACCTGGGTTCTCAGAACCCGACCTGCACACCCTCCCAGCTCTCCTGTTTCTCGCCTCCCCTTTCAGGGCTGACTTTCTGGAACGGTTGCTAAGAGGATGTGTTCGGTATCCGGGGATAATCTTACGTTCTGCCTCTTCTTTCTGGGACGGGCCGAGGCAGTGATGCAGAGCAGGTCTGTGCTCTTGGGACACTCAGACTAAGATGCTTTGTGCAGGGTGGGTCTGGGGGTGACATTCCAGTTGATCCGTGACACTGTTTCCCTGAAGCAAACACTTGTTTTTAGGCCTGTGTTTATACGCATCGAAGTTTGATCCTGTCTCTGACACCTTACCAGCTGTGTGACCTTGGGCAAGTTACTGGACCTCTCCTTGCCTTATTCTGTAAAACAGGGTAGAAACAGTGCCTGCCTCCTAAACCCTTGTGAAGATTTAATCAGTTCACATCACGGAAAGAACGTAGGAGGGTCCCCGAAACATAGTAAGTGCTCAATAGTGTCGCGTGTGATCGTTACGACTGTTATACTTTACGCCACATTCAGTGATTTTTATAGCAAGATGGCACCACGTGTGCCATAATTTAAGGAGAGAGTAAAGGTCCGACATAGATTGAGACGGAGGGAGGGACTGGCTCACGGGATCATGGAGGCCGGCAAGTCTGAAGTGTGCAGCGTGGCCGCAGGCTGGGGACCCTGGTCAGTCTGGAGGCAGAATTCCCTCTCCTGCGGGGACCTCAATCTTTTCCTCTTCGACTGATTGGACGAGGCCCACCCACACCAGAGAGGGTGATCTGGTGGTCTACATATTCATCATGGCTACAAAACACCCTCAAAATGACATCCAGACAGTTTGAGCAAACATCTGGGCACCGAGGCCAGCAGACTCAACCCTGAAGCAGCGCTGGATTTAGCGGCTTGGTCTCAGAATTGCACCAGCGAGAGGTGCTTCAGGGGAGGAAGCTGAGAGTGAGTGACTGACAAAGGGAACGGGAGTCAGTGAGAGCGGCAGGGCCAGAAGGTTCGCCTTTTCCTTTGTTTTGCTTTTGGTTTCAAGATGGGCTAGACCCTGGCAGCAGTTCTCAAAGTGTGGACCAGCGTCACTGGGGTTCCCGTGAGAAGGGCATGTTCCTGGGTCCCCCAGACCTACTGGATGGGGAACTCTGGGGGGAGGGTGCTGGCCTTCCGGGGTTAACGAGCTCTCGGGGGACCCCAGTCACCTCAAGTTGGAGCACCACTTGCGTACACTTTCGTGCCTGAAGAGGGGGAAGGCCAGGACGAGGAGGAGGGGGTGGTACCTGGGAGAGAGGAGGCCCCGCCCAGGTGGCTGTGGAGGCCTGAGGGCACGTGGCCTGGGGCCATTTGAGCTCCAGGACAAGTGTGGCTGTTTTTGCCCTTGGACCAGTGGGAAGGCGGATGTGCCCCCCTGCACTTTGGGGTGGGCTGGGCCAGCGTTTCTGGACGCTCCGCCAGGTGACTGGCCTTCCCTGAAGTTGGAGGCAGGAGGTGGTGATGGGGGCGGGCTGGCCTGGCGCGGGTACAGCGGGGTTTGCTTCAGCTGCAGGAGCCCAGGCCGTGTGTCCACAGGGAGAGGCCACCCTCTGCCCTGCGGCCACACCTTTCCAGACCCCCACGCCCTTCGCTGGGCTCTACTCTGAACCACACAAAACTGCTGACATTCAGTGGGTTTTGACGTTAAAAAAGAAAAATCATCAGTTTCTTAGCTTTACTCCACACTTTCCATGTGTGGCTATTATACCTTCATTTCATGTTGCAATTATGTGTTTCCAGATCTTTCTTGCCCCCAGACCCTTGAGCGCTGAGGGCAAACGCTGGGCCACCTTCACCTTTTTACCCTCCCTCCTCCCCGCCGGCGGTGCCGACGGTTAGTGGGCACACACTGTGCTGACACGAGCTGCCCACCTGAATCCCCAAAACCACTTACGGAAACGGGCACTTCCTCCTGAGACACTCCCTCTGTGACGCCAGCCTCTAAGGGATGGCCAGCCCCTCGGTAAGGAGAGGCCAGTCAGGGTCCAGAGCGCACACATGGTCCACGCACATCCCTGGGAAGTGGTGCCATGGCCGGGCACACTCACGACTGGCACCTGCAGGACGCCGGGGTGCAGAACGCACTGGGTGGCTTCGTGCCAACCGTGGCGAGGACACAGGGCCCGAGTCTGGGCGCGCGCTTCCCTCCTGCGCCTCTCCTCGGGGCAGGCGGCGCAGGAGGAGCGGCCGGTCCACCCCTCCACCCGCGGACCCACCGACCCACTCACCAGGGGCGGCGCGGGGAGGGCGCGCTCGGCTGCTGCGGCCTCTGCACCTGCCTGGGGGCGGCCGGAGGTAACGGCGGGCAGGTTCCGATGCTTGCGCCCGCAGCTTCCCCTGTCTCTCCGGGGAGGGCGCAGAGACCCGCGGCTGGAGGGGTGGGCCGGGCTGCGCCTCGGCGCCCGCGGGGAGGGGAGGGGTGCGCTGCGGGCTGAGGTCGCGGCGGGGTGCGCCCGCCCGCCCGCGGGGCTCCCAGGTGGCCTTGGGGGTGCGCGCGCGGGACTGTCTGGGGTCCGTGGGTGCGCGCGCGGGGCTCCCGGGTGACCGCGGGGGGGCCCTTGCCGAGCGCCCTGGTCACCGCGGGGGTGCGCGCGCGGGACTGTCCGGGGTCCGTGAGTGCGCGCGCGGGGCTCCCGGGTGACCCTGGGGGGGGAGCCTTGCCGAGCGCCCTGGTCACCGCGGGGGTGCACTCGCGGGGCTCCCAGGTGGCCGCGGGGAGACGCGGGGCGCGCACGGCTTCCGCTTCCGCCGAGCAGCTCCCCGCACCCCGCGCAGGGCGCGCCCCCTTGGCGGGGCTCGGGGACCAATCCCGGGAAGGCAGCGCTGCCGGCCCCCTCCCCACCGCCTGCCCCGCCCATGAAGCACCTCTGGTGCAGAGGAGAGCGGGGCTGCGCGGCCGTTCTGCTCCGTGTCAGGATGAGATTCTGGCTGAGAGATGACGAGACGGCCCTGGAGGAAATGGTGCGGAGATTGAATGCGGCTTCCAAGCGCACTGGTAGGCGGAGCCGCCGGCCCTGAAGCCCGTTCTTGAGCTTGACATCATGTGCTGAGTCTAGGGAGATGCGGCTGGTTTTTCTGTAACAGCCTGCATTTCTTTTTCCAAGCAGAGGTAACAGGGCAGCAGAAGGACGGCTTTGGTCTGGCAGCTGATAGGCTCTGTGGCCGGTCAGCCTGATTTTACTCCGCCTAGGAAGGTGGACAGAATTGCAGATTGGTGACGGGCTTTCTGGGAGACCCCAGGTTTGTACGTGGAGCCGTGGTCTGAAATCTGCTCATTCAACCCACATTTCGGCTTCATGGGCTACAGTCGCAATGGAGAAAGCGTACGTGTTTGTGGCCTGAAAATAACGTGAGCCCAGGCGTTTCGAGCTGGTGTAGGGCTGGCGGAGCGTCAGAAGCTCATTTTGAGGAGGGAGAATCTGGTGAATCAGGTAGTTCTTCTCTCCACCAAATATGACTCGAACCTAAGACAGATGTTGGAACGCAGTGTGGGTGTGGAGTGGGGCACAGGTTGACTGGATGCTCGTTTTCTGCCCTGAGTAAAGGATGACTCACAATTAGCTTTGAGGAGAAGTTCCGGGGGGTTCGTTTGGATTCAGGAGAGCCCTGCGCAGGCCGCGCTGGGCACTGCTTTCAGGCGGTCCCTTCTGAGCCTTCCTGCTGCGTGTGCAGGGGCACATCGGCCTGGGCTCGTTTTCCTTGAAATGAGTAGGAAATAAGCGTGTATCATTAACAGTGAGTTGCCAGCCTTTTGCCTGACGTTGCCCTGCGTTGTTATAGACCGTGGCCTCATTGTCTGAATAATGCTTTCCTGAGAGATTAGGTTACTTGGTTTTGGGCATGGTATGCCCCCACCCCTAAGCGCGGGACCCCACAGATTTGGAGAGCAAAGCGATGACTAAGTCGGTGTAAACACGCTGTGTGTGATGGTCTAACCGAGACTTTGGGAGACATTGTTTTTAATGGTGATTTTTGTGATTAAAGCTACTGGATTTATTGTAAATGGGTCAAAAGCAAATAAAGCCATTTTGTGCCATGTGGCCCCTTATTTTTAGGAAGGGGCCCCTTTTTCTGACACACAGGTTGCGTTTCGCTGGGTACAGGATGCGGCGTGCAGCTGAGGTGAAGGGCACGGGACTGGGTTCCGGGTGCCCCCTGCACTGGGCTGGAGCTGGGATTACAGAGCCAGCGGGAACTGTTCCCAAGAGTGATGTCATCCCTGCGTTTCAGGGATGCAGGCTTCTTGGTGAGCTCGGGAGACGCATGTGCACTTTGAATTGTGAAAAGGCCTCCTGCCCAGAGCAGGGAGGTGCTGACCGCCCCCTGAGTCGTGCTGCGAGCCGGGCCCCAGGGGAACAACGCCTCGCTCTAAACGGCGGCTCTCTAGGTGTGTCCTTTGACACACCTGTGCTCCCGGCTCCAGTCTCACCAAGACTCTTTAAAATCCAGGTCAGCAGACGCTGGTCTTCGGAACACCCCATCGGGCTTGGTTAGCGGAGAGGACCTGCTTCCCTCCCACTAACACCGCCTCTTCCTTCAGCGCAAACCCACTTTTCACTCCTGCAACAGGGAGGTGCCACCGGACGGAGGCTGTGAGACATGGTGCCGCGGGCGTGTGTCGTGCGGTGTTGACACAGTGCCACCCGCCAAGCGTGGGCGGATTACACGTGCTCTTGTGGGGACGGGGATATGGGTCACTGTAAACCGCCCACCAGCTCAGGTCTGTATCCCCAGCACTTCCTCGGAGGAAGCCCCATCCGTAGCAGGATGGCTGTGTCTGGAGGCCACAGAGGTCACTTGGATGCTGCTGTCGCGATTCAGGGGAGGGGGTTCGGCGCTAAGGCTCGGAGCCCTCCCAGGGCTGGGTGGCAGTTTTCCCACGCGGAGCTGGACCCTCCGAGGCCCTGCCCCGGACCGGCAGCACCTTCTCTCGTCTGCTGTGCGGACGTGCTGCCGCCTGCTTTTAGCTTCAGGGTTATTGTGGCCCCGTGTCCTCCAGGCCGGTCATCAGCTGGTTAGTCCGCCTGTGAGGGAGGTGACGCTTGCTGCCCATGTGGCCTGTGAGGCTGTTGACCTTGAGAATTTAAATTCTCTAGAGACTCGAACTCAGTCTTCAATCACAAGGCCAGGACCCCCTTCCGGTGGCCAAGGCTCCCCTTCCATGTTGTTGGGCTCCTTTTCCAGCGTTTTCATTGTTTTGGTTTTCTCTCTAGATTTGCAGTAAGTGGGGACAAAGTAAGAAACATATGAGGGAGGAATGCTAATGGATCGAGTCCTTGTAAGCATTTGCCGATGCAGGAGAACAGTGGTTTGAACCGGAGCATCTGGATCCTCTGGAGGGAATCATCTGAGATTCCGGGGCCACCCCCAGAGTTTCTGATTCAGGAAGTCAGGGGCCTGAGAATTTGCATTTTAAGTTCTCAGGTGACGCTGATGGTGCTGGACCAGGAGGCAAAATTGGAGAAACACTTAGTAGAAAAGTCTTTAAATCTAGTGCCACCTTCTCCACTGATTGACCTTGAGCAAAGTGTTAGCTCCTGTCCTGGGTGGATGGACGGACAGACGGATGGATAAGGATGGATGGGGGGGTGGGTGGACGGATGGATGGATGGACCCATGGACGAGGTTGCACACAAGACAGTAAAGATAGAAGAAGCTCTATCATATTTCAGAGTTTTCATGTCTCCTGATGAGGACTAACAACTCCTAGCTCTTTGCATGTTGAAGGAACAAATCACTGGTTTGCATCAGGACGTAAGCGGTGAGGCCGTTCACTCCTCCGGTTCAAGTTCAGCCCCGGGACCCTTACTCTTTATCCAGACGTCTTCCCTTCTGCCCTTTCGGTCCGATCATCTCATCTTTTACGCCACCTTTAACCACAATGCAAGACGCTAAATCTACCTGCTGTCCCAGCTGCTCACTCGGCCCGTTGGAGGCGGGATGCTGTCCCGGCACCATCATTCTAGCAGCACCTGGGTACATGGTGTTCACGTGTCCGACCTGTTCCTTTTAAGGACCCAGGCGTCCCACAGCCGTGTCCTCTGAAAGCCGCGATCAGTTGCAAGAAGTGAGGCTTTGTAGGGGTCCTATCGCTGAGCTCCCTAGAGAGCCCCGACAGAGGGAAGCGGACGTAGCTTTGTGCCAGGCCTGACCTGAGCCGTCTCTTTGTAGGGAAACAGACACTGTTGGGTGGAGAGGACATGCAGGAGACTGACGGCCCGGGGGAGGGGCCGCTGCGGCCACAGCCTGTCCTCGCGCCTGTGCGGCCTGCACCCCGCGGAGTCAGCTGTGCTCTGGGTTGTTCCCAAGGAAACCGTTCGGCTCTGCGGCTGGTCGTTTTGGTCCTGCTGCCGCCCCCCTGCACTCCCGCCCCACCTGGGACAGCCTGGCTCCAGCCCAGGACTGCCACCTCCGCCCCCAGCACGCCCACTTCTGGCGCATGGCAGGCTCTGCCCTGGTCGTGCCTGGTCCCTCGGGGATGTGCCTGCCTGGGCAGGGGGCTTCCTCCCTTCTGCGTGGCAGGGCTTGTGGTGGCTCTTCTGTGTTCGGGGTCCCTGGTGGTGCTCACCCCTTCCTCCGGACCCCTGACTGGTGCCCACGCCCTGTGGTTGGCATCGCTGGGGCTGACCTGCCTTTTCTCTGCACCTGCCTGAGTCCTACAGCCAGCGAGGCGGCCCGGCCCCCCTTCCCTACCATCAGCCCTGTGAGGAGGGCGGTCACCTTTCCCCACCCCGTCTCAGTTCTGCGAGGAGGCGTAGCCCTTCCTAGGGGCTTGCTCAGGATGATAGATGGGAACACAGCACGCACTTCTCAGCTATGTAAAGTGGAAACATAATGGCTTATTTGAAAAGCTTACACACACAGTGAAGCACGTAAGTGGTGCTGAGGGCAGCGTTTCCTGAAGTTTCATGAACGTGCCTTCTTCATCACCCGCCCTTGCAGCTGTCCTCTGTCTTGAGATGCTTGGTGCAACCCCGGTTTCCTCCCCAGGACTGAGCAGGGTTGTCTTTCTGATTTGCCGGGTACCGCCTCTGAGGTTCCAGGCTGCACGTCTCCTCGAGATGTAGGGACTGTTCTCTTCCTGGGGAAGTTGTGCTTTTCCTGGGTTGCTTCAGAGAGTGAACCCGCGAGATGAGGACGCAGGGGGATTTTGGGGTGAGCGTCCCCCAGCCGATCGGCAGCTGGAACCTGGTTCTTTCTGCTCTGGTGGGTGGAAAACTCTGAGGATTCACTTAATACCTCTTTGTTAGGTGTTTGGTTTTTCATCTTTGGAGTTTGCTTTTTTCCCATACATAAATAGACCAAACATGGGCAGTTAACAAGTCAAAGAAATCGTGTGCTCCTCTACAGAACTTAAGATTTGAGCAAATGATTGTCAATATCTTGTGTTTTAATAAAAGGAGGAATTATATTTTACCAAATAGAAGTCAGCACGTAATTAAGAAGCTCCCTTCAGCCTCACACCCCCTTGCCCTGTACAGAGCTGGGGCTTCGCGCTCACGGCTGGCCATGCCCTGGCCTCTATTCTGCATGTTATTAACTACGTCATTTGACTAACATCCCAGTCATGAAAGGTGGGGATTCTCCAGGCGAGTGAGAAGGAAAAGGAAGTGTCCCGGGGGAGTGGGAGTTGGCTCAGAGAGGAGGGGGCCAGGGCCGATGACCCAGGCGGGGCAGGTGTGCGGAGGACACACACGGGCAAGGCCGGGGCCCAGACCCCTTTCCCCAGCTCAGACCCCGCACATGCACACGTATGAGAGGAAGTCAAACTCTGGGGAGGAGACTTTCAAGAAAATTTAAAGTTGAAAATACAAAAGAGCCGATTGTTCTTTCTCGGCTTTCGAGATAAGTGCCTCTTATGTGTCTCGATTGGGGTTTCAACGAATGTTCTGCGTTTTTGCTTTATTCCAGTATTAGTAGTGCGAAAGAAATGAGTCCCATCCCCAAAGCATGACCCGTTCCTCATGTTTATCGTCATCTGCGTGGCCGTGGTACTTGCTTCACCAGAGGAAAGAACTGGTATCAAAATGTCACCAAATGATGACATCTTGGACAAGATATTAGGGACGGTGAACTAATGCCCCCAATACGACTTCACTTTTGTAAGGGTGCTTTGTCTTTAAGGACAAAAATTTTTTAGTGTTTTGATTCCTGAATCCTTAAGAAGGGGAACATGTCATTTGATACTTAATTGATAACAAAATATGGAAAGCGGTTGAATGCACATAGATGGTAAGTCTCCGTGGTTTATCAGTTTTATAACTTTATGCCTCCATCAATTCTGGAGGACTAAAGTTTTTACTGTCTTCTCATCTGAAACCACACCCTTAGTGTTGACAGGATCACTCATTCCTATGGACACTTTCATTCATTCACTCACCGGACGCTTAGGGAGCAGAACCAAGGCCGGCGAGCACGGCAAGCATGCCCACCACGTGGAGTGTGCCGGCGAGGTCCTGTCTGGATCCGGAAGCTTCGCCGGGAACAGTCCTCAGACACAACCGTCACTAAACGTGATCAGTGTTAGAACCCGAGCATTTCACGGGCTGCATGCTTGTTCCCAGCACAGGGAAGACCCTTATGTAAAATGTGGCCCAGCCACGTCCCAATCCGTGTCTTTGGTTTTTGTGGGAATTCCCTGGCGGTCCAGTGGTTAGCATTCCATGCTTCCACTGCAGGGGCCACAGGTCCGATCCCTGGTCGGGGAGCTAAGATTGTACATGCTGCACGGTGCAGCCAAAAAAAAAGGAAAAGAAAGATTTTTGCAAACACAGCTTAGAAAGGACCTAAATCACCTTGTCATCTGTTATCTGTGTTTTAAGAGATTTCTAAAGTCATACGCTTTGGGCATCATCTCCAGATGTTGTCATGATTGGTCAGTCAGTTGTGACGTTATCCTTTATTTAAAGAAATTAAGCATATCATTTAAGAAGTTCGTTTTTAAGAGTAACTAGTTCCAGACTCTATAATGGCCTGTTTCTCCACACATGGTTTTATTCCTGGGTTACAGAAGCCTCCGAGTTTTAGAACCATAACGAGTCCTACAGGTTACCTTGATCGCCCAGCTCCCAGAACTTTCTTTGTTAGAGGGAAGACATGTGCCTGGAAATGACAGAAAGCACCCCTACTCGACGCTCCTCCTAAACACGGAACAACTTAGGAGGGACTGGCCACGCGGATGCCTCAGGAACCGTCACTAGATGGGACCACAGGTTGTGGCCGAGAGCGGTGCCAGGTCATGGGGCCGAGCCCGAGGAGGGCTCGTCAGGTGTGTGGCCGCCTGTGGACCTCAGTGCTCACCGGACCCGAGACCACACAGCCAGAACGAATCCCCTCTCCCCCCGACCCAGTGCAACAGGGGCGCCAGGCACCAGGTTGAGGAAAAACCCAGGGAGGGATGAAGTGGGCAGTCAGGCCATGCTTGTCCGTGCTCCACGGGGCAGGGGCTCCTCGGGTGCAGGTGTGCTCACCGGTGCAATGGCTTCATGGGAATCTACTGACTCCACGTGTGAGCCACGGGCTGCCCTCTGTACGCGGTGTCCCAAGAAGAGCGAGGGGCACACGTTTTGCACCTCAATTTGGAGCGTGGCCTGAGGGCCCAGTGCTGCCGCCTGCATCCCACCCCCGAGGGTTGAATTTTCAATCACCCAGTGTCTCACTTGGCATCAGACCTGCACTGAATGACTCCCTGCTCCCCTGGCAGGATTAAAGACTCTTTTACTGCCAAAAGCCATGCCATTTATTGGTAGGAATTTCCTAGTAACTTGAGGCCACGTTGTATGAAATACATCCCTGGGTCCAGAGAAGTGAGTCCGGTTCGTGAATGGCCTTCAGCTTCCCCGGCCAGCGTCCTACCAGGAGCCCTGGCTCTCAGGAGTCTTTGTGATTTTTTCACGGGGTCTTGGGGAGGAAACGCCCGCCAACTGCTGGCAAAATCCCGCAGAGTCTCAGGATGCTCGGACACCCGAGGCTGCAAACGTGCAAGACAAAGAAACCAGCAGTTTGTGAGTGAGGCCCCAGCGCAGAGCCGACTTTTGGAAAAGGGTTTAATTAGTAACATCTTTAAAACAATTAGATATTTGGGAGAAAGTGGATTAACCCCGGCCACTTGGTGGGAAGACCGTATTGGGTCATAAACCGTCTGCACCGGTGCGCGGGGGCGAGTTCTGACTCACCGGCCCGACCCCCAGGGTTCAGGGTTCTCTGTGCGAGCCGCACGCACGGGGAGGGACACAGCCCAGGGCGACGGCTTGCTGTGGTCCCGGTCCCCCATGGCGGCGGCTTCCGTGGATTCGTAGGGACCGCGTTTCCACGTGGCTGTTCGCGAGGCGCCGCACCCTGGTTGCGGGAGGGGCCTGTGTCCCGGACGCGCCACATCAAACACACCCTGTGTTTCCTCTGGATCGTGTGCCGGGCCAGCCTCTCTGGGAAGCCAGTGTGAAAACGCAAGCGTGGACGGCGTCTGCCCTGGCTTGGGTGTCGTGTCGGGAGCGCTCGTGGGAGGAGGGTGAACCAAGGCGTCGTGGTGCGGCCCTGTCACCCGGGCTCCGAGAACGGCACCCAGGTGCTCCCCCCCCCCCCCCCCCCGATCCTGCGACCTTGAGCATCTAGTAAGCGCCCGGAGCCCGGGGGGCCTCAGCGTCACACAGCGTAATCGGCACGGAGCTGCGTGCAGGGCTCTGCCCATCCAGGGTGCGCGGCCGCCGGCCCGCAGCACAGGCGTCCTGGGACCGTCCTGGGCGGCCTGCTCGGGGGGCCTTGGTCGAGGGGCGGGCTCAGCGTCTCTCTGGAAAGTGTTGCTCGCCAAACAAAGCAGCGTTAGGGTTTCCTCTCCCCGAGCTGGAGCTGCAGGAGTGACAGAGGGCGGAACTGCCAGTTTATTTCAAGAGAGCCCAGGCCGCGTCCCCTGAGGCCCTCCTGCCACGTTGTTTGTTTGGACGTGAGGCTTCCTGAGCTTGGAAGGGGCTTTTGGCTCTGGCGGCCCCTGAGGCTGGGAGCTCCGCCACAACTCCCCACCCCCCAAGGAAGGAAACGCCCAGGACTTGCAAGTAGACAGCCGAGCCTCGCCCACGGCAGGAGCCCTTCCCTGACGAGTCCTGTGCCCTGCAGCCAGGCCCCCTGTGCGCAGCTGCCCGAGTGGCCTGGCGGTGCCGGGAGGTGTGGGGACCGTGGCCTGGACGTGCACGGTAGACCCGAGGTCCCCCGGGACCTTGTCCCAGCGCAGCGTGCAGCCCGCGCCCGGCACCCCCGCTCCACGTCCCCGGAGTCGGCTTGGCTTTCGAGTGAGTGTCCCCGACGGAGTCCTGCAGGGCAGCCCTCGAGTGAGCCCGTCCTGAAGATCCGCTGCCGCCGCCGCTGTGTCCCCGGTGGGGAGACGACACGATGGCCGAGAGGGGCGCGTCCCGGGGGCCCCCCTGGCGCTGGCTCTGCCCGCTTCCCCTGCTGCAGTGCTGGAGGCGTCGGGCGGCCTCGAGGTGCCCACAGCCCGGTGAGGCGGGACGGGTGGTGCTGGCCGCGGGGCGTGGGAACCGGCGCCTGGGTCCCTTGGCGGGCGGGCGGCTCCCTGTATATTTCTTTCACCAAAGAAACGTGTGCCACTCACAGGACTTTTCGGAAAGACTGGAATAGAAAAGCCGTGTTGGGCAGCCTTGACTGAGGCTGGGCTGCGGCTCTTATCTGGTTTACTTTGTCCTCTGTCCGAGGGCCCTGGGCTCTGGCTGGGACCACAGCGGGGCAGGCGCAGTGAAGGCTCAGCCAGACGGCACAGGAGAAACCCTCATGGGTCTCGAAGAATGGTTTTCCCAGCTGACTGCCGCAGGAGTGGGGCCTCCACGGGGCTGACTTGGAGAAAAGCGCCCCGTCTCCCTGCTCTGCTCCTTCGGCCGGGAGCCCCTTCCTCCTTCGGGGACCTGGAGAGGGGAGGGTGGGTGCTGACCGAGGCATGCTCTGCGCAGCTGTGAGCCTGGGGTCGCTTCCCAGGAAAGACGCCCGTGTGTCTGCAACGTGCGGCATCAGAAACAACAGGTCAGAGCCGGCCCCTCTGTGGCTCGGCCCACGGTCCTCTCCTTTTCGGGGAGGGTCGGGCAGCTGCCCGGTGCTGGGGGGCACCGAGAGATGGGGCAGGGCGCCCCGACTGGACGGAGTTGTGCGCGTGGCCCCGGTGGAGCTGGACTCAGCCTCACGCTGCCGGCTCCGTGGCCGTGGTTCTGGGCTCAGCCCCGTCAGCGCCCACGACGCAAGGCTTTTCACCGGGTCTGCTGACTCCTGCCCTAAACTCAGTGCAACGGGCCGTCACCAGGGGCCGCATGGGCCCCCGCCTGGCCCGGTGCACACAGGGGTGTGAGTGCTCCGTCAGACCTTCTCCTGTCTCCCTCCCAAGCCCATGGTGGGCTGGGCACTCCACCTGGGCGGCGGGGTCCCTGAGTAGCCTGACCGGACGAGCCCTGGCCTTGGGGATCTGCGCTGTGGCGGTTAGGGTGGCACCCAGGACCCCCAACCCCAGAAGGACTGAATTGTTGTCCTGACGCCCAGGGAGGAAGGGTGGGGCCTGAGTCTGCCCGCCACTCTCCAGGCGTGTGTCGGGGCAGTGGATCTAGGGCTCCAGGGGCCCTATGCTATGAAGTGGGGCCCCGAGGGTCCTCTCTCTATGGAGTAGGGGGTGGCTGTGACCATCAGAGATCTGGGGAAAGGGGGCCATGTGACCGGAGCAGCTTCTCTTTTCCTGGTTAGCACATTAGACGCCTTTGTTCTGTGCTCTGACTGTTGCTCATGAGGATCCAGAGTGGACGATGGGCAGTTAACTGCTTTGTGACACATGTGGCCCCTGGTCAGTGTGGTTCCATGCAGCCTCCACCTCCCGCTCTGTCCGTCCTCCACCTCCCACTCTGTCCTCCCTCCACCTCCCCGCTCTGTCCTCCCTCCAACTCCCGCTCTGTCCTCCCTCCACCTCCGCGCTCTGTCCTCCCTCCACCTCCCGCTCTGTCCTCCCTCCACCTCCCGCTCTGTACGTCCTCCACCTCCCACTCTGTCATCTCTCCACCTCCCGCTCTGTCCTCCCTCCACCTCCTGCTCTGTACGTCCTCCACTTCCCGCTCTGTCCTCCCTCCACCTCCCGGTCTGTACGTCCTCCACCTCCCACTCTGTCATCTCTCCACCTCCCGCTCTGTCCTCCCTCCACCTCCCCGCTCTGTCCTCCCTCCACCTCCCGCTCTGTCCTCCCTCCACCTCCCCGCTCTGTACGTCCTCTACCTCCCGCTCTATCCGTCCTCCCTCCACCTCCCCGCTCTGTACGTCCTCCACCTCCCGCTCTGTCCTCCCTCCCTCCACCTCCCCGCTCTGTCCTCCCTCCACCTCCCTGCTCTGTCCGTCCTCCACCTCCCACTCTGTCCGTTCTCCACCTCCCGCTCCGTCCGTCCTCCACCTCCCCGCTCTGTCCGTCCTCCCTCCACCTCCCGCTCTGTCCGTCCTCCACCTCCCGCTCTGTCCTCCCTCCACCTCCCGCTCTGTCCTGCCTCCACCTCCCCGCTCTGTCCTCCTTCCACCTCCCGCTCTGTCCTCCCTCCACCTCCCGCTCTGTCCGTCCTCCACCTGCCGCTCTGTCCTCCCTCCACCTCCCCGCTCTGTCCTCCCTCCACCTCCCCGCTCTGTCCTCCCTCCACCTCCCGCTCTGTCCGTCCTCCACCTCCCGCTCTGTCCGTCCTCCACCTCCCGCTCTGTCCTCCCTCCACCTCCCGCTCTGTCCATCCTCCACCTCCCGCTCTGTCCTCCCTCCACCTCCCCGCTCTGTCCTCCCTCCACCTCCCCGCTCTGTCCTCCCTCCACCTCCCGCTCTGTCCGTTCTCCCTGCACCTCCCGCTCTGTCCTCCCTCCACCTCCCGCTCTGTCCTCCCTCCACCTCCCGCTCTGTCCGTCCTCCACCTCCCGCTCTGTCCGTCCTCCACCTCCCGCTCTGTACGTCCTCCACCTCCCGCTCTGTCCGTCCTCCACCTCCCCAATCTGTCCGTCTGCTCCCCATGCCCCGCCCCGTCCGGCCTGGTGTTTCTGGGATCATTTTCCTTGACCTGCAGGAGCAGTGCCCAAGCTCTCGGATCCCACAGCATCACTTTTTCCTGCTCACATAGAAGCAGTCTGGCCGCAGCTTTCCTTCCTGCCTGTGAGTTTGCCCTGGTTCCTTCCTTGCAAACCCATCCATGCACATGTCCAGGTCAGGCTGGCCTCTGCGTCCCATGGACAGACCCTCCCAGGCACCTCAGCCGTTTCCCTGGGGTGAGTGTGGAAAGAAACACCTTCAAGTTAGGGGATGAACAGAGTCAGACTTCCCGCTGCAAGGTGAGGGCGCAGGAGAAAGTGTGGTTACGAGGCTGTGGTTTTCTTTGATCGCCAGAGTGGACGTTATCAGTTCATGAAGAGGAAGTCAGGGACAGCCTCCTGATTGTCGCCTCTGCTCTGTTCCTACAAGGAGCTGCCACCCTTTCAGAAGCAGAACACTTCCTGCAGTGGGCACTCGGGCAGTGGGGAGGAGTGTCCACTCTGCTCTGGGACATTTGGGACTGAGTCCCAACGAGCAGGAAAGCCAACCGTGTCCCTCAGAATTGAAAGTTCTTTATAGGAACGTGTTCCAGGTTGTCACGGACAGTTTTGCACAGAACCAGAACTGATTTTTTAAAAAGCAGATAAACGCATCTTAGGCGCATGGGTGAGCTGATCACTGCAAGTGAGCGCAGAATTTTCCCTTGAGCTTCCTGGCAGCTGATGCAAAAAGGGGAAATGTTTAAATGCAAGGTCACGTGCCCAAAAAAAGGCCCTTCTGGAAGGAATTCTGGAGGAAAGCAGTCGCTTGTCTGTGTGCATTAAAGGCATTGGAACACGTCAGTAGGTGACGTCTTTGGAACGTTTCCTTTCTTACGGAAAATCGATGCACCTGAAAATGTTGAAAACAGCACTAAATGTCGGTGAGGCCCTTTCAGAGTCGGCTGAGGCATCAGTGTGGTTCCAGCCTTTGCCTGGGCCCCTCCCCCTGTTGTTCCAGGAGAGCCTGTGTGAGGTGGGATCTGACTTGGGCCGAAACTGTCTCAGGGCCGCGCCGTCATGCTCAGGACACCAGGTCACAGGCCGCGGAGCAGCCGTTCCCGTGGACCTGGGAGGTGGAGGCCCACGTCTGTGCCGAGGCCAGAAGTGGGCGGGGAGGGTGCCCGAGAAGCCCCGGTTTCCTTAGAGTAGCTGCAAGTGGGCACGCATTTGGGAAAGTACAGTCAACACCCGGCCCTGATGCTTTGGGTCTTTCCCTCTCAGGTTTTACACTGTGAACCTGGTTTTCATCTTTCTAGGAGTTAGAGGAAGCCGCAGGCACTTACCCTCGCCGCGGTTGTTACGTTTGGCTTTTTGGAGCGCCCGGCTGAGAGCTGGTGGGAGCTGTAAGGACAGAGAGACGTGCTGTTTTAGTTACAGCGCTTTCTCGGAGGAAAGACTCGCCTTGAGGTGTCTCCCTACGGGCCGTACCAAACCTGTGGGCAAGGAGATGCTTCACAGTCTGAGGAAATCTGGTGGTTGGTAGTATTTTTATTACCTTGAATTTCAGGCAACTTGGTTGAAGTCCCTCCTCTGGCCTCCTGCTCCAAGCTCCCCGATTTCCCCAGATCCAAGGAGGACACAGAGTGGGGTGTGCAGGCGTCTGGGTCTTCGTGGCATCTCGGCCCGAGGAGCCCTGGGGCTGCAGGCCCACCCGCCAGCCGCCTGCCCCAGGCCCCGTGGTCTGCGCGGCCTGGGCTCCATCCAATGCGCAACAGGGAGCCTCGCTGGCACCTGCTGGCTGGGGTTCGGGGACGCTGCCCGCCTTGGTCTCTGAGCACTGGGTGAGGGGAGCCTTCCCGCCGTCCCCATGATGGGCGGAGCAGGGCCACCGTGACGGCCGGGCGGCACAAGCGTTCTCTGGGCTCTGAAGGGGGCTTCCCAGGTGGGGCCGCTGCTTCACGCCCGCACGGCTTAGAGACGCACACCTTGAATGGAAGTCCGGGAAGAGACGAGAGGGGCCTTGGATGCCATGCCTGTGTCCCCACTTCCTCACCTTCCTGAGACAAGTGCGGCCGCCCTGCTCTTTGTCCCTGGACTTCAGCAGATGGGACAGGACGGTATCCTCTGATCAGCACCTCCAGCGCATCCCTGCTGGAGAGCACGGAGGTCTCGCCCGCGGAGGGGTCCCTCGTGCCTGGGACCGAGGCCGGGACAGCTGCACGGCCCAAGCCTGTGTGTAAACACGCGGGGCGGGGGCGGGCTGAGGAGGCGCTGGCCCGCGGGCGGGTAGCCGCCCTGTGATGGCTCGTCCTGGCTGCGGTGTGAAGCAAAAGTAGAAAGCCAGCTGGTCGCAGGCGGATTTTAGGGAGCAAAGTTCAGCGGGAGGAGGCTGCCGGGGAGCAACGGGCCCTTCAGCCATGGGAGACCGGGCGGCTGCCCGCGTCTCCTTGGAGGAGATGAAGAGCTACTACATCTACTCTGAGTGGTGCTCCTGGCTGCTCTCTGTAGCTGAGGGTGAGTCCTTCGGGGTCACTCCCAGGAGGTGTGATGGGACGGGGCAGGGACCCGGCCGTTGTGGCAGTGGCTGTGCAGTATGGACACGGCGCGTGCAGGTGTCTTGGTGGGTCACGTGCACCCTGCATCCCCTTGGCATTCGGAGCAGCTCGGGGACGGGGTGTGAGCCCTTCACCCAGTTATCGTTAGATGACCCTCCCTTTGGCTAAAAGCATAAGCTCTGCCAGTCCAAGCCTGGTGCAGCCAGCACCACACCCGTCAGAGCTGCAGCCGGACCTCCTTCAAGCGCCCTTGAAGGACGAAGGTCCACGCAAAACGCAGACCAGAACAAAGCCGTTAGCTACGCAGTACTGACGAGCCCATGACAGAGGGGCACAAGCAGGTGACTCGCTGAACGTCACAGCTGCTGGTACGTCCCAGTGCGGTTCAGTGACAGAGCTGCTCTGTGGCGGGCTTTCCGGGGAGCTGCGAGTGCCGGCAAATCCTCCTGGGCCGTCCCGGCAGGACCCGGGCCACACGCTGGCCATCGGGTCTCCTCTGGGCTGAGTCCTGTCCTCTCTGTGGGAGGCACCCTGGGGTCGCCGTGACCGGGGCCTGGTCCTGGCAGGCAGACGTGGCCGCAGTGAAGACAGAGCCTTGGTGCCTTCTGAGCATCTCATGTGGCCCCAGCTCTGAATCTCCTCGGATTTAGAGCTTTGCAGCATCGCTGTCTCATGTGAATGTCACCCACTTTACAGACGGGGAGGGCCAGGTAGCAGTTGTCAGAAATAGCATCGCTTGTCCTGGACGGTCGTCTGGAGCGACAGCCGAGAACAGCCTCTCGGTCCAATTGGCCCCGTGGCCCCGAGCTCGAGACTCCTAAGGTCACAGCGTCGAGAACAGTTCGTGTACCGAAGCTCACGTCTGGTCACTGGGTGACCTGACCTCGGTGGGTCGCTCTCACCACACGCCTCTCTGGGCTGCGGCCCCTGGCCCTTCCCCAGAGGACAGCGGGACCAGGACGGCCGAGGGGCTGCCCGTTCGAGGGGCACGGGCCTGGGGGGCCACCGGGTCTCTGCCTGGGTCTCACGTGGGTGGGATGGAGTCTCTCTCCGCCCGCCCCTTCCAGCACTTTCTGGAAACACTTTTGGCACCGAGGGGTGGACACTGCAGCCCCCGGGCAGGGTGGGAGTGCCCAGGACGCAGCCCAGGTCCCCCTGAGCCCGCCAGGCATGAAGTTAATCTGGGCAGCGCAGTTTCTGTTTTGATTCTCCAGCTTTTTCACTTCTGTTGAATGTCCAAATTCCCCTCGGAACTGCTGTACACATGACAGTAGCATCGACAGAGCGGGTGCCCTTCTCCCCACATTTGGCTAAAAATACTCAGCTGGTGAATTAAAATTGAGTCAGAGCGGCCATGGGGAAGTGAAACTTGAGCTCCTGGGACCTCAGCGTCTCATGTGGCCCTGAGTCTCAGAAAGCTCAGCTTCCGCCCCGAAGAGCAGAGGCCAGGGGAGGCGGGCTGGGGGCGTATCCCCACCGGCAGCAGGTGTCGCTCAGAGCTGCTGCCCAGGCAGGTGCACACCAGACCCGGACGTGGAGGTGGGAGAACGTCCGCCACGAGGGCAGAGGCGCCGTCGGGACCGCCGTCAGGTGGGGCACGCCCAGACCGAGCCCTCCCGAGGGCCGAGGGCCTTGGGCAGAGGTGGCTGCTGTCAATATTCTGTGTCTCCAGGGGCTGTAGGCAGTGAACCGAGGGTGGGAGGCTTCCCCGGGGAGGCGTGCCCAGTGCGGTCCTGCTGGCGCTGCCGTGCTTGCTGTGATTCCCGGGAAGCCTCAGTAATATCAGCAAACAGCCTGGCAGCACGAAGGCTGTTTGCTGTGTGGGCGTGGCTGCTTCTCACCGGCGCGAGATGCTTTTTATGTGCTTTCCCTGCTGTGCTGGCTTTTCCTTCCCCAGTGTGGTATGGGGGGCAGAAGCGGTTCAGCACCTGTGGGATGCGGTTCTGCGATATAAACACACGTGTCTAAAACGTACCAAAGAGCTAGAAGGTAAAGCGGTGAGGCCTCCTGCTTCACCTGCGTCTCTGCCGGTGGCCCCAGGAGGGAAGAGGGTTCCGAGCCCCCGGCACAGCGCAGGCGCCTCCACTCGGGTCTGCCCGGCTCACCTGAGGGCGGGGGCCCCTCTGCATCCTGTCCCCCGGCCCTGGGGCACCCGAGCTGGGTGGGCAGCAGCAGAGATGCTCCTTCCTCGGCTGGCTGGTGCGGGGCGTGCGGGACCCGTGAGTCTGACGGAACAGGAGGGGGAGGCTGCAGCCCCTTCCTTCCTGTCCATGCACCTCCGCAGGCCCGAGGCAGGGCCAGGACGCTCCCTCAGGCCCCCGGTGCCCCAGGCCAGGCGCCCATGCAGGCCCCGCCCTGTCCTCTAGCGGGTCGGCCCCCATGCCCCTCCCCCGACCGCCTGTCTCCCCCAGGGTCCCCCCCTGCCCCGCCCCTGATGAATCAGGCATCTCTTCTGAGCCCAAACCAGTTGGCCCAGCCTCTAAGTAATTTTTAGTTATGTCCGGTAGCACAAAGGTAAATGGTGTTTTAAAATAAAACATATTGGCTTCAGAGAGTTTTTCTTTTGTTAACGTCTTTATTGGAGTATAATTGCTTTACAATGGTGTGTTAGTTTCTGCTGTATAACAAAGTGAATCAGCTGTACGTATACATATGTCCCCATATCCCCTCCCTCTTGCGTCTCCCTCCCACCCTCCCTATCCCACCCCTCTAGGTGGACACAAAGCACCGAGCTGATCTCCCTGTGCTATGCGGCTGCTTCCCACTAGCTATCTATTTTACATTTGGGAGTGTATATATGTCCATACCGCTCTCTCACTTCGTCCCATCTTACCCTTCCCCCTCCCCGTGGCCTCAAGTCCATTCTCTACATTTGCGTCTTTATTCCTATCCTGCCCCTAGACTCATCAGAACCTTTTGTTGTTGTTGTTTTTTAGATCCCATATATATACGTTAGCATACAGTATTTGTTTTTCTCTTTCTGACTTACTTCACTCTGTATGACAGTCTCTAGGTCCTTCCACGTCACTACAGATAACTCAATTTCGTTTCTTTTTATGGCTGAGTAATATTCCATTGTACATATGTGCCACACCTTCTTTATCCATTCATCTGGTGATGGACACTTAGGTTGCTTCCATGTCCTGGCTATTGTAAATAGAGCTGCAGTGAACATTGTGGTGCATGACTCTTTTTGAATTAATGGTTTTCTCAGGGTATATGCCCAGTAGTCGGATTGCTGGGTTGTGTGGTAGTTCTATTATTAGTTTTTTAAGAAACCTCCATACTGTTCTCCATAGTGGCTGTATCAATTTACATTCCCACCAACAGTGCAGGAGGGTTCCCTTTTCTCCACACCCTCTCCAGCATTTATTGTTTGTAGATTTTTTTAATTAATTATTTATTCGTTTATTTATTTTTGGCTGCGTTGGGTCTCTGTTGTTGTGCATGGGCTCTCTCCAGTTACGATGAGCGGGGGCCACTCCTCATTGAGGTGCACAGGCTTCTCATTGCGATGGCCTCTCCTGTTGTGGAGCACGGGCTCTAGGCACACGGGCTCAGCAGTTGTGGCACATGGGCTCAGTAGTTGTGGCTCACGGGCTCTAGAGTGCAGGCTCAACAGCTGAGGCACATGGGCTCAGTTGCTCCATGGCATGTGGGATCCTCCCGGACCGGGGCTCGAACCCATGTCCCTGGCACTGGCAGGCGGATTCTTAACCACTGTGCCACGAGGGAAGTCCCTATTGTTTGTAGATTTTTTGATGATGGCCATTCTGACCGTTGTGAGGTGATACCTCATTGTGGTTTTGATTTGCATTTCTCTAATGATAAGTGATGTTGAGCATCCTTTCAGGTGTTTGTAGGATATCTATATATCTTCTTTGGAGAAATGTCTATTTAGGTGTTCCGCCCATTTTGGGGTTGGGTTGTTTGTTTTTTTGATATTGAGCTGCATAAGCTGCTTGTATATTTTGGAGATTAGTATTTTGTCAGTTGCATCATTTGCAAATATTTTCTCCCATTCTGAGGGTTGTCTTTTCATCTTGTTTATGGTTTCCTTTGCTGTGCAAAAGCTTTTAAGTTTCATTAGGTCCCATTTGTTTATTTGTGTTTTTATTTCCATTTCTGTAGGAGGTGGGTCAAAAAGGATCTTGCTGTGATTTATTTCGTAGAGTGTTCTGCCTATGTTTTCCTCTAAGAGTTTTATAGTGTCTGGCCTTATATTTAGGTCTTTAATCAATTTTGAGTTTATTTTTGTGTATGGTGTTAGGAAGTGTTCTAATTTCATTCTTTTACATGTAGCTGTCCTGTTTTCCCAGCACGACTTATTGAAGAGGCTGTCTTTTCTCCATTGCATATTCTTGCCTCCTTCGTCAAAGATAAGGTGACCATATGTGCATGGGTTTATCTCTGGGCCTTCCATCCTGTTCCGTTGATCTATATTTCTGTTTTTGTGACAGTACCATACTGTCTTGATTACTGTAGCTTTGTAGTATAGTCTGAAGTCCGGGAGCCTGCTTCCTCCAGCTGTTTTTCTTTCTCAAGATTGCTTAGGCTATTCGGGGTCTTTTGTGTTTCCATACAAATTGTGAAATTTTTTGTTCTAGTTCTGTGAAAAATGCCATTGGTAGTTTGATAGGGATTGCATTGAATCTGTAGATTGCTTTGGGTAGTATAGTCATTTTCACAATGTTGATTCTTCCAATCCAAGAACATGGTCTATCTCTCCATCTGTTTGTATCATCTTTAATTTCTTTCATCAGTGTCTTACAGTTTTCTGCATACAGGTCTTTTGTCTCCTTGGGTAGGTTTATTCCTAGGTATTTTATTCTTTTTGTTGCAGTGGTAAATGGGAGTGTTTTCTTAATTTCTCTTTCAGATTTTTCATCGTCAGTGTATAGGAATGCAAGAGATTTCTGTGCATTACTTTTGTAACCTGCTACTTTACCAAATTCATTGATTAGCTCTAGTAGTTTTCTGGTAGCATCTTTAGGATTCTCTGCGTGTAGTATCATGTCATCTGCAAACAGTGACAGCTTTACTTCTTCTTTTCCGATTTGGATTCCTTTTATTTCTTTTTCTTTTCTGATTGCTGTGGCTAAAACTTCCAAAACTATGTTGAATAATAGTGGTGAGAGTGGACAACCTTGTCTTGTTCCTGATCTTAGAGGAAATGCTTTCAGTTTTTCACCATTGGGAATGATGTTGGCTGTGGGTTTGTCATATATGGTCTTCCTTATGTTGAGGTAGGTTCCCTCTATGCCCACTTTCTGGAGAGTTTTTATCATAAAGGGGTGTTGAATTTTGTCAAAAGCTTTTTCTGCATCTATTGAGATTATCATATGGTTTTTATCCTTCAGTTTGTTAATATGGTGTATCACGTTGATTGATTAGCATATACTGAAGAATCCTTGCATTCCTGGGATAAACCCCTCTTGATCATGGTGTATGATCCTTTTAATGTGTTGTTGGATTCTGTTTGCTAGTATTTTGTTGAGGATTTTTGCATCTAATTTCATCAGTGATATTGGCCTGTAGTTTTCTTTTTTTGTAGTATCTTTGCCTGGTTTTGGTTTCAGGGTGATGGTGGCCTCGTAGAATGAGTTTGGGAGTGTTCCTTCCTCTGCAGTTTTTTGGAAGAGTTTGCGAAGGATGGGTGTTAGCTCTTCTCTAAATGTTTGATAGAATTCACCTGCGAAGCCATCTGGTCTTGGGCTTTTGTTTGTTGGAAGATTTTTAATCACAGTTTCAATTTCAGTGCTTGTGATTCATCTGTTCATATTTTCTATTTCTTCCTGGTTCAGTCTTGGAAGGTTATACCTTTCTAAGAATTTCTCCATTTCTTCCAGGTTGTCCATTTTGTTGGCATATAGTTGCTTGTAGTAGTCTCTCATGATCCTTTGTATTTTTGCAGTGTCAGTTGTTACTTCTCCTTTTTCATTTTTAATTTTGTTGATTTGAGTCTTCTTCCTTTTTTTCTTGATGAGTCTGGCTAAGGGTTTATCAATTTTGTTTATCTTCTCAGAGAACCAGCTTTGCTATTGTTTCCTTCATTTCTTTTTCATTTATTTCTGATCTGATGTTTATGATTTCTTTCCTTCTGCTAACCTCGGGGTTTTTTTGTTCTTCTTTCTCTAATTGCTTTATGTGTATAGTTAGATTGTTTAGTTGAGATTTTTCTTGTTTCTTGAAGTAGGTTTTAAAAATAAAAACAGAGTTTTCTAAGGTGCCCGCAGTGGCCACCCCAGGACCGAGGCCCTCCCGCTGCCCCGCATGGCGGCAGAGCTGTGAGCCAACCCAAGGGCATTTGTGCCACAATTTCCCGAGTCTCCTGCGATGGGAAGCTTGTTTTGGAAACAGCTTTAAACGAGTCATGACATCTGCCCCTCCTGAGGGATCTTCCCATTGCCACATCTGACTCCTCCATCTGTTGTCCCCACTCTTGGGACCATCTTCCCCAGATGTGGGTCCGGTGGGCCCGTGGGCGTCCCCATCTGGTGCCCCCTCGGTTCTCCTGAGCGCCCCGCCCGGCAGCACCGCCCACCTGCTGTCTTCACTTCTGGGCTCCCGTTCGCGAGCCTCCTGCCTGGGATCTGAGTTGCCACCCCCTAGAAACTCTTTCAGCCCTTCAGGCACACCCAGCACTGGCTCAGGCTGGTCTGCACCCCACATCCCGGGTGAGGGCCGCCTTCCTCTGTGCCCCGTGGCCAGGGTCCTGCCACCCTGTGAACGGAGGGGATTGTGAGCCCTGGAGGGTGGGTCACCTTGTCCCGACCTCTCCCTTAAGGAAACTGAGACCAGCTCGGTGGTCGGATTTAGAATCCAGAATTCCCGAGACCACCGTGGTCCAGCCCAGAAAAGCCCGTGTCACCGCTCTACGCCGTCCTGAATCCCACAACAAAAGCCCCTTTGTGCTTTCCAGGTGGGGGGAGAATGCTGCTGCCTTTCCTCTGGGGGCAGGAAGGGCCCAGTAAGTCAGGCGTCCCTCCGAGCCCCGGACACCTGCCATCCACTGGCTGAGCCCCCAGGGTGTCCCAGACCCATGGTGTCCTGGACCCACGGGTGTCCAGTGGACAGACCCAGCCTCACCCTCATTCAGTGGCATTTTATTAACCTAAGGCCCAGCTGTGTTTGCTCTCTGCCCTGCGTCTGCTCCTCACAGCCGCCTGGATTTACTGGGTTTGTGACAGAAGTTGTTGATCTAGCAGGCGGGGCCTGGTCCCCTCCCGGTCCTTCTGTCCAGGTCACAACTTGTGCAGAACAAATGGAACACTGTTCCTGCTGCCCTGGAGGGTGGGGAGTGATGGGTGCAGATGAACACTTGTCCCAGCCCCGCCCGGAAGGCAGGCGATAGTATCTGCAGCTCTTGTGTCTTTTTTCCAACAGGGCAGGAGAGTCTTCCTGTTTAGCTCATGGAGGTGGGCGGGGGCCGCCCAGCCCTGCTCACAGCCCTGCGGGCGGCACATCTGCTCTGTGGCCTGCGGGAGGGGGTCCTGAGCCCCTCGTGCTGCCTTCCACCCGAGTGGTTAGGTATCACTGGCTTCCGCTGTCCTCACCTCTGTCCGTCTTTCAGCCCTCGGTTCCTGTAGTCATCAGGAGAGACTTTAGGGCACCCCCAGTATAACCCCCATGCTCGGTCACTGTGCAACGTGAAACACACAAGCCAGAATAAAAGTGAGGACTAAGCACTTCCCACAGCCCTCTCTGGTCCCGCCGTGGGCAGTCCTAAAACGTCAGGGCTCATCCCTGCTGTGACTGGGAAAGGAAAGCATACGTGCCAGAACACGGGATGCAGACATGCAGTAAAACACAGAATCGAGCGGTGTTCAGAGGGAGGGGCGGCGTAGAGCTGGGGCGGGTGGGGAAGCCGGGCTGGGGCCCTGTGGGACGCGGCGTCTGGGTGTATGCTGTCCTGGAGGGTGATTGGGCACCAGAATCGGGTTGTAGTCAGATGGAAGGGAAGCCAGAGAGACAGAGAGAAGCGGCCTGGCTCTGCCGCAGCCGGGCTGGGGGCGGATGGATAGTCTTTGATGCGGCGGGGATGCGTTTGGCCCTGATTTCACGTGTCCCATCTCGGGCCGCCCACGAAAGGTGGTCAGAGCCCCCGGTGCCCTTGGCACTTGAACCCCACAGGCAAAGGTCAGACAGACGGAGCCGCATCCCGGTGCACGTCCCCGCCAGCCTCGATCCCCCCGTGGCAAGAAGCGCGGGTCGGAGGTGTGCGTGCTCAGAGCCGGCAAGGCGCCTGGTTGGAGATTCTGGCCGCAGGGGAGGCCCAGGGCACGGAGGGGTGGCCGTCAGCCGAGTGGTTCCAGCTGCAACAGCGACAAGCGCGCTCCCTTCCCCAAAGGGGCCGGGAGACTCAGAGCACAGCCTCGTGGCGGCCTTCCGTGAGTCTGCCGCGAGACCGCGAGCCCACGTCCCCTTCCTCTCGGGCTCGCTGTGAACTCGGGGCCGGGGGTCGTAAGTCATCTTGGGTTGAGGATGAGGAAGAGACAGCCCTTCCGAGGGTCCGGAGCGCGTGGACAGTGCTGAGGACCAGCGTGGGGTGCCTGTGGGGGGTGGGCAGGCTCCACCCGCCTTCCCAGGAGACTCTCGTCCAGCCGCCAAACAAAGCCAGAATCCCTGGAAGGCCTGGGGGCGGGTAAAGGAATCCGGGGGAAGGAGCTGCGTGCCTGGAGCCTGGGGCCAGGGCTAGACCCCCGATAGACCCTGAGCCAGGACGTGGGACCGGGGGACGGTTGGGGGTGGTGGTCTTCCGCGAGCGCTGGTTTAAGACTGGAGGGTGCCGGCCGCAGACTCGCTAGCTGGATGCGTGGACCGCGGTGCTTGCGGGAGCCGAGAGGTTGCCTGGGGACGAGCTGCCTGCGAGCCCTCTGCCCGGTGGCCTCCCACCCTCCTTGCGGGTCCCGCACATTGTGGTGGCACGTGTCCCGAGGTGGGGCCCCCGCACACCTTCCTAGGTTCTCACTGCTGCATCCACGGCTGGAGCTCGTGCGGAAGCCGGGGCGCGGATGGCCGGCCGCGAGGTCCGCCGCTCAGGCCAGCTCCTCAGGGCCTGCCTGTCACTCCAAGAAGGCTGCTTCTTATCCTGTGACCGTGGGTGACCCTGGGGGCAGGGATGATGCGTTCAGCTTAGGAGAGCTGGGTGGACGGGGCTGCAGGAGACAAGAAACAGGGCAGAGCCCCGGGAGCACCTTAATCTAAGGGGCAGCAGCTGGGGGTGGGAAGGACCCGGGCTGCAAGGATCACGGGGCCTTAGAAGGACAGTGAGGACACGGGAGGGGGACAGGGAGGGAGACAGTGAGGTCAGGGAGGGGGACAGAAGGGGGACAGTGAGGTCAGGGAGGGGACATGGAGGGGACAGGGGCCAACTGGGCCTGGGGGCCTGGAGAGGACTGAGTAGCCGCTGTGTCCAATTTCCCTGCTGCCTGAGGCTTTGCTGATCAGGGACACCTGCCTCACAGGTTGCCATGACGATGAAACAGGCCCAGGTGGCAAGGGTGGCCTCGGCAAACAAGGGCGTGCCTTTGAGCGTAGGATGGTCCCTCCCACGTTATCACCAGCGGGTCGTGGCCGGAGAGGGTGGCGGCTTGGTCCTGACTTCTGCACGGTCCAAGCAGCGCAGTCTTGCCCGCGAGGAGATTGTCCTTGGTGAGCTTGTCTTGCATCCCTGGGCAAGGAAGAATTAATACCAAGTGTCTGTAAATATTTACAGGACCAGCTGGGCGGGAGGTCGGGGTGCAGCCGGGGGGCCCCCTGTGTGCTCAGAGCATGACGCCGCCTATACCGTGTGCTAAATACGCGCACGTTACCCAGAACGCTGCGTTTGCTCAAATACACCCTGTTCACGTTGCATTCCGCGCCTGCGTGTCCTCCCAGCTAAGGGCGCCCCTGTAGGGTCACAGGGGAAGCTGGACAGCCCTTCGCAGTGGGCTTCTCCGGGGAACAGAGGCCCTGCCCCTGCCCGCTGCCTTTCTCTCAGGGCGTCCGCCTGGGGCCCGTGGTCGGCAGCCTCTGGCCTCCGGTTCCTGTCCGACCGCCAGGCCTCCTTCCCCGGATTCTCTGCACCCTCTCCTGCCGCTGGTTCTTTCCCCATCTTGCGCTGGTCGCCTGCCTGTACTGCTGGGTGGAGCCGCATAAAATTGCCTTCTTTGTAGGTTGAAAAGGTTTGAATATCCGCAAACTCACCAAACCCTGAACCTGGGAGAGCGTTCACATCTTAAGCAAACACCCTCCTGGCCCAGCGGCCGGCCCTGGGGCCAGGTCCTGAGTGAGCTCGCAGGCCTGTAGCGCCAAACAAGGGACGTGGGGTTAGGTATGGGACGCAGCCAACTCTGCAGAAGTAACCAGTGTCAGCTGATCGGGGCTGAGGTCGCAAACCCCCCCACCCCCAGACGGACACGCCCGCCAGCCCGAGAGCCGCATGTCAGTGGCATCCGTGTGCGACTCTGGGCTCCGGCTCAGCTGTCCCCCAGTGTGACTTGTTACCCCTGGCCCAGGGCCTGTCCTTGAGGCTCTGCAGGGCATCAGCTACTGAGCCATCCCCAGAGACTGCGAGAAATGTCTGCATGCCCTTTGGCCCCAGCTGGCCCGCACGCCCTTCCTCACTCCGTGCACGGCCCACTCTTGAGAGCACAGCATCGGGTGGACGTGAAAACCAGGGGCCGAAGCGATGGTCCTAGAGCCGTCAGCACAGCGAGAGGAAAACCCCGGCAGCTTCCAGGTCTGTGGTGGAGCCTGTGGTCAAGGGCCACGTGGGGAGCGGGTGGGCAAACAGGGACTGACGCGGAGGCCCGAGGCCGAGGAGACCCATGCCAGCGTGGACCTGTGGCCCGGACACCACCCCGAGGGCCTCTGGGGCCGCGGAGAGCCAGTCGGGGGAGGTGACTGCAGAGGGAGCGGCCTCCTCTCCCGCCCGCCCGAGATCACGTTCCTTTCGTCACGCACCTGCCCTGGGCTGCTGGAGGTGTAGCGGGGGCTCGGCCCTGGGGGACGGCAGCAGACAGAAGCTGAGGCGCAGACATGGGCGCCCGAGCACCGTGGACGCGGGAACGGGGCTGGCGGTGTGCCGACGTGTGGGTGGTGCCAGTGCCTCTCGGCTCTCCGGTCTTTGGGGGTGGAGAGACCAGGAGCTGATTAACCGAGTGGGGTTTGTACTGATGCTCCCCTGACCGTGGCCCGTGGGGGGAGAGCAGCCCCCGGCCTCCTCTGACCCCTCCCGCCCGACCCCACGCACTTTTCCCGGATGAACAGATCACGTGTCTTTAGAGGGAAACCTACAAACCAGTGGCTCTCTTTTGAAACTCCGAGTCGGGGATCCGGAGCGGACCGGTTTTAGAGGCGAGCGCGTGCTTGGTTTGTGCACGTTGACGCGCGGCGCCTTCCGGCTGGTTCTGCACACGCACAGGGCGGGCATTAGGACTCCGCCCACCGGACCTGTGCGCCTCGGACCTCCCCTCGGAGGCCACGCACCTCAGCAGTGGGCCGGGCACGCATCGCACGTTCCAGCACAGCCTGGAGAGGAAACGTTGGGGCTGGAGAAGGGCGCCCGCAGCTGAGCCTGTGAGCCCAGAGCCCGTGGCCCAGCAGCTGGCTGAGGAGCGTGGCGACCTGCCTGAGGCAGTGGCCTGGAGGTCGGGCCTTCGACCTTGACTCGGTCGGGAAGAAAGGACAGTGGGAGCAGGCGAGGCTGGATAGAGCCCACGTACCCCGGGCGTGCGCCACAACCTCCTGGTAAAGGCATGTCGGGCCTGAAGACTCCTTTCTCAGAGCGGTCACCTCTCAGGCTGTCGGTCACTCACTCGGCAGGCGTCCACACCATGCTGGATGCCCGAGGTGTCCCTGGGGCAGGAGGGGGCCGTTGTGGTCTCCGCGTCTCCGAGGGGTCAGAGGCCAGCCACCCTGAGCGTGATTCTGGAGGCCGCGCTCGGGGCAAGGACCCGCCTGAGGTGTGAGCTGCAGGCCGCGTGTGGGGGGGGACGTGGGCGAGGGCTGCCCGGGGAGGAGCTGGGCTGGCCCGGCCGCAGAAGGCCTTGCCCACCACGCTGGGAGCTGCACCCCGCTCTGCAGGAACGTCCGCGGTCCCGGCCTCTGGGCGGAGGATGTGAGAGCTGTGCTCGCGGGACTCGTGTGCCAGTGCCAGCGGGAGGCCGCAGGGGAGCTGTTACAAGGAAGACGTGGGACCCATCCAGCAAAGGCCAGGTCAGACCCTGGACCACGTGACGCACGACGGGAGCGTGGACGGGGCGCGTGTTGGCTGTGCCGTGACCGGTGCCCCCAGTGGCGTGAGCTGCTGGACTCCACAGCCTCCTCTGGGGCGAGCGGCCCGGGGCCCAGGCTGGGGGAGGGCACATCTGCCTCATTCCCACGATGGAGAGGATGGAGCCCTCGCCGCCCGTGGACGCACAGCCACGGCCAGTCCTGGTCCAGCCGGAGGGCCGTCCTCTCCAGGTGGGTCGGCTCCAGGCTGGGCTCAGCCCCTCGGGTCCTTCCTGCTGGAGATCTGGTCCTTGGGGGGCGGCCTGGCCTCCCCCTCCCCCGGGAGCGCCCCCTGCAGAACCGAACCCTGCGTTTTCACGTTTTAACGAGCTCCCCCGGGACCCCCCTCGCCCCGCGCCCCGCGGCGGCCCCCACCCCATCACATTTTCCTTGTTCTCAGCCACGCCCCCGCCCCCCAGCCCCTGGCGGCGGTGTTCTGAGGTCTGGCTGCCAAGGACCTGTGGGGTCGCCCCTGGGAGGTCCTGGCCGGGTCCTGCGCCCCCAACCCCGGCCGTCCCGCCTCCCGCCCGCCCGGCTCCCTAAGCCGCTGAGCGCGGGGCCCCGCAGGGAGGGTCTGGACGGGCGACGGGGAGGGAGCCGGCGCTGCGCGAGCCCTGCCACCGCCTGGCCGCACGGTTAACCGGCGGCGGGCAGAGCAAGGGAGCCGACCGCAGGCGCCGGGCTCGGGGACGGCAAACCCGAGGCCCCGGGGAGAGCCCGGGTCCTCGCACTCCGGGCGGGCGGCGCGAGCATGGAGCCCGACCACGTCCCTTTGTGCGCCCAGCACGGGCATTCCGGGCGGCCGGTCGCCACCTCCTGACGCGGCCGGCGGGCGACAGCATGACCTTAAGCCTCCTCTCCCTGCTGTCGCGGGACCTGTCCGCGCTGTGGCTGCTCCTGAAGACCCGCACAGGTGCGCGGCCTGTGGGCGCCGTGGGGACCGTGCGCGAGGGGGCGGGGCCCCGGGGGCCTGGCGCGTCGCCCACGCCGGACTCGGGACTTGTCCGCGGGGTCCGGGCCGGGTGGCGGGCGCGGAAGGGAGCCTCCTGGGTGGGCGTGCCGCGCGTCCCTCCCCCCCATCCTCGTCCTCATCCTCATCCTCGGGCAGCGCCTGCCGGGTACCGGGCCACAGTCGCCGCTCCGCCTGGAAGCTCCTTTGTTCCGGCTGCGGGAGACCTGCCGATGGTGGGGGGCGCCGGTGGGGCCCCTCCACGCAGCGGGACCAGGGCTGGACCGGCGGGGAGCACCGCGGGGCGGTCTGCAGCTCGCGCTCCTGTACCTGCCTGGCTGGGGGAGGGTCACACCCGTGGTGACCGAGAACAAAGAGAGCTGGGCCCGGGAGGGCGCCCAGTTTCCTGGGCTCGTTTCTAGGGACGGAAGGTGTTCGCTTGGAAGTAGTTTGTGGTGAATTCATTTTCCTGTGGGTGCTTCTGCGAAGGATTGACCAACAATGCGTTAAATAGTCTTTCGTAAATTTTAATGAATCAGCCACACCCTAGCCTTTGGTGCGTGAAGTTTCCGGTTTTATAAGGAGGTGACCGGTAGGTGAGACGAGGGAATCAGTGAGTTTCCTGATGGACAAGGTGCAGGACGGTGACCGCCTGGGCGGCCAGGTCGGAACACAAGCTGGTACACGGGGTGAGAGCGTGTGACTCACGCCTGAGCTGGCAGCACGGTGACAAGGCTGGGATCCTGGAAGGAACGCTTCCTGGGGCTTAGAGCTTAGAGGCTCGCCAGTGGGCGGTGCGTTCCCTACCGAATGCTGGAGTCTTCCCTCCCGCGTGGACCCGCGTGGTCATCAAAGCCATCCCTTTGTTTCCACACTACACTCCGGCTCTGATTCTTATCACGTTCCCTTAAAAATTCTAGGTGTTTTTCTAACACGTGCTTTACTTTTAAGATAAACGGGCTCTTGAGTGAACGTCCTGAGGCAATTTGGGGTGCCTGAGGGGTGGAGGGCTTCTCCCCCAGTCTCTGGAAACCATCCACTGGTCTCCTACAGAAGGAAGCGTTTGTCCGGTTTCCCAGAGTTGCTGGCACATGTGATGTGACCTCTCCCTTGGTGTTGCCGGGAACACTCCCCAGGTGGCCCGTACCTGGCTCTGTAACCGGATGCTGACTTTCACTAGCGCCTGCTGGTTGCGGACGGGTTGCTGCACCTCCTTCCTCACTTCTGCTCAGGGTGCACAGGATTGGGGGGGGCGGTTGGCACCGGCCGAGCCGGCAGCTGGGCCCTGAGCAGGCGGAGTGGGTGAGAGCCACGTGGCGAGACCACAGCTCCGGCACCGCGTCACCGCGTCCAGGGCAGCGGAATGGAGTGGATGAGAGCCACGTGGCGAGACCACAGCTCCGTCACCGCCTCACCGCGTCCAGGGCAGCGGAATGGAGTGGGTGAGAGCCACGTGGCGAGACCACAGCTCCGGCACCGCGTCCAGGGCAGTGGAATGGAGTGGATGAGAATCACGTGGCGAGACCACAGGTCTGTCACCGCGTCCAGGGCAGCGGAGCCCGCGGAGCGGGACAGCAGGGCTGAGCCACGCTCCCAGACCAGGGCCAGCGTCCCCCGTCCTGTCCCTTGCGAAACCAGTGAGGTCGCCAGGTGTGCACGACCCGCCGCTGCCAACCCCCCAGCTCCCTCTCCGTCACCCCTCGTCTCTCTGTCTCGCTCACTTGGTCTGTCTCGTCTGTCTCGCTGTGTCTGTGTGTATCATTCTCTCTGCCTCTCCCCCTCTCTCTGTGTCTCTTCCCCTCTCTCTGTCTCTCCCCCTCAGTCCCTCTGTCTCTCTGTGTCTTTCTCACTCTCTGTCTCTGTCTCTCTCCCCTCTCTCCTACGTGTGTCCGGGGCTCCGCGGTCAAGCTCCGGCGGGGCAGCGTCCGTGGAGGGCCCAAGCCCCGCTCTGCTCTGTGCCGCCCCATCTGGCGATCAGGGACCCCGTCAGCAGGGCCGCCTGGGTGAGGCTCAGGGTGACGTGTGCCTCCGTCCCTGTCGTCCAGGGCCCCAGCCTCCTCTGCCCTGTGCGTCGTCGTTTCTGTGTTTTGGGGGGAGCGTTGTGTTTTGAGAAGGTCAGTGCAGTTCCTCGTTTGGTCTTAGATTTATCGAGCTGCAGACACTTGAAAGTGGGACTCCATGTGCGTGTCCACCGTCGAGGGGAGGGTTTGGGGAGCTGCTGGGGTCCTTGCGGGAGCGTGGTGTGGGTGTCAGGGCTGCACCGGCCTCCCACGCGGCCCGTTCTGTGAGCTGCTTTCCGAGGGCAGATCTGGACAGGTCCCCGGGGGTGCTGCCCCCAGCCCCGCCTTCTGCCTTCGGAGCGACGAGGGGCGGAAGTAGGTGGACATCCCTGAGCTTTACGGACGTGCTGCTTTTTACTGTTGACGAGTGGTTGTTTTAGAAAAGAGCTGTCGCACGTCTCCTTCATTTCCAAACAGCAGTGGGCTCACACGTGTGTGTATCTGTGGTGTGTTTGTGAGATGTGTCCGACAAGCTGCCGGGGGCCCAGCATGGCGGGAGGCTCGACCCAAAGCCGAGTGAGGGTGGGGCCTTGCTGCCGGCGCACTGCTCGGACCCGCTGGCTTTCACTGAACCCCGAAGTGCCCACGTCCGAAGAGGGCGTGGACGGTGGTGTGGCTTGAAGGGTGTGCAAGCTGTTGGCCGTCGGCCCCCTGGGAAAGCGCCACATCCTCCCCAGGCCCTCGGGGCACCTCCTGCGGCCTCTGCTCGGCGCGTCCTGTGGGGAGGCCGGGCCAGCGTGACCCCAGCTGCGGCCCCCCTCCTGGTCACCTCCGGGGCCTGGAATCCCATCTGGACCGCATCCCTGATCCCTGTGGAGGCCCCGCCCGGCCGGGATGAGACGCAAACAGCACAAGGGCGGGTTCCACCTAACTGGGCACAGAGGGTTGCTGCTTTTGGAGCAGGCAGGAGCCCGAGGGACTTCCAGCACAGCTCGGACGGAAGCTGGGGGCCTGCCTGGCGGGGGCTGCGGTTCTGCTCTCGGACCCGCTCTTTCGCAGGGACCTGGGCCGCTGGGTGCGTGTTTAAGTGGCAACATTAACTCATCAGGCAGGTGCCCTCGGGCCCAGGATGCCCAGGAGAAGAAGGAAGGTTTGGAAAGGACTGACCCTCAGGCCCTGGGTGGCGGTAGACTTTCGGCCAGGGGAGGAGCAGTGAGGCCCAGGAGAGGGACGCCCACCGTCTGGCCCCGGGGCTGCTTCGTGGGCCCGCCCGCGCCTGGAGATCTCCCACCCCTTTCCAGCTTGGCCGGGTTCCGGGGGCTCCCAGGAGCCATGGGGAGCTGGTGGGTCTGAGCAGTTCTGCCCACTGCGTCGTTGTAACCTTGGGTCATCGTGTGTGACGGCCTGCCTGGTGGGCTGGCCAGGCTCGGGAGCTGGACCCTGGCAGGGTTTGCCCGGTGCCGCACGGGGAGGAGGGCCACTAGGAGGACCGTTTTTGATGATAAAAGGTCCACGGAGATTTTATTCCGTGCCAGCCCACACCCCATGCCTGAGCTTGGAGGCTCCAGCCCAGGCCCCCGGGCCGCCTTAGTCCTCCCTGACCTCGTTACCTGGCCCACCTGCCGCCTGGCTCCCTGCTGGGTGTGTGACCCACCCTCATCCCTCCAGCCTGCTCTGGGCACTCAGAGTCACTGCGCAGAGTAACGTGTAGTAAATTAACCTGCCTGCGATGTGGCCACGAGGCCTCCTGCTGGGCTTCCACGCCCCCCCCCCCCCGCCCCCGTCCTGCAGGTCTGATTCTAGTTCATCAGGGCCCTTCTCCAGGGAGGCCTCGCAGGGGCAGCCCGACCCCGCCTGGAGCTCCACGGTGTGGGTGCAAAGGAGGCCCTCGCCCATGGCAAGGGGGTCCCTTCTGGGTCCTCTACGGGGCCCAAGGCCCCTTGGTCCAAGCAGACATCCCAGGCCCCAGCCCAGTGCCCACCCTAAACCCAGGGTGAACCTGGCCGTCCGAGCACGCGGCCAGACCCCAGCTCCGCGACCCGGGGGGAGCACGGCCCCATGAACTGAGTGAGTGAGGCGGCACCTCTCCCTTCCACCCCGCGGCTTGGTCCTCTCTGCTGGGCCGGGCAGGCCCCGCCTCCCCCTGCTCCTGACATCCAGATGCTAGAGCCTTCCGTGCAGCTCTGCGGCCACCGGCCGCGTGTGGCTGTTTACGGTTAAACCAGTTAAAACTGAATAAAATGAACAACTGCAGCTGCTCCACCCCCATCAACCACGTTTCGAGCGCTCAGCGGTGTCTGTGGGTCGGGCGGCAGAGACGGGGACACTCCGGTCATCCCGGGAGCTCTGGGGGCGGGGGGCCTGCTCTGGACACACGTGAGCCGCTACGCAGATGAGGCGCACGCAGCGGGGGTGCCGGGGCTCTGGGATCAGGCGCTGGGGGGGCCCCAGCTGAGCTGAGAGACGCAGGACGGTCAGGCCGGGTGGAGGGTCCTAGGCAGAGCTGTGCCTCCAAGCAGGTGGGGGGAGCAGGAAAAGCCAGGGTGGGACCATCCCACCCAGAACCCACCTTTCCCCGTGGGCACGTCCCTGCTCTCGGTAACGGTAGCAGAGCCAGAAGAAACCGGGAGAGGCTGAAGGGTGGATGCGGCCCTTTCCTGGCCCGACCTCCCCGAGGTGCAGTGCGGCCAGGTGCCAGCTCGCACACTAGCAGCAATTAAACACCCACCGCATGCCAGACACCATTGCTGCATGTGTGTACAAGCCTCCCCAGAGCTAGATGCTGCGATTATCCTGATTTACAGACAAAGAGACCAACTCAGAGAGGTTAGGTAACACGCCCAATGTCACACAGCTCCCACCTGCCTCAGGAGCACTGGTCCACTGCCCAGGAGACCAGAATCCCTGCACATAACGGGTGATTCTGCAAAATAAAACACAGCCTCTGGACCAGGAGGTGGCCCAGAGGCCAGAACAGCTCTGCAGATGGCATGTCTGTGTGAGCCTTGGGGACGACGGACAGTCCGTGCTCACAGGTGGCTGCAGGTGCGCGTCTGCCCGTTCACCAAGGGCAAGGTCATTCTCCTCTCCGCCCACAGCTTCAGATCTTATAAGATTTCGGATCAGAATTCTCCTTAGGGGCTTCCCTGGTGGCGCAGCGGTTAAGATCCACCTGCCAACGCAGGGGACACGGGTTTGAGCCCTGGTCCGGGAAGATCCCACATGCCACGGAGCAACTAAGCCCATGCGCCACAACTACTGAAGCCCACACGCCTAGAGCCCGTGCTCCGCAACAAGAGAAGCCACCGCAATGAGAAGCCCGCGCACTGCAATGAAGAGTAGCCCCTGCTCGCCGCAACTAGAGAAAGCCCATGCGCAGCAACGAAGACCCAACACAGCCAAAAATAAAGGAAGGAAGGAAGGAAGAAAGAATTCTCCTTAGACTCTAAGGAGGAAATGCAAACTCACGAGATGATTTAAAGTGTCTCATCTAATTGCAGTGTCATTTCTTAGATCATTGCCGCAGGGTCAGGGGCCCCCCAGATCACATGCAGGGGAAGGCCTTACCGTTTGCTGTAACCCCTCTGAGCCCGGGAGGGGCCCAGCTTCCCCTGCTTTGCAGTTACTTGGAGCTCTTCTCCGCGGCTCTGCAGAGCCAAGCCTCCCACCAAGTTAGACATGCCCCGCCCCCTGCCAGCATTTCCACTTGCTAACCCCAGACCCAGAATCACCCACCCTGATGCCGTCTCAGGCTGAGGGCACCCCTGCCCTGCCCTTCTTTGCTCTGCTGCACCTATGGTCACCCCATCACTGCTGTGTGGCCTCGGGCAAGTCACTCAGCCTCTCTGTGCCTTAGTTTGCTCATCCAAAAAAATGGGATAATCATGTTCCTACCTCTTGGTTTGTTGTGACAATTAAATGCATTAGTACATTAAAAGTACTTAGTAATAGTTATATTGCAACTGCTATTTCTACTGTGGATTAAAGATTTTCTGTGTGAACCCATTTAAAAGTAATCTAGTTGCCCAGACAGCCTACAAGTTTAAGAAATTCTTACTTTTCTCCTATACTTTCTCTTATGTCCACTGGTCACAGTGAGATGTTTGAGACACACTTGCTTTCTTGATTGAGACCTCGGTGTTTTGTTTTAACTTTAATCTGTGTCATTGACTCAGTGGGTACTTGTGTGGGAATTTCATTTAAGACTTTTTCTTTGTTTTCATAAGGACCAGCGAGGGTGGCCTGTCCCCAAGTATGCTATCCACAACGTGACTCCTGCAGGAGTCGGAGGTGCCGTGCACCCCCTTCTCCCCGCACACCCCAGAACCCGTGACAGTTAAGTTTCGGGGGTAGTCCCAGAGTCTGCAAGACAAGAGGTTTTCTGTGGTGCTCCCCAAGTTTGTCCGACTGCGGAGCCCTTCTCTCTCTCCCTGACTGGGGAGGGGGCTGTGCCGAAGGTGCGGAGAAGTGAAAGTCTGGAGCCCCCCAGTGTGAGTGGAGCTCCTGGGAAAATGCTCCATGCTGGTGTGCGGGTCAGTGGGTGTGAGGGTTGCTTACGCACTGAGGCAGGGCACTGAGGCAGGTCGGGGCAGGTCTCTGCATGCTTGGCAAGCTGCCCGGAGCCTGTGTTAGAGCGGATTCTGAGGCCCGCTGGGGCTCAGCCGTCTGCCGTCGGCAGGCGGTGCGACGTCTAAGCCAGGTGTCTGCCACGTCCTGCGTCGCCTGAGACCTGGCAGAGGTGATGTAGTTGACATCCTACGGGACAGGATTCCAAAAGCTATTTTTCAAGAAGTTGTTTGTAGCTCAGAAACCACCAAGCGTGCGGTGTGACTATCCACAAGCCAGGCTGTGAAACGTGCGTGCAAGCTTCGTATCCGGGGCCCCTGGCGTGGGTGTGGAGCGTGCGCCCTGAGGCCCACCTGGCTGAAGCTGCTGCCCAGGTGGTCTCTTCTGACGTCCGAAACCTTCACAAAACGGGTGTTGGTGAAGGGGCAGATGGAAACGCGTCCGCTGGTGTCCCTGGGGGAGCCCTGGCCTCTGATTTGCTGTCCAGCGCACGGAAGGAGGGTCTGATCGGCACCAGCCCCGCGGGCGGGTGGCCTTGAGAAGCCTGCACTCCTGTGAGATCAACTGAGAAGGCCATGGACGGCGGGGCAGGGCGGGATGAGGATTCTACATGAGCCTCGCCGAGGCCCCAGGAGAGTCATTCCCGTGCAGCCTGACTGCAGGCACGCTGCCGAGTGGGCCGTGGCCTTGGAAGATGCAAGTCTAGAGCCTGTATGGTAGGAGGCCGCTGGGCCTCGTCTGCACGGATGGTGCCCCCTCTGGTCCCCCAGGGCTCCCGCGGCTCTGCTCAGTGTTTGTCCCCGGTGCCCACGCGGGAGAGCTCCTACGGCTCCAGCTGGGCCCCGGCTGGTTCCCTGAGCTCCGCCGGGGGTGCCTGCGAGCCAAACCCTCTGCTGAGGATGGGGCTTCCCTGAGGACGAGTTTGGTTAAGCATCTTCTCATATGGGGCCTTTTATTTTAAAATACATAAGGATTCACGTCCTGAGATCAGGAAATCGGGGAGAACAGTGGTGAACTGAGTTAACGATGGATCGTACGTGACGTGAAATGTTTGTGCCTAATCCAGTAACGAGTAACTTGTTAAAAATACCCAGGATGGCCTGTGAGAGAGGATTCAGCCCAAGTGAGTGTAGATCTCCAACATCCCGAAGGGCTGAGTCCCAGAGCCGTCCTGTGGACTACAGGTTGCCATGGAGATGCCTCTCCTGCCTGACCGAGGGCCGGAACGGAGCCTGTTCGGAGCCCCAGGCATCCTCGTCCCCCGGCTTGGAGTCGCCTCTTTGCGGCCGTTCCTCTGCACACACTCTGCTCTGGTTTGGAGGTTCCTGGGTGGGGTCTTGGTGGACTAGGAATCCCACCCAAGTGAGTTGGTGAAACCACCCCACGGACTCTCCACTTTGGACTCTGAAAGGGCATCACGGGTGTATTTTGATAGAAAATAAACAAAAGCCTCGGGTGTGGATGTTCAACCAGATATAAACAAGGAAGAGAATTAGCCGTAACGGACTTAGTGGACATTGCGGCCCAGGGCCTCTTGCCAGCTGCCGACCCCTCCGTAGGAGCCCTTCTCAGGCTCCTGTCCCCCTTCAGAGAGATCCAAGGTCACCGGCAAGGCAGGGACCAGCCTCCGAACACGAACGCCAGGCTCCTGCACGTACTGTGGGCTTCCTTGACCCAGACCCTCGCCACCTGGACATGGATTTCCAGGGTCCACGCGCTCTGACCACTCCCACCTGGACGTGGATTTCCAGGGTCCACGCGCTCTGCGTCTCTCGAGCCCCAGCCCTGCGTGTGTTCTCGGCCCGAGGCAGCGCTGGCAAGCACGGTGCAGCTCAGAGGCCCTTCCCGTGGGCAGCACGGGCCAGATGCAGCCTGCTCTGCATTATGAAGTCCTGGTCCTAAAAGAAAGCAAATATGCGAGTCAGTTTGCCAGAGGAAGGAAGTTTGCTGCCGGAGTCTGATTGTGTTAAGATGAAACGGTGTGAAGATAAAAGGGTGGTGCCCCCTCCCCTGGACTCTCCGATTGCTGCCCAGACCAGGCAGGACTCAGGGGACCACTTTGTGGCCAGAGATTCCAGCGGTTGGTGTTTCTTCCCCTTTGTCCTCGTGTAGAACTGAGCTGGGCCCCCGCACCACTGAGATGTCGTGAGCTCAGCGAGGGGTCGTTCCCTCTGGCCACTGACAGGGAGCGGGCGTCTGTCCCCTGCGTGCTCTGGACAGAGCGACCTTTCCAGACGGGCTCCCAGAGCTGGTGCCAGCGGGGCCAGGTCAACCTGCAGACCCCGTCCCCGGCCCCCGGCCCCGACCCTGCAGGGGTCGGAAGGGAAGCGCTGTCCTCTCCCCCTGCACCCCTCCCGTCTCAGAGTGACTCTGTGTTGGGTAATTGCCTGGAGTCTCCGCTTACGTCTGGGCGACAGGAAAGTTGTTGTCGGGTGGTTATCTGTGAGGCATTGTGCGCACACAGAGCGGGTCTGTGCAGGAGCTGGGCCTCCCCTGACCCTGACCCTGACCCTGAGCTGGCGGGCAGGGCGACCCCACTTCCCGTCCCAGACCTCAAATGGGCCAGGCTGGGCACCTCCACTTCCTTCTCAACCGGCCGTCACCTGCCGCTCGAGTGCAAGATGAAATATTGTGGACGAGGCCCCAGTCTTTGAGCGAGAAAGAAGCAGTAAGTGCCTGACACCCCAGCGCCTGCTGTCCACGGAGGGTCACGTGACAAACACCATGTGCCTCGATGGCAGCTGGAAACTGCTCGGTTATTCCCAGCTCTCTTAGGGGCGGCCAGTGACCATTTAACACGTATGAGTTTTTGTACAGTCCATTTGTCAGAATGGACCTCGTGTGCAGAGTAACCCTGCTTTTAAACCTAGACTGGGTCATTTGATCTAAGGCACAATATTAGGTTAGTCCTGCCCAAGAAAGTTCACGGGTGGTGGGTTCTGGGGCACGGCTGCCGTGGTCAGCGGTCTACACCCACGGGGCCTGCAACGGGCAGAAATTCTGGAACCAGCCTGGGTGCAAGTCAGAACGAACTTTGCCAAATTGGCCAGATTCCAAATGAAGCTCTGAGGAGTCATCGTCTATTCGTTCAGCACAAGGTCTTTGGGCTCCTGCCCTGGGAGTGGGCCGGCTGGTGCCCTCCGCGCGGGATGCAGGAGGCTGTGAGGCCCCCGCCAGGCTGGGAGGCAGAGAAAGGCCCCCCCGAAGAGGTGACATCTCGGTAAGACATCTTGAGTAAGATTGGACCAGGAAACAGGGATGGGAAAAGCACCACAGAGGGGGCAGCCTGTGCAAAGACCCCAGGCCTGGCAGGACCTCGGCTGGTCGGGGAACTCGAAGCACATCGGGGCGGCAGCCCCAAGCACGTCTCTCTGCGGAAGCAAATTAACATGGACAGTGGTCCGGCCAGTGAGAAAGGGCAGGGATGGTAGGAGCATCAGCCGTGCCCCTAGCACGTGGGGAGCCGTCTGCCGTCCGGGGGAGCCAGACACGGAGGGCAGACAGCTCTGGTGTCCACAGCGAGCCCAGGAAGGAGGGAGTGTTCTCGTCGGAGGGGCCACATGAAGGCCGTGCCACTCGGAGCTGCTCGGAACCAGGTCTGAGAGTCTCTGCAGAAACGCCCGTCGGAGCCTCCATGTGGTCCTGGGGGGTCTGCGGGCTGAGGGCAGTCTTGCGAGGCCTGGGGAACTGCCCGTTCCAGCGTCCACGCCGGTCAGGGGACTTGCCAGCTCGCAGCATCCGTGCTGTTTTCCGCAGCCCCAGGTGTCTCCTTTCCAAGCTTGAGGGCGACCCCACTTCCCCGGGGGTCCGTCTCAATGATGCGCTTGTCCCCGGCGGGCAGAGGCCGGATTTGAGGAGAACGGGGTCCATGCTCGACAGCGTGGGCAGCGTAAAATCTGGCCTCCCAGCCTCCGTGAAGCTGCCTGCCCATCGCACCTGACGTGTGTTCTAAATAAACGAGGTGTGACGGCCATAAACCACCTCGTCTGGAATTAAAAACATTTCAGGTTTTCTTTTAGCATTTGTTTCCAGCCCTGTTTTTCTCCCACAAAAGAAAGCCACTGGTGAGACGTTTCCCTGCACAGGGGAGGTGGCGTGGCCCCGAGCTGCCCGTGGAGCCGGCAGAGTCGTGGCCTCTGAGGTTTCTGAGCGTGACCCGTCATTCAGTCCCTGACCCTGAACGTGCTGCGGCTCTGTCGGGACGGGTGGCCCAGGGACACGGCCCCCGTCACGTCCTCGTCAGCGCCAGGCAGAGTCACAGGGCAGCCAGCCATTGGTCTCGGCAGCGCCACAAATGACAGCCCGGATCTGGGGACCCGCCTGTGCGTTTCGTCGTGCCACCTGCTCGTGCTTTGCTGGTCTGCAGGACGGAGGCTTATCCGCTCGGAGGGCGTTTCACTGTCTCCGTGACCCGAATCTCCAGGCCCTGGGGGCCTGGGTCTTCTTCTGGGTGTAGGAGAGCTGACTTTCAAGCCATTTGTGAGTTGTAGTCTCTGTGGAGACGTTGTGTCAACATTCAAGGCTGCAGACTCTCCAGGACACCCGGGTCTGGAGACACGAGACGTGGGCCGTCGGTCACGTGGTACCAACCTGGCAGCAACTGGAGACACAGGTCCCCGAAGGCCCCCGAGTACCCCGGCTCTGTGGCCACCTGCTGGTGCCCCAGCACGGACCCAGACCCCGTCCGTGTCTGGGTTCCGCCAGGAGTCTTGCTAAACCTTTTGTTTCTGGTCAACGCCTCCAGGCTGTGACTGGGTCACTCCGGGCCCTGATCTAGGACTTGCGGCTGTCAGTACCGGGCTCAGCGCCCTGCTCAGGGTCAGTGTCAGGCTGGGGTGAGGCTCCAGGCATGTGTGTCTGAACCCACTGCCATGGCCAGGTTTCCACTCTGACCAGTGGGTTGTTGCATAGACAGCAGGCGAGAACCCCAAGGGTGGCCCAGCCACTTCCAGGACGTCGGTAGGTGCTCTCAGACCAAAGCGTGTCTGCTCCCTGAGCACTTGTCTCGGGGTCCGTCCTCCAGCTCCCGGTCCTGCCCCGCTCCCCCCGACCTCCCCTCTGCCCGCCTATCCTTCTCTGTCCCTCCATGTCCCTCCCTGTCCCCCCTGTCCCTCCATGTCCCTCCCTGTCCCCCTCTGTCCCTCCATGTCCCTCCCTGTCCCTCCCTGTCTCTCCCTGTCCCTCCGTGTCCCTCCCTGTCTCTCCCTGTCCCTCCGTGTCCCTCCCTGTCTCTCTCTCTCCCTCCATGTCCCTCCCTGTCTCTCTCTCTCCCTCCCTGTCCCTCCCTGTCCCCCCCCTCCCTCCCTGTCCCTTCCTCCACTCCCTCCCCCTTCCTCCACTCCCTCCGCCTTTCTCTGTGCTTCTGACACACACCACGCTTTAAATATTGATGAATCACTCAGCGCACAGCTTTCTGTGCTCTGGGAAACAAAGGTTTCTGTACTGGAAACTGGAATCCCTTTTTCCGGGCCCGTGACCGCTGGACCCCCGAGTGTCTGCGGTGGGGCTGACCCAGACGTAGCTCGGGAGGCCATTTGCTCCAAATGACAGCGTGTTTCCGTCTGCTCTGCTCTCCCCGCAGATGAAATCATGCACCACGACATCAGCCCGCTCTGTGCTGCCGACATCCAGGACCAACTGCAGAAGCGCTTTGCTTACCTGTCTGGTGAGTGCGAAGGCCAGGGCGTGTGACGGGGGCGGGGGGTGTGTGCTTGGCCAGGCGGTCGGCCTCCTGGTCCTCCGTGACCGCGTCGTGGGGCCTGGGGACGATCCGTGCAGTGCAGCCCGCCCCCCATGGCACTGATGCCTGTGATGAGGGCAGCTCAGAGCTGGCAAGTGCCGGCCAGGGGTCAGCTGGGTCCCCAGGGGGGCGTGGCCCGAGTGCTCCTGGCTGCAGTCTCCTGGATTCCAGAGCTTTCCTGGGATGGGGAGGAGGTGCAGGTGTGGCACAGTCGCCACCGTGCAGTGTCCAGGGCCTGGGGTCTGGCTTCCGTGGCTCCGCCTTCTGGGAGAAGCCCCTGGGGTGCCACTGGCATGGGCGAGGTGCTGGCACTGCCCACAAGCCTGTCCTGGGGTCGCTCTGTATCTCCGGCCCCTGTCCACCTGCCACCCTCCCCTGGGATCCAGGTTCTGTCTCCACCCTGCAGGGACATCTTGCTGTCCTATCCGGCCGGCCGAGGTGCTGGTGCCTCGGGCCTGCAAAGGCCGTGACCGTTGCACAAGAGCAGTGCCTGGAGTGGGGTGGCCACCCCTCCATCAGGCAGGCCTGCCCACCAAGCCTCCCTGTGCTGAGAGTCAGGGGCCCGAGGACGAAGGCCCCCTGCTCACGGCCCTTTCCCCTGGCCAGCAGGTAGGGGTCTCTCCTGAGCTCCGAGAGCCAGTGCTGCGCCCCCAGGCTCACCTGCCCATCCCTTGGTGCCAGGAGCTGCTCCCCAGGCCGTGCCCTGTGTGGCTGTGGCCCACCTGCCCCCCTACACATGGACCCGTGGTGTCGCTCTGGGGTTTAAGTGCCTCTTGAGACCCGAGCCCCGTGAGCAGGAAAGCTGAGCCTCTGTGGTTTGTCAGCGGAGACGGCATCCTGCTCTTCCTGGAGGGGCCACCACCGCAAGGGGCACCCACCTCACGGAGGAAGGAGAGAGAGTGGGGTGTCCTTCTGAGAAACAAAAGTCCCCAACAGGACAGGGTCATGACCTTGACCTTCCTTCAGGTCTTCACCCGCTGCCCTCAGGAGGAAACCCCAGGGGGGCCCTGACCCCCAGACACCCCTCCTGTTATTCAGAGGCCGCCGGGTGCTCGGGGAGGGGGTTTTGCGCAAGTAACCACGGCCCCAGCTCGGCGGCTACAAGGTCACTGATCACTGGGCCTCACAGGCCCCAGGTCCCCCAGCAGATGGGGGGCCAAGGACAAGGGAGCTGATGTGACCAAGATATCCCCCCGCCGGCCTGGGCTATGGGGGGGTGTCTGGAGGAAGGTGGGCGGCCGAGGTGGACAGAGAGCAACCCCAGCCCTACAGCCACGGGAGGGGATTCTGCCAGCACCTGAGGGAGGCTGGAAGGTGACCCCGGGCTCAGGCAAGCCCACAGGCGGGTGGCAAGGCCCTGAGCTGAGGACCACCAAGCCCGCCGCCATCCCAACCTGCAGGGCGTGAGCCGACGGCCCGGGTTGGTTCATGTCGTCAAGTCTGGGAATTGGTTAGAAGACAACACATCTTGAGCTTCAACGTCTGAAACAAAGCTGGACCGTCCTGGGTTTTTGCGGACACCCCGTGCGGGTTGGCCAAGCAGAGCCCGGGGGCGGGGGTGGCCCTCGTCCTCTCCATCCCTCTCCCACCCGCCAGGACACCCAGCTGCCCGCCTCCCAGCGTGAGGACGCCCTGGCCAGTTATCACGGTGCCCACCGCCTGCCCTGGACCAAACTGCTGTAACCTCCTGCCGGGGTGTCCGTGTGCGACGGTCAGGGTGGCTGGCTTCGCAGCCCAGCACCGCTGACACTGGGAGGACGGCTCCCCCGTGGGGCTGTCCCATATTGTAAGACATAGAGCAGCGACCCTGCCCTGCACCCACTGGAGGCCAGCACCCCCCAGAGTAACGACCAGAACTGCCCAGACGCTGCCAGTGGACACCAGAGCATGCTGGTGTGGACAGAGTGAGAGGTCTTCAGGGGTCAACTGGGTCTGCCCTCGTAAGGGGCCCCAGGTGCTCGCCTGTATCAGGCTGTCTGCAGCCGGCTGCCTGTGCAAGTTCACTGCAGACCAGCCTTGAGAGTCACGCAGCATCACTTCTGCCACCTCGGATGGGCCAGGCCAGCCTCGGTTCAAAGGGAAGAGGGAAGGACCCAGCCCCGGAGGAGCAGCGGTGGCCATCTCCTGCCGCCCAGGGCACTGGCTGGCAGCAGACCACGCCTGGCCTCACCTCCCGGCCTCCGCACTGCTGCTGCAGGTCGTCGGTGGGACAGCTCGGCCCAGACTCCCAGCCTGCATCTCCACGCCCGCCCTCCCAACTGCCTGGCCCTGGGGAGCCGTGCTCACCTTCCCAGAACCAAGGCCACTGCCTCGTTTTCCCTCGGGAACTGTGTCGGGTGCGCCTCCCCTGGGAAAAGTGCCCCCCCGCCGGTTCCACCTGTACCTCCCCACACACGGTGCCGAAGGGATGACTCCCATCAGACGGGAATTGTCTACCCAAAGCCGCCACGGGGCGAGCGGGCAGTCGGGCTGCAGCCTGATGGCACGTGCAATGTTTAAATGCTCGTCACGTCACCTGTGGAGCGTGGGAAACGTCCGCGCCGTCAGGAAGGAAGCAGGATGCCAGCCTTCTGTTCAGCGCGGTCTGTCACACGCGAAAGCGCACGGAAGTGGGTTTGGGAGGAAACATGCTGCCGCGATGCTCCCCCGGTGGCAGAATAGCGGGTGCTTGTTTCAGCTCATCTCTTCATTCCAAATATTTCCATCGGCAGCACACATTTCTCTCATAATAGAAGACATGGAAGGGACTTCCCTGGAGGCCCAGTGGTTAAGACTTCGACTTTCAGTGCAGGGGGTGTGGGTTCGATCCCTGGTCGGGGAGCTAAGATCCCACATGCCTGCGGCCAAAAAAACAAAACGTAAAAACAGAAGCAATATTGTAACAAATTCAATAAAGACTTTAAAAATGGTCTACATCAAAAAAAAAAAAAAAAAAAAACCAAAACATGGAAAGTGAGTTTCATTCTGGAAAATGACTGTCCTGCCGAGACCTGGGAGCAGCCCCCGCGACCCCCGTGCTCAGTGCTGATCTTCTCTCTCCCCAGGTGGGCGGGGGCAGGACGGCAGCCCCGTCATCACCTTCCCCGACTACCCGGCCTTCGGCGACGTCCCCGACAAGGACTTCCAGAATGTCATGACCTATCTCACCAGCATCCCCAGGTGCGTGTGGACGGGTCACTCTGTTTTATTACAAGCAGAACTGGGTCCGTCCTCCAGAAAGGTAGGGAGACCTCCTCCGAGCCCACGGCCATGCTGGGCGGTGTGGCACCCAGGAGCCGAGGGGCGGGGGGGTGATGCTGCCCGGGGGCCCCCCCCCTCGGAAGGGGTGAGGCTGCGGACCTCCCGCCCAGCAGACGAGCGGCTGCCCCACTAAGGCACTGGGGACATGGGTGCCGTCAGACTCTCCCTCCGTCGGGTTTCGGAAGGCGGGTCACAGCTCGGTGAATTAAGTCTAATCTGGGAAACAGCCCCGCAGCGAGTTTGACCGCCCGACACCTGTCCTACAGAAACTGCTGGTCAGCGTCGTCCCGTCAGCACCGATCGGTGCTGGGGGAAGGGGGAGGCTGGGGGAGATCCTTCCAGATGCCTGTGGGCTGGAGCTGTTAAGCGCGGGAGCCCTCCCGACGGACGTGGGTGGTGAAGGTCACTTGGCAGAGAGAGCTGGACGACGCGCCCTGGGTCCCGTGGGGTGGGGTCTCTTGTTAGGGTTGGGTTAGGGTGGCCACCGTCTCCGTCATTCTCTGTACCCAACTCGCTGGGCCAGGCTCCGGGTGGCCGAGCTGAGGCGGGAGGTTCAGCCACTGTCCTGGGAGTGCGTGGCCTTCCTTAAGGGCCCCTCGGGCTGGCCGTGCCCCCTCGAGGGGCTTCATGGGGGCTTGTGATCCTGCAAAGCATCTCCATTTGTCTTCTCCCTTGAAGTTACAGCCAGGAAGGCCATGGACAAGGCCCCTGGACCTCGGGGGACGATGCTTGAGTAGGTTCAAGGGTCTGGAGAGTGGCGGGAAGGTGGATGCTGCCCGCGTGGAGCGGCACAGGGGGTGTCCTTGGGGGAGGGGGACCCGGGACGGTGGGTCCAGCTCTCGGCGTGCCCAGCAGTGAGACGCAGAAAAGCCGCACAGCCTTGGCGGTGGGACACCGGGGACAGGCCAGCAAGAGGAAAGGGAGCTGCACTCGGCACCGGTTTCAGGCAGTCAGTGATTTAACAAGAAGACGGCTGCCGTTGGTGGCTGACCGTGGGCCCCCCCAGGGGTCTCACTGGCCCTCCGGGGGGCGGGCTTGTGGCCAGCTCCCCAGCTCCCCTCCATGACATCTCCCAGGGGTGGGCATTCCACGTCCAGGTGAGGCGTGGCCCTCCTCCCCCGCTCTGTGACCCCCCCCACCCCGTGTCTCTTGTCCCCCTGCGGCCATCTTTTCCCCCATCTCCCGTGGTCCCCAGGCCTGTCTCAGACCAGGCAGTGGAGCTCACGGTGCAGTGAGGTCCGCGTGGACGCTGCCCGGGGAGGGGTCCGAGTCACTGTTCTTAGCCCGACACCCGCGAGCCGTGAGAGAGGCCGCCTGCGCTCCGTGGAGGTTTCTGCCCACGTCCGTGTTACAGCCCTGTGTGGAGCCGGCTGGGCACCCGCCCCTCTTTGCTGAACCACCGGTGGGTAGGGTCAGCTGACTCAGGGGCATCGGCAAAGGCGGGCGGGCTCTGCGCTCGTCCAGGGGCCTGGAGACCCCCGTGGCCTCCTCGCTGCCACCTCGTCTCTCTGTCTCTTCCCCCTCCGGCCCCTGCGTAGGGACGTACGGTCCGAAGTCCTGCGGTTAGAAGCTGCCATGAGCCTTCTCCGTAGCTACGGTCACGGCCCTGCCGCCCCAGCCGAGGCGGTGGCCGGCCCTGGACTCGGTGGCCGGCGGGCGGCGTTGCCGCAGTGACCGGGCCACTCAATGCAGGCTGAACAAGGGCCACGGGGGTGCTCTGTGTGGTCTCCCACTGCCCACCTACAGTGGTTCGCTGGGGTGACCCTCCCCTGCCTGTGGGGGAATCTCGGGTTTCAGGTCACTCTCTGGTTTGGAAAGGTCAGAGGTCCCTTTCTGTCTGGCAGCGTCGACAGCGGGCTCAGAGGCGAGCCTTCGCCCGGATGCAGCAGGCCGAGCCCTGTGCCCGCTCGGCCCCTCCCCTCCCTGGGTCACCACTCTCACTAGTGCTGCTGTTCCTTGGGCCTCCTGGCCTCGGGGCCTTTGCACTCGCTCCCTCGGCCCAGGTGGCTCCTCTTCGGGCTGCAGGCCCCCTCCTCTGGTGGGCCCTCCGTCACACCCGCCACCCCCGGGCCCCGGCCCACTGGCTCCCTGGCTTCACGGGCTTACCTGCAGTGTCCCCGTTACCTGACAGCTCGGTGTTGGTCTGTGTCTGCCCTGCACGCAGGTCCCGAGAGCAGCAGGTGGTTCCTTGGTAAATATTTCCTGGACGAATGGGCTTCGTCTGCAGAGAGCAAAGCCAGCTCAGGGGGTAAAGTCAGCCCACAGCCTGGCGGGACTGAGGCTCCCCCTGCGTCCCTCACCGCCGCATACTCACCTCCCCTTCAGGTGGGATCAGCACCTGTGTTTTGCTCCTTCTTTAAGGGGTTCTGACCCCGGTGCAGAGGAACCTCTCCAAACCTTGGTCTCCAAGGTCGCAAACAGAATCTGCCCGCAGATGGCAAGGGCAAGAGACACGTTCCCCCTGAAGCTGAGGAGTGACGGTGGGTTCCTTGTACCTGGCGGGGCTATGGTGCCGTGGACCTGGCCACGGGGCCGGCTTGAGCGTGTGCAGCCCAGACCCGTGGGCTCCATCTCCAGGGAGGCGCATGCGGCGTGGTGGTCAGCGTGCGTCCTGTTCACATCTCTTCCTCCTGACGGAGGATGGGGGTGGGGTCCCGTGGCCCCGACGCCCTCTCACACAGAGTGAAACCCCGGCGGCAGCGCCGGACACCGTCCTTTTGCAGCTGGGTGCCGGGCCAGCAGGGGAGGGGCAGCTGCCCGGCAGGCTGTCAGGGAGGCGGGCAGGGGCCGCGTTCCGAGCCCTTGGCCGCAGCGCTGTTGGGCCGGCTCCTGGGGGTGTGGGGGTGGGGGGATCAGCTCCGAGCGAGGGCAGATTTGGGGGACCTCCTAAGGGTACAGAAGGGTGTCGCCCATCAGCTCACAGGCAGCTGCGTTTCCAGAAGATTCAATGCACGTCTCGGGGTGGGGGGGAGACACTCGGTGTCCGTGGGTCAAGCAGGGCCGGGCGCTGCCCGCCAAGGGCTCCCCTCCTGTGGGAACCCAGGGAGGGAGGGGCTGCCACCTGGCGGACGCAGCCAGCACTGCCGGCCCCAAGAAAAGGGGGAACCCCCCCTACCCCCCGCACGGGCCGGGCTTACCCTAGACAGCCCGGCGCCAGCACGGCCTCCACGCGGGAGGGTGAGATCTGGGACCAGGCGCGCTGTAAAGGTCAACGCAAATCACGTGGACGGACGTCTCGTGCCGGCTGCTTCTGAGAGACGCTGCCTCCTGCAGTCGGCCCCGAGCTTCCCTCTGTCCTCTGAAAAATACACCCTCCTGTGCGTAGCTCTCGTCCCGTTATTACAGGCAGAGGACAGGAGCCCCAGGTTACGTCTGGTTCACAGTGGTGGGTCATCTCGAAACCTTACGCTGCCGGGCGGCCCTCGTCCGGATGCACCAGATGCACGTGAACGTGGAAATGCCTCCACGAGAGAAGCTGGGCTGCCTTGGTGATTTCTCAGCTGGCGGGTCCGTGGCCGCACCGCGGGGCTGGTCCTGGGAGCCCCTCGTGGCTCAGGGGCCGGCTTCCCACTCCGATGCCTACAACCCTTGCGGTTCCTCTGGGGCTTGATCACCACCATCTGCCAGGCCGGTGGGGACAAGTCCAAGGACGTGTGACCGTGACCCCCAGGCCCTGCCCGAAGAGTGGCTGTGACCTCAGCAGAACTCCTGCCGGGGGTTGGGGGGTGCACGCGGCAGAGGGAGCCGCTCAGGTCACCGCCGTGAGGATCGGCCGGTGCTGGACACACTTGGGACCTGGCAGGGAACAAAACAGGTAAAGTCCTGCAGCTCGTGGTCTCAGAAAATTAAATGGGATGCAACGAGTGTGCGTTGCCAAAGAAGAAAAACAAAGCAAAGGGGGTGAAGGATGGTGGGGCGGGGAGAGGGAATCCCCTGCCGACAGTGACTTACGGGAGGTGAGGGGACCTCTGGCAGGGGGGACGGTCCTCACAGGACCCCCGGGGGGGTCTCAGGGGGGACGGTCCTCACAGGACCCCGGGGGGGTGTCAGTCGGGGGGATGGTCCTCACAGGACCACCAGGGGGGTCTCAGGGGGGATGGTCCTCACAGGACCCTCGGGGGGGTCTCAGTCAGGGGGGATGGTCCTTACAGGACCCCGGGGGGGTGTCAGTCGGGGGGACCTCAGTCATGGAGAGGGATCAGAGCCAGTGCAGTGAGCGTGGACACCTCCTTCCAGGATTTGCTCTCGAGGGGGGTGGGGAAATGGTCAGTGAGGGACGGGGGCGGGCGCAGACGAGGTTTTCTTTTAAGATGAGGGAGATCACAGCATGTTTATGCTGATGGAAATTGCCCAGTAAAAAAAGAAAGATTGTGACCATTTGATTCATTTACACCTGCCATGTGTCTCCATGCAGGGCTTGGGTCCAGCACCCAATAAATTGTGAGTGAGTCACGGAGCCGGGATGCCGGGCTCCAGGGCCCCTCCTCCCGCGATTCTGAAGTCTGGGTCCCCCCCACCCCGCATCCACCTCTTACCCCCTCTCACCCCTCCCTGTGGCAAAACCGAAGTTTCCAAGCTGATCCTCCCCTCCTGGTGAAGGCAGTCACCGGCGGCTTCCCCTGTGGGTGCAGGTGTACACACACAAGACATGCACAGGCACGTGCGTGCACTCACACACGCAAGGTCGTAGGGTCTTAGGGCTGCCAACACTGAGACAGTAGGTTTCTGGCTTTTCTTTGAAGGACAGATTTAGCCGTCCTGGACGCCCTTCCACACGGCAGTCCTGCAGGATCCCTGGGGGCATCCCGCACCTACTCGCCGTGGGTTTGGAAGATAACATCGCGAAGATCACCTTCCTGCACAGCTGCCGTCCCTCCCCAGCCCGGTGACGACGCAGCTCAGGGGCTCCTAGATTACTTGACGCCGATAAGGACGCTAACTTTCCATGGACCCGGGTCAGATCACCCAGCTGCTCGGGAGACAGAGGCACATCTCCCATATGGCTTTCGTGGTGGACGATGTTCACCCCGAGGAGAGGTGCACGCAAAGAGGTCACCCACACACAGGTGTGCATCACACACCGCACACATGTACACACAGGTGTGCATCACACATCACATGTGTGTACGCAGGTGTGCATCACAGACCACACACACGAATGCTCATACGTGCATAGGAGCGGGTGTGCACACCACACAAGCATGCACACCACACATGTGCACACACACGTGTGCATCACATATCACACGTGTACATGCAGGTGTGCATCACACACCACACGTACACACACAGGTGTGCATCACACCACACGTACACAGGTGTGTATCACACCATGCACACTTACACACACAGGTGTGCATCACACATCACACGTGTGCACGCAGGTGTGCATCACACCACACACATGTACACACAGGTGTGTATCACACACCATGCACACTTACACACACAGGTGTGCATCACACATCACACGTGTGCACGCAGGTGTGCATCACAGACCAGAGACACGAATGCTCATACGTGCATAGGAGCGGGTGTGCACACCACACGCAAACGTGCACACCACACGCGTGCACACACGTGCCCCCCACATGCAGCTGTATGGACTACGTGACAGGGAAAGGCAGCACGCGTGGGGATGGAGCAGGGTTGTAAATGCCGTTCTGAGGCTTCCAGCCGCGCGCTCGGGACACGCCTAATGCAAAGCCCTGCGGCCAGGCCGCCTCTCGCCCGGCCTTCAGCCCCTGGCAGCACCTCACTTCTCGCTGCGGCTGTGATTTCCATGTGAATTTTCAGTCGACTTTCGAATATAAAGATAGACAATGTGGCATGAACGTGTCCCGAGCAATTCAAACGCATACATGGAAAATCGTTAGCTTTCACGCTCCCCACAGGAAACCATAGTTAAGCCTCTCGCTCCGTCCGTGTGCAAATGCGCCCCCGCGAGACAGGACAGCGCAGCCCCTTCCTGGTCGATGGCGTGTGGCAGGCGTCCTCGTCGACGGCGCCCTGCCTGTCCTTTGGCGGCTGCGCTGCAGCCTCGGGTGTGGATGGACCGGGCAGGGGAGCCCCAGCCTGTGGCCACCACCCCTCCACCTCCTGCAGCCTTGCCCCCCACGTGGCAGGTGTGGTGCGTTCTGCGGCCGGACACCTTGAAGGTGATCCCGTTTGTAACAGCTCTCAGGCACCCTGGCCGGGGCTGATCCTTCCCCGCGGCTCGCGTAATTAGCAAGTAAAGGGCCGTTCTTGCCGTTTGCTGTCCATTTGCTGTCCAGTGGCCTGGCTCAGCCCGTTGCCCCACGTGGCCTGAAGCTCAGGGACCCCTGCCCACTGGGGCAACCTCTCCACAGGGGTCCTGTCTCTCTGTCCTCCCGATCTTGTTCTCCTGGGGAGCCAGAGGCTACCCGGCTCAGACCTCTTCCTTTGTTGTAATGATCTTTCTCTGTCACTACCGTCAAGTGTGACAGCCACTGGCCACGTGTAGCCATTTAAATTGAAACTAAATGTCAAAGCTCAGTTCCTGGGCCGGGCTAGCCATCCTGCAGTTCCCAGGGGCCGGTGGCTGCCACATCGGGCAGCCCAGAAGTGGCACGTCCCCACCTGTTGGGCACGCGGCTGTGATGGGGCGGCATCCAGCTAACAGCGGCCATGCCCTTCACCTGTGGGGGGAAGGGCGAGAGACCTGCCCGGGAGGAGGGGTGCGGCCCTGCCCTGCTTGGGAGCAGCAACAGGTCCCCGTGAGGGGAGCCCAAGAGGGGTGGGCGTGGGCTTGGGGAGCCCCTCCCTCGCTGCCGTCAGAGCGCCAGGCTGCACCCAGCAGCTCGTGCACATGGGGGGTCGCCACGCCCAGAGGCCTCCTCATCTAGGGTTTCAGCTCCAGGTGCAGAGGACGTGCCTGAGGCAGCCCCGGGCGCAGCGGAGTCAGGACAGCGGAGCGGCTGGGTCTCAGGACCCACTTGGAGGGCAGGAGCCAGACGGCAGGCAGCTGGGGCTGCAGCAGCAGCGTGGAGCCTCTGGCAGGTAACCAGGTAGCAGGGGTTCCGGACTTGCCGAGGTGGTGCTGGCGTCTTCACGCCCTCGGGGGAGCAGTTCACTCTGTTGCAAAGAGGTGGCCAATGGTGTGTGTGTATGTGCACGTGTGTCTTTTTTTTTAATGTAGTTAAGGAAGCTCTGTGCTTGGTGGGTTTTTCCCCCAACATAATTTCCTAGTTGTGGGAAAACACACCTACTTCTCGCCGCCCTAACTATTTCTAAGTGCCCAGCTCAGTGCTGTGACGCGCGCGCTGCTGTGCGGCAGACTCCAGAATTCGTCGTCCTGTAGAACCGAAGCTCTGTCCCCGTGAAACGCTCCCTCCCCTCCCCTCCCCGAGCCGTGGGCCCCACCGTCCACTTTCTGTCTCCGTGAATCTGACTCTTCCAAGGACCTCGTGAGAGTGGAATCAGCCCGGATTTGTCACTCTGGGGTGGCTTGTTTCACTGAGCATCATGTCCTCAAGGTTCACCCGTGTTGTAGCAGGTGTCAGGATCTCCTTCTTTTTTAAGGCTGAGTAATACTCCGTGGCATGGATGGACCACATTGTGTTCATCCATCATCTGTTGGAGGAGGCTGTGTTTCGAGAGAGATGAAAATCAGTCTTTGAAAACCAGGTAAATACTCCAGTTTCCTTCTGTGCCAGGTGGGTCCCTGTAGACGGGGCACGGGGCTGCACGTTGACCTCATTGTTGTCTAAGAAAAACCCTCCTACTACTGCACATGCGTCGGTTCAAACAAGTCTTGAGTATGTTCACGTTGATGTTGATGTGGAAAAAACAACTCAAATATAAAGAACAAAAAATGCAAGTTTTCAGGCTCTTTGGAGAAACCCCTGTGTTTTTGTAAGAGGTGGACTGTTTCCTTTGGGTCGTGAGGAAGAGGCGACAGCCCTGCTGTGTGGTCAGCGCTCCCTGGCCTGTCCTGCTCTCCCCTGTGTGCGTCTGACCCTGACGGGGCTGCTGTAGCCTTGAGAACAGATATGGTACTGTTAGCAAGTGTGGGAGAGTTCTTTAAAAGGGTCTGATGTTTTTCTTGCCGTTGTGCTTTCTGGGATGAAAAGCTGACCAGCATTAAGAAAACCACATTGCACACGTGATATGATAACAGGTGCAGCTTTTGAATCACAAGAAGAGGGAAGAGACAGCCAGGAAAGAAAGGCTCAGGCTTGAATGCTCAGGGCTACATTCAAAGTCACGGTGTTTGAACCTGGCAGGTAAGTCACAGGCAGAGAGGCAACGGGCTACGGCATTTCGCTTACAAAAGGAAGACAGGGAAATAAAATCTTTGTAACATTCGCAACCTCTGTAGACCAGGGTCAAAACATGGGATGAAAAGAGAGAAGAAAGGGCAAAGTACAGTCAGGTGGGGAAGCAGGGGCAGTCAGGAAGGTGGGGCAGGTCCTGCCTGAACCCATTTGTTCTACAAGCCAGGCGGTGCCCCCCGACCCCCAGCTGCAGCCTCCACCTGTACCCCAGCCCCCTGCCTGGCCTGCCCACCCCCTGCCCACCCCGCGGGCTGGCACAGCCCCGGGGCCCACCTGCTTGGCCAGGGCCCCTGGAGGAGGTGGGACCTTCTCTCCCACGGGCCCCTGGCGATGCACTGCCCTGCCACCTGCCAGGCCGGTCTGGGATGGGTGCCAGCCTGCCGGCGCCTTCTTCCAGGGCCTGCCTGGCCCGCTGGCCCCCGTTGCTGGGCTTGTTTCCCCCGCCTGGTGCCAGGCCTAGCTGGCCTCTGTCAAGGTGGCCCTGAGAACGCTCACCCTCACCCCAGCCGTGGTCCTTCCCACCGGGAGCTCCGCCCAGGCCGAGCAAGGCCAAGCCGGGCCTGGTGTCCCCGCCTGTCGTGCTCTGTGATGTGCTGGGTCCGAGAACAAGATGCAGCCACGCGGGAACTGGTCAGGGTGACGCCGGGTGACCGCGGCCTCACTGCAGGGACCCACCCAGCCCAGCCCTTGTTCCCGGGCTCCTGCCCAACGAAGGGGAGGTCAGACCACCGCTGACTGTGCCTCAGGCCACCGGGGGCCACCCCAAGGAGTTGGCAGGCCTGGGGTGTTAGAGAAGACACCATGCCTGCGCGAGCTCTGGGCCTTTTTTGATTGTTTGGGCCAGAAGTGAGCTCATCAGCCTCACTCAGCGGCCGGGCAGCCACCTGGTGGCCCCTCCGAGCGGCTGTTGGGACATTGCGGGCTGACGTCTGTGCGTCCACAGGGCCGCATGTGTCCAGGGTCCCGGGGGCTTGGCCGCGTGGCTGCAGTTTCTGGATTACTTGCTCCAGTCTCCCCCGCTGCCACCACCCTCCGCGCAGTCACCCCAAGGCGTGGCGCACGAGGGACCCTGGGCGCCGGCCTCGTGCGCAATCTGAGCGTCAGCCACCCGCCCTCTCCCCTGGGCGTGTGAGGATGCGGGAGACGGGCCGTCGGGACCCTCCTTAGCGCGGTGGAGGGTGGAGTGACGGGCCCCCGGGGTGCTGAGCCCTGGCTCCTGGGGGCTGGGCGGATCAAACGGCCTTGCTCTGGGGCTGCAGTCATGTGGACAGAGGGGGCCTTGGAGGGTCCCTACGTCCTTACATAAGGTGCCTTCTGTTACGCCTGTGTGCCTCTGAGCCAGCGTTCCCAAAACGTGGTCAGAGACAGGAGAGGGGCAGGGAGGAGAGCTCTGGTGGCCCTGAGCCAGTGCTGGTGCACGGACGTCGTCACCATCAGCCTCTGGGGCCGGGTCCCCTGCGGAGGAGGGGCCCTGCCTGGCCCGACACAGGAGGCAGCCCAGGGGTGGGTGGGAGGGAGGGTGGCTTTATCCCGCAGGGTGGACTCGGCCTGGGGGGTCTGTGCTCCCCAGCTGTGTGACTCCGGGCGGACGACTTAGCCTCTCTGTGCCTCTGGCTCATTGTGAGGAGTGAAGGAAGAATAGCCCCAGGCTTCAGTGCAGTGCCTGCCAGGAGGTGGGGGACCCAGGCGGGGCCTCGGCCACACCTCCCGTCGCACGACCCCAGTGGGCACCTGCGGGGCCGCAGGCGGATGACTGCAGAGCTCGGGCCTGAGTGTTTTCATACGCCGGGAGCCGGGAGCTGCCGGCCCGCCCGCTGCCTCGCTGGGAAACCCGCCTTCCGGAACACGTTTTTGTGGATCCAGTAAATTCCTCGTATTTCTCTCGAAATTCTCTGTTTAAGAGATTGTGTCGTTGGCGCCTTTGCCTCTTCATCGTGTTTGTTGTCCGCGCTGTCCGCTGAGGTCGTAACAGAGGCTTTGACGTTACAGACTTTTTACCGTAAGGCTTTCAAATGCGCAGAGCAAGTTAAAGACCCCAAGGGACGGGGGTGGGGGCGGCAGGGGGACGTGAAGTGACGCGGGCGGTGGGGCGCGAGGCCCTGGGCCGCGTGCTCCGGGAGTGGCCAGGCCACCGGCCCTGCTCGTGCGTGAGCGCGACAGGCCGCCGAGGGCAGCGGGGTCAGCGCAGGGGCCACGGGAGAACGTTCCGGGCCCAGAACCACAGCTGACACCCTGAGGCCTGTTGTGGAGTCACGGGGTGACGGGGAGCCGGGCCGCGCTCCTGGTCCCCAAGCGCCCGAGCTCTGTCTCGGGGGAAGGGAGCCGGCCGCACAGCCGCCGCCGCTGAATCGAGCGCGTGGCGGGCTTGCCGCCATCGTCAGGCTTTGCTCTCGCGGCAGCCCCGGAGGTGGACGTGGCTCGGGTCCCACTTTTGCTTCTCGGCTGAGTGGCCCGTCCAGGAGGCGCCGAGGAACGGCCCGGCCCGGCTTGTGGTGACAGGCGTGTGTCCCCCGCGCGTGGCGCCCGCCCCTGGGCTGTGCTCCTCTCGGTCGCCCCCCACGGGCGGCGGTCCGGGAGCGCGTCTCAGCCCCCTGTGCCGGCGGGGCCCATGCCTGGCAGGGTGGCCGCCTGCTCAGGGGAAGCGAGTCTCTTCCGCTTTAGGAAGAGTGAGAGCCAGGCGGCTGGGCCCGAGCGCGGACCGCAGGGCAGCTCCCCTGTGAGACGGAGGGAGGGTGGGGAGGCGTGCAGACACAGCCTGTGGAGAAGCGGCTGTGGTTGGTGTCGTCAGGGGCCCGCGTGGGGCTTGTCCCCCCAGGGGAGGGGCCGCCGAGAGGGGCAGTCTCAGCGGAGCACCAGCGAGCGGACGGGGCGGGGCCCACGCGGCCACCCGATGCGCTGCCTTCTCGCGCCGGGCCGGGGCCGCGGCTGAGCCCCGGGTCCCATGGCCAAGGCTGGGAGGGCTCAGAAGCCCGCCTGGGGCTGCCCAGAGGAAAGCGTGTGCCCGTGACACCGAGGAGCCCCGGGCTCCTGACCGCCCAGGCCAGAGCCGGCACCAGGCTTCGGGGCCGTCTCAGCTTCGACTGCCCTGCTCGCCCAGATCAGGCCCTGGGGCTGCCGTCCATGTGGAGTGCCTGCTGCCCGGCATGGGGGGTGCGGGGCAAGGCGGCTGTGATCCCAGGTACCTGGCACTTAAGCCCGAGTGGTAAACAAAATAAAACTTCCCTCCGTGAGAGCTGAGCCCGATTAGAAGACAGTTCTGTTGGGGGCGCCGTGTCGGCCGCGAGACCGTCATCGACCTGGCTGTGCGCACTCTGACGTCAGCAGCAGAAACCAAAACTGACGTCTATTTGTGCTTTTGCCCGGAAGTCGTATGCTGTCTCTGGACCAGGTGACCCTGAACAGGTGGAGCCTTTCACTCTCAGGTGTGCTGGCACACAGTCAGCGGGGCGCGCGCCCAGGCGTGCACGCTCCCGCACAGGCGTGACTCTGTGTGTCTCCGTCACCGGTGCTGCTCTGAGCGAGAGCGTTTGGGCTGCTTCAGCTCTGACTTTTGTTACATGATGTTCCCAGCAGGCAGAGCACCACCACCAGCCGCATAATTTATATGTGCCCCGTGTATTTCTGGTTTCCATTTAAACCGTTGGCGTGTTCAGAGACTTGGAAATTAGCCATTCCGGTCAGAGCCTCGGCCTGCTTTCTCATTCCTTCCGCGCAGATTGGCTGGCGTGGGCACTGCCGCCCCGCAGTTGGCTCACAGCGGCGGGCTTGTCCAAGGGGAGAAGCCTCCTGGTCTCCGCAGTGACTCAGACGCCGCGGCAGGCCGAGTGGGGACGGGGCTGCCGTTACCGGGTGCTCAGCGTCTTTCTCACAGATGCTGCCGCTGCGAGAAGCCTCATCTCGTCTCCCGTCCCCAGCGGACGCTCGTGCACCTCCGGGCGCCTCGCGGGTTTTCTCCCCGAGCTGTGGCCGTGCCTTCAAGAGCGATTTTGTGTCGTGGATGAACTCGGGGACCCCAGATGCTGGGACGAACGTGACGTGTGGGTCATAGGCTCACTGTGAAGGGCTGGGCCGGCCGGCCCACTTGGAAGGGAAGATGACCAGCTCTGACTGGAGCAGCTGGGCTCCAGGAAGCATGGGCCCTGCCTGCCTCTCTGTGCCGTGAGCTGGTTGGTGTCAGGCTGGGAAATGAACAACACAGAGTCTGTCCGTCCGTCTCGGGTCAGAGCGAGCCCTGGAAGGCGCCCACGAGCTCAGGGAAGCCCTGCAGGTGGCTCGATGCTTTCCTGGCACGCGGCGCCCCTTGCAGTGTGGAGCAGCGTGAGGGTCACAGGAGACCCTTGGAGCCGGTTTGCCCCGAGCTCTTCCCAGAGATGGACGGCAGGGAAGGCCCGTCCTCCAGCGGCACACTGAGCGTGGCTCTCTCCTCCTTTCAGCCTGCAGGATGCTGGCATCGGGTTCATCCTGGTCATAGACCGCAGGCAGGACAAATGGACCTCGGTCAAGGCGTCCATCCTGAGAATAGCGGTAAGTGTCGGTACCGCGCCCGTGACCCCCACCCCCTCCTCCTGGGCGGGTGACGCGGCCTTTCCTGCCTGCTGGCACTTTGGGTTCTGGCCTGTGCTGCTCGGTGGGGCGCCCGCTCGGAGCACCAGCCTGGGGCCTGGGGCAGGGCCAGCCCACACCTCCCTGGGTTCCTCGAGCTGCTAGCACACGTGTGTGTGCACGTGTGTGCATGTCTGTGCACGTGTGTGTGCATGCCCGTGTGTTCTCAAGTGGGTTAACTCTCAGGGGCTGTGTTATAATTTGAAAACAGTTTCACCAGCTGGTTTGTTTCTGACGTTGAGTATGCGAGCTGCTCAGGGCGCACCGTGCAGTCATTCTTGAGGGGGGATGAGTGTCACGGGAACCTTCAGGCTACACGTTTGGGATTATATTGAACAGCTTTTCCTATGTGACTTTCCCCTTCTAAACGGGCTGTCTCTTCTTTAGTCTTACGACTAAGTCAGACTAGTAGCCGTCCTTGGTGGCCCTCATGGCCACGTGGAGACCCTCCCGGTCCGCAGACTGCCGGCGGTAGAGCCGCTGGTCTGCGGTGCTGCTGTGCTGTGTTTAGCCGCGGGAACAGCTGAAGAGGGAAGCTGAAGTCAGCAGAAAGCCCCCAGTCTTATTTTCGGCGGTGGCTTCGCCCCTGCTCCCGAGCTGGGTGCGGAGCGCTTCTCCCCAGGCTGAGTTTCCCCCGCCCTTGCCTCCCCACAGCCAGAGGCCCGGAAAGTGTGCTGGTCAGAGGCCCGGAAAGTGTGCTGGTCAGAGGCCCGGAAAGTGTGCTGGTCAGAGGCCCGGAAAGTGTGCTGGTCTGCAGGCAGAGTGGCCCCGAGTGCCTGCGGCTGCTCCCGACCCCCGGTGGGGTGACGGTCCCCCGGGCTCTTGTTCTGGGTCTTGTTCTGGCCTCCGAGGGGCTGATGCTGTGCTGGGGCCTGGCTGGGGCAGGAGGACTGATCTCTCCTCCCGGCTGCCTCCTTACTTCCTCTGAACGACGCTTCAGGCTCCGTGTCTGCCCCGACACTCACGACCGACGGGGTCCTGTGCAAACCTGTCCCGGGGCTGCCCGGTCCCCGCTTCGTCCTCCTGACAAAGCGGCTCCCTCACCGCCCTGCTCCCGCTCCCCGCCAGGCATACACGCTCCACGTCACCGTTTGTCTGCAGCAAATCAAAACACTTCAGGACGCTTCAAAAGAAGCGTGTTCACATAGTATATAAATGTTTCATCGTCAGCTTTCCTTTGTTTTTAAATCCTTAGAAACTCACAGAGGACTTTGATGTGCCACCAACAGCCAGCATGTCCATTTCGTTATTTTAAATTTTAAAATAAATTTGCGCATGATGTCACCTGACAGCCCAAATTAAGGATTAAATTGTAAAAGCCACTTGGGTCAGATGCACAAAGGACTTAACAACACATTTTTCTTGAATCAGTGACTCAGTAAATTAGTCCTGAGCTGGTTGCCGAGAAGTTTGCAGTCAAGCGTGTTGCTGTTTTAAGAGGTAACACTGTTACAATAACAACATTTCGAGCCCAGTAATCTGCCCAGTTCTTTTGCGTTTATCTGTCAGTGGTTTGAACCACCGCTCAGGCGTGTCGTGGTGTGCACGGGCGTCTGAGTCAGCCGCTTTGCCGTGATGGTCACGGGCATCCCTGTGGGGTCCAGGCCTTGCCACACGCCACACCCCAGGGGGCCCTCACCCAGAGCCAGGGTGGCTGCCACTCATCCCTCCATACCCGCCCCTAGCGCCCCCCCCAACCCTGGAGCAGGGCTGCACTCAGTCCCTGCCTGGCCTCCCTTCCTGGGAGGGTACCCTCATTCTCTGTTTGCACGCCGTGGTCCCTCGAGGCCACGGCCAGCCCTGTCCGCCTTTGTGTGGCCGGCACCCAGCCCGGGCCCGGGCGAGACAGGAGCGCTGTGAATATCTCTCGAGCTGATCAGCTACTCCTGGTCAGATAATAAGAGATTCTCCAAACGCAGTATTGTTTTCTAAGAAACAGATACATTATTTTTAAAACCTGAGTAATCATCGAGATCACCAGTGGCCCAGGGTAGACCTGTTGTAGGGTCAGGCTCTCCCGTGGCCGAGTATAAACATAGTTTTACTCTTCATCCAGTTTTTTTTTTTTTTTTTTTTTTTTTGGCTGCGTTGGGTCTTTGTTGCTGCGCACGGGCTTTCTCTAGTTGCAGCGAGCGGGGGCTACTCTTTGTTGCAGTGCGTGGGCTTCTCACTGCGGTGGCTTCTCTTATTGCAGAGCACGGGCTCTAGGCACACGGGCTTCAGTAGTTGTGGCACATGGGCTCAGTAGTTGTGGCGTGCGGGCTTAGTTACTCCGCGGTATACGGGATCTTCCCGGGCCAGGGCTCGAACCCGCATCCCCTGCATTGGCAGGCGGATCCTTAACCACTGCGCCACCAGGGAAGCCCCTGCATCCAGTTTATAAGGAGATGAATTTCTGAAGAGAGCTGGCTCATCTTCGAAACTTTGTGAAAATCATAACTGGAAAGTTAGAGTTTTCATGTTTGCACTGATTCTTATACAATAAAAATATAAATTTTTCTCCTATAAGCCTTAGGGTTCCCCAATACTGCCTTGGAACTGCCCAGAAGTTAGCACTTTTCAGCAGAATTGTCAAAAATTCTCTTTGAACTCCAATGGTTTTTGTTACAAGAATTCACTGATCGTATTAATGCCAAAAGTTCTATTTATATATTCAACACATTGATTGAGACCTTAATGTGTGCCTGGCACGGTAGGAAGTGCTGGGGACAGGGGAGCATAGCAAGAAATGTGTAGACTGGTGGAGTGCAGATGGCCGACATTGTGACCAGATGCGGAACACACACACAGGGGCCCCGGAGACGGGGCAGGGAGGCCACAGGGGGTGGGGACACCGCGAGCCCGGCCTTGCTGCTCCTGCACCACGTGCCTCTCTGAGCTAGGTGCGGGGTCCGATCTGCACCCTGGCTCCGTGGTGGGGACAGAGCTGGCACCTTGTCCCCGTGCAGGGGGGCGGGAAGGGGCAGAGCTGGCCCACGATGCCATCCCCTGCTGTGGACCGGGACCGCCAGCCTCGCTGGCCTTTGCTTTCATCCAGGGGAGCTTGGGGGAGAAGACCACCTGGCTTCAGCTGGGCCAGAGCCCTTGAGGAGGGGACATCTGTCGGCACCGGCCCAGCCCGAACGATTCCACCACGGCCCCGGGCCGCAGGCAGAGAGGCTTGATCCAAACATGTCTGGCCGCCCGAGTGAGCCCGGGCGCTTACGTAACGTGCTGAAATTTGGGGCTATTTTAAGCCGCCGTGTGTGCTGTCTCGTGAGCTGAGTTTTCTGTACTTTGGGGTGTTCTTTTTCCTTTCTTTGGATGCCTCTACCTCAGCTTGGAATAGAAAAATAAGACATTGGAGGGTCCAAAGTCCAGTGTTGCTAGAATCACACTTGCTGTGTCCGCATCAAGAGCAGAGCCCACGGCCGCTCACCAGGCGTCAGTTCGCTGTGCGTGTCTGCCTGTCACCGTTCACGGTCACGACCCACGGATGAGACCCACGGATGAGACGCAAAGCTGAGAGTTCGAACATTGCTCTCTGTCCAACAGTTGGGTCAAGGTTTGGACCATCCTCAGATGGATGTATCTTTCATAAAATACCATGTGTACGCTTCTGGGATTCCATTTAAAATTGAACCCCCTTTTTCTAAACTACAGGAGTTTGTGGAGGAGTTGGGGGGCAGCTGGGGACGTTGCAGCAGAGGGTGGTGATCCGTGTTTGGAGCCAGGCTGACTCGGCTGAGTCTGTACCCGAGAGCACACCTGGAAGGAAATCACAGTGAGAGCGGTTTCTAGTCTGCATGGGGCAGAGCTCCAGTTCTTGCCTGTAAAGCCTATGCCTTCTGTGTGCAGAAAAGGTACAAAATGAAGTGTCTGAAGCACCAGGATGTTTAGGTCATCCAGTAAATATTCCAAATGTAGCAAAATAATATTGTCCTAAACAACGCTGGTGAATTCCTGCTGTGCGCTAGTTACTAGAGGTCTAAGCGCAGCTTGGTGAGCACCTGGCGGAGGGAAGACAGCAGCAGAGCAAAGCTCCAGGAGGGCTTCCCGGCTGAGGTGACCCTGCCGAGAGCTGGGAGGGGAAGGAGGCCTTGTCCGGGCAGAGGGGTGGTGATCCTCCCCTCGGAACACAGACGGGAAGGCGGGGGGCCAGGGCACGGCTCCTTCCGAGGGGCCTGGGGTGCAGCGGGTGGAACACAGGTCACCGAGGGGGTCAGGTCATAGCACCGCTCTGGCTGAGGATAACACACGGACTGGCCCCTTGGGAGTCCAGCGTTGACTCTTGAAGAGCTGCGGCTTCTAGAACAAGTAGCTCAGCAGAGCTGCTCTGTGGAGGGGACAGGGCACCTCCAGCCCTGGGCTGTGCGTGGAGAGGCCTTCATGCAGCTTCCCTTAAACTCACCTGTGCTGCAGGTGGAGACCGGGCTTCAAGGGGCCGAGACCGCCTACTGATGGGGTCGACGGCTGGGGGTCCGAGTCCAGGCCGGTGGGCAGTGCAGGTCCACACAGAATGTTCCGCGGGAGGACAGCTCCCCTAACGTGGAGAGTATTCGGTCTAATGATTGTCCTCCGACCAAAGAGATGCCCTTCCTACCGAGTTCTTAAATGTCTTTTCCATAACGGTGTTTATGACAGTCTCCACACTGTCCACGCGGAGGTGGGGGGGTTTTAGATGGTCCCATCCCCAGTGCTCACACCCAACCTGCATGGGAGCCACCCTGGGAGCGAGGGGAGGCCTATTCTCACGTCAGCCTCTCTGATTCAGACCCCAGGGTTTTCATCTGTTGGCACTGAGACACCAAGTTTCAAGTTTATATTCATCACACAAACTTGTGTTTTTTGGCTGCTATCAGACAAATATTATTGGTCAGGCTTCGGCTGCTCTGTTTGAAATCAAATGTATAGTCAGGCTGGGTAAATGTGACTTTGAGCAAAACTTAAGAAAGTAACATGCACTTGGGGAGGGTTTTCAAACCCCGTTCCCTGAGGCACCGGGGTTCCACACAGCTTCTACTGCGTTCCACTGCATTTAGCTGTTTTGTAAATGTAGGTGATGTCTTTGCATTGTATAAGGCTCTTAGGATATTAGTTCAGAAACCAGCCTCTTTTTCTGTCTCCAGATTACATTTTAATGGTCCTCACACCATCTATCTGTTCCTCAGCCAATGAAGGTCAGCCTCAGAAAAGAAACACTATTACTTTCAGGTTACATAGAAACTATCATAATCACTTGATTATTGAGTAAGTTACAAAAAGATGTTATTTTATAGCCTTCATCCCAAATCTTCCATATAGTTACTCTATTTTTATTTTATTTATTTATTTATTTTTATTTATTTATTTATTTATTTTTGGCCACGTTGGGTCTTTATTGCTGCGCGCAGGCTTTCTCTAGTTGCGGCGAGCAGGGGCTACTCTTCGTTGCGGTGCGCGGACTTCTCATTGTGGTGGCTTCTCTTGTTGCAGAGCACAGGCTCTAGGCACGTGGGCTTCAGTATTTGCAGCACGTGGGCTCGGTAGTTGCAGTGCGTGGTCTCTAGAGCGCAGACTCAGTAGTTGTGGCTCATGGGCTTAGTTGCTCCGTGGCATGTGGGATCTTCCCGGACCAGGGCTCAAACCCGTGTCCCCTGCATCGGCAGGCGGATTCTTAACCACTGTGCCACCAGGGAAATCCCATAGTTACTCTATTTTTAAAATAAAGTTTTTGTTTTGGAATTTCCCTGAGCTTTTCATACAGATGTTTGACTCCAGGGGGAGAAAATTAATTTGCAGCTATAAATTATGATTTAATTTATAGTTGTGTGTGTCTCATTGAAGTGTTCCCACTGGGCTGGGATCTCACAGTTACTCTCTTCAGTATAAAGACTCAATCATTTAGAGACACGGAAAGACTGAAGCAGAGGACAAGAAGGGGACAATCTTCTCCACGTTGACGGTCCCCCCCCCAGGGACGGTGAGCACGGCTGGTGCCCCTCCTCCCGGGATGGGGTGGGCAAGTCCCCCACCCTGGGTTTCCTGGCCACCTGCCCTGAGTGGACCTCAATGAAGGACAAGGACTCGTGTTACCTTGTAAGCTCAGACCACACCAGCTGTGAGGTGCGAATCAGGGCAATAAAACTGGGCTGAAGGCTAGAGAAGTGTGACTCGGTGTCGCCTCCAGAAAGAGATGCTGAAGGCGGTTTTCCTGAAGTAGTGGAGGCCGGTCTCACGCCTGGTGGTGGGGTCTACATGGCCCTCTTGCTGATGGGGACCCTGAGCCCCCCCGTCGGGCTGCCCACCTTCTCATCTCTGCCCACAACACTCAGCGGGCACCTGCTCGGGTGCTGGCACGGGGGACACGCAGTCCTGCCCTCCAGGGCTGTGACGGCGACACCCAGACACGTTAGGGACTGTGGGGCAGGCGTGCCGGGGCTGCAGGGGGGAGGGGCACAGGGGGGAGGGGCGGCAGGTGACGGAGGGGCGGCAGGTGACGGAGAGGTGCAGGGGGGAGGGACACAGGGTGGAGGGGTGCAGGCGGGAGGGGCGGCAGGCGACGGAGGGGCCGGCAGGTGACAGAGGGGTGCAGGCGGGAGGGGTGGCAGGCGATGGAGGGGCCGGCAGGTGTAGGTCAGGCGCGGCCAGGCTGGGACAGGGTGCGGAGTCACAGTGGTGACCAGCGCTGTGTCCTGGTGTGCAGAGGCCGAGGAGCGCAGGGGAGGCCAGGAGGCGGGGTGGAGGTGCAGGAAGGCTCTGCTCGCAGGCGGCCGGCGCTGGGGCAGAGCACACGTGAGCAGACGTCAGGGGGCCTGTGGTTGACTCGTGGGGTAAAGATCCAGTAGAGGGGGTTGAGGTCGGGTTCCGTGAAGGGCCAGTACCCCACCGTGGCCTGGTGAGAGTGGTTGGAGATCAGGCGCGTGGCGGTCCGGGCGGGAGGGCGGGAGGGAGACCGGGAGCGGACGTGCATCGGCCACAGGGACGGGATGGCGCGATCCAGCCCAAAGATGTGAGCCGTGTTTGGAGACAGAGGACGATGGGGCAGGGCCCCTGGGCCGACACGGAGGCTGAGCGCTCGCTGCTGGGATTCAGGGTGGCCACCCGGACGCGGTGGGAGGGCGGGCCCTGGGGCCGCGGGGCCATGGCCTCACTGTGTCCGGCTCGGGGACGGGATAGTGGAATCCTCAGATGCGGAGCCCGGCTCCCAGGGCCTCCCTGACCCACCAGCGCGCCAGGCAGGTGCCCAGGTGAGGAGGCTGGGGAGGGCGTGCGGACCACGTCGGGCGGCCGCGGGGTCGGGGAGGGGCGCCCCCGGGCGTGGCCAGGACTCTGGGTTTGTTCGCGGCAAGGCGGGGGCTTCTCTGGATGTTCTGGGCGGGGGCTGTCGTGGTCAGCTGACATCTCGAGAGGGTCACAGCGCCTCTGTGGGGAGCCGCTGGGCAGCGTCAGTCCAGGGCCGCCGGCAGGAGAGGAGCCGGGGGGGGGGGGGGGGCGCAGGCTCGTGTCTGCGCCCCGGAGTGACACTGCCCGCCCCGCCTGGCCGGGGAGCCCTGAGCCGGAGCGCCCCGTCCCGGCGGCCTCTCTTTCTCCTCCTTTTTCTCTCACTTGAGGGACCGGTTCTCAGACCGAGGCCACCGGATGCGGCCCCAGGGCCCTGGGCGGACAGAGCCGCTGTCTCGGCTTCAGCCAGGAGCAGGGCTCTGAACGCCGCCCGGCGGCAGGGAGCTCGGCCTCCAGGACCGTGCGGTGAGGAAGGCGCTTTGTTATCCCCATTTGCAGACGGGGAGACCGAGGCACAGAGCTTAACTTGTCCGAGGTCGGGCACCTCGTACACAGAGCTTACGTGAATATGCGAATCTGCTCACAAGACCATATCTACGGGTGTGCGCCTGGGTGTAAGCTTATCTTTAGCTCTGTTTTAGGTGATACGTGTGTGTGTGTGGCTTTGTCTTTATTGCACAAGTGTCTTAGTTTCCTGGGGCCGTCATAACAGATACCGTAGACCACAGAGGGGCTCAAACGACAGGAATCTCCTGTCCCCCCCGTCTGCAGGCAGAAGTCTGAGATCACGGTGTCGGCAGGCTGGTCCCTCTGCGGGTGTGGAGGGGTGTCTCTCCGTGCTCCCCCAGCAGCTGGTGGCCTCTGGACACCCTCAGCCGTGGTAGCCCCTGTCTCTACATCCATCCTCACACGGCATCCCCGTGGGTCTCTATGCCCAAATGTCCCCTTTGCATTTATAAGGACACAGTCATGTCCGGTCATGGGCCTGCCCTGATGACCTCATCTTAACTCGGTCACCTCTGTGAAGACCCTAAAGACCTTCTGAGCCACTGGGGACGTGGACTTCAAAATAAGAATCTGGGGGCACCACCTCAGCCTTAACAAAAGGTCAAAGCTCGTTTTTTTACAGTTTATTTTTTATTTTATTTTATTTTTTAAATTTTTATTGAAATGTAGTTGATTTACAATGTTGTGTTAGTTTCAGATGTACGGCAAAGTGATTCAATTATACATATACATAAATATATATCTTCTTCTTTTACATTCTCTTCCATTATAGGTTATTACAAGCTCAAAAGGTCAAAGCTTTTGACCTTGAAGTTTATAAGCAGCATAACACAGTTGTACCAAGCAGTGTGACTTCTTTCCTTTTCTGTAAGAAATGGTGATGCTCTAACAGTGCAGTGTCTGTAACCATTTCCACTTTAGTCTGACGTTGGCATGTTGGAAACATCCGCTCCGGTGGGCTGGTCCTCCCCGTTGGGACCGTGGGCTGCTGCGGGTGTGGAGACCTGGCTTGCAGCCGTACTGCCCACAGACAAAGCTGCAGCCCTCTGTCCCCTGCAGGCATCCTTCCCAGCAAACCTCCAGCTCGTCCTTGTCCTGCGCCCAACGGGATTTTTCCAAAGGACGCTCTCTGACCTCGCCTTCAGGTTCAACAGAGATGACTTTAAGATGAAGGTACCGGTAAGTGCCCACCTCCTGTGAGGAGTGGCCCGGCTCCACCTGGGGACGGGGGAGAGGGGGCCAGGGAAGTGGGTGTGAGTGACCCCCAGCCGCAGAGGGACCCCTGTCTCACCTTCTCACTCTGGCCGGCACAGGGCAGCCCCTGGCATCTGCCAGTCGTCCTTTAAAGGCAAAGGTTGCAGGGATCCCTTAGAAGCTGTGCACCCAGGAAGCCTGCGTCCCCCCAGGGAGGCCGGCCCACGTTGAGCCAGGTACCCAGAGCAACGTTGGAAGGGGTTGCCCAGCAACGCGTCCATTACCAAGAGGACAGAGCCCACCCCCAGCACCTTATAACCTCTCCAACAAGACCAGCCAGGTTTCTCTTGGAATCTGAGAATGCCGGTGTGGGTCACGGTCCCCGAGGTTGTCCCCTGCTCTCCGTGCTCAGGACAGAGGGTGCTTTGCTGGCCGGGGCCAGGTGTGCAGGCCACACTCAGCGGCCCTAGACCTCAGGCTTCGGGGTTTGAGGGGAAGGGGGTGCACCCGTTTTTGTAGCATCAAAAGCCTTGGTTTCTGACGCTGGGGGCAGGGGTCTGTGCTCCCCGGGCCACAGCCCGGCCCTCCCTCCGCAGAGCCATCTCCCGGGCACCAACGTCTCAGGGACCCTGTGAGGCGGTGACATTTGCCCACATTTGGCGAGTGACCCTCGCTAACAAGAGACCCTGGGTCAGAGGAAACAAGGCTGGGGTCCCACCCTAAGTGCGGAGGTCGCCCTGCACATGGCCCCGTGGGGCTGAGCCCGTGAGTTCTTAAAACACGGTTTCACAGAATTCATCGGCAGCATCTCCTGTTCCCTGGCCCATTTTGGATCATTCTTTAGAATTAGAGAAGCATCATCTCGGGAAGGCTGCTGCTAGAGTGTGTCCACGTCAGTGTCTGGTGCCTGTGCTGACCTCGGTGCTAAGTAGAAAACGCTAAGAGGGGCGGTGTGTTCTCGCCTTTTCTGTCGTGATTCAGTAGACACGAAGCAGATGGAAAGCACAGAGGAAGAGCGTTAGGTCCTTGGATAGTGGACCGACCCATCCCTGATCCTGTTGGCGTGAATCAGGCTGATCTGGGGGAACGGCCTTGCCGGACGGCAAAGAGAGACCAGATACCTCCGCTGAGAACTAACGTCGTAGCCTGTTCTTAAGTGAAGGTTATGCCTCAGTCGGGGGGCCTCACGTGGGCCCCCGACGGCGGGGCAGGCGGTCCTCCGGGTCTCAGTGGCACCCCAACCCCCCACGCCAGGATGGAGTTGACCCGGGACGTGTCAGATGTCCCCTCGGCCCCCAGCGAGCTCAGAGTTTAATAAAACACGAGGTGGTGTCGAGTGGCGTGTGGGCTGAGCCTCCCAGGACCTCAGCAGCAGCAACTGACAGCTTGCAAAGCAAAGGCTGCATTTTTATCCAAGCTAATGGATGGAATGACCTCAAAAGGACAAGAGCAAGATAGGAAGTAAAACTCATCCGTGTGGAAGAGCCTCCGGGGCCACCTGTTCTCCCCAAAGGCAGCCGTGCCGTGCTGGGCACCTACCCCTGCCCCCGCGCAGCCTCCCGGGTCTCAGCAGGAATGCGGACAGACCCGCGGCTTAGGGGTCCGTGCAGCTCCGTTAGCACAAGGGCCCCCTCACCCATCAGATGCCCGGTGTCGGCAGCGTGCCCGGCTCCATCCAGGGCTTTGCTCGACCCCAGCGACTGTTGTCTGGTGAGACCGGTCATCGTACCCCCGTTTCACGGATGGGAGAGCCGAGGCCCAGGGGGCGTCGCGCCCTGCCCTCCGTGGAGGAGCCGGGAGACGCCTTCTGTCCACGCCACCCTCGGCCCCTCCGTCTGCGCCTGCGGGGCGGTCTGCTTACGGGCGGCTCTCATCCTCCCCAGGTCATAATGCTGAGCTCCGTCCCGGAATTACACAGTTACATTGACAAGTCCCAGCTGACCGAGGACCTGGGCGGGACACTGGATTACTGCCACTCCAGGTGGCTCTGCCACCGCACAGTGAGTCCCCTGCATCCTTCGTAACCGTAGTCAGTCCGGCAGAGCTGCTTTTGCCTTAAGGTGCCGCCTGTTCCAAAGACCTCTTCCCGTTTACCCGGGTTTTCTCCCCAAGAAGGAGCAGGTGGTCTCAGTGGACCTCAGTCATCCGAAGGAGTAACGTGAGTCATGAGTCGGGAGTGGCTTTCTTGGGCTCAGGACAGACGAGAAAGAAGGAAAAGCACAAGCTGGGTTCTCGGCACTCACCCTCTGAGGAGGGTGCAGAGCCCCAGTTTGTGAAGGAGCCGAGGCTGAGACGCAGGGGAGGACCAGGCGCCCGTCCCATCCTCCTGAGATGGGCTGGGCTGCAGCTAAGCTTCCAGGTGCCGGAAGGCGCAGTGCGTAAGCGGCTTTGTGATGGGGTTTCCCTCCCCACCAGGCGATAGAGAGCTTCGCCCTCCTGGTTAAGCAGACAGCTCAGATGCTGCAGGCCTTCGGGACCGAGCTTGCCGAGACGGAGCTGCCCAACGACGTACAGTCCACGAGCTCCGTGCTCCGTGCCCACACGGAGAAGAAGGACAGGGCCAAGGTGCGTGCGCGGGCGGGATGGTGCGGGGAGGGGCACCAGGTAAGCGGAGCCGAGGAGGCTCCCGAGCTGGGTGCCCTGCAGGGAAGCTGAACCTCCCTTCCAAGCAGCGTCTCTGGTTGGGCCCTGCGTCCTGCTGCCGGGCCCTGCTGATCAGGGCAACGAGACAGCATCCCCGGTGCCCCCGGGAGAGGGGGGCAGACTCGGACGGCTGAGCCCGACCAGGTGGTCACGGCACACAACTGGCTTCCTGAGAAACGCGATCGGGACTGTGCCCCCGAGGCAGCCGCGCGATTCGGGCTTTGAGTTAGTGGAGGCCGTGACCCGCTGCTGGTGCTCGGGGGCTGCCCCCCCATCCCGCCAAGAGAGCCCTCACCCCGTTTAGCCCCCGTCGCCGGGCCGCGGGAGCAGACACGCGGGGGTCTGGTTTCCTGTTACCCTGTCCGGTCCCACTGCCTGGGAGACCCGTAACCCTAGCCCTGCCCCGGTCACGGTGGGAGCGCCTCCCCGGCGCTGCTGAGCGGTCAGCAGAGGGTCTGGGGGACCGGCGGAGGCCATCGTGTGCCCACCTTATTGTCGTGACCTTCACACTCCCCTGCGGGGCCGGGCGCCACGGAGCCCACCGCCTGGGGCCAACTCCAGGGCCCGGCGGCCTGGGGTGATGGGCAGTGCGCTCTTCCCACAGGAGGACATGAGGCTGGCGCTGGACGAGGGGCGGAGCGTCCTGGAGAGCATCCGGGAGCCGCTGGCCCGGGGCCCGGAACAGAGCCCGAACCAGGACCAGCTGGACAGTCAGAGCACCGTGCAGAGGTGAGGCCGGGGCCGGGGGATCAGGGCGGCCGCGTGCCGCGTTCTCGTGCCCTGAGCTGAGGTTGTCAAAGATGGGCCCGAACGGCCACGTCTCCACCTTTTAAAACAACAAACTCAGCTCAACCACCCGCCCCAAGCGGCTCTGAGAGACCCAGGGTGTCCCAGGGCGTCGAGGGCAAGGGCAGGGCCCTGGGGGGAAACAGACCCCGGCCTCCGAGCCCTGTGACGCGCCCCTTCCCGTGTGGAGGGCAGACCGAGCGCCCCACCCGCTTGGCGCCGCCGGGGCCCAGCATGGCTGCCGTCCCCTCTCCCAGGCTCCTGGCCCAGCTGAATGAAACCGAGGCCGCCTTTGATGAGTTCTGGGCAAAACATCAGCAAAAACTGGAGCAGTGCCTGCAGCTCCGGCATTTCGAGCAGGACTTCCGAGAGGTGAGAGGCCGGGGCTCGGGGAGCCTGCAGGTGGGCAGCCGGCACTGCGGCTGCAGAAGGCCGCTGACAGCGCTCGGTGAGAACCGGCTCGCCAGCCACGCGGAGCCACGCGGAGCCGCGGGACTGGCTCGGACCACGTGAGCGATGAGTAACCATTGCAGACGAAGGTCGTAGAGACTCTGTCCCGCCTCCTTCATCCTTCGCCATCACAGTTGTTTTAGCTGTTCTGGTTCCTTTGCCTTTCCGTGTAAATTTAAAATAATCTTGTCTGTGTCTACGAGAAAATCCTGCTGGGGCTTTGTCAGGAATTGAGTTGAACCTGTACCTCAATTTGGGGAGAATCAGCACCTTTACTGTGCCAAGTCCTCCACTCAGTGAGCACGTACGTCGGTCCATTTATTTAGATTTTCTTAGATTTCTTTCACCAGTGCTGTGTGGTTTGCACGAGTTCAGTACATGTTTTGTTTGATTTACGTGTACATATTCCGTTTCTTAAGCAATAGTAGATGATGTTGGATTTTTAATTTCAGTGTGCACGTGCTCATGGCTATCTATAGAAGTACAGCTGGGTTTTTGTATATTTATCTTGTCTCCTGAAACCTTGCTGAAGTCAATCTGGGAGTCGTTTGGTAGAGTTTCGGGGTTTCTCCACATAGACAATCAGGTCACGTGCAAACAGAAATAGCTTGATTTCTTCCTTTTTGATCTGTATGTCTTTATTTGTTTATATTTTTAAATTGTTTGCCCTGTTGCCCCGGAGAGAACTTCCACCACTCGGATAACGGTGGTGAGAGTGGGCGTCCCTGCCTTGCTCCCAGTTGCACGGGGAAGGTGTTTTCACCAACGTTACACCTGTAACATCGGCAGTAGGATCGCTGTAGATGCTCTTTGTCAAATCGAGGAAGTTTCCCTCTAGCCCTGCTTCTGAGAGGGGGTCCGGGCCCCCCTCCCCTCCCTGCACGCCCCGTTTCTGCGGCATCCCCCCTCCTTCTTCTCAACCGTGGCTCTTCTCACTGCTCTCCCTGCCTGGTCTCTCACCCCCACTCCGTCGCAGGTCAAAGCCGCCTTGGACGTGTTGGCCCAGAAGATCACGACCTTCACCGACGTGGGGAACAGCCTAGCACATGTGGAGCACCTCCTGAAGGACCTGGCCAGCTTTGAGGAGAAGTCCAGTGTAAGAAGGGACATGGGCGGCAGGGGCGAGGTGGCCTGGGGACGCTGCGCTCAGTGTCACCGTGCCTGCAGAAGCCCCCCTCCCTGCCCTGAGCCCCATGGGCGGGGGGAGGGGCGGCTGCCTGGCCCACTCAGCCCCACTGACCCCCGTCCCACTCTCACTGACCCCCGTTCCACCTCCACTGACCCCCGTCCCACCCTCACTGACCCCCGTCCCACCCTCACTGACCCCGTCCCACCCTCACTGACCCCCCGTCCCACCCCACTGACCCCCGTCCCACCCTCACTGACCCCCGTCCCACCCCCACTGACCCCGTCCCACCCCCACTGACCCCCGTCCCACCTCACTGACCCCCGTCCCACCCTCACTGACCCCGTCCCACCCTCACTGACCCCCGTCCCACCCCACTGACCCCCGTCCCACCCTCACTGACCCCCGTCCCACCCTCACTGACCCCCGTCCCACCCTCAGTGACCCCCACGCCCACCCCTGCCGACCCCTGGCAGGAAATGGCGCCCCTTTGCCCCAAGAACCAGGCTGAGCTGGTCTCTGGTGGCTCCACAGGCGGTTGTGCAGCGGGCCCGCGCCCTGTCCCTGGAGGGTGAGCGGCTCATTGAGCTGAAGCATTACGCCGTGGACTCCATCCGCCCCAAGTGCCACGAGCTCCGCCAGCTGTGCGACCAGTTTGCAGCTGACGTCGGGCGGAGGAGAGGGCTGCTGGGCAGGTCGCTGGATCTGCACGGCCTCCTCGAGGCGGTAGGCCCCCCAGCCCGGCCCACCCACCCCGCGCCCCGCGGTCCCACGGGGACGCTCCTGCCGTGGGCCGGACCCCAGGCACCGGTGAAAAACGACCCTTTCCTGTGGCCCAGATGGTCCTGTCCTGACACGGGGGACCACTTACAGGACTCGCTGCCACAATTGGCCGTTTCTTTAAGAAACCCAGAGGCTGACTGTCCGGCCAGCTCCCTGCACTTTGTCCTCAGTGTGGATGCGTCCCGTCCTGGGCGATTCACTTGGTTTCAGGCCGGCATCCCCCAGGGGAGCCCTCTGGACGCAGGGGCAGGACAGGGACACCACGTCCTGCAGGTGGTCCCCAAGCGCAGCGGTCAGCGGGCCACGCGAGATGCCAGGACAGCTTCCAAGGTGCCCTCCCTCCCTGCAGTCCATGAAGTGGTGCGACGAGGGCATCTACCTGCTGGCCTCGCAGCCCGTGGACAAGTGCCAGTCCCAGGATGGCGCCGAGGCGGCCCTGCAGGAAATCGAGAAGTTTCTGGAGACGGGTGCGGAAAACAAGATCCAGGAGCTCAGTAGAATCTACCAGGACTACGAGCCCATCCTCACCCGAGACCTGCTGGTGAGGAGACAGCTCTTCTCCTGGTCGACGAGGAGGTGCTCTGATGGTTCCCAGAGACACCGGGCGGTCGGGAGGCGCAGAGCAGCGGGTGCCTTTCAGGCCGGGCGTTGCTCCCAGGCCCCGCACGCCCCCGCCGGGTCCCTGCCTGCAGGGAGGGCCTTTGCTCGGTGCCGTGGCCGGGCACTCTGCTGACAGTGCGCTGAAACCAGACTCCTCACTCCGGCCAGCTGTCCGCAGCGCCCCGCCGGCCGCCCACCGGGCCCCAGGCCCAGGGCCCCTCCCCCCTTGGTGCCCCCCATCTGCCAAGGGCAGAGCGGGGCCACGTGTGTCACGGCAGCTCTCGGGAGGTGTCCTGCTAATGAGCCCGTCGCCCCCTTCCCTGCAGGAGCACGTGCAGAAGGTCTTCCGGAAGCAGGAGAGCGTGGAGGAGATGTTTCACCGGAGACAGGCGAGCCTCAAGAAGCTGGCAGCCAAGCAGACGCGGCCCGTGCAGCCGGTGGCCCCCCGGCCAGAGGCGCCCACGAAATCGCCCTGCCCCTCCCCGGGTACGAGCAGTCACCCTGGGGAAGGCCCTCCTTGCGTCCAGCCCGTTGCGTACATAAAGTGTCATCGGCCCTCGGCCTGCTCACTCCTTCCCTCGCATCCGTGCTGCTCCCATTGTCGTGGCTGGACGGGGACCACCTGACTGTCGGGGCCTTTCCTGGGCTCGTCCCGCCCGTCTGTCCTTGGCGCCGTAGCTGGGATGGTCTTGCCCTCGCGCAGCGCGGCCCTCCACCCCGAAGCCTCCTGGTTCCCCCAGGGCAGCGCTTCTGGAAGGCACAGCTGGACCCGCGGCCTTTCCTACGGCCCCTCCTATCACCTCCTGTCCGCAAACACGCTGCCCCAGCGGCCAGCACGGCTCCCGCTGCTTTCTACAGCTGTGGCCGGTGTCGGCCGTCGGTGCTGAGAGCCCCTGAGCCCAGCGCGCGGGGCCCATTCGGAGGCCTCCAGGCGCCGAGTTCTCCCCCGTCACCTGGGAGCCGGGCCGCACTGGGAAGTGGTGGACAGTGGGCTCCGCACGTGCCCAGAGCCCCATCTCCCACCCCGTTGCCTTGCTCTGTATCTTACTGTGCTTTCCTCACCCTGCTCTGGGCTGCTCGCTGCTTTTCCTCCAAAAGTTAAAAAAAAAAAACACACAAGAAAACACACCGATGGTCCTGGATGCGCTTTTCATCTCCAGGCAGTAAGGTGCGAGGTCCCACTCCTTCTCCACTTCTTTCCAAACCAGGCATCCGGAGAGGTTCCGAGAACCACAGTTCTGAGGGCAGCGTGCTCCGGAGGGGGCCCTACAGGAGGGCCAAGGTGAGTGCCCGCCCCCGCCACCGCCACCCGGTCCCCTTGCTGCCCCCGGCTCCCCCGCCGGGCTCCCCCCTGCTCCTCCTGCACACAGGCCGCTGCACCTGGGGGGCGTCCTCCGCTCCCCGCCCGTCCCTCCCCTCCGGGCCCTCCTCATCCTGCCTGCAGGGCCTCAGGCCCGCCCCCGACCAACAGGAGGTTGGGTTCTGGAAGCCAGGCGTCAGGCTACACCTTCTCGTTTCTGGAAGCGCGATGTGGGCCTGTCCTCTCTCCCCAGAGTGAAGTGAGTGAGGGCCGGCAGGGCCGCGGCCGCTCCACCGGGGACGAGGAGAGCCTGGCCATCCTGCGGAGGTGGGTGGCCTGCCTTTCCCCCCAGCAGGTCTGAGGACAAGCATGGCCCACCGGATCTCAGCCCCTGGGGAGGGTCTGTACGTAAAGGAGCCAGAGGCAGTGGGACCCGCCAGCCTCACCCTGCAGCCGCAGGACAGGAGCGGAGCTGCCTTGTGGGTGCACACGGCCGGTTCTCTTGTCCCTCTGCATGTCCACACAGAACCGATAGAGAGGTCTTCCTCCGAAAGGCCAGGTTTGCTCCTGGCTTGCAGGCAGCACGTGGGTGACCCAAAACAGCCCGTATTGTCCCTCCCTGAGCCCAGGGGACACGGCTAGTGGGATGCGGCCTCAGGCCACTCTTACAGGGCCAGCCTCGGACCCACCCCCGCCGGCCCCGTCTCCTCGGGACGGGCCCCTCCTGCCGCCCACGAGCCTTTCCGACCCTCCGCTCCACGCGCTGGTGCCGGGCATCACTTCTCTTTCTTGGTCTCTCCGCACCGCAACCCTGCGGAGGCTCTGCTCGCCCCACACCCGCCCCGGGCGTCCCGCACGCTCCAGCCCCACCCAGATGCCGGGAGAGTGTCTGTCCCTGCACGGACGCACCGCTGGGCTCCGAACTCTGGGCTGGACGGAAGGCACTGCCCACGTGCTTCCCAGGCTGGCGGTCGCTCTCCCACAGGGCCCCGGCCTGCCAGCCGAGCTGATTGTCCACGGCTCCACGAAGGCAGCCTGCACTCGGCACCCTCCTGCGCCCACTCTGAAACCCTGCTCAGACCCCACGCTGCCCAGCCTTCCACGGGGACGTCCTCCCCGCCAAGCTCACGCTGCCCTCCCGCCCGCGGTGGAGAGGGAACCCGAGCCTTCCTCTCCCGCGACCCGCACCGCCCTCTGCGGAGCACGGGCACTTTGAACTGCGCCGGGGCCAGCAGACGTGCTGGCTGCTGTTTGCGCCACGATCCCAACCCTTGGCTCCGTTTTCTGTGTATGAAAACAGGAAGCTTGGTCATAGGCAGTTAGAAGGTGATCCTGGTCCGTAAGGCGAGGTCTGACCGGCCGGTTTGCCAGCCAGGCCCTCCTGGGAGCCCCTAACCGGACGGCACATAGACGTTCCCCAGAGGGTCGCTGCAGAACCGCTGCACGCGGGCGCCGGCGGGGCCTCGGGGAGGGGCTTCTCCTGGGGAGGGGAGGGGCAGGGCAGCTGCGGGGCACTGGGAGCCCGGGGCTCCTCGGGAGACGGTTGGGAAGCTGCTCCTGCGTGAAAGCCGGCACCCATCCCCAGGCACGTGATGAACGAGCTCCTGGACACAGAGCGGGTCTACGTGGAGGAACTGCTGTGCATTCTGGAGGTGAGGGCGCCGGCGCCGCCACGCCGCGTGGTCTCGTGGCCACGACACAGCCCTGCCGAGACAGCCCAGGGCTGGAGACCACGCACCTGTGCGTCCACGGGACAGGGGCGCTGGCTGCAGGTGCACTTGCACTGGGCCGTGTTTGCGGCAAGAGAGGGCAGCTGTGCCTGACCCTCCCTGGGTGGGGGGCTGCTGCCTGGGGGCAGCAGAAGGGCTTCTGGGTGCGGGACTGTTCTATCGTGGGGCATGGGCAGTGGTCACAGGGGTGCAGACACAGAGATAACCCATCATGACGCACACACAGGATTTGTCCTTTTTGTGGAAGGCGTACCTGAATTTAAAAAGGTTCAAAGGGAGTAGGATGGAACCGCCCCCCAAAAAAAATAATTGGTGCTGCTTCTAATTCACTCGTATTTCTGGTGCTGGTCCGGAGAATCACCTTAGATGGTCAGTGAATGAATTTGAGGTGGATTCGATTTCTAAAGCCTGAGACAGCATCATTTCCCTGCTTGGCGGCCACGTGGAGACCAGGCTTTTGCGGGGCTGATGGGCCCGGGCTCCCCTGCTGACCACTCCCCCCTCCTCAGGGCTACGCTGCTGAGATGGACAACCCTTTAATGACACATCTCATCTCGACGGGACTTCAAAACAAGAAGGATGTTCTGTTCGGAAACATGGAAGAAATTTACCACTTTCATAACAGGTCAGGCCCTCCCTCGGGTCTCCCACGGGCCTCAGGTTATGCTTTGCTGGGGGAGAAGATTTCTGCCTCCCTCTCAAGAGGGATAAGCGGATGGGCAGCGGGTTCGGTAGGGCGTGCCCAGGGCGGCGGTGAGTTACAAGGGGCCGCCCACAGAGGGAGGAAGCTGGAGCTGGCCCCCCAGGTGTGCGCACTCGGCCCTTTTGGGTGGCACCGAAGCCACACCCCTTGGCGAGGCCCCTTGCCCAGCCCTTCTTGAAAGGACGGCAACACCACAAGTTCCTTCCTGCCCGTCCTCCCCTCGTGGGAGCAGCCGTGGCCTCTCTGTGGCTGTGGGGAAAGTGTGCGTGGTCCTTCTGGGCCCGCTAGCCCTCAGCAATCTCGGGGGCTCTCGGGAAAGATCAGCGGTGGGCAGACGGGAAGCAGACGGGCAGCAGGAGCCTGTGGTCCTGAGGAAAGGCCGCTGTGCACGCGCCCCTCCAGTGCTGCCCGGCCCTCCCCTCCCCTGCACTCCAGGAGACACTGGGGCTTCTGTCTGGCCACTCGCTTTTGCCCTCTGTCCTCAGCCTCTGTCGCCTGCCGGTTATATAGGAGGTGGCAGGTCTCACCTGAGCCGCAGCCGGAGCCTTCCCTTGGGGATTAGAGTGAGCAGGTGGCCTGGTCCCCCTGGTCCCTCAGCATCCTTGGCCCCGGCCTAGGGTCTCGGGCCATCCTCGGTGCTGGGGCCCTGGAGGGATTTACCCAGTGGACAGATGCGAGTCAGGAACCTAGAGGAAAACTCAGCCCGCAGGCTCAGGGGCAGCGCTTCGTGGAGGAGGGTCCCGGGGGCAGAGCCAAGATCCCTTACGTCTGCAGAAAACCCACTGAGCACACGGGCTGTGAGGGCCTCGAGATGCTCCCGTCTGCTGCTGTGGACTCTTCATCCATGTTTGTGCTGATGGAGCATCTCCCAACTTCTGTGTGAACGCAACACCAGAAACAAAGCATCCCCACGGGGCCACGGCTGCATGAACCTGAGAGTCTGGTGCAGTCGGGACCCCAGGAGGGACAGGCGTGGGCTTCAGGTCCCGAAATCAGGTGGCGCGTCCCTGCTCACAGTCTCCGGGACTGTCCAGAGTCAGGATAAGTGTCGTCCAGAAAATAACGTCTGATGATTTGTGACAGATGCCGTCTTATGCTGGTTGTTGTTTATGTTGTTCACCTATTGCAAACTTTCTTTGTCTAGAATATTCCTGAGGGAGCTGGAGAACTACATAGACTGCCCAGAGCTGGTTGGAAGGTGCTTTCTGGAAAGGGTATGTGTTTCTCAAGTGTATACTTGGCCATGCCTTAGTTCTTAAAGGTACTCCTTGCAGTCATAATGGCTTTAAATTCTGTCACAGTCCCCGTCTAGCCAACCGAAATCACAAGTACAAATGTTTCCAGTTTGGCTGAGATGCTTTTTGGTAGGGCCAGAAGAATACAATTTTGTCTAAAGCCAAATACTAGTCCAAAAAAAAGAGAAACTACAAAACATCAGCTTTGAGAGATGCCAAAATTTTACAGCGTCTAAGTTTTGATTGCAAGTGTAGAGGTAGCTGACGCCCCTTCTTGCTGGGTTAGTTTCGTGCTGGTCTTGCCGATCAGGACTCCCTCGCTCACCAGCTGACCCTGGACGGTCACTCGTGCTCCGAAGTTGTAGATGCGCTCTCCTTCCGGCGGGACGATCGCTAGCGTGGGGGTTTGTGGCGAGGCTCTGGGAGCGGGAGGGGATGCGGGATGCTGTCTCCCCCGACCCTGCTGTGTGGATCCCGGTGAACTGCTGACTCAGCAGCAGGGGACGCACTTCCTTCCTCCCAGCAGTGAAAAGGTCGCCTTCACAACATAAGCCAGAGGCCGAGGCTCCTTGTCAGGAATTGGCATCGAGGGGGAGAGGGAGGAAAGAAGGGGCCGTGTTCGTGCTCCCCTGGGCCTGGGGAACGCCTCCCTGTGCTCTCTGAGAATCGGGGGTGGGGGAGCGTCGCACCGGGGGTGGGGGCTTGTCACCAGCATCAGCACCTCCTGGGGACCCGTGAGCGGTGCAGGTTCTCAGGCCGCCCCTGACCTGCGGAACCCGGAACTCGGGCGGAGGTGGCGGTCACTGTTGTATCCAGCCCGCTGGCCGTCCTGATGCACACGCACGTGTGAGCACCGCTGCGTAGCTGAGCCCTGGCGCGTCTTTCTTTACAAAGTCTATGCCGGTCCTGCATTTCTTTTCAGTCTGTTATCTCTGAGGCCAAAGCCAGCCGTATGGACCTAATCTTTTATAAAAGAAGTACCGGGACTGGGGCAGCCCTGAGAACTGAACTTCTGGGGGGCTGTTACCTGGCTGCCCGCCAATGACAGCCGTGGCGTCTGAGATGGAGGGGTGACCGGCTTCGGGGAGAGGTCGGGCTGGTCCTGGAGGTGCCGTGCGTCCTTGCGCAGAGGGGTGTGACTCAGCGGCGGGGTCAGCCCACCTCCAGGCGCTGAGAGCCCCGTGAGCGCAGGGGCGCCCTGTGACTCGGCCCCTGTCCCGGCGCAGATGGAGGAGCTCCAGATCTACGAGAAGTACTGCCAGAACAAGCCACGCTCCGAGAGCCTGTGGAGACAGTGCTCCGAATGCCCGTTTTTCCAGGTGCGTCTCCTGGCTCTCCTGAGCGGGGACGTTCCTTTACTGGGTGACCCTCAGACAAGGAAGAGCGGCAGCGTCTAAAGCAGAGGCTCTGCTGGTTGCAGGAATGCCAGAAGAAGCTGGACCACAAGCTGAGCCTCGACTCCTACCTGCTGAAGCCAGTCCAGAGGATCACCAAGTACCAGCTGCTGCTCAAGGTGAGAGGCCGGGCGTCCCCCGGAGCCCCCTCCCCTCCTGCCCCCCCCCGCCAGCCGCACACCACTTAGTGGCGGCCGCCCCGGCCCGTCCCTGAGCCCCGTGGTCTCTGGGCACCTTCTTCCCATCTCTGCGAGGCCCTGGCTCTTCACACGCCTTTGTGGAGGGCCTGTTGTGCGCTGCCCGTTGTCGGGGGTCAGGGACACAGAGGGCCACAGGCGGGCAGACCCTGCCCCACAGGGCACATGCGAGGCTGCCTGTGTCCTGCTGTCCTGGGGGCCCAGCAGAGCAGGTCCCTGAGGCCTGAGAATGGGTGTTCGTTCGGGGGTCAGATCTGGACGGAAGGAGGAATGGCTTAGAGGCGGGGAGAAGGCGCTGCAGCGGGGGAGGGGCTGGGTGTTCGCCCAGGCCAGGCGCTGCGAGGGGTCTGCCCTTGCCCAGCTCAGGGACAGCCCCGATCTGCGGCTGCAAGGGCTGGGGTGTGGGCCCACAGTGGCTGGGAAGGTGGCTTCCTGGGGCGCTCTGGGGCCAGCGGCTCGGGCAGGCCCCCCGACGGGGGCGGGGAGTGAGTGTCTGAGTGCGTGTGGGGTGTTGTCCCCACCGGTGACGACTGCCCAGGGAGCCACACATGTGTCCCGAAGGTCGGTGCCCGCGGCTGCCCAGAGCCTTCACCTGTGGGGCAGAGCACGGGCATCCCAGCCGCTCTTGGTGGAGTGGCGGGGCTCAGTGTCCAGACGGGCGTGGAACCTCCCCCAGGAGATGCTGAAATACAGCAAGAGCTGCGAGGGGGCCGAGGACCTGCAGGAGGCCCTGAGCTCCATCCTGGGCATCCTCAAGGCCGTGAACGACTCCATGCACCTGATCGCCATCACGGGCTATGAGGTGAGGCCCCGACCCTGTCCTGCAGGGGAAGCCCACGAGCCGGGGGGCGGGGCCTTAGGCCGCCCCATTGCCAGGGTGGGCCCTACACGCGCACCACCCAGAACGCCGCCGCTGCCAAACCCGGCCCTGGCTGGGCCACGGCCGCCCTGCACGTGGCTCATCAGCCTTGCGGAACCCAGGGCGCTTCACCCCGTGGGTGCACCTCAGCGCAGAGGCGGCTCCGAGAACTCTTCACTCCTGGTCTTTCCCTGAAGCCGTTTTGTTCTCGGTGACGCAGCGTGTGGGCGCGACCGTGAGGCCCCCGCCTCCTGCTCCTCTGCACCCGCGTCAGGCTGCGCACAGTCCCTGTCGTCTCTGTAAATCCACTCAGCACTCGCCTCTGTTTAGACTTTCTTTCTGGAGCAGTTGTGGGTTCACAGCAAAACTGAGGGGAACACGCAGGGGTTTCCCACCCAGCCCCGCCCCACACGTGCACACCCAGCCACCCCCGTCCGGCCCGCCCCGTGGAGTCGGGCGTTTGTCACAGCCGACGACCTCCACTGACATGTCACCCACGGCCCACGGCAGGGTCACTCCGGGGCTTTGGACAAACGGATGACTTGTGTCCCCCACGGTAGTGTCACACAGAGCAGCCCACTGCCCTAGACACCCCTGGGCTCCCCCGTTCATCCCCGCAGACCCGCTGCGACCCACGACCGTTCCAGCACGCCGCAGACTTGCCTCTCCCAGGTGTCGGGCCGTTGGACCCCGCGGGGTGCAGCCCGGCCTCCCAGACGGGCTCCTCGGCCGCACCCGCTCTGGGCGCTAACTGCTCCCCACACCACTGCCTTCAGGGGAACCTGAGCGACTTGGGGAAGCTGCTGATGCAGGGCTCCTTCAGCGTCTGGACGGACCACAAGAAGGGCCACACCAAGGTGAAGGACCTGGCCAGGTTCAAGCCCATGCAGCGCCACCTGTTCCTGCACGAGAAGGCCGTGCTCTTCTGTAAGAAGCGGGAGGAGAACGGCGAGGGCTACGAGAAGGCCCCCTCCTACAGCTTCAAGCAGTCCCTGAACGTGAGTGATGCCGCCCCGAGGAGACCCCGGGGCCCCCGCTGGGCCGCGACGCCCGCCTTCTGGAGCGAGGGGTGCCCTCGCCCGGATGCCCACCGCCCGCCCCGCTCTCACAGATGACGGCCGTCGGCATAACGGAGAACGTGAAAGGGGACGCAAAGAAATTCGAGATCTGGTACAACGCCAGAGAGGAGGTGTACATCGTACAGGTAGGCCCCCTCACTCTCGGGCCAGGCTTCGGGGTCTGCCCAGCTCCGTAAGGACCGCCAGTGAGCGTCTTCTGCTGACAGCTGGTGTCTGGAATCTTCGGAAAGCTCTATTCCCCGGAGGCCAGGGCCCCGCCATTCGTGTGGGGCTGCCCTGGGCTGTCAGTAACTAAGCCAAGCCTGGGACAAGGTACAGGGACACTGCAGGGCAGGGGGGCTCCAGGTGCCCTGCCAGAAAATGGGCTCCTGGTCCCGGGACGGCACGGGGGCCCGGCCCGCCTGGGCCAGGCGTCCACGCTGCCGCGCACGAGCGGGCTCCTGCGGGAAGCGAGTCCTCCTCGCTTGCCGGTGATGGTGGGAGGCGGTGGAGTGTAAGTTCGCCCATGAGCCCGGGAGAGACCCCAGCCCGAGAGGGCGAGGCAGCGCTGGGAGGTGCCTCGCCGGTTGCCCTTGACAGTCCTGACGCCCTTAGTGGTCTGGGCCTGGGGACCCTGGGGGGATGCTGCACCACCACAGCGTGGAGGCCCCGGTGACCTGCACTCCTCACAGCTCACAGCACCCAGGCCAGGCCGGCCAGCCGAGGGCCCCACGGAGCTACAGTGGGAACGGCCAGGACTCGGCCGGCACCCCGGCTTTGCACAAGCCCAGGGTCCTCAGGGCCCAGCCGCCCGCCTGCACTGCCCTCGGGCCCCGGGCGGAGTGGAGGTGGGGCAGCAGCCCTGCTGCGCTGGTCCAGCTCCTGGTCCACTTGCGGGACGTCAGACCCCCATCGTCCTTGTCACCTAGGGAGACGTCAGGGCCGCTTCCCAGAGGAACACACTGTCGGGGCAGGCCACGTTGCAGGGGTTCCCACTGAGTCAGAGTCAGAGACCGTGCAGGGTGCTGGCCTGGGGTCCGTGCACCGGCGCCCGCGGGGCCTGCCCATCGCACCCTCGCCCGAGGGGGTGCCACCCCGCATCCCGAGTGTGGTGGCGTCAGCGCCAATTCTGAGGGTCCCGGGCGCCTGCAGAGTGACACACTGACGCGCGTCCCTCGGGAACACACGCACTCACCCTCTGGTCTGCTCTGGGGGCACAGGCACCAACTCCTGAAATCAAGGCCGCCTGGGTGAGCGAGATCCGGAAGGTGCTGACGAGCCAGCTGCAGGCGTGCAGAGGTGAGGGCACATCCTCTGGGCTGTCCCCCGGGGGCCCGTTTACGTTCCCGCAAAGCATCCTCGGGATCCTTAGCCATCTGAGGCACCGCGTGTAGCACCTGGAGGGGAAGGTGCTGGATTCGCGTTCCTGAGCCACGCTGGCTCTTGTCCCCGCAGAGGCCAGCCAGCACCGAGCCCTGGAGCAGTCCCACAGCCTGCCCCTGCCTGCGCCCGCCGGCACCAGGTGAGGCCCGGCCACGCGTGGGGGGGTCACCAGTGGGAGCCAGCCCGTGCCGCCGGGTCTCCGCGGCCCTGTCACCGAGTCTCCTGGTCATCGGGGTCGATCTGGAGTGCGCCCCTGGGGTCACGTGCTGCTGGGTCAGTCCCAGCAGGCCAGCGTCAAGGCCTGTGCCTCTAGCCCCAGCCCCAGCGAAAGACCCGTCCGCAGCATCTCTGACCGTTTTCCATCCAGGCAGTATTTCCCGTCACGATCAGTGCGCGGTGGGCAGCTGTTCCAGAGAGCAGCCCAGCGCCAGCGTTTCAGTGATGGTAGCGCCCCAGGTGGACGGGGATCCCGGGGCGCGGAGGCTCCGAGCTGAGCCCGAGGCCCATGGCTCGCAGACATACGCAGGGTCACGTTTCACACTGGCCTCGTTGTACCTTTTCTGCCCTTATTTTTCCTTTGTTGTTTTATTCATTCACTTACTTGTTTACTATTTCTTAGGTAAGCCACGTCTAATTATTCATGGTTGAAATAATAATAATGATGCTTTAATAATGATTTATGGTCTAAATAAATAAACCACAAAACAATAGCTTTAAAGGAGAAAGGGCCCCCCCAGGGGAAAGAAAGCAACAACAAAACCGCCTCCTACTTAATAGTCAGGGAGGTGGGTTTTGTTCTCACTTGGCTCCGCCCGGAGCCTGGACTTGAGTGGCCATGGCCGTGGCCCTGCGGCGGGAGATGCGCAGCCCGAAGGCCTGGGTAGAAGCTCCGGGAGGTCCCCACCCTCCTCCTCGCAGACCTCTGAACGCTAACCATCCAACGTTCTCTTTCTTTTTCCATGTGTCTGATGTCATTAGTCCCTCTAAAGGGAACACAAAAAACGTCAGAAAGTTGGAAGAAAGAAAAATGGACCCGCTGAACCTGGAGGGATACGTGGGCCCCGCGCCACTGCCGAGGCCCCCCGAGAAGGGCAGAGGTGAGTGTTGGGGCCGAGCCCGGAAGTGCCGGGATCTGCATCAGGGGTCCGCGGCGGGCGTGTCAGGGCCTCACAGCCCCTGGTGGGCACAGGGAAGGTTCACGGAGAGCGCAGGGCCCGGCCACCTGCGCAGGGCACAGGGGCCTTGGCAGGGGGCCCGGGCGTGACCGCCTGCCCTCTGGGGCCGCCCGGCGCCCTCTGCACTGCCCTCTCTTCCCCGCAGATGACGCGGTCACTAGCTCTACCTCAGAAAGCTCTGCGCTTTCCAAAAAGCGCTTCACCCTGCAGAGCTTTGCTGCCCTCAAAGGTCAGAAAGGTAAAGGCGCCCGGCCCCGGCCGGCTGGCGGGCTTCTGGGCGGGTCGCGCCCGTGGCTGTCTGTCATCCATCCGTGCCGTGCTCATCCGTGTGGACGGTCTCGGGAGGGGCATCTGCCTCTTGCGTGGGCCACCAGGGACGCGTCTGCCACTGAGTCGCTCTCTTTCCCTGATGCTGGTGTGTCTGTCATTCGTGCAGCCAGGGCTCTGCTTGCGGGGCCTTTTCTTTGCAGAGGCGGAGGTGAGCCCTTCTGACAGAGGCCCGCCTGCCAGGAGCTGGAACTGTCCTTTGCTTTTCTGGTCCAGCTCCTCCCTTTCCCACCTTTTCCCGTGGGGTCCCCGAGGGCATTGCTCCCCCTGCCAGAGTGCGAGGCATCCCCTTCCCTCTGGGCGTTTCTAGTGCGCAGCCTGGTTCAGAACACCCGATGGAGATCTCTAAAAGCTTGCCTGGGCTCCTGGGCAGTGAATATATGGGGGAAATTCACCCAGACAGCACATGAGGCCAGCCCTGAGGTTCCAGGCGGGTCGTTAGAGGACTTCCTGCCCGAGACTGAAAGCCCGTCTTGTCTAGAGGTCTTTTCATTGGTCCAAAAAATTGGAGGTTTTTTTTCTTTTTTTCCCAATTTATAAAACACTTTTAAGTTGACCTCAAACAAACAAACAAAAAGACGGACAAATCCTGGTCCTTATACCTTGCTGGGTTTGGCGAGCATGCGTACTGGGCATGCTTTATGTGGAGCTCAGAAAACAAACCAAGGGGCCGCTTACCTAAAACCACGATGCCGACGCAGGGCCATCGCCCGCCCGTCTCATCCTCCCGCTCTCCTGGGCGCCCCCCCCCCCCGGACCTCTGGATCCCTCCGCCAGCTGAGCTGTGTTCCCAAGAAGCTGCTTTCTGAGTCACTGGAAAGCAGCCTGTGGCCGCGTGTGTGTCTCACCCCAGCATGAGCTCGGCGGTCCTGCTGCCCCCGGCGCGCCCGGCTCACGGCTCCTCTCTCTGTCTCTCCGGTTCTGTCTCTGCTCTTCCTCCTTTTGCAGCCTCTCCTACCAGTCCCGACAAAAAAGCTAAGCGACACCAAGTAAAGAGCGACCCAACGCCTTTTGGTTTACGAGGTAGAGTGGCTCAGCCTTCCACACCAGCCTGGCGCCATTTCCCCGTCCGGTCAGGGACCCTGTCTCGCCCTCTGAGCTGCCCAGTGAAGTAGGTCCCTCCCAGCCAGGAGCACGGTCACTGTTCTGTGCAAAGCCTGACGCTCTGGCGACAGGTACCGAGGTGACGTCACGCTTCTCGGTCCAAGGTCTCAGGCCAGGTGTGCCCAGAATGCGAGAGCTGCCCACTGGCCACCAGGTAGCAGCTGCTGACGCCTGGCTGGTGCCTGGGCTGGGCTGGGCGCTCTTACTCAGTGGCTGCGGGGCTCTGCGTCCCAGGCCCATCCTTCCTCACCGTTCGTCCCACGCTTCTGGGGACGGCAGATGGGGTGAGGTTCCGTATTGGAACTCGGGCCTTCGTCTCTCTTGCCCTCATGTTCTGAGGGCAAATCCCCGCCAGGGAAACCCAAAGCCCCCCACCTCCGCCTGGCCCAGGTTGAGGGTCTAAGGCTCGCAGACAGGATTTCACTCTGTGAGCTATGCCGCGCTTCCCAGACCATGTGATGGTGCCCCAGGGCTGCGGCCGAGCCAGATCCCGACGCAGATCCCCCTCGGGCCTCAGTCCACAGTCCGCGCTGCAGGGACCCAGGCTGCTCCCTCTCGCTTCCCTGGGCAGGAGAGCCCAGAGACCCACGCCTACCCCAGCCTGCACCCAGCCCTGCAGACGGAGCCCCAGGCACTTGGGAGTAGAGTCACCTCCCCGCCACGGTCTCCGGGGAGGGGCTGGTCTTGGCCATTTGTGTTCCTGCTTAAGGCCCAGGGGTGCCCGAGGCATCTCCCTGCTTTGCTGACTCCTCGTGTGGGAAGCTGCACTCGGCTCAGACCCTGCGTCTACTGCCTTTGAGCCTAGTGTGTCACCTCTGCGAGCTCCTCTGCCCACCTGTGAGACAGGTGAGGTGACCTCAGGCCCCGGGAGATGAGCGTCAGAGCCTTGAGGCCGGGCCCAGCTGCCAGCCCCCCTCCCTCCCTCCCCCTCCTCCTCCCTCTCCCTCCCCCCTTCCTCTCCCTCCCCCTGCTTCGCCTCCCCCTCCTCCCCCTCCTTCCCCTCCCCCTCCTCCCCCTCCTTCCCCTCCCCGTCTGCTCCCTCCCCGTCCTCCTCCTCTGCCTTCCCCTCCTTTCCCACCCCTTCTACTCCCTCTCCCTCCTCCTTTTCCCTCTCCTCCCCCTCCTCCTCCTTCCTCCCCCTCCCCTCCCCCTCCTCCTCCCTCTCCCTCCCCCCTTCCTCTCCCTCCCCCTGCTTCGCCTCCCCCTCCTCCCCCTCCTTCCCCTCCCCGTCCGCTCCCTCCCCGTCCTCCTCCTCTGCCTTCCCCTCCTTTCCCACCCCTTCTACTCCCTCTCCCTCCTCCTTTTCCCTCTCCTCCCCCTCCTCCTCCTTCCTCCCCCTTTCTCCCCCTCCCCTCCCCCTCCCCCTCTGGCTCCTCTCCCCTCCTTCCCCCTCCTTCCCCCGCCTTCCCCCGCCTTCCCCCTCCTTCCCCCTCCTTCCCCCTCCTTCCCCCTCCTTCCCCCTCCTTCCCCCTCCTATCCATGGGAATCACTTCAGTCCACAGCAGGTGACAGTGAGCCGCAGGCCTTCCTGGCTGGCACTCTTGAAAATGCCAAGTGCTTGCTTCCTGGAGTTTCATCAGCCCCTTGTTTTTTCAGTGTCAATGTCAGCGACTCTTTTACTGGAACGAGAGGTGACCGTATTCACGGCTGCCTCGGCCTGATGTCCTCCTCAAAGCCCCCAGCATCCTACATGGATTAAGAGTGGGCCGTGGGGCTCAGCATTTCATGCTTATTCCCGTGTCACTGTGCTGACACAGGGACCAGCCCACCTGTTAACAGAGGGTCACTCAGAGGCCCCGGGCGGCCGGGTGTGACCAAAAGGCAGAGCCGTCCGTCCACGCAGCTCTCAAGCGAGGGTTTACACGCCTCCGTCTCCAGGGGCTGCCCCTCTGCCCAGGGAGCCGCGTCGTCTTTCTGCCCTCGCTGTCCCCCTTCGGACACATGCTTCCGTTTGGCTGGGAGCCCTGTGTCTCTGGGTGCTGGGCTGGAGGGGTGGACATTTGTGGCCAGCTGCCCGGCGCCGGGGCCCCTGGTGACCCCTACCCGGCGTCCATCTGAGCTTCCCGCCCTGGGCGGCTACGGACGTGCCGAAGCAGGCGGCGAGGGTGGTTAGTGGCTGGCAACCCACGGTCCCCACTTCCCGCTTCCTGCATGGACGCCAGCCGCCGGGGGCCGTGGGTCGTGCTCGCCACTCCTGCCCGGCTGGAGAGGCAGGGCCAGAGGGTCTCTGGGCGCCAGGCCTGGCCTGGCCTGGAGCAGGGACTCAGTGCTCTGCGGGCTGCGGGGGGATCTCTGGGTCCCAGCTCCCTTCTCTGTGAAGACAGAGGCAGCTCCCTGACACCGCTTTAACACAAGCTTGTCACGGCCAGCCTTCAAAGTGTCGGCCTTGGGACAGCTGCCCCTCTGTCTGCACCCTGACTGCAAGGGGTGGGGGGACGTGCAGGCATGCATTCTGCCCTTGTCCACGTGGTTCCCTCGCTCCCTCTCTCCCAGGAGAAGGTGTGCTTCTGGCCACACCAGATGGAACTGGGAACTGGTCTGGATCCGCTCCCCTCTTGTCGAAACGCCACTTAACACGGAGCGGCGGCTGGCATCCAGAACCACAGGCGTGTGGCTTCGGCCTCTCGCTTCGTTCCTGGCACTTGTTGTATTTCTCCACGACGTACTTACACTCTCCCCCAGTGGGAAATGCAGCGGCTACTCTTTGGGGACACAGGGCAGTAGAAGGAATGTTTACGTAGTTTATAAAGCCCGGAAGAAGCTTCTTCCCTGCCCGTGACCCGAGGAAGCTCAGACAGGTGATTAGCACAGGGCGGCCCCCCCTGGCCTGGGTGCTCTCAGCACGCAGCATCGTGAGGCCGGCCGGCCGATGGGTGTTGAGCGTTGCAGGTGTTGATTACAAATGCCTTTCCCTCATCGGTCGCCTCGACACGGATGGGCGGGGTCACCAGCTGTCCGGTGGAAGCTGGGGTTCGTTTCCGGCCATGGAAGCAGGTGCTGTGGCCCAGGCCCCCTGGGCGGCTTGCACGGTTGAAGCAGAAACCTGCGGGTGTCCGGCCCGCCTTTACGCGCCGCTGGGAAGGGCAGGCTCCCCCAGCCGACACGTGTGGGTGGCGGGGACGTCCATAGGCCGCCCTCGACCTTGAGGGGGTCCTCACCGGGGCCTGGTCCTCTCTAGGTTGGAGTAAAACGTCTCACCCGTCAGAGGCTCCTGAGGACAACGACGGCTGGTCCAGTGCCGAGGAGCTGATCAACTCCTCGGACGCAGAGGAGGAAGGCAGAGTGGGCCTCAGGAAGCTGGTAACCTTGGCTCCCGCCTTGTCAGCTGCACTGCTGGTCCCGGGGGGCAGGGTGCCAGCGGTGCAGCTCGGGGCCGTGCCTCCTAGGGCTTAGGGAGGGACCTTCAGGTGCAGGGCCCCATGGCTGTGTGCCCGCCCTCCTGTAGTTCTCACCAGACCACCTCATGGGGGACAGTGCACACCTCTGACCTGCCCCTCAGGGGAGCTTTCTTAAAGCTGCGTGTGTACCGCCATCTGTTTCAGAGAATCTCACTGTACGGTACGGATTTGCTTTCTAAACAAAGTCCTGTTTTAGCACGAGCAGCAGAGGAAAACTATTTACATATTAAGTCATCAGTCAGGACGGTAGCAACAGTTATTTGCTGCCCGCTCAGTGCTGCCCTGGTCCACACCTGGTTTATTGCAGCAAGCAAAGCACCCCAGAGTTGGAGGGGTAGACACAGGTAAATGGAGGAGAGCGGAGGGAGAGTCTCGGGTGGCCAGGGCGGCCTTTCCCGAGGAGGCCTGAGGGTGAGAAGAGCCGGCCAGGGCGTTGGGGGACCAGCGGGGGAAACCTAGGCTGGCGGGCAGGGAGGCCGGGCAGGCCTTGTGGGTTTGCATTCCGCTCTTGGTGTAGCAGGAGGGTGTGAGGTGCTGCTCGGGGCCAGTCGGGGCCCCGACAGGGTGTCCAGAGAGGGTGCAGCTGCTCCCGTGAGGATAACGAACACTGGCCTGGCTCTCCCTGCTCCCAAGCCTGGTGGCGCGTGACCCCTGCACAGTTCAGGGGCTCCCAGTCGTGTGTCTCGCTGCTCGTGAGGCTGGAGCCCCACAGTCCAGCAGAACGGCCTCCCCTTCTCAGAGTCCGCATGGCGCAGCAGCTCTGTCCACAGGTGTGCCGAGCACCTGCTGTGTCAGGCACTGAGGGCAAACGGGGCAAGGCGGACAAGAATCCCCCCTCTCCTGGGGAGAAAGGCTAGGAAAAGGCAGAGGACGTACGGTGAGGGCAGAGGCGCGGCCCAGGAAGAGGCAACAGCAGGTGCAAAGGCCCTGGGGCCGCAGGAGCTGGGTGTGGTGGGAGCACTGGGGTGCAGCCAAGGGCACTGCACAGGCTGCTCAGGTTTAGTGGCCGCCACGTGAGACCCAGCGTCTCCCTGGACTAGGAGACCTTCCCAATGTAAGGCCATAGCCCCACCGGAAGCTCTGCGAATGGCAAGGCTCTCGTCCTTGCCGGGACGCTGGGCACCGGCAGATGCGTGCCATGTGTGCCATGTGCCCTGCCGTCCCCTCCCCAGGTCCCCGGGAAGTACACCGTCACGGGGCTGCACGAGAAGGGGGGTCCCGACGCGCTGGTCCTGAGGAGCGGGGACGAGGTGGAGCTGGTGCAGGAGGGCAACGAGGGCCTCTGGTAAGACCGCCCGCGCGCCCCCGCGGAGCCCGCGCGCGCTGCCGCAGCCTGACCGCGCCCCTTGCAGGTTCGTGCGGAACCTGAGCTCCGGCGGCGAGGGCTGGCTGCCAGCCCGCAACCTGTCCTCGCTCCTCGGCCAGCGCGGCGCCCCCGGGTGCCTGAGCAGCCCAGGTACGGCCCCCTGAGCAGCGCAGGCACTGCGGCGGAGGCGGGGCCGGGGCCGGGGCCGGGGGCGGGGCCAGGACGCGCGGCAGCCGCTCGCCTGCTTGTCCGCAGAGTCCAGCGCGGGGTCCGCCCTGCTGAGCGCGTCGTCCAGCTGCAGCGAGAGCTGCGCGGCCGCCCTCGCGGACCTGCAGGGGTAGCGCCGCGGCCACCCCGCCTGCGGCCCTGGGAGCTGGCCTCTGCTCGGGCCGGCGCGGCGTGGGGAGGGGCCGGCACCCACGGAACTGCCCACGGAACCCCGGCGCCGCCGCGGCCCCAGACGAAGGTTCGGGAAGAGTCCGCCCTGCGGCCTCGGCGCCAGGACCGCGCCCCACGGCGCAGGAAGAGCGCGGCACCGCGGCTTCCTCGGGGAGTCGGACGGACGGGGCTGCCGACGACAGACCTCCGGTGCAGAAGGGCTCCCGGGACTCCCCTTCGGCCTCGGCCGCAGCCGCTCCACTTTGGTTTCCGACGTTTCTGGTCCGGTGCTTTCTGCAGGAACACGCGTTCTGTGGCGCTGCTTCCAAAAGAAGTGACCGATTCACTGACCCAGCGGCTTGGGACGGGGGCAGGAGGCTAGTTTGTCTTCTACACATTTTTTTTTTAAAGCAAGGATTAATTCTACGGCCATCTTTTTGGTGATACTTTGGCCTCTGATCTTTACCAAGAATCACTGTGTTTACGTGGAATGACAATTTGATACTGTATTTGATATAAAACTATTTTTTGTTACTGGGGTTTACATGGCGCTGAATGATTTGGGGGACACGCTCTCGTGGAAACTGATGGCCCACCTGGTCACAGGTGAGTGGAAGGACGTCCCTCGGTAGAATCAGGCAGCGTTTCTACAAACACAGGCAGTTAGAAACCAAGGAAATTCCTTCGCCTGTGTAGGTTAATTTTCAAAGGAAAATGTAAACTATAATTTAAAATATTAACCTTCTTTTCTACAGAAAAAAAAAAGGGGGACTCGATTTTTTAACACACTTCAATGAATTAGGGTATTTTTATTGTTTTTAAAGACTATGTAAAGATGCAGTTTTTGCAGGTGTCATGTGAACTGATGCTGTCACAGGAGCCCAGGGAAAACATGAGCTCCCGGCCCCCCGCCTCCCCCTGCCTTGCATGTCCTGTGTGGAACTGTCCTGAGCACAGGAGCAGAGTTTATCTTATTCAAATCAAGGCAGAACTGGAAAGAAAACTCTTCTGTTTTACTGTTGTGTTTCAGAAACAAATTCTGTTCCTTGGAAACGCTTCTTTCTGTGTCTGATTGGGGCAGATATTTTTATATGTGTGTATATATGTCGATGTGTGTACATACGTCCCCACTGTGAGGGGTGTATTTATAGCCTCCAAGCTGCTGGTGATGTGTCACTTTACAGCCCCCCCTGAGCCCCAGGCCCCTGCAGCCCAGCCCACGGGCTCCCCGTCCTTGTGCAGGGCCAGACCTCTCTGGAGTGTGTAGTAGACGGCGTACAAGCGTGGCAGCTTTTCTCCTGGTGTATAAGTTATTTGGAAAATGATGCTTCACATAATTTACTGAATATATTGATTGTTCAGGCACCATTCCTGCCATCCCAGCCTGGGATTGTCCACCATTTTTGTGATCTCTTCCTCATAAAAGCACTTTAAAATCTCATGCTTCAGTCACTGTTCCTTTTTTTTTTTTTTTAAACACTACTGATGTAAGTGAAATTTAAAAATCCGAGTTCTTTATCGTATGGCTGGTGTTTGAATAAACATCAGCACTTCTTGCTGTCGGCCTTGCTCTGTAAAGGCACAGGATCTGAAACTGGGTGGTAATGTTAGGCTCGCCCTCACTGGAACGCCCCCCACCCCCAGATGCCAGTGTGGGCCGGAGGGGCCCAGGGTGAGTGGGGCCTCCTGATCCCTGAGCCCTCGACCCCAGCGCCCATGTCCCCCATCCCCCTCCCCCCTCTGTCAGGGGTTCTCCTGCAGGAATAAGATAGGGTGAACTCTACCTGTGCTCGGCCACCTGGGAGAAATAGCACGTGTCAGTGGGCATAGTGGCTCCTCAAAGCCAGGTCCCCACTGGCCTGCAGTGTCCCCTCCACCTCTGCGGGGACCCTGTCACCCTGGACCTGAGGGCCTCTGTTCCTCGCATTGCCCTAATTCATGCTGATGCCCTGTGCCTGGCAGGTCATTTGTCTGTGGAAACCTGGTTCAATGGTGATGCTTTGAGAAGCCCTAGAAGGAGCAGAGTTTTTTCCTCACCCCCGAGCCTTGTCCCCACTGGGCCTGTGGTCAGGATGCCCCTCACGCGGCTCCAAACACAGGTGCAGCTCCGCTCCATTCGAGGGAAGCCAGGGGCACCGGCCTGCGAGCATCACCCTAGGATCCCTGTCCGCCCGGACCCCAGAAGGTGATCCTGCTTGGATACAGGTTCGCTGCAGGTGCAGTTGGTTAAGATGGGGTCATGGTGGCCCCTAGTCCAATAACTGGTGTCCTTATAAGGAGCAGGAAATTTGGACACACACACACACCAGGCGGGAGCAGCCATGTGTCAGCCGAGGCAGAATCTGGAGGGCTGGCTCAGCATGGCAGGGGTACCAAGGGCCACCAGAGCCCCAGGAGCTGGAAGAGGCCAGAAGGACCCTCCCCCAGAGCCTCTGGAGGGAGCGCGGCCCTGGGACACCTGCCGTCAGACCTGGGACTGGATAGATTCCCGTCGCTGGAGCCCCTGGGGGCGGTGCTGGGTCAGGCGGCTGGAGAGGAGCCCTAGGAGTCAGTGACCAGTGACCGCGCTGCACTTGGTCTGAGAAGGTGGGCAGCCCTGGGGCTGAAGGAAGCCCCGGGCAGTGGCCGCACCCAGCAGGGGTGGCAGGTGGCGCTTCTGGAGCCCTCGCACGACAGTGCACACCCCCAGGCTCTTGGCAGGACGAGCAGCCCCGCTGCCCCGCAAAGAAAGTGAGGCTCAAAGGAATGAGCCCTTTCCTCCCCAAGCTGGGAGGAGACGGACCCTGACGGGACCCTGCCAGGTGGTCTGACTCCAGAGCTGCTGCACCCACTGGGCCCAGGCGTCGCCATGAAGGGCTGTGAGAGTCCCTCCCCTCCACCTCCTCTCCCCCTCCTCTCCCCCTCCTCTCCCCCTCCCCCTCCCCTCCCCTCCCCCTCCTCTCTCCCTCCCCCTCCCCTCCCCCTCCCCCTCCCCTCCCCCTCCCCCTCCTCTCCCCCTCCTCTCCCCCTCCTCTCCCCCTCCTCTCCCCCTCCTCTCCCCCTCCTCTCCCCCTCCCCCTCCTCTCCCCCTCCCCCCTTCACAAATAAATTCCTGTGTAACTGAATTCCTAAACAATTGTTGACAGTAACAAACAGAAATTCCAGAGGTGATAAGTAAAATGTCCTCTAAGGACTGCCTTCCATCTGGGGAGGGAGTAGTGCCGGACCCGCCTGGAACAGCTGGGTCTCCTTGCTCCCCCTCTGAAGATAAATGCGCAGAGCTGGTGTCCCCAGCCTCCACCCGTTTATGGAGAGGAGGCTACTTCTAGAGGAGGCTGGATGCCTGACTGAGCCTTGCAGGGTGACCGCCAGCCCAACGGGCCCAGGACAGTCCCAGTTAAGTCTGGAAAGTCCAGCGTCCTGAGAAACCCTGTTGTGCCTGGCAGCCAGGATAGCTGGTCACCCCAGCTGGTGGCCTGGGCCCAGGAGGGCATGAGGGACAAGACCCGTGCCCCCCAGGGCTGAGACAGGGGCAGGGGCTCTGCTGGGGGCGCGCACCCCTCCCCCTCGCGCTCCCAGAGGGGGCCCTTCGGCTGAGAAACCAGGCCTCCCCTGTGACAAAATATTCACATTCACGCCCCAAATCTGCTCCCCTTTCCCAGTATCATCACTGCGGGGGACGGCTCTCCACCCGCAGTTTAGTTCTGTTTCCCAGCTTGCCGTCCTAGGTCCTCGGGCTGCAGACTTCTGAGCCGCATTTGAGCTGCACACGCCAGACATGCATCCTGACGCCCGTGTCTCATCTCGGACAAGGAGCCCGATTCCCCAGGCCCGTGCCCTGGGGCAGCCCGGCTGTCCCGTCAGCAGGCACTAGGCGGGCGACCGCATGCCCGTGTGCTTGGGAGGCGAGGCCTCCCTCCCCCACCCTCTCCGGCTCTTGGAGAACTTTGCCCGCCTCCCCACCTGGAAAGTCAACAGACTAAGCGACCCAGGGCCTCGCCATGGTTCCTCGGCTCCGGGGGTTGGCCCTCCTCTGCCTTCTGCTTGGCCTGCGGGGGTCCCTGGTGGCAGGTACGCGGGGGAGGTTTCCCCATTCACCCAGCGGAAGGGCAGCCGACCCCCAAAGCTGGCCCACGTGCTGGGCGCTCCTGTTTGCTGGCAGCTCCGCTCTGCTCTGCTTTCCTTCCGAACGGCAAACGGTGCCCAGGGCCTCGCCCAGCGTTTGGAGGAAAGGCTTCGGGGAATTATTTTCCAGACTTTTGGGAGCCGTGGCGTTCCCCGGCCACAGTGGGCGCCCCCCGCCTGCCGCCAACACCCCCCCACCCCCTGGCACAGGACCTGGGGCTCAGAGGTGCCTCTCTCACTCTGCTCTCTCGGCCTCTCGGTGGGGGGCTGGCGCGAGGGACGGTGTGGGGACGCTGGACCGTGATGATCTGCCACCACGCCTGTGACCCCTGCACCCCGCCCTCGCAGACTCTGGGAGGCCTGAGCCGGTAACACGGGGACAGCTCTGTGAGCTGTCATCGTGACTCTCCAGCACCGAGGGGCCAAGGTGGGAATCAGGCACCGACACTGTCCCGTAAAGTCCGGTTCACGTCGTCCCTCAGATCCCACGGCCAGACTCTGGGGTCCGAGTGGCAGAGCTGGTGCCGCCATGGTCCTTCCTGCTTGTCTTCTTTTTTCACTTAATATCGCACCTTCTTAAGCATCATGGGGCACCATCACCTAGTGTTTCAGATTATTTGTCTCCAGCTTTCCTGATGGCTGGGTCTCCGTGCAGGTCTCAGAGCATTTCCTCGGGATAAACTCCTAGAAGTGAAGGGACCAGGTCAAGGGTGTGAAAGTGTCACGATGACCTACTGAGCACGTTGCCTTCCTCCTGCACACAAAGCTTGTGCAGTGCTGCCCGCTGGCAGCAGCGAGAACGCGCTCCCATTGCACTCCGCCAGGCCTGTGGACAGGAGCCCTCTGACTCCCATTACCTAGCGGAAGGGTGGGGTGGGGGGACAGGAGGGTGTGCGCCCCCCGGGCGTCCAGCGTCTCACGGCCCGCCCTCCAGTCTTTGTCTCCCAGGAGCAAGCCCACAGCGTCCTGCACCGGCCCCGGCGCGCCAACTGGTTGCTGGAGGAACTGTGGCCGGGATCCCTGGAGCGCGAGTGCAGGGAGGAGCTCTGCTCCCTCGAGGAGGCCCGGGAGATCTTCCAGAGCGAGGAGAGGACGGTGAGCTCGCCTGGGGCCAGCGGCGTGCGGCGGCCACCCCGTGGTTGTGAGGCCTGCTTGGATTCTCACGACAACCCTGCAAGTTTTACTTCATTAGCCAGAAGATTCCTCGGGAATCCCTTTTACTGACGGGGCCTCTGCGGTCGGCAGAGCGCCCGTGCGTCCCTTTCCCACCTTCTCCTGCTCAGCGGGTGACTGGACAGTCGACGCAGCATCTGAGGAGGAACTGGGGGCTCAGGGAGCGGGGGTGTCTTGTCCGCATTCACAGCTCAGACGTGGCAGAGCTAAAGCCTGGGGATCCTGACTTGGGAGAGGAAATCTGTGACCTCTGGTGGCCTTAGCGATGGCGGGTGGATATTAGGGAAAAACTTGCTTCCCCTGGATGCACCCACCTCGTCTCCAGAGGAAAAAGTCTGGCTTTCAGAGCCCATCACGAGGGCCAGGTCAGAAGCCCCCCAGCCCGCCCCAGCCCGCCAGCTCCTTCCGCGGGGACCATAAGCATTGCCTCTGGTGCACGCCTGTGTCACGCACCTTCCTCTTTGCTCCCTCAGAATCAGTTCTGGATTTCTTACAACGGTGAGTATGTGCCCGGCCGACTTGATCTACCCGCCAGCCCCCCTCTCGGCATCCTGACACTGACTTGCTCGCAGACGGGGACCAGTGCGCCTCCAGGCCCTGCCAGAACGGGGGCTCCTGCGAGGACCAGCTCCAGTCCTACCTCTGCTTCTGCCTGGATGGCTTCGAGGGCCGGAACTGTGAGACGAGTGAGGAGGCCCGGGGCCCCCGGGGGGGCTGCTGAGCACGGCCTGGGGGGAGGTTGGCCTCGGTGACCTTGAAGGGCCTCCACCTGAGAGTCTCGGATCTAGGGTTCTAAGGTGCTAATTCTTCCACTTTTGATGCCCTGTCCCCTTCTGGGCTCCCGGCACTGGGAAATTCTGATGCACCCGGAGGGGCCCAGGGAATCACTGCGTCTCCACCAGCTCCACACATCCCAGTGGCGAGGTGGTCAGGGAAGCTCGGCCTTCCCTACTTGCTGTTACAAGGGTCGGCCCAGTACTACAGTATCACACAGCTCAGGGCTCCCCAGACCACCCTCAGCTTCAGTCATCTGCTAGAAGGTCAGCATGCTCTGAAGGCCGACACAGGCACGGTTACAGTTATCACACGGAAAGGATATGGGTTCAAACAGCCGAGGGGCCAGGTGTGAGCTCCCAGCGTCTTCTTCCCGGGAGCCCTGTGGATGGTGTTCTGTTCTCCGAGACCATGTGGGACAGAACTTACAGAGACTCACCCGCCAGGGACGCGCCCACAAGCCCCGGGGTCCTGAGGTCCCACTGGGGCTCAGGCACAAGGATGTGGCTGACCCCCGTGTCCAGCCCGTCCAGGGGTCACGCTGACGCCAGGTGGCCCCAGGCCCCCAGGAAAACAACACTCTTATCAGGCAGATCAAATTAAAGTGGACGACTTCATCAGAGGGGGGCAGTCACTTCCCGGGATCCCTCCCCACCTGTGAACATTCTGATGCCACCTAGCTCGTCTCAAAGGACCACGGTCAGAGAGGGAGGAGGCTCCCCACCGGTCACCCGGGGCTTGGGTGCTCAGCGGTCCTGGTGTGAATTCGCCTCCAGGACAGGCCTTCCCGCTGGTGGCCCTGGACTTGCAGAGCGAGCCAACCACGTGTCCACAACAAAGTTCCCTTTTCCAGAGGCAGGTTGAGCCAGCGGCCCGCCCGGGCGGCTCCCTGGGGCACCAGGCCCCGGCTGCAGACCAGCCTCCTGGCTCTGGCTGCTCGCGGGCAGGCCTCCGATTGAGTCGGACTCGTCCACTGTCCCCAAGGGCCTCTGCTTTCCCCAGCCTGGGAGGGGTGACGGTGTGGAGGCCACAGCATGCTGGCCCCGCATCCCCACTGGCGAAGCTGCTCACACGTGGGACCCCGCCCCAAACTCCAGGTCTTGCCCTTCTGGGTCAGTCTGCAGAGCAGGCTGGTGCCAGGCTGTCCCTGGAGCCGGAAGCTGGGTGCCACCTTCGTGCAGAACACGGCCCCTGACCCAGGGAGGGGTGGCCCCCGGGCTGGCTTGCCCTGACCGGGGCCCCCTGTCGGCCATGCCCTCCGCCCTCAGACAAGAAGAGCCAGCTGATCTGCCCGAATGACAACGGCGGCTGTGAGCAGTTCTGCAGGGATGACGCGGAGGCTGGGCGCACCTGCTGGTGCCACGAGGGCTACGCGCTCCAGGCGGATGGGGTGTCCTGCACGCCCACAGGTAACAGGCCCTCGGGGACCAGGTCCAGGGCTGCGTGGTTTCATTTCCGATGAGCATTGTCCTGACACACGTCCCCCCGTTGGCTACAAGATGGGGGCTGGGGGAAGCATAGCATCACTGAGCGTCTACCAGGCGCTGCCGGCGCGCTCTGCGAGGCCGAGGGGAAGCTGGGGTGGAGGCGGCCGCCCCCACCCCCACCCCCAGAGCAGGGAGGGGCCCCGGTGGGCAGGGCGGAGCCCCGGAGAGGGGGCAGGTGCAGAAGGCGGGGCTCGCTGCCCACGCCCACTCCCTGCGCCGGGCTCAGCACCACACCCAGTGTCTGTACTGACTGCAGCACGATTCTGGATTCCAAGTCTCTTCAACGGCAAGCACTTTTGGGAAAATGGAAAACGTCTCCAACCCAGCCTAAAGGCAATGGGGCTGCAGCTCCCAAAGCTGACCCCACCCCCAGCCCCGCGTCTCTCCAGAGGTGGATGTACCCAGCCTTGTCTAGGAAGCCTGAAATTCAGCTGCCGCCCCTAAAGGCTTTCTTTTCTGGCCTGGGGCTTTCTTGGAGGATGGAAAACTTAGAGCCAGGTCAGAAGAGCGGATTGTCTGAGATGCCGGTCACCTTACACAGCTTATGCTTTACACCTTCAGTGACTTCAAGTTGCACGTCTTCCCCCCTTGGAAAATGAGCGGGACCCAGTCTCCAGGACCCTGGGCCATCTGCTTCCCCGGCAGCTCCCGCAAGGGCCTGCCGCAGCCCCGGGCAGGACCAGAGGCGCAGCTGCCCGTCCGCAGGGCCCCTATGGCCTTTCTCACCAGCACCTCACACATCCCCACGTCTTGCTGGATTTGTTTTACACAGTTGAATATCCGTGCGGAAAAATGCCTGTTCTGGAAAAAAGAAACGACAGCAACCCCCAAGGCCGAATCGTGGGTGGTCACGTCTGCCCCAAAGGAGAGTGTCCCTGGCAGGTAAGGCTCCAGGAGCATTGGGTCGAACTTAGGTGACGATCCCGGGCATGCACAGAGGAGTCCAGCCCCGGCACGCCCACTGTCCGGCCAGCATCCACCAGTTTTCCACTCCCTTAGCCGGACGGAAGCGGCCTGTAAAGCAGCCCCCATCCGGGGTGCACGGGAAAGGGGAGCCCCCAAGGCAGCCACGACGGGAACGCGAGCTGCCAGCGTCTGCTGTGCCCTTGGCAGGCCATGCTGAAGCTGAATGGCGCGCTGCTGTGCGGGGGCTCCCTGCTCGACGCCGTCTGGGTGGTCTCCGCAGCCCACTGTTTCGACAGACTCAGAAGCTGCAGGAACCTGACGGTGCTGCTGGGTAGGTTGCGTGGCGCCTCCTTCTGCCGGGAGACGGTCCTTGAATGATAACCACGGGGCTAAGATTCGGGGCTTCCAGGACCAGTGACCTTCCCCACAAAGAGAAGTGGCAGCGTCTGGGCAGACCCCATACCCACAGCGCCACTGTGGCCACCCACCTCAGCCTCTTTGCCACCCAGATGCGGCCCTGGGGTGACGCTGCTCCCGCCAAGGTCCCCGAGGGGGTGCCCCACCCAAGGCTGCGCTGCCCGGTGGGTTTAGGGGACGACGAGGACCCCAGGAGGGCCAGGCCCCATCTGGAAGAACCAGGGGAACCGGGGCACCCTCTCCTCACCCAGCCACGGCTGCCCGCCCGACCCCCTCACCTGCCTCCAGCACCTCGGGGCCAGATCCGCCCCGACTCACGCCCACGCTGACCCCCCGGCAGCCCCAGGAGGCTGCTCGCCCACCGGGGGTGGGGGACGCGGGGCCCCTCCTGCCCGAAAGGAGCCCCTGGCCCAGGAGGCGAGGCGGGGAGTGAGTGGACGGTCCCCCCCCGCAGGCGAGCACGACCTCAGCCAGGATGAGGGTGACGAGCAGGCGCGGCAAGTGGCTCAGGTCATCATCCCCGACAAGTACGTCCGGGGCAAGACGGACCACGACCTGGCCCTGCTCCGCCTGGCGCGGCCCGTGGCCCTCGGCGACCACGTGGCGCCCCTCTGCCTGCCCGAGCCGGCCTTCGCCGAGGGGACGCTGGCCTTCGTGCGCTTCTCGGCCGTCAGCGGCTGGGGCCAGCTCCTGGAGCGCGGCGCCACGGCCCGCCGGCTCATGGCCGTGCACGTGCCCCGGCTCCTGACCCAGGACTGCCGGCAGCAGTCGCGCCGGAGGCCCGGCGGCCCCGTCGTCACCGACAACATGTTCTGCGCCGGCTACACGGATGGCAGCAAGGACGCCTGCAAGGGGGACAGCGGGGGCCCACACGCCACCCACTTCCAGGGCACCTGGTACCTGACAGGCATCGTCAGCTGGGGCGAGGGCTGCGCGGCCGCCGGCCACTTCGGCGTCTACACCCGGGTCTCCCAGTACACGGCCTGGCTCCGCCGGCTCATGGGCTCCCCACCGCCCTCGGGGGGCCTCGTCCGGGCCCCGCTGCTGCCCTAGCGCCCGCCCCGCAAATAAAGCCGCCGTGTGTGCCCGGTCTTCCCGCGCCAAAGCCGGAAATTCTCCTGTGGTTCTTGGGGCAGGGGAGGGGGAAGCGGAAACAGAGACACAGAGACACAGAGAGGGAGACAGGGAGACTGACAGACAGAGAGAGACTGAGGGATGGAGAGACAGAGAGCAACCTGAGGGAGATTCTGAGGAGCTGGAGAGGAAGAGAGACTGAGCTTCAAAGAGGCAGATGGAGAGGGGAGGGGGACAGAAGGTGACACACCAGGCAGAGCACGTGGGGACTGGGCGCGCCGGGCCGGCAGCAGAGGCGTGAGTGTCCACCCCCGGTGACGTGTCCATCCGTGGTGACGGTGCCGCGTCCCCACACGTTCGTCTCTCACTCAAGCGTTTCATCTTCATTGCAGAAAAACTGTTAGCATCCGCCACTCACTGTGCTGAATATCCTTCCAGATCTTTTCTTTTTATAAATTTATTTATTTTTGGCCGCGTTGGGTCTTCGTTGCTGCGCATGGGCTTCCTCTAGTTGCGGCGAGCAGGGTCTACTCTTTGTTGCGGTGCGCGGGCTTCTCACCGCGGTGGCTTCTCTTGTTGTGGAGCACGGGCTCTAGGTGCATGGGCTTCAGTAGTTGCGGCACGCCGGCTCAGCAGTTGTGGCTCACAGGCTCTAGAGCGCAGGCTCAGTAGTTGTGGCGCACGGGCTTAGTTGCTCCGCGGCATGCGGGATCTTCCTGGACCAGGGCTCGAACCCGTGTCCCCTGCCTTGGCAGGCGGATTCTTAACCATTGCGCCACCAGGGAAGCCCCCAGATCTTTTCTAAGTGTGAGAACTTTACCGTAACACGCGGCCTCATGCTCTGCACACCTGCTCCCCCACGGACAGCAAGCAGCCGAGCCTCCTCCAAGCCCCTGGTGGCTGCCTGCCCTCCCTGAATTGTCCAGAGGCATTTCACGGAGACCCTCGTGTTTATCTTTGAGCAGGTCTCCTTCACAATCACCATCTTTGCTGAAATGAACCTTGCATGAAGCTGTTTCCAAACGCAACAGCTCTCATGGATTTGGAGGCTATAGTCCCCAACCCTGAGGACTGGGTGTCTCTTCCAGCCGAGGCCCCAGCAGATGACACCTGCCTGGGGACCAGCAGGGATGCTCCAAAAAATGCAGGTTCCCAGGTCCTGCCCAGCTCAGTGGGATGGGGGTGAGGCCCCTTGACCTACCTTATCATCGAGTCCCTCAGGTGATGGGCACACAGGCCTCAGGTTGGGAAGAATGAGGAACCAGGGACCAGGGAGGGGAATGCCTGACCCCACCTGAACCCGGCCAGGTGGGCAAGGCCACCCCGGCGGGCGCCCACCTCCCTCAGGACTCGCCCATCCCGGCCTGGGACGCCGTGCTTAAAGTGCCAGACGTGCTCTGGCGGACAGCCCAGCCTGTTGAGTAACCAGGACTTCGCAAGCCTGGCCACGTGTTTGGGAATAAAGGTTCCCCGGGGCCTGCCCACTCCACTATGCATCACCCACGGCCCCTTAAAACCGCAGGGCTGAGTTGTTGGAACAGAGGCCGCCTGGCCAAAGAGACCGTCCGACCCGCAGGCCTCACGTGCTCACCGTCTGAGCCTTCACAGAAACGCTTTGCTGCCCCATGAGGTGGTGGTTTCTAGGGTTCTCGCCAGGCACACGTCGAGAGCTCCGACCTTGGGCCAGACCTCCTGGGGTGGCTCTGGCTCTGGCCCCCTCAGCCACACCACCAACCCTCTCCGCTCCTCGTTTCGTCAACAAGATGGGGCCCGCTGCCATGCTTGTCATGAGGATGAAACCGGTGCAGGTAAAATAAGGCACTGGAGGACAGGCCACCTGGCCAAGGCCAGGAAAGCCGATCTGCAAACGTCCAGGTGCCCCCAGCTCACAGCTCAGGCTGCAGACACTCGAGAAATTCTGCAACCAAAATGCCCGAGGTCTCCGGAGGCCCTGAGCCTCTTGTTTCTTCCTGGAAATGAAAGCTGGCTGGACTCCTCTTCCTGGGAAGAAAAGGGGACGTGGGGTTCAAGGGGCCAAGCCAGGAGCCCACTCAGACCCACAGGGGTTCAGCAGGTCGTGGGCGGGCTGCTGGCTCTGCCCCGCTTTCCCCGGTCTCACTGCTGCGGTGGGCGCAGTGCCGGGCCACGCCGCAGGGCCTCACCCGCATGGACCATCTCCCCTCGCCAGGCGCGGGGAATCCAGTCTCGCCCCACACGCCCAGCAGGGCAGAGACAGGGCAGCACAGAGACCAGGCGAGTCAGGCCCAGGGACCAGCCTCTGCACATCACACTGACCACCCTGCGAAAGACCAACCTTGGTCTGGGCGCCCAGCAGGAGCGTTCTGGGACATCACCGACTCATTCAGTCCACTGGTGTTTACTGAGCACCTACTGTGTGCCAGACACCCCTCTCCGTGCTGGACACAGAGCAGCGAACAAGCCAAGCGACCAGGGTGTCATACGTGGGACGCGCCAGGTGTGCTCGGTGCGTGGAACACAGCACAACCCCCTCATCTCCAGCACAGGCGCTCACCCCACCGGCAGTTCCCAGGCCTCTTCCTCCAGAGCCCCGGTCAGCTGAGACGCTCGGGCCATGCCCCACACCTGCCACTCCAGGAGGGGAGGTTCCTGGCTGGCAGATCGGCCCAGGGCCCCGCGTGGTGCACACACCTCCCGCCCAGCGTGGGCAGAAAGCCCCGGGTCCTAACCCCGCGTCCACCACGCACGGCCATGGACTAACGCTCCACCTCTCTCTAAACCTGTTTTCTGTCCTAGAGAAAAGATGGGCAAATGATACTTGGCTTTTACCGTGGTTGTAAGAAGAAAAACAGAGCTAGACATAAACGTCTGAAAACTATAAAATGACGTTTTTTTCCTCTCTCAGAACAAAGTGCTCCTGTGCCCACAGCAGGCCCCCTTGGACACGGTTCCTGACAAGGACAAGGTTGGGCCAGGACCTCTCCACAGCCACACAGGCCAGGGTGACCATGCCCTCAGTGCGGTCACCTGCCCCTGACCTCCCCCCGCCTCCCCTGCCACCGGGCAGGCCCAGGCTCCAATCAGGAGGCTGTGATAAACAGGACACCCAGCCACCCTCCAGCCAGGGTGAGTGAACCTTGCCCCAGAGGCCTGTCACGGCGGGGACGGAGAGCTGTCCTCGGCCACACCATGGTGGGCCTGCTGTGCCTCGTCCTTCTCAGCGCCTCCCTGGCTGGCCTTCTGCTGCCGGGGGCAAGTGGTAAGTGACCCTCACCCTGCCGACTGCAGGGGTGGCCCTGGGGAGGAGGAGAGAGGGTGAGGGGTCAGGGCGATGCCCCTGAACTTCCACAGTGTGGAGAGTGGGTGCCCATCCCCTGTGGGAGGCTGGCACGAGAGCCTGGCTTGGTGGTTTCAGCCAAGCGTAGCTTAGGGCCAGGTGTGCCTCCCTGTGGGTCAGACAGCAGATCACAGATCACAAAGACAGACAGAAACACGGGCAGAGAAGGAGGGAGGGAGAGAGAGAGAGACAGAGACAGAGAGGGAGGGAGATGGAGGGCGGCAGTGGCAGGCAGAGACAGAGAGAAGCCCCCTTCCTCTGCCAGAGCAAACTGCGGGCACAGAGGCTAGGGGGTCACAGGCAGAGAGGAGCTTCCATGGCAGGGAAGAGGATGAGAGCCAGTGCCACCACCCTCAGGCTGGCCCCGCCAGGGGGCTCTAGGCTTTCTGGGACTCCAGACCTGTCCAAGAGAAGAAGCCAGAAAGGACAGAGCAGAGTGGAGGCAGCCCCGGGGGTCTGTCTGCATGTTTGCACTCTGGGTGATGTGGAAGTTCAGTGGCTCAGGCGCGTGGGAGAAGGAAAGAGTGAAAAGTGAGAAAGAAAAACAAACCGAACAGGAGTGGGGGGACCAGGTAGGGGAAGGAGGGAGGGGAGAAATGGGTGCGTGGCTTGTATTTCAAAGCAAGCGCTCCCTGGTGGAGCGGATGTCTGAAGTAATGGGGGACGGGCCCTCACAGAACAAATGTGGGCCTGGCCTTGCTGGGAAAACACAGGTGTCACTACAAGAAATGGGGAATTTGGAAGGGAAAGTAATTTGAGGTAGGAGCGAGTGAACACTAGGAGTTCCATACACTCTTTAAAACAACTCTAAGAAGTAGGTATCTAATTCCCACTTGCCAATATTCAGTAGTAGGTGACCAAGATGCATTTGCCACTCAAGACAGTTTGACTCTGCAGTCCTGTTTTTTAGTTTCGGACATGGGGAGTCTGGAGTTCTGATGCGAGGGCCGAATCCATCGCCGTGAGAGCTGAAAACACAGCGCTCACGATGGAAGCTGGGACTAGAAATACCAACTTGGAGAGTCGTCTTCCTTATGGTGAGACTCTCAATTCCCCAGCAGAAAAGAGGCAGAGAGCAGGGCAGAGCGCCAAGAAAAGGACCTGAGGGCCTCCCACAGCACAGTGAGAAGGGGAAGAGGAGTGGGTGAGACCGGGAAGACCCGGCAGCTCGGCAGGGAGTACTGAGGGGTGAGGGGAGAGATCCCTGAGGGGGGAGATCTCTGAGCCAGGACACTAACTGGCAGGTCAATTTAGTGGGGTTTTTTTTTTTTCTTTTTTTTTTTTAATGAAACAGGACAGAAACAAGTAGAAAATTTTGTAACAAGTACTATTTTGTAGAAAATAATAGTAAGCACTATTTCTTGAAACTTTTGTTTTACTCTTGTGTACGTGTGTCCTGGGACTTGAAACAAATCATACTTTTAACTGTAGATCGTGCAAAACCGTGTCACCTCCCCACCTAACGCAGAGCTGAGACCTTGAAGGCGGGGGGCGGGGGGCGGGGGGGGGAACAGCTGAGCCACAGAACGGAGTGGAGGGCCCGGGGAGGCAAGAGGGACCGAAGGGCGAGTTCCAGAAGGAGGGCTCGGGTCTCAGCACGAGGCCGGGTGTGCGCGTGTGGGGCGGGGCAGGTCAGTGGTGGGCGCGCGGGCCCTGGACAGGCGTCCGACCCATCACTCGCGGGGGCGAGGGTGGCCCGGGGACGCGACCCGCACGTGGGCGAGCACGTGACAGCCGCGTTCTCCACCCCAGTGTTCCTGCCCCGGGACCAGGCCCACGGCGTCCTGCAGAGGGTCCGCAGGGCCAACTCGTTTTTAGAGGAGATGAAGAAGGGAAACCTGGAGAGGGAGTGCCTAGAGGAGGCCTGTTCGTATGAGGAGGCCCGCGAGGTCTTCGAGGACACGGAGAAGACGGTAAGGGGCGGCGCGGCCAGGATGCACTTACAGGGCTGCGGGGGCTTCTGAAGCGCTGTCAGGTCCACCTTAAAACTCAAAATGTTTATCTAAGAACGCGCTGTCGGCCTCGGCCTGCACAAGGACCCCGAGCCCGGGCTCTTCGCCCAGACGCTCAGCCGCCGCCACACTCACCGACGGGTTCCGGTCCTGAGACCGCAGGGTGGGTCGGTGCGCAGGCGCAGGACGAACGCGGCCTCGAGGTCCCGCTCCGCACCTGCGCAGCAGCGGCAGCGGCGGCGGCGGCGGCGGCGGGAAAGCATCCGCCCCTCCCCCGGAAGAGGCGGGGCTTCCGATGCTGCCCCGGAAGTCGCTGAGGTCCGTTAGGCACCTCGCGTCGTGCTGTCGTCTGGCACCTTGCGTCAGGCCCTGGGGTGGCTTGGCTGCAGTGCAGGGGCCGAGGTGGAGGTGGACGGCCGCGAGCCAAAACTGAGCAACCGCGAGCTGAAGACGCCTGAAGACTGAGGAGAAAGTGGCGGAGGAGGCCAAGCAGGAGCCCACGAGAGACAGCCTGGCCGCAGACAGCGGACCTGTCCACACCTCGGACAGCGGGCCCGTCCACACCACGGGCCCGCAGTGGAGTGTCCAGCGGAGTCTGGGCGCTGGGGGGCCCGTGCCACACAGGCTCGTGTAGACTCCCGCCTGCTCGCGGCAGCCTGGACACCACCGGCCTGGCTCACCTTAAAGGTGGCAGAAGAGCTGTGCCCTTGGAGGACAGGTCCAGTTGCAAGTCATGGCTGAGTGGAGAAATGTTAAGTCGGAAGAAGAATTTACTCAAGTCTATAGCAGACTGCCTTGTGGAGTCCAGAGAACCCTGGGAAAACCGAGGAGCAGAGCTGAGCGCCCCTCAGCTCCACGGACTCGCATTACTGTCTTCTTGCTTCCATGGGCACCTCATCCCCCTTTGGCCGAAAGGCGAGGAAAGGCGGTATCATCGGAGATTCTCTGACTTCAGCCAGAGTGACTCTGTGAGGAAGAAGTGTATCCCGCACACCAAGATGATCACGTGTAGAAGAAGTTTCTTGGAAGAGTTGGGGTTCCTAGATGAACTTCCCATGCTGAATGCTGCTTCACGGGGAGCTGTGACAAAGCTTTCCACCACCTAGCACAGCAAGCTGGACGTGAACTTACATGTAGGAACTGCTCCAGAACTCCAACTGTAAAATGCTGATAGTTGGTGGCATTGACTGCCTTTGTGATGTTGGATGCCAGTTCCAGACGGTTTGACTCGAACTCACCACTCGTGAGTTTTACCTGGCCGATTATGATCTCGTGAAATCATGGGTATCATATCAGGGATGCTGAACATGTTATGGGCAGTTACAAGACCACCCACCATCCAGTCAGCCCAGCAGGCCAAACCCATGAGATGGACTCCACCCCACCCTCCTGGAGAATCAGCACAATAGAAGGGCTCAAGAAAAACCTCGGAGTGAAGCTGCCGGAAACTAACCTCTTCAGAACGGAAGAGACTGAAAAAATTATTGATCACATCTGTGTCGCAAAAACTGCTGAATGTCCTCCGCCTCAGACCACAGGCAGACTCCTTGCTAAGCTTGTCAGAGTCCCTGAAAGTGGCTTGCAGCAGTGACCCACTCATCGGTGATCGCCCATAGATAACGGCCAGACAGACTGCTCTGGGTCTCACTGAGCAGGTTGAGCTGCTTGTCATGAGGAGGGAAGTGTGCAGTGCTTACACTGGGTTAAGTAGTCCTATACAGCAGCCAGAGGCTTTTAAACAACAGGCCAGAGCCACCAACGATGATGATGTTCATAGATGAGAACTTCTATACCACCTGGAATCCAGGCTGCCCCCCCCCATCTGGCTGTGGCATGGACATTGGCTGCATCACCGTGTTTCTCACAGTCTACAGTAACATCAAGGAAGTACTTCTGTTTCCTGCCATGAAACCTGAAGGTAAGGAGAATGTGGCAACCACTGATACATTGAAAAGCACAATAGTTGGCACTTCTGTCTAGAAAATAATAATTGGTAAGTTGTATGACTCAGACATCTTTGCATTCCTGCAAGAGGTCAAGGTCTGCAAGGGAATTCTTGTGTTGCTATCCATTTGACTACCATCGTTCATTTCAGCCACCAGAAGAGAGAAGAGGAATTAAGAATTCATTTTAACTCCTTGTTACCAAGTGAACGATTTATCTCTTTTAAAAAGGTATTCATAATTTCAGGAACTGTTTTTATTTTTAAATGTTCCTTTAACTCACATACACTTAACAGTTTTTTAAAATAATAAAAATAATTGTAGTGCCAAGTTCATGTTCTGCCTTTTTCCTCAGCATCATTTCCCAAACACTCTTCCTTACTTCCTTAGAACTACCATACTTATAATTTTAAAGAGCTAAGTTGTTTGTTTGTTTGTTTGTTTTAGCCACGCTGCACAGCTTGTGGGATCTTAGTTCCCCGAACAGGGATTGAACCCACACACTCAGCAGTGAAAGTTCAGAGTCCTAACCACCAGACCGCCAGGGAATTCTCTAAATAATCCACGTGTCAAAGAAGAAGTCTCAAGGGAAGCTAGAAAATGCTTTCAGGACTTCCCTGGTGGTCCAGTGGTAAAGAATCCGCCTTCCAATGCAGGGGACGTGGGTTCGATCCCTGGTTGGGGAACTAAGGTCCCACATGCTGCAGGCCAGCTAAGGCCACGTGCCACAACTACTGAGCCCATGCGCCTCAACTACAGAGCCCGTGTGCTATAAACTACAGAGCCCACATGCTCTGGAGCCCGTGCGCCACAACTAGAGAGAGAAAACCCACACGACACAACTAGAGAGAAGCCCACGCACCGCAACAAAAGATCCCGCGTGCTGTGACAAAGATCCCGCGTGCCGCAAGTAAGACCCGACACAGCCAAAAATAAAAATATATATAAATAAATAAATTTTTTGAAAAAAGAAAAAATATTCTCAGCTGAACAAAAATAAATATATAACATACAAAATCTGTGGGATGCAGCTAAACAGTGCTTATCGGGAAATTTATAGCATGAAATGTTTTTATAGGAAAAGAAGTTCTCAAATTGGTAATCTAAGCTTCCACCTTAAGACACACACACACACAAAAAGGCAAAATTAGCCCAAAAGAGGAGAAATCAATAAAATTGAAGACGTGAAATAATAGAGAAAATCAGTAAAACTGATAAGATTTAACAAGATTGACAAAAAAGAGCACATGAATTGTATCAGGAATGAAAGAAGAGATATTACTACAGACCATGCATATGTTAAAAGGATAATAAGAGAATACTATGAACAACTCCATGCACAAATTTGGATGGAATTTTACAATTTGGATGAAATGGACCAATTCCTCAAAACCATGAATTACCAAAACACATAGTATGACAGAGATATCTGCAAATTCAACTTCTTAGTTAAAAACCTTCTGTAAAGGAAATGTTCTGTAAAGGAAATGTTCAGGTCCAGATTGTGTCAATGGTGAGTTTTACCAAACATTTAAAGGAGAAATAACACCAGTTCTGTGTAATAAAACGAAAAGGGAACACTTGTAAGTTTGTTTTTGATCAGCATTATCCTGACGCCAAAACCCACAAAAACAGAAGAAAGAGAAAAAGAGGGAAGGAGGGAGGGAGGAAGGTAGAAAGAAAGAAAGCTATATAACAACATTTCTCATAAACCTCTTATAAAAATTCTCAACAAATTATTAGCAAATTGAATAAAGCAATATATGTTAAAAAAGAAGAATACACAACGACCAAGTGGGTTTATCTGGGGCACACAAGGCTGGCTCAGTATTTGAAAATCAACAGTGTAATCCACCAGTTTAAAGAAGAAAAATCCACATAATCATATCAACTGATAGAGAAAAAGCAGCTGACAAGATGCAACATCCATTCATGATAAAAACCTTTCAGTGATTTCCCTGGTGGTCCAGTGGGTAAGATTCTGTGCTCCCAACGCAGGGGGCAGGGTTTGATCCCTGGTAGCGTTACGAGATCCTGCACGCATGCCGCAACTAAAAGATCCCGCATGCCGCAACGAAGACCCAGAGCAGCCAAAACTAAATAAATATTTAAAAATAAATATTTTAAGTAAATAAAACAATTATTAAAAAAAAACCTTTCAGCAAACTACAATTAAAAGGGAACTTCTTCAACATGATAAAGATTATTAACAAGGAACCTACAACTGATATCGTGGTGAAAACTGAATGCTTTCGCTCTAAAACTGGGAAAAAGGCAAGGATGTCCATTTCTAATACTCCCAATTCAGCATTGTACTGGAAACCCTAGCCATAAGGAAGGTTTAACAATAAGCCAAGATAAAGAAATAAAACTCCCTATTTGCAAGTAACATGATTATCTACATAGAAAATCCCATGGAATCTGGAAAAAATACCCCTAAAATGTATGTGTCTAGCGAGGTCACAGAATACAAGGTCAGCACGCAAATATTAATTGTATTTCTGTGTAGTAATAATGTGCGGTTAGAAACAAACAAAAAAATTAATGCCACTTACTGTTGCTCCAAAGAAAAATATCTATGTGTAAATCTAATAAAACATGTACACGACCTATATGCTGAAATCTGCAAAACGCTAACGAAAGGAAGAGGACCTAAATAAATAGACATAGAATGTTCATGGTTTGAAAGACTTAACATATTAAAATATTGACTCTTCCCAATTTGATATATAGATTTAATGCAGTGCCAAACTTCCATCAGATAAAGACAAGTTGATTCAATATTTGTAATATGGAAAAACAAAGGAATTAGAATAGCTAAAACAATTTTGAGAAAGAAGATAAAATTGGAGGAATCACACTACCTGATTTAAAGACTTACTGTAAATCTACATTAATCATAGAGATATGGGACGTCCTTGGTGGCGCAGTGGTTAAGAATCCACTTGCCAGTGCAGGGACACAGGTTCAATCCCTGGTCCCAGAAGATCCCACATGCCGCGGAGCAACTAAGCCCGTGCACCACGACTACTGAGCCCAAGTGCTGCAACTAGCCTGCGTGCCTAGAGCCCATGCTCCGCAACAAGAGAAGCCACTGCAGTGAGAAGCCCATGCACCGCAACGAAGAGTAGCCCCTGCTCGCCACAACTAGAGAAAGCCCGCGCGCAGCAACGAAGACCCAACGCAGCCAAAAAAATATAAATAAATAAATAAAATCGTAGCGATATTGATGTGTGGTATTGGTAAAGGGATAAACACATAGATCAAAAGAACAGAATAGAAAGTCCATAAATAGACCCACGCAAATATGGCCAGTTGATTTTTTAAAATATTTATTTATTTATTTAGGCTGTGCCGGGTCTTATTGCAGCACACGGGATCTTCGTTGCCGCATGCGGGATCTTTAGTTGCAGCATGCATGCGGGATCTAGTTCCCCTACCAGGGATCGAACCTGAGACCCCTGCATTGGGAGCACAGAGTCTTACCCACTGGACCACCGGGGAAGTCATTGACCAATTGATTTTGACAAAGGTGCATAAGCATTTCAATAGAAAAAGAATTCTCTTTTTCAATAAATGGTATTGGAATAATTCTACATCTATATGCAAAAAAGGTCAGCTTTGACCTAAACCTCACAACGATACAAATATTATCTCAAAATGGACCATATAGCTCTAAAGATAAAAAAGGAAACTTTCAGGAGAAAATTTTCATGACACAAAGTTAAGTTAGGCAAAAATTCTTAGACGTGACACCAAAAGCATAATCCATAAAAAACATATAGATAAATTAGACTTACTCTAAATTTAAAACTTTTGCTCTGTGAAAAAACGTTAAGAGAATGAAAATACAAGCTATTGACTAAGAAAATATTTGCAAATCACATATCTGCCAAAAATTTTGTGGTCAGAATATATAAAGAACTCTCACAAGTCAACAGAAGAAAATAAACAACCCAATTAAATACAATGAGCAAAAGATTTGAACAGATACTTCACCCAAGAGGATACATGGATGGCAAATAAGCATACGAGAAGATATTCAATATTATTAGCCATTACAGAAATGCAGATTAAAACCACGATGAGGGACTTCCCTGGTGGTCCAGTGATTAAGACTCCATGCTTCCACTGCAGGGGGCATGAGTTCGATCCCCCTGGCCAGGGAACTGAGGCCCCACATGCCGCAAGGTGCGCCCCCCCCCCCCACAAAAACCAAACAAACCACAGTGAGATGCCACTACACACCTAGAATAAAAAACAAGTGCTGGTGAGGATGTGGAGCAACCACAACTCATACACGGCTTGGGGGAATGCAAAATGGTACAGCCAGTCTGAAAACCAGTTTGACAGTTTCTTATAAAGTTACCATATGACTCAGCAATCCCATTCTTGGGTATTTACTGTAGAGAATTGAAAACTTTTTTCACACAAAACCTGTACATAAATGTTTATAGCAAGTTTATTCATAATTGCTGAAAACTAGAAATAGTATAAATGTCCTTTGTCGGGTGAATGGATAAACAAACCGTGGTACGCTGCACAGTGGAACACTGCTCATCAGTAAAAGAGAACAAACTATCGACACACACAGTAACGTGAATGAGTTTCAGTTTCAGAGGCACTGTGCTGAATGAAGGAAGCTAGTTTCACAAGGTTATATCACGTATGAGTCCATTTACAGGACATCCTCAAGAAGTCATGGCTATAGTGACGCAGAGCAGACTCGTGCTGGGCATTCGGAGCGGGGGCAGCCAGTGGCTGGCAAGTTTGGGGGAGACGGAGCTCTTCTGCGTCTCGGTTGTGGCGGTGATTATACAAATCTATACGTGTGTTGGCTTTTATAGAATTGTACACCAAAAAAAGTCAGTTTTACTGTGTGATAAATTTTTAAATAAAAAATTTAAAAGACAGTGTAGTCATTTCTTAGGCCTTCTGTAACAAAGCACCACAAATTGGGTGTCTTAAAACAACAGAAATTTACTCTCTCACAGTTCTGGAGACCACAAGTCGAAATCAAAGTGTCACCAGGCTTGGTTCCTTCTGGAAGGTCTGAGGGAGGATCTGCTCCATCCTCTCCCCCAGCTTCTGGGGGCGACCAGCAGCCCTTGCTGTTCCTTGGCCGGTAGATACATCACTCCACTCTGTGCCTGCACCTTCACACAGCCTTCTCTGTGTGTGGCCTGTGTGATATTTTATGTCTCTTATAAGGACACTCTCATTGATTGGGGGTCCACCCTAATCCAGTACGAGCTGTTCTCGATCCATAACTTAATTACATCTGCAAAGACCCTCTTTCCATTAAGGTCAAATTCTGAGGTTGCACCTAAGTTGGGGCCGGGGAGTAGGGGAGACACTAATTAACCTACTATAGATAGCAAAAAATTGTTTTAAGACTACGAACATTTCTTTTCAGTGTTACATAGGCTCTTGATGCCCTATTTTAAGCTAATTACCAATTATCTTTTTTTCCAAGTAACGTAATGATCATTCTCCAAGCATCTGATCCTGTTTTGAATCTTTGACTCAGGTATCTTAATGTAAAACCACTTATTGATTGGCTTGGGGGTAGCAAATAGAGCAAACCATTTTTGGTACAATCCGTTTCTTGGTAATTAATTTGAAAATAAATTTTCAATATTTAACAAAGTTGTGCAATTAAGATGATCGAGCGTGGCACCTGGGAAACATTTTGTAATATTAAATGATTCATATTAATCTTAAATTGATATACATGTAGGTCTAGATGTAATATGTGTGAAGTATAACACTGATTCTTCATATAAAAGCTTGGATATAGGTATTGATTTAAGAGAGAGTAAAAAATTATATGATAATGTTGTATATGATGAAATTAAAATATTTTGTCTTAGCAATTACAATTATTTGTCATTATGAATTTATTACAGTGTTTGAATGTGATACATAAAGTTTACGGTTTGCTTCTGAATCTAAGCAATTACTTTAGAGATTTTACTTCAGTTGCTGTTGTCTCAGCACAGTTTCTCCAAACTGAGATTAGTGAAAAACAAACAAATAAAACCTATATAGAAACTTCTGTGGTTCAAGAAAAGTAATCTAATTTCGAATTACTTAACAGTTGAAGCAAATAATGTGAAAATCTTGATTGTGATCATATCGTTAGTGATTTTGCTAGGATGAAAGTTAGAAAAGTACATTTAATCTTACAAAATGTTTCCCAGATGCCATGTTCAACTGTGTGAGCAGGCAAGAAAATGGACGTTAGGCCGTATTGGGATATGATCATTTATTACACAAACATGTATTGTATTTTTAAAAAAACGATGAATGAAGCCACAGCTTTACAAATGCAGGAGATCTGAAAACATTTCCCTTTTAGATTGAATAGTTCTAGAGCATTTTGTTCCAGAAAATGACCTGTTTGGGAAATAGCCTATTCACATGAGTTACTAGATTGTGGCTGTTATTGGTGTAAAATGTCTCTTTTCCATAATGCATTTAAAATTTTTTTTCCCTTTTAGAATGAATTCTGGAATATATACAAAGGTGAGATGTTTTCTATTTCAGTCTTGAGTGAGAGGGGTTCATCAGGGTATTTAAATCGGGAGAGATTGTATTCAAATTTTGAAGATGTTTCCTGAATTTCCTTTCTGCTCTTGTTTAAATTTTACTTATCTAAGACTTTTCCCCTCTGAGTGTTTCCATAATAGTTATCGTAAAATAGTTTTTTATAGTAGCTTTATACTAATTCTAGTTTTGTTACTTATATACATTTAAATCGGTTCATTCCCATTTGAGGATACCAAATTCCATGATAATTTTTTTAAACCCAAGTATATTAGGTAGAAACAAAAAATAAGAGTCTGAAACACTGGGTCCTCTCATAAGGTAACCACCTTGATTTAATGCTTATAGCGTCTGAAATGGTATTTATCATAACTAATGTTTTCACTCTGGTAACAGTATTCAGATTTCTCAAAATGACAATTGGACCTATCTCTAAATTATATTGTACAAATGCCCCAAGAAATGTGAAGTCCCATGTTAGTGCTGTACAGGAGCGTTTCATTCTCCTTTTACACCCAAACCATTGGAAATAGGAACCCTCTTGTCGATGCCCAGCCCAGAAACAAGTGTCCAGCAATCACTTATCCTCCCTCCTTCCAGCTGACCCCATGTGGTCACCAGCACAGGGCTCCTCTCCGTGATGGAAAAACGTTGTCAGTGATTGTAAAAACACTGTCAGAGGTCTCAGCAAAAATTGGAAAGCTCAGTCAGCAATCCAGCTAGATAGAGGCATCACGTGCACGTAGCCACAAAGCCGGGGGGGGGGGGGGGGGGCGCGGGGGAGGGCAGTGGTAACGAAGTCCAGACAGGACAACTTGTTTACAGGAAAACAGGAAGAATCCCAGGTTCATTCAAGTTAGCTGAGAACTGGGCGCCAGAATCAACACAGCAAAATCGTTTCCACGATGAGGGGAATCGCCTGCAAGCTGTGGTTTCCAAATGTTTTCTTCGCAGATGGTGACCAGTGTGAAAGCCGTCCTTGCCTGAATCAGGGCAAATGTAAAGATGGCCTCGGGGAATACACATGCACCTGTTTGGAAGGATTTGAAGGCAAAAACTGTGAATTACGTGAGTTCCTCTTCTTGGTGTACCTTCAGGCCAGAGCCCCCTGCGGAGGCCAGGTGGGAATGCGGGAAGAAGCTGGAGGCCCAAGGAGACCCTCCCGGTCACGTGGGGTTCAGCCTGTGCTCCGTGAGGCTGTGCCGCTGCCGGCAGCCGAGCGCGAGTCAGAGTGCCCAGCGCGGAGGCCGGGATACCGGGCACAATGCTCGGGATTGTCCAGTTATAAACATTTGGTACAGTTAATTCTGCATGGAAAAATCACTGAGCTTTCCTATACCGTGATTAATTTTTAACAAAACTTAGGTTAGTATTAGGCCAGTTTTCCCCGAGGAGACAGATTTGCGCTTCTTTGTTGATTTCTTAATCTGTAGTCTTCAGAGCGCGCTCTTCCATTGGATACTTCCGAGTTTCCCCGGTGGGAGTATCAGTCGTGCCCCCTTCCACCCACCGCCCAGAGCTGCTTCCCCAAATACCGTTTGGCTGACGCTGGAATGTTTTCTAAAGTTTCTTTAATGTTTGCCCCGTAACTATTCTTTCATCAAAACCCAGTGGCGAAATGTAAAGTCAGCTACCAGGGCGGCATGACTGATGAGTCTGGGGTCTGATGTCCGGTGCACGCCGGCGGGGGTGACACTGGCACAGTCCGGCGGTGAGATCCCCTGTGCCCGGCGCCTCTCGGGACCTGGACGGCTCTCCTGGGGGCTGGGTGGCCTCCACTCCTGTACAAGTGACGCGGCAGGCCGTGGGGGTTAAATAACGTGCCCAAATCACACAGCTAGAGGCCCATGGCCAGCTGGGAGACGGCCTGAGTCCGGGACGTGGCTACCACCCCTCCTTCCCGCCGCACGGGAGCCAGACCCCCATCTGGGGATGGACCGCAGGTCCTTTATGCCACGGCGGACCGAGGCCTCAGAGTAGACGGCGTGGGCTGCTCCCGGTTCGGCCCGAGCTCCCACCTCGCTGGCCAGCGCCACCACACCCTTCTTAGGGCTGAACTTGAGACCCTCCAGCCTCCAGGCCTTCCCTGGGCTTGTGTGGGCTCCCGGGCCCCCGGGGCCCCACGTGGGCGGGGGAAGGGCCTGCCCGGGGCGCCGGCCCTTTGCTCCGGCTGGTGGGCACCATGGCACCGGCGGGTGAGGGCACGGCCCGGGCCGCGCCCTCAGCTTCCCGGCTCTTCCACAGCCACGCGTGAGCTCTGCAGCCTGGACAACGGGGGCTGCGACCAGTTCTGCAGGGAGGAGCGGAGCGCGGTGCTGTGCTCCTGCGCCAGAGGGTACGACCTGGGCGACGACGGCAAGTCCTGCGTCTCCGCAGGTAGGAGGGGCGCAGGCTGCGCTCCCGGTGGGGCTCGTGGTTTGGAGACAGACCCACTGTTTCTGTGAACCGCCTGAGAAACGGGCCAGTGATGTCAGCTCTCCTGGGGGCACGTGGAGCGTGAGGGTAACGTGTGGAGACCCCTTTGCCCAGTGCCCGGCTCACAGCGAATCCCAAATGGCCACTTTGCAGCTGCCATGATGGCGTCCCCGTCCCCCTCGGAAGGGCGGGGGCTGGGGAGGCTGGAGTTACAAGGGCCGGAGCCGTGGGCCGGCCAAGGAGCCGGGGAGGCGGTGCAGGGGCCGGAAGGGGAACCCAGGGCCCTCCAGCACTGTTTCCGGTTGTGTGGGTCCTCATGTTAATGGAATTTTTTTTCGTTGATAAAAGCCAGATGCCATGCATCTAGCCCAGAAGCTCACGGAGGGCTGAGTGAGGGCCGGGGTCCTGGGGGTCCTGGGGGTGGGAGAGGCCTCGTCTCACACCCCGTGGGGAGTCCTGCCTGACCGGGACTCCTCTGCTGCGGGGCGGGGGCCGGCCACGCCCCTCTCAACTCGGGCTCCTTCTTGGGGTTACCCCAGCTCCTCCTCCAGTAGGCCCCACCCCAGCTGGCCCGCAGCCTCGGCATTACCTGGGGTGGTGAGGAATGCAGAGTCCCGGGCCCACTGCAGAGGTGGGCATATTCCAGGGCAGCGGCAATTGTGTAAAATTAAATCTCTCAACAGGTAGAGGACAGTGAGATTTACATTTCTATTGGTAATGAGATTTTAAACTTAAGCTGGTCCAAAACATATTTTAATTGAAGTCGTTGCTTGACTTGCTTGCAAAATTTTTTTAATTCCAGGAATAATTACAGGTCAATTTAAAATAAAGTCAGGTAAACTACTTCCTGGTGCAGAAAGTTCTGTTCTAAGTCATGGACGAGCTGATGCAGAATTTCAAGGGGGCAGTGGTCACAAATGTTAAGGCAGAGGCGGCTGGCGCGGGAAGCGCTCTCCTCCCGCCAGCGAGCCAGCACTCCCCCAGTCCACTCGCGGGCCCTGCGGGGCGAGCGCCACCAAGAACACACACGGGGGACCCGCCTCAGACCTGCGGCCCCCAGCTGCCCCGCCTCTGTCCTGCTTCGCCCCCGCTCTGCCTCGGTTCCCTAGTTGGTAAGGACACGCAAGGACGCTTTTTGGTGTTTCCTGGCCCCGCCCCTTGCCTGGCGCTCGTAAGGGTCGCTGTCGTCCCTCAGCTGTTGCCTCACAAAGCCCCGCACGCTGCTCCTCCCGCCCAGAACACTTCTTTTTCTTCAGCGTTTCATTAGGAAACGTTTCCAACACACGGCGGGGCTGAGGGAACTCCGCGGGTCGAGCACCTCAGCCCCCCTTTCTGCCATCCTGGTCTCCGTGTACCAGTCGTGTGCCCCGCAGCCCCACGGTCCTCCGTCCAGCCACAGCCACCCGACTTCTGCAGGCGTCCCAGTAGGCGGTCCGCACGCTGGCCGGCCGGAGGTCAGGGCTCCCACCCTTAGCCCAGCCCCTAGCAGGACACAGGGCACCCCGCTCCCCACAGGCCCCTCTCGGCCCCCTTCCCGGGGCCCACTCCTCCGGCTCCTCCTCCGAGTGGCCTGCGTGGGCCCCGCACGGAGGCCTCCGCGAGGCTGAGGCCCGACTGCCCTTCTTCCAGAGCCCTTCCCCTGTGGGAAGCTCACGCAGGGACGCAGCAGGCGCTCGGCCGCCCACGGCAGCAGGGAGGCCCCCGAAGCAGGCGTGCCGGAGCAGTACGACCGCGGAGACCTGGGCCCCACCGAGAGCTCCCTCCACCTGCTGGGCCTCGACGGGACGGAGCCCAGCCCCGAGGAGGACGAGAGCCACCTGGTCCGGATAGTGGGCGGGAGGGACTGCGAAGAGGGGGAGTGCCCCTGGCAGGTAACTGCGCGGAGCTCAGCGGCCGGTTAGCTGGGTGGGGGGCCGTCCTGCCGGGCACCCGGCCCACGCGGGCCTGCAGCAGACTTGAGCGGGCAGCGGCGGAAGGAGCCGAGGTGCCCTCCCTGCCCGGCTGCCCCTCCCGCCCAGGCAGAGAAGGGGTTCCAGCTCGGGCGGCAGGGCGGGCTCCGCGGGCGGAGGGCGGTGCCCCCGAGGCCTCTGCTTGCTCTTTGGTTTGACGGGAGGCTGAAAGAGTTGCTGTCCTTGTTTCATTTCTAATTTGGTAGATTTTTTTAACCCAAACACCCAAGTCCTAATGAGGCAGACGGTACCTTAGCAAAAAGTATATCCATTTGTTTTCAAAGGTAAAAACTCACTCTTTGGTGGTTGATTTGGACTAAAGTTGCCAGACTTAGCAAATAAAAACACAGGTTTCCACTTAAATTTGAATTTCAGATAAACAATAAATAACTTTGAATGTGAGTATGTCCCAAATATCACACGGGACACACACTGAAAATGATTTGCTATTTACTTGAGTCAGATTTCACTGGGGGCCTCTATTCTATCCAGAACCCTCACTTGGACTGTAAGTTTTTAGTGTCCAAAGCCAAAATGCCTTCTCCTACAAGTAATATTCCCAGGGCTGCCGACAACCCTTAGGAATGACGTCAGCTGGCCCCCACCGGCTACAAGGCAGGTGTGCGTTTATCTGAATTATCACGAGCCCGGGCAAGGACACGCGGAAACCTAGTCACCACGCACGGAGAGCGCGCTGCAGGTCAGGGCTGCCTGGGCACTGTGCGTGTGGGTCTGAAAGCGCCAGGGCCTCTTCTCTCCCGTGTGGTGTCGCGACCTAGGAAGGGAGGGGAGGCCCCGCCAGATCCCCACAATTCAAGTTGCTGCGTGAGAGGGCCAGGAACGTGGTACCCATGGAGCATGTGAATTCCCACAGGGCGGGGGCGGACACAGGGCTCTGAGAGGGGCTCACGTGGGGCTCTCCGGGGAGCGGGCAGGAGGAGCCTCACGGGAGGGTCCCCAGACTTGACCAGTTGCCTCATGTCCGTCTCCAGGAAGGACGGTCAGTGTCCCAAGTCTTAGGAAGACTGACCCTCCTCACTTGTCACACAAGTGGGGTTATGAGTTGATAAATTATGCAAAAACATAAACAAAACATCACGACTTCGTGCTAGTCATGAAAGTCCTCCAAAGTTCTTTTAGAACTTGACATTGTTAAGAGTTTCATTAACCTGCACCCTCTCAACCCATGGCTGTTGCTTAGAGAAGGGCGAGTCCCCAGAGAAGGGAAAGCAGAAAGTGCTCTCTCCGCACTTGCCGGCCCAGTTCTTTGGGGAAAAGGAAAATAGGGGAAGGGTCTGTGGTCTCGCTCGCCCAGTCTGCACCCCATCCCGGTGGAGTGTTCGCCGCCCCATGTCCTGTCAGGAGCAGCCACGTGGATCCCAGGAACCGGCCTTGAATGGTAGTACCCGCAGCCGCGGGAGGGGGGTCCGGACGGTGGAAGCGTCCCCAGGCCCAGCGTAGCAAGTGTCTCATTCAGAGCCTGGCGTCTGCCTGGTCTGGGGCCTAATTCACACCAGAGACAACAGACAGCAGTTCTGCTGCACATAGAGCTGCAGAGGGGCCTTCCGGAGCCGGGAAATACAGGCGGGTAGGGCCTGGCCGGGCGAGTCTGGAGTCTGGGTGGGGAGAACCCCCTCAGCCGTAGCGCTGGGCCCTTGGCAGGGCCGTGGGGTCCACAGTGGGCCCTTTCCGAGCACGGGCGGCGCTGGGCAGCAGGGCCCCTGGGGGTGGGCGCTGGGGTGCGCTGGCCTGGCCCTCGTTCCAGCCCGAGGACCCCACGAGTCCTCCCGGGGGGCAGGCCCGCGGTGGTGGGGAGACAGGGAGGACGCTTGGGCTACAGGTCTCAAAGGCAGGCTCCACCTGGCGCCTCTGGCCCTCCCGGCGCAGGCTCTGCTCGTCAACGAGGAGAACGAGGGCTTCTGCGGGGGCACCATCCTGAGTGAGTTCTGCGTCCTCACCGCGGCCCACTGTCTCCTGCAGGCCAAGAGGTTCACGGTGAGGGTAGGTGAGTGCTGCTCACCCCCTGCGGGCCCCCCCCCCCCCCCCCCCCCGGTTTCAGAGGCACTAGGACTGATAGGCTGGCCGGAAGCGCTAGTTCAAATACTGAGGTCCCGAGGGGGAGAGGGAGGCCGGGGGAGGAGGGGCGCCCCCGCCCCCTGCACGCAGGGTCCGCAGTGCCCTCTCCTCCGGGAAGCCCCCCAGAGCCCCCAACCGTCTGAGCAGCCGGCACCGCTGCCCCACATTTGCATCTGGGGGACTATTTCCTAACGTCCCCCTTCTCACCACACCCTAGAGCTGCTCCATGACAATCCAGTGCGAGCCACGTGCCCGAGCCACGGCTGTAATGTCTAGCTTCCCAGTTACATTACGTCTTCTAGCGTACGTTTTAAACGTCCACAGGTGGTACTCATTTCGGTAACACACCTCATTACCCAGTAGAGCCAAAACAGTGTCAGTTCGACCTGTAATCGGCTTGTAAAGCACTCTTGAGGTGTTTTGAGGTATTTTTCATTCTGAGATTTGGCGCTCATGGCACGTGTGGGTTCTGATCAGTGCCCGCTTGGCCCCGTGGCTGGGGGTAGGTCTGGCAGGTCAGACCCGGTGCCCAGCCCCACCCGCGGGCAGACCAGGGGAGGGTGGCGGCTGCCCCCGGTGGGGAAGCAGAAGGCTGTCACGCTGACCTCGCTCTAGTCGCCTGTACTTCACATTTCCTAGTGACCACGTGCCAATCTCTAAGCAGAAAAGAAGTGGGACTGCTTTAACGCGTCCGTGACGTGCAGGGCCTGGCGGCCCCACGCTGACGCCCACGCCCCCGTCCGCAGGCGACCGGAACACGGCGAAGGAGGAGGGCAACGAGATGGCGCACGAGGTGGAGGCGACGGTGAAGCACAGCCGCTTCGTCAAGGAGACTTACGACTTCGACATCGCGGTGCTGCGGCTCAGGACGCCCATCAAGTTCCGCAGGAACGTGGCGCCCGCCTGCCTGCCGGAGAAGGACTGGGCCGAGGCCACGCTGCTGACCCAGAAGACGGGCGTCATCAGCGGCTTCGGGCGCACGCACGAGCGGGGCCGCCTGTCATCCACGCTCAAGATGCTGGAGGTGCCCTATGTGGACAGGAACACCTGCAAGCTGTCCAGCAGCTTCACCATCACCTCCAACATGTTCTGCGCCGGCTACGACGCGCAGCCCGAGGACGCCTGCCAGGGCGACAGCGGCGGCCCCCACGTCACCCGCTTCAGGGGCACCTACTTCATCACTGGCATCGTCAGCTGGGGCGAAGGGTGCGCGCGGAAGGGCAAGTACGGCGTCTACACCAAGGTCACCAACTTCCTCAAGTGGATTGACAAGTCCATGAAAGCCGGGCTGGGGGCAGGGGCCAGGGCGGAGCCGGCCCGCAGTGAAGCCCCCCACCCCCCCCTCCCCCCCGCAGCCCCTGCCTCTCCTCCCTCTCAGCACCGGGGATCTGAGCCGGCTTCCCTCCTGCCGTGATTAGAGGCGGGTCGATTCTTATCCTGCTTCTGTCCTTGCCCCACCGAAGTGGGAAATGAAGGTCCATTTGGAACCCGGGACCCTGCTTTCCCGTCGCCAGCTGGGAGGTTTCAGGATTCGGGAAGTGCTACCCACATAGGATGGGCCAGGACTCCCAGACCAAGTCTTAAAACTGAGGGGCCTTTTCTGTTCACAGCGCGTTTCTCTGTCCTGGAGGCCGCCAGCTGGCCCCCTGGCTGCTCACAACGCTGCTGAGGAAACCAGCGGGGTTCTGGGAGCACAGGGGCGCCAGGGCCAGCACCCGTCCCCGGGGTCGGGGGGGCTTCCCCACGCGTGCCCTCCTGGCCCCCAGTCACCTCCCAGGAGAGGCAGGCTCCCTGGGAAGGCAGGGCCCAGAGGGCTCCTCGGCAGGGGCATTTTAATGTTGACCTAAAGACAGGCTCTCTACGTGGCTTCACAGCCGCGTCCCAGGGAGCCACGGGCACGCCCCCGGGTGTGACTGTCGCCAGGCCGGGGCTCTGGAGTCTGCCTCTAGGCCACAGCCCAGAGCACGAACCCAGCTCTGGCTAGCCCCTGCCGCCCCCCTGCTACCCTGCTCGCGAGGTGTGTGCTGGGGGGCTGCAGGAGGGCCGCCCCTCTTCCAGCGGTCACAGCCCAGGTCGAGCCCTCCCGTCCGCACCAGCTCCAGGCCCTCAAGCCAAACGGCCAGGAAAACCAGACATGCTTCTAGAAAAAGCAGTCACCTCAGACGGGACCTGCCGTGTTTCCCGGTACCGTTTGCATTTTGCGTAACTCGGCTAAGCAAACTTTCAAAGTTCCAGTACGAGAGCCCCCAAGATCACTGGCTGGGCAGTTGTATAAACAGGAGATCTGCACGTTTGCAAAAATCAACGCAAACGGGCTTCCCAGAAACGGTCAAGCCAGTGAAGGATGGAAAGGCCGAGAAGGCCTCGGACGGCCAGGCCCTGCGTGCTAGGGACGGGGGTCTCTGTCCAGAGCAAACCTGGATGGGCTGTCAGCCCACAGGTTGCCTGGGGTCCGGAGGGAGCTCTGGGGGAGCCCTCCTTCCCGCCAGGCTTGCATCTCTCAGCAGCGGGGCCGAGCCCACGGGTCAGAGAGCAAGGGGAGCTGGGCACCCGGGAGCGGAGGGCAGAGGGGTCCCCACCGCCCGAGGCGCTGCACCTTCCCCGTTGGGAAACAGAGCTGGACTCGGTGAGGTTCCACAGGGAATTCGGGCAGCGTTGTAGGGAGGCTGCTTGTCTGGGTCGCACGGATGCTGGTTCCGCGGGCCCTGGGACCACCTGCCTCAAAGCTTGTCTCCAGGTGGACCTGAACCAGGCCTGTGCCCTGTGGGCACAGTCCGTCCCGCTCCACTGCATGTCCCCTAGAAAGTCTCCTCCGGGGACAGACGTGAGCAGGAAGCCGACCGTGAGGAACCACGAGGCCGCGGGGGGGGGGGGGGTCAGGGTCTGACTGTCCCTCCCGAGGGTGAGGGACCGCTCACCTGTACCCGCGGTCCCTGAGGGGGGAGGGCGAAGACACACCTGGGACAGAGCCGCGTTTGGAGGGGGGAGGGCAGAGCGGCTGTATGGCTGCGGGGTGGCAGGGGGAGGGGGCGGGCTTAGAGAGCCGGTGACCTGCAGAGGCAGGGTCCCTGGAGGCCTCCGCCCGCTGCAGGTGCAGCCCCCGGCCCTCGGGGCTGGAGGGTGACGTTTCCGTTCTAGAGGGACCCTCACTACAGCCACCACGAGACCCTGATGGAGGTACCAGAGCCCTGGGGAAAGTCATCCCGAGCATTGAGCATCGCCCAGCGCAACTTGAATTACAAACAGGACGGGGTAGCTCTGCATCAGGAGAGCCCAGGGCGCATCACCGAGCGGGGGTGTGTCCTCACCGACGACGCGGAGGGGAAGCAGGGCTCCTGCCAAGAACGAGGTTCAGCCCTGGTCGCCGAGGTGCCCACGTCAGAAAGAACAAAGCAGCTGGGAAAACACGTTACACGAGCCTTCGAAGGAAACCAAGAGGATGCGGGGAGAGAGGGCACCGTGCGGGTTCTCGTCAGGGGCCCCTTAACAGGAGGGAAGCCCGGGGTGCGGGCTGCCGGTGGAGGGAGGGAGAGAGACAGACAGACAGAGACACAGAGACAGAGACAGAGAGTCAGAGACTGAGATGGACAGAGGCAGAGCGCCCACAGGGGGGGCCCGTGCTGACCCGCTCGGTGAGGGGGGATGAGTTTGCTGTCCCCTCAGACGGAGGTCAGAGTATCTACCCCTCGTGGTGCTGAGCGAGGCTCTTCCCGAGCGTCCCCCAGGCCCGCTTCCCCGTGGCACTTGGTGCCCCAGGAGGGCTGGTCTCACCGGGAGGTGGTGGGCTCCCCAGCCCTTCACAGGAGCCCCGCTGGCCCGGCCTGGTGGGCGCCCGCCCTCGAGGGTCTGCCTCAGCCCCCCCGGGCAGGGGGTCGCTGCCCCGCTCTGTTCGGGTTACCCCCCCAAAGGGAGCCTCTGCGCCCGGCTTGTCCAAGACAGCCCCACCGCGCTGTGCCGCCTTATCTGCTCTGCTTTCCTTGACGGCGAAACGTGCCCCTGTGTCTCCCCGCCCCCGCGGTCCAGGCCCGGTTCCCGGGGGATGGCTCCCGACCCCCGACCCCCGACCTCCGACCTCCGACCTCCTCCCTCCTCCCCAGGAGCCGCCCCAGCTCCGTCCCTCTCGGCCTCGGCCTTTCATTTCTCTGTCTTCCCCTCTCTTCGCCTTAAACAGAAAAAGACAGGACTGAAGCCTCTATTTAGGACACTGAATTATCCGGTAAAATATCCAATAAACCCGCTGTCCTCCGCGGGCCGCCTTTCTCTGCGGGGGTCGGTTTCCCGTCCGCGCCGCGCGCCGAGCCGGGCGGGGCCTCTGGCCGCGGGCTGAGCATGGCCGGCCGCGGGCCGCTCGCCCTCCTCGCCCTCCTCGCCCTCCTCGCCCTCCTCGCTCTCCTGGCCCCGCGCGGCGCCCAGCCCGCAGGTAGGCGCCACCTTGGGCATCTTCTCTGACTCAGGCTTGCGGGTGGGTGGGTCGGGGGCTTTTGCTGGGAGCCGAGGGCCCCCGGCGGGACCAGCATAATCTGAGCCCAGCTCCCCGTCTCTTCGCCGTTCGTGACAAGTATGTTGGAAGTGACCGTGTCCCTCGGGGTCCCCGGGGGCCCAGGTGGAGCCGGCCGCCGGGTCCGGGGCTCAGGACTGGGTAGGGCACGGCTTCTGGGGGAGCCGGGAGGGCACCCCAGCCCCTCCATGCCCCCCGCCCGCGGGCCCCTCCCCGTCCTCAACCTTCCTTCGCATTCAGACCCAAACCAGCGGCCGCAGATGGGGAGCCCTGGAGCCCTGCCGCCCACGCAGCCAATGCGCCCCCCGCACCCAACCGGCGGCCAAGGTCAGGTCGCCGGGAGCTCAAAACACACCAGATTGCGGAGGTTTAGCACAGAAATCAGAATGCAAACTCAATAGTTTTTTTAACAATTGTTGTGTGTTGAAACAAGTATTTTGGATCTATTGGGTTAAATAAGTATATTATTTAAATGATCATAATCTCTTTCCTTCGATGTCCTAAATGTCCTGGGACACTCGTGACCGCAGGGCCTGCATCCACTTCTCTCGGCTGCGCTGCCCACCTCAGCCAAGGCTCCAGCCACTGCCCCCCTCCCTCCCTCCCTCCACGCAGCAGACAGGGTGACGTCAGATACCTCTTACAGTCAGTCGAACCTTTAGAATAAAACCCAAAGCTCGGAATGAGGCCTCAGTAAGAGACCCCCCCCCCCGCCCCGCCCCCGGCAGCACACAGCTCACAACCTCGTACAACTGTGCACAATCGTGTACGACGTAAACCGCTGACGCAGCCTAACAAAACGAGGACTCGTGAAACCCTGTCCTGGAGGGGCCATAGATCAGATACCCAGAAAAACCCTCCCGGTAACACTGAAAGCAGAGTAAATATTTTATCCCATGTTTGCTACATGCCCCTGCCTGGCACAAGGGAAAAGACCAACGGGAGCAAAAGAATGAACGAGGCAGTGGAGCACGCCCACCACCCTTGGCTCCCCTGGGAACCCGGGACCTCGCAGCCCCAGGCGCAGAGCCTACACGGCCCGAGGGGACCCAGGAGGAGACCCCACCCCAGCTCAGACCACGCTTGGCACCACGTGGAGGAAAGAGACAAGCTCCCCGGCGGGACACTGGTGCTGGGTGGAGAAAGAGAAACCTCTCCGGAGAAGCAGTCACTGCAGTTGGCCCAGGGGTCTGCGGCGACTGCCTGTGACTGCAGTGACACCCCAACAATCCAGTGTCACGTCGGGGGGAGACATGGGTCCTCGTTGCCTCGGGCTCCCTTCTCAACCTGGGGCCTCTCATGGTAAAAGAAAAACCCAAACACACAAGGAAACAAGACAACCAGAAACTTGCAGGAAAAAGAGTAGAATCAGACTCACAAAAACCTTGATACCCAGACACAGAACACAGGAGACGTGATAGAGATACAACAAGAAAACAGGAGGGCTTCCCTGGTGGCGCAGTGGTTGAGAACCTGCCTGCCAATGCAGGGGACACGGGTTCGAGCCCTGGTCTGGGAAGAGCCCACATGCTGCGGAGCAACTAGGCCCGTGAGCCACAACTACTGAGCCTGCGCGTCTGGAGCCTGTGCTCCACAATAAGAGAGGCCGCGACAGTGAGAGGCCCACGCATCGCGATGAAGAGTGGCCCCCACTCGCCGCAACTAGAGAAAGCCCTCGCACAGAAACGAAGACCCAACACAGCCAAAAATAAATAAATTAATTAATTAAAAAAAGAAAAAAAAGTAATTCTTAAAAAAAAAAAAGAAAGAAAACAGGAGACGTTAAAATGCCCAAACAGATGTGAAAAAGAATCAAACAGAACTTCTGAAATGGAAAAAATATTCATTGGAATTTTAAAATCCATTCAATAAATGAATCAACACAAAGCATTCAGGGAAAAGATTCTCCTTTACAGCAGAATGCCGATTAGTAAGTGCAGAAGGAAGGAAGGGTGTAAAGTCACTCTTCTGCAATTAAAATGGTAATAACTGATTCAGGAAAAACTACTTCATTGACGTTGAAAACACTCGGCTAAAGACTGTTGGGGGACAGGACATTCCTATCCCAAAACATCTTCCTCACAGTGGAGAAATCTGTGGACACCATCTATGCAGTGTTCCCCAAACTTCATGTTCACCCAGAACCTCAGAATGTGACCTTAGTTGCAAATAGGGTCTTTGCAGGTGTATTAATTAAGAAGAGATCATCCTCAGTTAGGGTGGGCACTAAATCCAATGACTGGTGTCCTTATGAGGAGGCTCTACTCAGTCCTCCCCGCCATGATCCTCATCCTCATATTCCAGAATGACACTTAGAGCTCCAGCCATCACATCTGTGTCCCAGGTAGCAGGATGGAGGGAGGGACAAAGAAACGGCCAAGGGCCACGCCAGTTGTCTTTTTCAAGAAGGTTCCCAGGAACCTGCTGCCTAGCCCTTCTGTTTGCATCTTGGTGGCCAGCGCTCAGCCATGCGGCCACCCTTAGCACCAGGGGAGTCTGTCCGCGCAGCCGTGTGCCCAGCTAGAAATCGGGGGCTCTTGTCCTGGCAGAGGACTGCCCAGGGGGCAGCCTCTCAAGCCCGGTCTCCACCCCTTCCTCGCGGGCTCCCACCCTCCTGTTCTAAGCTCACTCCTACTCACCTGGCTGCACGTAAGGGGCCTGGGGCCCAACGTCGTGGTGAGCAGGAGGTAAACTTCTTCCCGGGTCTGAGGGTCAACCGTTGGGTCTGCCCCTCCCAGCACCGCAGAGCCTGGCCCTCAGGACGCGGGTGGGAGTTCTTGGGTTGCCCACCCACGCTGAGGCGCCTACACGCCTGTCTTGCTCTGCAGTGTTTCTTCCCACCTCAAAAGCAAATGAAGTTCTGGTGAGATGGAAACGAGCCAGCTCCTACCTTTTGGAAGAGCTCTTTGAGGGAAATTTAGAAAAGGAATGTTACGAAGAAATCTGTGTCTATGAGGAAGCAAGAGAAGTATTTGAAAATGACGCATCCACTGTATGTATCCCCCCTGCCACAAACTCACATGCTTTCTGATTATTCCGCTGCCTTAGAGGACGTATTTTCTCAAAGAGACTAAACTAAATTAATTAACCTATTTACTTACCTGGGAGGTTGACCTAATCTTAATTGTACAGATGAGGAAACAGAGACACAGAAGTGAAATCACTTTCCCCAGCCAGTTAGTGGGGCACCCGGGATGGCAGCTCAGTCCCACCACCTAAACTCTTTCTTCAGATTAAGCAAATTAGCACATTGAGTAGCCGGACTCCTCACAGAGGTCACGCAGCTTGACAGGACTCTGACAGAATTTAGTATTTTTAATAGAGATGTAATTGTTTCAATGTATCAGCAATGCAAAGATCCTCCCTAGGATGCCTACATGGTAAGAACATCTCTCATAATCTATAACTTGGATTACAAGCGACAACACATACACTCTAAATAATACAACTGAGACCTTGCCATTCTCAATTACTCATAAGCTTATCAATCAGGAGACAGAAGGGCTGAATATTTGTGTGTAAATATTTCAGAATAGTAAAATATGTAATAAAGACTTCCCAGTTTTACATATTTAAGCAGCAATATTTAAAGGTGATTCTGAACAAAATGTTGACCCGTTTCTCTAATATATTTTTAAAGTATTTTAAAATCATAATTTCTTAAATGCCCATGTATAAGAAAATGAAATAGACCATCTTTAATCAAACTAAGAGAAATTAAAACTTCCTGGTAAAGTTGTGCTTGAGTTGTTAGAAGTCCAAGTATGATTTGGGGAGATGCAATTACTTATATGTTTACCGTCCAGGCCTTAAGTCTGAGTAATTCTCCTAATTTTAGATACCGCCACCCCAAATTAACATCCCCCCCGCATACACACTTTAAAATTTTTAATCCTTGTTGAATTGGCTTATAAAAACAGAAAAAGTGACGTGAATTTTTTACATCTGCATCAGGCACTCTGCAGAGCGGGGCCATGGAGACAGGCCCGGGAGGGGAAAGGGCCTCGGGAGGCCGTGGTGTTTGTGCCACGTCTTAGACTGTTTTCCCTTCCTCAAATGGGTCACTGTAAATAAATACTGAATGGGACATGGGACATGGGTGTATTAAAGATGATATTAAGTAGATGTAAAGAATTTTACATTCTTTGTTTCAACCAGTATTTTCCTATGAAGTGAATAAAATCAACATTTTATTTTCAAGCCCAGCCACAGGAGAAAACATGGAAAAACAGATGTCCCATTTGTAACACTTTTATGTTTCTCTTGTACAGGATGAATTTTGGAAGACGTATCTGGGTAAGTGTCTCCTCCACCTACTCCAGGATTCTTTCCTCTTCTCCTCCCTTTAAGGTCAGGGGAGGCAGTTGGCTCACGAGGGCTGCTAACTTGAGGCCAGTGGATTCCAGATTTCGAGCCTTGGGCTCTTGGGACCCCTGACCCAAAGGAAGGGGCTGGCACTGCCCGAGGACGAGGACGAGGACTAGGGTGGGAAAGGCCCCGGGGCCCCGCCGGGATCAGGGGGAAGCTGGAGCGGCCTCCCGGGCTCCCTTGGGCCTCGTGCTGAAGGGTCAGACCCGGTTGAGGAAGGCGAGGCTTGGGCGATGCTGGGCGTCCCTGCGGGGACCACGGTGACAGGGGAGCTCGAGGAGGCGCCGGCGCTGGTCACGCGGCCGCCCAGCAAGGAAAGGGGGTCTTGGAGGGACGTCGGAGGGTGTTACCCGCAGGGTGTCCTCACGTCCCTGTCGGCAGGCGGCTCCCCGTGCGTCTCCCAGCCCTGCCTCAACAACGGGTCCTGCCAGGACAGCATCCGCGGCTACACCTGCACCTGCGCCCCGGGCTACGACGGCCGGGACTGCGCCTTCGGTGAGCCCCCCACCCGGCCTCCGCCCCGCCCCCCGGCCTCATGCCCCGCCCCCGCCCCGGCCGCACCGAGCCCCGCCCCGGGGATGAGCAGGAGGAGGCCCGTGGGAACCCGGTTTTCCGCCGGGAATCACACCTTGTGAACGGCCCCCTGTTTCCCCCGTGGGGTCCCCTCCTCTTCCTCCCACCCCCCGCCCCGTCCAGACCATTCACGATCTCCTCTCCGCTCTCCCGAGGCCCGGCTGACCCCGCTGGGGGTGATGGGCCTGGGGGGTCAGCCTATGAGGGGACCGCACCCGGCTCTCTGGGTCGTGGGTGCGTGACCCGGCCTGCAGCTTCATCAGCTGATGTCCCTTCAACATTGTGAGACTGTATCCGTGGGGGGTGGGCGGCGCCAATTCCCGTCAGTGGTCGTTGGTGCAGCAGTAAACTCGCTTAACGCTCCCGAGGGTCACCGCGGAGCCCGTTTCCGGGACGAACGTTACGTCCAGCCTGGATCCCTGGACTCCAGCTGCCTCCTGAGCGCCCCGCCCCGTGCTGTGTGGACGCCCCAAGTGCAACTCGCGCCAAAGCAGGGCTTCCGGCTTCATCCCGCACGTGTCCCCTCCCCCGTCCCAATGCCCACCTGGAAGAAGCCCCTTAAAGGGAGCGGCTGCTGCGGCGGGAAGTGAGCCCACGGCCGGGAAACACGGATCCTTGCGAGGGACTTGCAGACCCGGCCCCGCAACCGAGCTGCTGCTCTGAGGACGCAGCCCTGACTGCTCCACGCCCCTTCCTGACGCGGGAGTCCAAACGCTCCCCTGGCGACGTTGGGAATGAAAAGCCAGAGTCCCGGTGCGCAAGGAGATTTCAGAATGGCGATTTCCAGGGTAACATGTCTGGTTTTCCCTTTTTCCCTTTTCAGCTAAAAATGAATGTCACCCTTTGAGGACGGATGGGTGTCAGCACTTCTGCCACCCAGGGCCGGGGTCTTACACGTGCAGCTGTGCGAAGGGGCATAAGCTGGGCCAGGACCACAGATCTTGCATCCCCCACGGTGAGTCCCCTCCGCTGGGCTTCCTCCTGCAGGGACCTCTTGACAGGCCACCTCCTCCTCCGTGACTGGGCGGGGGGTTCTCCTCCTCCGTGACTGGGCGGGGGGGTTCTTCTCCTCCGTGACTGGGCGGGGGGGGGTTCTCCTCCTCCGTGACTGGGCGGGGGGGGGGTTTCTCCTCCTCCGTGACTGGGCGGGGGGTTTCTCCTCCTCCGTGACTGGGCGGGGGGTTTCTCCTTCTCTGTGACTGGGCAGGGGGTTCTCCTCCGCTGTGGCTGGGCCAGGGGTTCCCAGTCCCCTGCTGGGCTTGCCCGGGGCCTCCGCGGTCTCTGAGAGCAGGTCGTTTAATCTCACCTGCTCTGTGTCTACACGAATTATCTCAACCTAGTGGGCATCCAGGAATAGGCTGAAGGGTCAGCGCCACGGATAAACCCGACGTCTGCCCTGGGAGGCACTGACTTTTCTTTTCCTGTGGTCACAATGAAGACAGGTGTGCGTGCGGAGCCCTCAGCTCTGAGTGCCTTCTGACATCACAGGGATGCGAGCAGGACCTTCCGACTTTCCCGTGGCAGGTAACAGAAACATTTTATGAACGTGTTTTAATCTTTTGTTACAAATTTCATCCTGTTTGTCGTCTCCACCGTCTTTGATTTAGGTGAACTACTTACAATCTCAACATCACACTTCAAAGCACTTTCTCATTCTGAACTTACAGCTTCAGTGTCTTCATTATTTGCACCAAATAAAAACATAGAGTTTTATTTACAGCCATCCAAGGCCTTTCTTAGAGTCCAAAAACCGTTTCCAATGTCACTGCTCTCAGAAGATAAGCATCCTGGCAGCGCTCGGGTGGACATGGTGGGTCCAGAGCCAGAGCAAGGCCCGGGCCCTGCTCACAACCAGCTGGCCGGAGTCCAGCTCCACTGCCGTGTTCAGGAAACTTCTCTTCTTTGGCACTATTTCTGTTATTTTCCTGTTTTTCCCTTGCCTGGTTTGGAAGCTAAACATTCTATTCATCCAGTGACCACTCTTGACACTGAAACATTCATATCTAACTTAGCAATACCTGAAGTTATTATGTTTACCCTTCTCCCAAATTATTTCAAGCACCTCCCACTAGGCTCATCTGCTATTTTGACCAATATTTTATTCTTTTCTTGCTTTTTTAGTAACTCCACAAAATAAGTATTATTTTTAATCATACCGCCAACATGGGTTTGGATTTACCTACGTTTTGCATTTTCCTTGCATCCCAGGCCCCTAATGCAGATCATCCCCTTTTGCCTCATCTGTCCTTTAGAACAGCCCTGTCAATAGAAACACAATATCGGCCACAGACGTAACTTAAATTTTCTAGTAGCCACGTGCATAAAAGTAAAAACAGGTGAAATTAATTTTGATAGTGTGTTTTACTTACCTCAATACATCTAAATATTATCTCAACATGTAATGAATAGTAAAAAATGAGAGACAGTCACATTTTCTCTTTCTACTAAGTCTTTGCCCTCTGGGGTGTACAGCCTTTTACTCTTGGAGCACATCCTGGCTTGGACCAGTCAATCTCAAGCGCCCAGTAACCACAGCGACCACCATGGTCGACAGAGAGCTTTACAGGGCCCTTTGGTGAAGGGGCTGCCTCAGCCCCGCGTGCGTGCGCGTGTGCGCATGCGCAGAACGCGTCTACTCCGCCCTGCCGCTGGCAAGCAGGTGGAGCCGGGCAGAAGCGTTCGGCCGCTGGGTGGAGGCCCGGCCAGGCGACGGACAGAGCTCAGTGACCAGCGGACCCGAAAGGACCGAGGGAGGGGACATCAAGTGAGAGGCGGGGTGGGGGTGGGGATCTGTCCCCAGCGGGACCGTACCTTTGCTGTCTGTCCTCCTGAGCGTCCGTCCATCTTCCAAGTGTCCGTCAATCACCCCTTCTCGCCCCTCCGCTCCGTGCGCTGAGGCGGCCTCAGCAGTGGGTGGGCTGGGCTGGGCTGGCTGGAGGGGCGTGCGCCCATATTCTTAACCACGACACTATACTGCCCGGAATCCTGCAAACTGGGACCAACTCTTTGTTGTCTGTTTGGTTTTTAAAGGTAAAACTAACAAATTCCGAAGGAGAAGACTTCTGTGGAGGTGTTCTAATACAGGACAATTTTGTACTGACAACAGCAAAATGTTCACTCTTGTACAGAAACATTAGTGTGAAAACAAGTAAGTATTTTATCATTCTTTTTTAATAAATTTATTTATTTATTTATTTATCTTTTAATTTTTGGCTGCGTTGGGTCTTCGTTGATGCGTGCAGGCTTTCTCGAGTTGCGGTGAGCCGGGGCTACTCGAGTTGCAGTGCGCGGGCTTCTCATTGCGGTGGCCTCTCTTGTTGCGGAGCACGGGCTCTAGGCGCACGGGCTTTAGTAGTTGTGGCACGTGGGCTCAGTAGTTGTGGCTCGCGGGCTCTAGAGCGCAGGCTCAGTAGTTGTGGCGCACGGGCTTAGTTGCTCCGCGGCATGTGGGATCTTCCCGGGCCAGGGCTCGAACTCGTGTCCCTTGCATTGGCAGGCAGATTCTTAACCACTGCGCCACCAGGGAAGCCCTATCATTCATTTTTATAAGATCACGTTGGAAGTAAAAACTATCCTATGTAGAAATAAAAATTTTAATCTAGAATTTTTGCTTCTAATGCAGTACAGACTGAGCTTATCTTCCTACTAGTGAGATCACTCATAAAGTCATAAAGCAACGGGGATGCCTAGTGGAACTCTGGGCACAGCAAGCAGACAAATGCGGAGTATTTAGTCTAAGGAGGAAATCACAGCTGATGAAACTGTCACTTAATTTGACACCGACATGGAGCAGCTCAGATCCCCGTCCGCCCCGGGGCCTGGGCTGTGCTGTGAACTGCTCCACAGTGATTCCCAGGACCCGCAAATACACGCTCCATCCCCAGACATTTTTCAGTCAACAGAACGTCAGCCTAGAAAATGACATCTGAAAAGCCAAGCTCTGATTGGCTTGGAGAGGTTCCTCCTAATTTCTTCCTAGTCTTCCGACCGGTTCAGCAACCCGCACTGCGCTCCGCGCCCGCGCCCCCGCCCCCGCGAACACCTCGCTGGGTTTCCTAGAGGAGAGTGTGGGAGAGGCCCCTCCGTGGGGTAGCCCCTGTCCCCTGCGCGCAGGAGCCGGGCGGCGGGGCGCACGGAGTCACCTTGACCCCCGGCCTCCTTCCAGGTTCCCGCTGCCGGGCGCACGAGGCCCCGCCGGCGGTGGAGGTGAAGGGCGTCCACGTGCACACGAGATTCGAGGCGGACACGGGGGACAATGACGTGGCCCTGCTGGAGCTGGCGCGGCCCGTGCGCTGCCCCGACGCCGGGCGGCCCGTCTGCACTGCCGAGGCCGACTTCGCCGAGCGCGTCCTCCTCCCGCGGCCGGGCGTGCTGGGCGGCTGGACCCTCCGCGGCCCCGAGCTGGAGCCCGCGCGGCTGCCGGTCACGCACGTGGAGCCCGGGGAGTGCGGCCGGGCCCTCAACGCCACGGTGACCACGCGGACGGGCTGCGAGCGGGGCACGGCGGCGGCCGGGGCGGCGCGGTGGGCGGCGGGCGGCGCGGTGGCCCGGGAGCACCGCGGTGCCTGGTTCCTCACCGGCCTCCTGGGCGCCGCGCCCCCCGAGGGCCCCGGGCCGCTCCTGCTCATCAAGGTCCCCAGATACGCGCTCTGGCTCCGGCGAGTCACGCAGCGGCCGAGCTCCGCCAGCCGGAGAGGCGACCACGGTCACGGACGCGACGGGGAGCCGGTGCTGGGGTGACAGCGCCCTCAGCCCCTCCCCCGGGACCCCTCGTCTGAGCAGAGCCCCGGAGAGGAGGGGGGAGGGGCGCGCGTCCAGCAATAAAAGCAGAGCTGCCGGCACCGCACGGCGCTTTCCTGAAACGCCAGGGAACAGAGGGCCTCAGTCCAACAGCGGTCGCGGGGGCGGCGGCGTCACAGCGACCTCCCCGCCTGCCCCGGGAGGGCGGAAGGAGCGGGAAGCGCGAGGGGCTGGGCGGCAAACCGCGGGCCTCTGCGCGGGCCCGACCCCGGGGCGGGAGCCGCGGAGCGGCTGGGCCGAAGGGCCGCAGCCCCACGAGGAGGGCGGCGCAGGGACCGCGCGGCGAGCCCCGCGGCCCCGTGACGCCGCCGCCGCCGCCGTCGCCGCCGCCACCCGCGCAGACGCACCGCGAGTCCAGCCCGAACGGCGCTTCCCGCAGACCCGACCCGGGGGGCGCGTGGGTGCACATCACGTCTATTTCCCCGTTAATTTCTAAGCCGGAGGTGCCCAGTTCCCCCGAGGGAGGGAAGGGCTCTCACGGCTGACAGCTCCGCGGCCGCCACGGCGGGGCCCGAAGGCAGCTCCCGCCAAAGGCACAGGCGGGGGCGGGCTCCTTCCTGACGCGCTGCTGGGGAGCGGAGGGTTGTTTTAAGGGGTCAAAACTGTGACTTATACACTCTCTTCACTGGAGAACGGAGTTTAAACACAATTCAGATTTTTAAGTAACAATTCTTAAACTTACACGATGCTTGTTTCATTTCTGATACTATACTTCAATAAGAAATATAAGAGTTAGCCTTTTTTTGGCCAATCTGCAGATGCGCTGGCCCATTTCTTTGAAAGGACCTTGGCAAAAATAAATATGTGACTCTGACGCAAACTAACGGACAGGGCAGTGGAGGAACAGGAGTGGACTTTGAAGTCTTACTGAAGTGTGGCTGTGTTATCTTCAAACTGCCATAAGGTCATCAGGCCACTGCTCTGAATGGCTACCAAGGATTTAAAATCCAGCGGATGAGCGCTGCAACGTCTACATAAATAATTCTGTAAAGATACCTGCAGTCTCGCTGATGGCATTAATATGCCCTACAAAGCTGGATTTGCTAGAGTAGAAACCCTACCTGGAAATTATGAGACACACACACAGCACAGGCGGAGGTAAGCATCTCCCTACAGCATTTACGGGCTCTGTAAGAACAAGGCCCACCGCAGAGAAAGACACAGGCCTGCAACGCAGCTGAGGCGCAGAGGGCCATGCGAAGTGAAACTGCTCTAGTCACGTGTATAACTTAATAAATGGTTAGAAACCACACGAGGCAAGCACATCAAAACAATAAAACTCAAGAAAAGGGAACTTGATTAGATGGCCACACCCATTCACGCCCAGGTACAGACCGGCTGCTTCCACATTTGGGGGCAGTGCGAACAAGCACGCCAGGCCTGTGTTCACACAGGCCTCCAGACCAGTGGGAACGCAGGATGCTCGCGCCCGAGGTTCTGTTTCTTTCATTGCCAAGTACGACCTCGTGTTATGGTTCACGGTCAGTCCCTGATTTTCGGTGTCACAATCAATCTACTGTTCAAGAAAATACCTGAAAGTGCTGAAAATGCCCCGCTTTCTACGCTATGAAATCCAGACACGCTCCCAGAAGTCCAGCGCTCACCCCGCAGCGAGGACGCAGCCCTCGTCCGTGAGGCTGTGCCCGGCCCCGCGGAGCAGCGATGCCGTGACAGCAGTGCCCCAGGAAACACGGACTGTCTCCCCATGGCCGTCTGCGCCTCCCCCAGGCCACGCCCTCCTGCTCAGGGAACTGGTGGGGGGAGGCGGCTGGGGGCCTGACACCCACAGCAGGCCGTCCCCTCCGCCCTGCCCGTCCCCACGCCCAAGTCTGGACGTGCCCAGGGCGGAGGGCACACTGTTGGCTCGAAGCCCAGCTCACAGGAGTGGATCCAGCTCCGCCTCTTCTTTGGGGCCCTCGCTCTCGGAATGTGGCTCCATCCGACTGGAGAGGCCCACGTGGAGCCCAGCTGAGCGCCAGTCAGAGCCCCGGGCCGACGCGCCTTCAGGGTGGGTCACTCGTGCAGCCCGGGAGAGCCCTGCAGAGGAGCCACGCGGAGCACACTGCACGCTCCTGAGCCACGCGGGGCGGCCGGGCTGGATGACGCGGGTGTGTGTGTGTGTGTGTGTGTGTGTCCGGAGCAGCTGACGCGGGGGGCCAGATGGGAGGCCTCGGTGTGTGTGTGTGTGTGTGTGTGTGTGTGTGTGTGTCCGGAGCAGCTGACGCGGGGGGGCCAGATGGGAGGCCAGATGGGAGGCCTCGGCGGGTGTGTGTGTGTGTGTGTGTGTGTGTGTGTGTGGTTGTGTCCACATCCCACAGTGGCTCTTCTCTGCGCAAAGGGCACAAGCAGCCTCCAGGTTTGGTGCCTTTGCAGCGAGGAGCAACTATAGCCCATGACATTTCCTTCTTTAGTAAGTTTTGCACAGACAGAGGAAATACGCATACTCTGAAAAGAAAGCTATGACACCTGGAAAATTTAAATCAAAGTAAATTCAGCTTGTAAAAAGAAGCATTAAGTTAACCCAGCATTTTGATCACACAAAATGTTCAAATTTAACATAAAAATAGACGTATCCCAGAAGATATGGTAAAGAATACGCCTTTTTGTATAAATGCAGATCGAATACGCCTTTTTGTATAAATTCAGATCGAATACACTTTCGTATAAATTCAGATCACCTTTTTTTATAGAAAGAGTTAAAAGATGCCTTCACGAACAACACTCATGAGAAGTAAACAGTAGCTGCCTCGGAGACCGTGTCCCTCGCGTGAGTGTCACCAGCACCCCAGGGCCAGCGGAGACGGCTGCACTGAGAAGGGGATTCCAGGCCTTTGTGAGGTGCATATCCGTCAGCCGCGATGTCAGAGACACTGAGGTCTCAGCATCCCCAGGAAACGACCCGAGAGACTCCAGCTGCAGAGAACGAGCTCTCAAGTTCTCGGCAGGATGAGAAGCAGGATGGCGGGCTCCCTGTCCTCGGGGCCGGGGGCGGGGTCAGCACACCGTGGACAGCGGGGGGAACGGGTTCTGCTTGCTGACAACCAGCTTCTGGTGCTGGTGCGAGATGTAGCCTTTAATGTGACCCTGTGGGAGAAGAGCAGAGGCGGCGTATGTTTCTGGGCCTGGGTCTCGTCAAGCCTGCGGGGGTGAAGGACCTGGCGCTGTGGCACAAGTATCCCCCCCCAGTCACCGTGCAGTCAGCTCCCTGGGAGGACAACGAATGAACACGCACAGGGGAGAACAGAGAAATACGTGCCGTGTGCATCCACCCCGCCCGCACAGAGCCCTCTGGGAACAAGGAAGGCATCAGAGCTCCCGGCGAAGACGGGGCCCAGGGGAGGCGCGGCCACACACCATGTAGATCAGGTTGGCCAGGATGCACTGGACCTCGGCGATGTCCACGTCCTCCACCTGCATGAACTTCAAGGCAACCAGGAACGCATCCAGAGACAGCTGGTGTGTCTTCAGTAACAGGTACCTGGAAGAGGGACAGAGCTCACGCTCATCAGGGACGGGATGTGAGGACGGAGTCAGTAGGACAAACATCTGCTGAGAAACCTCTGTTCAAGAGGAACAAAGCATCTCCCACCTGACAGATACACTTGAAAAATAAGAGCTTTTCATTCTGACTTTCCAATTTTAAAAAGCCACTAGTACAAATATACTTTACGTTTACTGAATATTTGCTTGAATCTCAGAGGCACGTGTTCTCACATTTTAACATCCTTAAAATCGAGAAGCTCCTTACGATAGACAGTGTCTCAGGTGTGATGAACTAGGGTCCTTGCTAATTTTGATACATTCCTCGCAGCCAGAAAAAGTCTGACTTTGACTGAAGTTTAACTGAGAACCTGCTGGGACCAGGCCTCAAAGGAGAGTCAACTTCCAGAGTGACACGGAAGAAAAGAACAACCTCCTGACGGACAGGGGTGGTGGGGAGGGTCAGTGGGTCACCAACAGAGGACACGGGCAACGGGTCCCACATTCTCCGGCAAAATGGGAAACGCCTGGTTCTCAGGGCTGGCGCTAAAACGTGTTACAAGGTCTTCACCGCAACCCGAGTTATTCCTCCCGCAAGGGCGGGCAGACCTCCGCTCCCTCACCCGTGCAGCCGTGGCGCCAGGGCCCAGGGCGGTGCGCGGGCTGCGGAAGATGGATTTTATCCCACAGAATGAAAAAGAAAGGACTCTGCTTACACTTTCTTAAAAAGATTCCTGTAGGTGATAATCTTCAGCTTCTCGAGGATGAGGAAAATGCCGCACCGGATGAAGAAGGTCTCGTGCTTGGCCAGAGCCTCGTTGAGGAGGAGGAGGTTGCCTTCGCTGGGCGGCGGGACAGACGCACAGACACAGTCAGAACAACGTCCAGGACGAGAGCGTTCTCTCACAACACGAGGACGTCTGTGCTAATTTTATCTTCTAAGAGGTCTCAAATGGAAAAGGAAAAATACTCTACCTCACAGCTTTGGTCACCTCCGCAAACTGCATGAGATGGTACTTCCTCAGGAGCTCAATGGTTGGCATGTGACCCTAAGAGTAAATTTCCAGAATAAGAACCCTTTCACTTTTAACCAAATTGTCTTTGATAAAACTCTTATCAGGGAAATAAGTTTTAAAAACTTGCAACCTGCGTTTCTTAGGCTTTCTTCCTAAGTCGCTGAACAAGAACTGAAAGCATCCTAGTCTACTGGAAAAAAAACAAAACAAAACAAAACAACGCTGGTCTGGAAATCAGAAAACCTAGCCAAAACATGGTTTTGTCATCAGTGACATCTGACCTTGATCTCGACCTTCTCATTACTGTATCATAGGAGGCGGGTGACACCTGAAGCAATACTAAGCTACAATTTAGGAATTCAGAAACAGCTTCTAGAAGAACCAGCTGAAAAATCTAAAACTGGTTGTTCCCGTGAAGTCGGGTTAGCAGTGGGGAGGGAGGTGTGACACTGTCTCTTTCCCACCACAAGTCGCCCTGAACTAGGTAAGTATGTGTGTGTTGTTTTGATAATTTTTAAAAATTTTTAAATGGGAGGAAAGGAAGCTCTATCTATTACTTTGAGGATGTTTTAGTCAAATAACTTGCTAGCTATTTTGTCATTTCTTTACAAATATCAAAAATAATTTTCAGTGACCAAGTAAGATACCTACAGACAGGCTGGAATGACCTTTTTCTTTCTTGGTTAATCCATTTCTATAAATTTAGATTTTTTAGGGGAAACAAAAATAATATGCACTTATTTTACTTGTCTTATACATGTTAAACTTTTGAGTTAGGGAACTTCAAGAGAAAGGAAACACAGGCAAGCCTTTCCAGAAGGATCTGGAAGTGCCAGTCACAGAAAGAGTAGTTCGGGTCACACCCAAGGCTCATTCCTCCTCAATTTTTGGGGTGTGCTCATGTGCAGCTCAGACTGTGACCCATCACACACCACTGGCTGCGCTGTAAAACATCTGCCCACTTCTTGTAGACAACAGGACCCGTGAGAGCTGGTGAGATCACTTACCAGGAGCATCTTCACAGGAAGTAGATAAATGAGGACCATCCTTTTGTTCTTCTGGCTCAAACGGTGGCAGTGCTCAAAAGCAAAGGACAGGTACTCCTCAGCTGCAGAGTCAGCCACAGACATGGTCACCACGGTCCCCACCCTGTGCCTGATGCTACCACCCACCCTTACATGACGGCCCGAAAGGTTTCAGGAACTGCAAATATCTACCGTCAATGTTAACAAATAATTTCCTGCTGTGTCAGGTACTCAAAAATACCACTCAGTGCATATTCAGAGGAAAAGCACAGCAATACCTTCAGAGACTTCAGCTGAGAGTACAGGTGACCCCTGAACAAGGCAGTCTGAGCTGTGCGGGTCCACCTGTACACGGGTACTTGCAACGGTAAACACTATGTTACCACGTGGTCTGTGGCTGGCGGATCCGTGGATGTGGAGGAACCGTGGGCACAGGGCTGACTGTGAGTCACACGGGGCTTAACCCCCTCGTTGTTCAGGGGCAAACTGTAATTTAAAAGCTTCTCTTCTTGGACTTCCCCTGTGGTGCGGTGGTTAAGAATCCGCCTGCCAACGCAGGGGACAGGGGTTCGAGCCCTGGTCCAGGAAGATCTCACATGCCGCGGAGCAACTCAGCCTGTGAGCCACAACTACTGAGCCTGCGAGCCACAACTACTGAGCCTGCACTCTAGAGCCCGTGCTCCGCAACAAGAGAAGCCACCGCAATGAGAAGCCCGCGCACCACAGGGAAGAGTAGCCCCTGCTCGCTGCAGCTAGAGAAAGCCCGTGCACAGCAACGAAGAGCCAACATAGCCAAAAAATAAATAAATAAATTTATTTATTTATTTAAAAAAAGTAAGAAATAAAAGTTTCTCTTCTTATGCTTGATATTTAAAGGAAAAAAAAAGATGGGGGAACTAACCAAGAAAAGCCCTCTTTCGAAAGCTGCAGGTGTATTAAAAATTTTGTGAAAGAAAATGAAAAGTTGGTCTACACAACCCTACAGAGTAAAAAAAACAGCACTTATTATGAGAGCGCTGTTATTTTCGTTATCGGAGCATCCATGGCCGTTGACACATGGAGAGGAGGTGCTCCTTACGTCTGGTGTGTTGCCTGAAGTCACATGGCTTCGCGTGCAAATAACTGTCGGAGAAGTGAGTTTAGAAAGTCTGGTCTGAGGACAAGAGAAGAATCATAAAGGACCACCACGTGCCAGCTACTCCAAAAGTTCAGAAAGAAAAAACGTGGCTTCCCGTTCTCGAGAAAGCTAATGACACAAGCCACATAACGTGATTTCATGAAAGCGCAGCTCTGACGCGGCACCGATCCGCCACGCACGGCCACAAGCGCCGAAGATGGCACCAGCGCAAAGCTCGTCCACCGCGGCTGGAGCTGAGCTACGCGCTGCCCGATCTCCACGTCCTGGGCCAACGGGACCAGCAGAGGCCATGGGGAAACACCGACTGTAGCCTGCGCCGGAACACCGGTGCCCAGAAAAGGACAAGCTGGCGCCCGTCTCAGAGACCTGGCGCGGAGCGAGGAACTTCACGTGGGACTTTCCCTTGTGGAACCAACGTAGTGTCAAAAATAAACACAGCCTGGACGGAGCCAACACCCGCGGTCCACCTTCAGCAGTAACAGGAGGCAGTGACCATGTGCCCTGAACCCAGCCCCAGCTGCTCAGAAGCAGTGACACACCTTGCTTGAAGTCGCTGTCGAACATGGCCTTCCGCCCCACGTAGTACCTGTACGTCACCCTCTGGGCGGTGCTGTAGTCGTCCTTCAGGTTGGAGCTGTCGATGGCTCTGATGAGCGGTTTACACAAGTGGAGCTTGTTGATCTGTAACGAGCAACCATCTACCCTGAACAGCATTTTAAATAAGTAGGCAGGACAGACGTAAACTTCTGGTTACGAAGTGCACGCCTGCTTGCGGTGGGATTCCCGTCATCAGAACCGACAGCTGGATGCTAACACCGCACCACAGCTGCCCAGCCTGACCACGCCCACCGCGGAGGGCCCACCCGCACGGGGCCGGGCCCCGGCGCCCCTCGCCTGGCCATCCCCGCACGGACACCGGCATGAGGCGCCGGCACCTCACCTCCCCTGGAGCCGAGCGCGCGCCTCGCCGGGCGGAGGCTAAGGAGGACCACGGGCGTGAAGCGCTGACAGCAGCCCTCGCGCCGGGCAGACCCTGAGCGCACGCCAGCTCCCAGGATTATGTGCGCAGCCGGGGGGCGGTGGGGGGGGACCGCTTCCCCGGCCATGCCCGGGAGGCCGGCTGACAGTGAATAGAAGGGCTGTCTGGGAAGACAGGCGGAAAGCAGACCCAACAAAGAGACGCAGCGCTCTGACAGCATTTACCTTAAAATAGATCTTGAATAACTGATTCACCAGAAACAGCATGCCCCACTTCTTGGAGTCCTCTATGCCCGCACGGCTACGGGGAGAACGGTTATGTTAAAGCTGCCCAGGAAGTAAAGATGTCACGTGTCAACGCAAAATCAGCTTCCGCAACAAATTAGCGTCTTAAGATGGAGCCCCACGGCTCGAGTCATGTGCACGGAAGACTACAACGCCACGAAAGAAGACGTCTTTAGAAGTGCTAAATGTGTGCGGAAGCATAAGAGGTGGTTCTTTTCTCTTATTTGCTTATGAGACAATGGACTATTTGAAGCAAAAACTAACAGCAGTCGTGGGGCTAAGGCCAGCGCCGGGCGGGGCGGGCGGGTGGCGGGGCGCTCACGTGTCGCTGGCGCAGACGCGGAAGCAGCTCATCAGCAGCTCGGCCGCCTTCTCCAGCATGTCCCCAACTTTGCTCTTTCCTTTCTTTACCAGCTGTTGATCCGCCTGATAGAAGATAAAAACCTTTACTTTTCATCTCCTCTAGACGCCTCGATTAAACAGAAGATCACGGCACAGCTAGAAGCAAAAACGTACAGCTGAGGGTCGTCCCCAAAGGTTCTGGCGAGACCATCTAGCCTGTGCTACTACGTTTTCCAAAACGGGGGTGTCTACAGCGTGTTCCAGCTCTTCCACAAATCAAACTGCTCTTCAACCAATTCAAGCCCGTAAGTTGGTCACGGACTCCTTGAGTCTGTGCCACGCACTGCTAACCAGCCTTTTCTTACTTGGCCGCGAAGCCCCATCTCCCACGCGCGTGACGTTTGCACGGACGGTGTAGAGGACGGCAAGGGACGGGACTGGCGCCTGCCTGGCGGCCCCAACCGAACTCGTGGCCACTGTGTCCTGAACCCCACACACCCGCGTCCTCCCATCAACCAACCAATACAGCTAACTTCACTTTAGAGGGTCAGTGAGGATGCAGTAAATATTAACATTAGTAAGTCTTAGTCCTTGAATACATGTATTTTTAGTGTTCTTTGTGATGAAGCGGGAAGTCCACCTACAGCACATCTGTTTTTAAGGAAAAGCACTGGGGCCACTGTCGAGGCCACAAGCTGGACCGTGGAACAACCAACCTCAAAGCCTGGCCAGCCAGCGTGGGCCACTGGCCAGCGCGGGGCTCTGTAAAGTGAATGAAGCAAGCCTGTCACTCCCAGGCAAACACTGACTGTTATCTGCTGCCGATGACATTTGCACTTTCAAGACAAACTTAGAACTTTGGAAAACTTGTATTGATCACCAAGAGCCTGGCGGCTTTCCATTGCTTCACGACTTCTCTGATGAGGTCACTGGAGATATTAACAAATGTAGAGTTTTTCTGGTTTTTGTTTTTTCACGTAATGAAATATGTCAACATTTGGAACATCCGGGTAACTCAGTGAACCAAAATTCTCCAAATGTTCAATGTACAACATTACAAAATCCTACAGGGGTAAAAGATCCATTCACCGTGCAGGACACACCAGTGGGTTTGGATGTAACAGGAAACGGTTACTGCTAAGCTTCAAGAGGCCACATTGTAACGAACCTTAAAAACTACTCTTGTAGTTTTAAAAGGTGTAGCTCAGAGAAGGGCATCTACGATCACCTGAAAAGGCTACCAGAACAGTCCTCCCACTTCCATGTACATCTACGTGAGGCCACACTTCTTCATATATTCAACCAAAACAAGGTACTGCAAAGAGTGAATTCAGAAGCAGACATAAGAATCCAAGCGGCTTCTGTTGAGCCATACATTAGAGATCAAAATGGAAAAAAATGCCACTTTTTAGTACATTTTGTTCACTTTGAAAATAGTTTTTTTTAAATTTAGAAAGTCAATTATGTTACCACATAAAAGGTTTATTATTTCAGGTGAACAATATTAAAAATTTTCCCAGTTAAAATTTCTAATACAGTAAGTATTGATATAACCCATACGAACAGAAGCTTCTGGGGGTCCTCAATAATTTCTATCTAAGTTATTATATTTTTCAGTTCTAAAATTTCCATTTGGTGCTGCTTTATATCTTGCATTTCTTTGCTGAGATGTCTCCACCTGCTTCAAGCGCGTTCGCACCTGCTCCCAGGGTTTTATGGCGGCGGGGGTGGAATCCCCATCCCATCCTCAGTGTCGGGTGCTTGCTGACTATCTCCCCCATTCAGAGTCTCAAAGGCCAAGAGTCCCGATTCCTGGTATGACAAGGGACTCGCGATTATATCCTGGATGCCCGGGATGTCATAAGACTGTGGCTCTTCTTGTTTTAGCCAGGCCTGCGCTCACACCATGCCACCCACTGCTGACAGGGCTGGGCCTGCAGGCCCGGAGGCAGCTGGGATGCTCCCCGCCCCAGAGGTGGGGTGGAGGGGAGGGAGCCGCGTCGTCTCTGCCTGTCAGTGTCCCCGGGCGAACCAGGACGCCCAGGAGACGAGAAGGAAACAAACGCAGGGAACTCGCTGCTCTGCCCCTTCTTCTCTCCACCTCTCAGAGCCACGCTGGCCTTCAAACTCCCAGCAGGAGGGAGAGAAACACGTGCCTACTGTGTCTTGTCCAGAACCAGAAGTTACCAATAGTTTTTAAAACTGTAAAGGGTTGTCAGGACCAAAAAGTTAAGAACTGCTGCTCCCAAAATGGCTTATGCTGACCCCAAGGGGAAATCGACTCATAAAATCCTCCTCGTTCCAGAGAACCCTCAGCACTCCCTGAATCTACACCAGGGACAGGGGACGGGGCGCATCTCTGCAGCTGATGAGAGCGCGGTCCCTCATGCATGAGCCCAGCCATCCCCGTGCCCTTGCTCTCCACGCCAGATTCACCCGACCCCACGTGTTCCTCAAAATTTGTGGAAAGAATGGTATGAAATTAAGCAACAGATAGATAACGAGTTTGGGTTTAAAACAACAGTGACAGAAACTGAACTTACATTATTGGCAAATATTCGAAGGTCAAGTGCCACTGCATACATGACAGGCAGAGCCCTACGGGGCAAAAACAAGTACGTTTGAAGAAGCTCTGAGGTCAGAGGTTCCATTACCAGAGGTGGGGACGCCAGGGCTACCATCCAGAACAGGGGTCACCAGCCCACGCCCAGGGGCTGCTATGCTTTCCCTCACCCTCCTCCTGGGCAGGCGGCAGCCTCTCCCCATCTGCACGGAGACCCGGGAAGTCGAGGGGCTGAGCCCCGGCAGCGCCCTCCCCCTACGCTGGCACAGGAAGTCTCCTTCCCCTCAGCGCCTACCACCAGCCAACAGCTCCACTAAAACAAGACGTGGTTCACAACGATCTCCTAACAGGGCCCAAGGTATGTAACAGACCAATGCCATAAAACGACTTTTCAAAATCTAGCTGGCAGTGTTAATTTTATGTGTAAGAGAGATCTTCACTTAAAAAGGGTTTTTTTTTTTTTTTAGTAAAAGGTATTTGCAAGCCTTCAGTTATTTTAGTATAAATAAAATTTCAGTATTTACCAAGATTTTTAATAAATCATAAAATAGTTTACCAAGGAATTTAAAATAACCCAGTTATTATGTATTCTATCATCCCAAATGAACTGTAATTGATCTACATCTTTTATCCAAGTTTAAAACCAAAAGTAAGTTCAAAATTGACAATTAAAGGGAAAAAATAATATTTAATAAATATTTGGGGGCATGGAATGGCTGAAATACTTCATATTTACAGAAAAACACTGCAAATAATCTGGCTGACCTGCCATTTAAGTTTACATTGACTATTAAAACTCCATTATCTGTGTTGATATTATCACGTCAACACACAATATTAAATACCAACACAGAAAACACAATTAAAACTTCTGCTTTTAAAAAAGAAAAAAGTCATTTGCTAATTTCCAGCTGTTTCTGTTTGTACTTACCAGTTTTCTTCTTTGTGGGCCTGAAATGCCCGTAGGAATGATGTAGTATATTAAGGAAGGTCCGACATAAAAAGTTCAAGTCATGCTACAATTGAAAGACTAAAGAACAACAAGAGTTCTAAATTGTAAGGGCTACAGCTCACCACTTAAAAGATTATGTATCACAGCAGCAGGTTCTTGAAGGGAAAAAATACATAAGCCCACATTACAAATGCTTGAGTATCATTAGGTATAAGTAAATACATTTATTTCATACATACTTTCCCCAAAGTAAGAAAAAGACTGTTATAAGATTTTTAAAAGTGGCAATTTCACACATTTTATTTGGTTTCTCTGAGCCCAGATGATCACAACTTATATATAATGTGCTTTAGAAACTGTAGTATAAAGTTTATTTCATTGATTACAGAATTCTTGCATTCAAAGGAGACTTGGCTGGTCAGTAACCAATTCTCTTCTGTGTATATTAAGCAAGATGGTTAAAAAATTAGCAACTAAAGGGAATTCCCCGGCGGTCCAGTGGTTAGGACTCGGCACCTTCACTGCCGGGTTCCACAAGCTGTGCGGCTTGGCCAAAAAAAAAAAAAAAAGCAACTAAAGTCTGGAGATACATATAAACAGTACTAGAATACTCACTGACCAGGGCCTTAGCCATAAGATATCACTTAAATGATTTAAATCAGAATTGGCTTGATTAAGGCCCTCAGTGACCACAATTCAATGATGCTGTGTGTTGCGTCCACTCTTCCATCTGTGCCCGGATCTGGAAGTTCTTCTATTTCTCCAAGGGGACTAACCCATCCCTGTAACTATACTGAATGTTGGAAAGGCAACAAAATATTATTCTTCACAATAGAATTAAATAAAATCCTTAATCATAACCAATGTTCTTCCCTACCATATAGGTGACTGGACACCAGTCTGAAGGCCATGCTAAATTTAAGTACCTGAGTGGAAGAGCGAAATGAGCTTCTCCTGCTTTCTAATTAAAGGTGTGACTAAAACTGGCCTGATGTTTCAAGATCTTAGCCCCCAAGTAACCCGCTGTATCTGTCAGACATTGAACAGTAACGCACACGACAAAAGATATTGGACAATGACGGTCTGGCACTTGTACGCCTCTATGAAGTCGTGGTTCCCCGCCGCGTACGTGCACCTGGAAAGGAAGCGGTGGACACTGAGGACGGCGGGGCAGAAAGTGCGCGTCCTCGCTGAGAACCGGCATGAAGCCCACGGACCGCACTGCTCACTCCCAGCACAAACGCCCTGCTCGCAACCGACCCAGCAGATTACAAGGAGGCTCACAAGAGACCACAGGGTACAAGAGGAAATCCCACGCTACATGCTGGGCCTGTCCTTTCAAGTCCCAGAAGGAGAAGCCCAGCTGCAGAGGTTCCACTAACAACACGCAAATGGCCCTTCTCGGGCATCAATGGGCAAGGACACTCTACCCAGACGCCCGGCTGGCATTGTCACTCTCAGTCAGTCCGTCCCCAAATCTGGCGCCTCATCACATGCTGCACAGAGCTAGGAAGTTGCTACAAGAAACACAGCAGCACTCCAACTTTTCCAGAGATCTCAGGGGCCCCGCAGGTCTGCCCCGCCCTGCCCCCGCACCCCAGCCCGCTCAAGACGCCGGAGAAGAGGGCAGGCAGGAGGACAACCAAATACCACACACTTTAAGACCTAGAGCTTGCCTGAATCGAGGCGTTAGAGGTGAAAACAGCAGACATGACATGTGAATAAAAGGCAGAATTTCATCTGCTCTGCTCTGCTCCAGTTTCTTGCCCAGTAAGGCCAAGAGGTTAAAAACCGGGCGTTTCCATGAAAAACACAAGTCGATAGTGGGCGCCACATCCTACTGCACAAAAGACCACTACACAGCCGGTAGGATGAATATCAAATGCTTTTTAGAGCATTACACAGAAGACACACACACATCCATGATTACCATTTCATGTTAACTTTTGAAAACATACGTGGTCCCTGAATAAAAAATTTATTAAAATTCTAAAGTATTTCATTTTATTTTTTTTAAGTATTTTAAACTTCAGAAGATTTTCATAGGTGTTACCAAAGTGAAATTACAAACACACTTTTCTACTTTTTCAAAGGAAATTTTTCACTGCTTCAAGCATAAAATGACGTTAAATAAAACCCCTAGTCAGTTCAGCAATTTTCAGATTTGCTTGTTTTTCTTCCTCACTCATGGATTACCTTAAATGAGCTGCAAACATTTCGTCATAAGGGGGTTCCAAAACTTGTTGACACTTCTCTTCTGGAGAGGCCATCTAAAGGATCGTAAGAAAAATGGTAAAAATAAAATTAACTGGGACAGAAAGAATGCAACATGCAGGAAGAGATTTAGACAAACCTTTGTTTCAAAAGAATTTACTCTTTACAGTTGACAGTAACTCTTCACACTTTAGCACTTCAGAAAAAACAGGTGCATTTCTTCCACACATATTCATCAAGCACGACCTACGTACCGGGCAGGAGACGAACACGATTCGCTTTGCCTACCACAGGCCGGGAAATACTCTAAGCGTGTTCACATACGTCTTACTCTATTTACTAAGCAGCTACTGTGCGCCTCGCGTGCGGTCGAAGGAGCCGGAGACAATGCCTGGGGGAAGGGGGGTCGGGGGGTCAGGAATCGCTCCTGCTCACTTCCTGCTGACAGGACTGCCCACTCAGGGTCCTGGGAGACAGCAGACATTCACCTCGAACTTGCCCTCGCCTCTCAGTGGCCAAATTCTGGATAACACGAGCATCACAGTGGATTATGCAGCACACTGAATTTAAAAGAAAGGGACTCAGTGAATCCACACTGATACAGCTCTATAATGAGAGAGGGAGAATGGCAGCATGGGAAGGATCACCACCCTACAGCCCCTGACGAAACAACCAGGCAGACAACGGGCCCAGCGAGGCAGCTGTCACATGGAAGCACGTGGAGTTCTGGAGCGAAGGAATCAGCCTCAGGTCACAAATGGGCGAGCAGACGTGTACCAGGGACAACCTGCCAGCAAGCTGAACCCGAGTCCCATCAGGACTCCGAGCACTTTCTTTTTTTTTAATTTAATTTTATTTATTTATTTTTGGCTGCATTGGGTCTTCGTTGCTGCGCGTGGGCTTTCTCTAGTTGTGGCGAGCAGGGGCTTCTCATTGCAGTGGCTTCTCTTGCTGCGGAGCACAGGCTCTAGGCATGTGGGCTTCAGGAGCTATGGCACGTGGGCTCAGTAGTTGTGGCTCGCGGGCTCTAGAGCGCAAACTCAGGAGCTGTGGTGCACGGGCTTCATTGCTCCGCGGCATGTGGGATCTTCCCGGACCAGGGCTCGAACCCGTGTCCCCTGCATTGGCAGGCGGATTCTTAACCACTGTGCCACCAGGGAAGCCCAGGGCACTTTCTTTTGAAAGAAAAATTTAGGTCCCTGATAGGACACTCCAACGTTGTAACGGCTATCAACAAGAAAATGGGCGTTACAAAATAGCAACAATATCTTCCACAGAAGCTATTGCTTGGAGAGCATTTATCATCTGAATCAAGAATGCTTATATTTTAGAGCAGGGGCTGGCAGATGCTCACATAAACGGCCAGCCAGGAAATGCTGCAGGCTCTGCAGGGCCCACATGCCTCTGCGGCAGCCAGCGCAGAACGCAGGCAGCTGTGCTCCAACAAAACCTCACTGGTGGCAACAGGGCACGGCTTTGGGCTCCAGGGACAGCTAGGCCTGGGCAGAGCCCGAGCCCCACTGCCTGTCCGCTGGATGACCTTGGATGACCTGGCCCCGCTACTGCACTTCTCTGAACCCCAGAGAGTCGTGTGGGAATTAAATGCAGGAAAACGAGCACAGATCTCAGCACAGACTCTGAGACACGGTGCTCAAAATGCTCAGTAAATGAACTGGAATTAGATAAATTGTGAAGGAACTTGGCAATTTTCAAACAAGAGTGGCAATATTAGTTTCCTTCCTACTCAAAGTCTAAACTTTTCCTAGGAAGGTGGTGACCCTGAAACCCTCTCAGACACCTGTGTGTGTGGTCCCGCCACCTACCTGAAGCCGTGGGTTGGCAACATGAGGGTGCTTGAAAGACACCAGCTCTGCAAGGGATGACCCGTCTCTGGTGTCAATTGCTTCATAGACCTGAAGCGTTTGGAAAGAGAAGAGCTAAGTGGAAAAGAAAACACTCTGTCCTAATAGAACCTGGACAGCACATTGCACACCCCTAAACTTCACTTTCCCTACTTTGAAAGGAGTCAAAATATAACAATCAGTACTCTCCTTAGCCAGCAAATAATCACTGCCTTTGAAAATGAGATCTCCTGGAGGCAAACAGGTGACTTACTGTTAAAAACAATGAAAAAGCAGAATAAGCCAGCGGTTTATTATTTGCTTATTAATGAAGGTAAATTATTCAATTTTACTCAGTCGTACTAACAAACATTTGAAAATCCACTTATACAGCTTATGAAGAAGAAAAAAGAGCTTGAAAATCACGTATGTCCAAAATTCAAAGCACTTCCACTCAACCTAAATTTAAAATAAAAATGGGAAGGCAATGACCAAATAAATGTCACAGTCACACAATAGGACGCCTGGGTGTTGTCAAAGAGAATCAAATAGATCTACTTGTAATAACATGGAAAAGTGTCCACAACATACTTACTGTTAATTCCAAAAAAATTAGTTGCAGAAAAACTGTATAACTTGATCTTGGAGAAAAAGAAAAACTAAGTATCGATATGACATGTAAGCACAGGAAGAAATGCAGAGCCCCAGGCCGCACCAGCTGACCCCTGGCCAGTGGAGTGGGAGCTGGGGGGGGCCGAGGAGACTTTTATTTTATATATTTCTATACTGGAGACCTGCGTTACAGCAGAAATTTTGTAATTAAAAAACCAAATGATATTTTAAACTTATACTTATCAAAAAATGACATAAAAATCCTAACCATATAAGTGAAGACAAAGCCAAGCATAAAGCTGCACGTACTATACCATCATTTATCCACAGAAAATTAGGTATGGAAAGTATATGCAGGGGCGACATAAGAGGACACACGAATGCACACCCACGAGAGGTGCTCACATCACCGCCCACCAGCAGGGTTAACACTGAAAGGCCGACCACCCTGAGCGCTGCTGAGAACACAAAGCAACTGGAACCCCAGCCACCGCTGATGGGAGGGCGAAGGGGTGCAGCTGCCTGGGGAAACGGTGAGGCACGCGACCCTCCCACCCGGTGACCCGACGGCCAGGAGGAATGGAGGCCCATGCTGCCTGGACACCTCCAGGACCCAGCTCCTCGTCTGTTGCACACTCAGCATCGACTGGGAAAGTTTCACCACCGTCTCTAAGGCAATTCACAGAATAAAGAATTTGCCACTTGACTATTCAACAAACTACATATGCACTTACATTTTGAGCCAGCAATCCCACTTCTGGGGATTTACCTTACAACAAGAAACAAGATATTTGTGCAGGCTTACTTGCTGATGTATTATAATGAGTAATCACAAAATACACAAAATCAGTGCCCCTGCCTCTGAGAAGCTGATAAAGCCCACGATGTTCCCGTCACAGGGGGTGTGACGGAAAACAGAAGGCTGGCGACAGACTATGGGCAAGTCTTAAAGAACTGATGCACTGCTCGGCAGACACTAGAATCACAGGCAGGCCAGTCACCAGCTCTGGTCACCGTTAATGTGTCACGCCCCAGAACCTTTGGCCCTTTCACTTAACACCCGCACTGGACCCTGCAGCCGGACCCCAGGTCAGCCTGTTGAGCAGTACCTGTGGGCCTGGACCAGGGACTGCAGACCTCACCAAGTGAAGCTCACTAGCTCTGGGCGCTCCCAGGAGGAAATTCTCTTCCCGGGATGCTGCTGGTCACCTTGCATTCTCCAGGTTCCGAGCTGGTCCACAGGGGGATCATCTACTCGTGAACTCATAATGCCTTAAAAATATGTTTTCTAGCTCCAGCCACTGAAAAGGCATAGAATTAATGACTCCCCAGTAGCAATGGGCACACCTAGCACTCAGGTTTGTTTTCTAAATTCTATTCCCCACTAAGAGGAACCAGAGCTCCCTGGGGAAAGGGCAAATCCAGCACTGGGACAGGGAAAGAACTAGGTGAGCCTGGAGTATGTATTAGTGCCAGAAAGCAAGGCAAGGCTCAAAGAAGGACAGAGGCATGTCAAAAAGCCACAGAATGGGGACATATGTATAACGGATTCACTTTGTTATAAAGCAGAAACTAACCCACAATTGTAAAGCAATTATACTCCAATAAAGATGTTAAAAAAAAAAAAAAAAAAAAAAGCCACAGAAACCAGTTTGAATGGACTCCCAGTGGTCAAATCTGGGACAATTCGAGCTTCAAAAAGAATAATAACATTCTCACTATTGGTACTGGATTATAACTAGGCATTAAAATTAATCTATAATGATACTTTCAAAAAGAGGGGCATAAAGGAAAGCATTGTTTAACTGATGAAATACTAGCTAGTAAACGTAGAAAGAACAATAGGAAATCACCACTTGGCAACCACTAACGTAATAACTGACTTGGGAAAACCATTTTGTGGGAGGGTGTAGAGAACAGGACGCTCAGTGGTTTTCAGAGTCCGTCCAACAGCCTACAGGTTAATCGCAATGTGGAAAGGTACCTCAACAGTGGAGTCATCTGATGGGCAGACGCCTCCTTAACCAAGTGGTCCCGTCAGCATCCCCAGCGCTGGGAGAGGCCGCGGGAAATCCACACTATCTGACTGAACCCGGATCTAATCATCAGGAACAGCCAAATAAACGCAGCTGGTGAGGCATTTACAAGTCACTGGGCCTGGACATGTAAGAAAGGTTAAATGTCATAAAAGCCCCCTTCCCCAAAAGGCAAGAGGACTCTTCTAGAAGACTAAAGGGCAAAGCACCCCAATGCCATGTGATCTGACTGGACCCTGGGTTTCAAAAAAGAGGTTCCAAAGACGATTGGGGGTGGGGGGGTGTGGATTAAACTACGGATTCTACATTGGAAAATGCTGATGTTCAGTTTCTCGGATGCACCAAAGGCGCTGCAGTTACACAGTGGACGGCCTGGGTCTCAGGCGCACGCTCAGGAAGGTGAAGGCCACGGGATCACCGGGAAGAAGCGCGTGGGCCCAGAGGGATGAGCGAGCACGGTGGGTACACGCCTGGGTGAGGGGTACACACCTCTCCATTCTATTCTTTCAACTTTTCTGTAGGTTTGAAATTTTTCAGGAAAAAAAAGTTGGAGGAAAAAAATTTTAATGTAGACACAGCTTTTAAAAAGTAACCTGCCGTGTGAAATAAGAGTTTGTGTAATGGACAAAAGAATGAAATAAAAGACACTAAAAAAAATAATACCAGCCCTCAGAGATACTAGAAGTGATGGAGAGATCCACCTCGGGGAGAAGCATGCAAACTGATCTTTTTCTAAGGAGAACAACAAATCTTTAAAGTAAAATATACGGGGAAATGTAAGGTAAATTAATTCAAAAAGAAACTAAATGGAATGCCTGCTGAAACTCGAGTGCTGAGTAGAAAGGGGGTGTCGCCGCGGGCCGGCTGTTGAGAGACAGCCCTCCTGGGCCCTCGTGCTGGGGGTCCCACACTACAAGACTCTGACCACTGGCTCTTTCACTAGGGCCGTTACTCAGGGCTGTTCATGTGACGAGTTACCTTGAGAAACGAGATAATGTCTCCCCCATCCCAACCCTAGACAAAAACCAGACTTGCTTACTGCCTGCTACAGAACAGGTAGATTCCCCAGGTTCTGTCTCTCTCAGGTACATGTGCAGCCACCCTTCTGGGCCTGTCACATCGCCTGTGGGACTTCGGGCCCAGGGAACCACACTAGCATGTGATGCTGTGCTGTTTGCCACACAGAGTAATAAGGTCCCTGGTCTCTGACCCAGGAATCGCACGTGTTCTGCCAGCATCCAAGAAACTAACAAGAGACCTCATGGGCTACTGAGGGTAAAATCAAATCCCAGACCCAACAGCTAATGGAAGTTATCACAGAGACCACGGGAAATGAACGACATACGACTTGTCCACAGGTAGTTGCTGGCCGAGGATGTTGCAAAGGTGAGAAATAAGTCCAAGCTGACAGGGTCACTGAGATTCAAGCAACAATAAACTTTGGAAGCTAAGGAATAGGCAGGTTCTGACTTGGACAGGAAATGGCTGAAACTTGGGCTAACAGAGGTAGTGAGCTTGGTGTCACAGCATGGACTCTGGGGCCAGGACTCCCAGTCTGAATGTGCCACTTACTAGCCCAGTGACCTTGGAAAGTCACTTAACATCCTTTGTAAAACAGGGCTTTTGCAATGGACCAACCTCCTAGGAAAACAGTGATGATGATGCGCTGCCGTGTACCACGGCGCCTGGCTCTCGGTAAGCCTTCACCAAGCACTCATCGTGCCTGGTCTTCTCATAGCCACCCCGCTGTCCCGTGGGGTGGAACAGAGAAGACAGACAATTACAGGAGATTCTCAGAGTGCTCCTCTGGGAAGGCAGGGAACAGGACCGAGCGGTAGTCTGGAGAAACAGAGGCATAGGAAACTGAGACAGACAGACCAGCACGAGTTCTAACTCACTGCTCACTAGAACGTGGAGGTCCGAGCACTGGTACATCACTCGGCCTCACGCCCCTCCACCTGCCTGCATCTATCCAGCCCACACACTGTGCTGCACTCTGCGTGGCTCAGACACTGTTCAAGGCACACACAGTGCCCCTCCCCCCAAACCCTGGGGTGAGGTGTGGGCCAGAAAACTCTAAGAGATTTAGAAATATACAAAAGACACAAATATACAGAAGATAAAAGTTATAAAAAAGCATGAAATTCTGGAGAGACTCTATATTCACATTGGTTCTCAAATGTCTACGTACTTGTTCAACTTTAAATAAAAACTGATATTGAAAAATGTTAACTCTGCAAAGATAAGGCCAAGGTGGACTTTTCCTTAAAGAAAAGGTCTTAGGCCTCATTCAGAAGACTGCAAACGAATGTATATTTGTAAGCTTTAAGTTAAGATTAAAGCATGTGTCTTTTTTCCTGATTCCCGTTTTAACCAACTTTCTCAACTAACCAAACAACTAATGGTTCCAATCTCGTTACACTATATTCAACTGACAACTAGATATCTTGGCCTGGTTGTCAACAGACACCTCCAACTCGACACGTCCAAGACTACATTTGTTTTTCCCTCCAAATCTGTCCTGCTCATCTGCTGCCCAACTAGAAACCTGGGCATCATTCTTGACTTCTCCCCGTCCCCCAACCGCACATCCTTATTCACCAAGCCCTGGTAAAGTCTCCTTCAGATATTCTAAAAAGCCCACTCCCCCTTTTCCTCATCCCTATTACCACGGTTCTAGTTCTGCGAATTAGCACAGCTCAGAGGAAAGACTACAAGCTTTGAATCCATAATTACCTATGTTTGCGCTGTGCTGCTGCCTTCACAGGCTGTATGGACAAAACCCTGAGAGACACACTTCCCAAAGGATGTAAGCAGCGGATCGCTAACACAGACCGGCTCGCAGCCGGACCACTTGCTCTGTCCCCCCGTTACTTCCACCACTTTGTCCCCCCTCCCCACACGCCCCTAAACTGAGAGCGCGGCCAGGGGCTCCAGCGCAGCCGGTGGACAGACTCGCCCGGGCTCCCGCTCCGGCCCGCAGGCCAAGACAGCGGGAAGACAGCTGGCAGGCGGCCCGCTGGCCGAGGAAAGTTACCTGCTGCAGGTACTGGTTGATGGTGATGTGCGCCATGGCCGCTTCCGCCGCCGCCCCGCGGAGCTGCGCCCCCCGTCGCCGCCGTCGCGTCATTTCCGGGCCGCGGTCCGGTCCCGGCCCCACGCCGCCGGCCCCGCCTTCCGCGCACGTTGGTTCCGGAGGCAGCGTGTGCGCGGGAGTGCGAGCCCCGGGTCGGCATGGCGGCGCGCCCGGGCTGAGGAAGGTCGGGGGCTGCGCTGCGACTCCCTGCCCCCCACACGAGGCCGCCTCGTCGGCGCCCCGGTGCCCGGGCCTGCCGGGCCCTCGACTGTTGCGGGTTCCACACGGACCGCGGCGGACGCGGACTGCGGCGCCCGCGAGCTCGGGGCTGGGTCGGGTCGGGGTCTGGCGCGCTCCCGAGGCCTGCGGCACCGGGTCTGGTCGGGCCGGGTCGGGCGGCGGTTGTGCCGGGCCGGGCGGGGCTGAGGGAGCGCAGCGGAGGGAGGGCGAGGCCGGGCGGCGGAGACCGAGGCCGAGGCCGAGGCGGAGGCCGGGCGGGCGGCGGGCGGGGCGCTGCGGCCGCGGCCATGGCCGACGAGACCCCTCGGAAGGGCAGCTTCTCGGCGCTTGTCGGACACACCAACGGCCTCACCAAGCCCGCGTCCCTCGCCGCGGCCGCCGTCACCTCCAAGCCCGGGGCCGCCGGCGGCTCCAAGAAGCTCGTGATCAAGAATTTCCGAGGTGGGTGCGGGGCGGGCGGGGCGGGCGGGGCGGGCGGGGCTGGGGTCCCTCCCCTCGGCCGCTCGGGCTGCGACGTCGGCGGGGCGGTGCGGGCCGGCGGCGGCTTCCCCTTGGTCTGTACAGTTGGTCCAATGGCATTGAGTGACGCCAGGTAACTTAGGTGTCCCGGTTCGCACGGCCGAGCCGGTCCGAGTAGCAGGACTGAAGCTCTTCGTGATGTAATTTAATTACTTGCTCCACTTCTCACCAACTCTGTCGCTGTCACTGTCTCAAATCAGGCGTCTTCGATGCAGACACACCAGTTACAAGCTTATTCTTCACCTTCCTCCCAGCTTGGAGTAGTTTCAGTCAACTTTAAATGTTGTAGAGAGCTTAACTATTCCACGTTTATACGTTTGTGAAACCCACTTGTTACGTAAAGGAATACTGTAAGATTTGTATGATTCCTACATGTGCTTATCCTAAGTATCAGTACTAGACGTATTTGTTTAGCCAAACGAGGATGGGATGGTTGCATAGTCTGTAACCCAAGAAATTTATAAATATGGTACTTGTATTGGGAAAACCTAATTTTTGCGTTCCTTACCTATGTGTCTTTTAAGTACTTGTTTTGTGGAATAGTTTTTTAAAGATGTGTGATTCTTAGCATGGATGCCATTACCCACTGACTCCATCTGCATTTACAGACAGACCTAAATTGCCTGATAACTACACTCAGGACACCTGGCAGAAACTTCATGAAGCAGTGAAAGCCATACAAAGTAGTACCTCCATCAGATATAACCTGGAAGAGCTCTACCAGGTAAGGCTCCACATGTGCAAAAAGCAGAGCTTGTTAGAATTCTCACTGAGATGTAAACGCGCAGTTTTCTTAGGGAGAACTTTAAGACCTGAGGGGGCCAGGGTCCGGTTTTTCACTTACCTGATTGTTTCTTATAGTGTCTAAATAGCACAGTTATCCAACTCCAGTGAAATGTGACCCAGACGTGGATTTTGTGCTCCTCGGTGTTGTTTCAGAGTCAGTAATGAAGGGAATAATAGAAATCGGCTCTTTGCCTGCAACAAGAACAGTAGGAGTTCTGTGGCAGCGTGTTCCAAGTCGAGGAGTGTTTTCCGTTTTTGGTGGTTGTGGGATTTTTATTTCATTTTCAGGCCTCAGCTGTCTAGAAGGGTATTTAAAGTTAACCCATTACAGGAGAGAAATGCGTTTCTAAGAGTCACATGACTTTTAATATTTTCCAAACATGCAGCAAACTATTATTATAATTCCATTATGTTATATATGAAAATTTTATTACAGTTTGACTTGTTAATGTGGATTTTCCCTTTTTCATTGTGTTTTGTGATTAATTGTTGCAGTTAAAATGTGCAGACTGGTTTTGTTACATTTAGTTTGAGATAACGATGTTCCTTTTCTAACACCAGAAGAAATGATCAAAAGTACGTTTCACTGTTGGGGTATTTCAGTTACACACAGACTGGTTTTCCTGATATCTTGTTTTTAAAGAATGACATTTGCTAACTAGTCTAATATTATCTACATTTTAGGTAATATGATAACACAATTTATACTAAGAGACTTAAGTTAAAAAATTTTTTTCTGTTTACATAAGTGATTACGTTATAAAAATTATGGAAACTACAAAAAGTACAAAGAAGAAAATAAAAATCACCTATATTCCTACCACCCAAAGAAGACTACTATTGACAGTCGATGGACACCTGTCCCTTTTTTGTTTTAAGTTTGTGTGAGGTTATTGTATTGTTTAATCGACTTAATTACGGTGTAGAATATGTACTTCAACAAGTTTTAACAAATGTATCCAATTGTATAACCACCACACAAGATACAGAATGTTTCTGTCACCCTGAAAAGTTCCCTGAGGCCCCTTTGCAGTGGGTCCTGTCCTGTGCCCTAACCCCCAGTCCTTGGCAGTCACTGATGTGCCTTGTGTCGGTATGTTTTGCCATCTCTAGAATCTCATGTCAATGGAACCGTGCAATTGTGCCTAGCTCCTTTTGCTTAGGGTAGGGCTTGGGAGTTGGGCGCGTGCATGCGTCCTGACAGTAATTTGTTTCTTTGTCGCTGAGTACTCTGGGGACCACCAATTAGTTATCCTGAGGTAATGGACGTCTGGGTGTCTAGTTTTGGGTTGTTACGAATAAAGCTGCTGCAGACATTCATGGGTAAGTCTTCGTGTGGACAAAAATTCTCATTTCTCTCGTATGAACATCTAGAAGTAGGTTCTCAGAGTAAAATGGAAAGTGTGTATTTAACTTTACAAGACATTTCCTAACTTTTGTGGACAAAAATTCTCATTTCGCTCGTATGAACATCTAGAAGTAGGTTCTCAGAGTAAAATGGAAAGTGTGTATTTAACTTTACAAGACATTTCCTAACTTTTTCAAAATGGCTTCACCATTTTGCCTCTCTGCCAGTGGTGTGTGAGCGTTCCAGCGGCTCCATGTCCTTGCTGACATTGGGTATTGTCAGTCTTTTTAATTTTTGCTATTCTAGTAGGCGAGTAGTGGAATTTCACTACGGTTTTAATTTGCATTTCCCTAACGATATTAAGTATCTTTTCTTGTGCCGTTGCCATTCCATACACCTTCTTTAATGAAGTGTGTGTTCAAATCTTCTGCCCATTTTTTATGGTGGTGTTCATTTTCTTATTATCGAGTGAGTTTATTATGTGTTCTGAGCGTGCATCCTATACCAGGTATTTGCCTTGCAAATATGTTCTCCCAGTTTGCAGCTTGTCTTTTGATTCTCTTAACTATGGCTTTCAGAGAGCAGACGTTTTAAATTTTGATTAAGTCTTTGTATCAGTTTGGTCTTTTATGGATTGTGCTTTTAGTGTCTCTCTGAGAAGGCTTTGCCTAATCTAAGGTGGTAAAGATTTTCCCTTGTATTTCCTTCTTTTAGCGTTTTAGGTTTTACATTTAGGTCTGTTGTCTGTTTTGAGGTGAATTTTTGTATTTGCTGTGAGGTATAAATCCAAGTTCACTGTCTTCCCTGTGGAGGTCCAGTTGGTCCAATGCCGTGTGTTGAGGTGTCTGTCTTCCCCAGCAAACTGCCTTCGCTCCTTTGTCAGACGTCCTTGTCCCTGTGAGTGTGGGTGTCCTAAGTCTCCAAGTCTGGAGCGCTGGCCCTGCAGCTTTATCCTTTTTTGGGTAAACTTGTTTTGGGTATTCTAGGTCCATTATATTTCCATATGAATTTTAGAATCTGTTTGCCAATTTCTGCAAAAAAGCCTCCTAGGATTTTGGTTTGGATTATGTGTAATTGTAGGTGAGCGTGGGGAGAGCTGCTATCTTGACAACACTGAACCCCCCAGTTGACCACAAGGGACAGCTCTCGCTTAGTTAGGTCTCAGCAATGTTTTCTAGTTCCGCTGTGCGGGTCTTGTACGTCTTTTGTGAAATTTATTCCTAAAGCATTTCATATTTTTATGGTATTGTAAAAGGTAGTATAAATTTTAATTTCTGGTTGTTGATAGTACATACAAATACAACTCATGTTTATATATTGATCTTGTATATTGCTGTCTTGCTAACCGCTCTTATCTCTAGTAGCTTTTTTGTAGATCCCATTGGATTTTCTGTGTAGACAATCATGTCACCTATACACAGAGATAACTTTACTTCTCCCTTTCTAATCTGCATGCCTTTTATTTCCTTTCTTGTCTCATTGCACTGTATAGAACCTCTGGTGATTAGTACGATGGTTAATAGAAACGGAAAAAGCAGACATCCTTGTTTTGTTCCTGGTCTTAGGGGAGAAAGCTTTCAGTCTTTCATCATTGAACACCATACGATGCTAGCTGTGGGTTTTTCAAAAATACCCATTATCAGGTTGAGGAAGTTCCTTTCTGTTCCTAGGTTGTTGAGAGTTTTTATCAGAAATACATGTTGGATTTTGACAAATTCTTCTGCGACTGTTGAGATGGTCATGTGATTTTTGTTTTTTAGTTTGTTAATTACATGGATTGATTTTTCCAATGTTAAACCAGTCTTTCATTCTGGTATAAATCCTACTTGGTCATGATGTATTATCTTTTTTATGTACTGTTGGACTCAGTTTGCTGACATTTTGTTAATTTTTGCATCTGTGATCACAAAGGATATTGTATTATTCTCGTGTAATGTCTGTGTCTAGTTTTAGTATCAGAGTAATGCTGGCCTCATAAAATGAGTTGGAAATGTTCTCTTCATTGTCTAGAAGACTTTGTATAGAATTGGTATTATTTCTGTTTTGGTTTTTTTTTTAATAAATGTATTTATCTATTTTTGGCTGTGTTGGGTCTTCGTTGCGGTGTGCGGGCTTCTCATTGCGATGGCTTCTCTTGTTGTGGAGCACAGGCTGTAGGCACATGGGCTTCAGTAGTTGTGACACTTGGGCTCAGTAGTTGTGGCTCGCGGGCTCTAGAGCACAGGCTCAGTAGTTGTGGCACGCGGGCTTGGCTCATGGGCTCCAGAGTGCAGGCTCAGTAGTTGTGGCGCACGGGCTTAGTTGCTGTGCGGCACGTGGGATCTTCCCGGACCAGGGCTCGAACCCGTGTTCCCTGCATTGGCAGGTGGATTCTTAACCACTGCACCACCAGGGAAGTCCAGAATTGGTATTATTTTTTTCTTAAATGTTTGAGAGAATTCCCCAGTGAAGCCATCTTGGCTTTCTTTGTGGAAAGATTTTCAACTACAAATGTCATTAGTAGATATAGAACTATTCAGTTTATCCATTTCTTTAAGTTCACTCATCTTCTGCAATGTCTAATCTGCCGTTAATACCATCTGGTATAATTTTCACCTCTGCATTGTTTTCGTCTCTAGGTGTTCAATTTGAATCTTTTTTTGTATTTTCTCTTTGCTTAACTTTCTTAAACGTGTGGAACACAGTTATAGCTCTTTTATGTCCTTGTCTGCTGATTCTGTCAATTCCAGGTTGCTTTGACTGATTGATTTTTCTCTCCAGTAAAGGTTGTTTTCCTACTTCTTTGCATGTTTGATAGCTTTGATTGGATGCCAGACATTGTGAATTTTGACTTGTGTGGTAGATGCTTTTGTATTTCTCTGAATATTCTTGAGCTTTGTTCCAGACTTGGTTAAATTATTTAGAATCAGTTTGACCTTTCAGACTGTTGCCTTTCAGCGTTGCTAGGCAGGACTAGAGCAGTGTTTCGTCCAGGGCTAATTGCCCTGCTGCTGAGACAAACCTTCCTGAATCCTCTGCCCGGCGTCCTGCTGTGTTCCCGCCTGGCTGGTGGGAAGTGTGTGAGCACCAGAGCCCAAGGTCTCTAAACTTTCGGGGCTTCTTCCCCTCACCTCGGCGGTCTCCTCCCACATACGTGCTGGGCAGCGCTCTGCTGAGCACTCGAATTGGACCCTGAGGTCACCCCCCCTCGGGGCCTTCGCCCTGCAGACTTAGGCCTCAGCCCGGGGCGACTGCTCTGTGGCCTGGACGCTGGGTGCCAGAAGCCAGAGTGGTTGGTGCTTGTCTCTCTCCTGTCTGCCAAGGCCACGGCCTCTCAGAGCCCAGTGTGCAGCGCTTCGGAAACTGCTGCTTCGTGTATTTTTTCAGCGAAGGCTGAGTCCTCTTCCTTTACTTCGTCTGGACCAGGAGCAAGAGTCCCACCGAGTGCCCAGACTCAGAGGCTTTTGATTTAATGAAATATTATGTCTTCCAGCTATGGTTCCTTATTGCTCTTTCCCTGGAGATTTGACTGTCTGGTATCAATTGCCCATCATTTTTCTTAGTAGAATGACTTTGCTGGACCTTTTACCCAGGATGTGTTTCATAATAGTCACCATAGATATTATTGTAAACAGTGTTTCCAGATGCCCTGGGTATCGTGGGTGTCCGTGTGGGTGTATGTGAGACCCTGAGGGCTAGGGCTGCTTACCCCCAAAGTGGCACTCGTTCCAGGGGACATCTCAGGAGGGCCCGTGTCGGGGGCAGTGGATGGGCTTTTGGACGCAGGTGCGCGGGCGGGCGCCTGGTCACTCAGAAGTTCCAGCAAGTCTAAGTACATCTCTGAAGAGTGAGCCACTCACATCTTGTGGAGCGAATGGGGTGGAGATAGTAAGTGATATCACGGTGAAACTATCCTGGTCTCCAGTAGAGTGGACAGTGCTCTGGACCTGGTGTTTCAGAATAAAGCCTGAGTTTCTGCTGAGGTGGTATGGTATATAATTTGCCAAAGAATCTTAGGTGCAAGGAACAGTTCTCACCAAAGCTGGAAAGGTTTTTTGTTTGTTTGTTTTTGAGGAGGTTTTCAGGATTATTTGAGGGAGAACTTCTTGTTTTGATGTTGATCAGTTTCCCAAAAGTGGGGTCTGGCATCTCCCCGTGCCAGGTCTGAGGAGGCCTCGGTGGAGGGAAAGGTCAACTCCAGCCTGTCTGCACAGCCTGCCTGCAGTTTCTTAGTTACTTTATTTTTGTTTGGTAGAAAGGGATATTCAGATTACATGAAAAAGTCTTAGTAGATACACATCCAGCTGAGAGTCATTCTCTTATTGTAATGTGAGGAGGAGGAGATTTTGAGTGCATAGATCTTTTCTGAATTTAGACCTGAAATCGCAGCTTGCTGAAGAAAGTATATCTTGTGTGTCTTAGGTCTATATGTTTTAGTCCTACTTGTCCTCTCAATGAGACAACAGAAAACAGAAGACTACATTTTCAAGAATGGTTTCGGGGAAGGCTACGTGTTGATTTCAGACTAGTTTTTTGTTCGTTTTGTTCTTGGCTTTTTTTAATTATTGAAGAACAGTTGATTTACAATGCTGTGGCAATCTCTGCTGTACAGCAGTGACTCAGTTATACACATAGAGATGTTCTTTTTTAAATATGCTTTTCCATTACCATTTGTCCCAAGAGATGGGATATAGTTCCCTGTGTTATACAGTAGGACCTTGTTGTTTATCCATTGTAAATGTGGTAGTTTGCATCTACCAACCCCAAACTCCCAGTGCATCCCTCTCCCTCCCCCTCCCCCTCGGCAACCACAAGTCTGATTTCTATGGATTTCAGACTAGTTTTGATGCACAGAATCAAACCTGTCACAGAGAACTTGCGCTTGAGAAAAGCTGTGCTGCTGACCTTGAGTCACGGGGTAAATGTCTCCAGGAAACCCTGTGCCTGGTGAGAGCTCGGTGAAGGAGAATGGAGTGGAGTCAGGTCCTGATGGATTAATAGGGTGGGTGAAAGCGATGCAAGCAGGTGAGGAAGCCCAGAAAATGGGAAACAAGTAGACACTTTATTTGATGGACCAATTTGAGAATGTAAATTAATCAAGAGTGAATTCAATGCATAAGTTATTCAAAAACAGAGAATATTCAGGTTCAAATATCTTAGGCCTAATAGGAAGGATTTTGTTAATTCAGCGGCTTTGGTCACTCAGCGAAATCAGTCATTTGTACGAGGGCATCACGTCCGGCATTCGCAACGGGGGCCGGGAGGGTGGACGTCTTCCTGGGACACCGCCCCCCCTCATTCTTCATCCCACGCTCAGGCCCAAGTCCTTGTCTCCTTTTTACGTTGCCCTTTGCTCGTTTCTTGTGGGTGGGAACCGCAGAGTCCTGGTGGCGGCTTGTCCTGTGTGGTGTGCTTGTCGCGTTTAGACGGGCCTGCCACCGACTAGGGTAACCCGGGACCTGGCTGCTGCAGGAAGCCGCTCGTCGGTCCTCGGGATAGTCCACAGGGGCGTGGTTTCCCCGGGGGTGGGGGTGGGGCTTTGTTTTTCCTTTTCCCCCTTCATTTACCTGACTCACTCAGAGTACTTGCCTGCTCTTTCCCTTACGATTTCTCACTCTGAAACGTCCCGCTCCGCTCTGACGTCAGCTGTCGCCGTAGCTACTGGCGCCCGAAGTTCCGCTCTGACGTCAGCTGTCGCCGTAGCTACTAGCGCCCGAAGCGCGTCGTTGCCGGTGCCGCGTGGCTGTTTTGCTCCTTCAAGGCCCTGGCGGGGGATCCCACGGAGGGGCGCGCCCTCGCAGGCATGGGTGTTTCTCTGGGACACTTGTCTGTCCTGAGACAGATAAGCGTGTGCAGAGCAGGCGTGGTGGCAGGGCTGGGAGGCTGGGACGAGCAGGTGTTTCCACTCGGCTACGCTGGTGTGAGGAAAACCTCTGTGTCCCAGTGCTAGGAGGGCCCAGGTCCTGCCGCTCCCCTCCTCCAATGCCTGGATCCAGAGGTGTGCTCGGTACCAGTACCGGTTCCGGTCACGTGAGGTGCTTCGTACACCACGAGGAGGCATTTCTAAGCGTCCAAGTGTGACTGAATCTCCTGAACGTGTTCTGAGGAGGGCCTCCTCTGTTGGGCCGCTCCTGCAGCCCCAAAGAGCCTGCGGTGTCCCTGCCCCCCCCGCGGGGAGCGAGCCGGTGACAAGGTGCCTGTAACATGAAGACGCCAGCAGTGACTCAGCAAAGACCCGAGAGGTGACCCAAGAGGTGACGGCGCCCCCAGCACGCCTGGGTGCCCCAGGGCTTGGCTGGTGGTTTTAAGAGGCCTCCAGATTCTCAAAAAAGAAATCTCAGTGGGCTTCACGTAAATAGTAAGCATGTGCTCAACAGGACATATATATACGAGGGAGAGTTGGCTCTAGCATTCAACCAAAAAAGTCACAACTGGAAAAAGATTGTTTTGAGGACATTGACACCTGGTTCAGGAATCGGAGCATTCAGAAAATGGTTCTAAGATGTCCTTTTATGAAGGACACGTACCACTAAGCTTATCTTGATTTTTACCAAATAAAAATGTTTTCTTCATATATTATATTAAAAATTTACTTGGTAATAATGGTTTGTAATGATTAACTACTGGTGCAAAGGCCTTTGTTAGGAGGTTATCTTGGGTTTTTTTTAAGAAAGAGACAGTGGATCTTGGACTCAATTATAAAAACATGAAGCTTTTGGGAAAGGAATTGAAGGATGTAAAAACAAAATGTGGATGGGGATCCCTTGTTCTAAGTAAGGCAGAATGTAAGGGAAAGGTATTTTTATTCTTTTAATTATTGTTATTAGTCCATATTCTCTTTGACCTTTTATAAATATACATGTGCTTTATGTATTATATATTTCTTTACATAATTATTTTCTTAATATCTACAAAAATTTAAGTTGCCCTTTTTTCCCCTCGGGAATATAGTATTTGAGTTAAGATTCTGAAGTGTCTCCATTCTGTATATCCCCCATATATTTTAAAATAGTTCAAAAATAGGCAGTAGAAAAACTACATTTCTGTTTACAATATTTCGTATTTGGATTGAATCAGATGCTGATTTTGTACATGAGATTTGAAAGAAAATTTTATTAGAACTGGTAAGAATATACAAGCATTATTCCTTTGATGTGGATCAAAACAGCTAATGAAAAATATTTCTGCCTCAAAACCTTGTTTCTTCATTAATTTGAGGCAGACTTGGTCCGTGTTCCTTCAGCTTATTTGGGACAGAATCATCAAACTCATGAGCGTGAAAGGAACTGGAATTCCTGTCGTTCTCCCCCCACTGGAGGGTGGTCACCAGGGTCTGGAGCAGGGATTTCCGGCTCTGGTTTCACATTGGCGATCGTCAGGGTCAACTCACACACCTTCCTGTGGCTCCACCTCAGACTAAGGAGTCATCCAGACACAGGCCCGGGGGGCTCAAGCTGCTTTTGAGTCCTCGGGGGACGGTGTGCAGCCAGCTTGAGAGGCTGTTGAAGAGGGAAGCTTCCGAGTATCGTGAGAAGCCCAGACTGGGGCGGGCCCACCTGGGGCCTGGGTGGCCTGGGGCTGTCAGCGCGGCGCCGTCCCATCTGCGCTCCAGGTTCACTGTTGTTACGGACCATTTTTGCCAAACTTTTACTGGATTCCGGCGTTCCAGCGATAATTGCCCTTGACCATGATAACTTATTTGTGGATTACGTAAGTGGTGGGCGCGGCTTTGTGTTACGATTAGAGCTGTTTGTACAGATAGGTTGCTTTTAAAGAACAAATTTGTCGTTCACAGTGAATAACTCGTTTATCCCTTTTGTTTTCAGGCTGTTGAAAATCTTTGTTCTCACAAAGTGTCCCCAGTGCTCTACCAGCAGCTGCGCCAGGTCTGTGAAGGCCACGTCCAAGCACAAATCCTTCAGTTTAGAGAATATCCTTTTTTTGGCTTGTGAAGTTCCTATTTATTACCTAAATATTTTGAAACTGAACATTAATAGGATAAAGAACTAATGAGTATCCTTAATATTAACGCAAAAGCTTTTAAAATTGTCTTTTACTTATAGAAACAAAACTTTACATTTGTATCATACAACCCAACGTAACAGATTTTTTTAGGTGGAGTTTTTACTGTTTAAATTACTTGGCTGATCTGATTAAAGTCAGAGTGTCCATTTATCTAGTCTGTTTTGGAGTATTTAGGAAGAGTTCTGAAAAACATCTTAAGGTTTGAGTGCTGCTATTCTTTATTCTTGTTTTTTAAAAGTCTGTGTTAGTTTTCTGTGATTATAACCAATTCCCACAAAGTTGGCCGCGTGAACCAACCCCGGCCCGTTGGCTCACGCTCTGCAGGTCGGCTCGCGGTGGGCTCAGTGGCTCTCGGCTCCGGGCCTTGCCGGCCCAGATCACGCCGGATCTTTGGTCCCGACGAAGCCTTGCCCCGGGTGGGGCCCCACCTGGCCGCAGCCCCCGGGCCTCCCAGCACCTCAGGTTGGCTGGCGTGGGCTTGACCCTGTGCAGCCTTGCCTTCGGGCCCCCGCTGGCCACAGAGACCGGTCAGGGTGCCGCCACGTGGTGAGTGCCTCGGCTCGGCACTGGGCACCGGAGCTGCTGGGCCACTGCCGAGGTGGCACCTGCCTACGTGTGCTTACGACGCAGGCCTTTTCAGACTGTTCGTGGAAGGTCTGATACTGTGAGCCATTATAATTGTGAGCAGTTGTAACAGTTCTTCCAGAATTACTTGTTAACCGTTCAGCTATTCGGTCTCTGCTGTGACTCGCTCTGTTTTTAAGTTAGGAGCGGACCCTCGAGAAAATGAGTGAGGCGCTTGGCTGGGACCCCTGTGGCTGTGGTCAGTGCGCCCCCAGCCCCTGCCCCTCCCAGCGGCCCCTACCCGCGCCGGGCCTCCTGCCGCTGAGGACCCCAGCGCCTTCCGATTTCACACGCCAGAAACGGGCTGCTCTGTGTTGCCTCCTCTCTCTGTGCTCAGAATGTCGCACATCACCTCGCAGCCGCGCCGAGCCCTGCGCCTGCTGCACCTCGGCCGAGGGGCGGCGCTGAGGGGTGCGCCCGTGTCCGGTGCCGCGTCCGGTGCCGCGGGGCTGAGACAGGCTGGAGCAGGGCTGAGGCCCGGGAGGCCGGGTCCTTGCCTCCGCCAGCTGCCTGCGCACTCGTCCAAAGGGTGTGACGGTGCGCCATGCGGCTGGGTGTGAGGGTGCTGTGTGGGCCGTAGGCGGTGTAGATGTCGTGACTGTGGGGCTTCGATGAACCTGTGCACGCAGCGCCCGGGTGCTTGGCGAGGTTTGCCCTGGGAGCCCGCACCGGGTGTCTTTTGCTGTAAACAGCGTCCTGAGAGTCAGGTCGTGCACGTGGTGCACGGATGAGGCGTGATGTCCGTCTCTGTGAGACCAGAAGTGACAGTTGACGCTCAGCCGTTGTCCTCCGTCCGCCCGTCCCCCAGTGCTGTTCACAGTGACTGGCTTCCTCGCCTCCGGGACAGCATCTCCAGAGCTGCCCTCTGGGGCGGGGCCTTTGGTCCACCCCCCAGCCCACAAAGCCTCAACGGGCAGTGGGGTGAAAGGGAAACGGGGAGGGGCAGGAAGAGATGGACGAAGGTGAGTGCAGGCAGGTTCATCACAGGTAGGCAGGGAGACACGGAGGCTGGAAACCACGTGTGTGGTTTCTGAGCTTCTGCCCTTTCAGTATTCTGATTACTAAATAACATGTACTGTTCGGAGGCGAAGAGAGCAGAAAGTAAGGGGTAAAAATTGCAATAAGTAAATTGACCGGTGTTTCTGAAGTTTTCCTTAGCAGGTCTGCACAGACTCACTAGATAGTGTTTTGTTTTTAAAGAAGATTAACACATGCTGGCAGGATCACTGCAGACAAATGGTAAGCCTGCTGACACGCTCCCTGAGGGGGTCTCAGTGCACACGCCCTCTTGGGGCTTTTCCTCCAGCCTCTGGCTCAGCTGGGCGGAAGGCAGATCTGAGTAGCTGGGAGTATGTGCCCCCTTTGCATCCAGCTGTGTTGTTTGTTTTTCTTTTTAACCAAAGCGTGGCTCCATCCATCTTCCCTCAACCCCCAAGGAAGGCGGGGCCCGGTTGGGAGCTGGGATGGGGAGTTCTGTTCAGGTCAGATGCTGCCATCCAGCTCCGACAGAGCTGGACAGTGGGTGGAGAAGAGTGGGGACGGTCTGCTCTTCTGGGGTGGGGCTGGCTGCGAGCTTGGCCTTCAGGCCGACCGCACAGGTAACTCATGGTGCCTGTGATTCCCCGTGGGTCTCTGAAGTTTTCCTTGATCTCAGTTTATGCCTGAGAATCAAGCCTGAATTCCATGAGTTTACTGTAACTAGACAACCAGGCTTAGACTTAGTAGATCTATTGATTCTAATTTGATTTTATGTATATGAGTTTTCAGGGTGACCTGGCTGAAAATTATGTAAGTGAGAGAAAAGATAGTATCAATAGCTTTCCTAACTAGGTTGAATTCTTTTGTTTCCTGACTGAGGTGAGTAGGCGACAACGAATGAGTCTCTCTTGGGCCAGGCACCGGGGGAAGGTAGAAACAGGTGAATGTGTCGGGAAGGTTCTCTCTACGTGTGTAAGCAAACCTCCACGACACAGTCTGGGGCGCTCCCTGAGAGAGAGCCCCGGGGCCACTGCCTACCACGTGAGCCTGCAAAGTAAAGTCGAGTACACACACGTGGCTGAGAGCCTCATGCCAAAGTAATGAGCCGGAATGCTGGAAAAATTCAGCTTAGAGCATCTCCCAGTCTAAGGAGATTCACCACGTCAGTCAGGAAATGACTGAATTTCAAAGGCATCTTTGAGGCGAAGTGCTGTACAATCCCTACAGTCAGATTTTCTGGATAAAAGAGATGAAAAGCAAACACCAAGGGGAACATGTAAATTCAGGGAAAAATCAATCATGAGGGTCTTGAAGATAAAAACATCTTTTCATTGAGAATCATGTTAGATTTGAGACAGCTAGGGTTGAATGTTTTGTTGGGAAGGTACGTAAATAAGTCAGGTCCTCCTCTTGCCCTCCAGATCATGATCAGAAGTATCTTCCTGTTTCTGGATCGTACTTACGTGCTTCAGAATTCCATGCTTCCTTCCATCTGGTGAGTGTCCCCCGGTCCTGGTCTGTGGCTGAGGCTGCGGCTGACCTGTGTCTCCGATGGTTGACTTGATGACACGTGCCAGGGTCGCTGGCACACCGGCCTGCCCCTCGGTGGCTCTCGGACCGGAAGCGTCTGTCACCATGAGGGGCAGCCGCCAGTCCAGCACGTTCTCCTGCGGGCCTGGAAGTGCCTCGTGAAGCCCGTTTCTGTCACCTCTTCCACCTCTGCTCTGGGAAAGGCTGGGGAGCCGGTCACTCTCTGATGGCGCCTCCTGGTGCCCTGCTGCCTGGCCGGGCACAGGGCGTTGGCTTCCATCTGCTCGGGGCAGTGTGAGTCGGGAACCCCGTGCCCACGTTGCCCTGGGTCCCTGGTCCCCGACTTCCAGCGTCGTCCCCGAGCAGCTCAGCCTTGGTGACGGGGCCTGTCTGTGGTCTCGCCCTCGGTCCTCCTGGCCTGTGCCCGCATGGACGTTCCCTCCCGATTCAGCATGCTGTGCCCTCGCGCCACCTCTAAGTGCCGTTCTGTAAAGTCGCTTCCTTTTCTAGCTTCCTGGCCGTCCATTCACTCTGACCCAAGGCAGTGCGATTTCTCCTTCTACCACTGGGAAACCGCTTGTCTTTGTTTCCTGTAACCCACGCATGGGGCGGCTGGGGCCCTCTCTCCTCTCCGTAATTCCACGTCCCCTCTGCTCCTCTCTCCTCTCAGCCCCGACTCCTGCACGTCTCCTACTAGACACCCACGAACGTCTGCAGGACAGATCATCGTTACTCAGAGAAGCAATCAGTTTGGAAAAGCTGATGATGACAGGAAGTCACAGAGCTCCTCCTCTGTGCGGGGCTCTGTCCTAAGGGCTTCAACACCTCCTGATGGACTTCATCCTTAGAGCAGCTCCATGAGGGATGACCGTCCTCCAGATGGAGAAACTGAGGCAGCGCGGCTGCTGCCGCAGGACCTTCTTCTGAAGCCACACTCTCAGCTCAGGCTCCAGCAAAGCCGCCAGGATGTGCCCGCGGCTTCCTCCTCCCTCGGCGCGCCTGGGCGCAGCAGGCTTCCCTCCCCACCTCCTCCCGTCTCAGCTAGTGGGCCGCTCCCACGGACTCTGCAAAGCTCAGGCCGGGGCTCCACTGCACACCCAAGTTTCTCACGCACCCTCACAGCGATCCCTGCCGTCCTGCACGAGCACACTTGCTTCCCTGCCTGCTGCAGTGGACGGGGGCTGGTCGGGTTCATGCTCTGGGCAGTGCCTCCAGGTTAGACAGCAGGGTTACGTTATAAACTACGTTTAGACTATGGAGCCTGACGAGCTGGGCACAGCAAGCTCCTTGTAATCTCTCTGCCTCAGTTTCTCCATCTGGAGGACGGTCATCCCTCATGGAGCTGCTCTAAGGATGAAGTCCATCAGGAGGTGTTGAAGCCCTTAGGACAGAGCCCCGCACAGAGGAGGAGCTCTGTGACTTCCTGTCATCATCAGCTTTTCCAAACTGATTGCTTCTCTGAGTAACAAAGATCTGTCCTGCAGACGTTCGTGGGTGTCTAGTAGGAGACGTGCAGGAGCCGGAGCTGAGAGGCGAGAGGAGCAGAGGGGACGTGGAATTACGGAGAGGAGAGAGGGCCCCAGCCGCCCCATTCATGGGTTACAGGAAACAAAGACAAGCGGTTTCCCGGTGGTAGAAGGAGAAATCACACTGCCTTGGGTCAGAGTGAATGGACGGCCAGGAAGCTAGAAAAGGAAGCGGCTTTACAGAACAGGGCTTAGAGGTGGCGAGAGGGCACAGCACGCTGAATCAGGAGGGAGCAGGCTGAGGGAGTGCGATGGACTCTGGTTTGCACCCTCAGTTCTGTCGTCCTGTGGCCAGGGCCACGCAGGAGGAGCAGCTGGAGGATGGGGGCAGGGCAGGCGGAGGGTCCCAGGGCTCCCGGGCAGGACGGCGGGAACCCGCTGACCCATGCAGGAAAGAGGCAGCATTGATGAGGAAAGAAATACAAGGCACGCCAGACTATCAAGAATGAACATTTTTGTAAAAAAGGAGTTCTTGACACCTGGACCAGAGAGTTAGCAAGTCAGTAGCTTGGGGGTGATATTCATAGTGTAGCTGGAGCTTCACCCAGAACTTCTAAGAAGTGAAACTAAAACAGTCTTGTCTTCTCTGTTTGTACAGGGATATGGGATTAGAGCTGTTTAGAAACCACATTATTAGTGATAAAATGGTCCAGACGAAAACCGTCGATGGCATCCTGCGGCTGATCGAGCGGGAGCGCAGCGGGGAGGCCGCGGACCGGAGCCTGCTGCGGGGCCTGCTGGGCATGCTGTCCGACCTCCAGGTGGGCGCCGCGCGCCCGCTCAGCTCACGGGGCAGCGCTGGGCCCCGCCCAGCTGCTTACACCCGGGTGACGACGTGTCAAGGATGTCAGTGTCGGCACTGACACCGTTAGAGTATTGGTGGAAAGTGTGGGAGGGGAATGACTCGGCCGGCACTCACCCGGAGCCGGGGAAGGGGCAGCTTTTGCCGCACAGACGCAGTGCCCTGGGAGACGGCTGGGGCCTGGGATCACCCTGGGCAGAGCAGGGGGGCTGGGCGGGCCCAGGCAGCTTGTCACGGACACAGGTCACGGCAGCCGTGCGCCCTCGACGTGGGGGGCTGCACCAGCACTTCAAGCTGAGAGCTAGGTTTCTTCGCTGTAATTGGTCGTTAACCCTGCTCATTTTTTAGGTGTATAAAGATTCATTTGAACTGAAATTTTTGGAAGAAACTAATTGTTTATATGCTGCAGAAGGCCAAAGGTTAATGCAAGAAAGAGAGGTGAGACAACGAAATGTTTCTGAATTGCCTTATTTCATCTTCATAGATGTGCATCTAAGTGTGATTTCTAAATGTTTGTCTCTTCATGCTGGCAAACATCTCACTGAAAATCTTCCGAAAGCTACAATCTAGTTTAAATTCCTAGTGATGAGCTTCTTTGTGAGTTTATTAAGGGCTTAATTTTTTTCTCCTAATTTAGAAACCCTTCTATTGCCCCCTGCCCCCAATAAAAAAGCTAGTGAAACAGCTTCTAAAATACATAAAGGAACTCAAGCTGAAACAAGAGTTTAAAAGATAATTCTTAAATATGAAAGAGAAACCTGACGTGTTAAAAATTTTCATCTCTGTGAGGCATTGAAAAGATTACCTAAAAAGCCACGGGAAAAAAACATGTGTTTAGTAGTAATAAGAACCCAAAAACTTGATAGCCGGTTTCTCGGGTATCAGAGCCCAGCCCAGCAGGAAGCCCCTCGGGACCGTCACAGGATGGGGGGTCAGAGCCTCAGCGACCCCTGTCATGGGGCCTTTGCTGTGCAGGCAGGTGACCCTTCACCCCTGGAAACTCAGAGTGTGTTTTGAGATCTCCTGCAGCCACTCTCTTTGGGGCCTCAGAGGAACAGTCTGTTGATTGGCGTTTGCCAACCCCGCCAAGCGTGGGCCGGGGGGTGCTGTGACCTGTCCCCGGGCCTCAGTGATGGAAGGACCCTCCCCGGGAGCAGGGCAGGACCGTGCTGTGCTGCCTGCCCCCATTCCAGACGTTACCTTCAGTCTCCAGGATTGGGTTGAAGGAAACCTCCTGCCATGTATCCCCCTCCCCCTCCTCACCACCCCCACTCCTGGTAGTCTGTTAACATTTTGGCCTGAATGTACATTCTGCTTTTTTTTCTTAAATGAGGAAAACAGTATTTCAGCTTCTTGGGTAACAAGGTTTTTGTTGCTGATGTGTTTAAATGTTGTGTTTGGAAGGTTCCGGAGTACCTGAACCATGTGAGTAAGCGCCTGGGGGAGGAGGGTGACCGCGTGATCACGTATCTAGACCACAGCACACAGTGAGTACCACTCCTGCGCCCAGCTCCGTGACCCGCAGCCTCTTGTAGCCTCACTCGCTGCTCTCTGAACCTGAATGTGTTCTGCTCCAGGGACAGTTTGCTTGTTGTCTGTGATCACTCAGCACTTGTAAGTCACACTGACTCGTGGCCTGTGGTGAGTCATCGTCCAAAGGGAGTGATTCAGGCTGAGATACTTGGTATTTTTTTATAGACAGTTTATAATTTATGTTATAAACGTATAATAAATTTATAGAAGTTTATGTTAACGAGGTATCGTTGAATGTAGGCAATTTCGGTTGTAAAGTTTTGTTGGACATCTGATATAGCTGTAATTTTTCCTTACAGTACTCAGTCACATTATTTTTTCTTTTAATATTTACTTATTTGTTTTTGGTTGCGTCGGGTCTTAGTTGTGGTATGCGGGCTCTTTTGTTGCAGCGTGCGGGCTTCTCTCTAGTTGTGGTGCGTGGGCTCCAGAGCGCGTGGGCTCTGTAGTTGTGGTGCACGGGCTCAGTAGTTGCAGCCCATGGGCTTAGTTGCCCTGCGGCACGTGGGATCTTAGTTCCCCGACCAGGGATCGAACCCGCGTCCCCTGCGTTGGAAGGCGGATTCTTAACCACTGGACCGCCAGGGAAGTAAGTCCCTTCTCTTTTCATCCAAATTTTTTTTTTCTCTAAACCTGAGGTCAGTGAGTAGCTAGGGAAAAGTACAAGGGCAGGTTTTGTGAGTGTCTGCGTCAGGCACGTGATATTTGTTCAAGTGAGGAAGATGAGAGCAGAAACCTGAGAGACATAAACGAGAGACGTTTCTCAGAGGGAAAGTGCTGCAACGTGCAGAACGTGGTGACTCCCGGGGGTGGGGGGAGGGGCCAGGCAGGGTGAAAGAAAGGGACAGGATGCGACAGCTTGAGAACATGGAAAATAGAGGGTCGTGAGGCAGAGGTGAGGCTGCTCTCACACACCTGGAGCTGGAGATGCCGTGCGGACCTCAGGTGCAGGGCGGTGCCGTCGGGCCGAAGCGGGGTCCACGGGGGTGGGAGGGTGCGGGGAGGTGGAGGAGACTGTGTCCAGCGCCTGGTGGCACTGGGCACCTCGGCCCCTCCTCCCCGCCCTCCGGTGTGTAGGTGCTGTGTTATAACTGCCCCCTCCCCAGTCTTGCTTAGGAGTGTCTGAGAGTTAAGCAGAGCAGAGGGTGGCCCCCCTCTGGGTTAGGGTTTCGAGGAGCGCTGCCCGAGGTGGCTCCTGTGGTGTCGGGCGATTCAAAGGTCACAGAGTGAGAAACGGTTTTCAGAGAAACAGGAGGGAGATGGCAGATAAGGGAGCCGCGGCAGCCTAAGGGCTGCGCTCCGGGTGCCCCTTCCCGCCTCGCCCGTGCGCACCACCACCTTCGGGACCGGCACCGTGGGCATCGATGCAGGCCACACCTCTGGGCCCTCCGTGCCCGGAGCCCGAGTGCCTGCCACACCTTTCTCGGGGGTCGCCCTGAGGTTCACCTGAAATGGTGCGGTGAAAAGTTCCTCAAAATGAAGGCCAAGGTCAATACGCCTGGGAGTGAAGCGGGGGCTCTGATCTCCTAAAAGAAGAACTGAGCGAGCAGGGGGTGATGAATCAGGAGTAGCAGCTGTGTGTCCTGCGTGACATTCCCGCGGCCTCTCTGAGAAGTCAGATTTTGAAGAGTGATCCTGGGGGAAAACGGGCAGGAAGAAGTGAGGGCAGAGGGGCAGCTGTGGGTACAGAAGGCCGTCTGTGGGACCCGGGCGGGGCAGGGTCACGGGCAGCCCGCCCGGGTCAGCCTTCGTCCCCATGTGCGGTGGGCGAGGGCGCCTCCCGTCCGCTGCTGTCCCCCTCTCCTGGGGCCCCGGTGACCTGAGTCTGTGTCAGCGTCGGCAATGGCTGGGCGTGTGCTGACTTGGGCTCATCTGCGTGGATGGGGGTCCCCGTCCTCCACAGCCGACAGGCTCTCCCCTGCACTTCCTTCCTGACACGCCTCTGTTTACTTCCCAGGAAACCACTGATTGCCTGTGTGGAGAAGCAGCTGTTAGGAGAACATTTAACAGCGATTCTGCAGAAAGGTAGGTTTTCCCAGCTCTGTGTCTCTGCACTGATTGCTCATCCCTGATTTGGTAAGAGAGTTAGCGGAGCATTGTAAGCACGCGAGGACACTTGTTGTAAGAAGACAGACACTAAAATCATCGGAAAAATGATGGACATTAGCCCCTGAGGGGAAAATTGATTACACACAATAGTGAAAGGCGCGCGTAAGAACCACGGTTTAAGCTAAAATCACGTGAAATCCTCTCCGGGCTGAGAGGTTGGTTGCGAGAGGCCCTCTGGCCGGCAGACGGCCTGGGCTGTGCTCACAGGCCCCATCCTGTACGGTGACGTCCCTCCTGGGCACTGACCTGCAGGTGTGGACACGTGCGGTCCGACGGGCTGGGGGCGCCCACGGGCTGCATCCCTGCCCTGCGTGCGGCTCCGCGGCAGACGAGCTGCTGGAGCCATGGTCCCAGGACAGAGGCGGACCAGGCCAGCGCGGCATATGGCCAACGGTGCGGTTTTAGCGCCGTGCTGTTAGAGGTGATGGGACGTTTTCACGCCCGCCCTCACTGTAATGAGCACAGTCTAACCTTCTTGCACACTTCAGTGCTTAGTGTTGCTTTTTATATCATTTACTGTTACGTTTGAAAGTCATTTTGGAGCCACGGGATCTGTTTCAAGCTATTGGAAACCTTAAAGTCTAATTTTGGGAAGGCCCAGTAGCTCCCAAATGCGTCTGGTTGGGGTCTGCTTTGCCAGATGGTAATATTATCTCTAATGAGACAGTAAACGTGGGGCTTCCAAGTGAGACCAGAATGAAGCCGGAAGGAGAGAATTAGTGTTCGTGAGCATCTGCTGCACTTCATGTAATGCCTTCGGGTCCTAGAACAGCCCCAGTGTACAGGAAAACCGAGCGAGACACTAGTGCCTCAGATCATGGCCCGAAAGCCGAGGGCCTGGGTGCGAATCTGGTGTCTCCTGCTCACATCACACTGGAGTCCACACGCTGGCTACGTTTCCACGTGGACGGGGCCTCGATTTACTGTCCACCTGAAACAAGTGTCCTCCGATTTCATACTAGGTGTTTATTAATAAAAAGGAGTCACTTTTTTGGGGGGGCGGGGGGGCCATGCCGTACAACATGAGGGATCTTAGTTCCCCGACCAGGGATCGAACCCTCACCCCCTGCAGTGGAAGCACAGAGTCTTAACCACTGGACCACCAGGGAGGTCCAAAAAGGAGTCACTTTTAGAAGAAAAGGGAACTTCAAGTAGACAGTAGAAATTTGGATGAATCGTTTCAGTGTGTATTTTGATAAGCAAAATTGTTTCAAGAAAATGGTAAATTATATATATGTAAGAGCATAGTCTAAATTTTATTAAAGGCATTTGAAAAATTAAAAGCTATAATTTTTGAATTTTTAAGTCATCATTCAGCGTTTCAGTAGATCAGTTGTAGAATAAGTTATCTGCATCAGTAGATCAAATCGTAATTGAGAGAAATACAGACATTTGGAGCCTTGCTCTGGGTCCGTCAGCACAGCCGACGCGTTTGTGTGTCTTTGACGTGTGCACAGTGTGCCTGATTTACAGCAGAAGCTGAGGCTGCAGTCACGTGACTGGCTCACAGCTTCTCCGCTCTAACCTCACTGCCTCCCCATAGTTATCAGAAAGCAGGTGGTTAGAAAATCCTTCATGAAGCTCTTCTGATTGTGGTGGTTTTAGAAAATCTTTGTAAAATGTTAAAACCTGAAATAGTAAAGACCTAAGAAAATGCTGTTAAGCACCTCCAAGTATCAAACGATACATGTTTTCCTTCCACAGTTTATTATACAGGTGAATAAAATAAATCAACTAAAAGATTAGATTTGATAGCTTATCTTAGGCAAATATACTTTCTGGCTGATGGACTAAATCAGAAGTGACTTGGGGTCGTAAAGCTCCCAGGTCAGAGAGTTGGTGTGAGCGTTCTTCAGACCTTTGCTGCATTAGCCAAATAAGGGGCCTCCGTGCGGGGAAGGGGTAGGGACTACACCTCCCAGCATGGTGCTCAGGGAACAAGACTCACCTGGTGGGCTGCGTCACGGGGCCTTGCCCGCATAGGAACCAGCCGACCCCTGGGTTTCCGCGTCCGCAGGGGCCCTGTGTGCCGCAAGCCCCGGCCCAGCCTAGCTTTTGCTAGTGCCGCCTTCCCGCCCGCCCCGCCGAGCTAACATTGCCGTGTGATCTCAGGGCTGGACCACCTGTTGGATGAGAACAGAGTGCCCGACCTCACTCAGATGTACCAGCTGTTCAGCCGTGTGCGGGGCGGCCAGCAGGCGCTGCTGCAGCACTGGAGCGAGTACATCAAGGTGCGTGGCTGTCGGTCGGGCTCTGCGAGGGATGGGCGTGGGGCCGCCGTCACCCATCTCCCTCCAGGTCACTCGTGCTCAGGATTTTTAGGGATGAATACCGTCCGGGTGTAAACACGTTTTAAAAGCTGCCATTTGGCCGTTTGTTGTCAGCGTAAGTATTGGGTTGGCCAAAAAGTTCCTTCGGTTTCCAAGTAGAAATAAAAGACACATTTTTCATTTTCACCAAGAACTGTATTGAACAGCTTATTCACTGTTTCGTTCCACTACCTTCTGCCATTTTTCAAGCAACTTCATAATTCCGTCGTCCCAAAACTTTTTACCTTTTTGAGCAAAGAACTGTTCAGGTGCCTTTCACTGTCTTCCAGGGAATTGCATTTTTTTTCATTAAGAGAATTTTGTAAAGACAAATAAATGGAAATCTGAAGGTGCAGTGTCTGGTGATACGGTGGATGAATCAGAACTTCCCAGCCAAGCTGTAACAGTTTTTGCCTGGTCATCATAGAAACATACGGTCTTGCGTTATCCTGATGGAAGATTACGTGTTTTCTGTTGAGTAATTCCAGACGCTTTTCATCGAGTGCTGCTTTCAGTTGGTCTCATTGGGAGCAGTACTTGTTGGAATTAATCGTTTGGTTTTCCGGAAGGAGCTCATAATAGAGGACTCCCTCCCAATCCCACCATATACACAACATCACCTTTTTTGGATGAAGACTGGCCTTTGGTGTGGTTGGTGGTGGTCCATTTCACTTGCCCCACCATCTCTTTACTGTACAGTATCCACTCATTTCTGTACAGTATCCACTTTTCATCGTCCGTCACAATTTGTTTTAAAAACGGAACGTTTAAGTAGAGAATTATATGCGGAAATACCGTCAAGTAGGTTTTTTTCACTTAACTTACGTGGAAACCAAACATGAAAGCGATTAACATAACCAAGCTGGTGCAAATGATTTTCAATGCTTGATTTGGATATTTTGAGTATTTTGGCTATCTACCCCGTGGTGTAACGTTGATTGTTCTCAATTAATGTCTCGATTTGATCGCTCTCAACTTGAACTGGTCTGCTCGACCATGGAGCATCGTCCAGCGAGAAATCTCCAGCACAGAACTTCGCAAACCACTTTTGACACGTTCCAGCAGTCACAGCACCTTTTCCATATACTGCACAAATCTTTTTTTGGGCTTCAGTTGCGTTTTTACCTTTCTTGAAATAATAAAGCATAATATGCTGAGAATGTTGTTTTTTCTTCCATCTTCAGTATTAAAATGGCTACACAGAGATTCACCAATTTTGATAAGTCTTTTTTTAAATGCACGCTGATATGACAGCTGTCACAATACAATCTAACAAAATTGTTTTGAATGAAGTTAAAGACAACTAAGCGCTACTAGAGCCATCTTGCAGAAAAAACTGAACGAACCTTTTGGCCAACCCAATACTAGCTGAGTTCTACCATCAAGATTTTCAAAAGTTGTTTTTGTGAATCTACTGTATAAATGTGATCTCATGCCTTTGCTCAGTGGGAACTCACATGTTGTGGTATGTCAGGTGGGTGTGTATGCTACTTTGTTTCCTAGAAATCCAGGACTTACTACGTAAGCATGTACTTGCGGGTTTCTGCGTGTGTATGCATGCATGTGCACGCGTGTATGGTTATCAAAAGGCAACAGGAGAGATCCTTGTGGTGCTGGCTGCTTGGCCTCTTGGCCGTGGGCGTAGATGACACACAGGTGATGCCTGCCCAGGTGACGCACACACAGGGAGCTACAGGCGAACACCGCGACCCGTCGGGGTGGGGCGGGCGGGCTGTGTCAAGGCCATTGTCCTGGCTGGGGCGCTGCTTAGTAGCTTCCCCCAGGGCACCGTCGGGGAGACGAGGCTTAGTGTGCGAGGACATCGTCGCTGTTTGTGCCGCACGCGAATCTGTGACTGTCACAGGGAAAATTCAGCTGAGGAAAAAGATAAAGGAAATAATCAGGCCTGAAGTTGCATGTTGGTCTGCGTGTGGCCAGCTTGGACACACGCACACGCGCACGAACGCACACATGCCCCCAGGATTTTGTGCGGTTGCATTGAGCTGAAAGGCATAAGCGACTCATGCTGGGTCAGCACTGGAGCTTTATGTTAAGAAAGGCCAGTGGAGATTTAGGGTTTTGCCGACCAGTAGTCCTGAGAGAACAGGAGCAGGTGCTGAACACAGGAGTTCACCTTTGCAGTGTCCATTCTCGGCAGGGAAAGTCAGTGTGTGAACACGGTTCCGAGGGTCCACTAATGATAAGCAGTTACGCTGTGACAGCACAGTGTTTCCTCACAAACTAAAGCTGACCCTCACGTGTCGTGGTCTTACGTATGTTATTTTAACATCCTGTCAGTATGAAAGGGTACAGAGTGAAGAGTGAGTCCCTCCCGCCCCTGCTGGTCGTGCCCTGTCCCTCTCCAGAAGGTCTTTGTGCCATGTCATTTGTACCTTTTCACCAGCGATCAGCCTCCACGGGCACCTTTGACGTGTAACTATGTGTGTGTCCTGTGAAGACGTGTCTTACATTGAACCACGGTTGTGTTCAGCGTCTCTTCAGCTGGTAGTTTTTCATCAAATAGCGAACTGTTGTTGTCACGCACAGACTTTTAGTAATGTTTAAATAGCATCTTTAAATTAAAAATACAGGCTAAAAACCAGGCTCTAAACCACCCACGGTTAGAAGTGAAGGGGAAAGAAAACTGTAGTCAGGAAGTCCAAATAGGTGTATCAGGTTAAGGGGGTTACTTTCTATTTGAGGAATTTATAAGTAAAAGTTCTTCAGAAAGCAACAGACATTTCCCCAGTAATTGATAAATTGTTCCAGAAGCAGAATTGTAACCCTAAAGCATTAGTTGCATATCCACTTAATTTTTAGAAGGACTAAATTTGTGAAACTTTTGAAATTATTTAGTGTTTTATACCAGGAGTGATTAATTTATATAAAACTGTCATGATTGTTGGATAGCAGGAGAAAAATTGTGTTGTATCAGAAAGCTGTTGATGACTTGGGGTTTGTTTTCGCAGACTTTTGGGACAACGATCGTTATCAATCCTGAAAAAGATAAAGACATGGTGCAGGACCTGCTGGATTTCAAGGACCGAGTGGACCACGTAGTAGAAGTGTGCTTCCAGCGGAACGAGAAGTTCATCAACCTGATGAAGGAGTCCTTCGAATCGTTCATCAACAAGAGGCCAAATAAACCTGCAGAGCTGATCGGTAGAAACACATACTTCTATACCTTTTCTTAACACGGGAAAATAAAGCAAAACTCAAGTAGATTTTTTCCCCAAAAGTTCAACTTCCTTATGGGGAGGGCAGGGAACATGCCTTAACAGGACACACCTTTTCAAAAAACCACATACACAGGTGTGTGCTTATAGATATATTAAATACATATGTAAGTGCGTGGTACTTTCATGAGGGTGAATGTAGTTGTGATTTCGTAAGGAAATGGAGCTTGACATCATAAGAGAGGAAGGGACATAAAGATTTATCCTAGTTTGCACTACTCACAGCTCCAGAGTTGTTTTTGTAAGGATGAGCCTTGATTCTCTATGTTGACTACAAGCCAGTGATTTCTGCTCAGAAATTGGGTTGAGGTTTGTTACATATGAACGTTATGAGGTTATGAGGATAACTATCAATCTCTAGATAATACTTAACTGGAGATGCTATTTAGTCACTATCTTTGTATCCTCCAGTCAGTATTAAAGTACGGTAAAATTGAATGACATCTCAGGAAATAGCATATTTTAAGATGAAACAGTTTTTAAATTATCACTTTATATGATTATTTCATGATAATATCAAAATATTTTAGGATTCACAATTTCATTAGTGAGTAAATTTTTTTTTTTTTTTTTAAATTGACAGGAGGCAAAGGGCAGGGAAGGTGTGATGCAGACTTGGGCTCTGTTGAGGGTTGTTGAAAATGTGTGGTGGGAACATGGGGTTCACTGTACAAGTGACTACTTTTGTGTATGTTCAGAATATTTCATAATAAAGAATGATAAGAGGAAAAAAGCAACAAGAGGAGAAGTTTAAAGGCAATTTAATTTGGCCTTTGAACCACTTTATGGATTGCGGTTTCTCTAAAGATGGGTTCAGACTCTTGGGAGCTTGGGTTCTGCCTTCCTTAAGCCAGGTCATGGTTGGTTTGTGTATCTCAGAAACAAGAAGCCCAAGCAGAACTGCTCTGTCCCTGCATTGTCAGCCCTGAGAAAAGTGCTTTCTCTTGAGAAAGTCTCACCCGGATGTATCACACCACATCTTGAAGACAGGGTACTGCAATTTCTGGAGCACTCATGTGTCATGAGCCCCAGCATGGGATCAGAGTGTTTGTTCTTGGTGCCCTGAAAGTACAGATCTTAGAAAATCAGGTGTTTGCCTTTTTGTCTCATAATAATGTCATTTTGGAAAGGTTCCAGAGTGTTACTGTTCAGTTTTTGCGTGGAGAAATTAGAGATCTTCCTTCATCTATTTAGAATATGTATTACATAATGAATGCTTATTTTTCAAATAATTTAACCTCTTACAGCAAAGCACGTTGATTCAAAATTGAGAGCAGGTAATAAGGAAGCAACGGACGAGGAGCTGGAGAGGATCCTGGACAAGATCATGATCCTATTCCGGTTCATTCATGGTGAGCGGGGCTCGCGGCATCTCCTCACTGCCGGGCACAGAGGACGCGGTGTCTGCAGAGCGTCTGTAGTCGGGCCCCGTCTTCTGTTGAGAAAAACGGGAATGTGTCCTCTTCCCCGTTACCACAGGGACTAGGGTGACGGCTGCCACGGACTGAGTGAGGTGTTTGTGGGGATTCAGTGGGTAGAGCTGGCTTGTGTCAGGGTGGACGCCCCTCTGGCCGTTTCAGCTGTCCAGGTGAACGTTTGCATGGTAGCTATCTAATGACTTACGTTGTTCTCACTTGCTTGTAAATAGGTAAAGATGTCTTTGAAGCATTTTATAAGAAAGATTTGGCAAAAAGACTCCTCGTTGGAAAAAGTGCCTCTGTTGATGCTGAAAAGTCTATGCTGTCGAAGCTGAAGCATGGTGAGCGCGTGGGGCGGGGGTGGGGCTCGGTGCCCGATGGGTGTTCTCCCAGGATGCTCACCTGCAGTCCATTTGTGTCCAGAGTGTGGGGCTGCTTTCACCAGCAAGCTGGAAGGCATGTTCAAGGACATGGAGCTCTCTAAGGACATCATGGTTCATTTCAAGCAGGCAAGTTGTGTTCTTGTCAAGTAAAACAGCTTTTTAAAAAGTATCCTATTTTAAACTGTGAGAAGTGATTATGTAAATTATGTACATAAGTATGTGAATTATGTAGAATCCTCGTCCTTAAAAATTACACCGTTAACGTCTCACATATTCAAAAAACTTAAATTCAAAATGAAAAAGAAAAATAATCCCTGGGAATTCCCTGGCGGTCCAGTGGTTAAGACTCCACTCTTTCACTGCCAAGGACCCAAGTTCAGTCCCTGGTTGGGGAACTAAGATCCTGCAAGCTGTGCAGTACAGCCAAAAAAAGAAAAAGGGAAAATAATCCCTAAAATTGCACACTAAAAATTTGACTTATATGAGTTTAATGATCCTTATTTGATACAAGACTAAAGAAGAGAAAACATTTCTAGTGACTTTAGAACAGGGTGTGTGGTTTCGGTGAAATATGTTCCAGGGACTAAAATAAATGAAAACACAAGGTAAACTGTACTTTGAAAATGACACCATTTACTTTTTAATGAATTAATTCCTTTTGGTGATATTCTAAAGTAATCATTCTGTCCCGATTTTCTTTGTTTTTAGTATATGCAGAATCAAAGTGACCCAGGCTCTATAGACCTGACAGTGAACATACTTACGATGGGATACTGGCCGACGTACATCCCCATGGAAGTACATCTAACTCCAGAGGTAAGCGTTTTAAAGCCCGAATGCCCTTTGTTATTCATATACTGGTGCTCCAGAGCCCCACGGACCTCACCCTTGTAGCACCCATGCCAGCACAGATGTGCTCTCTTTCAAGGAGTGTTTAAATCACACACTCGGTCAAAACCCCAATCGTCCCTGTCTAAACAGTGTTCGCGGTGGACGCTTTTTGTCTCCATGTCCACCGGCCGCCCATCAAGAAGGTGCTGGCACAGGCGCTTTTTTAAAAAGTTCCTGCGTGCAGAGCCATGGGCCTCCTTGTCTGGCTGTTCCTCCCGCCCGTTGTAGACAGCGCCAGGGTCCCGCGAGGGGCAGGGGACGGTGCATGTGTCGGCCATCACTCTGGTTCTCTGGGGACGTGCGGGTACTGGGGAGAACCCTGGGCTCGGGCACAGAACGTGCAGAGAAGGAAGCGGCACCCGGACCGCTGGTCAGGGCGCTGGCTGGCTGGTGCCAGGCCTCCAGGAAGAGAGCTGGGCATGGAGCCCTGGACCCTGGGAGCCGGGGCACAGCGCTGCCTCTTGGAGCCCTTCTTCCCGTTTCCAAGACAGTATCTTTCCTTAGCTGTTCTTCTGTTTCTGACCCCACTAGTCAGTTGCCTTTGTGGTTTTCTTCTCTTTTTTCCCTTCCCCTCGGTCCTGAATGCGGATGTTCTCTGGAAGCCCCTTCAGCTTCCTTCCCCTTGCGCACATACCCCACTCAGCCTCCAGCCTATGTGTCCGCTTGCCCCATGGGACCTCCACGGCCGTGGGCTCGGCCCTCCCTCCTTGAACCTCTCCACCCGATGGGAAGACTCTGAGGCACCCCACACGCACCCGGTTCTCTCGTGCTCCCGGGCCCAGGTGTGACCCTCCCAGTGGAACCTCTTCTGCAGAATACTGCCATGCCCCCGCACCATCTGGGAGACACTCGTCTCCCCAGTCACCTTCGCCAGAAGACACCCCTTACCTCCTCCCCCCGGGCATGCCCTGCTCATGGTGCTGCAGGTGTGTTCAGTTGTTGTATCAAAATAGTTCAGGCTGAGAGAGCCTCATGCACCAGAGGGCAGACAGCAGAAGCAAGAAGAACTACAGTTCTGCAGCCTGTGGATGGAAGACCACATTCACAGAAAGGTAGACAAAATGAAAAGGCAGAGGACTTTGTACCAGATGAAGGAACAAGATAAAACCCCAGAAAAACAACTAAATGAAGTGGAGGTAGGCAACCTTCCAGAAAAAGAATTCAGAATAATGATAGTGAAGATGGTCCAGGACCTTGGAAAAAGAATGGAGGCAAAGATTGAGAAGATGCAAGAAATGTTTAACAAAGACATAGAAGAATTAAAGAACAAACAGACAGAGATGAACAATACAATAACTGAAATGAAAAATACACTAGAAGGAATCAATAGCAGAATAACTGAGGCAGAAGAACGGATAAGTGACCTGGAAGACAGAATGGTGGAATTCACTGCCACGGAACAAAATAAAAAAGAACGAAAAGAAATGAAGACAGCCTAAGAGACCTCTGGGGCAACATTCGCATTATAGAGGTCCCAGAATGAGAAGAAAGAGAGAAAGGACCTGAGAAAATATTTGAAGAGATTATAGTTGCAAACTTCCCTGACATGGGAAAGGAAATAGCCACCCAAGTCCAGGAAGCACAGAGAGTCCCAGTCAGGATAAACCCAAGGAGAAACACGCCGAGACACATGGTAATCAAATTGACAAAAATTAAAGACAGAGAAAAATTACTGAAAGCAACAAGGGAAAAACGACAAATAACATACAAGGGAACTCCCATAAGGTTAACAGCTGATTTCTCAGCGGAAACTCTACAAGCCAGAAGGGAGTGGCACAATATATTTAAAGTGATGAAAGGTAAGAACCTACGACCAAGATTACTCTACCTGGCAAGGATCTCATTCAGATTCGATGGAGAAATCAAAAGTTTCACAGACAAGCAAAAGCTAAGAGAATTCAGCACCACCAAACCAGCTCTCCAACAAGTGCTAAAGGAACTTCTCTAAGTGGGAAACACAAGAGAAGAAAAAGACCTACAAAAACAAACCCATAACAATTAAGAAAATGGTCATAGGAACATACAGATCAATAATTACCTTGAACGTGAATGGATTAAATGTTCCAACCAAAAAACACAGGCTCGCTGAATGCATACGAAAACAAGACCCATATATATGCTGTCTACAAGAGACCTACTTCAGACCTAGGGACACATACAGATTGAAAGTGAGGGGATGGAGAAAGATATTCTATGCAAATGGAAATCAAAAGAAAGCTGGAGTAGCAATACTCATATCAGATGGAATAGACTTTAAAATAAAGGATGTTACAAGAGACAAGGAAGGACACTACATAATGATCAAGTGATCAATCCAAGAAGAAGATACAACAATTACAAATATATACGCACCCAACATAGGAGCACCTCAATATGTAAGGCAACTGCTAACAGCTGTAAAAGAGGAAATCGACAGTAACACGATAATAGTGGGGGACTTTAACACCTCACCTACACCAATGGACAGATCATCCAGACAGAAAATTACTAAGGAAACACAAGCTTTAAATGACACAATAGACCAGATAGATTTAATTGATATTTATAGGACATTCCATCCAAAAACAGCAGATTACACTTTCTTCTCAAGTGCACATGGGTCATTCTCCAGGATAGATCACATCTGGGATCATAAATCAATCTTTGGTAAATTTAAGAAAATCAAAATCATATCAAGCATGTTTTCCGGCCACAACGCTCTGAGATTAGAAATCAATTACAGGGAAAAAAACGTAAAAAACACAAACACATGGAGGCTAAACAATACGTTACTAAATAACCAAGAGATCACTGAAGAAATCAAAGAGGAAATCAGAAATTACCTAGAGACAAATAACAACGAAAACACGCTGATCCAAAGCCTATGGGATGCAGCAAAAGCAGTTCTAAGAGGGAAGTTTATAGCAATACAAGCCTACCTCAAGAAACAAGAAAAATCTCAATCTAACCTTACACCTAAAGGAACTAGAGAAAGAAGAACCAAAAAACCCCGAAGTTAGCAGAAGGAAAGAAATCATAAAGATCAGAGCAGAAAGAAATGGAATAGAAATAAAGAAAACAATAGCAAAGATCAGTAAAACTAAAAGCTGGTTCTCTGAGAAGATAAACCAAATTGATAAGCCATTAGCCAGACTCATCAAGAAAAAGAGGGAGCGGGACTTCCCTGGTGGTGCAGTGGTTAAGAATCCGCCTGCCAAGGCCGGGGTCACGGGTTCGAGTCCTGGTCCCGGATGATCCCACAACTAAGCCCGTGCACCACAACTACTGAGCCTGCGCTCTAGAGCCCGCGTGCCTAGAGCCCATGCTCCGCAACGAGAGAAGCCACCGCAATGAGAAGTACGTGCACCGCAACAAAGGGTAGCCCCCGCTCGCCGCAACTAGAAAAAGCCCGTGTGCAGCAACGAAGACCCAATGCAGCCAAAAATAAATAAATAAAATAAAAACAAAAAAGAAAAAGAGGGAGAGGACTCAAATCAGTACAATTAGAAATTAAAAAGAAGTTAAAACAGACACCACAGAAATATAAAGCATCATAAGAGACTACTGCAAGCAGCTCTGTGCCAATAAAATGGACAACCTGGAAGAAATGGACAAAGTCTTAGAAAGGTATAACCTTCCAAGACTGAACCAGGAAGAAATAGAAAATATGAACAGACCAATCACAAGTAATGAAATTGAAACTGTGATTAAAAATCTCCCAACAAACAAAAGTCCAGGACCAGATGGCTTCACAGGTGAATTCTGTCAAACATTTAGAGAAGAGCTAACACCCATTCTTCTCAAACTCTTCCAAAAAATTGCAGAGGAAGGAACACTCCCAAACTCATTCTATGAGGCCACCATCACCCTGATACCAAAACCAGGCAAAGGTACTACAAAAAGAGAAAATTACAGACCAGTATCACTGATGAATATACATGCAAAAATCCTCAACAAAATACTAGCAAACAGAATCCAACAACACATTAAAAGGATCATACACCATGATCAAGTGGGATTTATCCCAGGGATGCAAGGATTCTTCAATATACGCAAATCAATCAAGTGATACACCATATTAACAAATTGAAGAATAAATACCCTATGGTCATCTCAATAGATGCAGAAAAAGCTTTTGACAAAATTCAACACCCATTTATGACAAACACTCTCCAGGAAGTGGGCATAGAGGGAATCTACCTCAACATAATAAAGGCCATATACGACAAACCCACAGCCAACATAATTCTCAATGGTGAAAAACTGAAAGCATTTCCTCTAAGATCAGGAACAAGACAAGGATGTCCACTGTTGCCACTATTATTCAACATAGTTTTGGAAGTCCTAGCCACGGCAATCAGAGAAGAAAAAGAAAAGGCATACAAGTTGGAAAAGAAGAAGTAAAACTGTCACTGTTTGCAGATGACGTGATACTATACCTAGAGAATCCTAAAGATGCTACCAGAAAACTACTAGAGCTAATCAGTGAATTTGGTAAGGTTGCAGGATACAAAATTAATGCACAGAAATCTCTTGCATTCCTATATACTAACAATGAAAGATCAGAAAGAGAAATTAAGGAAACAATCCCATTCACCATTGCAACAAAAAGAATAAAATACCTAGGAATAAACCTACCTAAGGAGATAAAAGACCTGTACTCAGAAGACTGACACTGATGAAAGAAATCAAAGATGACACAAACAGATGGAGAGATATGCCATGTTCTTGGATTGAAAGAATCAATATTGTGAAAATGACTGTACTACCCAAAGCAATCTACAGATTCAGTGCAATCCCTAACAAATTACCAGTGGCATTTTTTTACAGAACTAGAACACAAAATCTTAAAATTTGTATGGAGACCCAAAAGACCCCAAATAGCCAAAGCAATCTTGAGGGAAGAAAATGGAGCTAGAGGAATCAGACTCCCTGACCTCAGACTCTACTACAAAGTTACAGTAATCAAGACAATATGGCGCTGGCACAAGAACAGAAATATAGATCAATGGAACAGGATAGAAAGCCCAGAGATAAACCCACGCACCTGTGGTCAACTAATCTATGACAAAAGGAGGCAAGGATATACAATGGAGAAAAGACAGTCTCTTCAATAAGTGGTGCTGGGAAAACTGGACAGCTACATGTGAAAGAATGAAATTAGAACACTCCCTAACACCATACACAAAAGTAAACTCAAAATGGATTAGAGACCTAAATGTAAGACCGGGCACTAGAGAACTCTTAGAGGAAAACATAGGAAGAACACTCTTTGACATAAATCACAGCAAGATCTTTTTTGATCCACCTCCTAGCATAATGGAAATAAAAACCAAAATAAACAAATGGGACTTAATGAAACTTAAAAGCTTTTGCAAAGCAAAGGAAACTACAAACAAGACGAAAAGACAACCCTCAGAATGGGAGAAAATATTTGCAAACGAATCAATGGACAAAGGATTAATCTCCAAAATATATAAACAGCTCAATATTAAAAAAACAACCCAATCAGAAAATGGGCAGAAGACCTAAATAGACATTTCTCCAAAGAAGACATACAGATGGCCAAGAAGCACATGAAAAGCTGCTCAACATCACTAATTATTAGAGAAATGCAAATCAAAACTACAATGAGGTATCACCTCACACCAGTTAGAATGGGCACCATCAGAAAATCAACAAACAAATGCTGGAGAGGGTGTGGAGAAAAGGGAACCCTCTTGCACTGTTGGTGGGAATGTAAATCGATACAGTCACTATGGAGAACAGTATGGAGGTTCCTTAAAAAAATAAAAATAGACCTACCATATGACCCAGCAATCCCACTACTGGGCATATACCCAGAGAAAACGATAATTCAAAAAGACACATGCACCCCAATGTTCATTGCAGCACTATTTACAATAGCCATGGCATGGAAGCAACCTAAATGCCCATCGACAGACGAATGGATAAAGAAGATGCGGTACATGTATACAATGGAATATTATTCAGCCATAAAAAGGAACGAAATTGGGTCATTTGTAGAGACGTGGATGGATCTAGAGACTGTCATGCAGAGTGAAGTAAGTCAGAAAGAGAAAAACAAATATCGTATGTTAACGCATATATGTGGAACCTAGAAAAATGGTACAGATGAACCAGTTTGCAGGGCAGAAATAGACACAGATGTAGAGAACAAACGTATGGACACCAAGGGGGGAAAGTGGCGGGGGGTTGGGGGGGGTGTGATGAACTGGGAGATTGGGATTGACATGTATACACTGATGTGTATAAAATGGATAACTAATAAGAACCTGCTGTATAAAAATAAATAAAATAAAATTCAAAAATTCAAAAAAAAAAACCCAAACAATTCAGGCTTAGAGGAATTTGCAAGAACGGTTCAGAGTTCCCAGTACCCTCCCCCGCTCCCTAGCACCACCAGGTGAGCCCATCACACCCCCCATAATGTGCGTTGTTTCCTGATCCATTTGAGAGTAGGTTGCATCATGTCCTTTAGCCACAGTACGTTAGTGGGGATTTCCTGGGAGTAGAGCCGGAGGACACTGTCCAGTGCAGAGAGTTGACGTGGATGTGCCGCCCCCATCCTGCATGTCGCCATATTCCGATTTTGTCAGTGTCCCAGCTGCGTCCTGCGTGGCGCTTTCTCTGGTTGTCAGGCCCAGCCCAGGCCCCCACGTCGCCCGCGACCGTGTCTGCAGTCCCCTTCAGCGGGGGCAGCAGCACCCCCGTCCTTCTCCCTCACGACGCAGCCCTTTTGGAACTGCAGGCGGCTCTCGCAGGCTCCCGGCTTGCTGGTGGGTTAGACGCCGACCGTGCAGGTCCCGCCACGGGCTTCTCGGTCCCTGGGCCAGGGCCGCACACTGTTCCTTTGCCCCTGGTGATGACGATGCCTGTGCTCACCTGGTTAAGATGGCAGCCGGTTTGTAGTTATCAAGTAACTTGCGGGGAGAATTCGAGGACGATGTGAACCTCTTAATCCCCGTCAGACTCACTTGCCCGGGTCCATGCTCACCTTACGAGCAGTGATCCCGTCCCATCTCCTGTTTCTCTCTGTTGAGAAGTCGGCGTCCTCTTCCAAGCACGAGCCTTCCCCTCTGCCCCACGAATTTACTTATTTTTCCTCTGTCTCTGTCAGTGTGCACTCCTGGATTCTTACCTATTTGATGCTGAGATTACCCCACCTTTGGCTTGCGGGGGCTCTTCTAGCTCCTGTGCTTCAACACGTACCCCTGCACTCTTGAGAGCCTTGGTCTTCTAGCAAAAGGTGTTTGGGGCTAACCAAATACTCGTACTTGGTAAAATACACCTACAGTTTTGTGTACAGCTCAGTGGCATTAAGTTATGGAAAGTTCAGAACTTTTTCATCATCCCAAACAGAAGCCCTGACCCAGTATGCAGTCCCTCCCATCCCTCCATCCCCCCCCCACTACACACACACACACACACACACACACACACACACACACACACACACACACACACACACACACACACACACACACACACACCGCCCCAGACCTAGGCAACCACTGATCTGCTTGTTCTGGACGTTTGCTATAAATGCTGTAAATGAGATCGTACATTGTGTGGCCTTTTGGGTTGGGCTTCTCTCACTAAGCATCATGTCCTCAGGGTTCATCCACGCGGTCGCGTGTGGCATCTTCATGCCTATTTAAGGCTGAATAACGCTCCATCGGGTACATGGACCACACTCGTTTATCCATCCATCGATGGGCATGTGGGCTATTTCCACCTTCTGACTGTCGTGAATGATGCTGCTGTGAACACGAGTGTGCCGTGTTTGATTACCCGTTGTCGGCTTTTTGGGGTCTATCCCTAGGAGTAGAATTGCTGGTTCGTGTGATAATTGTTCAACTTTTTGACGAACTACCACCATTTTTCATAGCACCTACGCCATTTTATGTTCCTATCAGCAACTCACAGGGGTTCCAGTTTCCACACCTCCTCACCAACATTTATTATTTTTCATTTTTTATGGTAGCCATCTTAGTGGGTATGAATCAGTATCTCATTTTGGTTAGACTTACTTTTGCCTGTTGACTGATGATGTTGAGCATCTTTTCATGTGCTTATTGGCTATTTGTAGACCTTCTTTGAAGAATTGTCTATTCAAGTCCTTTGCCCATTTTTTAATTGTGTTTTCTGTCTGTTAAGTGGTGAGAGTTCTTTCTGTGTTCCAGACATTAGATCCTTATCAGACATGTGACTTGCAAATATCTTCTGTGAGTTGTCTTTTTATTTTCTTGATAGTGTCCTCTGCATAAAAGTTTTTAATTTTGATGAAGTCCACTTAATCTATTTTTTTCTGCTGTTACTTGTACTTTTGGTCGTATCTAAAAAACTATTGCCAAATCCAAGGTCATGAAAATTTGTGCCTATGTTTTCTTCTAAGAGCTTTATAGTTTTAACTCTTATATTTAGGTCTTTGATCTTTGTTGAGCCTAGAACGGTAACTAGCTAGTAAGCACCCAGTGTTAGCTGCTGCTACCTTATTATAATCATTATTATTATTTCCACTCCTGGGAATTAATCTCCAGGAAGTAATTTTAGGAGAGGTCTGCATTGGAAGGTTCATCACACTGTTGACTTTTTTTTAGGTGTGAGATGGTACAGTAGACCCGTTTTCTAGAAGAGCCCTTGTCTGTTAGCTGTGTTCTGAAATACTTAGAAATGCAGTGACATCATGCCTGGGACTTGATGTATTGAAGATGGGTCATGGGTCCGTGGGGTGACTAGGAGCTGAGTTTGGAAACATGAAGAGGAGTTGCCAGGCAGCCGCGAGGCTGGCAGGCCTTCCCGACAGAGGGCCCAGGCCCTCATCCCTCGGCACCTGCTTTGCAGTAGCGCAGAGGCAGCCCAGGTCCCGCTCCCTTAGCACCCCGTCCAGAGGGCTGGTGACAGTGCCGGCGGAGCAGCTGCGGACCTGGCAGAGGGCTGGGATGAGGAGGTGCGCGCCATGAAGTGGGGAGGCCCGGGCCCAGGGGAGAACTGAGCCCTCTCCTAGGAACTGGGCCTCGGCTGGTGACACTGCCAGGGCCGAGTGGAGTACGAGCCCTGGGGCCCCAGGGCGAGAAGACAAACCCGAAAAGACCCAGGAGGCATGGTCGCCAGTTGGAGACAGGAATCCTCATGATGAGGGTCTCGGGCGCCCGGGGGCAGGGGGAGGCTGCAGAGGGAAGCTGTTGAGAGGGGTCGTCTCACCAGATGAAGCCTGATGAGAGCCGCGGGCTCCTGGGCGCAGAGGCTGCGGGAGGGGCCGAGAAAGCCTGCGGGGGCTCAGGAGGGAGGTCCCGGCCGCACACCCAGCGGGGGCTGGACGGTGTCAGGAGCCCTCCCAGAAAGTACCATTGAAATCGCGGCAGCCTCAGGGCCCGAGCAGGTGGCGGCAGCTGTCAAAACACAGAACTGACTTTTCATTCAGCCGTGAACACTGCACAGTATGTGGTTCTTCAGGTTAAAGGTGTTTAGCATAATTAAATTTGTTGTTTTCTTGGCTTGACAGATGATTAAACTTCAGGAAGTATTCAAGACGTTTTATCTTGGAAAGCACAGCGGTCGAAAGCTTCAGTGGCAAACTACACTGGGTCACGCCGTGTTGAAAGCAGAGTTTAAAGAGGTAAGTCCTGTGTCTCCTCCACTTTTTATTTTTCTTAAGTATGTTAATAGAATATTTTTTGATTGTGATTGAACTTTGGTAGCAAAGAAAGGAAGCCGTTATTCAATATAACTCAACACTGGCATTTCAAAGGTCAGTAAAAGGAAACAGTCGAAAGATTACTATTCTAATCAATAAAAATTAATTAGAATAGAAAAGCATTTACCTAATTAAAAATAGAGCTAAGGCTGTGAAGAGGCAGTTCATAAAAGTGAGACTGAAACATCACTATCCATGAGAACGTGTCCACTTCTCTGCCAGTCGAAGGGTTACAGGTTAAAAACAATAAAGCGCCACTCTTTGACTAGGAAACTGATAGAGTCTAAAAGGAAAAGAACGGCAGCCTCCCGCACTGCTGGAAGGAGCCGTGAGCTCCGCAGAGGGCAATGCGGTGCTGCGTCTCAGAGCCTGAGACCACGGGCTTTGTTGCGAGTGGTTCCAACTCTGGGAATTCAGCTTAATAAAACATTCTCACAGATTAATGAATAAGAATATTCGTTTCAGTGCTGTTATTAAAAGTGATAATTTAGGAAGGGAAAATGCATACAACGTATTGATAAATGAAAGAAGCGTGTCACAAAACAGCCCATACTCGAACTTAACTTCCATTTTGTAAACAAAATTCAATTATGTATACTGAGCCAAAAAATTAGGGAATTACTGTTTTGCAGTCGTACTACGTTAACTGTGGGTTTTCATATGAATTATATGTGCACATATGTACAATTACACATAAATTATCTGTACGCATTTCATCGTGTGTTATCGTACAGGGTCATATACACAACACCACACACACTACCTATAGTTCTTGCTTTTTCTTTTTTTTTTTAATAAATTGATTTATTTGTTTCATTTTTGGCTGCGTTGGGTCTTCGTTGCTGCGCGCGGGCTTTCTCTAGTTGCGGCGAGCGGGGACTACTCTTCGTTGCGGTGCGCGGGCTTCTCATTGCGGTGGATTCTCTTGTTGTGGAGGACGGGCTCTAGGCGCGCGGGCTTCAGTAGTTGTGGCTCGTTGGTTCAGTAGTTGTGGCTTGCGGGCTCTAGAGCGCAGGCTCAGTAGTTGTGGCGCACAGGCTTAGTTGCTCCGTGGCATGTGGGATCTTCCCGGACCAGGCCTCGAACCCGTGTCCCCTGCATTGGCAGGCGGACTCTTAACCACTGCGCCACCAGGGAAGCCCTCACATACGGTTCTTTAAGGTGTCGTGAGAGTTAAATCCCACGGTCCCTTTACTGTCCACACCCCCGGCTGGGCCCAGAGGAGGCGCTTGCACGGGGTGCCCCTCCCCACAGTGACCACGTGGCGAGTGTCCGTGGCAGGGGCTGGGTGATAGGAGGTGGGGCCCTTGTCAGCTGCTGCAGTGGAGGGAGTATCGTGATAAGGCGGGTCACATGGCTTTGAGTGTGTGACAGCGCTACGTCTGAGAAGCCATTATATACCTTAATTTAAAAGTACTTCATTGCCAAGAAAATGCTAACTGTCATGTGAGCCTTCAGCAAGTCCTAATCCTTTTCTGGTGGAGGGTTTGAAATACTGAGTCACCGACATGGGACACGGGCACGGAAGGAGCAGGTGCTTGGAAAGGGAGCCGACAGACCCCCAGACCTGCAGTCGAGCGAGGTGTGGCGTGTGCGCCTGTTCCCGGTGGTCCTTGTTCTCTCCATGCGGTATCGGCCGCGCCTCCTGCCAGCTTCCCCTCCATCCAGGCCTCGTCACCGTGCCTTCTCGTGCTCTGTCCGGAGGGTTTCAAGAGAAGAATTAAGTGCAATCCTGAGTCATTTTATTCTTGTATGACTAGTAACTTAATTTCTTCTTATTTGGTGTTTAGTTAGTAATTTCTTACCATTCCCCGCGCACACAAAGTTTGAGAGCAAAGATTAGCCTGTTAAAAAGGTCTGCGGAGCGTGCAAACACAGCTTCCCACGTGGCTGTCTCCTCTTCAAGGGAAAGAAGGAGCTCCAGGTGTCGCTCTTCCAGACGCTGGTGCTTCTCTTGTTCAACCAAGGGGACGGATTCAGCTTTGAGGACGTGAAGATGGCCACTGGCATAGGTAGGCACGCCTCCGCAGCAGCGGGCGGCTTCTGGGGAAGAGGAGGTGGAGACGCAGGCTCTGCGGGTCGCCCCCGAGGTCCTGGCTGCTCGGGGTCCTGACCTGCGCACGTTCTCCCGCTCAGAGGACGGCGAGCTGCGGAGGACGTTGCAGTCCCTGGCCTGCGGGAAAGCGCGCGTCCTGATCAAAAGCCCCAAAGGAAGGGAGGTCGAAGACGGAGACAAATTCATCTTCAATGGAGAATTCAAGCACAAGCTGTTTCGGATCAAGATCAATCAAATTCAGATGAAGGAAACCGTACGTATCCACTTTCTCTTCTTGTTACACGGCATTCGCCAGGGAATCACTGGCTTTAGAGTAATTTCTCGACTGTAGGGTTCCAGAGCATATTCTGAAGTGTCTAATTACATAGTCACGTCTATGAGAGTGCTTATTTTAACGTAACTTTTCATTACTTTTATACTCACGACAGGAGCAAAAATCAGAAAGAAATGCATTTAACAGTTATGGTTCCTATTCACAGAAGTGGTGGATAAATCAGATCTTCCTAGACCGCATGCCGTTAGCGTGGAGAGCACGTCATTTCTAAAACCTGGTGACTTGTCTCTTGGATTTCTGCACAGCACTCAGCCATTCTCTCAGCCTCGCCTCCACCAGGTCCTGGGGTGGAAGTGGTGAGGGTCCTGGGAGTCGTGGACCCACTGGCAGCGCCTCTGGGATCCATGTACAGGTGGAGCGTCTGTAGCTTTGATCAGGCTCTCGAGTGTCACGTGTCCAGAGCAGGTTCTGAACCTGCCCTCGGGCCTTCCTGATGCAGAAGCCCTGGCACCGCAGGGCTGTGGTCAGCGTGCGGGCCAGGCAGGCAGGCGCACCCTGGTGCCCACCTACAGAGCAGGTGTCAGCCGCCCCCTTGTATGTGTGGATGAGCGAGGCAGGGCCTTGTGGGGAGGGAGGTAGTCCAGATGATGCACGGGCAGCTCTGAAGGTCTGAGGTGGCCTCATAGACGCTCCTACACCTGCAGCGGGACTGAGGCCTGCTGCCCTTCCCCGGAGGAGCTCGGTGTTGCCCAGGGGGAAGTATGTTCAGATAGTGCAAAAGAAATGGACCAAAAAATACGTGAAAAGTATTTACTCTCATCAGTAATATTTTCAATTCAAATTAAAATAATATTCTATTTTTTGGCTATCAATTTGGGAAATGTTTAAAAGTTTGATAGTAGCTGGAGTTGGCAAGACTATGAGAAAACGGGAATTTTTATGTTTTTATTTTTTAAGAGATGTTTGGATTGGCACAGCGTTTTTAGTGGGTAATTCGACGTATCTGTTAAAGGTTTAACGCACATAGCCTGTGTTCCATCTTTCTTACTATTAGGAATTTATACCAGAGTGACTAAAGGGTGTAAGATTCTAGAGTTATAATTCCCAAGTGGGCCTGTCTGTCACCTCTTTCCTCCAGAGGTGACCTCTCCTGCCACTTGAGTTTGCCTCTTTTTTGCAGGCAGCTTTTTTCTCTGATGTACATGTGTAAACTTGTCTTAATGGGATCGCTCCACGTGCCATTTACATGCACCATTTTGTAAGCTGTTCCTCTTCTTCACCCTGGGCCTCTTTCCATGTCAGGACTTGGTTTTTAAGGGTGCAGAGGATCTCACACACACACACCGAACATCAGCTTCTGCCACCGAACATCCGTTCTGTGGCTCGAATCCGTGGGGGCCCATCTGCAGGGCCTGGCAGTGCCCTTGCTGAAAGGCAGTCAGGATGTTTCCATTCCTGGAAATAGGGTTATGCTAACCATCCTGTACAAAACATTCCTGTTTCCCTGGCTGGGTTGTTTCTTGAGTATAAACTCCTTGCCCTGGAATCGCTGGGTCAGAGAACGTGAACTTTGTTGATTTGACCCCTCAGCCAGATTCCAGTCTCTGGCTTACGGGGGTCCTGACCCCCGCCCCCTGCCGTTGCCCACCCCGTTCTCAGGCACGGAAATAGTTCATTGCCATGTTAGTGTGACTTCCTTTGGTCCCTCTGAGCATCTTTTTGCCATTTAGGAGCTCGTATGAAGCAGGTAACTTTCTAGTCCTCAGCTCTTCATCTTTTAAAGTAAGTGCAACACCATCTCAGGGTGTGAGATCGCAGTGAGAACGCTTGCTTCAGACTCTCGGCCAAGCGCCTGTAAGCCTTCATAGCTGTTGGTCCTGCTCTCTCATGGGTTGCCATTTGCATTTTTCTCTTTTTAATTCATCGCTTGAATTCGAGTCACTGGTACATTTATTGTAATATTCCACCTCTGACTTGTGGGTATCCTGTTTATATTGAGGAGATTAACCTTTGTCTTTTGTGCACATGATTATGATTTTGTCGTTCTGAGAGCGTTTCCCACATGACTATAGTGGGAAGTAGAGTCTTTTCTTCCACAGTTTCTGACTTGGGGGTCATCCTAAGAAAGACCTTCCTCTAACCCAAATTTTAAAAACATTTACCTCTATTTTTCTAGTAGTTTATACATTTAAATCTTTCTCTGAGCAGTGTAGAAATTATTTTAGTATCAGAAAACATTGTAACCACCCTCCCTACTTTAAAAAGTGAGTTGATTCTCTGATAACCTATTGGAACTGTCACCTTTATTATAATCAGATTCACATATTATGGGGCAGTTTCTCATTTCTGTTCTACAAGTTCTGTTGATCTATTTCATAGACAGCACCCAAAGTCTTTTAATTAATGTACCTATTCCTATAAATTGACTTATTTTGGTCCTGAAGTTAAACGGTTTTACTAGAACAAAACTGCAGCACAGAACACGATCCACCCGCAGTGCGGCCTTTCTTTCAACAGAAGGTTCTCACCAGACTCCACAGTCGGAGATAATTGGCACTGAAATACCCTCTGGCATCGGCTTCTCCTGTGCAGGTTGAAGAGCAGGTCAGCACCACAGAGCGCGTGTTCCAGGACCGGCAGTACCAGATCGACGCCGCCATCGTCAGGATAATGAAGATGAGAAAGACGCTGGGCCACAACCTGCTTGTTTCCGAATTGTATAATCAGCTGAAGTTTCCCGTCAAGGTGAGTGGGTGTCAGCTTGATTAAGTCGCAGCACCGGGTACACCCTTGGCAAAGCGCATACGAGTCTCACGACCTTTAGCATCGGACCATCTGTCCTCCGTTATAGCTGGTCACACACTACAGAAATCTCCGTGTGTGTGTGAGAGTGGGGCTCCGCCTGACCCCCGGTCACCGCGGCAGGGACGCTGGGGCCCGGCTCGCTCTCCTCCCGCTGTTGTCACGTTGCCTCTGCCCGAGGACGTCTGCCCTAAAGCCTTCCGGCAGGCGTCCCAGGACCGCCTGTGCTCCTGGGCAGAAGTTCTCTGAGGCCGTGTCGTCCAGCCCAGGCGGACCGGGGAGTGGACGGACACTGGACGGGCCAGCGGGCCCTGCTGTCCCCAGGGAGTCCTGTGCCCCGCCATGCTCTGCACCCCGCGGGGCCGGAGTCCCTGCCCCTGCACAGGAGGGGCCCAGCGGTTCAACAGAGGCTGCGGAAGCGCCAGCTCTGCTCCGACAGGTGCTGGTATCGGCCCATCACTTGGGGTGGAGGGTCCGCTCGGGCTCGGAGGCGACCGCGCAGACGTGCCCGGTGCGTCCCCTCCCCACGGGCACTGCCCACCCGGAGCATGTGTAGTAGCACACGGTGACGGCAGGCGGCATCGGGGGCATCGTCCTCACAAAGGAAGGACACGCCCCGGGCAGGCGCCGCCAGGCTGTCGTGCGCAGCGACCTCGGTGCCGTGCTCACCGTTCACGGCCTCACACCCCCAACGGGCAGCCCTGCTCGGAGGCCTGCCACATGGAAGGAAGCCCTTTGCTCATGATGCGACGTTAACATTGTCTTTGGAAGCAGGGAGTTTTGTTTTGGCGTTTTATAATTGGCTTCTGATTATAAACACTTCTTTGTAGATGGGTGTGTTGATATGTGGCATATGCACATAACTGTAATCCCGTGCTTCGAGCGTGGTATCTTACATTCCCCTATGGCTGTAAATTTAACGCCACTGTAATTGGGGCTTTTGTTCTTCTTTTCCAGCCTGGAGATTTGAAAAAGAGAATCGAATCTCTCATAGACAGAGACTACATGGAGAGAGACCAGGACAGTCCCAACCAGTACCGCTACGTGGCCTGAGGCTCGTGGCGGCTCCTCCCATGAGACACTAGAATGTATCCTTAGGGCAGAAACACTTCTGTGCTGCTTCCAGGACCTTCTGGGACTTAGCAGCGTGGCTGCTTCGGGCCTAGCAGGAAGAGGGGGGGGTCCTTGGATCCTCCTCCACAGGCTCAAGGGTTTGCAAATGGCTTGTGTACCTTCCCTCCAGTTCCTCCTCCTGTTCTTTTAGGCGTCTGGATGGTTCCGTGGCTCTGCAGAGTGACTCTGAGGTCGGACAAGCAGATACTGGTTTCTTAAAAGAGGCTCCTTTGTAAGCGGTGTTCTCATGGCAGAAGCTGATGTTCGGGGTGTGTGTGTGAGACCCTCTGTGCTGCCCTTCTGTAGCTGCAGGGACACAAGCTCTTAGACCCAAAACAAGAACCCTTACTGGTGAACATTAGGGAGAAACAGTCAGTGTTAAAGCTGGCTGGTCGATTATGCAGCCCGGATAGTAGCATCTGTTCCAGGTCTTTCAGCAAGGGTTAGCCTCTGAGGACTGGTTTTCAGGATGGGGCTCCTTGGCGAGACCTCTGATGCGCCAAGAGGACGCCACGTCCGACGTGTGTGATGCCGCGAGCCCATCAGCACCTTCACTTTACTTCCACTGCGTCCCTTGTGGATTTTCTGTTTGAGGGTTTAGAGGGGGGCAGTGTGTGTGTGTTTGCTGTTCTAAGATAGAGTCTAGCAGCCCCGTTCTCTGCATTGGGGAACTGCTGTTTGATTTTTTCTAATTGCAGTGTTTGTACGATTGTGACAATAAAGTTTGGTTTTGTTTTCACGGCCCTGGGCAGGGTGGCTGTCCTCTGCTGTAACCACTGTAAACGTTTCGGAGGAGACTTGACATTGTGGGCAGGGGTGAGCTCGGTGGCACCTGCTTTCGCGTTGTGTGTGCGCAGCTGAGGCCGAGTAGCGGACGGTGACGTCCGTGTGGTAACTAAACAAAGACACTTTCCTGAGAACATTTACGAGTGCTTTATATTCTACAGGACAGCGTGCTTCGTTCTGATTAAAAGCTACCAAAGGGATTTTGATCATGGTGTAACTGTTGAAAGCAATATTTTCTGGAATATACCAAGTTTATATAATTTGATTTTTGTGCTAAATTATTAAAAGATTCTCCCTTTTTGAAACATGTGTGTTTAAGATATGACATCTTATGGGTTTCCATATGAAAATCCTCACTCTTTAAGTATCATCCTTATTTCTATATTTGTAAATTTTCATTTGTGAGTTCAGTAACAGGTGGTCGATAAGAGACCAGATAGATTCTACTTCTTAGACTTTAAGTTCGTTATCTCTTGATTGTTGACATTGTAATTTAATGTAGACTTACCCTGAATAAAATCAGTTTAATTGGCCTTAAAATTACATTAATGAAGCTGTGGTGTGCAAACGACACATTCCTCCTTGCCCTTGTAGCGTGCAGACAGCAGGGTGGGGTGGGCCGCAGCCCCCGGCCCCCCGCCCCGACCTCACTGTGTTTCACCTGTGCGCTTCCTTCAGGGTCACGTCACATCTCATTACAGTTAAAGGTCAACGTGGGAAACAGGCAGTCAAGGAATGACTGAAAAGGAAAAGACACGTAGGTAAAAAGCTACTAAATTGGAAGGAAGAAGGTGAGATGCTTTGATGACTTACACGGGGAAGCCCTGAGCTTCAGGCAGGAGGTCCGGGGCAGCGCGGGATGGTGTCAAACGTCTCCTTTAAAACACAGACTCGGTGACTCTACAGTAAGAGCAGGAAAGAAATAGGCAAGAGGAGCCGAGTGTTGTTTCAGACCTCTCCTGACGCAGGGCGACGACGGGGGCAGAGTGGGTCCATGCGGAAACCACGCCCGCGGGGCTGCAGCGGGGCAGGGCTGGGGACAGGCGCGTCACCAAGGGTCCAAGAAATGAAACTGTAAATAGAAGAAAAAAACGTGAGATGCGTCTTTTTTGGAGTGGAAAAAAGTCTAATATGAATTAAGATCCCTTTTTTAAAAGACAAAGATAAATGACATTCTTAAAAATCGGAGGGGGGGGGAAGTTTTTAAATTAAAAAACTGGCAAATTGGGGGGTCAGAATAAGGCAGTGCGGAGCATCTTCCTGTGCACAGAGCTGCCAGCCAGCCGGCTGTGGCCGTGCTCTCAGTGAGTCTGAGCCCAGAGCAGCGGGGGGCGCCGCCGTGGTCCCTGGCCCAGGAGGGGGTGGGTCGGGACAGGCGCTCGCTGGGGCTGGGGCTGGTCTGGGGGCGGCAGGAGGGGCTGAGGTAGGACCAGAGCTGGAGGACGGACCGGATGGGTCAGGAGGAGAAGCACCGCGTGACCGTGATGCCGAGGGTGGCCAAGCCCCCTGCCTCGGGCCCCGGGGAGACGTGTCGGGCTCTGCTGCCCGACACCCTGTACCCCGTTCCTTCCCTGGGGTGGGGGGACCCTCTGATGAGGTCGGCCATGGTCCAGCTCTGGCCTGGAAGCGGAACCTGCCCATCAAGAGACGGAGGGTCGAGGGGTCAGCAGAAAGGGCTGGGGGGACCGGGCCATCAGGGCAGGGTGGGGAGTGCCGGGCTCCTGTGCTCGGGCTCAGACCCGCGGACCCTCAGGACGTGCCCCCTCAGTTGCAGCGTGGAGCGGTGGTCTCTCGGCTAAACTTAAAGCACATTGTTCGAAAATGCCCGTGCCCTTGACCCGCCAAAGTCCACATCTCTTTCGATGTCCTGCCGCTCGTGGGGAGGGAGGCCTGGTACCGGAACAGCACGCACAGAAAAAAGCCTGAATGTCCTTGGACAGGACTTAGGTGGTGTCCGTCCAGGCGTGTGTGACGCTGGGTCCCCCAAGCCTTCCCCAGAGTGAGATCCAGACGCTGATGGCGCGGATGTCGCATGGGAGGGAGAGGTGTGGCCACGGGAGGGGGCAGCGCACCACGCCGGTGCACGCGTGTGTGTATGTGTGTACGTGTGCGTGCGCACAGGTGCACGACAGCACACAGCTGTCCCCTCACGATGGACTTCCAGGGCCAAGGGAAACTGTTCATTGCATACTTTGTACTGCTTGGATTTTTGTCAAAACAAAAAGTTTGTAAATAAAATTCATCCAAATTGTTAAGAAAAACAAAATGGCCCCGCATACCACACCCATAGCATCCTGCCCCTACCATGGAGGGTGTGGGTCAGCCCACCCAGAGGAACCCCAGCGCCCCTCGCCCCTCCTCCTCATCTGGTCAGTTGTGTCCCCTTCAGTTCCTTTATAGTAAGTCACACCTTCCAACCTCCATTTACTTGGCTCAACTGTTTCTCAAGAGTATCTAGTATGAAAATGAGAAAATGAAGGCCCATATTCTTCCCCACGATTCCTACCCCTTCCAGTTTCTGACAGCTCTTGTCGTATCATGTTTATATATTTATACATATTAAACTTTGCATGTTTTGTCTAAACGTTGCAAACTCACAAAAGGCGTTTACGATCATCTGTTAACTCACCCTGGAACGCCGGAATGAAGTGTGATTCTGTACCCAGGCAGCTCAGAGTCTGAGCACAGACGAATAAGCTCTCTTCTTCCGAACACCGTCAAACGCTCAAAGTTCATGTCGTATTTTAACTTGCTTTACATTTGGACTCTGGTCCAGCTTTTTGTCTTCCCTGGACATTTTAAAATAAAATTTTTAAATAAAAATATAGCAACTTTTGGGCTTCCCTGGTGGCGCAGTGGTTGAGAATCTGCCTGCCAATGCAGGGGACACGGGTTCGAGCCCTGGTCTGGGAAGATCCCACATGCCGCGGAGCAACTGGGCCCGTGAGCCACAATTGCTGAGCCTGCGCGTCTGGAGCCTGTGCTCCGCAACAAGAGAGGCCGCGATAGTGAGAGACCCGCGCACCGCGATGAAGAGTGGCCCCCACTTGCCACAACTAGAGAAAGCCCTCGCACAGAAACGAAGACCCAACACAGCCATAAATAAATAAATAAAATTAAAAAAAAAATACTTATTAAAAAAAATAGCAATTTTTAATGCTATTGTTGACAAAAAAAAAAACCCACAAACCTTTGTCCTGTCACCACGATCTGCAATTTTCTTATTAAACTCTGCACGAATCCAATTTCTTCTCAAAGACCTTTTCCTCAGAACCTGATGCCTTCCGACCGGCTGCGAGGCTGGCGTCCCCTCCTCTCCAGACCCCAGCCTTCCTTTTACTTATTTTCCTGATTCGTTTTTACTAAAGTGATCCTTACATGACTTCCTCAGCAGAAAGGCATGGGAGGAAAATGTTCTGAATCCTTGCTTGTCTGACTTATTTTGCCTTCGTGTTAGTAGTTTGGCTGCACATGAAGTTCTAGGTTCGGGACTTCCCTGGCGGTCCAGTGGTAAAGAATCCGCCTTCCGATGCAGGGGACGCGGGTTCGATCCCTGGTCGGGGAACTAAGATCCCACAAGCCACGCGGGGCAACGAAGCCCTCGCGCCACAACTACCGAGCTGGCACGCCGCAGTGAAAGATCCCGCATGCCACAACTAAGACCCAACTCAGCCAAGTAAATAAATAAATAAATAAATGAAGTTCTAGGTTCACGTCCTGGCCCAGAACTCGGAAGGACTCGCTTCCCAGCCTCTGATTTCCAGCTCTGAAGTTGGCTGCTGTTGTGTAACTAACGTGGTTTGTTTTTTTTTTCCACAGAATTTTTGAAATCTAGTCCCAGGTTTTCGTATTTCACAAGATTGTGACATGGGGCCCATTTTCCTTTGTCCTGACAGGACCCAGTGAAACTCCCTCCTCAGGAGACTAGTGACTCCCTTCCATCCTTTCTCCACTCACTTCCTCAGGGCATCTTCCTCTCTGATCGTCCCACTCTCACTTTCTTTAAGAGGAATTTTGTGAAGAAAATAGGCCAGACGATCTTGAATGGAAACCCACAGCCCCCGCCCCTCCCGGCCCCGCCGTAAACTTTCCACTTCTGTTTCTGGTCAGTTCTTCCCCCTCGCAGCGGCCTCTAGATCAGGCTGTCACTTCCTGTTTCCTGATTACCCCCAATTTTAATAGGAGACTGTTGCTTTGTTTTGTTTTTATGGCTACAGTATGTTCTTGAAGTTCTGAGGGCACTAATTCAAATTTTTGAAGTTCTTTTCTCTTTCCGCACGTCTAGGGCAGGGTTGTAAACCTTTTCTGTAAAGAACCAGACGGTAAACAGCTCCTGCTTTGTGAGCCGCATAGAGTCACTGTTAGGTGTTCTCTATCCCTTTCAAACAACGTTACGTAAAAACCATCCTTAATCCTCTCACACCAGCCACGAGCTGCGGCTTCTCAGATCCCCTCCAGGATCGGGAGTCGGGGGTTCTCTGCCCCCCGGTCCCCAGCACAAGATGCCCCACATTCTCTTCGTTGCTGGGGTGCATGTGATTTGTGTGTGTGTGTGTGTGCATGTGTGTGTTCTTACAAAGACAGGAGGACAGCATATAACGGGAGGTACAGATGTAGATCAATGTGAAGCAGCGACATAAAAAGCTGAGAAGGTTTTTACGGGTCCCCACTTAAGAATCAAGGTCAACTGCTCTGTAAACGGAGACGGCGCTGCATCTTAGAGCAGACATGCTGTCAGCTTCTCACACCTTGGAGGCCCCTGGGCTGGCAGACAGAAAGGGTTAGGGCTGGAGCTTCTCGGTCAGGTGGTCCAGGGGTCAAAGCCTGGCTCTGTCGCCATCTGGGTGCCCTTAAGAAAATTACACTCTCTAAACCTTGGTTTTCTTATCTTTTAAAAGAAGATAATAATACTCCTTAGCTGTGGGGTGGTTCTGGGTTAATACGAAGGTACTTAAGACGGTGCCACAGGCCAGCACATATGACAAACGGGGGCCTGTTCTGATTCGGTATAAATCTTAAATCTGCCCAAAGGGGGGCAGGAAAGTGGGGGAACGGGAATAAAGAACAGAAATAAAATGATCGAAACACTCCAACTAAAAGGCAAAGACCTTCAGACTGGATAGAAAATTAAGACCCAGGTAGGTATACGTCATCTACAAGAAAGTCATTTTACACATAAAGACACAGACGGGTTTAAAGTAAAAGATGAAAAAAGCTTTAGCATGAAAACTAATCATAGGAAATCACACACACAGAAAGCTGCGTGGCTATATTAGCATCTAGTAGACTTCAGGACAAGGAGTATTTGCAGAGGTAGAGGGCATTTCATAAAGATAAAAGAGGTGCTCATCAGAGCCAACCCTAAATGCACAGACCTGTAGTAACAGAGCTTCCAAGTAAATGAAGCAAAAACTGACAGCTGAAAAGAGCAACAGAGGCAGCAGACAAACCCATAATTGTGGTCGGAGATTTCAGCGCTCTCAGCGGCTGACAAGTAGACAGAAGAACAGGAAGGACGTGAAACGTTATCAGCCGACCTGACCTCGTTGATAGTTACAGAATAGCACACTCAACAACGCTCTTCCCAGTTCGTGGGGACTCTCACCGAGGTAAGCATATGATGTGTCATAAAACAAGTCTCACTGCACTTTAAAGGGCTGAAACTATACAGAATATGCTCTAGATCACAATGCAATTAAAGTAGAAATGTAACAGAAAGATAATTGGTAAATGACTAAATGTTTGGAAATTAAGCAATACACTTCTAAATAAATAATCCAATAATTCTAATATAAATAGATAACATAAATAACACACTTTAAATAACCTATGAGTCAAAGAAAAATCACAAGAAAAATTAGAAAATATTTTGAATGAATAAGAAAACAACATATCAAAAATGTGTAAGATAACAGCTAAAGAAGTGCTTAGAGGGATATTTATAGCTTCAGATGCTTACATTAAAAAAGATGAAAATTTTAAATATAATGATCTAAGCCTTAAAAAGCTAGAAAAAGAAGAGCAATTTAAATCCAGAGTATAATAGGCGGAAGGAAATAATAAAGGTAAAAGTAGAAATCAAAGAAATAGAAAATGGACAAATAGAGAAATCAATGAAACCAAAAGCTGGTTCTTTGAGAAGACCAACAAAATCGATAAACCTTTATCTAGACTAATTTCAAAAAGAAGAAACAAAAATTATCAATATTAGGAATGAAAGGACATGACAACAGATCCTACAGAGAATATTATGAATCAGTTTATGCCAATAAATTCTATAACTTAGATCACATGGTCAAATTCCACAAAATTTGCAAATTATCAAAATGGACACAAGAAGAAACAAAATAAAAACCTTACACGGTCTTTCAGAAACAGAGGAGGGAATAGTTCACAACTAAAATTATGAGTCCAGCATTACCCTGATTAAAAAATCAGACAAAAATATCACAAGACAACACCGACCAATATCCCTTAACCAAATATTAGCAATTTGAATACAGCAATATATAGAATCAATAATATACCAAAACCAAGTGAAGTTTTCCTCAAGAATGCAAGGTTGGTTTAACATTTGAAAATCTAAAAAAGAAAAGAAATAAAAATGTAATCATCTCAATAGATTAAGAAGATTTTGATGAAATTCAACACTCGTTGATTTTATTTTTTTTTTAAATATTTATTTATTTGGCTGCTCTGGGTCTTAGTTGCGGCACGAGGGATCTTCATTGCCACGTGTGGGATCTTTATTTGTAGCATGCAGGATCTAGTTTCCTGACCAGGGATTGAACCCAGGCCCTGCATTGGGAGCATGGAGTCTTAACCACTGGACCACCAGGGGAGTCCCAACACTCGTAGATTTAAAAAACAACTCTCAGAAAACTGGGAATAGAAGGGAACTTCCATAACATGAGAAAGGACATTTACATAAGATTTAAGCTAACATTATGCTTAAGAGTAACAGACTGAAAGCTTTCCCCCTAAGGCTGGGACAAGGCAACCTTTATTCAATATTGTGTTGAAGATCCTAGCCACTGCAATAAAACAAGAAACAGAAGTGAAAGGCATATAGATAGGAGTGAAGAAGTAAAATAGTCTTTATTTACACATGACATGATCATATAGGTAGAACATATGAAAAAATCTACAAAAAATGCTACTAGAACTAATAAGCCAGTTTAGCATGGTCAGAAGATGCAAGGTCACTAAACAAAGATCAACTGTATTTCTACATTCTAGCAACAAACAATTGGAAAATAAAATTTTAAAGTACAATTCCATTTGAAATAGTATCCAGAAATGTGTGAAATACCTGGGGATAAACTACAAACTATACAAAAAGATGAACACAGAAAACTATCAAGCATTGCTGAAAAAAATTTAAAGAACACCAAAATAAATGGAGAACAACAGCATGTCATTGGAAGACGCAATATTGGGGTTTTTTTTTTGTTGTTTATTTTTGTTTGTTTTAAATTTATTTTCTTTTATTTTGGGGGGCTGCATCGGGTCTTAGTTGCGGCACGCGGGATCTTCATTGAGGCACGAGGGATCTTTCATCGCAGCATGCGGGCTTCTCCCTAGTTGCGGCGTGTGGGTTTTTCTCTCTCTAGTTGAGGTGCGCGGGCTCCAGAGCACACGGGCTTTCTCGTTGAGGTACGTGAGCTCAGTAGTTGTGGCACACGGGCTTAGTTGCCCTGCAGTATGGGGGATCTTAGTTCCCTGACCAGGGATCGAACCCGCATCCCCTGCATTGGATTCTTTACCACTGGACCCCCAGGGAAGTCCCAAGACCCAATATTGTTAAGACGTCGGTTTTCTCCAATGCCCACCAAAATTCCAGCAGGCTTTTTACTTTATAGAAAAATGATTAGCTGAGTCTAAAATGCCTATGGAAATTCAAAAAGCCAAAGCAGTTTTTACAAGAACAGTTGGAGAACTTTAGCTAATTTCAAGACTTATTATAAGGCTACAGTAATGAATACATGACGGTATTGGTGAAATGATGGACATGTACATCAACTGAATGGAACAGGGAGCATCGCAATATATCCACTTATTTGGTGCCAACTTATTTTTGACAAAGATGCCAAGGTAATTTAATAGGTTAAGAAAAGTCTTTTCATCAAATAGCTATCCATACTGGGGCAGGGGGAGGAATGAACATTGACTCTTATCTCACACCATCTGCAAAATTTAAATTTAATTTGATCATAGGCCTAATTGTAGAAGCTAAAACCATATACCTTCTAGAAAAAAAGAAAAAAAACAAAACCACAGGAGAAAAATCTTTATGGTGTTGGGATATGCAAAGATTTCTTAGGATAGAAAAAGTATGAAGCATAAAAAATACCAATAAACGGGATTTTCATTAAATTTAAAGCTTTCTTTTTAAAAGGTACTATTAAGAAATAAAAAGGCAAGCCACATAATGGCGAAAAATATTTACAATACATCAGAGTATCTGTATCCAAAATATATAAAAACACTTAGAATTCAATAACAGGAAAACTAGTCACCCATTTTTAAAAATAGGACAAAGTTTGAACACTTACCCAAAGAAGATATGTGAATTATTAGGCACAGGAAAAGATCTTCGACCTTAACAGTCATCAAGAAAATGCAAATTACAGTCACAATGAGATACCATTAGACAGCTACCGTAATTTTTTAAATTTAAAAGACTAATGATACCAAGTATTGGCCAGGATGTGGAGCTACTGTTGGAGGTAACTTACAATGGTACAACCACTTTGGAAAAGCGTTTGACAGTTTCTTTTTAAAGCTAAACATACACCTACCATATGACCCAGCCATCCCACTCCTAGGTATTTACCTAAGAGAAATGAAAGCATCTGTCCACACAACGATGTGGTGTTGAGTATTTATAGCAGCTTTATTTGTAACCACCAAAATACTGGAAATAACCAAAAGTCCTTCAACAGGTGAATGGGTAAACAGGTGTGGTAGATCCATACTGGAATAAGCTGCTATCAGCAATGAAAAGGCATGAACTAGTGGTTCTCATGGCATGGATGAATCCAGATACAAAAAAGTATATACCATACCATTCCATCTATATGAAATTATGTAACATGAAAAACTAACCTGTAGTGACAGAAAGCAGATCCGTGGCTGCCTGGGGTTAGGGATGGGGGAGAACCACAAAGGGGCACGAGGGGCCCTTTGGGATTGAAGAAGATGTTTTCTATCTTGATTGGGGTGGTGGTTTCATGGGTGTTTGCTGTTGACTAAGAAAACGCAGAAGGCTGCATATAAGAAAAGAACTTACTTGGAATCTTTAAGAATTTCAACTTGGGAAACACAGATTTGGGTAAAGCTAAAAGAGTGTTCAATAGAAGAGAAAGAGTCAGGGGTTTACAAAGGCGAACGCCATGAGCTTGTTTTTGTTTGTTAATTTACCATCCTAACCATTTAAAAAAATATTTGTTTATTTATTTATTTAGGCTGCGCCGGATCTTCGTTGCGGCCTGCGGACTCTTAGTTGCAGCCTGCATGCAGGGTCCAGCTCCCCGACCAGGGATCAAACCCGTGACCCCTGCACCGGGAGCGCGGAGTCTCACCCACTGGGCCGCCAGGGAAGGCCCCGTGAGGTTGTTAAAGTCCGGCAAGAATTATGATTGACTCTGACACAAGAAAGGAGATACTCGTCCGTAAGGGATAGGCTGTCACAAGTTATGTAGGCCAGGGGTCCGATAAGTGTCTTGAGTTTCTGGAACGTTGTGCAGATGTTCCGGACGCCTGCATCAAGACAGTAAGTGGTCAGAGTTCCGATTCCATCCAGACTGAGATGCATACAAACCCCACTTCCTCAGCGGTCCATTTAGAGGCTCTCTCAGCAATAGTGGTGCCATTTTGATTTTCCTCTCACACTACATTTGTCAAAATTCATCAAACTGTACACCTAAAATGGTATGTGTATTTTATATAAATTAACCTTTAAAAAGTTGATTTGACAAGGTAAAAGTTACAAGAAAAAAAGAAAATGAATGGGGCACCTTTACCTGGCTCTACCTGGAGAAACGAAAAGGCAAGAGGAGACTGGTCTTAGGCTTTTTTTTCAGTTGGAATCGTGGTCATTGTGACCTTTCTTAATGTTTCTATCTTGGTCCTAAACTTTTCTTTTGTAGTTAAGAACAGACAACGCCCAGATTAACTGATTAATACTCCAGCCTTCATCTGTCTGGAACGGAAGCTCTCCCTGGAGCTCTGCGGTCACACCCTCTCTTGCTGTCAGCCTTCCCAGCCATATGGCTGCAGACTTGTGGGTTCGCTGGCCACACAGAACCACCGTGAGTTACAATCATGAGTTACAAACGTGGAAGTAGCTTCATGTGGACTTCAGTTCCTGTCCTGTGTCGCCCACGACTAGGAAGAGGCCTTGTTGGCCACATCTCATTTCTCAAACAAGCTCAGGCCCAAGTCACACCACCTCAGACCAGGGTCACAGACGGCGTCCAGGGGATTGCAACTGGAAACTCCACGTGACTGAAGTCACACAAGTTCTCGTGCTGCAGGTGACTTGGCACTACTGGATTTAATCTGCTTTCTAAGAAAGCGAAAGTTTTGGTTCTTTTTTATGAGGATCCCTTTTTTGTAACTTTCTAAAAGGAAGCCTACTGTGGTTGAAGAATTTCGAGGAAACTAACAAAAGGAAGTTCTCCGAGAGGTGCATGGGACGTGTATAAAAGATGTTCTCAATGGCCTTACGTTAAGTAGCGAAAAAGGTGTGAGCAACCTGAAGGAGAGGCTGATTTTTAAAAAATATTCTATGATGGGAGTCTTACTTCTTTCCCCACTTACTAGCATGTATGTCACTTGAAAGCACACTGTTTTCTATTTTTCTGACATGTTATTCATTAATACTAGTCTCACACTTACCAGCCATGATTCTCTTGCCTTTTGTTTCATTACTGGACTAAAAGTAAGTATTTTTGAGCTAAGTGGGCAAGAGAACTGGAAAAGAGAAGTGAGAAATCACGGTCCCCGGGAGTGTGGTGCAGGCCCACGTCTGCTGTGAGCTGTGCCTACTGAGCGCCAGGGGCCCCCTGGACTCACAGGTCGGGGCTCCACGCCGGGCAGCCCTGTGGCACCCACGTCCCCCAGGTCCAGGGCTGGGGACTCCAACGTCTGCAAACAGTGGTCCCTTCCGAGGGGAGTTCTTGGGCAAAGCAAGAACGACGGGCAACTTGAGTGAAACAGAAGCACGAGCACAGCACTCAGCCGTGAGGAAGGGCAAAGGGAGGGATGAACCCTCAAGCCCTTTTATGGTCACTGGGCGCGTACACCGGCAGGTGTGTATTAAACACCATTGCTTCTTACCTACTCAATTTAATCTACAGGGGAAATGAATCTCAAAGAAAAATCATAAACAGAAATAATTTATCCTCAAAATATTTATCATAGTATTTGTGAGATAATAGAAAATATACATATTGGCCTCAGCCCCTGGTTCCTGGCACAAGGCTCCTGAAACCCTTGGAACATCCTGACAAGACCACTGGGAGCATCTTCTGTTCTAATACTAGGTCTCTGACCCTGTTCCTGACACACAGTCCCTAAACTACCCTTGGAGTTTCCTGGGTGATAGGAGCGTCCTTTGTTCTCATGAGGCGACTCTAGGTGGGCTTCTGGATGGCTCCTGGTCACCACAAAGACCAAGCCATGATTAGAAGCTCGGAGCTTTCAGCCCCACCCCATTCTCGGGAAGGAAAGAGGGCTGGAGATTGAGTTAACCATCACTCATGCCTCTGTGATGAAACCTCCGTAAAATCCCAACAGCGTGGGGTTCAGAGAGCTTCCAGGTTGGGGAACATACCTACGTGCCAGGAAGGTGGCACCCCAACTCCACGGGGACAGAATCTCCTGCGCTTGGTACCCTTCTGGACCTCGCCCCCTGTGCCTCTTCATCCGGCTGTTCATCTGTGTCCTGAACCACATCCTTTCCTACGGGATAAACCAGTAAACCCGAGGAGTGCTCCCCCCGAGTTCTGTGAGCCCTTCCAGCAAATTAACGGAGGCTGAGTCGGGGGCGGGGACAACCAGTTTGTAACAAGTCGGACAGAGGTTGTGGGTAACCTGGGGACCTGCCACTGGTGATTGACTGGCATCTGAAGGGTGGGACTGAGCCCTTGACCTGGGGACCTCGGGTAGTGTCGGGACTGAGTTCACTTGCAGGACAGCCGTCTGGCGTCAGGAGTGCTGTGAGTGTGGCAGGTATCGGAGCAGAGACACAGGAGCAGCGAGGCTTTTCCTGAACAGCATCACTTATACTGGGGGAGGGAGGCATCATCGAATAAAACACTGCAGCCAAATGATGTAATAACAGATACTATTAAAAGTATATTTATAGAGTTTGTAATAGCATGGGAAAATGTTACAAGTGAAAAAAGGATACAAAATGCAATAATAATTTTTTTTAAAAAGCACAAATATATGGAAAAGAGTCTTTAAAATATCACAATATGTAGCTGGTTGACGTAAACATTGAATTTTCCCCTTTTTTTCCAATTTGTCTATCACAAGCACCTGTTATCTTCACACAGTAAGACAGTAAACTCTTTAAAAGCAGCATAAGCTAGACTTCAATGAATTATAGTGTAAAACAAAGGACGTCCCCACCATCTGGTTCCCCGAGGATCAAGCCATGGGGCACCGGGCCCCACAGCGCAGCCCGAGGGGAGCGCAGACCCAGGACGGGATGAGGCCTGGCGCTTTGGGAAAACAGGCCCTTCGACGGTTACACTTCAGGAACAACATTTACAGACCGGATCCTTGCATCTTCCCACCCTTAGGAAAGCGCTAGAGTCATTCACGGGGATACGTGTCCCCGTGACAGGCAGCGACCCTCCACGAGGCCCCCCTCCTCGGAGCGGCTCCCCGGAGCTGGATGAGGGGCGGTCCCCGAATCACGCGGAAACTCGGGGCTCACGTCGTGCGTCCTTTTCAGGGGACAACAGGAACACCACAAAGACGTCACATGCCCACAGCTGACTGATAACCACAACGTGATCCCAGTAAAGATTCTTTCGGTTTTGGACTCACAGAAGAGCTGTAGGGGCACCAGAGTCCCCTCCCCTGGTCTCCACGCTTCCCGGGACATGAGCCCCTCCCGGAAGGAAAGTGTGTACCATCGGGAACGAGGGTGGCCCTGCTCCGACGCTATTGGCTAAGCCACGCGGTGGACGAGGACGTCACCAGTATTTCTGCAAACGCCCGTCTCTGTCCTGGGAGCTGACCCTGGACCCTCAGGCCCCCACCTGGGACAGTCCCCTTGGTCCCGTCTCCGTGACCTGGAGGCTTCTGAAGAGCAGGGTCAGCCGTCGCCAGCCGCCCTGGGGCACAGGTCGCCGGGAAGGGCAGGAGGGCACAGCGGTGTCACCAGGGACGGGGACCCTCACAGCTGAGGCAGGTGGCGTCTCCACTGTACAGTGACTCCTTTTTTCTTTGTAGTTAAGAAAGAGCCATTTGGAGACGTCTCTGAGACCATCCGGACGCCCGCCTGCCCGTCAGCTTGGAGCACCGGTCCCCCCAGGCGCCGGCAGCGGTCACAGTGGTCACTGCCCACGGCCCTCCGTGCTGGAGGTTCTGTGAGGAGGACGTGCCCTGTGCCCCCTCCCTTCTCAGCGACATTTACCCCACCCCTTGGATTCCGCCCCAATGCTACCAGCATCACCTCCTCATTCGGTGTGGTCCAGTGCCCGGGGCTGCTGACAGCTCAGGTTGGCACCTGCATCCCCGAGGCCCCGCGTGGGCACCACCTGGCTCCTTTCCCAGGGAGAGTCCTCAGGACCCTCACCTGCAGGGCTGTGCTTCTTGGCCCTCAGCGGGCAGTTAGGAGACAGTCCGACCCGTGCAAGCACCCGGCTCTGGATTTCCTGACTCTCCGTCGATCTGTGTTCTAAACACACACACGAGCTCCAGCTCACAGGGTCCCCTCTTCCCCCCTGCAGCTTCTCTCCTACAGCAAGGAACCTGCGAGTTCTCATTATCTGCAAAATATCTCCTTACTTGTTCAACAGCGGTAAACATACAGCTTCAGAACCGCTAACCTACCCCAGTGACAGTGAGCCGGCCAGCCGGAGGGCAGCATCCACCCAGGTCTCCGGTCCACACACAGGGTTCCTGGGGTCGGCGGTGTGGCCACGGGACCATCAGGACAGTCACCTTTGTCACGGACTGCACCCCCTACATCCTGCTTGATAGTTTTAAAATTAACATACAGTAAAGTGCAGTCTTTGGGGTGCACGTTTCTATGGGTTTGGCAAACCTTCGAAGTCCCATCCCCACCCCCTCGTTACCAGACGGAACAGCCCCGTCAGCCCAGACCCCCTCAGGCTGCCCCCAGCCCCACCAATCCCTACAGTTTTGCCCTTTCCAGAATGTCCTGCACTTCCCAAGTGCCCAGAGGATCCCCCGCCACTGCCTGCGTGCAGCCTGGGGCAATGATGGCTACGGCCGCTGTAAACACTGCCAACCTAAGTCAGAATTTCTCTTGGGTGAACGTTAATTTTATTTTTAAAGACAACTTGATTGCAAAAGATCATATGGCAAAATAGACAACAATAGTTAGAAAAACCCTGAAGGAGAAAAGTGAGGGAGCTGGCCCTGCAGATACAGCATCTATAACTTCAAAAGAGTGGTGCTGGGGCAGCTCCAAAAATCATCAAGTCAAGTCAAGTACGTTCGCACGTCAGCACAGGAGGGTGGAATCTCCAATCAGTGGGCAAAAGGTGAGCTTTCGGTAAGTGGAAGGAGGACACCTAGAGACCTGCGTGGGAAGGGTGACACGGACCCCTTCTCTGCCCTGCCCGTCGGCATCCTGCATCAGAGATACAAATGCAGAAATGAAACTACACACGCACTGGCAGAAAACAGACAGAGTCTTCTAACCTAGGACTAGGAAGGACTTAAAACCCAAATGCTGTGGAAAAGTGATCAATTCACCCACGTTTAAACAAAAGAACTTCTGCAAACAAAAACATGCCATAAGCAAACTAAAATACCAAAATGATTCTAAAAATGATACACTGACTTTAAAAGTGTGACTTGTATTGCAAATATCTCTATAATCTGATAGAAAGATGGCAAAAAAGCCAGGTGCCCCACTCACAAGGAAAATGCAAATGGAAACTACAGGGACCTAATTTCTTACAGGTCAGGGTCAGGCTGTGGGCACACGGGCTCTCTGCTGATGCATCGCTGGTGGGACAGCAACAGCGGCAGCCCACGTGGAGAGAAATGTCACAGTTACTTCCATCTAGAAGGCTGCACTACCAAGACCACATGATTTTAACCTGAAAATGATAATAACTACAAAAGACTGAAGACATATCACCTATACAGAAATCCACGGTAACATAGCACTTTAACATCACATTTTTTAAAATGTGATGGTTCACTTTGTTTTTTAATTAATAAACTGTATTTTTTAGAGCAGTTGCAGGTTCATAGCAAAATTGAAAGTACAGAGTTCCCATACCCCCTCTGCCACCTCCCTGCCACGCATGGCCTCCCCCACCATCAGTGTCCACACCAGGTGGGGCATCGGTCACCGCTGAGGAACCCGCACCGACAGGTCATCACCCCCCAGAGCGCACGGTTCACGCCGGGCGCGGCAGTTCACCTTTGGAAGCTGCTTCAGCACTGAGTTCTTACTCTGAAGCCAGACAAAAGAATCACGAGTCAGGCACGGATCCCACCTTTCCTGTAGGGATGGTATTTTGGAGTAACCAACTGGTCCACGATGGAAAATTCTTCCTTACAGGCCTGCTCCAGCTGACAACACAATAGGAAAGATAGAATTAGAAACTGCCAGGGACTTCCCTGGCAGTCCAGTGGTTAGGACTCTGCGCTTCTACTGCAGGGGCCTGGGTTCGACCCCTGGTCGGGGAACTAAGATCCTGCATGCTGCACGGCGCGGCCAAAAAAGAAAAGATATCGCCAATCTGCCAAGCCCGCTGGAATACGGACCTGCTGACTCACCAGGGATGTATGCAAAGCTGTGGGGTCAGAGGTCAAAGGCTGACAGGGACTCTGCCACCCCAACGTGGCCCCACAGCCAGAAGAAAAGGGCAGAGCTTCTCAGGTCTCCATGCACACTAGCAGCCCGAGGCCCTGGCTGAAATGCAGGTTCTGATTCAGCGGGTCCACGGAGGGGCCTGCGGCTCTGCACTTCTAACCAGCCCCAGACGAAGGCAGTGCTGCAGACCCACACTCCACACTGCGAGGTGAGGGCCCAGCACCACGTACGGAGAGTGGCACCTGGGGCAGATGAGCCTGATTCAGTCAAGCCTCAATCAGACTCGCCGGTTACCGGAGCAGAGGAAGACATGGCCATTCAAGGACTCACCAGGTCAACCCAAAGTGTGGGGTGTCCTACAGGACAAGTGACCTCGTTTCCCCAGCAATGGGGAAGGGGACTTGAGACACGCCATCGAGGGCCATGTGCAGACCTCGCTGGAGCCACAGGGAGCACACTGGCTGTAAAAAGATGTTTTCTGGACAATTGGGGAGGTGTGAACATAAACTAGAAATTAGTTACTAAGGAATTATTAGGTTTTGTTTTTATATTAGCCACGATAATGGCATTCTGTTTATGTAAAAGACTTACATGAAAACTATAATGTCTGAGGTTTGTTTTATAACACTCAAGCCCCAAAACCAACCAAAACACAAAACAAGTGAGGAGAGAGGACAAATGGTAAAAGTAATGGGTACAACAGGATTCAATGGATTATCCTATTTTTATTCAAAATTTTCCTTTAAAAAATTTCATAAAACAAGCTTTAAACACTACAGCACTACGCAACATTACTAGTTTTGCTTACCAAGTCTCCAGAAAAAAAGTGTAACTTAGAGCAAAAGAGGAAAAAAAGCACAGACGGCCTGCTAGTCCGTTCCTCTAGATTTCACCTTCCATCAACCATCACTTATCTCCTTAGCTACTGAGCCCACACCCTCCTAGCGGCACGAGGTCATTTCACAGGTAAGAAGGCCCCGCCTTTCACCTGTGAACTCGCCCGCTCGTTATTACCAAAGCAGGGTCTCCAGTCCCCTGCTCAGCTCTGCAGAGGCCTCTCCACTTACTGCCCTCACTGCTTTGTTTTAAAAAGGCTTTTAAAAAGTCTCCAAAAGAATTCAGAAGGTGTGGAGTCCTTCACTGTGCTTGGTTTTCCACATCTTTCCTTCAATCAGAATAGTTCAGATGCGGGACTTCCCTGGCGGTCCAGTGGTTAGGACTCTGTGCTTCCATTGCAGGGGGCACGGGTTCGATCCCTGGTCAGGGAACTAAGATCCCACAAGCCGCGTGGCACGGCCAAAAAGAAAAAAAAACCAGATCAGACCCAGCCTTCATTAAGGATTCAAACAAAAAAGAATACCAAACAAGAAAATCCCACCATATTACTTTTCCATACTCTATTAAAATATAACTTCATAGAATTTTTGCTGAACCTTCCATTTTTCTGCTGGTTTTTTACACCCTGTTCTTTTGCTCACACAAACTCCTTTTGGTCTTTAAAAAGAGAAAATTTCAAACACAGCGTGTATTGGGCAGTTGGACACAGTAGAAATGTGCTCTGGCGGGTCTAAGCAGAAAAATCACCTGTTGAAAGGACTCTGAGTAGCTCACAGAATTTCCATAAGGAACGCAGAATGACGCTAGGGAAATAGCAGGCGCGAGGAAATAGCTCGGGAAATAGCAAGGGCCAGGGCTGAAGACACTACAAACCCAACCCGGTGAAGACCCTTCACCACTGCCTCTAGAAATGCCACTTTGCTGCGGCCACAGCTGCCGTCACCACCGAACACCACATTCAGGGGCACCTAGCTTCTCTGCAACCACTAGCTCCTGATCTAGTCTAATGGGCTGAACTCTGGCTGAGTTCGCACCTTAGCCGCTAGGAAGGCTGGGAAAGTGACCATCTGGTTTTTTCAGCTTCTGCTGGGTGCTCTGTCTGCCATCCATATTCAGAGGGTAAGGTGTTCTCTCAACACAGGAGGGGGCTTCCAAGGCTGGAAAGCACAAAATTAATAGGTCTTTTGTTTCCATACTCAAGATTATTTGGTAGTTTCTCACCATCAGAAAGTTCAAGAGAAAAATTTTAGAATTTTCCAGTTACATCTGAACTTAACACTCTATTTCATAGGGACAGCTCAGGCTCAAATAATAATCTACTGGACAAACATCATGTTAACAACCTGTTGCTGATAAAGGACTTCACAGTGAAAGCATAGCGAGACCGCAGACCCAGCACCTCCTCTTTCCCGCGGCACACTTCAACGGACAGCACTTCTCTTAAATGGGATCCTGCTGAGACTCTTCCCCACTTGGAACAGCAACAAACAAAAAATTCAGAAAGATCCCTAAACACCTAAACAAGACATCAGCAAATCGACTCTGTAGTAACAGATTTCTGCCCCAAAGAGCTGAACACCCTGTGGACTAAGAATGTTGCCTGCCATGTCAGTAAGGAAGGACGTTGCAGCCATCAGTCATCAGTAATTGCAGCCACTCCCCACCGTGCAGCCTGAGAAAACTCACGAAGGAAACAAGGAATGCCTGCCATCAAGGAGTCATCACATTGCAACTACCCCAGACGGTGAGCCCTGAGGGGACTCAGGATGAGAAAGCACAGGACACTGGCCCCAGAGAGCTGAGGTGCAGATCAAAGAAATGATTTCAGTGAGCCCAGACTCTTGCATCTTTCCATACATAGAAAAGTGCTAAATTCCTTAATTTGAGATATCTGGTTTTCCTTAATTATTGATAATCTTTTGACATTCCGACTACCTGCCCTTTGTTGCAGAAACTGCTATGTGTCCTGGCTCCCCCCTCGGAGCAGTTTTCTCGGGGTTGAGGTGCCCCGGCTTGAAGCCCTAAGAACGATCCCTGAATAAAACATAGCTCTCAACTTTCAGCTTGTGGTTTGTTTGTTTTTTTTTCTTCAGTCGACAAAACCCAACGAGCCTGGGGCTCCCTCAGCCTCTTTGCTTCCCTTTTACTTGAAATCCTTCGGTGTCATGACTTTTTCAGCTGATTTTGTTAGAAGGTGGCGGGGAGGGAAGGGAAACTGGACAGGAAGAAATAACAACAAGGAAGAAGACAAAATCTACAAAAAGCAAACAAATGTAAGAACAACAACAAAAAAAGTCACAAAAATCAAAGCCTATGACAGGTAGTAATCAACACACCTGCACCGAAGGTGAACTGGAGGCACGTTTCCCCAGGAGGTGGGGTTGGAAGTGCTCAACGAAGCAGCAGGGCAGGCGGGCGTCACCTCTCTCTGCAAAGGGCCGGTGTGGCCAGAGCGCGGGCAGCAATCGAGAAAAGGGAAGAACCGGGCAGAGCCTAGAAGCAAATCAGGAACTGGGGAGTGAGTGAGAGGCACTTCAGGAAGGTTCTGGAAGCAGCAAGGCTGCGATTTCCTTCCCTGGGCAGCTTGGGGCCTTTCTGAACCTTCCAGGCAGAGGCCACCCAGTCCCCCACGGCCTCTAGGACGGGGTAACAGCCGGGAGCCACCGAACCCTCTGAAGCCCCTTCAAGATTGTGTCTAGCTTTATACCCTGTGCCTTGTGTGTTTTTCCAGCACGAGGGGTAACACTCAGTACGCGTGTTCACATCCCCCTCCTTCCTACCCCCCAGCCCAGACTCTCCACGGGCCCCGAGGCCGAGAGACGCGTTAGCATCGGCGTCCCTGCGGAAACGCCCTCTCGTCTCCCGTGGGGCGGCCGCCGTGGGACTCCCACCCTCGGCCCGCGACGGAGAGCCGCACGTCCGGTCCAAACCCCTCTTTTCACCTGGCAGCTCCAGGACGGACCCAGAGGCCCCGCAAGGAGGTGACAAGCCGCGCCCACCTCCCGCCTTCCGCTTCCGCCGGCCGGAGACCGGGCGGGGGTCGGAGGCGAGGCCCGAGTCACGTGGCGTCGCGGTCACGTGTCAGGCCCAGGTAAAGTGCGAGGCGGGCTCAGGGCGCACGCCTGAGCTCTCTCACTCTCGCGAGATGCACGGGGGTCACGTGACGGCGCGGGCGCTGGCGCGGCGCAGTTTCACGTGACAGGCGCCGCCGGTAGCTGGGTCTGTTTCCTGCAGCGGGCGTAGCATCGGGACCAGCTGCCTTCACGCCGGCCGGGTCAGACCCCAGCCCGCCCGCCCCGGCACAACCGCCCACGACCCCGCCCGGCTCCCGCTCGCGCCCATGGCGGCCCCCGGCGGCGCCCGGCGATGGCCGCTGCTCCTGCTGCTGTTCGGTGAGAGGCCGGGCTGGGGGCTGAGGGCTCAGGGGCTGCGGGGTGAGGGGTCGGGCAGGTGTGAGGCGCTGCGCGGGCCCAGAGGGATGTGGGGCGGCGTGAGGGGCGGGGGGCTGCTCGGGGGCCGGGAGCTGCGGTTCTGGGGTCGGGCCGGGCCCGGGGACTCCAGGCGAGTCGTCCCGCGCCGGCCGAGGCGGCTGCGGGGGGAGGGGTCAGTCCAGGTGCCCGGGAGTGGACGACGGAGGGAGGGCCCGGCGCGGCCCTCGGGTCCCAGACCTCGGATTGTGGGGTCAGTCGGCAGTGACTTGGTGGTTTTCGAGCGGCGTGGTTCGCGCCCTTATTTGGGGGCACGGGTGGCTCCGGAGGGCTGCGTGCGGCTGCAGCCGGAGACGCGGGACCGCATGGGCCTCGGTTTCCGCCCGACGCGGATGTCCGCGCAGGAGAATAAGGCGGGCAGCGACCCCGGCCTTTAGAGTTCGTCCTTCGGGCTTTTAACCTTCGCCCCCAGCAGCATGGCACGGAGCGCTGACGCGTGTGTTTATGTCGTTGTGAATTTTAATTACGTTATAATGATTTAAAGTTGCCCTTGAGAGTTTCGGGGAGCCCACAGTGGACAGAAGGAGAGGGGGCTAGGCCTGGCCTCCCAGTGGTCGTCTCCATTTCTAGTGAGTCGTCAGGAGCGCTGCCTGTGTGTGTGCGCGCGTGTGTGCGCGCGTGCCCTGGGCCCACGGAACTCGGGAGCCGTCCGTGGGCGCCGGTGTTTTATCCATTGAGAAATTTTGCTGTCATTTATCTGTCCTAAGGAGAAAGGAATTGTGCTGACTTAAACAAGAATCACTGCATGGTTTGATTTTTATGGCTCCTGAGAGCTCTCTCTGTGGCACTTTCTCACCTGGTCTCCGTGATTCGGGAAGATTAAAGTGCCAGGAACTGAAAAGAGGTACCGGAGCTCGCTGGTGGGCGCTGCCTTGAGTTCAGCAGGCACAGAAGCAGTCTCCCAGGCACCTGCCGGGAATTCTCTAAATATCTACCCTGAAGTTCTTTTGTTGTAACAGAATGGATTTTGGTTTCAGGATTTTGTTTTGCCTATTGCGTAAAATGAGTTCTTTGAGCTGCAGGACCAACGCAAGGGATGACTTTCTTCCAGCCGCAAACCCTGAGCCTTGCTCTCCCCAGCAGGTGTCATGAGTTTTGAGGGCCTGCTGGGACAAGTCTTGTCGTGTCAGGGCGGCTCATTGTTCTTTATTAGAAGAGCTCGCGTGCATTAGAACTGTCACATTTTGTTTCATGTTATAAAAACTCACCTGAATGAAGAGAAAAACCCATACTTCCCTACATTGATAGCTTGGAGTATCATGCATGCAATTAGCTTTTTCTCTTTGTTTTTTTGGCCATGCCACGAGGCCTGCAGGATCTTAGTTCCCCGATCAGGGATTGAACCTTGGTCCCCAGCAGTGAAAGTGCGGAGTCCTAACCACTGGACCGCCAGGGAGTTCCCATAATTAGCTTTTTAATGTCCATTCCATCATATCTTTTAAGTTTTATATTCAGTTGAAAATCCAACTTTTAAAAAGGTCTGTTAAGAGCTTGTATGTAGGTCTGTTTAAAATAATGTCTATTTTAATGCACAATTTCACCAGAAAACATCTTTTCTAAAAATACTTCAAACTTCTAAGTCACAAATTCATCCTGCTTTGAAAATTAGTAAGTAAAGTTTCCTTTGTGTTTTAATATTTGGTAGAAAGCGTAGACAAGTGTGAACTGAAACTTCTTGTTACATATGACTAAGTATATTGCATAATGGGGCTCTTGACGGTTGATGTCACCGGGATGACCTCCTTCCCCTTTCCGAATGAAGAACTGTTGCTTAGGAAGTTTGAAAAAATGTTTTATACTGATTAATGTTACCCTCGCTTGTGGGAGTTTGCCAGTTACCCAGGTTGGCGACCTAATTTTTCACTAGATTTGAGGTCAAAATGTTTTGGATCCATAATTTTGAATTTATATTGTTAGATCCATCCCAGGCTGTATTAGTCCTTCCTCCTCTCTGCGTCCGGAAGACTTGACTATGTGCGTGTACAGCACATGCTTCTACTGGAGCATTGGTTCTGCTGTGTTGTGATTATTTTCACACCTGTGTCTTCCTTATGTTACAGCCTACCTCGTGCCTCACATACAGTAAGTGCTCAGCACGTACACGAAGAGACATCCGGTGGTCCCTAACTGAACACGCACGTCAGCTGTTCAGAAACGTACATACTGGTCTCTAGAGTCTGTGACTCCGTGTCTGGGATGGAGCCTCGGTCTTTCTTTTTTTCCTTTACATTTCCACAGGTGATTATGTATCACTGGTTAAGAAGACTAAAAATACTGGATTCAAGAAAATCGAGCCAAGAGAAATTAGAAAGTGATTTCTATTAAACAGTTTAACAAAGAATGTATTGACTTGTTCCTCTAGATGGCAGTTTCTTTCATATGGAAGTGAGTGTGTCATAATTTGAAGCATATTCACTTGCTTACCAAGTGCTGGAGAGAAAGTGTGGTTCAGGTGTGGACCTCACTGTGCCGCCGGCCCATGGCAAGCTCGGCGGGCACATGCTGTGAGTCAGCAGATCCAGTTCCAGATCTGGCTCTGCACCATCACTAGCTGTGTGACCTCGAGCACAGTAGTTAACTTCTCTGTGCTTTGGACTCCACATCTGTGAAAGGAAATCATCATAGTGTCTGCCTATTAAAGTTGTCACGATAGTTTATAGTTACCTGCAAGGTGCACTACAGGTGCTCGTTAAATGAAACGCTTATTTGACGGTTTGTGTCAGGTACCAAGGATTCAACAATAGATGAGGGCCGTGTAGCACTGAACGCATCGATAGTAACAGCTAACACTGAAAGCAGGCTGATACCTTGTACCCAGCGCTCCCCTCGCTTTGGCTCACTTGATGCTCTGACAGTCCTTGATGCTTGTTTCCGTCTCACAGGTGCCTAAACCGAGGGGCGTGGTGGTTCCTTTGGGCCCGGGGTCACACAGTCAGTTAGTGGCGGAGTCTGTCGGAGACTGAGCTCTCTCGTCTCAGGCAGGCGTGCTCCCACAGCTGCACCTGTTTTCGAGACTGGAGTGTCTCCAGGTGGGAGTGTTTTGAAGGAATCAGCCACTGGTTCCCCTACGGGACCCCTGGAGAGAGGTTGGCGTGAGTCTGGCGTGAGTGCCGACGAGGAGCAGCTCCTGGTGGTGCAGGTTCTGGCTTTCGGGAGGGACACCCCTCAAACTACTGCAGACATCCTAGCTAATTTGAGATGGTGGTTGTCTTTTATAGAGTTAAGAACTAATTTCTGACTATTAGCATACGTGTTTCTCTTACAGTTTTTTGTTGTAATGCTCTTGTAGACATTCTTCTCTTGACCAAAATTGGCTCTGGTTTCTTGTTTTAATGGTGGAAAATTTGGGGGCCTCTAGTGCTGCCGTTGCTTTTTGTTTTGTTTTGTGTTTCTGGGGGTTTTTTGGCCGCGCCTTTCGGCATGTGGGATCTTGGTTCCCCGACTAGGGATTGAACCCGTGCCCCCTGCAGTGGAAGCGCGGAGTCCTAACCACTGGACCGCCAGATAAGTCCCTGATGCTTATTTTAAGTTTGTTTTAGTAATACTACTTTGTTGTCCTTTGAAAGCTCAGACCTTCAGCATGTTTACTAAATGAAAAAATGGACTGAGAAGTTACTCATGAAGTGTTTTCTGGTTAAGTGCTTTGAGTCAGAACGTTTTTTGGAGACTTAGGGACCTGTTTTATAGGAGGGTGGCTTGGTAGGAGCTGGCCTGTGCGGGCCCCTGTGGTAGGTGGCCACCTGACCTGCTGTGCCGTGGCACGTGTGGCAGCATGTGGCTCCAGCGCCCGGGGGCGCCCGCGTCGCTGTGAGTTGGTCGGCGTCCGGTGCTCCTCTGCCCTCAGCGCCCAGGCTTTTGCTTCTGCTGCCGGACCTGCATTTGCCTGGCTGGCACCTCTGTAGCTCTTGTGCACTTACTGCATCGCTCTCAGAGACATGTCTTTAAAAACCTTCACTGTAGGACTTCCCTGGTGGCGCAGTGGTTAAGAATCCGCCTGCCAATGCAGGGGACACGGGTTCGAGCCCTGGTCCGGGAAGATCCCGCGTGCCGCGGAGCAACTAAGCCCGTGCGCCACAACGACTGAGCCCATGAGCCACAACTACTGAAGCCCGCACGCCTAGAGCCCCTGCTCCGCAACAAGAGAAGCCACCGCAATGAGAAGCCCGCGCACCACAAACAAGAGTAGCCCCTGCTCGCCGCAACTAGAGAAAGCCTGCGCGCAGCAATGAAGACCCAATGCAGCCAAAAAAATAAAAATATATAAATTAATTAATTAAAAAAAAAACTTCACTGTGTCAAAAATGAGTTGCAGGATTTTCTCTAGGTTTTTAAAAGGAACGTTCATTCATTGGAAATGACTTTAGTGGAATCTTGCCACAGTATTCGGGGGGGGGGTTAAAATTTGTGAAGCACAACAGGCAAAATTTTCCTTGTCTGCCCTAGTTTGCTTCATTTGTAGCAGTTTTTCTTTATGAACGCAGATTTTGCTATTTCCTTTGCCTGAGGCTTACAGGAGGGTATGCAGGGTTTCTGTCTATACTGTTCGCTTTAGGCTTAAGTAGTAGTTGCTCTGAAGGTTTTATTTGGTGACGGTCCCAAGGGTGAAGTGAACTGGGTTCACTGGAGTCATTTTACCACGTCAGCGACAGGGACTTCAGAATGAAAGCTAGTTGGCTGTCCTCGGAGCGTGCTGCCTGGGTCACATGTACCCTTAGAGCCGTCATAGCCAGATGTGCCGCTGCTTGATGAAGGGCGTGCAGGGATCTTACCTGCAGAAACAAGGAGTTGTGTTTCTGGGAGTGTGGCAGTGACCGGTGCTGGTTGGTGGTTGCTTGGCTTTAGGATGGTCAGGACACCTGCCCGTCTGTGAAAGAACCCTGTGCTAAGGTGTGTGGCTGTCACTTACCTTCTCTGACTCAGATCGGAGTGCATTTGCTGCTAAGCTGCCTGCTCGGGGTTTTGGGGTGTGGCCCTGGCCCTGAGAACTAGCTCAGAGCGGTGGCCACTCCCAGGTTGGAGGACCTGTGACAGCTGCCTTCCGCCCCTTCCCTCAGGCACTTGGCTTCTATACCTACAGAGGCAGAGTGGTGTCCTAAGGTCACACAGCCAAGTCCAGGTCCAGTGGAATTACTGTATTTTGAGGACCTTCTGGAAATGGGCAGAGAGCTCTGATCTTTGAGTCTGCAGCTTTTCTTGCCACGTCGCCAGTCCAAGAGAGGCAAAAGCAGAGCCGACTCTAAGTAGCAGTTTGGGTCCACAGGGTTTCTGTAGAAGGTCAGCGTTTAGTTTACGTTGAGTCCTGCCTTCAGGACCCCACCCCACGTCCCCGAGATCCTCTGAGGAACGAGCGTGGGCAGCCTGGGCCCGGGGTGACTCAGAAATTGACCTGTGCCTTCCAGGTACGTATTTTGAAGAAAAGCATTGAAGAGCTAATGACAGCTTGGCAAACTGATGGGATGGGTTTAGAGAGAACATTTTCAGACCAGTCTCCAGGAGGGACAGAAGCCCAGCTGAGCCCCACCTGTGGGATCTGTGTGTCTAGTTCTTCGGCGATTTAAGTAGCTTTCCTGATAACAGCTGTATTGCCGCAGCTGTAGACAGCCAAAATTTTCTAAAAAGTGTTTGGTCATTTCTGTCTTTCTTGGAGTTAGCAGGCCTCGTGCATGGTGCATCAGCTGTGTTTGTGGTGAAAGATGGCAATGGGACAGCTTGTATCATGGCCAACTTCTCTGCTGCCTTCTTGACCAGCTATGACACCAAGAACGGTTCTAAGGTAGGAAACACCAGGGCCCTTCATGCCTTGCTTGTGTGTGTGTGACAATTTAACCTGCCTTGACAGTCTTACATGTGTGTGTTTCTTGTATGTTACATACTGCTGTGTCTCATAGGCTGTTAGTACCTGTAATAGTCTATGCATTTTAAATACTGAAATGCAGTCATATTACACAAACCATTTTGTGCTCACTATTTTATTGTGAGCATTTTTCCAGTTTTCTTCTTGATTATCTTTTGTAATCACAACGTAGTACTTCATTATGTTAATCACACTTATTTACTAACCCATCCCCTGTAACTAAGTTTTCTTATATTCTTTTTATGCCTGGTGTACAGCTCTGTGAATACAGCTTTTTTGATCTGTCAAATCCGCTTTAGGTAAACTTACGCTCCAAGAATCGTGTGTAAACAGGTGCTCGAGGTGCAGTGCCACTGTACTAGTTTGATTAGAATGTCCCTTTTGGTTTTGTTAAAACAGCTTTGCGCCTCTGCAGGATGAGAAAGGCTTTTTGCATTTACCAGATCCCTAACAAATAAGCAGCATTTCTTTGTTACGTCTTCCTCCGTGAATTACCTGTTAGTGGACCTTTCACTTTCTCTTTCCATTTAACATTTGTTCTTGTAAACATACTCTTATATTTTGTTTTCAGTGCTTTGTTGAAGCAGTGTTTTTCCTTACCCATCTCCACATCCAAGGCACCATATCTGTTTTCTGGCACTTGGAGGGCAGTGGGGGCCCAGGACTGCTGGGAGGACTAGTGGCTTATTCAGAGCCCTCTGGACGTGCCAGCTGCCTGGCCTCCTCAGTACATTGGCCCTGTCTTGATATAAATGTGGTCTCTATCAGAACAGAAGAAAGCAGGGAAAGCTTCATTCCACAGAAATGTCTCCAATTGTAAAGACTTGTCCAAACACTTTTTATTTATTAAAAAAAATTTTTTTAAATTATTTTTTTTAATGTGGACTATTTTTAAAGTCTTTATTGAATTTGTTACAATATTGTTTCTGTTTTATGTTTTGGTTTTTTGGCCACAAGGCATGTGGGATTTTAGCTCCCCAACCAGGGATTGAACCCGCACTCCCTGCATTGGAAGGCGAAGTCTTTAACCACTGGACCACCAGGGAAGTCCCCTAGGCACCTTTTATTCTAATTTCTATTTCCTTTCTCTTTGTTTGGATTTTTTAAAACATTGTTTCATTATATACTAATCGCATTACACAAATGGGAACATCCATTTGCTATAGTGTGCCTTCCCACTTCACACAGTGTGTCTTTGTCACGGGCGTGGTCTGTCCATCAGGACAGTGCTAGGACAGCTTCCCACGGGTCCTTCACCCAGTCCGGTTCATCGAGATGAGCTTTGGTGGTTTTGTGGTTGTTTGTTTTGTTTATAATAGTTAATTCAGACAATTCTGCAGTAAACTCCCTCTTCTCTTTGTTTAGAGAGACATATTCTTTAAATAAACTTTTCCATGGCAAACACGAGGTAATGGCTTTTTTCAGATAAAAGTATCAGCTCATCCTGAAGCCCAACGTGAATTATTTCACTTTACTGAGATAACTGTAGTTTTAATTTTCTTGTAAATTAAGATCATATTAATGAAGAACAGTTTTAAATTAGTGAATAATTAGGTCCTCCTTGCCTTGCACTTGAGTTACTTTCTGGTCTATTACTTGACGTGTAATACTGACTTTCATATTTTTGTTTTTATTGAAAATGAATGCATTAATAGTGACATCTGAGATGGAGCTGGGGTCGGGGCATATGTCAGATCTTTGGTGTTTCTGAACCCCTTTAGTAACCTACACCCTAACTGGGTACTACTGTCATCATGTTTGTTCCAGAGCGTGACCTTTGAGCTGCCGGCCAGTGCAGAAGTATTAAATAGCAGCTCTTGCGGCAAAGGAAATGCTTCTGACTCCAGTCTCGTGATCGCTTTTGGAAGAGGCCATACGCTGACCCTCAGTTTCACAAGAAATGCAACACGTTACAGTGTCCAGCTGATGCGTTTTGTTTATAACTTGTCAGATACAGGGATTTTCCCAAATTCGAGCTCCAAGGGTAAGAACCAATATGGACCAATTATGGGGTGGAGAAAACTGGGTCGGGGGAATATCTAAAATTGCTTCTAACTAAGCACTTCCAGGAGTTAAAGATCGATTTTTTTTTTTTCGTGTAGAAACCAAGACTGTGGAATCTGTAACCGACATCAGGGCAGACATAAATAAAAAGTACAGGTGTGTGAGCAGCCAGCAGATCCACCTGCGCAACGTGACCATCACGCTCCGTGACGCCACCATTCAGGCCTACCTCTCCAACGGCAGCTTCAGCACGGAGGGTGAGGCCCGCCCCCGGCCCAGCCCCCGTGGGTGCCCGGGGAGACCTGTGCGTCTTCGGAGAGCTGCCCCCGGCCCCTCTGTCTTTAGAGAGGTTTACCTCTTTCGGTGAGGGTGGATTAAAACAGGCTAAAGGGGCAAAGCAGTTCAAACCCTCTCTCTTCCCTTGTTACAGAGCTGATAGGGTCAGGGTCGTAGGCTCTCCTTCAGCTCAAGCCGCTGTCTCTACACAGAGACCTCGCCTAACCTCAGTCCAGCTCAGTCAGGCCCGGGGCAGGGGTGGGAGCGACCAGGGGGGCCTTTCAGGGAGACCACGGCCCCGGGGTGCACGCACCAGCCCAGCCCTGTGGTCTCGGGTGAGGTAGTCGACCTCTTATTTCCTCACCTGTGAAGTGAGGATGCTCACCTGTCTGCGGAGGGCGTGCGGACTCGCAGGGAGTCCTGCCGAGTGCTTCTCTGGGCGCCAGCCGGAGTCTGTGGTAGAGCGCGTCGTCTTCTGACTGCGATTCCCCACACCCTGCCAGTCAGCTCGCTGTCATTTCCGGGGGGGAGGGAGGTGTCCCCACTGTCGTTCTCCATGTTTAAGCCTTACCCCGCAGCCTTCCCTGGCGGCTCGGAAGCAGCTGGGGTGCCTGCTGACCCCACGGCCCTCCATGCGGCCAGCTGCAGCCCCGGGCTGGCAAGGGCCTCTGGGCTCTGCACAGCCAACAACTAAAAATGGTGTTTTTGCTTATAGATGAACGTTAAAAAATAACGTTTCACAACACATGAAAATGATATAAAATTAAGTTTTACTGGTCATAAGCAACATTTTATTGGGACACAGCCATGATCACTCACTCACCCATTCCTGTGGCTGCTCTCTCACTCTCACATGGCAGAGCCAGGTTGGGACAGGCGCTACGGCCACCTGGCCAGTGGGGCTCCTGTGTCCGGCAGCATCGGATGCCAGCCCCGGGCCCACCAGAGGACTGAGGTGTATTCATCTTTTCATCTTTCATGTTTGATGCGTGGATTCTTGTCAGCTCTTCTGAGAGAGTTAGAAGTTCAAAACAGAAATTGCTTTTCAGTGAAGTTTATCACACGTCTCACCTCCTGCCCAGTTTGGCTTTACTAACTTTTTCATTCCTTGGGAACCTGAGTCTCATTCCCAGTCTAGCTTAGGTGCGGGCCGTGCTAAAATGTCTCTTTCCACTTGAAACTTCGTCAGTGCAACGTGCAGGTTTATCTGAGTATCTGCAGCTGCCGGGAGACCATCAGGGCCTTCGGGGTGCATGAGCTTCTGAGAACCGTGAGAAGGGCACTGGGAGGGTGCACAGCCCCGCCCCCCTCCTCCCCTGCCACGACCCCTGGGCTCCCCGCCTCCCAGAGGCCTTCCTGGGGGAGCACGCGCGTCCCCGAGTGATCCTCTCGGGTTGTGAGCCCTCTGCGGGAGGGACTTTGGTATCTGTCGTAGGTGTCAGGCTGGTTAACACAGGTAGAAGGGAGAGGGCTGTCACCCACACACATTCTAAACTCCTGAGGTTTTCTGACTGGCAGTTAGTAAGAGCTTCACGGAGACAGCAGGTCATACGTTACAATGGCTGTCGGGTCAGGTAGACAAGGACTTGGAGACCGGCTTGTTCTCTCGTTTGTCTCTCAACGTGGTTTGTGCGTTTAATCATTTGTGTCCTGTGACAATTGATAAGTAACTGATAAAACTGCTTTTAAAAGCGCCAGTGTCCCAACGTCTACCTGCAGCTTAGCTCCAGGAGGGAGGCGGCAGTGCCAGCCGGTGCCCCCGGGGCCAGGCATCTCGGGGGCGCTCACCCAGCTGAGCCCACCTCCCAGAGCTTGGCTTGTGTTTCTCTTTTTTGCCCTCTTTATTCTCTAGAATAAAGCACTTCCCTCTACAAGTTGTGTGAAGGCCAGCGGGGCGAGGTGACCCTCAGGGTGGGCTAAGTTACCCGAGTCCCGGTCCTCCGGGGTGGACGTGGAGTCCGCAGCCGGAAAGGAGTGAAAGCTGGACTTGAGCTTCGGGTGGTGGACGGGTTCCTGCCGCTTCCCGAGCAGCTCCCACCCTGGAGGTTTGGGCCGGCTCGCGTGGCTCGGCCTGGGAGGCCCGTGGGAAGGGTCGGGGTTGGATGGAGGTCGTGTGACCGTTAGCGCTGAGCTTGCGCACTGGCCACGGAAACGAGGTGCTAAGAGGAAGATCCTGGGCTGGGGGTGCCGGATGCCCTGGGGTTCGGGGCGTTCGTCAGCCTTCAGAGAAGGCGTGTCTGGCCAGGGCCGCCCCCATCTCCTGGATTGTGTCTCTTGCCGCGGGGCTCCCACTCTCCCCCTCGCTGGGCCCTCCACCCGCCCCGGATGAGCGCCCACAGCAGTTGGCTGACCGCGGGCACGGAGTCTCGGCTCCATCCTTGACCAGTAGGGCCGTCTGGTGCCCGTCCTTCCCGGGGCCGCTGCCGTCCTCCTGGGGGCGCCATGCCGACGGTCCGGGCTGGCGATGGTGTGTGTGTCCGGCGTCTGTCCCCTCGGAGCCCAGGCACTCCGGGCTGCTCTGCTACTGTCTCTGGGACCATTTCCAGCCCGGCGCCCGGCACAGGAGCTCGGAGAACACATATGTGAATTGTTGCCGTTGCAAGTGGCCTGGGTCCCCAAAGCACGGGATGGGGTTGAGGTTTTGTTCTGACCTCACGGGGGGAAGGTTTGTCCTGCAAGGGAGGGTGTCCTTGCGGACGAGGGGCCACCCGAGGCCGAGGTGGAAGGGTGTCCAGTGGGAGCTGCATGCGGAGGCGGGCGGAGGCGGGGGGTCAGGCCCCCAGCGGGCCCAGGTCGAGTGTCGCCCAGGTGACCTGCTCCCGTCCAGGGTTCCAGAGCAGCGTTAGTTAGCCCGCGTCTCCCTGGAGGCCTGGAGGTCGTGTTCTGCGGGGCAGGGCCCCTTGAGAATGTCAGCTGGGGCCCAGGGTGGGCTCGGGCTCCAGAGTTCCTGGAGGTCCCGAGGCGGCGGTGGCACGACTCACCCCACCGTCCCCACAGAGACGCACTGCGAGCAAGACGGACCCTCGCCGCCCAGCCCGACGGCGCCGCCCAGCCCGACGGCACCACCCCAGCCCTCGCCCACCCCGGTGCCCGCGAGCCCCTCGGTGTCCAGGTACAACGTGAGCGGCGCCAACGGGACGTGCCTGCTGGCCAGCATGGGGCTGCAGCTGAATGTCACCTACAGGACGAGGGACAACACGGTAGGCCGGCCGGAGCCCCTCTCCCCGCCCTGGGCCTTGTGGACTGGGCGTCCTGGGGTGGGTCACGGGTGCTGTGGGTCCCGAGCTGCTCGGCCGGACCCCCGTCCCACCTGGGCCGCTGTCTCTGCAATGGCAGGGTTGAGTCTCCTGACGCAGGCTGTTCTGCGGCCCCAAAGCCTCAAGCGTGTGTTGTCACCACAGGCCGGGTGTGCTGGCCTGGGAGGTGGGGGGATTTTCTTGAACGCTTTACTGCTCGGACACTCGGGTTGTCTTTCTACTCTTCCCTTGAGATGACGTTTCTCCCTGAGGGTGAGAGTCTGGGGATGGAGACGGGGCCGGCCCCACTGCGGGGACGTGAAAGCAGGAGAAAGCAGCCAGAAGTACCAGGAGGACCGTCTGGCATCCTGAAATCTGCCAATGTGAACTTGTCATGTTTTCTTCTGGTTTGGGTTCACGTGAACGTGGCCTTGAAGCCACTGCTTTCGGGCTGCCTCTGTCCCCTCAGGAGCGCGGGGGCCGGGGGAGGGGAAGCTGACCTCTCGGCTCTCCTCACTAGACGGTGACCAGAGAGTTCAACATCGACCCCAGCAAGACCACCTTCGGGGGGAGCTGCACAGCCCGGCTGGTGACCCTGGCGCTCCGCAGCGGGAACCTGCTCCTGGTGCTGCAGTTTGCGATGGTGAGGGCCCGCCGCCCTGCTCGGCCCGCCTCCCGGACCCTCGGCCCACCCTCGTCTGTCAGCAGACGCCTCGCGCTTATCCCGCAGACGGGGCAGGGGCGACCCGGGGCCTCGGGTGCTGTCCTCCGCCCTCTGCTCTTCGTACCTGCCTGGGAAGGGCCGCGTGTGCAGGTAGCAGGAGAGTAAGGGGAGCGCGGAAGAGCCCCTGCTGGGTGTGTGGGGTGCGCTCTGCAGGTGAGCTGCTGGGTCTCTCCTGATCAAGTGCAGCTTTCCTAGGAAGTCAGACGTTGACTTTTCTGGAACGTAGCTCCTTCAGTCCCCATCTTAGCAGAGTCTGAGTCTGTAACGAGGTCTGTAAGGAGCTGATCAGAATTCATGTTCCCGAGACGACAGGCTGCCTTTTATGGGCTGGGCGCTCTGCGGTTTCCTTCTGAAGCTACGGGCACGGGAGGTCACCTTTATCACCGGTGCCCCCCCCCCCCGAGCCTGATGGTGACCGTGTGATTGTCGTCTTCTCCCTAGAATGCAAGTTCCAGCCAGGTTTTCCTGCAGGGAGTCCAGCTGACTATGACTCTGCCCGATGCCAGAGGTAAGCCCTCCCCACCCCCATCCGGCATGCCCGTGCGGGTGCCCCAGGGCACTCACCCCCGCTGCCCTTGCAGACCCCACCTTCAGGGCCGCCAACAGCTCGCTGAGGGCGCTGCAGGCCACCGCCGGGAACTCCTACAAGTGCAACGCCGAGCAGCGCGTGCAGGTCACCGAGGCCTTCTTCCTCAACATATTCAGAGTGTGGGTCCAGGCGTTCCGCGTGGACGGGGACAAGTTTGGGCCCGGTGAGTAGGCGAGGGCGTGGTCCGCGTAGCTAACGGCTGGGGGACCCCTTTCAAGTCCGGGAGATTTTAGCGCCAGTTCCCCTACCCGCGCCACCTGGCCTCTGCACGCCCCAGCCCGTGTGCAGATGTGCGCACGCCACCCTTTGAGCAGGGAGCTGGCGGGGCCCTTGCCCGCGGGCGCGTGTGGGCAGCGGGCCGTCTGTCCCCGCAGCGGAGGAGTGTCAGCTGGACGAGAACAGCGTCCTGGTCCCCATCGCGGTGGGCGGCGCCCTGGCGGGGCTGGTCCTCATCGTCCTCATCGCCTACCTCATCGGCCGCAAGAGGAGCCACGCCGGCTACCAGACCATCTAGCCGGCCGCCGCACCTGCCGAGGGCCAGCAGCCGCTGCACGGCCTCTGGCCATTTCCCCGGGCTTAGATTGCTGTTGAGGGGGGCACCCTTTCTTGCAAACTGGTTTTCAAATCTGCTTCGTCCAATGTGAAGTCCATCCGGCCACATTTACTATGCACAAAAGAGTAAACTATGGAAATGACGGGGTTAATTTTGCTAACTGGGTTAAATATTTTGCTGACTGGTTAAACGTTAATATTTACCAAAGTAGGACTCTAAGGTGGGTGGGGGGTAAGAGAGCTTTTCTAAACGGGCACTGGCTCCGCTGTCATTTGGCTTTTTAAGATTCCGGTGTTTGGTCTCGTCACTCTTTACTCAGATGTAAGCCTTACAAAGGGAGAGTCTCTGGTCTTAATGCTTTGATGAAGGCTGGTATCTGTGAGCCTGACACGAAGAAATCAGTAGGAATGAGGGTCGTAGGGCAGGCGTGAGAAGATGCAGACCTGGGATGCTTAAATTAAGCTTTAGAAGCCAGGGCGGGCCCGGCCCCTGGAGCATCAGGGCTCCTGGGCGCCAGGTCCTGGGGCTTTCCACGCTCTGCCACTTGAGAGCTGGCACTTTTTAAAATAGAAAAACGGGCGTTATTTTTATTTACTTTCTTGTAAAGTGATTTTCCGTCTTCTGTTGGAGGTTTGGGGTGATCCTTTGTCTGCACTGTGTACAATAATCGTTTCACTGATTCATCGCTTACAGCTCGGTGGGCTGTGTGTTGAGGATCGTCCCCTCCTGGGACGCGTTGCCGTAACGATGCTAATAAAACGTCTCTTTGTTTGTCTGTCTGGACCTCATGCTTTTGTCGGCTCCCGGCGAGAGGTCGCGATGGGTGTGCGGTGGGCAGGGTGTGCCTGGGGGGCTACTGTGTAGCTGGTCCTCTGGGTGGTGACTTGAGGAAAGGCCAGTCTTCAGCTGTAATGGTACAGCACATGGAGCCCTGTGGCTCTGGGGACAGATCACCCCATGAAAGATAGGCCCTTACCTGGTCCCCCGGGTCAGCAGCCGCCAAGTGGGAGCTTGGGCCCCAACTAGCAGAGACCCGCGCCCTCGGAGGACCCACAGGCCTTGCTGAGGCCGAGGGCAGCCTGCCTGCGGGTGGACCCGTGCGGCCCGTACTGTGCAGCCGTCCCTTCAGACCAGGCTCAGCGGAGCAGGGCCCGCGAGGGACGCTGAGGTGGGGTAGGACGCGGCCGCCCAGCAGCAGCCCAGCCGTAAGTGGCATGAGTTGCGTCATTGTCCCCCACGTCCATCTCCGCTTCTCTGCGGTGTGGGTGGCACAGGCCTGAGCCCGAGCGGAGAGACCAGCAGCTGGCCTGTCCTGCAGGGTCAGGTCTTGGCAGGCGTGGTGGGATTTGTAGCATCTCGCAGGGTAGGAACACGTTAAGCTAAATACCCAGCGTGGAGGTGGTGCATCTGCCTTCACAGAGCCCCGGGCAGTGACGCGCCCCAGGCCCTGGCAGTGCAGCTGGTCAGCTCCCACGGAGGGGAACCCGTCGCGTGGTTCCTTACAGGAAAAGGCCACCTGTCCCCGTGTGTCCCGTGCAGGACAGCCTGCCCGGGCTGTGGGTTTCTCAGCCAGAGGTAGAACCCCCAGAGGGAGGCAGACGGGGTCAGGGTGGAGGTCCAGGGCCTCCAGCCCCAAGAGGAGGGGTCTCTCTGGGGCGTCTTCTCCCTCCAGGGGTCCGGGATGACGCAGCCCAGATCTGACTTGCAGTCCTTAAATCTTACACATGTACATCTGGTTTATTCTTCACGTAACACGATAATTAAAAAAAATCATTTGAGAAACTTACCTTCTACAGCGAGGTCACGTGCGCACACCCCCCCTGGAGGCCACTGCTCTCCTGCAGGAAGGACCGTGAGTACTGGCACCAGCGACACTGATGCACGTCACTGCTGGGGGCTAGTTTTCAGTGGCTGGTGAGCCGATGCAGACTCACAGGTGCCGACGGAATAAACAACCGCACACGTCACGTTGTATATATTATCAGTGTCTCAGGTAAAAATATATATTTAGAAACACGAAGAGCTAGACTTGAAGAGCTATGTTACAGAATGACAATTAAATCGCTCCCGGCTGGAGTGTGGAGGCGGCATGTGTCGTGTGTCGGCAGCACAAGGCGGGTGGCGGCCCGATGCCCCGAAGGCTGTGTCAGCCCTGCGCCAGCAGCCGGGCCCGGCAACGCTCCCTCAGCCTGGCGATGCTGGCCCTGGACAGGCTCCCAGGCTCCGAGAAGATTTTCTGGAACAGAAGGGGATTAGTTTAGACCCCGCAATGCGTTTCCCTTTCCTGCCCCTGGTAAAGGCTGGGCTGAGGCCTGTTGGTCAGTGAGCGAAGGAAGGTCACCTGTTTCCATCACTTTTTAAAACCGAAAGGATGTTAGTGACAGAATAACTCAACCATCAGCACAGACACTGCCCGAAGAAGCTGCGGCTTCCCCTTCCCCACGCGGCCAGCTGGGGCGCGGGGAACGCACAGCCCCTTTGACCTTCACCCCAGGAGGGCAGGGGCGCGGGAAGCCCGGGGGCTGGGGGGGGGGGGGGGCGGCCGGAGTTTGGCGCAGAGAAGGGTTTACTGCGGGGCCCGAGCAAGGAGAACAGGCGGCTCATGCCCCCAAAAGGCCCAAACTCCCGGAAGGGTTTCAGCAAAGCATTTTCAAGACCAGATGAGGGAGGGGGTCCCAGGGTGTGTGATCAGCTCCGCACAGCCCTCTGGTTGACGGTGAGGTCACAGGGTCACATTATCAATCCTCAGGCGCCAGAGCAGCTGGGGGCGACATTCCTTGGTGGTTTCAGCATCTGAAAAACTCAGGAAATGTGCATGAGATACGATTATCTGGGTACTTCAGAGGAGCCACAGCAGAGGAGATGGGGGAGGGGTCTGCCCTGGGAAGGCCCACAGGGTCCTGCTCCGTTACACTTGGGTCACGTTTCGTACTTTAAAAATTTTGAATCCAATCCATAAAATGTCTCAGATTCTGAAGTCTGAGGCTCTGAGCTCTTGGAATTAAAATTCGGTAACATCTTGTCCGATTTTCATTCTTTTGGTGTTTCTCTGTTTTTGTGGTAAAACCCACATATTGGGTTGGCCAAAAAGTGCCTTCGGTTTTTAAGTAAAAATAAAAGACGTTTTTCATTTTCACCAAGAACTTTATTGAACAATGTATTCACCCTTTTGTTCCACTGCCTTCTGCCATTTTCCAGGCAAATTCATAATTCCTTCTTCCCAAAACTTTTATCTTTCTGAGCAAAGAACTGTCCCAGGTGCCTCTTACAGTCTTTCAGGGAATTGAATTTTTTTCCATTAAGAGAATTTTGTAAAGACCAAAATAAATGGAAATCCGAAGATGCAACGTCTGGTGAATACCGAGGATGAATCAGAACTTACAAACTGTAACAAGCTGTAACAGTTTTTGCCTGGTCATTAAAGAAACATGCGGTCTTGCATTATCCTGATGGAAGATTATGTGTTTTCTGTTGACTAATTCTGGACGCTTTTCCTCGAGTGCTGCTTTCAGTTGGTCTAATTGGGAGCAGTACTTGTTGGAATTAATCGTTTGGTTTTCTGGAAGGAGCTCATAATAGAGGACTCCCTTCCAATCCCACCATATACACAGCATCACCTTCTTTGGATGAAGACTGGCCTTTGGAGTGGTTGGTGGTGGTTCATTTCACTTGCCCCACGATCTCTTCCGTTCCACATTATTGTACAGTATCCACTTTTCATCGCCCATCACAATTTGTTTTAAAAACGGAACGTTTTCATTACGTTTCAGTAGAGAATTGCATGCGGAAATACGGTCAAGAAGGTTTTTTTCACTTAACTTATGTGGAACCCAAACATCAAAGCGATTAACATAACCAAGCTGGTGCAAATGATTTTCAACGTTTGATTTGGAGATTTCGACTATGTCTGCTATCTCCCACGTGGTATAACATTGATTGTTCACAATTAATGTCTCGACTTGATCGCTATCAACTTCAACTGGTCTACCCAACAGTGGAGCATCGTCCAGCGAGAAGTCTCCAGCACGAAACTTCGAAACCACTTTTGGCACGTTCCAGCAGTCACAGCACCTTCTCCATATACCGCACAAATCTTTTTTTGCATTTTGGTTGCGTTTTTACCTTTATTGAAATAATAAAGCATAATATGCTGAAAATGTTGCTTTTTTCCTTCCATCTTCAACATTAAAATGGCTACACAAAAATTCACCAATTTTGATGTCTTTTCTTAAAAGGATGCTGATATGACAGCCATCACAATACAATCTAACAAAATTGTTTTTTTTAAAATATGTCTTTATTGGAGTATAACTCCTTCACCATACTGCGCTAGCCTCTGTCGCACAACAAAATGAATCAGCCATATGCATACATACATCCCCATATCTCCTCTCTCTTGCATCTCCCTCCCACCCTCCCTATCCCACCCCTCTAGGTGGTCACAAAGCACCGAACTGATCTCCCTGTGCTATGCGGCTGCTTCCCACTAGCTAGCTATTGTGCTTCCCGCTAGCTATCCACTAGCTAGCTATCTATTGGTAGTGTACGTATGTCCATGCCACTCTCTCACTTTGTCCCAGCTTCCCCTCCCCATCCCCCGCCTTGTCCTCAAGTCCATTCTCTCTGTCTACATCTTTATTCCTGCTCTGCCACTAGGTTCATCAACACCATTTTTTTTTTTAGATTCTATATATATGCGTTAGCATACGGTATTTGTTTTTCTCTTTCTGACTTACTTCACTCTGTATGACAGACCCTAGGTCCATCCACCTCACTACAAATAACTCAATTTCATTCTTTTTATGGCTGAGTAATATTCCATTGTATATATGTGAATGGATAACATTCATCTGTCAATGGACATTTAGGTGGGTTCCATGTCCTGGCTATTGTAAATAGTGCTGCAATTAACATTGTGGTACATGACTCTTTTTGAATTATGGTTTTCTCAGGGTATATGCCCAGTAGTGGAATTGCTGCATCACATGGTAGTTCTATTTTTAGTTTTTTAAGGACCCTCCATACTGTTCTCCATAGTGACTGTATCAATTTACATTCCCACCAACAGTGCAGGAGGGTTCCCTTTTCTCCACACCCTCTCCAGCATTTATTGTTTCTAGATTTTTTGATGATGGCCATTCTGACTGGTGTGAGGTGATACCTCATTGTAGTTTTGATTTGCATTTCTCTAATAATTAGTGATGTTGAGCATCTTTTCATGTGCCTCTTGGCCATCTGTATGTCTTCTTGGGTGAAATGTCTATTTAGGTCTTCTGCCCAAGTTTTAATTGGGTTGTTTGTTTTTCTGAAATTGAGCTCCATGAGCTGTTTTTATATTTTGGAGATTAATCCTTTGTCCGTTGTTTCATTTGCAAATGTTTTCTCCCATTCTGAGGGTTGTCTTTTCGTCTTGTTTATGGTTTCCTTTGCTATGCAAAAGCTTTTAAGTTTAATTCGGTCCCATTTGTTTATTTTCGGTTTTATTTTCATTACTCTAGGAGGTGGGTCAAAAAAGATCTTGCTGTGGTTTATGTCCAAGAGTGTTTTTCCTATGTTTTCCTCTAAGAGTTTTATAATGTCTGGTCTTACATTTAGGTCTTTAATCCATTTGGAGTTTATTTTTGTGTATGGTGTTAGGGAGTGTTCTAATTTCATTCTTTTACATGTAGCTGTCCAGTTTTCCCAGCACCACTTATTGAAGAGGCTGTCTTTTCTCCATTGTATGTTCTTGCCTCCTTTGTCGTAAATTAGGTGCCCATATGTGGTTGGGTTTATCTCTGGGCTTTCTATCCTGTACCATTGATCTATATTTCTGTTTTTGTGCCAGTACCGTACTGTCTTGATTACTGTAGCTTTGTAGTATAGTCTGAAGTCAGGGAGCCTGATTCCTCCAGCTCCGTTTTTCTTTTTCAAGATTGCTTTCATTATTCAGGGTCTTTTGTGTTTCCATACGAATTGTAAAATTTTTTGTTCTAATTCTGTGAAGAATGCCATTGGTAATTTGATAGGGACTGCATTGAATCTGCAGATTGCTTTGGGTAGCATAGTCATTTTCACAATATTGAGTCTTCCAATCCAAAAACACTGTATATTTCTCCATCTGTTTATGTCATCTTTGATTTCTTTCATCAGTGTTTTATAAAGTTTTCTGAGTACAAGTCTTTCACCTCCTTAGGTAGGTTTATTCCTAGGTATTTTATTCTTTTTGTTGCGATGGTAAATGGGATTGTTCCCTTAATTTCTCTTTCTGATTTTTCATTGTTAGTGTATAGGAATGCCAGAGATTTCTGTGCATTAATTTTGTATTCTGCAACCTTACCAAATTCATTGATTAGTTCTAGTAGTTTTCTGCTGGCATCTTTAGGATTCTCTATGTATAGTATCATGTCATCTGCAAACAGTGACAGTTTTACTTCTTTTCCAATTTGTATTCCTTTTATTTCTTTCTCTTCTCTAATTGCTGTGGCTAGGACTTCTAAAACTCTGTTGAACAAAATTGTTTTGAATGAAGTTAAAGACAACTAAGTGCTACTAGAGCCATCTTACGGAGAAAACGACGAACCTTTTGGCCCACTCAATAATTTACATCCTCACCACTCCAGGTGTGTGGCTGGGTAGTGTAAGCTATGCTCACATGTTGGGCATCAGATCTCCAGAACCTTCTCATCTTCCCAAAACCAACTCTGTCCCCAGCACCCCCCCTTCTGTCTCTATGAATCTGACTCCTCCAGGGGCCTCACATTATGTGGAATCAGACAGTTTTTGTCCTTTTGTGACAAATTACTGAGCATAATGTCCTCCAGGTTCATCCATGTGGTAGCAGGTATCAGGACCTTCCTTTGTAAGGCTGGATAAAATCCCACTGCATGGATGGACCACATTTTGTTTATCCATGCATCTGTATGGGCATTCAGGTTGTTTCCATGCCTTGGCTATTGTGATGCTGCAATGAACATGGGCGGGCTGGGGTCTCTTAGAGACCCTGATTTCATTTCCTTTGGATAAATGCCCAGCAGTGGGATTGCTGGATCATATGGTAGTTCTATTTTTAGTTTTTTGAGGACCTCCATACTGTTTTTCACAGTGCCTGCACCAATTTACATTCCCACCAACAATGTATGAATAGGGTTCCCTTTCCTCCACATCTTCAACAACATTTGTTATTTGTGGTCTTTTTGATGATAGCCATTCTGACAGGTGTGAGGCGATAGCTCATTGTGGTTTTGACTTGCATTTCCCTGATGACGAGTGATGTTGAGCATCTTTTCATGTACCTGTTGGCCATCTGTATGTCTTTTTTGGATAGGGTCTATTCAGGCCCTCTGCCCATTTAAAACTTTTTAAAAAACGTTTTGGCCGTGCTGCGCGGCATGTGGGATCTTAGTTCCCTGACCAGGGATCAAACCTGTGCCCCCTGCATTAGAAGTGTGGAGTTTTAAGCACTGGACCGCCAGGTAAGTCCCTCTGCCCATTTTTCTTTTTCTTTTTAAAAAATTTATTTATTTATGGCTGTGTTGGGTCTTCGTTGCGGTGCACGGGCTTCTCTTGTTGTGGAGCACGGGCTCTAGGTGCGCAGGCTTCAGTAGTTGTGGTATGTGGGCTCAGTAGTTGTGGCTCACAGGCTGTAGAGCACAGGCTCAGTAGTTGTGGCGCACGGGCTTAGTTACTCCGCGGCATGTGGGATCTTCCCGGACCAGGGCTCGAACCCATGTCCCCTGCATTGGCAGGTGGATTCTCAACCACTGTGCCACCAGGGAGGTCCGCTCTGCCCATTTTTAAATGTAATTTCTTGGCTCCTTGTTGAGCTGTGGTCTCTGTGTGTCTGGATGTGGACCCCTTAGCAGACGTGGTTTGCACAGTCTCTCCTGTTCCGTGAGTTCCCTCTTCACTCTGCTGCCGGTGTCCGTTGCTGCACAGAAGCCCTGATTCTGCTTTTGCCCTTCTTGCGTGGGCTCTTTTCGTTTTGACTGCCCGCAGCAGCTCGGAAGCCGGTTGGGGCCGTCGGTGAGCAGACTAAGCAAGGAAGAAAGCAGATCTGAGAAGTGGAAGCAGGAAGGGATTCAGACTTGCTTCCGGTAACAGAGAAACTGCTTCACAACGAGGAGGAGAGAAGGTGCCTGGGGGGCGGGGTGGGAGCACCTGGGAGCAAGTGCCGAGCGGGCCCGACGACCTGAGAACAAACTCTTCAGATGGGTTCAGTTGTCCTCTTCCCATTGCGTTGCTCTCAGCTGCCAATGAGATCACGGCTTTCATTCTCAAGGAAATTCTAGATGTTCTCACACAGGATTTCAGAGAGGTTTGACCTATGAACTGCAGTTTTGCTGAAATACGTATACAACTTTGTAGAGACCCCTGAGGAAATAAGACCAGGGCCACCTCCCCGCCAGCGTCCCATGATGGCCACACCTGTCGTGGGCAGACACATGTCTTTATGCAATGGTTTTTCTGCCGTGTGGGGAGACCACCCCGCCGATCCCCTGTGTCCACTCAGCTCACAGGGCCCAGAATACCTTTGGGCCGGAACGCCAGCCACACCCGCCGTGGACACATGTCCGCCTGCAGCCGTCACACAGCCGGCCAGGCGCCTGCACTAACTGAGCAGCTACCGTGCGTGGGTGCCCTGCTCCACACAGACAGAACCGCACCACCTCGGAAGCATCAGCCCGAGCCCACGGGCCGGACGCCAAAGTTGCACTGTCCAGGAGGCCGAGCCACGGGCACAGAGGAGGGCGTTGGCTGGGGCTGGGGCGCCCTTTGGGGGGAAGAAAACGCCTGGGCCCAGTGCCGCAGCTGCACCACCCGCTGAGTGGAAGGCACCGAAGAGCTCTGAAATCTCCAGGTAAAGGGTGAATTGTACGGGGGCCTTCGTTCACTGAAACCAAACACCTAAACAGCCCTAGGCTGCAGGACCTCCTCAGCCAGCGGCCTCGTACCCTGGGGGGCGGGGGAGGGGTCGCGTCCTCAGTGCAGCTGTTTCAAGAGGGAAGGTGAGGAGCACCACGGGCCGGGCGTCTGGGTCAGCGCTCCCCCCTCCCAGGGTCACTCCAGGCCTGGGCTTCGCGCCCTCATTCCAGTCGTCCCCGTAAACCCCGCCCCCCGGCCCGCGCCTTCCCAGGTGATCCGAGTTGTCCACACGGCCTGCGCCAGGCCCGGGACCCAGCGGGGAGGGACAGACAGGCGTGACCCCACCAAGGCCGCAGAGAAGTCAACAGGCGTAGGGCTGAACAGAAATGGGGGGCCCGGTGTAGACCGGGTCATCGGGAAAGCCTGGGATGGGGGCGGTCACCTCCCAGGCCCGGGAGAAACCAAGGTGTGGATCCGACGGGGCTCCCTGGGGGGGCCCCAGGTGGCACCCGGCCCCACCCCTGGGCTGACGGCGCAGGAGGGGAGCAAGGGTGAGCACCCCGGGTGTGCCGGGCGCCCCGGGCTCCAGGAGAAGCTGGCCTGGAAGGGCTGGAGCCCCTCCCTGGGCTGCTTAGGCGGGAGGGCCGGGCAGACTGCGCAGGAAGGCCAGCAGGGCGCCGACACCCACCTGCATGAAGGTGTGGCATTCGGTCGCAAAGCTCCCTCTGGTGGTCTCCTTGAACTTCTCACAGATGTCAGGGACGCTGGTGGCTTCCAAGATCAAGGCCTGATGTTGCTTGATGAGGGTCAGCGCCACCCGGAAGATGATCTTGGAGCCCTCGTTGAACAGACAATCCCAGATGCGAAGCACGGTCTGCAGAGGAAGAGACAGCGGGTCAGCGTGTGGCCGCCTAGTCAGCCCCAGTCCGAGCCAGGCGCCCTCACCTCCACAGGCAGGACGTCCACAAACAGGCAGATGAACCAGCGTGACACGACCAGGGTCCACAGCAGGCCATGACTGTCCATCAGGGCCGCCACCGCCGGCAGCTTGGTCCTCACCAGCTCCCCGAGGACCTCCTGGTCCGTCTTCAGGCCCAGCATCGAGGGGCTGTAGTAATCTGCACGGGGACAGGGGAGAAGCGGGGACGTGGACCCCACAAACCACAGCCCCTGACAACCGCGACCCTCGTTCCCCCTGAGCCGTGAGAGGGGGGCCACGCCCAGGGACCCTTTCCAGAGGATGACCCAGGGCACGATCCCAGCCACAGGGATGCAGGAACTCCTGGGAGCAATGCCCAGAGTGGGGCCCCGGGTCCCAGCGCTCTGGACAGCAGTGCCCCACTAGGCATCTGTCACAACCTGATGGAAAGCGGGGACATTTGCAACCCACGATCAGGCAGCCAACAGTGGGTACAACCAAGTGTCTGTTGATGGATGGACAGGAAACCGAACGTGTGAGCGTCCTGGCCCCCCCCCCAAAGTGTCCTGGGCACCCCCCTAGCACAGAACACCACCCCTCTTGTGTCACGTGTCCTATTTTCCTCTCATGGAGAAGACGCAGGTGAACGTTACAGGACAGCATCAGACAGACCAATGCTTCCAACCGCGTGACTGTCCTTTGAATGGACACTTCCTTGCCAAGGAATTTTCTAGCTTAATGTGATGTATTATAATAAATCTTAATGCTTAAACCTTGCTATAAAAATAAGAATAAAATAAAATAATAAAACAGGGGGGCTTCCCTGGTGGCGCAGTGGTTAAGAATCCACCTGCCAAGGCAGGGGACACGGGTTCAAGCCCTGCTCCGGGAAGATCCCACATGCTGTGGAGCAACTAAGCCCGTGCGCCACAACTACTGAGCCTGTGCTCTAGAGCCCGCGAGCCACAACTACTGAGCCTGCGAGCCACTACTGAAGCCCGCGTGCCTAGAGCCCGTGCTTCACAACAAGAGAAGCCACGGCAATGAGAAGCCCGCGCACTGCAATGAAGAGTAGCCCCTGCTCGCCGCAACTAGACAAAGCCCGCGCGCAGCAATGAAGACCCAACGCAGCCAAAAATAAATAAATAAAATCAATAAAAATTTAAAAAGATAATAAAATAAAATAGGAAAACTTGGTACGCATTCTGTGCCCGCTGCCACACACAGTTTGGTCACTCACCACGGCAAAGGGAAAGGCGTTTCTGTTAATTAAGTATTTGGGTTAAAATAGAATCATCATGAGTATAGACACGACATCACGGCCGCACCACTGGTTTTCAGAGCACGTGCACACGCTAAAGACCCCAGAAATCAGTTACTAGAAGCCTGTTCAGCTATAAATACCTGGGACTGAGACTTCCTTCCCTCCCATGCCCTCCTCTCACTTCCGTTCCTAAACCCTAGGGCCGCTGGCTGTCCTGTCCTCTCAACTAGCAGCGCTCCGGCTCCGGTCCCGGGGGAGAGGGGCAGGCTCCGCTCCCCGTCCTGCAGGGTGCTGAGCCGTCTCAGGAGAGCGCAGCGGAGACAGCGGGTTTGCGGAGCCGTGCGCACAGCACGGCCTCGTTCTCGGTTACAGACAGGCTTACGGCAGCTCCCAAAATAGTCAAGGCCACACCCCAAACCCGCCACAGGCCTGAGCCAGTCACAGGAGGGTCGCTGACACCCCCGTGCCCCGGTCTGCCGTGAGCCGCTGATGGCAAACCCCAAGGGCCAGGCCCCGCCTGCAGCCCCCCTCAGCCTGGCCGGCCTGCGCACAGACGCCAAGGACCTTCTCCCCGAGTCAGGCCTCTCCCGGGGTCGCCCCACTTTGCAAACAGCCCAACGGCTGTGTCAGCACGTGGAGACGGGGAGCGCTGCTGCGGGGGCAGGTGGGCACAGGGAGCCCCGGGTACCGTCACCCCCAGAATGAGCCCTGCCCGCCCTTGTCTGGGCCACACCTTCTGGCTTCAGCGGGGCTGCTCCCGGGAGGGGCAATCGTCGCCCGGCTCCCCTGTGTCTCAAGGGGAAACAGGTCAGACCAGCTCTCAGGACGCAAGTCTGTTCGTTCATTAATGGGCTGACTCATCACCAATGTGACATCCCGAGCTGGCCCAGCCCATCACACCTCGCATCCCTTCTCTGCATCTCTGCAGGCTCAGCAGTCTGAGGGCAGATAGGGTAGGGGTTCCCCGGAGGAAGAGACCCAGACATAACTTTCTTGACGTAAAAGAAGCCATTTTAGGTCTGGGCCATCCTGTGATCTACGCCCGGCCACGATGCCCTGTCCTTGCAGAAGAATGGGCCTGTTTGCATTGTAGTTTAGTTTGACTGAACCTAATAATGATCAGAAATGACATTTTATGGTCTTAAAAATAAGTCTGTGTAACGCACTACCCCCGGGGGGCCACCTGGAGCCTTGCTTTTCTGTTTCTCTAGGTCGGCCCTGACGGCCTTTGTTTATCTCGGTCCCGCTGCTGTCGCCACCAGGCTTTTAGGCTTTGTGCCCTGATGTTCCCCAAACCCCCAAAGAGCACCTGGAATTGGTCACGGTCGGAACGTTCATCATAATGCCGTCTCTGACCTAACTGAGCAAACGGTGACCACGGAGCCATGTTGGCGTTTTGTCTGGAAGCCTGTCCATCTTCTCCCCTGACGGCCGTTCTGGCTCCGCCATGAAGCCGGGGCAGCTGCCCCCTCCGTCCTCCGTCCCCCGCGGGCGGCATCCCCCCAGCCCTTGCTAACAGCGGCACAAGCCTGAAGAGAGGCCCCCTCTTCACGGCACCGCCCAGGCTCACCTCCTGGGGGCACAGAGCTGTGGATCTGAGCCCAGGCCTCCGTGCCGCCGTCCGTGAAGGGGACTCAGCGGTTGGCGTGTGTGGTGTGGCGGCTCCGTGGATCAGACGAGAGCGGGTGCAGGCGAGCCCGGAGCCTGGACGGGCCCCGGCTGCCCTCGCATCTGAACACGCAGCCCCCAGGACGGGCGGCTGCTCTCCTGGGTGGCCCTGAGCTGAGCCCGGCCCGACCCGGGAAGGCGGGTGGCGGAGGAGGGGGAAGGAAACGGGAGGCGGGCACAGCAGACAAGACCACCAGGGCTCGTCGCGTGGGCAGCCGGAGCCCGTCCACAGTCACCAGGACTTTGCCAGCGGCTGGCCCAATCACCGCCATCGTGGCTGGGGGGGTCACATCTGCCCAAGTCCTCTCCCACCCCAGACGGCTCCGGCCACTTCTTGTCCCAAAGGGACCCTACTCTGCAGCTGACCGTCTACACGGCGCATCACAGAAATCGGTGGTGGTTTATTAACTAAAACAATTAATATTCAATAATAAATAGAAAAGCAGAAATGCATGAGAGGAATGATCTTCACCTCGAGAGCAGTAACCACAACAGCTGGCAGTCACTGCACTCCTGGCCATTCACGAGCCCAGCAACGAAGGCTACAGAAGCCCAGCCGCTCGCCTGCCTGCTCACTACGGCCGCGACAATCCCCACGGTCCAGACGCCAGCGGCGCGGACCGGGATCAGGAGCCGAGAGCCCGGCTCAGCCACGTCCAGGCCCCGAGATGCAGCGCCGCCTGCTGGGAGCCCGCATCTTGCGCGCTCCTGTCCCAACTCAATTGCAAGAAGGTTTTCGACCTCAACTCTCAGATAGTTCCTTCTGTTTCGTCACGTCTTGACTTGTCAGTGGCATCGTTTCGGCAACACCAGAAAGCGACAGTTCCACTCTTACCACGAGGATTCAACGTACCCGGGAGTATTCTGCCAACGAGGGCGTCCAACAGCCAAAAGGACTCCTCTTCACTCCTTGTCACCAGAATCAGATACCCCGCTATAAAGTTCATTCCCTGAAATGAGACAAAAGAACAAAAGAAACTCACTGAGGTCTAAACCACCTGCAGATTCTGTAATCGCCTGGCTAACTGCTAACTTTCCGTTTTCCTGGCTCTTCCCTAAAACTTGCCTGATTCTGGAACGACCTTTCAGTGGAGCTACAGCGTCTAAGGCTCTGCCATCTAGTGACACATGTAGTTGGGCCCATGAATCCTGCCTTAGAACAAGCCAGGGCCTCGTGTTCATGAAACTGTATCGGGGGGGGGGGACCTACACCAGTGACCACACTTCCTAAGAACGGTAAGGCGCGTGGTCTGACGCTCGGGGACGTTGAAGTGGAATCTCGTGATAGAGCCCATTTGGGGAAATTCACGGCGCACAGCGCCGAGGGGGCAGACGCTGCCATATACACACAGTTCAGGACCCTCAGCTGCCAGGGGCGGGTGGACCCGGGAAGGAGCAGCGGTGGCCTAGCACCGAGTCAGCGTCCCTCCTGCGTGACTGGGTTTCGGGTGACTTCCACTTTCTTCTTTGCTGCTTCTCTACAACTTCTAAAATAAACATGTATTTCTCTAGCAGTAAGGGGAAAATCCAGCTCTCGTCAACCAACAAGTTAAATTTGGACCCAGACACACCACCCGCAGAGGCTACGGGTCACCAGCGAGACAGCCACGGAGAAGCCAGCCCCCCCGGCCCCTGGACCTCAGACTCCTGCCTGCGGGGCTGAGAGACGATCGACTCCTGTCCTGTGCGCCTCTCAGCCGGCGGCACGACGTCACGGCAGCCACCGGAAGCTCATACGTGTGTGTGTGTGTACATACATGCGTGTATTTCCCAAAAGCCAGCAGAGCTTTGGCATCAGGCTGATGTTTAAATTGTGTGGGTTATTTTTTAAACCTATTTTTAAAACCCACAAGAACAGCAGCTAGAATAACCTAAGGACAGTTTCTCAGCCGCCCTGTCTCCCCAAGTCCTGAAGGTCAGCTCCTGCCCCAGGACAGTACGTTAAGGGCAGTTGTAACAGGCGACAGTGTCAGGGATTCCCTCGGAAGAACAGATCCGCCCAGCTGCGCCTTTCCCGCAGGCACCCCCTGCGGAACAGTGGCCTGGAAACAGCCTGGGAATCAGGCCGCTCTCAACGGCGTCCCCACGTGTCTTTGCTGCTGGTCTTTTCAAAGCGCCCGCCTCACTCCTTCCCGTGACCCCCCCGCCCCCCCGGAGCCGAGGCCATGCCACGTGCCGTCCACACGGGACACGAGCTGCCGGGGCCGCCCCAAGTAGGCATCCGTGTCCCCTGCCCCCCGTCCGGCGCTCGTGGTCCTGGCCCTGGAGCCACCTGGGACCGTAGGTGCTACCGCCCAGGGCCTGCCTTCCTCTCGGGGACGCTTTGGCCCAGCCTCCGGCTTGGGGGGCACAGGGGCCTCGCACGCAGGGACAGGAGCCCCCAACCGCAGCCCCTGGCCCCTGCCCACACCCGCCGGGACCCGGCAGCCTCCGGAGCGCAGGGCGGGAGGGCACGGTCCCTGCGGCTCCCGAGCCAGCTCCCCTCACTTTCCGGGTTGTGAACACTGTCCCTTCGATGCTCCAGGAGAGTCTCCAGGGAGGAACGAGAACTGATTCCCGCCTCCTGACGGGCAGCTCCGCGCGGCAGGAACAAAGCAAGACCCCTGTCACCTCCTACTGCCGGCTGCTCTGGCTTCCGGAAACAGCCTCGAAGGGCTGGCCCACCGCACGCGTGCACGCGCAGGCACGCACACACACGCCCACCATCTGCACCAAGACGAGAGGCTGCTGGTCTCCCGTGCCCCGTCAACACAGCCCGTGCTCGCTGCAGCTGCTTCCCCTTCCCCCCGCCCCGCCTCCGTGGGCTGGCACCGCGGGGAGATGGTGAAGTCCCAGCCTGCGTCGGGGGGACCCGGCAGCCCAGCACCGGGCTGACGTCCCTGCTGGGGCTGCGGGCGCCGGGGGCTCACCTGGCAGTAGCCCACGCCACGGTTGTGGTGCCCGTAGGCCAGCAGCACGTTGTACAGGGTCCTCTGCAAGCAGGGCTCCGAGCCCTTCCGGAACCGCACGTTGTCAGGGAAGGTCCTGTTCACGTCTGTGAGGAAATCCGCGGCGCAGGCCGCTCAGGGCTGGGGACAGAGAGGGCTCTGCGACGGACCCGGACCCTTCCTGAGCTCCGCCATCAGCCGGCCTCGGCGGCGCGGAGGCGGCCCCCCGGGGCCCCTGTCCCGCGGCAGCCCTTCCTCTCGGGTCAGCAAGGACGACAGAGCGGGTTCCTAGGAGGAGGCCGGGCTGCTTGGGCCCTGGCGGTTCCTGCCATCCCCGCACCCCCCGCTTAGCTGGGGATGAGGCGGGTGACAGGTGAACAGGTTACATAAGACTTCGGAAAATCTTCCCAGTTCTGACGACTGAACACATAAGGAGGCAGGACACACCGAGATTCCCGTTTAGAGATAAACAGACAAAAGGGAAACTAAGCACGACATAAACTCATCGCCTCCGGCTTCTGTCTGCAGGACAGTCCCCGGCGGCCTCTCGCTGCTCCTCGGCCCCCCTCCCCGCCCGGCTGGACGCCTGCTTTAAGGAGCTGCGATCCTGTGAACCGAGGACGGGGGGCAGAGTAAGGAGGGCGGGGGTCAACGAACAACCGCTGGCCCTGCTTGGATCAGAGCAGTGGTGTCCGCGCGACAGCGGGACTCACGGACACAGCTGGTAGCTGGAGGCCTCCCCAGTGCTGCAGGAATTCTGCCCCCAGGCTCTGACCCAGGCCTGGTCTCTGCCCACGAAAACCAGCTCTGAGCCGAACAGCACGCTGCCTGCCTCAAAGCACGTAAGTTTTCATTGTATGTTTTTTACAAAGAAGAGTTTTTTCCTGGAATTCCGAACCTTCCAAAAACTGGCATCCATCACGGGGAGATGAGTGCTTTTCACTAATTCAGACTAGAGTGATCAACGGTGCTCACTGCTACGTAATGTCTTCTATGATGAGACTTCTCTCCGTGTTTTGAAATCTCTCTGCCCCTACCCCACCGCCATGCTAGAGGCAGACACAGCGGGACGTTTGGTCTGCACTTACGTGGCACGAAGCACCCACTCTACTGTCCCTATAAAATGACTGATCCAGACTCTTCAAAAATAGACCTCGAATCATCACGTGACCCAGCAATTCCACTTCTGCGCATGTACCCAAAACACTGAAAGCAGGGTCTCAAAGAATTACCTGCACACCCCCGTTCATGCAGCATAACTCACAGTGGCCAGAGGGTGGAAGCAGCCCAAGTGTCCGTGGACAGATGATGGATAAACATAACGCAGTCTCTACACATGACAGAATGTTGTTCAGCCCCAGAAAGGAAGGGAATCCTGACACATGCTCAACGTGGATGAACCTTGAGGCCGAACCTCGAGGCCGTTACGCTCAGTGAAATAAGCCAGACGCAAAAGGACAAATACTGTATCATTCCAGCCATACGAAGTCCCTAGAGGCGTCAAATTCATAGAGACAGAGAGTGGATGGTGGGAGGCAGGGGAGGGGATGGGGAGTTAGTTAGCGTTTAATGGGGACAGAGGTTCAGTTCGGAAAGACAGAAAGGTAAATTTGATGTATCCAAAAACTCTGCACTAAATAGAGCCTTTAAAATTCATTTTTCAAACAAACAGCCACATTCTACTTTATTTAACACGATCGGCCTTCGCTTGGACCTGAGGTCTCTTCCCACCCTGAATCAGCACGTCTGGCCCTGAGGAGGGACCCCCGCACGTGTGCCTGCAGGGTCATGGCGGCGTCCGTTCTGAGCCCTTTGGCCGGGGTTTGCTGTGGGATCAGGAGGCAGCCAGCAGGCTCAGCGCCCCAGCGCCCCAGCGCCCCAGTGCCCCCCACCCCGTCTCCAGCTCTAGGATCTGGGACCCCTACTCCTTACGCTGGGGACACACCACTTTCTCAACGTTACAAGTCAGTCCAACCTCTCCGACATTTAAAGTAATCAAATTTTTTAAATGAAGTATTTGTGTTTAAATCTGTAGTTCTCAAAAGCTGTTAAAGTCAGAAAGGCAGATGTATTTCCTAAAAATCTAATTATTCAATTTAGGTTAAACATTTTTTTGAGTACTCTGAACTTTGAAGAGCCTATGAGCCTGTCCTTATGGGACCAGTGAGGAAACTGGAGGAAAAGGAAGATGGGAGCCCAAAACACGAGCATCCCTGGACACTCAGAGTATTACATAAGAGAGGCCTCTGGTGTGTGGCTTCCCGCACGTGTGCAGCCGTGTCTGTGAGTCCGTGGGGGTCACCCAGCCCACGTCCCTCCCGTACTGACTGCTAGCTCAGCGGCCTCGCGCTCCTGCAGGGATCCTTCTCAGAAGAAATCTGGTCTTTCTAGCACCATTTTCCTTACCACCTAGCTAGACACGCAAATATTTTCTGAACCAGTTCAAATCACTGACCTCCCCTCGTGAATGCCTGAGATTTGATTTTCCTTTCAGAAAACTGAAGTCAGTTGGTGCCTCTTTAACCACGTAACTTTCCTCATCCACATCACAGCATCACCGGGTGCTAACACAGTTTCCTTCTGGGGGTGCCGCCCAGCCCCCATATCCCGGGGGATGGACCCCGCGCGTCACCTGTCCTGGTGGCCTCCTCCAGGCTGCCGGCCCTGCCCCCATATCCCGGGGGACGGACCCCGTGCGTCACCTGTCCTGATGGCCTCCTCCAGGCTGCCGTCCCTCTCTCCCTGGAGGAGACGGCGGTAGTAGCCGGGGTTCCGGTCCATCTGGGCCTGGGCTCCGCTCACCCCCATCCAGACGCGGGCCCGGTGCTCCAGCGGGACGCCCTTCCGGATGTAGCGCTTCACTGAAACGGAGGGAAGGGGCAGCTTCAGACAGACCGCCGGGCGCTTCCCGAGGCCAGAAACCACAGGGTTTGCTTCTGGCTCTCACCGAAATCAGTCAATCAGACATAAAAAAGGTGCAAAACTTCACGCATCTCCACCGAACTGATACACGCGCTCATTACAGAATTCCGCTCTCCGTCCCCAAGCTGAGCACAGTCTGGAGGCTACAGCAGCCCTGGTGCCTCTAGCTCGCTGTCAGCACAAGAATACGGGCTGTGAGGGTCACCTCCAGTCCCCACCCTGCCCGCCCCTCGGCCTGTGCCGGACGCCGAGGCACCAGCCGTATTTAACAGGAAAAGATTATAGGTTCCAGTCAAGAAAAGCACTATCGCTAAAATCTTATAACTCAGACTGATGGTCACCTGTACGTGAGCACCTTAAAAGAGGCTTCCCGGAGGCCCCGCCCCGAGCAGCTGCCTGCTCCTGGGAGGGCGTGTGGGACAGGAAACGCACGGCAAACGTGCGCAGAAGGACGCGGGCGTGACGAGGGATGCCCAGAGGAAGGAAAGGACAGATTTTAACACCATCCGCCAAAGGCAAAGAAAACTCGAGAAACCCTTTGCCAGTTTAGAAGTGTGTTGTAGGATCACGTCTGGGCCAGAACGTCTTGGCCAGCGTGGCTTGGTCTGGTCATTCTGTTATGGGGACGTGATGTTTTTAAGTCTACCCTCCAACTTAGTACGATTTACACGAGCCCTCAGGGGTCAGCGTGACCAGCAGTGCCCAGAGTGAATTAATCCTCCTCGCAACAGCAAGGGGATGGACAGGTCAGGCCTAACTCGGGAGGGGGCCATTCCCACTGAGACGGAGCAAAAGGAAAGGACACGCAGAAATCAGCAGTAACTCCACGCATGAACAGCAAACCGCTGAAATAAAAACACTAGACAGTATCACTTACAATAGCACCAAAAATGAAAGGAGAAATATTTAGGTATAAATCTAACAAAACATCTGCAAAGAGAAATCAAAGAACTAAATAAACGGAGAGAGATGCCAATACACCTTCAGGATCCCTCCCGCTGCCCTGTAGCTGCCGCCACACCCACCCAGGCCTCTGCTGATGTCCAGGCCTGCAGGTCAGCCACCCAGGATCATGCAGGAGGGGCTCCTGAAGGTGACCGACTGTTCTGAACCTTACCTGTGGTGGGGATTACCTGACTGTGCATTTGTCTACACTCATAGACCTGTACGCCAAGAAGAGCGAATTTCACTGCAAATTTTTAAAAATTAATATAAAGTATAAAAAGGAAAGTGCAAACTGGTTAAACCCCTCACACTGTGCCTCAGCAGCCCCGACCTTGAGTAGGCCTCAGTCTCCTAACCTGTGAAATGGGAACAAAGCACAGCCCAGTGCCTGAAATACAGTCAGGACTCGGGGCTCTCGGCTGGCTGTAAGAGCAGTTAACAACACCCAGAAGTTTCAGAGAATAAAGGCTTCTGCTACTTTCGTTGTTTGTTATCTGAATTTACTAAGTTTCTTTGGAAGAGAAAGAAAACGGTTTTCCCATCCTCAGAGACTGACACTTCCCCAAGGGCAGGGCTAACCCATGCGTCCTCCTGGACATTTGGAGGAGTGTAAAATATATGGTAAAAACAGTTGGCAATTTTTTAAAAAGAAGCTAGACCGCAAAGAATTAACTCCCAGCTGTCTGCCCCAAAAAAGTTAAGCAGATTCCCAGGTTTTTTATATTTGTCTTTAAAATATGTTTTGCAATTTCATTCTCATTTAGATGGTGCTAATGCCCTAGCCCACTGGGCAGGAGACATAGAAGAAGCAAACGGGACGGAGCTTTTCCCTCGCCAAGTGCCTTCACACCAAGACAGAAAGGAACGTAAGGGTAGCTTCCAGGTCGAGCACTGAGAGCAAGCGATCTCAGGCTCCCGCTGGATACTCGCCACAGACAAAGAAAAAGAAAAAGAAAAAGAAAAGCTTCATCGTATCCACAGCTAGCATCCTCAAGCAGGGTGAGTTTCAGCTGTCATCTGAAGACTTGCTGGATGCCAGGATTTGTGGGTAATCGCGTGACTGGAGACAAGACGGAAGTCCTCTCAAAAAGAGAGAACAAACACAGTAGGACCCAAAAAGCCAGAAACAGTGAAGGCACGGGAGCAAAGGTGGTCTTCGGGTGTGCTTGCTGGTGTCAGGGTCAGGGTTCCAAACTCGGCTGCCTGGCTGTTACTGCGCAAGCTGGGTCCCACAGCCCTCACACGGCCTCCCTTCCCTGGGATGCCACACACCCGACGACACTACGGCCAGCCCGGAACGTCTGGCAGGAAAAAACTGGATGCCCATTTCCTGGATCACATGTCCACTGCTGTCTACGCCGACTGCCCCTCCCTTGGAGCCCCGTGGGTGCTGCAGCCTCCCCGGCCGTCACACCGGGAAGCCACACCAGCTCCAGCGGCGACGCCCTGGCCCACAGAACTGTGCGAGTCCACACGCCTCTCGCTGGATTTCCTGAAAGAACTTCAGGTCACTATGCTCTCCAGTTCAGCTCGACAGTGAACCCCGTCCCCAGGCCAAAGGCTCACCAGGGATCAAATATATTTGCTCCTAAACCTGTACGCCAAGTATACTCGCTGCCATGATCAGACAGTTTAAAGAACGTTGCATATATTTTTTAAAAATTAAAGCAAAAAAGAAATAATTGTTATTTCAATAAAACCAAGTTAAATTTTCAGAAAAAGTTGATAAGTGCTCCAAAAGGCAAAAGCAAAAACAAAACAAAACCTTTAAATCAGACAACCTCAAAAGTCGAGGAAAAGACTAAAGATCTGGAAGGATTCTGCATTCAGATTGCTTTTATTCCCAATCCACCTGGAAAAAAACCCCTGACACTGGAAAATAGATACAACGCGTTAAGTACGGTTTCGGCAGGAAAGATACAGAATTGGTGGACCCTCCCTGTTCAAAGAAAAGATGACAGGATAGAATCAAATGACAAAATCAAAGAGGAATAAACATGCACGTGTGTTTTATATAAAAACAAAGGCTCATGCGCACATGTACATCTTGCAGTGATTCTCTGCACTAACTGACCTCTAGGTCAGCTGGACCCCTGGGTCTATGTTGGACAGGAAGTCTTCTCCTGCATTAAAAAGCAAACGACACCCCGAGAGTGCACCCTGTTCCTGGGGGGACGTGAGACAGTCACCAGCGGTCACCTCTGCGGGAGACTGGGGCCTGGGCAGCAGAGAAACTCAATTCAATTCACATCTTTTACTGTGATTAAGATGTTTTCCCATGTGCAAAAATTAAGTTTATTTTTATATACTTGTGTGTAACTGTTAAAAACAAATCAAAAGTAAAAAAATGAAGCCGGTGTCTGCTGGAAACACATTAACACCACCAGCAACGCAGGGATGGACCTCGGCGTACAATCACGCAGGATATTAGCTTCGGGGTCTGGAAAGCAAGAAGGGTCAACCTTTGAGGTCCCTTCAGGCTGATTATATGAAACGCTAGTTTACCCATGTTTTTACTAAACACTGCCCACCAGTAACAGCCTGGAGGACGGAGGGCCTGGTTGAGGGAGAAGCCCGGGGTGAGGCCGAGGTCCAGGTCCACCTGCCTCCACCCCACCCCCCCGCGTTAATCCCACAAGTATTTCCCAAGCATCTCCTGCGTACTGGGGCCCCTCTGGGCCCTAGTCACCAACCCCTTTAAAGGCAAAAATTGACCTGTCACCCCCTTGCTTAAACGCTGACTTCTCTCTGCCTGGTGGTGCAACGTGTGCCCACCTGTGACCTGGTGCAGGGCCCCTGTTCCACCTCCGGGCCCTCCTCACCACACCCCTAATACTCTGGTCACAACTCAGTACCTGGTGGCTGGGACCCCCGCCCTCACCCCTTAATTGCCATTCATGTCCCATGTCAGGAAGCCCCAGTAGCCCCTCTGCCCCACATACTTGAGTTTCCTTAGCTCCCCGGGGCACACTCCCGTCCACCCCTCACCACCTGCCCGCAGGTACCCACGGTCTGGCCTCTATCCACAGCGTGAGGAACACTGCAGGCAAACACTCCATTCATTCATCCAACAAACACCGAAGCAATCATCCATCCAATCCAGCCGGCAGGGAGGGGTCTTTGATCCCAGCAGGGGAAACAAAGGATAAAATAAGTATGACCCACACCGCATAAGACAGGGAGGAACAGAAAATAGGCAAGGAAAGGACAGGAAGTGTGGGGCTGTGGGGTGAGACGCGAAGGCTTCCTGGAGGTGGCATTCCAATCCAGACCTGAAGGAGGGGAGGGCAAAGCCTGGGGCTGGGGAAGAACCCCAAGGAGAAGCAGGGGAAGAGGTGGGGGTGTGCAGGAAGGACCCCGCTTTCACTCTGCGGGGGTCAGGGAGAGCTCTGCCTAGAAGCTCGCAAGGGCACAGCCCTGGCCACTCTCATTTGGAGGAGCAGGAAATCCACCTTCTTCTGGAAAGAAGGCCATGGTCTCCATCCATCTCAAAGGACAAGCAGGCCTCATGCCGAAGGGAAGAAAGGAGGGCCTGCACCTTGACCGTGCAGCGCCCTCACCTGTGAGCCTGCGCGGGATACGAGCCTGGCTCGCGGAAGCCTTCACCCCCCGAGATCCGAGACCCGAAGGAACCCCAAGCCCTGGCCTCCCTGGCGCGCCCGTCACCCGTCGGTCGGGTCACTTGTTGCGCGCCTGGCGGATCAGGCTCCGAACTCACGCGTCATACTCTTCTGGACACCACCGCCTCCCTTTAGAAGTCTGGACCATTTTATGGCTCTTCTGGTGAGTATCGCCAGATAGGTGGAAAAAAATTCTTCATAAGCTGCATAATCAAAGTCCTCAGGCCTTTCAAACCCGTACGGATCGATCCTACGACACAGAAAGACCCAGAGTAAAGTTCCGCGCGCACGTGGGACGTGGGACCTGCGGCGCCCGGCGCCCGCGGTCCCCCGTTGGGGGCTCGTGTTCCCCCCAACCCGCCCGGGTGCAGGAAGGGGCGGCGGGCCGAGCGCGGGCGCGTGCGCAGCGCAGGGGCCGCCCAGGGGCGCGCAGGCGCCGGGCACCACCGCCCCCGCCGGCTTCACGCCACCGGCACCCGCGCCCGCTCCCCCGGGCTGGGCCAGGGGCGCCCGGGCCTCGCGCGCCTACCTGGGGACGCGGTCCCGCGCCGCCTGCGCGCGCCCCGCGGACTCCATGGCGGAAGGGGCGGGAGGGGGCGCCCGGGCCGCGGGTGCCAAGTCCACCTCCTGGGACTCGGGGCGCCTCCGGCCTTTCCGCCGGGCCGCGGGCGCCGGGAGGCGGGGCTGGCGGCGGGGGAGGGGCGGGGAAGGAGGGCGGGGGAGAGGAGTGGGAATGTCAGGGGAGGGGGAGGGCGGGGGCGCGGCTGGCGAGGGAGGGACTGGGTGGGGCCCGAAGGGATGAGGGGGCGGGAGGGGCTGCACCTGCTCCTGCGCCAGGAGCAGCTGGAGCCCGGAGCCTGGGAGGGGCCGCAGCCCGGCCGCCACGCGGTCCCCGAGGCCGGGAGGGAGGAGGCGCGGGATGGGGGATGGTGGACCGGGGGCGGGATGGGGAGACCGGGTGGGTGGGATTTGGGGGACCTGGGGCGGGACTGGGGACTCAGCCTGGCAAGGCTGGCCGGACAGGTGCGGCGGGTACCACCCCTCATCCCCCACCCCCGGGCCTGCCGGGCCTGGAGCAAAGGTTGGAGGAGATCAGTCCAGTTTGGATTCTTCTGACAGCACTCCAAACCGCAGTGCCCCGCAGGTCCAAAGGCCGGCGTTCTGACCTATGACTGCTATTTTAATGTTCTTTTTGCAGAAAAAGATCGTCTTATTTTTTACTTGGTCTTTTTCAACCTACACTTAAAACCTGAGAACAACACATAAATAAGTGGATTTTTTTTTTAAATTTATTTTTTGTCTGTGTTGGGTCTTTGTTGCTGCGCTGGCTTTCTCTAGTGGCTGTGAGCGGGCCCTACTCTTCCTTGTGGTGCGCGGGCTTCTCATTGCAGTGGCTTCTCTTGTTGCGGAGCACGGGCTCTAGGGGCACGGGCTTCAGTAGTTGTGGTTCGCGGGCTCAGTAGTTGTGGCTCGCGGGCTCTAGAGCGCAGGCTCAGTAGTTGTGGCGCATGGGCTTAGTTGCTCCGCGGCATGTGGGATCTTCCCGGGCCGGGGATCAAACCCGTGTCCCCTGCATTGGCAGGCGGGTTCTTAACCACTGCGCCACCAGAGGAGCCCCAAGTAAGTGGATCTTCATCCCTGCAGCCCCACCCCCAGGAAAATCTGCCCTGTCCCTCCCCGCCTCCCCAAGCCAGACTTGGGGGGGGGTTTCCAGCCCCTCCACAGACACCTGCCTCCAGCCCCGTCCCTGGGCCAAGCCCTGCCGGGACCACAACGTCCAAAGAGCTGGCTGGCTGGGGCTCCTCCAGCCCAGCTGATGGAGGGTGGGCTGGGCCCTGCAGGATTGCCATCTGGGGTGACCTGGGCTTAACAGCCCACACGTCTGCTCTGCTCCCTAAAGGGGCTCCCTCCTCCCACTGCCTCTTCCCACTTCTGTGCACATCTTGGCAGCATGAGTCACCTCTGTGAGCCGCCCGCGATTGAACAGAAATGCGATCCCAGCCTTGCGTGCCTTTTAGTTGGAGGGAAACGCCAGCAGATGTGAGCACCGTGGTTACCATGTTGCGTGTCCACTGTTCCCCTTGATACTGCAGGACAGCCCTGGTTTAGGACAGCATCTTTCTCGGTCCCTGTTCACCATTGCACTGTCCCCACATTTCAGTATCGTGGTGTGAAAACCATGTCTAAACCGCTTTTCGTATTTGGGAGGCCATCGAGAATTTGCCCAAACTGTCATTTTGAATTTTGCCTTGGAAATGTGGTGAGGTAAAAGGGGATTTAAGATTCTCTAAATTTAAGATTTACGGCACTTTTGTAGCCTCAGCCCTCCACGTGCCAAGGGTCCTTTTAAAGAAGTGGGTTCAGACCGTAGGCAGATGAGGCAAATCAGAAAAGACACCATCTCTGCAGACGTCACGTGGCCACCTGGCTGTGCAGGGCCCACTCCACCAGGGCCCGGCACCTTTGGAGACAGTGTCTCACTGGGGATCTAGATGTACTTTCTCGTGACAAGTGCCTATAAGCCGTGGCTGGGCGTGGTGGAAACGGGATTGCCAGCGTCCACTGCAAATCTACCTGGGCTGTTGTGAACCAGCCTGGCCCTTAACACTGGTTTTTCGGGAACATTCCATCTGAGGGCTAAGCAAGGAGCCTGGAAAGTAATTTGGGGAACATACCTGTCCCTAAGCTGGGGATGTCTGTCTGTCCATTTCCGTGGAAGTCTGTAGGAAATTAGTGCTCCACTGAACATGACCCCAAATGCCCCCCATTTGCTGGTTCTGGGGAGACTTTCCAAGCCCTCGGCTCAGTTCACAGACCCACCTCCTTGGCCCTCCCGCCAACAGGATGCCTCCTTCTGCAGGCTCCAGTCCGCAGGCAGGGTGACTTACCCTCCTACCAGCGCGGGGGGGGCCCCCGGCCCACGCGGCGCCCACCGGTGCTGGTCTTACAATTCATCAAGCACCAGCCCTGCCCCGCCCCCGGCGCCCCGCCCTCCTGCCGCTGCCCCGCCCTCCTGTCTCTGCTCCGCCCCTTTCCCTGGCAGCCCCCTCTGCCACCCTGGACAGGGCTGCTCCCACTTGCGGCAAGTGACTCCCTGAATCCCCCACCCGTTCTGGCCTTTCTTTGGGGCCCAAACCACATTTCCTACTCCCTGTCTCCAAGAGCATGTCAGGTACGGCTGCCCTCACTCCTCTCGTGCCCCAAAGTGGCCCAGCTCGCAGCCCCCCTGGCCCAGCCCAGCAGCTCCCCTGGCCCGGCGGGCCTGGCGGGCACTCCTGCTCCCCCTCGGCCTCTTTTCCTAACTCCTGCCCTTCTCAGGCGCATTCCAGCCTCCGTCTCCCACTGTGTCCTCACAGCCGCCTGGTCCCGGCCCCAACAGGAAACACAGACCACGGATCCGGGCACTTGGACTTGAGTGTGATAGCAGTACCCCCGACCGAGGGCATTTGGGGCCGCATGAAGCGAGGGCGAGCATTAGATAAGAGGGGGCCGCCCTCCAGGAAGAGTGGAAGGAGAGATACAGGGAGAAAGCACCCGTGTCCGAGGTGGCCAGGAGGGTCCGCAGCCAGAGCGCGGTTTGAGGGCCGCTGGCCCCCCCTTCGCAGCGTCGGCCCAAGCCCCCCGCCTGGGAGCAAGAGGCAGCTGGACCCCTGTGTCCTCGGTGCTCCACCATCCACCTCCAGATGCCCGGTGCCCTGAGCATCCCGGGCACTCTCACCGGCCAGACGCCCTTCCCCCAAAGCCCGTGACCATCCACACAGGCAGGTCACATCCAGAGGAAGGGAACCAAATCGAGCACGGCCCTTCAGGGCGAGGGCATGCCTGGGCTGGGGTGCAGCCAGCTCCTGGTGTCCCGCTGCCCACCGTCAGGCTGCTTGAGGAACCTGCTTTGCAGCACTAAAGCTTCAGGCCCTGTGTGAGAACTACCCGCCCAGGGGCCCTGGCTCCTCTGGGGAGGCTGGCCACCCCCAGCCCAGTGTCCACTCACCACCCATCAGACGCCCCTCTTCCTGCAGGGACTCCCTGTTCTCGTCGCCTGATTGTAAGAGCTGCTGCCATTTGAAGTAAGACGTGCCGTCAGAGCTCTGAAGTTCTGGGGGTGCCAGTACCCCCAGACTAATGGAAAGTCCAGGCAACGTCATCTGTCACTGTGAAGACCTGAGAGTAATGAAAGGACCGTGGTGACAACACCCGAACCTGCTGGTCACTGAGAATCAGGGTGGGCCGGCCTCCAGGCACCGCGGCCTCCCCACGGGGAAGTCGGATGGATGGTCCGAATTGCAGCAGGGCCGCTCACACCCTTTCCAGCAAAGTACTAAGCCTCGCTTGTTTTTTATTTGGCTAAAGAAGAGTAGTTATGGGTAAAATGATATGAAATCTGGAGTTGGCTTTAAATATACTCCAGCAAACGGGAAAAAGGACAGAGTAGATGGGAAAAAAAGGCAGAATCACTGAAGAGGGGTATTGAGTACCTGGGGGGATTTTTACGCCTGTGTGAATATTTCCATGATAATTAGTTTTAAACGGTAAAGGAGAGATGTCCTGTCCCATCCGCCCGCTGTGCGCCGCCTGAGCCCCTGGTCTGGGGCCGCCATGGGCACAGCGGGATTAATGTGCTCAGAGGGTCCTCACAAGGCCATCCACTCCTACACGCCTCCTGCCCCTCCTGGAAAGCAAGCAGGGCCACGTGCAGAGTCACGGGTACACAATTAAGGACCTGGGGGGGGCATAGAAATGACCCACGTGGGGAGGTCTTGAGGTTTCCAGTGACCCCGCCAGATGCCCACGTCTCCCACGCCGGCCGGCAGCGAGTGCAGGAGGCCTGGATCTCAGGGCGGTTTCATCATCACGTCCCTTCCATCCCTCCTGCCCTTTTCTTATCCCTTTGGGTGAGGTCCAGGCAGGGACCACAGCTGGCACCAGACTGTCCCAGGAACACCAGGCCACATGATCACCCTATGTGGGCCTCTTTTCAGGGGAAAGCCACCATCCCCATGGCTGCAGGGGTGGGAACTCGGGTCCTGGAGGCTCGCCCCTTAGGTGGGTGACCCTGGCCGGGCTGTGTCACCTCGTGCACAGCAGGACTCAGGGAGAAAACCTCAGGGGCTCAGCTGGCGCTGGTGTTGCTTGGTCAGTGCTGAGATGAACCCCCACCCCTCCCCCCCACCCCCAGGGGCCCCACGTGCCCTGCAGGAAGTCACATCCCTGTCCTTTGAAGAAGAAAACAGGTTTAGGGAGATGGTAGGTCCAAAGTCTTCCTGCTCCCGGCGGGGTGATTACCGTGGTGCTAGAGCACGAAGGCGGGTCTGAGGGCCGCTTGTCCTCACATGCCTGCTGTTTGTCTGGCCTCCCCACCCTTTGAATACCGATTTCAAATGTCAGGCGCTTTGCAGGCTCTGGGATCGGAGGAAGCTTATGATCTGCTTCAGGAGACAGTTTTATGAGAGTGTAACCTGTAAATAAGATATATTTTTATAACAAGATAAAGTGACCCTCTTGAAGAACAAGGGTTGTGAAGCCACCGGGCGTGTATAGTGACCACAATAAAGTTTCTGTTTTTCTTTTCTAGGCCGCGCCGCGTGGCTTGTGGGATCTTAGTTCCCCGACCAGGGATCAAACCTGGGCCCTCACCGTGACGGCGCAAAGTCCTAACCACTGGACGGTCAGGGAAGTCCCCACAACAAGGTTTCCTAGGAGACGCTGCGACACGGGAAAGGGAGCAGGTGCAGGAGGCCCCCGGGAGGAGCTGAGAGCCTGTCCTGAGGGGAACTGACAGGCAGACGGGCAGAAGGACTGAAGGATGCCTGCCTGGGCAGGTGCCCCCTCCCCGGCAGGTGCCCCCCTTCCTCTGTAACAGAAGCCCCACCTCCCAGCACCAACTGGTGGCTGGAACAACAGAAGTGTATTTCTCCCCGTCCTGGAGGCTGGAGGCTGGAGGCTGGAGGCCCAAGGCCACAGTGGCGACAGATTCTTCTATGTCTGGGCTGTACTCGGCCGTCTCCTCCCTGTGTCCCCACGTGGTCATCCCCTGTGCGTGTCTGTGTCCTGATCTCCTCTTCTTATTAGGACACCGGTTATGTGGGATTAGGGCCAACCTAGTGACCTCATCTGACCTCAGTCACCTCTTTAAAGGCCCCGTCTCCAAATATGGTCACGTTCAAAAATATTTCTAGTCTTGAAAAATAACAACACTCTCAACTTTGGGATTTAAGAGCAATAATATAAAGAGAAAATGTTCCGAAAGTTACACATCCAGAGGAACCCACTTCACTTACACCTGAAACAGGGCTGACAGATTTAGCAAATAAAATACACACTCGGGGCACCCAGTGTGGGACATGCTTACATGTACGTGTAAGTGTTCACGTGTGTCTGCACTTCAGATGTGACCGGCGTTCCAGCTGGCAACCCTGTCCCGAAATCATATGAAACTGTGACCCGGTTTCCTTTGAACAAGAGGTAGGGAGATCTTTTTCCCTTGAGAATTTTTCTCAAGGCTGTTCTCCCAGGAAGAACAATCACGTCCTTGTCTCTGACAGTCTGAGCACAGCTTCTGTCGCCCACAGAGTTGACAGCACCTCCGCCTTAGATGCAAAGCAGGTTCCATTCTGCTCTGCAACCGGGTCTCAGGGTGAGAGGCCTCAGGACTTCCCAGGTCAGGAAGTGGTGAGGTGTAGGGTCTCCGAGGTCGTGGGAAACGTTCTGAATATACAAAGATGCATGTCAACAACCTACCCTAGGAGCCTGATCTTTACAATATTAACTTTAAGATAAATACTGGAAGCCAGAGCCAGAATGGTGGCAAGGTTATATTCAAACACGAGCAGACTCCTGGGGGATCTCTGTGTGCAATGCATTACTCACCCAGTTTCCTTCAAGACGCCGTGATTACTGTAAGGGTAAATGCAAATCTAAACCATAAATTTTAATTTAAAATTTTCCCTGTGGGGGAGGGATGGAGTGGGAGTTTGGGATTAGCAGATGCAAACTAGTATATAAAGGATGGATAAACAATATGGTCCTACTATAGAGCACAGGGAACTATATTCAATATCCTGGGATAAACCATTATGGGAAAGAATATGAAAAAGAATGTGTATATATATATAAATGAGTCACTTTGCTGTACAGCAGAAATTAATACAACATTGTAAATCAACTATGCTTCAATAAAATAAATTTTTAAAATAAAAAATAAATAAGATAAAATTTCCCTAGTGCAAAGAGGGTGCGCCCCTTCCCTCTTTGATGTGATGTAAAACTCTAAAGCCTCTGGGCAGGTTTGCATCCGCGATGCCTTTCTTGGGCTGCGGCCAGTCTCTGATGTGTGAATGTGGAGGAGAGTCCCCTCTGGGGAACATCAGCCAGGAGCAGGTTTGCAAGATGCCACTTCCTCTTGTGAAGAAGACAGGAGTTTCACTTCTCCTGTCGTGCATCGAGGGTGCCGTCTGGGGTCTGCTTCCCAGAGCTCAGTGGATTACCGGGAGGCGTACATTCTGCTCAAAGCTCGTTGGAGGGGAGAACTGTTCTCTTTGCCTTCCTCCTTTCTGGACAGGTTTTCTGGGCTAGAAGACGCTTGGTTGTTCATTTTGTTGTGAGGCTGGCGTGCCGCTTGGGGATTTGGGGGGGGGCGGCCCTAGTGGGGGGCACAGACTCGCGGTCCAAGGGGAGCGATGCCTCTGCCTAAAGCTTCTAGTAGCTCTGAGACCACCTTCCGTCCTCCAGTACCTGCCGACGCCCAGACCCCAGCCCTTTGTGGGCTCTGGTCCTGCGTTTTCTACAACGCTGTCTTACTCCTGCTTTCCAGGGGCTCCGACGGGTTACACTTTTGTGCACATCTCCTTCCAGACCTAACCTGTGTAGGGAATAGAACAGCACGTACGCGTGCACACACATGTACGTATGCACACATACACCTACACACGTGCGCACACCCCACACATACAGTGCACACATGCACACACGCACACACATGCACACCTACACGTAGACACGCGTGCACACACCACACACATGCACAGTGCACATAATGTACACATGCACACACATGCACACCTACACACGTGCACACACACACACTCTTTAATAGGCTCTCGTTCCACATAACCTTGGAGCCTTTCTTGAATCCTCAGCCCACCCTCACTCGGTAACCCAATCCTGCCCTTTCTACCACCTCTAAGACCAGGAGTACATGTTGCTAGGTAAGCTGCATCCCATGTGCCTCAGTTAAAACCTGCAGCTGATCACATGGTGCTCGGTAAGAGGAGCCCACCCGAGAGTTGATCCTGCAGGTTCATCTACGTGACGATTAAGGACAAGAATCGAATCCACAGTGATTGAAAGGGGAGCAGTAACTCTGTGCTGCCTGTGGAGGGTCAGGTGCCGCGACGCTCCCTTTGGGGTGGAGACGGCTGAGGCGCCCGTGGACCCACCCCCGGCTCCGCCTCCCTATGCGCACGCGCACGCACGCCCCCGCCCCTCCCGCGCCCGCCCCCCGCCCCTCCCGCGCCCCCCGCCCCTCCCGCGCCCGCGCCCCCCGCCCCGCGGCCACCCAGGGAAGGGCCCTGCCCAGGCGAGAGCCGGTCCTGGTTCCGAGGGGAGGGTCGGGCCCGGGTCCCGGTGCGGGAAGGCTGGGGGCCCCGCGTGCCCGCCTGGCACACGGGGGGTGCCTCGGCGTGATGAGCAGCTGAGCCACGCGCCCACCCCCGTGCTCCCGGCCCGGGTCTGCACACCCCGGGCCCGCGCAGATCCCGGCGCCGGGTTCCCGGGCCCGCAGTGCCCTCTGGTGGCCCCGGTGACGCCGGCCGTCACTCCCAGAACTGAGCGAGTCTGTGCCCAGCCGGCTGGAGCCCTCCACCCGGTGACCTCGGCCTCGCGACTCGGGGACGGGCAAACGCGGCCCGGACGTGTGGGGACTGGGGCCAGGTCCCCAGGACTCGGGCGGGGCAGCTCCTCCCCTGTCCCCTGACCCTTGGAAACAGGACTAAAAGTGTCTCAGATGCGTTTAGATTAACTTAGGAAACAGTGACACATAAAGACGAAAACAAGAAAAGTACCTGTAATTCTCTACTGTTGCCGCTGCTGCAGCCGCCAGCGCCCACAGGCGTCAGGACTTGCTTATTTCATTACTTACTGTCAGCCATCCACGGGGCGAGCATGGGAACAGCATTTGTTGGCTGATTTCTTCAGCCTTGTTTCTGAAAGATTTAAAATTCTCCTCTGGCTGTGGGTTCCTGGCGGGTCCACACCTCCTTCAGGTTTGGGGTTAAAACACGACTTGCCGTGGAGCAGTCCCCAGGGCGGGTCCTTGCCTGTCAGCACGACCCCACGTGGCCTGCGACACGCGATAAGCAGCACGCGCGTATTTGGTCCGGGCTCCTGGCTCTTGAGTGCCCACAACCCTCGGACTCTGCTCTTGTCATTCGTGACAAGCTCCTTTGGACCTCAAGGCGGCAACTCTGGAGGTGAGGGCTGATTGCCAGGGAGACCAACCCCGTGGTTAGTAGTGTCGAAAATAACCAATACACAATCTGTAATAGGAACAGAAGAGAGTTTCACGTGAGCCAAACTGAGGACTGTGGCCCGGAAGACAGCCTCGCAGGTTACTCTGAGGATCTGCTCCGGAGAAGCAGGGTTGCCAGCACAGTTTTATGTCTTGTCCGGACAAAGAACATCAAACAAGTCAGGGATACATTCCTTCACGGCTGGAAAAAATAAACAAAACAACAGACCAGCATGTGCACATCAAGTCAGCGTGGCCTTGGCACCTGGGAAGGGAATGTCACCATCCAAGGAGGACCAGCACTGGCGTCCCAGAAAGGGAGGCATTTCATCTTTATTTTTAACGTGGACATTCTTGACCTCTGGTTGATGTGCCCTTTTCTCTAATAATTAAAGCAAATGTACAATGTATGTTTGATAGGCCACAAACAGGCTACTTTAGTTGCATAAAGTTCATGTTAACTCATGGATAAGCCAGAATGACCTCCCCACACCTAGTATGTGAACATTTCTTTCATCAGAGCGTTGGAACCTTTAGCCTCAGCCCCGACCTCGGGGAAGGGGGGAGGCTGGAGGTTGAGTTAATCACCAATGGCCAGTGATTTAATCAGCCCTGCCTGGTAAGGGACTCTCCATAAAAACCCTAGACACAGGGTTTAGTGAGCGTCTGGGTTGGTGGACACATCGGGGTGCTGGAGGGTGGTGCACCCCAGCCCCATAGGGACAGAAGCCCCCGTGCTCAGGACCTGTCGGGACCTCACTCTACAGACCTCTTCATCAGGCTGTTCATCTGTAAGCTTTGTAATAAGCTGGTAGCGGTAGGGATGTGTTTCTCTGAGTTCTGGGAGCAGTTATAGCAAATTATCAAACCTGAGGAGGGGTCGTGGGAACCTCGATTTATAGCCACATCAGATAGAAGTGGGGGTGACCTGGGGACCCACCACTGCGATTGGGGCTGAGCCTGTATCTGTGGGGTGGATGGTGTGTCCGAACTGAACTGACTGTAGGACCCGGCTGGTGTCCAGGGAAACAGGGGGCACGTCCGCCGTCAGAGTGTTGTGAGAAGTGATGAAATGTAATAGAATTCATATTTTATGGCAAGACAAGAAAACTTTAAACATAAAATTTTTCTTTGCCCGTTTGGGCCTCCTCCCTCCTCTTTAGTCTGTGCTGTGCATCTGCATTGACTAGACCTCCTAGGAGAGAACCTTCCCTCTTGATTGCGTGAGGGGGGTCACAATGACCCACTACTCACTTCGGACGTGCAGACCTGGATTGTGTGAACCGTCAATATGTCACTCGACTCTAACCCTTCGTCTCAGAAACGTACCTAACTGTGCTTTGACCTCAAACGGGCGAAACAGTCTTTAGAACTTTCTGAGATTCTCCCCTGGGTTGGCTCAAACAGAATTTTCCATTTCTTTCTTAGATCAATAACTGAATAGGTTTTTTGTCGACATAAGAAAAGGCGATTTCCTTAGGCTCTTAGTTCTTTTAGGGAAAGTGCCCAATGCTTTCACAGGCTGAAGGTGGATCCACAAACCAGTGTCCGGTGGCGCCCACCTGAGCCAGGCCAGTCCTCGCAGTCAAGGAAACACATGGCTGTGGGCTCGGGATCATCCCGTCTGCTCTTCTGAGAAGTCCTTCCTGGGCAGAAGGAGGGGGACACGGTGACCTCATCTCCTGGGTCTCCGTGCGCCAGGGAGCGTGTCAGGAGAAGAGGAGCCTGGACCCCCCCCAAGCCCCGCCCCCAGGAGCAGCGCTCGCTCTGGCGGGCGCGGCTCACCCGCTGGCGGCCTCCCTGCCCTTCCCGGAGGGCAACGCGCTCGCCTCCCCGGATGCTGAGCTGCAGGCCCTGCTCCAGGCACGGCCGCTTCCCTGGACGTCCTGGGGGCAGCGGGCACCGGGGGTGGCCGTGCTGGGGCCCTGCCTCCCGCGCCCCCCGCCTCCTGTCCGCGTGGCGGCCCCACGTCTCCCCGGGGAGCTCTGCCCAGCCCACCGGGCACCTTCGCGTCCTGGGAGGCCGCTGGCTTTGCCCCAAGCCCACCCAAGGGGCTCTCCCCGCAGGCCTCTGACCGAATCTCGCCGCATGCAGCTCCTGGCCCTACGGCTGCTTCCTGACGGGAAATTCTGCCCCCTTCGTGCAGCCCTCAAAGAGCCGAGGACGAGATGTGTGATGAGCGACACATTTTATTTCCTTTCTTGAAATTATTTCCGGCTGAATAGTAATTCTCTCAAAGGAGAGAATACCACAAAATATATTTAGTAATTTTTGTCTAATGAATCATTTTAGAGTTATTTGTACACACAGGAGGATAAAACAAGGAACACTGAATCAACAGCCGAGGGTTTATACGAAATCAAATAATTAAAGGATCATGACCAAGTGGCAAAGACGCCCTCATTACAAAAATAAGAAGTGACGCTGAGTTTGTAAACTTCTGAATGATGCTGTTCCCGGTGGAGCATCTGAAATAAAACGCACTCTTGTGATTCCGGCGATGGCGTCTCCTCTGTGAGCTGCACGTATGTACATGCGGGGCTCGCGGACGGGTCTGTAAACAGTCGGAGCTGTAAAGCACTGAATCGAGGTGAAGATCAACGAGCTACTCAAATACGCGAAAGTGAACGTCCACTAAAACGCTGATGCAAACATCAGCCCACCCACTTCTGCAACAGTTGTTTCAACCCGGGGGGCTCGAGGGTCTTTCTTTTGTAGAGAAGACTGTCACCCTCCGACTTTACGGTCTAGGACAATGTGACGCACGCTGACCTCCCAGTAAATCCTCAGGAAAAGTCACTGTCGGTTCTTTCCTGTGGGGTCGCCAGGCATGGGCTAGCGGAGGGCGGTGTAACCTGCAGCCGTGATCGTGGAACCTGGCCCCTGGGGCTGCAGACTCGCCCTGCGCCTGCCAACGTCGAGGGGAGCTCCGTGTACACCTTTTCCGAGGCTGCGATCCGGGTGGATTCTGGTCATGTTTCCACCACTTGAAGTGATACCACCGGCTGCATCTCCAGTGGACGTTCTGGTCTATTTAAAAATAGCAACAAAACGCTCCTGCTTCTTATTTTAAAAAGGGAACACCCAGTGAACATAGTACTTTTATCTCCTCCATCTGTCATCACGTTCTTTGCCAAACATTGCCTCAAATCCTTTGTGGAACAAAGTAGAAATAAATAAAGAGAATAAATCAGATGGGGCCACCAGGTGCGGTTCTGGGAAGGGAACTTCCAGCTCCAGCAGAGATGCCTGCTGTGAGCAGGCGTGGTCGAGGGACGGAAAAGGCCCAGGGTCCGGGCCTCTGCTGGGACCCCTCCCTGTGCTTTTGTCCAAGGAGCCTCCTGGGTTCTGCAGCTCCAGGGGGCCGACCCCAAGCCTGGTGTAGGCTTCCCGAGACTCCTGGGGTGGGGGCAGCCTGGACCCCCGCAGCCCACGTGCTGACCACCCTCCCAGAGGTGGGCCGGCCCCGGAGCCAGCGACCTCGGTTCTGTCCACGCTGGCTCTCAACTGGTGGGAGTGAAACTCAGCAGGTGAGACGCCCACCCCGGGGTCCCTATCCCAGAAGTCGGGGTCATCATCCAGGTGCCCAGACACTGGACACGGGGCAGCACTGTGGGTGCAGGTAACTCTCATGCTGCAGACACCCCTGGCTGGGCCCCGAGCACTGCCTGCTCTATGGAGGGGGGGATGCATACCTGGAGGAGTGACCGAGGGGGGCCCGCAAGCGACCCTCAGACGTGCCCAGTGTTGACGCTGAGGACATTTCCAGTCTGCTGGATGTTAAGTTAATGGCCTGGTTGGAGAAGGGGGGGCGGCAGGAGTGAGCCCCTCCCTGGACGGAGCACAGCTGGCTGCACACCTGCTGCCTCCACCTGGCCCCCTGCCGAGCTCAGGGCCGCTCGGGCCACCACGCCCGTTCATCCCCTCGGCAGACCTGTCCTGGGATGAGACGGGACAGAGCCAGTTCTTACTCAGCGCCTATCAAAGCTCAGGTCAGAAGCCTTGTCTCTGCAAGTGAACCTTCAAATCGGAGAGCAAGGGAGGGCGGGCATCCGTCAGGGGAGCTGCTCCAGGACGAGCAGGGATCCTCCAGGGACTCACACAGCTGTGAGGGCAGCAAGCATCACGGAGCCTCAAAGGGCAGAGCACACTTTCCACAGAGGGATGTCATCAAAAGCACAGTGTGGGCGCTGGGGGAGCCCCACCCAGCTCGGCCTGGACCCCCGTGGCCCCTGGGACTGAGCCCCCCACACGCCAGGTTTCAGGCCGCTTCATGGCTGTGACTAAGGTTTCAGCTGCACACGGTGTGACCCTGTGTCTGTGCCTCAGGACAGAGGCTGAGGAAACCGCTCGGAGAACTAACGGCAAAACAGTGACAAAATCACCTCCAGGCAATGTGATGACCGACCAGTGGTTTTTATTTCCTTCCTTGTCCTTCTATACAGTGTTCAAATATTCTAGACAGAAAGTGCATCGTCTAAGTGATGGAAAGAGCTGGAATTGACCAACGTCTCTGGCGGGAAACACTCGGACGCTGTGCGGGAGGGCAGCAGGGCTGGAGCGTGCGTTCCGTCACCGACCTGTGCCCCGTCCAGGGCCCTGCAGGACTCGCAGGCCCCGAGGAGGCTGCTGTGATGATGGTGGGTCAGACGAGACTGGGTTACTTTTCTCACCAGTTTCTGAATGAAAGCGTGCTTGGAATCGTGCACCTGAAAACAGCCTTTTCACGGCTCTGACGGTCACTGTCGTCTGGAATCAACTCCCCCTGGTTCGCTGGCTCCGGCCAGGCTGGGGGGACAGAGGGGCCACACCCGGATCCCAGTGTCTCCCTGACTGTCAGGCGGCTGTGGGGTCACGGACGCAGCCCCCCACCCCCCCGGTGGTCGCCATGTCAAACTGAAGCCCTCTGACTCTTTCCAGGACGGGCAGGGCCACTCGGGGCCACTCGCCACCCCGGCCGTGTCTGAGCCAGGAGGGGTCACGTCGGCACCTGCTGGTGACCCCGCGAGAGGCAGAGTGCCCTCAAAACCGAAGGCCGCGCCCCAGGAGGGGACAGGACAGACGCACAGGAAGTTCAGCCCCGAAGGTCAGAACTTCCTGTGCAGAGACGGGCGTGAGCCTGACGCCCGTGAAGACGCCAGCTGTGAGTGGAGTGTCGCCGACGTGGCCAGAGTGTGCTGGCCGCAGGGCTCCTGTCCTCCCAGGGCCACTCACGACAGAGGACACGACCCTGCAGACCGGGCGCCGGCGCTCAGAGCCGAGGGTCACCGCGAGGAAGGAACGGGCATGCGGCCTCGGGCCGCTGGCTCCTGTGAGGGCCTCACTTTGGAAGCGCGACCGTGTCGTTGGCCCTGAGGATGGCTGGTCTAAAGAACAGCTCGAAGGACCTCTGGTCGCTGAAGCTCTGGGCTCTGTACTTGGCCAGGTGTGCGCCCCTGCCACCGCGTCCGCGTCCCTGCGTGCCCCTCCCCGCCCCGGGGGTGTCCAGGGGCCCCCCCGGGGCGGGGGCACGGGCCATGCCGCGGCCCCCTAGCGCGGCCGAGGGCACCGCAGAGCCTGGCGCCGGCCGGGGGCCGGGGGCCGTTGGGCTCTCCCCCTGCCCGCGTGGCTCTCCGCGACCACCCTGGCCACCCCTGGAGGCTGCTGGTCTCCGGGACGCCTCGTTTTTGCCTGCGGGGGGCGCCACCTCCGCTGCCCTGCTCACGGGCTGAGCTGAGTCAGGGGGGGCCATCCTGCCGGCCTGGGCCTGGGCAGGGTGCGCCGGGCTCCCTGGGGGGGGAGGAGCTGGGCTCTTTGCAGCCGGAGCCCCACGTCCCGGAGGGGGGCCCTCTGTGTGCCCCGCTCGCTGCCTCTGCGGCCACTCTGGGCTCTTCCCAGTACGCCGGCCGGGAGCCTCTGTCGGGGCCGCCGGGTCACCGTCCACAGCCTCTTCGGCCCCACTCGAGCGGGCTTTCTTGCCCCAAAGGCCTTCTCCCTTCCTTCCGGGACTGTCCAGGCTCGCAGCCCCCGGGGACCCCTCCTCTTGCCCACGGTGACTTTTTCCGCCGCCCAGGCCGGCCCTCTCCCCGCCCGCGACTTCCCTGGGGGCCTGGAGGTCGGGGTGCTTCTGAGCCACCCGCCCCGCCCTCGGCCCATCCGCCGCTGTGGACGCGGGGGGAGGCTGGCGGGAAGGCCCAGCGCTGCGAGGAAGCTGTGCCCCGGGTAAGATGCACGTCCCGCCCTTGGCCTGCGGGTTCTCAGAAGGTGGCGGCCTAGTGCCCAGCGCGCGGCGCGGGGTCCCCGCCACCTGGCTCCCCTGTGGCACCGGGACATCCGGGGCTGGAGTCGGGGGCTTTGGGCTGCCCCCCCGAGGGCTCTGCCACGCAGCGCCCGAGATTCTGCCCCCAGCTGCCACCTTCCTTTCGCCTGCGGCCAGTTCACCCGGAGCTGCCACGTGGGGCTCGACAGGCAGGGTCTGGGCACCGGCGGCCTCCCGAGGGGGGGCGGGTAGGGACCCCGAGGCTCTGCACACGCTGTGGCCCCCGGGCTGGCGATCAGGCTTCTCGGCCTCGAGACCTGGGCCTGTGGGCCGGGCGGCGCCCCTTTCCTCCTGCTCCTCGGCCGCCCTGTTTCTGGGGCTCAGGGCATCACCTGGCGCCAGGGCTGGGGGACTCCTGGAGGCCCCTGCAGCCGTCACCCGCCCGGGGGCTGTGACACTCCTCGGCTGCGTCCGTTCATTTAAGGAGCTCACTCGGTTCTCGCCAGGATCATGGCTGGCGCTCCCTTCAGCCGTCAGCAGGGGCCGGGCTGGCTCCGGGGACGACGGGGGCCCCCTGTGTCCTTCCTGCTCACGCGGGGGGCTCTTGTCCACCGAAGGCAGATTCTCAGGCCTCCTCCCGTCCTGGGCCGGTGCTTCTGGCCTCATGGAGACACTCACCCCGCTCCTCCTGGGAACCCTGGGCGCCAGCGCTTGCCGACCACCAGGGGCACAGCCGGCGAGTCCCCCCGATCGGTTTTCCGAGGCCGCGGACCGATGTGATGAGGTGCCGGCGTCACCAGCCGGCCTTTCCTCCCGTCCTGGCAGCAGAGGCGTCTTAGAACTCAGCTGGGAAGCGTCCTCTCCCCACATGTCCTGGTGCTTCGGGAGCCTGTGTGAAGTCCCAGGGCTGCGTCTGGTTTCCTTTCCTCCAGGGGAACTTTTCTCCGGTTTCGTCACGGGAACTGCCTCGGGGACGTCTGGACCATGGCAGGCAGCACCCTGCGGAGGCGCGAGCGTTGGCTGCGCCCCTGGGCCCTGCTGTGGCAGGGCGGGCGGGCTCAGACCTGCCGTGCTCAGTCCTGCCGACGACGGGGCGCCCCGGCTTCCACCCTGGGCCGTAGTGGGAGGTGGGGCGCCTGTATTTCCAGTCACACCCTCTCCTCCCAGAAGACGCCAGCCTTGGCAGCCTTGGTCTTCAGGGCCTGATGCCCTCTGCAGGGTGGCAGGAGGGGGCGGCACCGTGTGGACAGCCGGGAGTCTGGCCGTGAGCTGCGGAGGCTCCGTGGCCGGCTGTGTGCGCCGCGCGGCCTGGGCGGCATGCGCCGCCAGCGGAGGGATTTGTCCTGGCGCTGTCTCCTCTGGGCAGTTCTCCTGCACAGCGAAGAGAGGCTCTGGCTCCGAGTCTGCAGTCATCCTTTCCGTTTCATCCTCTGAACTGCAGACGGTCAGGGTGACTTCAGGGGCAGCCCCTGCTCCGCCCCCGAGCCCAGGCCGGGGGCCCAGCCTTGCTCCCCTCGCCCCCTGGGCAGCCCCCGTCCTGTCGCCTCCCGCTGCCCCCGTGCCCCCCGGGCTCTCCGGTCCCGGTGGGCTCATCACGGGCTCGCGGCCAGGAAGGACTTCACCCCTGGGGGAGGCGGGAGAGGGGGCCGCCCTGGGGACACACTCGGGCCCCGCACCTGGGAGCACTGTTTCCGGGCCGTCCCTGGGGGCGGTCGCCCGGGGCGCGGAGGGCTGCCGGGGCTGCCCCCACCCTGGCGCTTGGCTCCCACCGGGCGTCTCTCGCGCGCGGGGGGCCGTGCCCGTTTCTCCTCTGGGCGCGCGGCGCAGATCCGCGCGGGTGACTCTGGCGCCGTGGGACATCCAGCTGTGGGGGCCGCAGACGACGGTGGCGATGCTGAAGGGCAGCAGGGGCTCGGCCGAGACGGCCAGGAAGCGGGCGGGGGGCGCCCGGATGCAGGTGCTGGCCAGGGTGGCCATGCGGAGCGCGCGGCGCTCGGGCCGGTGCAGCGGGCTCCGCGGCAGGCGCTCCCGGAGCTCGTGCGCGCGCAGCCGCAGGAGGCCGGCCTCCGCACAGCGGCAACCGCTCCGCTCAAACGTCTCCCGCAGCTTGGCCAGCGCGGCGCTCCGCCTGCCGCCCGCCTTCGGCAGGGGGCCCCCGGCGGCTTTGGGCGGCTCCGCGGGAGGCTTCTCCTCGGCGGCCAAGAACACCTTCAGGATGCTCTTCACGGAGCTCCTCCCGGCGGGGAGCCCCCGGGGCTTCTCGCGACCCAGCGGCTCCTGGCCCCGTGCGGGGCGGCCGGCTCCCTCCCTGGCCTTCTCCAGAAGCTTGTGGACGGTGGCCGTCACCAGGCTCCTGCCGGGGCCCTGCCTGTCCTTGAAGATCAGCCGCCCCACCTCCCGGGTCCTCTTGAGGCACGGCTCCCGGCCGGTGCCCATGAACTTGGCCTTGAGGAGCTGGAAGCGTGTGGGTCGCCGCTGGGCGTCCTGGGGCTCCGGCGCCCGGCTGGTCTTGCTCACCCCGCCTTCTGCCCTCCTGGCGGGAGGAGGCTCCCGGGGCCCGTCCTCGCGGTCGGTGATGTAGAGCAGCAGGCTGCTGAGAATGGCTCGGGCCGCCGGGTCGCATGTCACCCTGCTGACCTTCTTCTTTAGGGCTTGGACATCAATGGGCGTCTTATTGCTGCAAATCCTGCCGCTCTTGGGGCTGTGGGGAAAAGAATGAATCGTCACCGATTTTATCATCATTTTTTTCTAGATGGCTCCTTGGAACATATCTTATGGGACAATCCCATTTAAAATACCCCAAGAAGTCCAGGAACAGAAGCCTGGGTGCCAAGCGGCTTGGATTCTAGTGTATCCCTGTGGCAGCCTCGGAGAGTCAGGGTCGCCCACCGCCTAGAACTTTGGGTTACTATTTCCTTTTCTGTTAACTGGCCATTGTTTCTGACCTGTACCCTCTGCAGGGCTTTGGAGAGCTGACACTAAGTGGCTTTGGGAAAGCGCTTTGGAAAACTACTTGTATGCGTAAGGTATTTACATTTTTTTTTTGTAGTGGGCATGTTTTTCTTGCATAAGTTAGGAGAAAAGCATAAAGAGTTTACATTCTCTGTGTGTTCTCTGCTTTCCTCTAACTGTACTGCATTATATTCTGATTCAGTCCCAAAGGTGCCGTCCCCAGAGCTGACTCTGAGAGCAGCAAGGAGTGAGACCCCAGGCCCTGGGCGGGTCAGGCAGCGGGAGACTCAGCTGTGGGGCGGGAGCTGGGGCGCGGCCCCCAGAGCAGGAGGGAGTGGGCTTCACTGCCCAGTAGAGGGGAGGAGGGCTGGGGGCACCGGCCGGGACCTGCCCTCCTGAGCCCCCTCGGGAACACTCCCAGAGAAACCCCAAGGCTGAGGGGCCTGAGCCCTCACCCTCCATGGCCCTGTCCCCGAGACCCCTTTACCCCAGCCCAGTCGCTGACGGGGCTGTGACCTTGAGGGTCCAGGCTGAGAGGCTCTCCCCTGAGGGCGCGTCTGCCGAGCACTGACAAAGCCGGAGCCTCCTGCCTGGTGGGGCTCCCAGCTCTCCAGACGGTAGCTTGGCAAAGACACGCCCAGAATTGCAGCCCAGCCATCAGCCCGGCTAGCTGTTTATCCCAGAGAGACGATCAGGGCGCAGAGCAAAGATTAGTGTGCTGCGTGTGACACTGGAAACGGGACACATCCTAAGTGCCTGACACGCGGCAGGGGGCCTCAGGAAACGTCACATCTGAGGCTGAGGGAAGACAGTCTACAGCAGGAAAGTGCTCAGGACGCGGCCGGCGGAGACACGGACCGAGAGCAGGCTGGAAGGGAACGTGCGGACATACTTTTCTTTCTGTACTTCGCAGAAGAGAGAGCTCTGTTTTTGGAAGCTGCACACAAACTTCTTTTAAGAGCTGTTAGGAGCGCTTCCGTGATGGTAGGACGGCAACGGGGCCCCTGCTGGCCTCACCGCCTGACGGCTGAGCCCCTTGGGTGAGCCGGGCGCCCGTCCACTGTCTGGGAGTGGATCGCGGACGGACAATTACTCCTTTCAAGGAGCGAGGGGGAGTGAACGTAACCGCAGAATTTTCCGTGGAACCCCGAATTCACCCCGACGCAGTGAACCCACGCGGAATGCGGCTGCTCCCATTACCCTCACATGCCGGAGGACCTGGGCGCCCAGAGCGAGGTGACCCCACCAGAAGCCCCAGCTCAGACGTCTCAGGGACCCAAGACCTGCATTTGCAGCAAGTCCCCTGTGTGGCCGTAGCTGCTGGCCCTGGGAGCCACTTTGAGAACGGCCGGGATGGAACGAGAGCTTTCCAACCTCAGACAGCTGTGGGTTTGACCCTGACGTGGTGGACGAGGCTCCTCCAACAAACCCAGAGCTGAGCCCACTGAGCCCTGAGGTGGCAGGGCCGGCACGGCTGCGGGGTGGCCACAGCTGAAAACAAATGACAGCTGGATCTGAGGCCGCACCGGGAATCTGAGGGGGTCGGGCTGTGCTGAGCCCCGGCCAGAGGGGGACGTGCCCTGGGCTCGCTGGGCAGCCAGGCTCCAGTGCATTGGCCCTCGACTGGTCCCAGCTCATTCCCACCCCAGGGCCTGAGCAGCCTGCGCGCCGGGCGTCTCGTGTCCCCTGCTGGGGTCCCCGCCTGAGCACACAGCCCCCAGGCGCCGCCCCCAGCACATCCCCGGGGGTGCCTCCCGCTGTGCGCTCCTCATCCTTGCCTGAGGCCTGGGTGCAGCACAGAGCACGTGGAGTGTGGCTTTGCGTGGCCCCCTAGTGGCACACAGGCTCCGCGCGGGGAGACTGTCTCTTCCTTGCTTTCCCAGGGCTCACAGCAGCACCTGTGGAAGGGCCCTGGCTGCCGGGTGTGTCCCGGAGCGCCTGCCCCCCGCTGCACCTTGCCCCCGCCCGCCAGCCTCTCTGCCCTGCTCTCTTCCGCTCCCCTCGAGCTCTGGCCGTGCTGTGCTCTGTCCCAGCTCCACACTTTCCCCACGCTGAGCCTTCTGGCCTGGCACAGCCATGCTCCTGACGAGCTCCTATTCCTCCCTCAGGACCCGGTTCTGATGCCCCTGCTTTCCCAGCGGCCCGGATGCCTTGTCCGCACTGGTCCTGTGAGGCCTCTTAGTGTCCCCCGCAGGGTGACAGTCCCGACCTCTGCACCCCGAAGTCACTGAGTCAGAGTGGACGGCAGGCGAGCTCCCCTGGGGAGGCGAGGTCCTTCTGTCCAGACTTCAAGTCTGCCTGTCCGGCCAGACTTGAAGGCAGGCCCAGCACATTCTTTGGGACCTCCCTGCACCCAGGGCACCTCGGGCCTGGATGAGAGTTCCCGCCCATCATGGGGGGTTGGCCCAGCCCATCTCGGCCTGGTCAGCGCTGCCTGGAGGACCGGTGGGCCCATGGCTTCATGTCCAGCCCCTGGCGGCATGGACGTGACCGAGCCCATCCCAAGACAGGAGTGGAACATATTTCTCTCAGGGGCCAATCTAAACAGTAGGGCTGCAGCGAACGTTCCTCATTTAGTCCTGTCAGTAACTCTGGCTCCCGAGAGGTCACTTGAAAACACAGGGACATCAGAGTCACTGTTGGCGACACACCCCTTCCCATCCCGGTCACCAACCGGACCCCCTTGGCATTCACCGGTGGGGCAGGACGCAGACCCTGCGTTCCCAGCTGAGGTCCTCCACCCCATCCATGTCCTAGAACGGCAACAGCGTCCAGCACCTCTTGGGGCCTGTCCCCTCCACGGGGGCAGCCCGTCCTGCTTCATCGAGGGCCTGGTTGGCCTGGGCCTGCTCTACCACGCGTCAGCACGGGTCCTGGGGCAGCGACTGGATGTCCCCCGGCCCCCGTGTCCCCGCTGAGGTACGGGGTCTCCTGGGGCACAGGGCTGGCCGTCCTGCCGCCCTGGCAGGGGCACTCTCTGCGGCACTGAGACCCCCTTCCCCACTCGCAGCCATGACCTCCCTCCAGGCCGATCCCCTGCGCCCCGAGAGCACGTGTGCTGCCCCAGGACACACAGTGAGTTCACATCTGCCACGCGGCCATGCTACCTAACATCGTCGCACGGACACTCTTCCCCCAGCTGTGGGCCTGGGGGTCGGGGGGCAGAGACAGGGACACGTCATCCCCTCGTCCTCCCGGCCTGGGGCAGAGATGGCGGCCGCTCACTCGGGATGCGGAAGGGGGACATCCGCGCACTGTGTCCTTCTGGCTGCGGTTCTTCCCACGTCCCCGTGGAGCCGCGAAGGCCAGGAGGACAGCGACCTTCCGAGCCACCCCTCCCCCAGCGCCAAGCGGGGCCTGCACGCAGCAGGCGCTCCATAGATGCCTCGCCTCCACTCGGAAAAGACGGGAAGGAGGAGAGGCTGTCGTCCCCCGTCTCTACGGGCCGTTGGCGGGGAGCTGGCGGGCGGCTCTCACGCTGACTGCAGGCCCCAGCTTGCACATCCCTCATCAGTAGCGGTTCCCCCACCGAAGCACAAATGCACATCTATCGACTGCACTGTACATTTTAGTGACCAGGGAGCTACCGGCTGAAACTTGCCAATGAATCAGAGTCTGACAACCTGAACCTCTGTGTTTCCTGGAAATAAGCCTGGATAAAGGCTGGTGGGCGCCCTCCGGGCCGGGGCCCGCGGTCCTGCTCCTGGGCCTTCCAGCCTGGCCCTGGTCATGGTGCACAGAGGGCCGTCCATCCAACCGGCTGCCTGAGGCCCTGAGGGTTGGATGCTACTTCAGGACCTGAGATTAAATAGCAGAGTGTTCTGGGGACACTCCCCTCACGTCTAGTGACAACTACTGCTGGGTGTGCGTGTCTGTGTGTGTGTGTGTGTCTGTGTGTGTCTATGTGTGTCTGTGTGTCTCTCTATTTGTGTCTCTGTGTGTGTGTCTTTGTGTGTCTGTGCACGTTTATGTATGTCTGTGTCTCTGTGTGTCTGTGTCTCTGTGGGTATGTGTGTGTCTGTGTATGTCTATGTGTCTCTGTATGTGTGTGTCTCTGTGTCTCTGTGTGTGTCTGTGCGTGTCTGTGTGTCTCTGTGTGTGTGTCTTTGTGTGTGTGTGTCTATGTGTGTCTGTGTGTGTCTATGTGTGTCTGTGTGTCTATTTGTGTCTCTGTGTGTCTTTGTGTGTCTGTGTGTGTCTGTGTGTCTCTGTGTTTGTGTGTGTAAGTGTGTGTCTCTGTGTGTGTCTGTGCGTGTGTATGTGTCTGTGCGTGTCTTTGTGTCTGTGCATGTCTATGTGTGTCTCTGTGTGTCTGTGTGTAGTGAGAGGGAGAGAAAGCAATGCAGCAAACAGGGCCCAGTATTAGTACAGTAACAGTGGGTGAAGCTGGGTGAAGGGTATATGGATTCTTTGAGCTGTTTTGTGACTTTTGTGTGTTTGAAGTACTTGAAAACAAACGATTAAGATGGGACAGGGAGAAAGCAAAGCCACCCTGAAAGCACAGATGGCCCTGGGCCAGTGGGGACACTTGGGACCCTGGGGGGGGGTCTCTGGGTTTCCCCTGGGCCTGTGCCCCCAGTGGGGCTGCAGTTCTGAGAGGGCCCTGTGGTCAGGCTCCAGCCAGCGAGTGTTTACTCGTTTGCGTCCCCGGGGGGCTGGCAGTTGAGGGGAGATGCCCCTGGGGCCGGACATGGGCTCTGGCCGGGTGTCATCGGGCACCAGAGCCTGAGCGCCATCCAGGGGAAGCCACGGCTAGTGTGTGGCCCGGCGCCGGAGCCACCCTTAGTGACGGGGGCGCGTGGAGCCCCCGAAAGCCTCGAGGCTACCATTTCCCCCACGTTGGTTTTTCCCCGTAACATCCGGGGGTGCTCGCGTTGTATTTCTACCTCTTAACTGGAAATGAGCCAACACGGGAGAGATTTTAACTCCAGTGCTCACGGTGTCCGCGCTCTTACCTAAGAGTTACTCCCACCTTTGGGGTGAATTTCGGTGATGAGGCTTTAAACCCCACGTTTGGGTGAAACGTCAAGCTGGGTATTTCCTGCTCCATCACGTGGCATCTGGTCCGTTTTTCCCATCCCGTCTGCTCCGGGTGCTGGGTTCATAATTCACTGAGGGCTCTGCCTGCGGATTCGGGGCTGTGGTGAAGCCTCGACGGGTCCGGGAGGCCGGTGGGGCGGTCAGGGAGCGGGAGTCCCTTGTCGGACGGCCTCTCCCACCCCTGAACCCACAGCACGGGGCGGTCAAGCGCCGCCGCGGAGCCTCCCGCTAAGGAGGCCCGGGTTCAGGGGTACGCCTGGTGGTGAGGCCGCTGGACCCTGCTGGACCCTCCGAGGGGGCCCTTCTGATCCCGCCGCGCGATTCAGCCCCGAGTGGCTCCCCCGACCTCGGGGGGCGGGGGAGGGACATCATCTGGCTTCCAGACATGAAAACGCTGGGAAAATGATGGGAAATCTAATGCACAATCTCTTAACCAAAGAGTCTGGGGACAGGAATTAACTGAAATCGGCCTGAAGTCTGGAAACTCACCACAGTGCAGGGCGTGCACCTGTCCCTGGGGACGCAAACCCTTCCCGCCGGGCACCGCTAAGACGGGGGCGTGGCCACAGATGCAGGAGGAAAACAGCAGGAGGAAAACAGCATGATGGCACATGCGTCCATGGAGTTTCAGGCAAGAGTTAAAAAAACTGAGGGGGACACGTGTGACGACATAGAAAAATATCCAGAAAACCGTCAAGTGAAAAATTCCCAAAGCAAATCATATGTAATGTGTAATTCCTATTTGTGGAGGGAAGTCGTGTGTGTGTGTGTGTGTGTGTGTGTGTTTGTGTAACACACAAATGCATGTATGCAAACCCCCCCCTTCCCGGCCGTATGTGTAGAGAACTTTCTGGAAGGACACGAAGGAATCGTGACCCACGGTTTCTCTGGTGCCTGGTGATGTGAGTCGGGGTGAGGGTTTGGAGGAACCCTGCTTCCCACATGCCCCATTTACGGGGTTGAGTTTCTGAAGCTGTGTGCAGGTATCACTTTTCTAATAAAAATGAAATCAGCAAGCGTTAAATTTTAAAAAATTTGAGTAGGTATGGAATTCTCGTCATTACTTTTTATGGTTTTGTTTTTCTTTTCAACTTTTGCATTTCTCTGGAATAGGAAAAGGAAATGGGGAGATAGTTTCACTCTTATTTTATGATGCTGGTGAATTTCTATTCATGTGTTTTAATTTATAATCAGTCTATAAGGAGACTCACTCCCTGATTCTCAGGATGGGTTTAATTCTCCTACATCGTCACTGAGGTGGAGACCAAGTGGCCTCCGATCCAGCCGCCCCCATCCTCTGATCACTTCCCTTCCGCGCAGCAGACTGCGAAGGGCTGCTTTTAGGGAGAGCCGGGGACACGGGACAGACCCCACACAGGAAGCCCCACCTGCCGTGTGTGTCTGGGAAAGTGTCGACTTACCTTAACTGGGTTCTGTTCCTGGAAGACAATTCTCATTAATCTCCCAGCCCCCCTAAACCTATCTGGACCCCACATGGTGGAGCGTCCCCCCCTCTGCCTCTTCTGACTGAAAAGCATCTTGAGCAGCAAAGGTTAGTTCAGTTATTCAGAAACGTGGCGTGGAGCCCACTGTGTTACTATGTGCAGGATGGCCCAAGGTTTCTCTCCAACACAGCCGGGAGCCACACTTGCCCGAGGAGTGCAAAGTGACGGATTCTGTGGAAAACACGCCCGTCCCGTCCCCTCACCCAGGACGCCGGGAGGCGCCTCGGGGCCGAGTGTCTGCGTGTCCGGCAGGGACGCGCCCGGCTGTGCTCCCAGGCAAGCCTTCAGCACGCGGGGCCTGCGGTCACAAGACGGGCCCAGCCAAGCCGCCAAAGCACGTGTTACACGTCAATCACCAACCACTCCTTTACTCACACCAGAGGCTACTTCAAAGAGATTCGTGTCCAAGGTTATTTTTAACAAGAGCAAGTGTGGAGAAGCCCCGGCCACGGGGAGCGGGGCCAGCTCTGTCCTCGTCAGCGAGCCCGGGGCAGGGCGGCACATGGGAGGGTGCTTCCTGGCTTCATCAGTTAGTCGTTCTAAGAGAGGCTGGTGTTAAATCTAGCGAGATGGAACATGTGGGCTGGAGCTTAAACACAGCGCGTGGGCCCCCCGGAAGGCGCCAGCGCTGGCTGCTCTTCCTCCTGCTCTGGACACACGGCGGTGAGGACGCAGACGCAGCGCCAGGTGAGGCCCTGTGAGGCTGGGGAGCCAGAGGCGTGCAGGTGTCAGACCGCACGTCTAAGAGCTAGAAAGAGACTGCGCTGGGCGCCCTGCAGACAGAGGAGGCCCTCTGAGCAGAGCCGTCGTGGTTATGGGTGCTGTTGGAGTCAGTGAGCAAATGCGTTAGTTTCGCGACAGAGTAAAATACACCGAGTGTCCAAGAGGCCCTTCGTGACCCTGTGTGTGGAGGTGGAGGCTGTCGAACCCAGAGGGACGTCAGTGAGGCACTAGGCTTGGCCAGGACAGGAAGACTATTCTCATAGGACAGATGATGTGTTTTATACAGCAGTTAGGCCTCTGCAATCGGGAGGAAAAGTTAAGATGTCGCGTGAGCTGCGGGTGGCCCCCCGGGGCCCCAGAGCGAGCTGGGCAGGGGCTGGGGGAGGGGGGGGCTTTACTTCTCCTCCGTGGACAGGCGGTAGAGCGCCTCGCCCAGGTGTTGCAGCGTCTCTCTGTGCTCCAGCTCGCGGTACAGGCCCGCGGGGACGGCGTCCAGGCCGTGCAGCAGCCCAAACAGGCAGCCGGCGATGGCCCCCGTGGCCCCGCTCTCACCTAGAACGAAGGACGGGCCCTCAGGGCTGCACGGCGGTCCCTGGCCCCCGTCGCCCCCTTGCCCCCTTGCCAGGAGGCCGGGCCATCTCAGCCTCCGCCCTTGGCCTCAGCCAAAGCCCAGGTTTGCTCCGGGCGGTGCCGGGGAAGGGGGCAGGGGGGTCCCCTCCCCTCCCCTCCTGGGACGGCCGCACACCCTGGTGCGCTCGGGCCTTTGCGGCCCCGGGCGGTGCTCCCGCGACCACCTCCCGCGGGTCCCGCCCACGCGCTGCCCACCCCCCCGCCGCCCCTGCTTCGGGCTCTCAGCCTCCTCCCCCCCAGTCCGCCCGCGGCCCTGGCCCGCTGCCCCTTCTCCACTCCCCCTGCCCCGGGAGGTGTCGCGTCTCCACACCTGGGCACCCGGAGGTCCCAGCAGTGTAGTTGGGGAGCCCGGGCCCGGCAGGAGGGCCTGGCTGGTAGCCTCTTACTTCACACTCGCGAGAAGGCGCATCTCACCTCCGTGGAACATGGCCCGGTGGCAGAGCTCCGTCCAGCTGCCCTTGGCTCCTAAAAGGGCATCGTAGGCAATCATGGGGGCGTCGTGGCCCCGCCGGCCCCCTCGACCTTCCGAGCTCCATTTCCTGTAGGTCTGGAGAAAGCGCCACAGGTCAGAGGCACAGGCCTCCGGGAACCATGTCCCGTGCGTTAGAGCACGAGCTTCCGGGTTCATCTGTGCGCTTACGTGACGCCCCTGTGTGCCAGGCATTGCCCCAAGGCTGCGGGTGGACGCTGAGCGGGAAAGACTGGCTTCCTGTGTCTCTCACCCCAGCCGTCCCGCAGATAAACAAACACGCCAGCTGCCGGGCAGCAGAGTCTATGACAGAGACAGCCGTCAAGGGGTCTGCAGTGCTGTGACGGGACTGCTGTGACAGCACGGCCAGGCGCCACTGCGTGACGTGCGGTCTGCGTGGGGCACAGGGACAAGCGAGGCCGGGCAGGGGTGCCGTGTGTGGTCAGGGCTGCAGGCCGGCCGGAGGACATGGTGGGGGAGGCAACGGTGGCTTGAGCAGCTGGCGGCTCAGAGCAGGTCCCTGTGGGTCTGTGGAGAAGGCTGACGAGGGGCAGGGGCCAGATAGGGCCGGGGAGGTGGACGCGGGCAGGTCACACCCCTGTGCCTTAGCAGCAGAGTCAGTGTCGGTTTGGGGCAACAGCATCTCCACAGGAAGAACGGTGTTTCTGAGTCTTTCTGCATCAGGGGGCCCATGAGAGATAAATGAAAGGGTGGTAGGAAGCACCTAAAAAGGGAAGGGTGGACCCTTCCTCTCCCCTTGCTCCTTCCTGACACCTGGAATGCAGATGTGCTGGCTGGAGTGGGAGCAGCCAGTTTGGACTATGAGGCGTGCTCGCAGAACAGCAGAGCAGCCAGACAGAAGGATCCTCAGCTCCTCACTGCAAGGGGCTTCTGACTCAGCTCTGATTCCCTTGACATGAGGATCATGAACTTCTATCTTGGTTAAACCGCAGTTACAGCGGTTTCTCTTATGCTACCAAACACGATCCCGACGATTTCAGCCACTAGGGGGTTTTCCCAGCATGGGGAATGCCGGTGGTTTGCACAGACTTATTCATCCCTCTATCCCCAGTCCCTAGAAGAGATGAAGTGAGATGGACTATTTTCACATTTTCAACTTTTCTAGCACAAATCGTGCTTATAATCAGAGAAAATGAAAAGATAAAAGCACCGTCCATTTCAAATGGGCTTCCTTTGAGAAGCCTTCCACGGCCCCCCCCCTTCCAGCTGCTCCCTCAGCCCACCTCCACCGCGGGGTTCCGTACAGCCGGGGGCGGTGGGCGGCGGCCCCGACAGCTCCTGCTCCCCAGCCATGTCGGCCCGGCAGACCTACCTTGTCCCTCTCCTCCGCGTTGTAGCGGTCGGGAAAGCTGGCCTCATTCTCCGTGTCCTCACTGATTTTTCTCTCCTCCAAGTAAAACTGCCATTTAGCTTCAAAGTAAAACCAGTGCTCCTGGTATTCTAAACACAAAGAGCAGGTGAGTGGGCTGTGGCGGCCGTCTAGCTGGGCGCCGTGGGCAGTGGGCAGGAGGGAGGAGGCAGAGCCCACGCCCTCTGCCCAGTCTGGGGCAGAGGAGGGCCTGGCGCCTCGCCTTAGCTATGGCTCCGGAAGTTCGAAAATGCTCACATTGTAGCTACTTTGAAATACCAGCAAGGAAGATGGAGATCGAAACCAACCCAAAGAATTGCTTGACAATGCGCTGAACTAAGGCAGCAATCACAGAATTTTTAAGTGGCTTCTTTTGAAAATTCTGAACCTGTGTGTTTTTTTTTAATTAATTTTATTTATTTTTGGCTGCGTTGGGTCTTTGTTGCTGCGTGGGGGCTACTCTTCGTTGCAGTGAGCGTGATTCTCACTGCGGTGGCTTCTCTTGTTGCAGAGCACGAGCTCGTGGCACGCGGGCTCAGTAGTTGTGGCATGCAGGCTCAGTAGTTGTAGCCTGCGGGCTCAGTAGTTGTGGCGCACGGGCTTAGTTGCTCCACAGCACGTGGGATCTTCCCGGACTGGGGCTCGAACCCATGTCCCCTGCCTTGGCAGGCAGATTATTAACCACTGCGCCACCAGGGAAGCCCTGAACCTGTGTATTTTTATTAATTCAACACTGTGCCTGCAAAGTCAGGAGAGAGGACGTTCGTTATCCCTAACTAGCAGCTTGACCTCCAAGCCCCAGAGGCGCTGAAGCGACTTTTCTGGAGTCATTTTAGGAGGATGCTGCCGCGAAGTCTGGAGCAGCAGCTGCAACGGCTCGCGGGTGACGGGGGGGTGGGGTGGGGGGCGGCGCCCGCGTCTCGAGGACCCAGAGGGGATGCCTGTGCTCGCCTGACCCGCTGCCCTCGGGCCCGGCAATACTGCAGGCCTCCTTTGAGGGGTGAGCCTGTCACACGGCCCCCCCAGTCTGTCCAAGTCTGCCCTGGGTGTGGCTGGAGCCCACCTCCTTCTAAGGTGCCAGGGGAGGGTGTCGGGAGGGAGGCCGGGCTCACCTGCCAGGTGCCGGATGGTCCTCTTACAATACTCCTCGGCCAGCGGGACCGTCCTCAGCATGTCTCGTCCCCACTGCTCCAGACGCTTCCCCTGAACGGCGTACGACGCGAACAGGGCCGTGCACAGGGACCCGAGGAAGCCTGGGGTGGCAGGAGAGAGGGTCAAAGTTGGCACCAGCCACGCCCCCTCCCAGGTGCTGGACACGCTGTGTCCCTGGGCTTTGCGAATTTGACCTTCAGTTACCGTCTGCGAGGGGGCAGCGGCGGGGTGGGGAGACCACGGTCCCCGCCTCCAAGCGCTGCTGTGGGCACGGGATCCAAGCCCAGGCGAGGACCTGCCGAGCTGCCCCGCGAGCAGCCATGGGAAGTGGGGCCCCAGGGAGGCATCAGCTGCGACCACTTCTGGGGCAGCGACGAGCGTCTGGTTCTCGCGCCCGGGGTCCAGCTGCCGTCCTGACCACCTGCCACCGCCCACCTCCCATCACGGGGTGCTTCAGCTCCAGATCTGGGACGCGACGCTCCCAGGCAATAAAAGTAAGAAAAATTGACACTTGCCTCCAAAGGCAGTTCAAAAATTGCAAAGGAGAGTGGAGTTAAAACGTGCTTCCCGGTATTAAGTGTGTGCTGTCCGACCCTAGTCACCAGCCTAGAAATATATAAATTACCCAGCTCTTAAACATGTGAAACAACATTTCTTTAATAAGAGTGGGCAATAAATTAACTAACGTCCTAGATGTTTAAATTCTCGTACTCATGGCATTGTTTCCAAACGTCCAACATTTTCCTGTTGGAAGGCTGTTTGTGTTTAATTCACTTCTGCTGAGTCGGGGGTTAGCAAACTCCTCTCCACCACCCGGACGTTGCCGCCTGGCTGAATGACACGGCTTTGTGCTCAGAGATCTGACGGGCTCATCCGTGGGGTCCGTGGCTCAGCGGCCGCGCCTGCTGTGGACTCAGCGGCGTTTTTTACCACGTCCACGCCTCAGGTGCCACGGCGCCCGCGTCGGCTGCTTCGTGGAGGGCACAGGATGGCCCTCGCAGCTCAGGGGGCGACACCAGTAAGCCCGGACCCTGCAGGTGACCTTGAAAGGAGCACAGTCACCGAGAGCAGCTGGCACCCTCGACCTCGGGGGCCGGGAGCCAAGCTCAGCCAGAACCCAGGAGGGTTCTCCATTCCTGAAGTTTGGAGCTGGCTGCTCCCCGGTCACGTCTCAGGGGCGGGCGCTGGGCCAGCAGGCCTGCCCTCCCTCTGCAGCCTGACCCTGGGGGGGGCAGCCCGGAGTGTGGGCCCCCGGCGCACCCCGAGCGGTGCTGTTATTCGACCTGCTTTGTCCTGACACACAGCGGGTGGGGGTGGACCCGGCCAGGGCGCGGCGCACGCGGCGCACAGCGCCCACGGGGCCTGATGGCGGGGCCGGCTCCCCGCTGGACAGCCCGGCAGAAGCGCTGGCTCCCGGGGCTCCAGCCAGACCCCAGGCTCGTTTGGAACCGGTGCCGTTCTGCTTTTCTTGTGATGTGACCGACTTTGAAGCAGGGAGAAGGCCTTCCCGTCCGGCCTCCCCACGCCTCCCCGCCACCCGCAGCTGCGTCACCTGTGGGATGGTTGTGCGTCATCCGGCCGCACTCCAGGCTGACCTCGAGCAGCGTCTCCAGCCGCCCCGGCTGCCAGTACCGCATGCCCACGCACATCGCCTTGGTGGCAGCACCAAACCCGGAGCCTGCGTGGAACGTGGGATACCTGGTCTTAGACCTCTGTGCCAGTGATTCCAGCTCTGGCAGTCTAGCTCTCACGAACCATATGAAGATGTACAAAAACTATGTGCTACCATGTTTACCATAGGGTCATTTAAATGAGTCAAAAATAGGGAAATTGCCCACATTCCTGACAAAGAAAAGAGAGGAAAGAAATTGCGGAGCAGCCATATGCAGCCATTAAAAACAGGATTTTTGATGGGATGAGGAAATGCTACTTCTGGGAAAACGTAGGAGAGAGAATTGCATGCACAGTATGCTTTCAATGATATGTTTCCTCTTTTTAAAAGCAGCTTCATTTAGTTATAATTGACATACAATCAACTGCACGTATTTAAGGAATGCAAGTTGTCCTGACAAAATACACCTGTGAAACTGGCACCTAAATAAAAATTGCAAACATATCTATCACCCCCAAAGTTTTCTTGTGCCCCTTCTGCCCTCCTCACTGACCACAGGTTAGTTTGCATTTTGTAGAGTTTTATATAAACAGACATGTGGCTTGCCTTTTCATTCTCTTAGCAGAGTCGTCAGGAGGGCAGAAGAATGCATTTGGGAAGTATTCCTCCTCTTTACTTTCCTGGAAGAGTTGTGTACAGTTGGTACCATTGCTTCTTTAACTGTTTCTAGAATCTCCACTGAGGCCACCTGGACCCAGAGTTTTCCTTGTAAGGTCCTTCATAGATTTACTGTTACCTGAGTGACCTGTTTAGTCTTGAGTGACCTTTGGTAGTTTATGTATTTCAAGGAATTTATCCATTTCATCTAAGTTGTTAAATTTATTGGTATCAAACTTTTAATAATATTCCTTCACTGTCCTTTCAATTTCTGTAGAATCTGTAGTGACGTCACCCCCTCATTGTCGATACTGGTAATTTGTGTTTTCCTCTTCTTTTCTTGATCATTATGGCTAGAAGAGTATCAGTTTTTTATCTTCTTAAAGAGTCAGCTATTGGTTTTGTTGATTGTCTCTATTATGTTTCTGTTTTCTATGCCATTGATTTTCACTGTGACTTTCAATTTTTCCTTTCTTTCATTTTCTTTGGGCTCTTTTGCTCTTTTTCTAGTTTCTTATGGTAAAGATGACGTCATTGGTTTGAGAACTCGCTACGAGTCTCTGCCTGTAACTGTGGGTTTGTCTGCTTCTCTGTGCAGCTCTGTTAGTGTTTGCCCCATCTATTTTGAAGGTTTGTTACGAGGCACATAAACCTCCAGGTTTGTTACTTCTCCCGACGAACGGGTGCCTCCTTTTTCCCCTGGCGACATTCTTCAGTTTGGGTGTTTTTGAAGGAGTCACTCCAGCTTCCCTTTGATTAGTGTCACCCGGCGCGTCTTTTCCCATCTAACCTGTTTGTATTTAAAGTGCGTCCTTTACAAGCAGCACAGAGGTGGGACTTGCTTCCTCGTCCCGTCTGACCTTTTGTTTGGGGTCCTTAGACCACTCTCGTTTGCTGTGATGGTTGACGATGAGGTGATGGCATCATCTTGGTACTGGGTTTTCTGCCTGTCCTGCCTGTTATTTGCACCCTTCTCTCTCTTTCCTGCTAAGAGGACGGCACGTTATGGAGCGGGAAGATTCGCTTCCGCCCGGACGAGTGTTCCCGCGGGTGGAGGACGGCGAAGACCATCATGGCGCAGCTCCAGCAGGGAGGGGCCCACAGGGGTCAGAGCCGCGGAGCACTCAGCGCGCAGACCGGCTGGAGCCGGCTTTCCTCGTGGGGAGGAGAGGACTCGAGGTCTGTGTGGTCTCCGCTCCCCGCTCCCGGGGCCGGGCCAGGCGGTGGGCCACATGCAGCCTCCCGGGCTGCGGGGGAGGCCCTGTCCCCTCTCCACGGGGCAGACGTGGTGCCGGATGTGGACCCACAACGGACAGGCGTCTCCTGCCAGGGAAGGGGCGTCTGGGCCAAGGGCCGTGCCTCCTGGTGCCCCACAGAGGGGACCGTCCGGCCAGCGCTGCCTGGCCCAGCTGAGGGCCCAGGTCGCACGACGGCTGCTCCCCCGGCGAGTGTCATTGGAAGGGTTCCATTTCGTGTCTGGCTGGCTTACGAGCTGTCACTGTTCGGGGATTTGAGCAGCTGCCTTGGGTCCATCTTCGCGGGACACTGACCCACTTCAGGGCTGAATGGGGCCCCGACCCTCGCAGCGCCCCCGTGCTGGGGTGTCAGGCATTTGCTTTGACATATTTGATAAACGCTGCGGCACCACGTTATTACTTTTAATGCCACATCTTTTAGAGAGGGTTAAATAATAAAAGTCAACACCTGCGTCCTCGCCATTTCCACCGACTCCCTGCCCCACTGGCGGTGTCCTCCTGCCCGAAGGACGTCCTGGGCATCTCTCCCTGGGCACCCGCCTGGCATGAACTCCTCGGTTCGTTTGCCTGCAAAGGCCACTTGACCTTCACGCGGGAAGGCGTCCTCTGGGTGTCGGTCTGGCTGGCGCTTGCTCTGCACCCGGATGGCTCTGCTTCTGACGAGAACCTGCCGTCCTCGCCTTGGCAGTCGGTACTGGAGACGCGTTCCTGTCTTTATTATTAGTTTTGAGCGGTGTGATTGCTATGTGCCTTGGTGTAGTTTGCTTCGTGTTTCTTGTGCTTGGAATTTATTGAGTTTCTTGGGCATGTGAGTTTATGTTTTCGATGAAATTTGGAAAAATTTGGCCACTATTTCTTCCCATCTTTTTTTGTCCCCCCTCCTCTCTTAAGGACTCCAGTTACAGGTGTGTTAGTGCTTTGACTTGTCCCGTGGCTCCCTGGTGCCCTTTTCACATTCTGGGGTTCTTTTTTTTTCTGTATGTCCCATTTTGGATAGTTTCTATCGCTGTGCCCTCGAACTCACGAATCTTTTCTTCTGAAATGTCTAATCTGCTGTTAATCTCAGTCAGTGAATTTTTAAACTCAGACATCGTAGTGTTTTTCTCTAGAACTGTGATGTAGGTCTTTTTTATACTTACATGTCTCTATTTAACCTTTCAAAAATACAGAATACACACTATTTTATATCCTCACCTGATAACTTTAATGACTGTGTCAGGGTTCGTCAGTTCTGATTTACTGATGTTTGTCTTTATTATGGACCATGTTTCCTGCTTCTTTATGTGCCAGTAACATTTGATTTGATGGCATCCTTCAAGGTAAACCCAGAGGGACAGGTCTGCCCTCCGCGTCAACCCGGAGGGCGGGTCCAGGACCCCAGGAGCAGAGGCCCTGGCGGCAGACACTGCAGCTGCCTGATAACGATAACGTCACCCCGAGGACACATGATATCATCACAGAGACAGACATTTATGCAGGTGGTGTATGCTTTCCTTGATGCATTGGCTAAAAATAACACATTTAAAGGGAAAGCAGGGGGAAAACGTTCCTTAAAATAAACCAGGGATGGTGACAGAGGAGCTGGGGATGCTAGTGACCCTGAAGCCAGCGCCCAGGCTGGCTGGCTCCCTGGGCGGCCGGTCAGTGGGGTGACAGGCAGGGTAGTGTCGCGGGGCCCTGTAGCCCCGTGGCCTTAGAGGGAGAGGAACTCACGCTCTGACCTTTCTCATTGAAGGGTGTGTGCCAGGCCAGGAGATAGTTGTCGGGCTTCAGCTGCGAGCAGCCCTCGATGGTGGCCGGGTCTACCCGCTGCCCTGGGAGCTTCTCGAGCGCGTCCACGTAGCGCCGCACCATCTCACGGTACAGGTCGTCCAGGCACCAGAAGTCTGGGGCAGAAGGGGGTGTGTGGGGGGCAGGGTCAGATGAGGGGCGGGTGGAGGGCAGCGACAAGGGAAGCCACGATCAGCGTCCGGCCCCATCCCCCCAGGAGGAGGGAGAGTCTGGGGTCGGCTCACAGGACCCTGGCTTCCCGGAGAAACCTGACCGCCGACGAACAATGCGCTGTGGATCTCACTGAATTTCGGATGTTGTAGTTTGCTGCTGTGCCTCTTCTAGTTACACACCAGAATCTAGAAAAACCCAGGATCCTCATACACGGCTCACGATTCTATCCTTGAGAGGCCCGACTGGCCCGAAACCTGCCTGTTCCTTGGGCCCTCGGGGACCCACGTCCAGGGTATGGGGAGCTGACCCTCTCCCATCTCCCTGTCAGCGAAGTGGCCAAGTCCCCGCTGCCCACCGTCCCCACTGCCTCCTCGTGGGAAGGCGTTCTGGGGACAAACGTGGTCTCGAGTCCCTCGGAGATCACGGGCCACAGGACAGGGACGCCCAGGCTGTCACCTGGGTAGCACCGGGTTTGGCTGACCTGTATCTGGGTGACCTCACGTGACGCCCCCCCCACATGTCCACCACTGCAGGGTCAGGCTCCTGTCTGTCTACTGTTTCCTCCCAGACAAGGCTCAGCGAAGGGCGGTCACTTGCCGAGGCCAGAGCTGGCCAACGATTTCGATCGCAAAGCCTGAGCACTTCTGCCATCAAATGAATCCACAGCGTGGTGGGTAGAGGCCACGCACCCGCCAGAGTTGGGGCCCAAGGTGCCTGGCCACACGGAGAGCAGACTGGACAGTGCAGGGCAGGGCGCACCTGCCAACACAGCTGACGGGCACCAGGGACCCGGCCTGGGCGGGGCTGCGTCTCAGGCCTCGGGGACCGCCCCTCCCCTCCGGGAGTCTGCCTGTCTTTGGAAGTCGCGTGGAGAGCCGCTGTCCGTCGGGGCCCCTGCAGTACTGCGTGCGCAGCAGCCCCAGGAGGCGGGCGGTGCTTCAGCTGCAGGCAGGAAGCTGTCTGGGGTCCAGGCCACACTCACGGTGTGACGCTGGGCAGGCTACTCAGCGCCAAACAGTGAGTGTGGACTGGACCCCACTCTGCGCGTCGGCTCCCTTGTCTGTAGCCCCTCGTGATAAAGTCGACCTGCAGGGCGGCGCAAGCACCCGATGACGCCGCCGCACTTAGAGCAGCACCGGCCACAGTCAGAGCCTGCTGTCGCTGTGACTCAGGGGGCTCCGAGGCCCCTTCCACAGGCTGCAGTTTGTTAGTAAAGAAAAAAGATGGGCTGTTTGAAAACTAAACTTAAATGAAATTCCAACTTGGATGTTTAGGGAGCTGGAAACACGTTCGCTTGCTGAGTTTCTGGGGGCGCAGGCCCGCCCGAGCGCGCCCTGGTGACCCGCCGGCCGGAGGGCGTGTGTCCATCCAGCTGCGCCCACAGCCATCGGAACCGGGCCCGCTGCCACCGTCCTCACCCAGGGCAGATTCTGCCCTATTCCTGCCAAGAGGACGTGACTCGATCCACCCTGGGGGAGCACGTTCTCGTCGGGGGCCAAGCCGGGAGCTGTCCTGGGGGCCGCCGCACGGGACGGAGACACGCCGTGGGCTCTGCCAGGCGAGGGCCAGCACGAGGGCACACGGACTGGCACAGAGGGACACGGGAACCTGCCTGAAAGCCGCACAATCAGCCCCCGCTGCCCCCAGTTTCGGAGTTTGCAGACTCAGAAGGACGCTTGCTGCGCCAGCTTGCCGTGACACTGTCTTATCCGAGGTGCCTTGGCTCCCCCCCCCCCCGGCTACTTGGGCCCCGGCAGAGCAGATGGCATTCCTGTGCGGTGACAGCAGAGCTAAGCCCGGCTGCTGGCACCGGCTGGCGGGGTGAGCGCGTGGTGACACGCACATTCCAGCCACTTCAGAGCCGCCTCGAGTTCTAATTTGGCAGTGATGTGGTCACCACTCGATACTTGTGGGGGAGCCGCGCCTCACAGACACCCGCCGCTTCTCTAAAACTCAGTAAGACTTGCTCCTAAATCACCCTGCTCCTTAGGAAACGTTGTCTCCTCTCAAATCGTAGCATTTTCTTAGGACAACTGGGAAACTGTAGCAACTCTCCAGGCTAAATCCTATTTTGGTAGGCGGCGTTTTAACCACAGTTCATTGGAATTTAGAAGTAATTCCCCCCAAATATCACTGTAATGGGTCCAAATTTCAAACTGGCTTATTATTTTATGTATTGTTGAAATAAACTCAGAAGCAGGCTTACTACCTGCGGTGAAAAGCTGGGCCCTCATTCCAAACCCCGAAGCGAGCCATTCGGTTGGTTTTAACCCTAGAGACGGAGGCTCGGCCGAGTGAACGTTTACAAAACAGTGAAAAGTCCAGGTTTAAGAACCTGAGGCTGCAGATGCGCAGAGAGTGATAGTGTCACCCGAGAGGCTGCGTGGGAACACAACCCCCGGCACGTCCGGTTTGCTGGGGGCCCGGGTGTGACAAGCTGGTTTCAGCAGCGGTAGCGGGTGACCCCCGGGCTCCGGGCTCACCCTCACCGCGGGACCCCGCGCGCCCGCCCGCCGGCACGCCGGGGCTGAGCCTCACCTGTGACCAGCGCCCCTGCTGTCGTCATGTGCATGATGGTGTTGTCACTCACCGGCCACTTCTCTGGCGAGAGCACGAGGTGGTCCAGTCCCCCCACCTCTCCCAGCTCCTTCTGGACCTTGGGGCCCGAGGCGCTGTCCTCCCTGAAGGCGTGTCCGTGCCCGAGGGCATCGCCCACGGCCCCCAGCAGCATCGCAGCCTGAAACTTCTCCATCTCTGCTGGCAGCTGCCGGGCACCCAGCCTTCAGCTCGCCCCGCCGGCCTCTGTTCTGGTCGTCGCGTCGCCGTCGGGAGCCTCCCCGAGTGGCCAGGCGCCCTCTTCTGTCCCGGGCGGCGGCACCAATGAGGAAACCGTCTGGGCCCGCAGCCCGCAGCCACGTGGTGCGCCCGGAGCTGGCTCTTCAGCGGGGGCACCTGCGGCTCAGAGCATCGCCGGGCTCACAGCCACCGCTTCAGGGGGAGGTGTGCACGGCGCACTGGGGAGATGCACACGTTTCTAGAGCTTCCAGGTGTAACTCGCGCACCGTCGGGCTCACTGCGTTCAGTCCAGTCACGCGCGTGTGTCAACCTTCCCCGCAGCCCAGACTGAGGGCCCGCCCGAGCCCCTGGCCCCTCTGCTCCCCGGGCCTCCACCCACCCACTTGGTCTCTGTGGCTCTGCCTTTCCGGGACTTTCAATTACACGGGATCGCGCCCGGCGGCCTCCACGCTGCGACTCGGCTGTCACACGCACGGCTCTGTTTTCCGGAGGACTGGTTGATTATAAAGCGTGTTTATGGTAGAAAACTGCCACGTGCGAAGGGGGAAAGCACGTGGAGCCGCCACGCGCGTGATCACGGGCGTCCCCGCGGCCCAGCGTTGGAAAAGGCTCCCCGACAGCCAGCCTCCCGGCCGCTCCGTGTGTGCGCAGAGCCCGGAGCCCCGAGGGGCTGGCGAGGGCGCCGCCGTGAAGGCTCACGCACCGTAAGCGCCCTCCCGCCGATCCCGTTCCGCGGGGAGGGTGTTCACGGCCGTGCTGAGGCTGAGAGTGGGGGGAACCCCTGCAAACCAGGGACCTTGACTTGAAAAGAGGGGTCAGGAGAGCTGCCACCTCTGTCCCCAGGCCCCTTGTCCCCCAGGTCCTGGTCCCACGTGAGACCAGGACAAGCAGGAGGGCGTCACGCGGGATGTAAGAAACACGTCTGATAAAACTTAAGTTTCTTTCGATAACAAGATACTAAGATGCCTTTAAATGAATGGGTCGGACTTCCCTGGCAGTCCAGTGGTTACAACTCCACACGGGTTCGATCCCTGGTCGGGGAACTGAGATCCCACACGCCGCGTGGCGTGGCAAGAAAAAAAAAGAAAAGGTAAATGAACGGGTAGTATCATCACAGCACTTATTAAAAGTGAGGTTCTGGAGCACGACTCCGGCCGGCACAGTTCTGAGAGGTCCTGAAGCAAAAGCCCTTTACGACCAGTGCAGTTGGCCCGGGGTTGCTAGGGTGCAGGCTCCCTCCCCGAGGGCAGCCCCTCAGACAGCCGCCCACGTGGGGAGAAAGGCACCATGTGGCAGAACCGTTTATCGCTGAGGCAGAGGTACCGTCTTCTGCTGGTCTCTTTTGCTGAATCTGAGGCAGCAGACACTGTCGTCGGAGACGCTAAGAGCAACCCCACACTACCTGGCCGATGTCAGCCGAGAGGAAGCGGTGAGGCGAGCCCACTGCCTTGTTCCTGCAGCGTTTGCCGAGCCCTGGCCGTGTGCCATGAGTCGTGGGTATGGCTGTCCCCACGGAGCCTGCAGCTGGAGACATAGGTAATATCCCACTTAAGCGTTTACTAACGTAAAAGAACACACTGACATGTACGATGTCACCAACACGGAAGGAGGTGATGCTGTCCAGCCCAGGAACTCCCGGCAGGCACGGGGAGCCCACGTGTGTTAAACCTCTCACATTTGGTTAATCTGCGTGTCTTCACTGTATTTATAGTTTGCGTTTCAGTGGATCAGTTAGGTATGTAACTCCCGTCAGTTCAAGGAAATTCGTGTATTATGAGATCTGTGACCGCCCACATGGAACAGGTGTACTTAGCAGATACTACGTGATACCTAGAAAGGAAAGCATGTGACCCAGGCCGTCCGTGTGGGACGTGATCCTGTGACAAGGCGGCAGGCTGGACACAGGTTGGGAGAGTCCCAAGTGTGGTGGCCGCTCCCCTGACGTGGGACCAGGACCCTGACATCCAGGGCCGAGCGTCCGAGTACAGAACTGAAAGGCACCATGACGCCAGGAAGAGAATTTTAGTGTCTCCAGAGCCCTCAGCACTTTCCCAGCACGCACGACTTCAACGTTTGTTACAGGAGGGAAACCGGCAGTGTTTGAAGCGCCTCTGTCACTGACGCTTTGGTGTCTGTTGATAAACAACTCCATAGAACACCTTTCTCCACGTGACTTTAAACCTCAAGAATGAAACAGTGCCACAGACCGCATGATTCTTACAGGCCCGTCCGAGTTCCATAAGCTCTCTGAACAGAACTCTTACATGTCAGAACCCATGAAGCCTCGAAAGACCCGTTACAATTGTTGAAGTTTCTATTAAAGCCTCTTAGAACCCCAGTCTTACAGGTAGAGGACGGGGCAGCGGGGCCTGGGAGAGATCAGGTGACTTCCCTGGCCCTGCACCTCGTGACGGGCTGACCCCGCCCAGACTGGGTCTCCAGGACCCAGGACGCCAAACCAACTACACATTTTAGGCACACTTTCTGGAAATCTGAGTGAATTCCCCTCTCCTGTGAAATTACCCCGATTTATCTGTCTCACGAACGGGGTTGCGGGCCGGGCAGCAAGCACACCTGTGGCATGAAGATCGTTCCCAGTACGAGGTGGGGTCCACACAGCGATTCTGGACAGCGTCCCCCCGACAGGGGAGCACCAGGAGGCCGGGCAACGAGACGCGGACACACACGTCCACCTGCACATGACATGGTTTCCGGTGTGGGGTTTTTGGGACAACAATGTGTATTTTACCTCCCAAATGTGACAACCGTATGAGGGCGGGTGGTTGAACAGTACTCATATCACAGACGGCTGAAAGGAGAGAACGCTGATGTTTAAATCTGTAATTTAACATGAAACAAATAATTTTTCATGGAAAAATGTCCTTTTAAATACAGTTTTTTTAAAAGCATACTTTATGAAGCTTCTTAGGAAGTTCAGCTGACATTATTAGAAGTAAAGCAGACCCACTGACTTGCAGGCAATTTAAAAGAACACTTTTCTGGAATCACGATGACACCATCGCTGTGCAAACTGCAACAGCGCGTTAACCTGTAAAATGATTCCCAGATGAACATCCAGAGAAAAGTGAAATGAAAATAGAGCTGATAAATCTAGACACTTGATGATTCAAAAAATATAAATCTTAACCCTGGCACCAAGTTTAAAACCGTCAGCATCCACGACGATCATCTTCTTTAGGGCACGTTTCCAGCAGCCTGACTTGTACTGTTTCTCAGGGGTGGTTACGGACAATTCAGCGAGTGCGGTGAGCACAGCCTCGCTTTGGGTCATGATCAACAGCGACCCTGCAGCCTGCAGACAGGCCCTAGCTCCTCCGTAAATGCGGAAATCATGCAGAGGTCTCTTACAGCAACAGCTAGGGCCCCGTCTCTGGGCGCCCCAGCAGCGAGCTCAGAGGGTCTCCGTGCGGCGTCCACAGTCAGCGGTGTCTTCTCTAAGCAGCAGGAGAGGGTCTCCAGTCTCACGACTGGTCAGGATGACTTCCAAAATGGGTGACAGGCATAGCTGACCAGCGTCTCCTGCAGGACAGTTCCCTGTTCATCTTAATCCTTCTCGACTTTCTGCCTAGAGAGGGCTGCCTTTACCACTTGTGACCACTGGCCGTGCATATTCTACGAAATCATCTATAAGAACAGGCCATGCTCCTGAAGGAAAGCTAATAGATTTTTAAAAAAAATCAATGACTTAGAGCAATATTTTTATATTCAAAGCATTTTTTCACAATCCAACGTTTATATTTCAAGAACTCAAATGATTTTAACTTTCTATAGCCTGTGCTCCACTTAAAGAATCGGCTAAAGTGACCCTCTTCTGCTCTAGCCAGACCAGAGTTGGCAAGTGCTGGTGTGCTTGTGTGGACCCGGCCCTGTGAGGACCGCCCACCCTTGACCCCGCCGGGAACGTGCACGGTCACTTCCTGGCCGGGTAGAGGGAGCTGACGGTGGGCGGGGCCGGGGGGGGTGGGCATCCTTCCCTAACGGGGCAGCGCCCACAGCTCAGAAGGCAGGCAAACGCTCCCCGAGTCCTGAAATGTTTGGGGTGGGGGCCTCAGCAGGCGTGATCGTGCTCAGGTGAGTAAATGGAGGCTGCACTCTTCCGTGAGCTTCGGCGGTGCGATGGAATAGCCGCTGCAGCCACACGCGGGGCAGTGGGCCCCAGTGACTGTCCTGCTTGAGGTCTGCCTCAGGGCCTCTGCACATCCACTCTGAAATGCTTTAGCTCAGACAACTGTCTTCCTGACTTGAACTAAATATGAAGCTGTATTTTCTTTTGTGCGATTTACAAGACATAATAAACTGACTACCGGTCACTATGCTCACCAACCCCGTCTCCGGACGGGGTCGGGCCAGGAGTCAGCAGGTGCCGTCCGCCCCGGGGCCTGCGCGGCCGTCACTGACCCGTGGTCCGGGGGCAGAGACGTGTGCGCCCGCGTCAGTGCCTTTGGCATCGCCTGAAGTCCGACTGCTTCTCGTACCTTCTTCATCATAGCTGGACATGTCATCTGCAATCATATTTCCAAAATCCAGCAGAAGGTTCCAAGTGTTCCTTGGGATTGATCTTTTGCGATGCTCCTAATACACAAGAGAAAAAACCCACCAGACTTACGATACAGACGTAGCTCTCAGGTGTTCTACTGGCCTGGTAATCTCAGAACAGAATTTGATAGGGAATAAGTACCGGAGCAATATTGTCCAAAGTTAAAATAATAATAGCGCTTCGGGTAAACGTTAAGAGTTACATCATGCTAATGTGCAGATGCAGAAAGCAGACTTATTTAAAGACAAATTAAAATAAAACTTTAAAAACACAAAAATTATAAACTTTTCTTTCAAATCGACAGGCAGCACTTTTTAATCTCTTCACCTAACCCCCAAACCAATTCAGAAACAGTGCAGGCAAGTAGTATTTTGATACATTTATTTTCCTAAATACCAGGGAGTTCTCTGAAGTGGGATGGGACACTTTTCTGGAAACGTCTCTGCTCCTCGGCACTTCAGGTGCAGCAAGCACGTGCAGGACACCCGCCCGCGGCTGAAGGGGCGGCCCGGCCCCGGCCTGGCCCCCTTTATCTCCCAGAGGCTCCCAGCTGATAAGGCAGCAGGTGCTGCTGTGGGCCCGTCTGCACACGTCACACGCACACGATTCACAGACGGCTCACGAGCTCGCCTCACACCTCAGAACACGCGCGTAACCGGCACAGCACGCGTGCTCTTCTGCACCTGCCGTCCCGCGTGAGCCCCACGTCCCTCCGCTGCGTGGCGTTCTGGGGTCCTTCCCCAGGCTGCTCCAGGAGGGCCTTCCCACACAGCCCCCACCCCGCCACCCAGTGGAAGGGCTGCTCCTCGCGTGCGGGGGGGGGCCTGAGCAGGACAGCCCGGCCCCCTCCCGAGGTCAGGGCGGCCCGCACCCTGCACCCTCCTCGCAGCCGCAGCCGAGACCCCGCCCCGAAGGACCCGCTCCCCCCGGGACCAGCTGAGCCTTCCACACCTCCCGAGCGATGCACAAGACATCCAGGAGTAGTCCCAGCCCGTGAACACAGCTGGGGGGGGCCCAGTGGTGGACAGTCCAGAGGAGGCGGCCTCGGAGCAGCCGGGTCAGAGCCCCTGGGCGCCGCTTTCAGCTGGTGGCAGAGCGTGGCCGCGGGTCGGCTCCTTGGTGACCTCTGCGCGAGACCCTGGCTCCACAGTGCCCGCGGACAAGCCATCAGTTAGTACGGACGGCCACCGCACCCACTGACCCCTCACGCGGGGCCCCGGCAAGCAGGGAGACACTTACCAACAAAAAGATGTTCCAAAGATCTAAAAACTTAAGGCTTCCGGATAATACCAAATTCCAATATGCGACGGCCACTTCTAAGTCTGGCAAGAAAGAGAAGGAGCAGTTAGTGAACCCCAGTTTCTTCTTCCGCAGCACAGTGATTACTTCTCAGCACGCTGGTATTCACCCACTCAGTAACGATCAGCCGTCTTACCTCGGAGTGCCATGAGGGCTAATGCTCACAGAAGTGTTCCTGAAGTTGTGTGTGATCTAATTTTGTAACTCTGGGGAAATGTCTTTTAAAAAGGATTTGTTGGGAATTCCCTGGCCGTCCAGTGGTTAGGACTTGACACTTTCACTGCGGTGGCCCAGGTTCAATCCCTAGTCAGGGAACTAAGATCCTGCAAGCCACGCAGCACAGCCAAAAAAAAAAAAAAAAAAAAAGGATTTGTGTACTATGTTATTTGGACATGTAAATAAGTATCCCCTAATTAAACCATTTCAAAGACTCTCATTTTCTTACGTATTGGGCTTTCTTGAAAACTGAACCGACCTGGATACCATTGACACAGATCATTTATTTTTAAAAAATAGCCCAATGCACTTTCTAAGTGATGAACTACAAGTTAAAAACTCATTTAGAAAGGAAGGGACACAGTGCTTTCCAAATAGACCTGCCTTGCCACTTAAGAACTAAAACAGAATCTGATTCAAAAGTCGATCATATAAGTACTATAAAGACTTGGAACTTCTTGGGACTTCCCTGGTGGCGCAGTGGTTAAGAATCTGCCTGCCAATGCAGGGGACATGGGTTTGAGCCCTGGTCCGGGAAGATCCCACATGCCTCGGAGCAACTAAGCCCATGCGCCACAACTACTGAGCCTGTGCTCTAGAGTCCACGAGCCACAACTACCGAGCCCACGTGTCACAACTACTGAAGCCCGCGTGCCTGGAGCCTGTGCTCCACAACAAGAGAAGCCACCCGATGAGAAGCCCGCGTATCACAACGAAGAGTAGCCCCTGCTCGCCGCAACTAGAGAAAGCCCGTGCAGCAATGAAGACCCAATGCAGCCAAAAATAAATAAATAAATACATTTATTAAAAAAAAAAAACAAGCTTTAAAAAAAAAGACTTGGAATTTCTTAAAGTCAAGAAAAATAAGCATGTTTATTTGGTCACTAGTCAAAGTCAACGTCCTCATTTTTCATTTTTCTTTGGCTGGAAGGTAGCGATGATTTCACAACTTCTATACAAACCGACGCTGTGGGGATCGATCATAAGATGGTGTCTTAACGCAACACGAACGCCGTTTCAGGGCTGCAGTAGAGGATGCTCCCCGACCCACCGTGTTTGGAATACAGACTCATTCTCTGCTCACTGCAAGGTTAGCACTGATTTCTTTCTATATGATTGATACACAAGTACATCAAGGGGCTGAGAAGGTTACGTCCTAAAGCTGACAACCTTGAACCATGTCGGCTAGCGCTCATCACTTTCAGATGATCAAACAGGCATACTGCAATAACGCTTACGTGTGCACACCAGTTAGAGTAATACGAAAAGCTGATGAATAAACATTTAAGGTAACAAATTCCTTTAAATGCAAAATACTCAACTAACCACTTTTCAGATTTTTACCTAAATCTGGTTTGGTCCCACCTGGACAAAAACTATTAAAGCTGGAGCTCTGACCTGAGATTTCCAGGGTCCATCGCTAGCGTTGGATGAGCAAAAGAAATATATGAGTAGCAGCCAACTTTAAATAAAGTGCCTCTGTTCCCTATGTGTTTAAAGTGCGTGAGATGTTCTCAGCCTGAAATGACCTGGAGTCTTAATCAGAAAGAAAGCAACGGTCAGAAAATTTCAGGAGCTGGTAGAAGGGAAGGCTGGCTGGACCTTACCTATGGGGCCCTCGGCATTTACGCCTAGACGATTAGTCCCGTCCTGCTAAGTCTACATCCTTATCACTTAGGAAATCTATACTCAACGCATCTTAATGATGAAAAGTGTCACATTGAGAAATGGAGGTAAACCTGGGGAAGAAAGAAAAATAAGTTTTTTGGCAGACATTAAATCTAGTTACTTTTAGGTTCGTTTGGTCCTAGAAACCCTTCTTATAAAGTTCCCGATTTGTATGTTTGCAAACCACACAACTAAATTAGAAGTGTGCATTTTCAGAGACCTAGCATCACTTACGTAAACACGCTGAGTGCTGTCCTGATGGACTTGGCCATTTGCAAAATAACAACAAAACTCAAAATTACAGAACTTGAGAGCTGAAATCAAGAATAAAAGCTACTCCAGTGACCATAAAAGGAATCTTCATAGCACCTATTTTCTTTCCAATAACCTCTGAAAAATCCTACCTCCTGAGTAAGAAAATGTTTAGAAGGTACTCCTACTTAAAATTTTTATCTGTGATACTCCCTTTAGAATTAGATCATAAAGATGTTCCTTCTGTCTGCCTGCTAATGCAGGGGACACGGGTTCGAGCCCTGGTCTGGGAAGATCCCACATGCCGCGGAGCAACTGGGCCCGTGAGCCACAACTACTGAGCCTGCGCGTCTGGAGCCTGTGCTCTGCAACAAGAGAGGCCGCGATAGTGAGAGGCCCGTGCACCACGATGAAGAGTGGCCCCCGCTTGCCGCAACTAGAGAAAGCCCTCGCACAGAAACGAAGACCCAACACAGCCAAAAATAAATAAATAAATAAATTAAAAAAAAGATGTTCCTTCTGTCAAAAAAGGGTCTTTGGGCCGATGTAAAAATTAGCTAATAATCATGAAACTTCACTTCCTCAAAAATTATGATTTTTCAAAGTCAACTGATTCCAGACTCTAGCCAGTATAAAACCATGCTAAGCTTCTTACATCAAAACACGGAGTCAAGGAGCTTTATCTCCTCTTTTAGCCTATCAGTTAAGCACAGGTTAAGGAATCATCACACACAAAACAATACAGCACATGTACATCTTAACACACACATAAGCAGACACACAAACCTGAAGGAAAGGAAGGGTTCATCTGTGGGTTTTTTGTTTTTGATTACCCCTTTCCACTGCTGTCCATGCTTTTTCTAGGAATTATAGGAACACTTGTATCAATCTCTTTAATTTATATTTAACCCTTCAGAGGACAGACCATGTAATATACTTTGGAAATTGTAAAATCAATTGTTCCATTTGGGGTTCGCAGCCATAAAATTACTCGTCTTGCTTTATTTTTTTAAAAAAGCCCTCAAAAAACCTTATAAATGTTCGGGTATCTAATCATTTTCCTGTAGAGGCTATTATTTTCTTTAATACAATTTTATATTCCTTCAATTAGTCTCACGAAGCAAAGAAAAAAATCAGTAACTGTTCTAATTCTCTAGTGAATGATTTTTTAAAATAAATTTAATTTAAAAATTTATTTATTTATTTATTTTTGGCTGCATTGGGTCTTCGCTGCTGCATGTGGGCTTTTCTCTAGTTGCGGTGAGTGGGGACTAATCTTTGCTGAGGTGCATGGGCTTCTCATCGCGGTGGCTTTTCTTGCTGCGGAGCACGGGCTCTAGGCGCGTGGGCTTCAGTAGTTGTGGTGCGTGGGCTCAGTAGTTGTGGCTCGCGGGCTCTACAGCGCAGGCTCAGTAGTTGTGGCGCACGGGCTTAGTTGCTCCATGGCGTGTGGGATCTTCCTGGACCAGGGCTCGAACCCATGTCCTCTGCATTGGCAGGCAGATTCTTAACCAGTGTGCCACCAGGGAAGTCCTTAGTGAATGATTTTTGATAAACATGTTATTTAAGTGTCTATAGGCATAAAAATAAATAAGACAATGATTATTTTCTCAGTAAAGGAATTACAGGATAACTATAAATTTCACCTTTTGTGCTGCCTGATGCTACGGCAGATCTATTTAAAATAGAGGCTAACATACTAGGCTCCGTATTGCAAAAGTGTTTCAAAATACTCCATACCCTCATACTGAATTTCTTTGAAATTATTCATGCAGAAAGTAAATTTTTAAACTTTAAATTAGGTAATTAATTTAGACTAATTGTCACGCAGCACTCCACTGTATTCATATTTTATAACTTCTATGTGCTACTGATGGTAAATGTTTTGGCTGTTTCTTGTTTTCTGGTCACAAAGAACGTTGCTAAAAGGTTTCTGTACATGGATCCTGGCACACAAGTGAATGTGTTGAGGCAGACACCCACCCATGATTTCATGAGTCTTGTTAAACAGTCCTCCAAGCTGACTGCCCACCAGCGCTGTTCTGGAGCTGTCCTGGAAGAGTGTGTTGTGTATTCTAATTTGCACACTGCCATGAATGAGGCTGAGCGCCTGCTTGTATTTTCACTGGCCATATGGAACGCATCTTTCGTGAAGGGCTTGGTCAAGTCTCTTGCCCATTCTCAATTAGGTTATCTTTTTCTTGTTGTTCTGTGGGAATTCTCTACGTATCAGGGACACAGGCCTTTGTCAGTTGAGTATCTCATGGCCCCCACCCCTCACGTGGATGCCTCTTCACTTCTCGATGCTGTTTCTTGGTCAGAAGTTCTTATTTTAGCGTAGTACACTCTACAGTCTTCTCTACAGTGATTTTTCATGCGTTTTACAACCTGCCCTACTGCATGGCCATAAGGATATTCTCCTCCATTATTTTCTAAAGGTTTCTGCCTTCAGCCTTTCACACTGAGATCTACAACCCACTTGACCTGACTTTCATGTATGGTGTGAGGCAGAGATCAAGATGCATTTTTTTCCATACGGCTAGATAATTCTCCCAGGACCATTTACTGAAAAGCTGTCCCTTCTCCACTTCTCCAAAGGGCCACCTTCCCCATAAATCAAGTGTTCCTGTAAACATGGATTTGTTTCTGGGCTCTCCATTCTGCTCCACTGGCCTATTCATCTAATCTGGCCCCCAATGCCGTGTACTCTTAACTTCTGTAGCTTGAAAAGTCCCATGTTATGCACTGAGATAATATCCACCCCCTCACTTCTCTGTTACTGTGATAAATTACATTGATCAACTTTGTAATGTTAAAAAAATCTTGCATTCCTGGACTACGACAAACTTTGTCATGACAAATTATCCTGGTTTTTTGGTTGATTTGTTTTGGGGGCTTAATTTATTTTGCTGAAAATCTGTTTAGGATTTTTGGATCTTATGTTCATCATATGCCATCTTTTGATTCTTATGACTGAGAGTGGCCTATAATTTTCCATTCTCAAAATGTCCTCTCTAGGTCTTATTATCTAGGTTGTACTGGCCTCAAAATATATTGCGGAGTGTTTCTTCCTGTACTATTCTCTGGAAGAGGTGGTGTGAAATTGGTGCTATTCTCTTTATTAAAAGCTTGGTAGGATGTGCCAGTGAACCAATTCTGGCCAAGAGTTTTCTCTCTGAAAAGATTTTAAATTATGTGTTCAGATTCTGTAAGAGTTATGGAACTATTTCTTCATGTGCCCATTTCAGTAAGTTGTCATTTTTAAAAGAACTTCTCTGTTTCATTCAGGTTTTCAAATTTACTAACATAAAGTTGTTCATAATACTCTCGCCCTTTAATCTGTAGGGTCTATAGTGATGTCCCCCTTTCATTCTATGTTGGTTATTTGTTATTCATTACTTTATAAGTGTTCACATAACAAGCTTTTGGCTTTACAAATCCTTTCTACTTACAACTTTTTTTTTTTTAAATTGATTGATTGATTGATTGATTTTTGGCTGTGTTGGGTCTTCGTTTCTGTGCGAGGGCTTTCTCTAGTTGCGGCAAGTGGGGGCCACTCTTCATTGTGGTGCGCGGGCCTCTCACTATCATGGCCTCTCTTGTTGCGGGGCACAGGCTCCAGATGCACAGGCTCAGTAGTTGTGGCTCACGGGCCTAGTTGCTCCGCGGCATGTGGGATCTTCCCAGACCAGGGCTCGCACCCCGTGTCCCCTGCATTGGCAGGCGGATTCTTAACCACTGTGCCACCAGGGAAGCCCTAAAAGCATCTTTTTTTTTTTTTTAAATTTATTTATTTATTTATTTATTTAATTTTATGGCTGTGTTGGGTCTTCGTTTCTGTGCGAGGGCTTTCTCTAGTTGTGGCAAGCGGGGACCACTCTTCATCGCGGTGCGCGGGCCTCTCACTATTGCGGCCTCTCTTGTTGTGGAGCACAGGCTCCAGACACGCAGGCTCAGTAATTGTGGCTCACGGACCCAGTTGCTCCGCGGCATGTGGGATCTTCCCAGACCAGGGCTCGAACCCGTGTCCCCTGCATTGGCAGGCAGATTCTCAACCACTGCGCCACCAGGGAAGCCCTAAAAGCATCTTTTGATAAGCAGAAGTTTTTAACTTTGATGGAGTCCGATTTATCAATTTTTTCCTTATGGCTAGTGCATTTTATGTCTTCCCTGAAAAAGTGTTGCTTAACCCAAGATTACAAAGATGATAGTCTCTTCATGTTTTGTCTAAAACTTTCTGGTTGTCAGTATCTTGTCCAGGCGTACAATCTAGCCCCAATTAATTTTTATATATGATATGAAAGAGGGACTGAGGTTAAATTTTTTCACCTTTACCCAGTTGTTTCAGCATCATTTGTTGAAAAGGCTCTTTTTTCCCCATTGAAATAATAAAAGCTGACTAACAATCTTGCAGTAGATGAACAAAGTAGGAAGACTTTACTAATTCATTTCAAGACTTACTCTAAGGCTACAGCAATTAAGAATATGTGGTGTTGGGTTAAAGACAGATAAAAAGACCCATGGAATTCAACAGAGAAGATCCACACGGACAGTTTTTTGTTTTTAAAAAGATGTCAAGGTATTCCATAAAGTTTATTCAGTTTACCTAAGAATCCTCCAGCCCCCAAAGAAAGGATGTAGAATTAACTGTTAAAGGCAGGTATTCCAACCACAGTCAGGAGTTAACAGCCAGGAAAACATGTGATGAAGTCATAACAGAGCAGACACCAAAACCAAAGTATTTTTAGAGGTTAGTGCTATTTAGACTAGAAGCAAAGTCCTTCACATCTCTAAAAACATAGGTTATCTCCACAATATAGTTCACTAATACATTCATAATACTTTTAATATTTTGAAAAATAGTTTCACCTTTAACTGCTCCATGAGGTGTACAGAGAGAGCAGTCCACCAACCACCATTAACCTGTAAGCTAAAGTTATCTTCTGTATACTCCAGATAAGAGGGCGTGAGATTATCTAAAACATTTTGGGAAGATTCACTCTCAAAATCTTTAAAATATATTTTTTAAGTTATGATACTTCATAGGATAATAGGAATTTAAAAATTTTACTTGTATAGCATATTTCTAGACAATGTCTAAGAAATGCCATTAATTGTCTCTATAAGAAGCACTTGTTTCCAAAATGGCCCATTTTGGGGAGATTTTAACAGGTGGGACAACTTGTAGTCCAATGCCAATGGAACACTTCTTTAAGAGGTCTTTCCTATTCTAAAACTACTGGTAACTCATCTAGGCTTTCCTAGGTGAAAAGAATGCCGAACACATATGCTGTTACAAATTGTTACAATCATACCTTTTGTTTGGTTGGTTTTATTCAACTACCAGGAATGTGGTAAGATATTAGAAATAAAGTCTCATAGAGATTAACATCACAACAGACACAGGGGTTTAGTGAAAACAAGCACGCTGTCCGCCCAGCCTTAGAACATGTTTACCTAAGGCTTTTGAGCTCCTTCGGGAGCTAAAAATAAGTGAGTTTAAGTTGTCAACACTGAGATATCAGAGTAGCAGCAAGTCAGCAAGTCAGCTTTTACACACCTCCTGAAACAGTTCAATAAGCTTAGTGATTAGAAGGTGTTTATGTGCTTTCCTTTACCTCTCCGACTCATCCAGCAAGTAAGAAACATGTTAAGGTATGAATGACGCTTTTATCCCAACCCTGTAGGTAGAACAGAGAGGTGTTACAAGCAAAAAGACAGAATGACATTTTATTAACGCTTAACACAACAAATTATACATGGAGCACACAGTATTATGAAATAAATAAAATGGCTGAAAACAAACAAACAAAAACACCTGGATATGTACTGTCAATTCAAAACTGGAAGGAAAAAAATTAAAAGGAGAAAGTGTTACAAAAGAAATTAATCTGAATAAAAACACTGAACAAAACTTTAACTGGAATTTCAAAGAAAACCAAAGGTTTAATAGTACAAATGCATAAGAAATTTGTAAAACAGTCAAAGGACATAAATTGATATGAAGTTTACAGGTTGCTGAAACATAATTAATGTTGAAAGTATTTTCCTTTCTGAAAAAGTTTAAACTGAGACCAATTTACTTACCCAAGCTCTGTCATGCCATCTACAAATTCCTTTTTGCTAAATTCACATAGAGTCGTGACCCTGAATTTCCAGCTATACCCAAAACAGTGATACTGGCAGGATCTACACTTAAATCACCACAAAACTTTTGAATTCCATCAATTCCAATTTTATTTTCATCTTGTGGGTCTATAGTTAAAATTAAGGGAAAAAGAAGTTAAAAATTTGGATATTTTGAAAAGCATTACTAAAATGGGTGGTAAGAATCATACCTCTACTACATAGTTCTGGCAAGTGTGTTTCAAATACATCAATCAATGCACTGCAATTTTCTACCATATGTGAAATAAATAGCAACAAATAATGATTTATCCAGAAAATACTCTTTATTTTTAAAATCTAGGTTCCTGGGTATTTAGGGGGGAAAAAAATCATTGAAACTTCTTTGAAGACTTCATCATTAAGAAAAAATTAATTAATCTCCCTAAATTAAAATAAAATTTCAAGTTTACAGAATTTTACCTTGCCCAAAGGTAAACTGCTACGAAAAACACTGTAAAGTATTCAAAATATTTTAAGTTTTTATCACCACCTTGTCAAAGCAAAAGAAAGATGTTTTTCTTTTAAAAGTGATTTCATTTGCTATAGTGCTAATACTACTGCACAATACTTATTTTTCAGTCATTTAGTTTATGCACCCACATTTAACAGCTTAGAAATTCAGGCTCCCCACCCCGGCCCCCGGCAATTTCTAGTTTAGAAATAAAATTAAGGAACTTAGCATTTCTCCATGGGAAAATCAAACCGTGAAATCCATTAAAAGAATGAGCAAGGCCTCACCAAGCGAGGTCCTGTGACCTCAGCCTGTGTCTCCTGACCGGCATCACAATGACAGCCCACCTGCTGCCGTAGAAGGTGCGAGAAGCAGGCCTGCAGCACCTTCCCGCAAAGGAAGGTTAAGTGCAACAAACTCTTCTTCCATCACACAAGATCGAACTCTTAAGTGCTCAACGCCACATTTATATATACATATGTTGTTACCAAAGAAGAACTGCTGACCTACCTTAAATGCGCAAAATCACACAGACCCTTCCAGCTCTACGCTCCTGTGTCGGTGAGAACCTGCCGCTGTGGGCTCATAGGACAGAGATTCCCACACACCTCCTGACTCAAGCCTGTGCTCCTAACACGACAGACCTTCAGGATAACAGAAAAATGGGTCTACGATGCCCTCACCTAATAACTGTCCTGATAAACTTCATATACAATAATTTTGAATGCTTTAAAGTAGTTTGGAAGCACTCATTCATTTGTATACATTGTGTAACAACGGTTGTTCTATTTGTCAACAGTCTTTGAACTATACATCTATTTTTAGGGCCCAAAATGATTGTACCATATGTCTACTTTAAATGACTAGAATTGCATGAATAAAATTAAATGATAAGGGATGAAGCTTAAAGACTAAAGATAATGTTCACATAAAAATATTTTTCCAAAGGCAGCTGCACATATCTGAATAACTTTTAAAATCTGCATAGCATATGACTTACAAAATTAGCTCAGTAATTAACTTAGCCAAAAAAATTTAAAGCACACTGAAAACAATGTTCATTTTTGCAGAACTACAACAAGTACAAATCTGTTTTTTAAACCACAGAACATGTTTCTGAACCAAGATTTTTTTTTTAAAAAAAAAAGGAATGCAATTTTCAATTGATTTTTTGGATCTAAATAGACAGGTTATACACAGTACTTTCAAAAGTAAAAAATGAAAATAATAAATAAACAAGAACTTAAAGCCAAGGGAGTTACTCTGTTTGTGTTAATACTTGTTTAAATGAGGGATTTTATTTTTTAAGTTTTGGAAAGATAAGATTAACCTTAGAAACTGCTAGGAAAAAAAACAATCAGCTCTTGAGTCGTTGCCGCCGCTCCCATTACAGCACAGACCCGACATCTGAGGTGGACCTTAAAGCCTGCTGAGCAGTCCGGATCTAAACGGACTTATCACGCAGACTTATTTCTGCAGCATGACTGTATTCTGATAGGGAAAGCTCCATTCTAAGTGCCAATTTCAATAAAAATAACAACTGTCCCCAACTGACAACACAAAGGTTTTTTTGCCAAGAGTTTTTTCAAAAGCTTCTGCAGCTGGAGCTGCTCCAGGGCTCCAACACCAGCACACGGCGTCCTGTACCCTCACGTCAGAATTACTCTTACGATTTGGTATTGTTGTGAAACGGCCTTCTCACCACGTATTCCTGCCTACGTGGAAGTGCTGGGGAAAAGCACTGTCTTAACGAGTGTAGCCACCTGGCCTGGACACCAGGCCTCCGAGCAGTGACCGCCCGCAGCTGACCGGGGGCACACGAGCCTCCGCCCAGGCCACGCGCAGGAGGGCTCACTGCTCATCAGTCATCAGACCCCACGCGTCTCGTCCCAGCCCAGCCTCGCACCATCAGCAGCCACGGTCCCACTTAGACTGACTGAATTGTGCAGCTGAACATCTGCACGGGAAGGAATGCAAGTCGGGGGCCCTGGGACGCAGCACGGAGACTCCAGAACAGCCACCCTGCTCCCTGGAGACGGACGCAGTCGCCACTGCGCCCCTTACCTTTGTACCTGTTATACAGCGGCTCCAGCTTCTTCCTGACGGCGGAGGTTCTCGTGGAGTCCTTGTGGAACGAGGCCGGGTTCTGGAGGAAGCTGTCCGTGGCGCGTCCAGTTTCCACTCCCTTTGGGCTAAGTAGTGGATGGCAGTTCTCTCACCAGCCTGAGTGAATGCCATGAGCTGGTGGATCTTGTCCTTCTGAGATGATTTAAGCTTATGCCGTGGGAAGCAAAAGAAGCAGGAAAGCCAATGAGGCCAGTCCAGAGAGCTGTTTCAGCTCTATCACTAACGCCTATATTGTAACTGGACTTAATTTTTCCTTGGGCGACTGGACTTCACTTCAGAATTACAGGAAGACAAAGCCTTGTTCTTCATCAGTTAAAAAGACTGCACAGCCTTCTGAAAATTCAAATGACAGCATCTACACAGTAATAAATATACAAAGTCTAATCTCCCCCAAATTAGAAGAATCAATGTTTTATACAAAACACATTTTGATCTCTATCTGGTTCACTTTGCATGAAGTAGGATGTTAATTATTTTCTAAGTCTCAGTGAAATCCCTCTTTATAACACATATGTACCCTCTGATGAAATGTGGCTAACCCGAGGCCTGACCACATCACCACAGCCCACCTTTGGGTCCTCCTTGGCTTCAATTAATTTCAGGCCCTAATGACCAGGAGGAGGACCTCATGGTTGGAAACATGATTATTTTAATATTTTCTCCGTTTAAAATTAGCAGAACACTGATGAAAACACACATAACAAAGAATTGTGTGAAAAATAACTTATACAAGTTTCAAAAGCAGGCACAAAAAGCCTGTTATGATTAAATGAAGATGATACTAATAATGAGAATGCCTGTGTACATGAGACAGAAATAAGATGGAAAAATAGGGCAGAGGCTGTCGGTAGGTAGTAAATAACAAAACTGCCATGTAACAGGACTATATATAGTATATAATGAAACCAAATAGCATTTTAATGTTTCCAGGTATTGGACGGTTAAGGTTTTATTTATCCAAGGCAGCCTGATGAAAACAACAGCAGAAATGACAGTCATTCACTAATTTCTGTAAATCAAAACAGACTCTATAATCTACTGGGTGCTAATACTTTAAAAGACACTTTACACAATAATATGATAAGGGGAAAAGTTTTACTTAAAATGATTTATACTCATTCTTGTTCAAAAAAAAGATGAGTTTATAGAAGCACACAGAATAAATGATAACTTACAGAAATGTGTAACTGGAAAACAAGATGTAGATGAGGAAATCAAGAAGAGGAAATAAGGAAAATAAGAAAGTCAGAGATAAGACACAGACACGCATACCATATATGAGTTGAAAGTGAGCTGAAAATTAGGCTCTGAGCTTCTCAGTTGCCAACGTAAAGAAGAGAAGAGGATTAGTTAGGAAAATCTGTTTCCATGAGATGTAAAGACCCACCCGTGGCCCAAAAGTGGCCCAGCTCCTCCTGGCGCTGAAACTGGAAGGCAGTGGAGACATGAAGTGTCCCCTTTGTACCAGACCAGCTCCTCACCAAATGCCACCAGGAAACAGCAGAGCAAGCTTGCAAAGCGTTTTGCTAAGGCCTCCCTCAGTGCCTGCTGGTGCCGGAACAGCAGAGGACAACCGACCAGGGGTTACGCCACTGCAGTCCACACACACTGCTCCCCAAGTGTGGCTGGGGACCCCGGGGGCCCAAGACCTTTCAGGGGTTCCGCGGTCACAAAAGTATCTCCAAATGCCTCCAAGCCATTACCCACCTTTCTCACTCTCATTGGTGTATAGCAGAGGCTTCCAGAGGCTGCCTGACTGGTGACATCACAACAGACTGAACACAGAAGATTGGAGAACCTAACTTTGATTAAAGATGTTTGCAAAAATGTAATGTGAATATATAACGGGTTTACTATTGTTATTTTTGAACACAGATATTTTTAAACTTTCCATTTTAATGTCTAATATGGTAAATACCAATGGCTACAATCCCAATAATTTTTTAAAGTGTATAGGGGGCCTGGGACTTAGAAGTTTGAGAAACACTGATCTAAGTAACCCAGGGAATTAATATTTTGGCTACTTAGAACAATGACTGTTGATCATTTGGGGTCCTGGGTCCCTTTTGGAATCTGATGACAGCACGGATCCTTTCTCCCGGAAAACGTATGTGGTACACAGGTGGGCATATGGTTTGGCACAGAAATTCAGGGTTTTCACGGACCTTTTAGGACCATCCTGGCTTCTCAGAGGCTGGGGGAAGGTGGAACTAGGGCTAAGAACCCCGGAGCTAGGGCAGGAGGTGCTGGTCTCTGCCGCAGTGAGAGCACCACGCAGAGAGGCGGGCGAACTGTGCCCCACGCGGCTGCATTTACAAACCCGCAGCTACCCTGCGACTGCAGCCTAAGGTCCGGGTTCCGGGGGCACACGTAGAGTGCATATTCTCTACATTATTTCCTGAAATTGAGCCTTTGAGAAAAACCAAAGAGTTAAAGGTTCTATTCTCTGGGAAGATTAAATTTAGCTCAGTGCGGTCAGATCCCAAATGCTTTGACAGTAAACTGACAAAAGACAATGCTGGCATCTTTGATGACACCGATGGCTTCCCCAAGGGAGGTGGGCAAAGCCAAGGCTTACCTCAGACACCTTAAGACAGTGACATGTGTTCGACCCCAAGATGGTGCACCGTTCAGAACAACCATGACATGTTTACTACGGAAACTGCCATCAATGCTAGATTTTAACGTTCTGTCAGGCTTGTAAAGGCAGAATTCGGCACATACATACAATGAAATTCAGCCATAAAAAGTCATGAAGTACTGATATATGCTACGATATGGGTGGGCCTCGAAAACATTATGCTGAGCAAAGGAAGTCAGACACAAACGGTCACACACTGTGAGATTCCATTCACGTGAAACGTGCAGCACAGGCAAGTCCTGAGACGGAGGGTGGGCGGTGTGGCCAGGGGCTGGGGGAGGGAGGCGTGGGAGGGACTGCTGACAGGTGTGGGCCTTCCTTCGGGGGATGAAAATGTTCTGGAACTAGATAGACACAGGCAGTGGTAGCACAACGTGTGAAGGTCCTACGCACCACTGGACCGTACACTTCGAAACAGTTAACTTTATGTTATGTGATTTCACCTGAAAAAAATCCACCCTAGCACCCTGAGACTCTCCCAGATGAGCCAACAGAGCAACGTTTGCTCAGGTGACAACCATTCAGTTGGCAGATCCCCACCAAGGAGATGCTGCCCAGCACCTGGAAGACAGGACGAGGTCCCATCTCGAGGTCCTTCTCCTGACAGTAGCCTCCCGCAGCCCCTCCTAAACCGTGACCCAGCGGCTCTATGACAGCATAAAGGAGGACGCTTTCCAGGAAGCCCAGGCGGAGCGGGGCAGGAGTAGCACGTGGCCCAGGCCGCCCAGAGCGGTCTGAACTGTCACCGCGTGAGTTACAAAGCGGGGAGAAGTGCACATAGAGAATCAGTCTATTCCCGGTGGTAGGATCTGTCTATTCCAAGACAGATCCTGCCACCTGGAACCGCACAGTGGCACAAAGGCGCCGGTTCTGAATCAGCAACAGCGGCCGCGGGTCCAAGCCGAGCCCAGAGCAGGTCTCTGGCCAGGGTGAAAGGGGAGGGGACGGTCAATAAAGTTCCAGTGATTCAGTGTTACCCCTACAGTTGATTAAAACAATAACCAACAGCTAAATCTAAAGACTATATGTGCTTCCTGCCCAAAAGGGACAAAGAGATTCAAGTTGCAATTTGTAAAAAAAGGGACCTGACATAAAGCTTTCTAAAAAAAAAAAAAAAGCCTCATAAACTAAATATTTACCAGGGAAAGAAAGCTCTGGGTCTACTTAAGACTAAATCCATCTAAAATTAATAAAGGTCCATAACCTGGAAGGGCCACAGCCTGCCCTTCAAGCTCTGATGGCCTTCACTAAGGCTCACCACGCCAAGGAAATTAAAGTATTAACAGCAGCTTTTAAGGGAAGTGGGAGGGCTTTTTCTACATTTCTTTGTTTTACCCTGTTAAAATGTACAAAATTCTGAAATAAAAATCTGGACAATCCAGGAAAAACATCAGATAAATTCTCTACCTCTGGAAAAAGTCTCAAACATTTTAATTGTGACCTTGTAAAAAATCACTCATGTGATCTGGGCACCAAAACTGACCACATACAAAATGAAAATGTTATCCTTAAAATGCCCTTCCAGAGACACTGAATACAACAAAATCTCCTCTTAGGGTCAACTTACAAGGGGCCGCCAGGGCAACCACACTGACCCAGTTCGTGGCATCAATTCAGTCGCCTTGACGGTTTCAGGTACAGCAGGCGGGGGTGGTGCATGGAGTCACACCAAAGTGCCCCCTTTCACTCTCCTTCCTCTCCAACCTCTTCAGCAAGTCAGGCTCCTGCCCACCTAGCCCCTTCCCCTTAAGAGCTGGAGCTGTGGTCTCGCCGGCCAAGGCGGGCGCACTCGGCCGGGCAGTGCAGCTGCTGCCCCGGGGCCGGCACGAGCCTCCGGGCTGCACTGCTGACTGCCCGCTCCTGGTTTCTGGGATGACTTTCTCGGGCCCTCATGTTTCTCTGACCGGCGCTTCTCCATCTCCTTCTTGGCTGCTCTTCCCACCCAGAAGGTTTGTTCTCACGCCTCCCCTCTTCCTGGCACATTCCTCCTGCACCATCTCTCTCCGGCCTGAAAGCCCCTCCCCAGCCTCCCACTACCACGAGGACAAAGGCTGCCATTCCTCCCTGTGACCAGATGAGTGCCCCATCACAGCCTCCCACCCGCGGCTGCACCCTGGCTCTCTGGGCTCCGCGGGGCCCTCTTCCCATTCCTGTCCCTCCCACCCGCAGCGCCGCGCACATCTGGCTGCCCCACGCCCCACTCATTCTCGAGAGTTCAGCTCAGCTCACACCATGCTGCCGCGGCCAAGCCTTCACTGGCTGGTCATCTGACACCACACACCCCACCCTGCGGGTTCCTGGAACCGGTGCCTCTCCCTGGCACTTATCCCAGCTGTAATAACGCAGCTGCGTGTTCAGTGCCCGTCTCTCCTGCTGGGACATCGGCTCCATCAGTACCAAACCCACGTCTGCCTTGCTCAGCGTCGAAGCCCTGGCACCTTGCACACCACCTCGCTTGCACGCAGAAGCCACTGCATTTACTGAATGAACACTGAAACCCTTCAACTACCATGGTTTCCACGACGTTTCAAAGTAACTGTACGTTTCCAGAAAGCCCGCCCTCCCCTGGGCTCCAGATCTACGTCTCTAACCAACCAGACGATCCCGCTATCTCCCCCTCCTTACTGCATCATCCTTCCGCACAAACCTGCGCTTCCTTCTACAATCCCTATTTTGGTCAATACCGTGACCGTCTGCTCAGACGCCCCAGCCAGGGCCTGCAGAGCCCTTCCTCTCCTTTTCCTCCTTTTCTGAACGGCTCTGCAAAATTCCCCACCCTTCCCTCTTCTCATGCCCCTTGTTCCTACCGACAGACTCCGTTCAAATCTTCGCCTCTTCTTGCCGAGCTATTACCACCGCTTCCTAGCTGGCCTCCCCTACCCGCAGTCCTGACCCCCTCCCATCCAAGTTCTGTCCTCGGGACAAAAGGCGATCGCTTCGCACACACCCCTCCTTCTAAAACACCTTCCAGGCTCCCGCTCTCTCCTGGGAGACTCTGCTCTCCTCGGCGGGGAACGCGAAGCCCTGCTCGGGAGCCCTGCCATTCTCGACCCTGAAGTCCACGTTCCGGCCGCTCTGAACCACCGGCAAGGCTCAGGCGCGATCCGGTCCACCGCATCTCCCGGCAGGACGCCCGCCTGCCCGCAACGTCCTCCCTCCGGGGTCACCCGGCTGCTCGCGCTCCCGAGGAGGCAGTGCTCGGAGTCCCCGGCCCGCTCTGTGCCTCTGTCTCGTCAGGCAGCACCGCCGCACTTGGGTCACCGGTCCGGTCCCACCTGCGTGCTCCCCGCCGCGCCTGAGGACTCCGCGCCCGGCCCCGGGCCCCGACCGCCAGCCCCCGACCCACGACCTCCGACCCCAACCCTCGGCCCCAGCAGCGCCTCGCCGCCCCCCAGCCCCGGCTGCCCAGGAGCGGCCGAGAGGAAGGCGAGCCGCGGGCCACCTACCATTCTCCCCGCGCTCCCCAGCTTGTCGCCGGCCCCGGCCGTCTGCGCAGGCGCCCCGGCCCGGCCGCGCCATCCCCGTCCCCGTCCTCAGCCCCCGGGACACCCGCCCAGGGAGGCAGCGACAGGTCAGGCTAGGCCGGCGGGACTCCAATTCCCGGCGTGCACTGCGCCGCCCGGGGCCGCCAGGATGCAGGCCCTGCTGCGCCTCCGACTCCCGGCGTGCACCGCGCCGCTCTGGGTGGCCAGAACCCACACCCCGCCTCCTTAAAGGGGCCGTGACTCCCTCTCGGCCGCGTCGGCTCAGAGGGCGTTCGAGAGAGCACTGCGGGCCTCCTGGGCCCTCCCCGTGCCCGACCCCGTCCCCGTCCTCGTCCCCGCCCCAGGGGCGGCCCCGCCGCCTGGGAAGGGATGCGGATAAGCGGCGTCCCGGTCCTCCCCTCCGGAAAGCCGGGCCCAGGACGCGGCGCGGCCGGAACGTCCGGGTGAGCGTTCGGCGCGGGGCCCCGGGTCCGGCCTGAAGTGCGGCCCTCAGGGCTTCCCTCTCCTCCCCTCCCTTCCCCGGGGGTCTCCCCTTCCCGTGGGTGTCAGTTCTTCCCCTCCCCGGGTCTCCCCTCCCCTCGGGGTCTCTCCTCCCAAGGTCTCCTCTTCCTGGGGGTCCCTTCTCCCCCTCCCCGGGAGTCTGCTCTCCCCTCCCCCTCCCGGGTCTCCCCTCCCCGGGGGTCTCCCCTTCCCGAGGATGTCTTCTCCCCCTCCCTGGGGGGAGGGGTGTCTGGTCTCTCCTTCCCCTCCCTAGAGGTCTCCCCTTCTCCTTCCCAGGGGTCTCTCCCCCTTCTCCCGAGGTTCCGCCCCCTCGGCCTCACTCAGCCCCCGTCCGCTCCCTCCTCCTCCGGGCTTTGCGCCGAGAGCGGTGCTGCACCTGAGCGCCCTTTTCCAGACCCCGCACCTGGCGGCGGCCCCGGCGTTGCGGAGAGGGCGCGATGGGGGCGCGGGCGGGAGCTGACGAGGCTTCGGACTCTGCGGGCCACTCGGTTGGACCGTCTACACTCTCCCGCCGCCTGATCCTCGGGTCAGATCTGCGGAGGAGCCGCCGCGCCACGAGCCCCTGGGGGTCCCGGCTCTGCGCGCCGCTCCCCGGTTCCCGTCGGACCTCACCCGTGGTCCCCGTTCACGCTCTCGTCCAGGTGTCAGGCGGCCCCGCCGGGTTCCCTGAAAAGGACGCACGACGTGAGCCCCGAGTTTCCGCGTGATTCGGGGACAGCCCCTCATCCAGCTCCGGGGAGCCGCTCCGAGGAGGGGGGCCTCGTGGAGGGTCGCTGCCTGTCACGGGGACACGTATCCCCGTGAATGACTCTAGCGCTTTCCTAAGGGTGGGAAGATGCAAGGATCCGGTCTGTAAATGTTGTTCCTAAAGTGTAACTGTCGAAGGGCCTGTTTTCCCAAAGCGCCAGGCTTCATCCCGTCCTGGGTCTGCGCTCCCCTCGGGCTGCGCTGTGGGGCCCGGCGCCCCAAGGCCGGGGGAACCGGATGGTGAATAACGTTACTGAGTTCACAGCCTTTTTATACGTTTTTCTGATCATTTTTCCGGCCAGAGCGTCGTACTGCCTTACTGGTCCCAAATTTCTTTTATAATATAAATTTTTGAAAAGATAGTGTCTCAGTGATTGGATTATTAACGGAATACTGGGTTTTTGTACAGTTTAATTAACACTAAATACTTTAAAACTTTTTACTGTCCTTAAGAATTTTCTTCTTTCCTTCCTCTCCCCCTTTTTTAACTCATTCTCCAATTTTACTGATTAGAAGTGAGCCATAAATTGTATTATAAGTGCTTATAAGTGGTTATAAGTGCTTTATCTTTTAAGAAATAGACTTTACATCATTTAACTTGTTAGAGTGTAAAATAGGCTTTTCAAGTAAAATCCTCCGCAGATTACATTGAGGTAGATTGCTTCCACTGGGGGTTTCTTTGCTTCCTTGGATCTTTCCACAAGCTCCCTGCTTTGTTGCCCGTCTTGTGCCTGGCCTGGAAGTTCTGGTGGCATCAGGAAGAGACACTACAGACAACCCTCCTGCTTTCCTTTTTCCAGAGGCCCTGCACCCGCTAACCCTGATCCTGCCCCACCCAAGCGGCTCGCTCTGGAGTTCCTGCCTGGAGCTCCCGTACCAGGTCAGCCCCCCTCCCCCCTTTAGGGTCTGGATTCAGCTGGGTAGACGGCTGGCCCCTAGGGTGGGCTGTCCCGGGAGCTGGGTCCCACCTGGTCCTGATGGCCTCCGCCCACAGACAGAGTCTGCTGTCAATAAACCAGACTGACTTTCAGCAGTTGGATCTGATAAATCTGAGGTGGTGGGTCTGGAAGGTCCTGAGGAAGAGAGATGGAGGGGCCTCTGGCTACACGTGTGCAGGAGGCTGGGGGGCAGGGCTGCCAGGTTCTCGCATTTTATTTTAGCCAGTGTGTAAAGTGGAAAAACAGGGGCACTGCCTCCCCGCCCCCCAGTCTCCGGAGGGCCTCCAGCAATGGTCTAGGGCTCTGTGGTCCAGCAGCGGGTGTCCCAGGAGAGTGCTGCGCACCCTGCAGTCTTGATAGAACTCAGAGTGGAGGCGAGAGAGAAATCTTAACCTGGTGACTTTGCTCTGAAAAAACTTGGTCGTGGACTTTTTTTTTTTTTAATTTTATTTATTTATTTTTGGCTGTGTTGAGTCTTCGCTGCTGTGCTGCTGTGCACGAGCTTTTTCTAGTTGCGGCGAGCAGCGGCTACTCTTGGTTGTGGTGCGCGGGCTTCTCATTGCGGTGGCTTCTCTTGCTGTGGAGCACGGGCTCTAGGTGCCCGGGCTTCAGTAGTTGTGGCTCATGGGCTTAGTTGCTCCACAGCATGTGGGATCTTACTGGGCCAGGGCTCAAACCTGTGTCCCCTGCATTGGCAGGCAGATTCTTAACCACTGTGCCACCAGGGAAGCCCCAGATCTTGGACTTTTTATGTAGAATTATTGGAAGTTTCTTTATTTCTGAGTAGGCTTAATAATGAACCCATATGCCTTTTTATTCTGAATCATTTATTACAAATTTTTTTTCTTAATCAAATAATCTCATCGATTTTAAAGTAAGTTTTGGGATTCCTGTTCTGCCTTTATAAAAACAAGCCAAACCTGTTAGAAATTTGGCAAAGTTGGGGAGATATATTTTAATTAATATTGGAATATGTATAACTAGGAAGTTTTAGGAGGGAGGCTTTGTGCTCAAAGTATTGATTTTTGCTATCACACTAAATGAAAAGTAACCTTGGGTTTCACTTTAGTTGAGTCATCCTGCAAACCTTTGGTTTTAGGGCGTTTCCTACTTTACAATATTAAAATGTCACGCGCATGTTTGCCATGCTCTGCAGTGTAAACGGTGCACACTACACACAATAGGGGTGTAGTGGGAAACAGGAAGAACTTATATAGAGTTTTAAAAACTTTATTTTGAGATGATTATAGAGTCACATGAAGTTTTAAAAAATAATACAGAGAAATTCTATAGAATATACATAGAAAATCCTCAAGATGCCACCAGAAAACTACTAGAACTTATCAATGAATTTGGTAAGGTTGCAGGATACAAAATTAATGCACAGAAATCTCTGGCATTCCTATACACTAACAATGAAAAATCAGAAAGAGAAATTAAGGAAACAATCCCATTTACCATTGCAACAAAAAGAATAAAATACCTAGGAATAAGACTGCCTACGGAGACGAAAGACTTGTACTCAGAAAATTATAAAACACTGATGAAAGAAATCAAAGATGACTTAAACAGATGGAGAAATATACAATCATTATTGTGAAAATGATTATGCTACCCAAAGCAATCTACAGTTTCAATGCGATCCCTATCAAATTACCAATGGCATTCTTTATAGAATTACAACAAAAAATTTTACAATTTGTATGGAAACGCAAAGGACCCCAAATAGCCAAATCAATCTTGAGAAAAAAATGGAGCTGGAGGAATCAGGCTCGCTGACTTCAGACTATACTACAAAGCTACAGTAATCAAGACAGTGTGGTATTGGCACAAAAACAGAAATATAGATCAATGGTACAGGATAGAAAGCCTGGAGATAAACCCACGCACATATGGTCACCTAATCAATGACAAAGGAGGCAAGAACATACAATGGAGAAAGACAGCCTCTCCAATAAGTGGTGCTGGGAAAACTGGACAGCTACCTGTGAAAGAATGAAATTAGAACACTACCTAACACCATACAGAAAAATAAACTCAAAATGGATTAAAGACCTAAATGTTAAGACCAGACACTATAAAACTCTTAGAGGAAGACATAGGAAAAACACTCTTTGACATAAACCACAGCAAGATCTTTTTTGACCCACCTTCTAGAGTAATGAAAATAAAAACAAGAATAAACAAATGGGACCTAATGAAACTTAAAAGCTTTTGCACAGCAAACCATAAACAAGATGGAAAGACAACCCTCAGAATGGGAGAAAATATTTGCAAATGAAGCAACGAACAAAGGATTAATCTCCAAAATATACAAAGAGCTCATGGAGCTCAATATCAAAAAAACAAACAACCCAATTAAAAAATGGGCAGAAGACCTAAATAGACATTTCACCAAAGAAGACATACAAATGGCCAGGAGGCACATGAAAAGATGCTCAACATCACTAATCATTAGAGAAATGCAAATCAAAACTACAATGAGGTATCACCTCACACAGAATGGCCATCATCAAAAAATCTACAAACAATAAATGCTGGAGAGGGTGTGGAGAAAAAGGAATCCTCTTGCACTGTTGGTGGGAATGTAAATTGATACAGCCACTATGGAGAACAGTATGGAGGTTCCTTAAAAAACTAAAATAGAACTACCATTTGACCCAGCAATCCCACTACTGGGCATATACCTTGAGAAAACCATAATTCAAAAAGAGACATGTACCACAATGTTCATTGGAGCACTATTTGCAATAACCAGGTCATGGGAACAACCAAAATGTCAAATGATAGATGAATGGATAAAGAAGATGTGGCACATATATGCAATGGAATATTACTCACCCATAAAAAGGAATGAAATTGGGTCATTTTTAGAGATGTGGATGGACCTAGAGTCTGTCATACAGAGTGAAGTAAGCCAGAAAGAGAAAAACAAATATCGTATATTAATGCATATGTGTGGAATCTAGTAAAATGGTACAGATGAACCTATTTGCAGGGCAGGAATAGAGATGTAGACGTAGAGAACGGACATGTGGACACAGCGGGGGAAGGGGAGGATGGGATGAATTGGGAGATTAGGTTTGACATAAATACACTACCATGTATGAAATAGATAGCTAGTGGGAACCTGCTATAATGCACAGGAAGCTCAGCTCGGTGCTCTGTGATGACCTAGAAGGGTGGGATGGCGGGGGTGGGAGGGAGGTCCAAGGTAGGGGGGATATAGGTATACATATAGCTGATTCACTTCATTGTGCAGCAGAAAGTAACACAACATGTAAAGCAATTATACTCCAATAACTAAAAAAAAAATTAGATAAATTCAGAAAATACAGAGAAATCCTATAGACCCTCCCCCCAGTGTCCCCAGTGGGAGCTCTTGCAAAACTGTATCATAAGCAGGAGCTGGGAGAGATACAGCCCACTGCCCAATCCGGGTGCACCAGGGCACATGCACGCACGCATGTGTGTGTGTAGATCTGTGTGATTCTGTCACATGTGCACACGCGTGTGGCCACCACCACTGTCAGGGCACAGAACGCATCCACCCCACTGGGTCCCTCCTGCTGCCTTGTTAGGTCCACAGCCGTCGCCTCCCCCTTCCCTGGGCCCTGACCCCCACTGTCCCTTCCCTGTCTCTGCAGTTTGTCATTTTAAGAAAGTTGTGTAGGGAGTTCCTGGTGGCCTAGTGGTTAGGATTCTAGACTTTCACTGCCAGGGCCCAGGTTCAGTCCCTGGTCAGGGAACTGAGATCCCACAAGCCTCGCGGCCAAAAAAAAGAAGAAGAAAGAAAAGAAGTTGTGTAAATGGCATCATGCGTGAGCGTGGCAGGCTCTCCTTGGCCTTGAGGTCGCCCAGGTTACTGCGTCAGTCGTTCAAGATATGGAAATTTGAAGAATTCATTGTAAAACCATAACAAATCCAGAGTGTCTTTTTTTATAATTAAAAATAACAATAACAAAATAACACTATTTACTGAAAAAAAACATGTTACAGTTTAGTAGTCTGTAGGATTTGGTAGCCGAGTTTGAAGGTAAAATGAGATGTTTATGAAAAAGGACTGGTTCATATCTTAAGGTCTGTAAATAACTTCATGTTCATGGTAAAAGCTCTTTTCAGTGGAAATATTAGTATGACTACAACTAAAATTCTCAGAGGTTTTTCATAAAAGTGAATAGCTGTCTTCGGTGTTTTGGGGAGAGGGATAACTAACTTCAGGAACTTATCTGAGGGAGGGGCCCGAAATGGACGGAGGGGTGTTACATACCAGCTGTGCAGCAGTTTATTTTCCTGAAGTTTGAAATCTGTAAAAGAATCACTTTCTGAGATCTTTTGGAGAAAATGTGCGTGTCTAGGTCTGTGCAGTTAACAAAGCACCTGAAATTCGTGTCTCGGTTCTGACGAATACTAACCGTGTGCACGTCTGGAGTAGCGCTTGAATTCTTTCTTTCCCTTGAAACAGTAGGAGCTTAGCAATGGAGTCAATAAAATAACAGAGCAGCGATATTGCCGGCTGTCTGTGTGATTGATCAGTGGTTTGTTTGCTTAAGGTGGTAACGTTTACTTAAGGTTGTATTAAAACTGCCAGTGAACTCAGTAACTTGCGACAGCCCTACTCATTTATCCCACCTCATTAGGAAGCGCGCTGTCCTGCATCCGTGGATCCTCTGGGAGATGCTGGGACCCAGAGTATCTAAACAAGTATTGAAATCGGACAGTTTCCTGACTTTTTACCCAGAATAGTGAGCCAGTGTGCAGTCTTTAATGGGCGGCTTCTGATTGTCATTCTGAACACGGGTGGCTCTCCTGCCCTCAGCGGTCGCCTCTTCAGGGTCTGCTGAGGTGCATGGAGCAGGCGGCCCCCCAGACCGCCGGCTGCTGCTCTCTGCTGCGTTCCCATGTGTGTCTTTGTAAGCTCTGTTCGTGTCCACTTTCTGTTGGCTGTCATTCCTTGGTTTGGTCAGGATTCTATCTCTAGAAATGCACACTCTTATTTTTGCTGATCTACTTTTCCTGGGAAACCAGATTAAACTCATTAGAATTGGGATTACCAGTGAAATGAAAATATATATATTCTAGAATAACATGATCCCTTGGAAAGGGTGGGTTTAGTTTTGTTTTCTTTTCTTTTTGGCATAAGGACTTGGGCCTAGTTGCCAGGCTCAGTGGGTGTATTTCAGGGCGCATCTTACTGGGCTCTCCTGCATTTGTCACCTCTTCCGTCTTTGTTCTCTATCTTCCTGCCTCCGAGGTCATTCTTTCTTGGTGACCCTGCTGACCCGGCCGCCACCTGCGCCTCGATCAGCCCTCCTCTGGGCGACACAGCTGCAGCTCCCCCGCTCTTGGCGCTGAAACCTCCGGCTCGCCCGGGCCGGGGTCCTGTCTGCGCCCCGCCACCAGGATGAGCTCACAGGCACTGCTTGAAGTCTTCCTTAAGGGAGAAGAGGAGGAGCCTGAATCTGCATGATAGAAAGTGTTTGAGTGTGGTTGTAGTTTGTGATTTTTTTTTCTCTCCTTGACATCTTGTTAGCACGTGACGGTAGACTGACATTGGAAATTTGACGGAATTCCAGGTGACTCAGGAAAGCAGACGGTACGGCCCAGCCAGCTCATAGCAGTTCGGCTGCATTTCCCAGCCCCTCGGACCTGGTTCCGGGGCCCCTCGTCTGTGATGGGGGAAGCAGGTGGTGTTTCGCGGCCTTTGATACGTGGACCCTCTTAAATGGAATTGGTTTTTGTCTTTTGCACACGGTAGATTTAGTAGATATATGAGGCTGAGTTTCACTTTAAAAAATTGCTCTTAAATTCAGATGTAATCTTTAATCTCAACTCTTCATCAGGCACCATACTTTCAATTCAGTATTTGATTATAATCTAAGGGCAGCAGATAGTTCAGATGTTGATCTACGAAAAATAACATTTTCCTCGGAAAAGTGATAGTTTTTAGTAATTATTTAACACTTTAATCTCAATAGCAATGAATCATCGTTCAACTATATGTGTCAATAAATCTCTTTTTCAGCTGAAAATGCGTATCTCAAATGCAAGCCCGACTTAGCAGGAATCTTTGGACTGCCTTGCCCTGTCCCTAAAATTGGATCATGAAGGTACTGGGGAAGAGCCACCTCTGGATGTGGCTCCCGTTCCTTCACCTGCTGGCCAACGGTGCGGAGCACGAAGAGGCGGTGAGACACGCCATCGAGTTGCACCGGGGCCAAGGGGCGGCCGTCACCCAGAGGAGACAGTGGGTCCTGGACGGTTGCAGAAAGCTCTCCGGGCTTCTTCGCCAAAAGGCTGTGGTTCTTAACAAACTGAAAAGTGCAGTCAGAGCAGTGGAAAAAGACGCCAGCCTTTCGGACGAGGAGAAGCTGTTTCAGGTGCACATGTTTGAAATTTTCCAGAAAGAGCTGAATGAAAGTGAAAACTCAGTCTTCCAGGCCATCCACGGACTCCAGAGAGCCCTGCAGGGCGACTACAGGGACGTGGTCAACGTGAAGGAGAGCAGCAGGCAGCGCCTGGAGGCCCTGCGGAAGGCAGCCATCAAGGTGGGTCCAGGGCGGGGGCGGGGTGCGCCAGCGGAAGGGGGCTCGGCAGGTGGGAGCCACCCAGGGCCTCCGATCTGGCCCAGCAGGTGCAGGAGAGCCGGTCCCTTTGCACAGTCACTTAGCAGAGCCAGATTTGAGCACTTCTAGGAGTCTCTCATGCTTTCTCCATGGTGGAAATCCCTGGGTATTGAAAAGAGTTACTCATGTTCCCCCAGTGAACTGACGTGGAAATAAGCCCATTGTAATTGCCGTCAGGGTTTTGAGCTTCTGATAAGAATTACTTTTAGTGTGAAGGCTGACTTTCTTCAAGGCCCACATGCTGAAAACAAAAATATTAAAGGTAGTTTTAAACAAATGTATACATTTGAATTAAGGATTTTGATGAAGGATACTTTTATTTTATTTTTTAATTTTTATTATTTTTTAAATAAATTTATTTATTTGTTTTTGTTTTTTGGCTGCGTTGGGTCTTTGTTGCTGCACGCGGGGGCTACTCTTTGTTGTGGTGCGCGGGCTTCTCGTTGCAGTGGCTTCTCTTGTTGTGGAGCACGGGCTCTAGGTGCACAGGCTTTAGTAGATGCGGCGCGTGGGCTCAGTAGTTGTGGCTCGCCGGCTCTAGAGCGCAGGCTCAGTAGCTGTGGCGCATGGGCTTAGCTGCTCTGCGGCATGTGGGATCTTCCCGGACCAGGGCTCGAACCCATGTCCCCTGCATTGGCAGGTGGATTCTTAACCACTGCGCCACCAGGGAAGCCCCTGAAGGATACTTTTAAAATGATGAGAAAAAACTATTATTACATCAGATGTGATAGTTATATAACATTTTAAAGCTATCATTTAAGCCATCTATTATGTGCCGGGCACTTTAAATATACGAAGTATCATTTTGTCTTCGTGGAAAGGCTATGATAATATTATACAGCTTAAAAAGTAAAGAAGATACAAATTATTAGAATTTCTTTTTACCCAAGTGTGGTATTTTGGGTAGAAACATGGTGATGGGGTAAGTAGCCCCCTGGATTCGGTCGTCCTGTCTGTTGTTAGAAACACCCCGCCCCCTCCGAGCGGGATCACCGCCTCACCAGACCCTTCGCACAGGTGGGACATTAAACTCCTTGGCATTAAAGAGGGAGTCGCAGGGGTGTCGGTTTGCGGTAGTTTTACGGTAGAACAGAGGACAAACGTGAGTTTGAGTGGCACTGACCCCACACGCCTGCTCTCTGCTGGTTCTGGCCTCACGGGTCTGAGGCGGTCCAGGCGCTGGGGGCGCTGAGTAGAGGCCGCGAAACAGCGGAGCCTGTGCCTGGGACCGTCCTCCGCTCGGCGCCCACTCTGCCTCAAATGTGAGTAAGTAGTAAGGGTACTGATTTGAGATCCCTCGAGCTTGAATACGGTTGTGTGCCATACACGTGTTAAACTCTGTTCCCAGCACCACTCAGCAACTGTGCAAGTAAGCAATGCTGTCAGATTCTCCTGGAACATCTCCCCTTGGTAACTTGGAATTTGACTGTGTATTCCGCTTAGAAATGTCTAGCTAAATAATCACGTGCCACAGCTGGGCTTCCACACGCAGTAGGCACAGTGGCTGGAACAGCATCAGGGTTCGGCGGGTGGCTTTTGTGTCAAGAGATGACCTTCAGCATCTCTTTACGGTTGTGTGTTACGTTCGTGTGTGTGTAAGTAGCCTTCCTGCAGGGTTTGCTCTGAGAAGTTTGAGTGCCCTGGGGCACCCGGCCTCCCCTGCCGTGTTTGTGGTGCGGGCAGGTCATCCAGGTTTCCTTCGTAATAAACACCACTCTTCATTTCTTACAAATGAATAGGAAGAGACAGAATATGTGGAACTTCTGGCAGCAGAAAAACATCAAGTTGAAGCTCTTAAAAACATGCAGCATCGGAACAAAAGTTTATCCCTCCTGGATGAAATTCTTGAGGACGTGAGGAAGGCGGCAGACCGTCTGGAGAAGGAGACAGAGGAGCGCGCTTTCGATGACAATAAGTCAGTGAGTAGCATCCAGAGCAAGGTCCTCTTGGCCTGCTGAGCCACTGAAAGGATGTGTACTTGGAATTGTTTGCAGGTGTGCCGTAGCGCAGGCTGAAAATGAAGATGAGGCTAAAGCACTTGTGTGCCGTAGCAAGTAACTTGTGTGGCCCTGAAGACGTGCCCCGGTTTCCTCTGCTTCCCCCCGCCCCCGCCCCGTGTTTGGTCAGCCCCCAACCCCTGACTGCCCCGCCCCCAGCAGCTTGTCTGTTTCCCCGGCCTTGGCTGTGGTCTCAGGAAGCTGGCCCTGGACGGCCGCGTTTCGGTGTGGATCTGCCCGGGGAGAGGCTCGCTCCTTACAGGAAACCACCTTTGGGTCCCAAGCGGCATGTCAGACTGAGTCCTGGGATGGACTCAAGAAAGGGTTAGGTAATGACAGCAAACCAGAGCAAGGCTGGAGAGGGAAGAGGAGTGAGGCCCTTAGTGACCCCGGGGCGGGAGAGGCTCTGGGTGTGTGAGGGCCATGCGCCGGGGAAAGAGTGTCCTTGCCTTTACCCCGCTTACCAGGCACTCTGCCCTCCACGGCTCCGGGCTCTTCCACACTGGCCCTCCCCCGGTCCTGTGGGACGCCAGCCGCGTCCTGTGGTTCAGTTCAGCCTGACACCGTCCCCATGGGGCTGGCGCAGACCCCATGGGTACAGGCCCGGCCCATGATGGCCCCCACTTCAGATGCCAGCTGCCCCTCCTCGGGCTCCCTCCGGCGTTTGCTGTGCTGCCCACAGAACTCAGTCTGTTTGCTAGGTTGGCAGATCGGCACGAAGGACACAGCTCAGATGGAAGAGGTGCAGGGGCAGGGTGTGGGGGACAGTGGCCTCCCCCAAACACCTGCACACGTTCAGCAACCTGGAAGCTCTCGGAAGCTTGTGCCTGAAGGGTCTTCACGGAGGCTTCGTTATTTAGGCTCCTGACAGACTCGGCCTTCAGCCCCTCTGCCCTCCCAGAGGCCGGGGTGGAGCTGCAAGTTCATCCCTCATCACGTGGCCAGCTCCTCTGGTGACCAGCCCCTCCCGTGGGTACCCGGGGGCTCTCCACCACCCCTCACTCACCTGAGGGCAGGTGAGGTCGCAAGGGGCTTATTATGAAGGACAGAACACTCCTTTCACCTCTGCTGCTCTGGAGCGATTTCAGGAACCGAGGCCAAAAGACCAAATATAGGACAAGATGTTTGCATCGCTCCTTATCACTCAGGAAGTCCTGCGGGTTTGGGGGCTGTGAACAGGAAAGGGGTATAAGACCAAACATGTGTTTCTTGTTACAGATCACAGTGCCACACCCTGAATCAGGTAGAGTAGGTGTTTGGAAGTAATGGAAATCCTGAACACTTCCATCCTTAAATCTCTTTTCAATTGAAAAACTTTTTCTAATTTTCTAATTTACTGGTCTTCGGTCACACTTGACGGAATGCTGAAAACGTTCCTGTCGTTCTTCTGTATGGGACTTACTCTCTAACATTTGACCTTGAACTTAAACACGTCTGATTGGTTTTAGTGACATAACACTGGTCATTGTTACAGGTCAGAGGGGTCAACTTTGAGGCAGTTCTGCGGGTGGAAGAGGAAGAGGCCAGCTCCAAGCAGAACCTCACGAAACGGGAGGTGGAGGAGGACCTGGGCCTGAGCATGCTCATCGACTCCCAGAATAACCAGTACATCCTGACCAAGCCCAGGGACGCCACCATCCCGCGGGCAGACCCCCACCTCATAAAGGTAGCCCGCGCCGCCGCCCGGCACCCATGTCCGCTGCCTAAAAGCTGACTTCGCTACAATAGCTCATTCTCAAGGGGCAGAGAGGGTTTGGCTATGGTTTCCCGTGTGGCCTGTGTAGACGTGGGGCGCGGCCGCCTTCTCCAGTGCCGGCTGGCTGGAGCCCCGGGCACACCTGCACCCTTGGAGGGAGCCAGTCTAGTGGGAGGACGTGGAATTCTTTAGACTCGAGGTCGACGGTGTTGTGGTTCGGGATCACCGTTTGGACTTGGCCCGTGTGAGTGACAGGGTGCAGCCTGCGCAGGGTCCAGATCAGTCGCTAGGTCTCCAGCTAAACTCCCCGACGCTGGAATCTGTTCAGGAGAAGAGACCGAGGCAAAGAACTCAGTCTTCAAGGTGCTGCCAGCACAGACAGCCGAGGGGCAGAGAGATAAACGCTCCCCACGGGCTTGTCCCGTGTGAGGGGCTGATCCCTGTACTTCTGGATCGAATCGAGAGGTAAAAGACAGCAAGCGTGTCGCCTTCCTTGGTTTTGACCTGGGTGGGGACTGGGAGGGGCTGAGTCTGAGAACGGCAACTTCGGTGCCCTTCGCGAAGGGGCAGGGTCTCCACTGCGCAGTTGCCCCCCTTCCCCTTTGTACGTAGCGTAGCTTCTGGGGCGGCGGCGTGAGGCCACGTGAATACCCCGTTCCTCGCCACCCTTGGGCCAGCAGCCTTAGCACCGTCCACGAGTCTCTCCTGGATCGGTTAACACCGTGCAGGTTAGATGGTCTTCGTGCCATGGGAACACAGTGGGGAAGCGTTCCCGGGCTCGAGCGCTGAGAGGAGGCCTCGTACTCACAGTTCTCAGAGGACTGTTACGGGGTCTGCGCGAAACAGACACATCGCTGTAATCGCTAGATGCTGAGGAGCGAGCCTCACCTGCTCCCAGAACCCGCCTTCTGCTCCCTCACTTGTCTTTCTTCCCACTCAGTGAGGTCAGGTACCGTCCCACCCTACCTTCTCCTTCCTCTTGCTGCCTGTTATCTTACGTGTGTGTTTCTTGTCTGTTTATCCTTCTGTTAGGACATCGTCACCATAGGGATGTTGTCCTTACCATGCGGCTGGCTCTGCACAATGATAGGACTGCCGACCATGTTTGGTTACATCATCTGCGGCGTGCTTCTGGGGCCCTCCGGACTCAACAGTATTAAGGTAAGAACAAAATTGAACTGTTTAGTGTCTGTTGAACTTGAATTAATGAAGATAGCAGTTTCTTATAAATCACATCAAAGATGTCTTTTAAAGTTTCCTGAGGAATCTCTAAAGCGTAAGAAAGTCATTTTGTTCATTAATGAGTGAGCAGCTTGACCAGACAAAATGATCCTCTTCGTGTCTTTAAAATATATTAGTTTTAAAGATTCCGGTTGCAGTAATATTATGGACTGGATTATTCGGACACTGAAAGGAACTAAAAATCCTGGATTAAATGTATTTTTAAAACATGCTTGGGACTTCCCTGGTGGCGCAGTGGTTAAGAATCCACCTGCCAAGGCAGGGGACACGGGTTCGAGCCCTGGTCCGGGAAGATCCCACATGCCATGGAGCAACTAAGCCTGTGCACCACAACTACTGAGCCTGCGCTCCAGAGCCCGCGAGCCACAACTACTGAGCCCACGCGCCGCATCTACTGAAGCCCGCGCTCCTAGAGCCCGTGCTCCGCAACAAGAGAAGCCACCGCAATGAGAAGCCTGCGCACCGCAACGAAGAGTAGCCCCCACTCGCCGCAACTAGAGAAAGCCCGTGCACAGCGACGAAGACCCAATGCAGCGAAAAAATAAATAAAAATTTAAAAAAACAAAAAACCAAAAACCATGCTTAACACTCTGAGAAGCTGGTAAAGTAGTAAGCAGCGACCCAGCCTGGCTGTGGGTGTCTGGAGGCCCGGGAGGACGTGGGTGCTGAGGCTGCTCTTGCTGAAGGCTGTTTGCTGAGCAGATTGAGGGGAGCATTGTCCTGTGTTGGTGGTGCTTTTGACAGTGAGGAAAGAGTCCCAAGCCTTGTGGGCTTCAAGCTGGGTCCTCGAAAAGAAAACGCAATGTGGACAGAGGGAAAGAGAATGCCACGTAGAGGTTTCCTGGTCCCACCCCAGAGGAACCTATAGTGCAGGGTGTGGGAAGGGGCTGCGGCGTGCCCCGCCCTCCGTGACGCTCCCCTTTGGGTAGAACGCGAGTCGGTGAAGTAGGGGCGGGGGGCAGGGGCTCCACCTGCAGCCTCATCCCCTCCTCGGCTTAGCCCACCCGCACCGGGTCTGGAGGGTCCTGAGGGTTCCCCCCCACTGGACAACATGCGGGGGGGTCGAGGCGGTCTTCACACTGACTGATCCTCACAGCAGACGGTGTTGCCGGGTGAGAAGTACCTGGATGCTGCAGGCTGAAGCCTGGACCTTGGTGAGGAGGACCACCAAGGTCCACCAAGGACCACCAAAGTTTTAATTCAACTTTTTTTTTTTTAACGTCTTTATTGGAGTATAATTGCTTTACAGTGGTGTGTTAGTTTCTGCTGTATAGCAAAGTGAATCAGCTATACGTATACATATATCCCCATATCCCCTCCCTCTTGCGTCTCCCTCCCACCCTCCCTATCCCACCCCTCTAGGTGGTCACAAAGCACTGAGCTGATCTCCCTGTGCTATGCGGCTGCTTCCCACTAGCTATCTATTTTACATTTGGTAGTGTATATATGTCCATGCCACTCTCTCACTTCGTCCCAGCTTATGCTTCCCCTTCCCCGTGTCCTCAAGTCCATTCTCTATGTCTGCATCTTTATTCCTGTCCTGCCCCTAAGTTCTTCAGAACCGTTTTTTTTTTAGATTCCATATGTATGTGTTAGCATATGGTATTTGTTTTTCTCTTTCTGACTTACTTCACTCTGTATGACAGACTCTAGGTCCATCCACCTCACTACAAATAACTCAATTTCATTTCTTTTTATGGCTGAGTAATATTCCATTGTATGTATGTGCCACATCTTCTTTATCCATTCATCTGTCGATGGACACTTAGGTTGCTTCCATGTCCTGTCTATTGTAAATAGTGCTGAAATGAACATTGTGGTACATGACTCTTTTTGAATTAAGGTTTTCTCTCAGCTTTTTGAATAGGTAGTTTTCATGTGATTGAAACAGTATAAAAAGCTGTAGGTGAAAAGTCTTTGCCTGACCTTGTCCCATCCCTCCCTTTCCAGAACGTTTGCAAACACTGGAAAACACAAATGTATTTTCCTTTTCCTTTTTACTTAACAGCAAAGATAGCTCATAAGCAAAGAATTAAGGCTAAATAACTAGGTAATAGATCCAACTGGTTACTATGAATATTGTATTTCTTAATAAATTACCTATACCATGGAAAAATAATATAATTACAGTAGATAAAAATACCAAGATCAGGACTTCCCTGGCCGTCCAGTGGTTACGACTCCGTGCTCCCAATGCAGGGGGCCCAGGTTCCATCCCTGGTCGGGGAACTAGATCTGCATGCCACATGGTGTGGCCAAAAACAAAAAACAAAAACAAAAACAAAAACAAAACCCCAAACAAACGATCAAAAATACCAAGATAAAATTACCAAAATAAAAGTCCAAGATCATACTAGCTGAAAGTGGGAGTGGTTAATGGAGAGAGTCTAATTGTATATAATTGTACTTCAGTATTTATCTTTTCTTAGTAGGGAGTTAACAGGCTTTCATTTTCTAAGTCAAGAAGTATAGGTTTAAGTATGTTACTTTGAAGTCAGGTTGCAGCCTAATTTTCAAAAGGGAAAGAAAAATAGTAGCAGTAAGGAAGCATAAAAAGCAGAAGACATAAAAGAAGTGAGAGCAAACATGTTGTTTTATAACAAATATATGTGGAATAAACTTCTCTATGAAAAGATACAGGTTTACAGATGGTGTCAGGAAAAAAGTACAACAAACGAGATTGAATAAAAATAAAGTGACTAAAAGGTTGAGAGTGAAAGGAGGAAATGTGCTGATAGAAAGAGGGCAAATCAGTGGTGTTCACAGCCAGCAGACAGAGGAGGTGCACGCCCGCCGGCACACCGACACACGAAGGCCTGGACTCTTATTATCACGTGTTCAGGGAACATTGAAAAAATCAAAAAGTTAGTGGCCATAATGCAAACCTCAATTGTAAATAATACAAGTAGTGCCAAATATACTGGTATGAACAACACTGTCTACTGTAGTGCAGGAACATTGACGGTAAATAGCAAATGAGGGGCACTGTACGTCAGGACCTGTGGGGAGTGGCCAGATGGGATCCAGGAGAAAATCCCACACTCAGTCTCACCCAGACCCAAGGAGAGTAAAGCACTCCTGTTAGTTAAGTGTTAAACTCAGGTTTAATGCCTCCCCGTCCCCAAAGGAAGCTAATGGAAGGAAGTAATGGAAGTAACAGTGGCAATTAATGAACTTGAAAGCAGGTGAATTCATGAGCTATTTCCTAGAAAATAAATAAAAATATTCCTCTGGCTAATCAAGAGAAAGGAAAAAAGGCACTACCATCAGGAAGTTAAGATTATCTCAGATATAGAGGAGATTCAGATCGTTGTTTGTTTTTTTTTAAATACTGGGCTTTTTGGTGGAGTCCCGCTGAGTGTGTTAGGACAAGATGCTTCTGTGAAGTACACGTGATACCTTAAATACGTTAAGTTTTACGGTTTTAAAACCTTCTTGTTTTTCAGTCAGTTGTGCAGGTGGAGACGTTAGGAGAATTTGGCGTGTTCTTTACTCTCTTCCTCGTTGGCTTAGAATTTTCCCCAGAGAAGCTGAGAAAGGTGAGTCCACCAGTATGCTTGTGTCGTTGCCCCACTGAGATTAACATGCCCTGCCATCACCATCCACATTCGTTGGAGACTTGCCCAGCAGATTAGGTCTGTTTAGAGGAGAATATGGTGGTGTAGTTTGATGTTATTTTTGGAACATAAACTCCAGAAGATAAAATGTTTAAAGAAAAGAGTGAAAATTCAATGAATAAATGGAATTAGCTTTCAGTGGCTAATTCCAAACCAGGTCTGAGAAGTGCTGTGTTCAAACTTACTGATTTTTGAGTCCCTCCAAGAGGGTCCAACGCTGGTAGAGGCCGAAATATCATAGGGATGGAGTGTTCAGTGTGTCACTCTGGGGAAAAACTCGTTTTCCTAAATAAGTGGCAAATTTTGATTATTGCTGTGTCACTGTAAGATGAAAATATCTGAAAGGTTAATAGTATTTAGGACCATATGTATGAATAAATGTTAAAGTAGTGGAAGCAACAGTTCCTCCTAAATTTGTTGGCTTTTAGAATGATTACTTTGAAAGCCGGAATATTCGAGAATGGAAACAGAGTTAGGTTGGAAGTGAATTCATGAAAAGCTACTTTGTGTTTGAACAGACAGGTCACAGAAGAGGAAAAAGCTGATGAGAAAGCAGTTGGGGGGTGGTGGGGAATCACAGGGAAGCTGCTGGTTACAGGAAAGGGCAGCTCCATCCAGGCCCCGTTTCGCCCACCAACTTAACTAGGACACTAGTGTCGAGTCAGCAGGGGTCTCAGTGACTTTGCAGGTGGTCACTGGGCGCCCTTGCACCAGGTTGATGAGAGGGACAGCTCGTGTCCCTTCTGGGGAGCAGTCCGGCAGTGTGATTCAAGAGCCTTGCCAGGTTCACGTCCTTTCATCTGTGGTTCTGCTCCTGGGTTTCTAGGCAAAGGGAAGAGTCAAACCCAAGTTTTGTTTTTTGTTTTTAAAATTAGCCCCTAAAAGGTACTCAGTTCCTCACTGTAGCGTTTTTATAAAAGATCCAAAGCAACCTGAGTGTCTAAAGGTTAAGCTGTGATGTAGCTGCTGGATGGAGTATTATGTAGCCATTAAAAGTATTATAAGAATGTGCAATAACAAAGAAAAAAATGTTAAATGCTGAACTTCAGAAGAAAAAAGTGAGCATATGGTGTGACCGTGGCGACACAGAAGGAGCCGAGAAGCACAGGAAAGAATGTGCCAAACAGCCGTGGATGCTGCTTTCCAAGTCCTCTCTGACCACCAGCATGCTTCGTGCAGGAAGAGAAGTGAGCTCGGCCTGAGCCTGCGCTGCCGTCAGGGAGCAGCTGTGCCCGGCCCTGCCCACCCCTTTCCCCAGTTCCTCCTTTTCTTCTTTCTTTTTGTTTTTTAATAGATTTATTTATTTATTTTTATTTTTAGCTGCGTTGGGTCTTCGTTGCTGTGCGCGGGCTTTCTCTAGTTGCGGTGAGCGGGGGCTACTCTGTTGCGGTGCGCGGGCTTCTCATTGTGGTGGCTTCTCTTGTTGCGGAGCACTTGCTTTAGGTGCGTGGACTCAGTAGTTGTGGCACGCGGGCTCAGTAGTTGTGGCACGCAGGCTCAGTAGTTGTGGCTCGCGGGCTCTAGAGCGCAGGCTCAGTAGTTGTGGCGCACGGGCTTAGTTGCTCCGCGGCGTGTGGGATCTTCCCGGACCGGGGCTCGAACCCATGTCCCCTGCACTGGCAGGCAGATTCCTAACCACTGCGCCACCAGGGAAGTCCCTTCCCCTTTTTTTCTATTAAAGCTCCTTTTGTCCATCCACTGACGACTCACTTCCTGTCAGTTTTCCTCCTCATACAGCATCCTGAGTCAGTTCAGGGTTTTCTCCTGGTACTCTGGTATCTTTTTCATCCTTCTGGCACAATCACCTCCATGTGTTAATTTCTGAATCCAAAGTGTAAAGAAAACTGGCCACTTCTCTGGGTCCTAAGGGAAGTGGCCAAATTCTTCCTGTTAATTCCGTTGAGGTGTGTGTTGTGGCTGGGACAGAGGGGCCTGGCGAGGACCTGTGGGGTCTCCCGGGAGCGGGAGGGTCTTCCCAGGCAGCCCTGTGAAAGCACAGCCTGGACCCCTTGGTGTTCATGTGCGTTCAGTTGACAGACGTTCACAGCAAGCAGCCGTGCTACCTTGAGGTTAGGAGCGAGGAGGGGCAGCGTCTGGTCCTCCCGTGTCCCTGGTGCAGCCATCTCAGCTGGCAGTGTCCTCATCTGGGCTATGAGGGGTTGGGAAGATTCAGGTGTCCTCTGGGTGCAGAGTCTCATAACTATCTTCTGCGGCACTGTGGTGTTCAGGGTTAAATGAGAAAGTAACATCATCCACCATGATGTTTGCTTGCCCTCATCAGTGTGATACGTTTTTGTGATGCTTTGGGGATTTTGCGCCTGGCGATGCAGCCTGAGGCAGGGCTCGTGGCAGCAGGTGTGTGTCGTAAGTCAGGGCAGGGGCTTGGATGGGGACCGGCCCCTATTGGGTGCCTTTGGGTCTGGGGCGAGCTGGGGTCTCTAATGTCCCCTAGCTCCGATGTCCCTGAGCGCCACCGAGCCTGGCTGCTCCCCGCCTGGCGGCCCTGACCCTTGACCTGCACCAGGAGCGCATCCCGCCCCTTCGTAGGCAGGCCCGTGGGCTCGGCGTGCAGAAAGTTTATATCCATTGATAACTACGCTAGTAAGTCCACGTTTATTTTTCTTTTATTTCTCAGGGATAAATGACTGACAGCTTTAGCGCAGCCTGAGGTACCGGTGGCTCTCCTGCCTTGCGGGGTACCCGTGTGACCCTGTCATGGTGGGAAGTTACTTGGTGGGGTTTTGAAGTATCAGCAGTTGCTGGGAGGCCCCTCTCAGTCTTCTGTGGAATCTCCTAGAGGCCTGACTAGAGACAGTTCAGAGACGCCCGAGTCTGCGAGACCCTTCCCGGGCCTTGTCCCTGAGGATGCTCGCACCCTCGACTGTCTGTCGTTTATTCGTGAATCACCTGGGCCGCCCAGGTGTTCCCGTTTCCGCTGGAAGAGGGGGCGGAGGGGGTCCCCAGCTCCAGCTGCGTTCTGAGGATGGCGGTGCACGACGCGGAGAGGGTGGAGGGCGTGCTTCGCCCCTAACCACGTCCAGCGCTCGGTGACCGCGTGTGACCGCCCCCGCTTTTCGTGGTGTTGCGCTGGTGTGTTTGCTGCGGGGCCGGCCGGTTCCTGGGCAGGTGTGCACGCGCTCTGCGGGGCCGCGGGCACTGAGGTGTGTGCACGCCCCTGTGCTCTCTCCCAGGTGTGGAAGATCTCCCTGCAGGGGCCCTGCTACATGACTCTGCTCATGGTGGCCTTCGGCCTGGTCTGGGGCCACCTTCTACAGATCAGACCCACCCAGAGCGTCTTTATCTCCACCTGCCTGTCCTTGTCGAGCACACCCCTGGTGTCCAAGTTCCTTGTGGGCAGCACCCGCAGTGACAAGGAAGGTAGGTGGCCGCGTGTTCTGAGCGTGTGCTGAGGTTAACCGACTCGAGTCCACACGCTCTTAGTGACTTTTCCCCAAGCAGGCGACATTGACCACGGCGCGGTGCTGCTGGGGATGCTGGTGGCGCAGGACGTGCAGCTGGGACTGTTCGTCGCCGTCCTGCCCGCGCTCATCCAGGCGGGAGCCGGCACACACGCCAGGTAGGGTTGCTGCCGTCCTTCGGTTCACGGTCTGTTTTTCTGGCTTCAGATCATTTGTTTATCGAAATACTGACCTTCCTTTCCTTCTCAAGCACAAGGCTTCTTCTGCTCTGTTTCCTTTCTGTTGGAGGGCTCTGGTCATTCTTTCATGGTTAGTCTGCTGCCAGCCACAGGTTCTCTCGGTTTCCTCATCTGAGGGCCTTATCTCCCTTCCCCCTGGAGGACGTGGCCACCGGGCGTTGGTCTGCAGCAGACGTTTCTTTCTTCCAGTGCCTGGCAATGCTGTGCTGCTTCTCCCTGGCCTCCGATGGCTTCATTGAGAAACTGGCTGTCATTCAGATCTGTGTTTCTCCACAAGTAACGCATGGCTCCTCTCTGGCTGCTTTCAGGACTTTGCCTTTCGTTTTCAGAAATTTAATTACGCTGTGTCTTGGTGTCTTAGTTCGGGCTCTGCAGCAGACACCCCAGATGCGGCAGCTTACACAGCAGACGTTTAGTCCCGGGGTCTGGGCGCCGGAGATCAGGGTGCTGGTGCCCTCTCAGGCAGCTGTCTTCTCATGTGTCTCCACGGTAGGGGAGGTGGAGAAGCTGCAAAGCCCTCCGGTCTCTCTTATAGAGGCCATTAGTCCCAGCACCGGCCCCACCTCCAGATGACTCTGGGGGTACACACACCTTCGGCCCGTGACACCTTTGGGTTTGTTCTGTATGGTGTTCGTTCATCTTCTTGAAGCTGTAGCTTTATGTCTCTTGCCTAGTTTAGGAATTTCGGCCATTGTTTCCTCAGGTGTTTTCTTTTTCAGTCCCGCTTGCCCCCTCCTCCTGGGACCCCAGTGATGCAAACGTGGCTCTTCTGTTGTCCCACGGGTCTCTGAGACGCTTCTTTTTCGGTCTGTTCAGACTGGGTAAATTCTGTCCGTTTGTCCTCACGTCCACTGGTCGCCATCCTCTGTCATCTCTCTACTATTCAGCCCATCCAGCAAGATTTTTGCTCCGCTTATTATATTGTTTAGTTGTATAATTTCCATTTGATTCTTCTTTTTATAACTTCTGTTTCTTGCTGAGATTTTCTATTTTTTCCATTTGTTTCAAGAGAATATTTTAAGTGCTACTGAATCATTTTTATGATGGCTGCTTTAAAATCTTTGTCAGATAATTCTGATGACCGGTCTTGATGTTGGAGTCTCATTCAAGTTGTGGTTTTCCTGATTCTTGGTGTGCTGAGTGATTTCCAATCGTATCCTGGACATTTTGTATCTGATAATATGAGTCTCTGGATCCTTTAATCATTTTTTAAAGCCAGCAGCCCCATGTTGAGGCATGGTTGAGGGTGGGTGGGTGTGTGTTCATCTTCCTGCTGGGCCCCGCCCGGGGGGGCGTGGACAGCCTGCCTCATTGCTGACCGGCGGGGTGGAAGCGTTTTGTATTTTTAGTATTTGCCTTTTGCCAGATATTGTATTAAGTTTCAGCAATCCAAAGTGATCAAGATCTTTTCTCCGCTCTCAGGAAGCTCAGCCTGGTGGGGAAAGTAGAAGGAGGGAATGGTTTTTAACTGAGATTCCCAGAGGTGAAGGCGCCGGCCCTGGTGTGCGGCCACCCTGGAGCCCCAGCTCTCCATTTGCCAGCCCTGCAGGCTGTGTTCTCACCTGTAGGATGGGAACAAGGTGGAACCTGGACCGTGTGCTGGCTGTCAACAGGAGAGACTCGTAAGGCACCTAACACGCCCCTCGTATGTGCAGCTGTTAAAGGCCGTTTGTCAGGAAGGCCCTTTGTCTGCCATTTTTCTTTGATCCAAAGTTCTTTAACTGTCAGAAAAGTGACCCTTTGTCGCATTAGTCCTTCCGGCTACAGATTTTCAGGGTAAGTAACTGAACAAAAATTTAGACAGAAAAAGGATTTGTAACTTTAGCTGAAAGTCGTTTGAGTTCTGTTTGGGATGTGCAGTAAGTTGTTCCCGGGAGAGGCGGGAACCCCCTTTCCCAGGCAGAATCCGAACCGCGGCCAAGAGTGTCCGGGCCCCCTGGGAACTACGGGTATCCCCTGGGAACCAGGCCCCCTGCCAGGTAGACAGGTACGGCTCAGGCAGAAGACTTGGAAAGCTTTTCTTTTTATCTTCCTAATTTAAAAATTCATCCAGTACTGGTACTGGTCCTGTTGATTTCATTCCCGTTTTGTCATGAGACGCCATGTTTACCGAGAATTTTAATGACGTGGAAAACTGCCCTGCATTGTGTTAGGTTGTAAAAAAGAGTCAAGACCACATATAGTATTTCTCAGAAGGAGAAACATGGAGCTGCCATGTGACTCAGCTCTTCTGCTCCAGGGTGTGTGCCCCACAGGAATGGGAACACCTGTCCACAGGTGTCACCTTTGGGGGGCGAAGGCGGCACAGCCACGTGAATGCCCCTCGTGCCATGAGTTACACACTAATGGGGAAGGTGGTAAATTTTATGTTACGAATATTTTACCACAGTAAAAAAAACTTGTGCGTGAATGTTCATGGCAGCATTAGTCATAATAGCTAAGACGTGGAAACGACTCAAATATCCATTAGCTAATGGACAGGTAAATAAAACATACAGTGAAATGTTACTCAGCCATAAAAAGGAACGACGCGCTGACACACACTACAGCGCGGATGAGCCCTGAGGACAGACGCCAAAGGCCACACCCTGGTTCCCACAAACGATTCTGTGTGTATGAAACGTCCAGGACAGGCAGATCCACGGAGACAGCAGGTTGGTGGTGCCGGGGGCTGGGCTTGGGGAGTGAGTGTAAGGGGCGCAGGGTTTCTCTGGGGGATGAAATACGTTCTGAAACTGTGGTGGTGGCACAACTTTGTGACTAGAAGCCATTGAATTGTATACTTTAAACGGGTGAATTGTGTGAAATGAGACATGTATCAATAAAGCTGTTAAAAATTACATACAATATTATTTTAACTACATAAAGGAGAAGATGGAGGCTAGAAATGTGTATTACGAAGTGTTAAGGATTTTTCTACTAGTAGAGGAATAGATTACGGTAATTTTACTGTTTATTTACTTTTCTGTGTAACTTGGGAAGACCTCTTTTCCAATTTTGATAACCAGGGAAAATTTATAGTAAAAAATATTAAATAAAATCAATAGTAATGTTAATATAAGCTTTGCCTCTTAATTCAGCTTTATTCAGAATTAATCTTGATCCTTCCTAAAGGAAAGAATTATCTTCTTCCCTCCAAATAGTTCACAGGTAAAGAACAGAACACAGGGACTACGATAAAAAAAAATAAAGTAATTCCAATTATTAGCATTAAAATCTTGCAAAACCATGAAAGTTCTAGAAGAAAGTATGGATGAATGTATTACTAAATATTGAAGATGTTCAAGCAGAACACAAATTCCAGAAGCCATAAAGGACAAGAAATGTGATCAGTGTCACTAAAGTTTCATACTTTAAATGTTTAAATACACGCACATGTCCATGTACACACAAACGCATATCCACCCACGCACATGCATGGATACACACACACACAGACCTGCACACATGCATATACACACATACATGTGTGCACACATGTATACATGCACATACATGTACAGGAACACATTAGGTAAGCAGGCCAAAGACAAATGGGAAAGAGATGTGTGTACACGTTCTGTCTTATTGTTTAAAATCGAAGTGTAGTTGATTTTAAGACAGAGGGTTAAGTTTCTCATTTCATGAAGATCTACAAATCAATGAGAAAAATGAGATTAACGCAGTTAACATATAGGTGAGCGCTGAGAGCAGCTAACTCAGCCACAAGCGGGTGGGAGAACACCCTGCCCCCTGCCCCCTGCCCCCCACGGAAGGAAGTCCGGGGGTGCCTCTCCCTGTTGGGCGGGGCTGTCTGTCAAGGGTGGACATGGACGGCACACGAGCTCACCCACAGGCTGCCCCCAGTGCGGCTGAGCCTGGACGACCCATTCCCGGGTCCAGCCCAGGAGACATGGCCCCGGCCCTCGGGTCACGGGCATCAGACCACATCCCCACGTGTTGCTTTGGCCTCTGCAGCCAACTGAATGGGATGAGTCAGGGGTCACTGGGGTACAGGGGGAAGAGGGCAGCTGGGGAAGGGGCGCCTGGTGCTGGCCCTGAGGCCCGGGTCCGGGTCGTGGGCGGTGGAGCCCTGCCGCGTGGGGTGGGTGAGGAGTTCGGCGTCAGCTGCTGGGCTCTGGGGGCCTGGCTGGGACTTCGAGCAGGTTTCTCTTCCTGCCGAGGCCACAGACCCCGCCTTCTCCCCTGGGCTGTCATCCTGAGCCTTAGCAGACGTGGATGTTCACAGAGACTCTGCTGTGATGCCCTAAGGCATCACACACACCTTGGGACGTGTCTGGGCTGCTGGTCTAGGCCTGGCTGCAGGGGTGAATCCTCTCTTAGCAACCTGATTTGTATTCTTCCATCAAGAACTTTTAAGCCAGAATTTTGGACTGAACGGTTTCCTAAATGTGATGGGGAACTGGGGTTAAAAAATATGTATGTTACCATAAACACGACAGATACACAATAGTGCCCTTCTTGTGAAAGTCATGAGGTTGAGATCTTAAGAATATATTGAGATCTGAATAGCATATTCTAAAAAGGGCTTCATGCAGAACCCTTTTCTCCATGACTAAATAACAGAAAATTCAGAGTTCTGGCTTGGGATAAGGGAAGGCTTTTCTGAAAGTCGCTGGTATCCCCCAGTCATGCTTTGGTGGGGAGCCTGCAGTGTCGTGTTACAGAGTGACTGTTGCCTTACGAAGAATTTCAAATGGGGGTTAATTCCTAGTGAGGACTTTTATCATCTGTCATCAATGGAGACACATAAGCTGTCAGTCACGAGTCATTACATCCTATAAAATGTACTTACTCCAAAGTATTAATTGCAACACAATTCAGCTTCTATATTCGATTCAAGTAACTTAATTTCTGAGGTTAATGTTTGATGGATTTTATTCTAACATTTAGAAATGAAAATGTCTGCGATTTGGGTCATTTATTTTGTAATGTTAAAAAGGAATGAAACTACCAAAATGTAAAATAGCTAGCTAGTGGGAAGCAGCCGCATAGCACAGGGAGATCAGCTCGGTGCTTTGTGACCACCTAGAGGGGTGGGATAGGGAGGGTGGGAGGTAGGGAGACGCAAGAGGGAAGAGATATGGGAACACATGTTTATGTATAACTGATTCACTTTGTTATAAAGCAGAAACTAACACACCATTGTAAAGCAATTATACTCCAATAAAGATGTTAAAAAAGAAAAAAAAAAGGAATGAAAGGTCATTTCATTGGACTTTAGCGTATTCTGAGGAGAATCAGGCGTCTCCCTCTCTTTCCCAGCGTCGCCATGGAGATCCTGCGGGTCCTGGGCCTGGTCGGGCAGGTCCTCTTCTCGCTTGCTGCGGTTCTCCTCTTCTGTCTTGTCGTGAGGACCTACCTTGTGGGACCGTACTGCCGGAAGCTGCACGCGGAGAGCAAGGGGAACAAGGAGATCCTCATCCTGGGAATCTCCGCTTTCATCTTCCTCATGCTGACGGTAAGGCCCCAAATGCCCGCCACGTACATCGTCTGATTTATCCTCTGTTCACCGAGAGCTTGTGATCGGTCCTTTGTCTTTCATTTTACTAACAGTTGGCGTACGCAAGACACTTGTTGGTGTTTTTATCCGTGCACAGTCGTGCTGCCTGGCACTTATGCCCGCGCTCTAGGCTCTCTGCTGGGACGGTGTTTGTGAGTGTGAAACCGTGCGAGTCTGTCTTAGATGCTTTGCATCCGAAGCAAGAATCACAGTTTAAAATGACTTTTCGTTCTGTTTGATGAGAACAAGCTAGTCAGCAGCATAACTTCTTTCGCTGTAACGTGAAAAGCTCACCATAGAGGCTTGTTTTGGAGGCGGCCATCCCAGTTAAGGGACAGGCTTCTCATGGGAGAGCAGGGGAGGGGCCGGAGACCCCATAAACAGTCCCAGATCTGGGGGCATCACCTGCATGTAAGAGATGCGCCCCTCGACGTGCGCCGGAGCAGTGAAGACCCGTGTTCACGCGGAAACTGACACGTGAGTGTGACAACAGCTGTGCTCCCATCGGCCCAGACCGCCCAGATGGCCTTCCTCAGGCGCGTAGTTCAGCCAGCCACGGCCCTCCACGCCAGGGCGGCCACGCAGCTTTGAACCGCGGGTCCGTGAGTCGCCGGAGAGCTGTGCTGACTCGAAAAGCCAGTCCCCAAGGTCAGGAGCTGTGTCACTCCACTTCCGTGCAGTTCGTGAAGACAGATCAGAGATGGGGGAAGGCCGCTGGCCGGGTGCTGAGGAGGGAGGGGGGCGGGAGGACCCCGGAGGCCACGGGCGGCCCACGTGGCCCCACGGTGTCACATCCACAGGACTCGTGCTGTGGCCTCGTGCTGTGACCTGGGAAGATGCTGCCATTGGGGGGCCCGGGGGAAGGTACCGGGGTCTCTGGATGACTGCGTAGAACTGCACGTGAGCCGACAGTTAGCTCAAGAGAAAAGTTTAATCCTATAAAGGAAACTGAGGAAAATAACTTGCTTACACAGTTGCGTTGCCTGCTAGTGTCTCGTAATCTTGGGAGAAGACTAAGGTTTGCTTTTGCTCAAAGCCGTTCACGTACGTGACCGACTTCATTTCTGCGCGTGGCTCCACGCCGTCTGGAGTGTCCCCTCTGGAATGACACGCAGCAGAGCGCTCCGACCCGGCGCTCCGTGCTGCCACCCAGCGGCCCTTGAGCCGAAGCAGCCTCGCTCTGCGGCCGTGTCTCCTGAGCACCCGCTGCGGGGAAGGCGCCTAGCGCCCCAGGCCTCCGCTCACTCGCCCCGTCTGTGCTTAGACATTCCGGGCCGTGGAAGTGAGGCTGCACGTGCGGATCTAGGCCCGGGCCGTGTGGGCCTGCGTGACCGCGGCTGGTTTCCCCAGGTGGCCGTGCCCTTCTCCCCGACCAGCACGTTTCAGAGGCTGATCCCAAGCTGTAGCCCGTGTCAGTGCTTCATTCCTTTCCACGGCTGAGTAATATTCCTTGTCAGATACAGTTTTGCTAATGTCTTCCAGTTTGGGGCTTGCCTTTCACTCTCTTGACGACGTTTTTCTGAACGGAAGTTCCTAATTTTAGTGTAGGGCCGCGATCATTCTTCAGGGGCAGCACTTCAGGATCCCGCGTGACACATGCTTTCCGGCCCCAGGTCACGGAGACGCTCTGCGTTGTCCTCTGGAAACGCACTGCTTTCTCTTCTCACTGAGACCTGCATCCATGGGAGGCGAGCTAGCGCGGCGTGGATGGCCGTGGTCAGGACCTGTTCTCCATGAGCGTCTCCTCACCCCCGTGACGTCGAAGTCGAAGGTCACAGCACAGAAGCCGAGTGGCCGAGCATGGGTGGCCCAGACGCCCTGCTGTCCCCAGGCGGGCGGGCGGCCAGCCCGGCCTCCTCTCCGCAGGCTGTCTGGTCGTGGTCTCCTGGGTCACGGGGATGGGTTCGGCTGGTCAGCTTCCACGCACAGGGGGTTCTGTGACTGTTCCCGTAACGCTAGGCGCCCTTGGCTCCCCGCGTCCGTGTCCGCGCTGCCCGGCGTGTGTCGTGTGTGTGTGGCGGCAGCGAGCGCTGTGTCGGATCTGCTCCCAGGCGTCTGAGGGGCTCCGACACGGTCGTCAGCGGGGCTCCTGGAGCGTCGTCCGTCTGTCTGTGCTCCTCTCGTCACTGGATTTACCTCCCCGAGTTAAACGCCGTGTCCGCTTCCTTCCTCTAGGCGCCGGGGGGGGGTGGGGGGGTGGGGGGGGCGTGGGCGGGGAATAGTTTTGTGCGCCACGTTTTTAAAGCCAGGGGAGTCGGGCTGTTAATTGATTCAGGGTAAAGAAAGTGTGTCACAAATGCTTAGATCTTGGAAAATAGTCTCACTCAAAACGTCCACAGCAGTCTACACGAACGATGGTTGCAACTGTTTTATGACCGTTTCCTCTCGCTCGTGGTCAATGAGCTGACGTCCACTGCCGTGCCTTCTGCGGGGTTCTCCTAGGACACTGCAGGGGCCTGGGCAGGGGCAGGGAAGCTGGCTTGTCGCGGTTTTATGGGGACATCCCGCCACGTCCGAGAGGCCCTCTCGTGTGTCCTCAGCAGAGAGGCTGGCGGGTGCACCCGGCGTGACCTGTGTCCTCCTCCCCTCAGGTCACCGAGCTCCTGGACGTGTCCATGGAGCTGGGCTGCTTCCTGGCCGGAGCCCTGGTGTCCTCCCAGGGTCACGTGGTTGCTGAGGAGGTCATGTCCTACGTGGAGCCCGTCCGCGACTTCCTGGCCATCGTGTTCTTTGCATCCATAGGTGACCCTCCTCCTCCAGGGGTGACACTCCCACTGGGTCTCATCTGCTCACACGGGTTTCTACTTAGCTTGTGCCGCGAAAACAGTTCCCATGGCGACTAGGGTCTGAGGGACTCTCCCTTAGAAGGAGGGAAGGTTTGAGCTGCGGGACGGGGGCTCCTGACTGGTGGTCCTGAAGGTCCACCGCTCGGCAGGGTGGCAGGTCCACTTCAGCACGTCCACATCAAGTGCAGGAAGAAATTCTAATTTTAATACAAAAAATCAAACTGGTGTGTCGAGGCTGCTGCCCTGGGAATGTCCCCGTGGAGGGGGGCAGTCCCGCTCGTGGTCACAGCGTGGCCACCTGACCTCTCGCTCACACCCTGCACTGCTCGGTGGATCCAAGAGCCCCAGAGCCTCTGGGTGCCTCGAGAGGCAGGTTCTGAAGCCCGTGGAAACAGGGCGGGGAGCACTGAGTCGCCCGGCCCTCTGCTCGGGCTCTCGGGGTGGAGTGGGTGGGAGGCACCCTGCCTGTTCCTGTCCTGGCGGAGGAGCCTGGGGATGTAGGGGTGGCAGGGAGGCTGGCCGCCCCACCCGGACGATCGCCGTCCCCGTCCCACAGGCCTTCACGTGTTCCCCACCTTCGTGCTGTACGAGCTTACCGTCCTGCTGGTCCTCACGCTCTCGGTGGTGGTCATGAAGGTAGGGCCCCTGCTTGCGAAGTCCACGCTGCCTTTGGTTTCACCTGTCACACCACGCGCCTCGCTTCCTGCCTGTGTGTACCCCCCGCCCAGTGCAGCCCGGGCAGCCGGGGCTTCTTGGATTGGGATGGTCCTTTGTCTCAGAGTTTGTGTTGAAAATGGGGGTTTCAGAAGCTGGGACTGGAGAAACCGCTCTCTGGATCCTCCAGTGACACCCTTGCTCTGTAATTTGACTTCTAAGTGAGTCTAAAGAACCGCCAACCCGGCTCTGGTGACGCAAACGTACATTTAAACGGCCACTGAGAACTATTTTGCCACTTTCCACTTGTCTGATCTCTGTGACTACAAATTGTTGAGGTGCCCATGTCAGCGTGGGATTCTGGGAGTGGAAGTGGCCTGGGCGGTGGCCGCTGGCTTTGCAGAGGAGAAGGAGCGGGGCCCCGATGATGGCTGAACGGCACTGCCCGCTGCAGTCTGCTTTCCTCTGCGCTTTCTTTACATTTTGTTAAAAACAAAGTTTCCATTCTGAACGCTGCACGATATTCGCTTGGCGGGAGGGCCTTGGTTTTCCCGGGGGTGGGAGGGGTCTCCGTGCGTCCTCCTGCGCGGTGTCGGGGCGGCCCCCCCGGGACCCGCCCTGCTTCCTGCGGGCGGTGCTCCGGGCCCAGCGTGGCCGAGCGTGACCTGCCGCTCTGGCAGTTCGTCCTAGCAGCCCTGGTCCTGTCTCTGCTGCTGCCCAAGACCAGCCAGTACGTCAAGTGGATCGTGGCCGCGGGGCTGGCCCAGGTCAGCGAGTTCTCTCTGGTCCTGGGGAGCCGGGCGCGCAGAGCGCGTGTCATCTCTCGGGAGGTGAGTCTCTGCCCGGCTGGCGGAGCGGGGTTGTTAGGGGGAGTAGGGCTGGGGTGGGGGGGGCACCCCAGTCCCCGGGGCCTCTTGGGGAAGGGGGCGCCCTCCTCCAGGCCGGGCACCAGAGGCTCGCACACCGCGATGCGGAGACACGCCCCCGGCCGCGCTGATGCCCCGCCCCCGGCAGGTGTACCTCCTCATCCTGAGTGTGACCACGCTCAGCCTCCTCCTGGCCCCGCTGCTTTGGCGAGCGGCCGTCGCCAGGTGTGCGCCCCGGCCCGAGAGAAGGTCCAGCCTCTGAGGACCATGGCCAGGCGACCGGCCGGAGCTGTCACCGCATTCCCGGACCTCAGAGTCTCCCGGAGCTCGCCTCTGCGTGCAGTGATTATGCGCCGTCTACATGTAACTCTGCGTTTTACAAATCGCCTTGACTCTTTTGCCTGGATGTGCCTTTTCTTCAGAAATTGATGTTAACTTTCTATTGTTATTTCATCAGTTCATGTTTTTTTGGTGAAGAAAAAAACTAGGAGGCTTTTTTATTTATTGTACAACTTGTAAGCCGTTGGTCAATATTTGTTATTAAACGTTTCTGTGACGTGAGCTTTTAATTCTCACAATGTGTTTGGAAAGTTACTTTTAATCCTTAAAGTCTATGTTTTCTAAAATGAGATAAGTTCTTCTAAATGTCTTTTGCTTTTTATTACAATTTTAAACAACACTTTCATGTCAGTTTTTATCAGGTAAATTATTCTTTTAAAATATTTGGTTTTGAATCACAAGAATATGCATTCCTTAATAAAAATCATTTATGATCAGTATAATTAATTGAAATTTATTGAAAACCTGTTTTTTTAGTTAGATTTTTGTGTTGAACTAATCTTTGTCAGTTTTTAAAATTAAGATGCAAAAAAAAGAGGGGGGGAGCTTCCCTGACGGTCCAGTGGTTAAGACTCCACGCTTCCCCTGAAGGGGGTGGAGGTTCGATTCCTGGTCGGGGAACTAAGATCCCGCTTGCAGCATGGTGCGGCCAAAAAAAAGAAAAGAAAAAGAAAATTAAGGTGTGTCACCTATTACCTCACTTTTATAGAGACTAAATGAATGCAGAGCTATTTGTATAAGCTAAGTTCTGACTTTGAATTCTAAAAGTGTATTGGTGATTATGTGCCCTTTTGTTTTTTGCTTTCGATGATTTTTTTTTCATTCCATATATTATCCAGTCTCACGTGCTCACAGGGTCAGCAATTACAACAGCCTCCTCGTCTCCCAGCTCTGAAAGCGGCAAGACAGCCACAGCTGCGGCCAAAGTGTGCCCCATTTTAGAAAACCACACAGCTGAAGATCTGACCCTTACACAGATTTCCCTAAGGGGTACCTAAGTTGAGTTTTCTTATAAATACTGGCTTTAAGAGCCCAATGATTTGTCCAGAACACTTGGTGTAGAGGGACAGAGATGTTAGGTGTGATTACGGATCGCAGATGTAAATTATGAGTTGCAGTAATATTAACTAAAACACATTAAGGTGAAGTAAATTGTATCTAGTCTGAAGTAAATCAATGGAGAAATGATGTAAACGTGCTTATTTTTAGAAACTAGCATTGGTTTTATTCATTTGTAAACCATTTCACATGGTGCCATTCCCTCCGGATCCTTGGACGGAGTGGGAGGTGTTACCTGAGGTACCAAGGCCCTCCTGCCTTGCCTGTAACTCTGCACCGTGTCTGTCCGTGTGCCTCTCCCTCTGGCATGTGTTCTATTTTCTCTTATATCTCCAGCACCCACAACAGAGCTGGGACCTCTTAAATTTTGTTGAATGAAACCTATCTGATGTGCTGACATAAAGTTTTCCCTGAAATGTGGAACTAATATCACTCTGTGAGACTGAAGTAATTAATAAAGATGCACACTTTGTGACAAGAGGAAATGCTGTTAGAAAAGCCCTGCTCCTTGGAGAGGCCTAGACCATCAGGACTCCCCAAAGCCATGGGGGCTTCCCCCACCAGGCCCACTCTGCTCCAGCCCTGGGATTGGCCTCGTCACCTTTTACTCACCGGTGTCTTCACCCTCACCTCTCTTGGTCCTTATCATCTGTAAACTTGCTCCAGTCTGCCCCCATGGTGAACTCACAGAGCCCTCTCTCAACCCCTGTCCTCTCTCTCCCCTCACCGTGCAGACTCACAGAAGGCTCAGAGCCCTTCTAACCCCTGCACCTGGGGCTGCAGACCACCTGCCTCCCAGATACCAGCATTGACCCATCACCATTTCCTCTGGGCCTGTGTGTGGCCCAGCAGAAACTCTTCAGGCCAGAAAGAAGTGGCATGATATATTTAAAGTGATGAAAGGAAAAAACGTACAACCCAGAATACTCTACTTAGTAAGGCTGTTATTCAGATTTGAAGGAGAAATGAAGTTTTGCAGATAATCAAGACATTCTCCAAGTTAGCTCATATGCTAGGCCACATAACAAGTCTGCAAAAATTTAAGAACATTGAAATCATATCAAGCATCTTTTCCAACCACAACAGTATGCGACCAGAAATCAACCATGAGAATAAAAACTGCAGAAACACAAACACATGGATGCTAAACAATGTGCTACTAAAAAACCAATGGGTCACTGGAGAAATCAAAAAGGAAATTAAAAAAAAAATACCTGCAGACAAATGAAAGTGGAAACACAATGATCCAAAAATCTATGAGATGCAGCAAATGCAATTCTAACAGGGAAGTTTAAAGTGATACAAACCTACCTCAGGAAACAAGAAAAATCTCAAATAAACAATCTAACCTTACATCTAAAGGAACTAGAAAAAAAGAGCAAACAAACCCCAGAGCTAGTAGAAGGAAAGAAAAAGAGAGAGAGAAGAAAAGATGAAGAAAAGAGAGGAGGGCCAAATAAAATCAGAAATGGAAAAGGAGAAGTTACAACCAACACCACAGAAATACAAAAGATTGTAAGAGATGACTATAAATGATACCCCAATAAAAAGGACAACCTAGAAGAAATGGATAGATTCCTGGAAATGTACAATCTCCCAAGACTGAATCAGGGAGAAATAGAAAATATGAAAAGACAGATGACCAGTAATGAAATTGAATCAGTAATCAGAAAGCTCACAGGAAACAAAATCCAGGACCAGATGACCTCACGGGTGAATTCTAACAAACATTTAAAGAAGAACACATATTCTTCTCAAACTATTCCAAAATATTGGAGAGAGAGGAACACTTCCAAACTTATTCTATGAGGCCAGCATCACCCTGATACCAAAACCAGACAACAATATTCCAAAAAAAGAAAATTACAGGCCAATATCACAGATGAGCATAGATGCAAAATCCCATACAAAATATTTGCAAGTGAATTTGCAAAATCCTGGACAAAATATTTGCAAATGAATTCAACAACACATTAAGAGGATCATATACCATGATCAAGTGGGATTTATCCCAGGGATGCAAGGATGGTTCAATATCTAAATCAATTAATGTGATATACCACATTAACAAATTGAAGAATAATTTTAAAAAAACATGATCATCTCAATAGATGTAGAAGAAGCTTTTGACAAAATTCAATATCCATTTATGATAAAAACTCTCAACAAAGAGGGTATAGATTGAGCATACCTCAACAGAACAAACACCATATATGACAAGCCCATAGCTAATATTATACTCAACGGTGAAAGCTGGAAGCATTTCTACTAAGATCAGGAACAAGACAAGGATGCCCACTTTTGTCATTTTTATTCAATGTAGTATTGGAAGTACTAGCCACAGCAATCAGACAAGGAAAAGAAATAAAAGGCATCCAAATTGGAAAGGAAGAAGTAAAGCTCTGTTTGCAAATGATATGATACTATATGTAGAAAATCCTAAAGATTCCACCAAAAACCTATTGGAACTAATACACGAATTCACTAAAATTGAAAGATACAAAAATTAATATACAGAAATCTGTTGCATTTCTGTACATTAACAATGAACTATCCGAAAGAGAAATTAAGAAAACAATCCTATTTACAATTACATCAAAAAAGAATAACATACCTAGGAATTAGTCTCACCAAGGAGAGAAAAGACCTGTACTTGAAAAACTATAAGACATTGATGAAAGAAATTGAAGACAACACACAAATAGATATTCCATGCTCATAGATTGGAAGAATTAATATAAAATAATCATTCTACCCAAGTTAATCTACAGATTAAATGCAATCCCTATCAAAATACCAATGGCATTTTTTTTTTTTTTTTTTACAGAACTAGAACAAATGATTCTAAAACTTGTGGAAACATAAAGACTCCAAATAGCCAAAGCAATCTTGAGAAGGAAGAACGAAGCTGGAGGTGTCATGCTCCCTGATTTCAAACTATACTACAAAGCTGCAGTAAACATTATGGTACTGGCACAAAAACAGACACATAGATCAGTGGAACAGAATAGAACCCAGAAATAAACCCATACTTATTTGGTCAATTCATCTGTGACAAAGGAGGAAAGAATATATTATGCAAGGGGGAAAAGACAGCCCCTTCAATAAGTGGTTGTTGGGAAAACTGGAGAGCTACATGCAAAAGAATGAAATTAGAACATTTTCTTACACCATATACAAAAGTAAGCTCAAAATGGATTAAAAACTTAAATGTAAGACCTGAAACCATAAAACTCCTAGAAGAAAACATAAGCAGTACACTCTGTGCCATTGGTCTCAGCAATAATTTTTTGATCTGTCTCAATGCAAGGGAAACAAAAGAAAAATAAACAAATGGGACTACATGAAACTAAAAAGCTTTTGTACAGTTAAGGGAACTATCAACAAAATGAAAAGGTAACCTACTGAATGGGAGAAGATATTTGCCAACAATGTATCCAATAAAGGGTTAATATTCCAAAATATACAAAGAACTCATACAACTCAACATCAAAAAAAAAAAAAGAAAAAGACAGATTAAAAAATGGGCAGAGTATCTGAATAGACATTTTTCCAAAGAAGACATACAGATGGCCAGCAGGCACCGCTGCTCAACATCACTAACCATCAGGGAAATGCAAATCAAAACCACAAATGAGATACATCTCACACCTGTCAGAATGGCTATTGTGAAAAAGACTACAAATAACAAATGTTGGTGAGGATGTGGAGAAAAGGGAAGCCTTGTGCACTGTTGGTGGGAGTGTAAATTGGTGTAGCTACTATGGAAAAGAGTATGGAGATTCCTCAAAAAATTAAAAAGAGAACTACCATATGACCCAGCAATTCTACTCTTGGTATGTAACCAAAGAAAACAAAACACTAATTCAAAAAAATACATGCACCCCTATGTTCATTGCAGCATTATTTACAATAGCCAAGATGTGGAAGCAACCTAAGTGCCCATCAATAGATGAATGGATAAAGAAGATGTGTTGTTTTTATATACAATGGAATACTACTCAGCCATAAAAAGAATGAAATCTTGGCCATTAGTGAGAACATAGATGGAACTAGAGGGTATGCTGAGTGAAATACGTCAGAGAAAGACAAATACTGTATGGTTTTACTTATATGTGGACTTTAAAAATGAAATAAATGAACAAGCATGACAAAACCGAAACAGAGTCATAAATACAGGGAACAAACAGGTTGCCAGAGGGGAGGAGTGTGAGGGAATGAGTGAAATAGGTGACGGAAATTAAGAGGAGCAAACTTCCCATTATAAAATAAATGAGTCACGGGGATGAAATGTACAGTGTGGGGAATATAGTCCATAACTATGTAATATCTTTGGTGACAGGTTGTAACTAGACTTATAGTGGTGATCAATTCATAATGCATACAAATATCAAATCACTATGTTGTGCACCAGGAACTAACATCGTGGTGTTCAATAAGACAACAACCACAACCACAGAACAAAGACTAGCTGTGGCAGGGTCCCCAGGAGTGATGAGCACTTAGATCAGAGGGGAAGGTGTGACCATGTAGCATCATACCAGCCCTTAGCAGTCTGGCCAGACTCCCACACGGAAGAGAGAAGTTTTTACCTTGTTGAGGGCACCGATACACCATCAGCTTTAACATAAGCCTCTGGGATAGTCTGCATGGATACGTAGGCAAACAGCTAAGGCACGACCTGAGAACGTCCTCTACACCCCATGGCCCTCAGTAGAGAAAGCACAGACTGGAGTCCAGTGTGCAGGTCAGAGCATACAAGTATCTAACAGATATACTTGTGTGTGTGTATATATTGTTCTATTAATGTGATACATTACATTGATTGATTTTCTTATGTTGAACTATCTTTGCATTCCTGGAGTAAATTCCCCTTGGTCATGGTGTATAAGTTGATGAAAAATATGAATCTACAAATCCAGGAAGCTCAATGAACTCAAAGTAGGGTAAAGTTAAAGAGATCCACACTGAAACACATTATAATCAAACTCAAAAGACAAAGACTGAGAATCTTGAAAGCAATGAGATGTGACTCATCACTTACAAGGGATTCTCAGTAAGATTAATAGCCAGTTTTTCATTAGAAGCCATGGAAGTCAGAAGGCAGTAGGATAACATATTTGAAGTACTGAAAGAAAAAAAAAAAAACCTGCCAATCAAGAATTCTATATCCAGCAAAACTGTGCTTCAAAAATAAGGGAGAAAGTAAGCTATTCCCAGGTAGACAAAAGCAGTGGGAGTTCATTTCCACTAGACCCGTTCTACAAAAGACGCTATAAGGAGTCTTTCAGGTTGAAATGTAAGGACAATAGACAATAACCAGAGGCCATAGGAAGAAGTAAAGACCTACGTGAAGGGTAAATACACAGGCTAATATAAAAGCCAATATTGTATTTTTGATTCTCAACTCCACTTTTTATCTCCTACATGACTTAAATGGCAAATTCATAAATATAATTATAAATATGTTATTGAAAAAATAATGTATAAATATGTATTAATATGAATTAAATTCCCATATCACAATACATAGATTGGCAGATGGATAAAAAGTAGAATACAACTATATGCTATCTACAAAAGGCTGACTCTCAACCTAAGGACATACATAGGTTGAAAGTGAAAGGATGGAAGATTTTACTTGCAATTTGTAACCAAAAGAGAGCAGGGGTGGCTGTACTAATATCACACAAAATAGATTTTAAGTAAAAAATTGTTACAAGAGACGAAGAACATTATATGATTATAATAATGATAATATAATGTCCCTTGTCTCTTGTAACAATGATAAAAGGGTAAATTCACCAAGAAGATATAACAATTATAAATGTACATATGCTAAACATCAGAGCTTCTAAATATATGAAGCAAACACTGACAGCATTGAAGGAATAGGCAGCATACCATAATATAGGAGATTTTAATACCCCACTTTGGATAATGGGTAGAACACCCAGAAAGAAGGTCAACAAGGAAGCAGAGGACTAGCACAGCACTGTAGAGCGCTGGCACCCGACTGACGTATAGAATACTCCACCCAACACGAGCAGAATACACACTTTCCTCAAGTGCACATGGAACCTTCTCCAGAGTTGGGTCCTTGGAGACGTTGCCTCCACTTTGTGAGACAGCAATGCGCTGAAGAATACGTCGTACTCGGAATCTATTTATTCAGGCGCCCCTAGTTTCTCACCAGCTCGGAAGCAGGGCAGGCCACTGAAGAATTTTAAGCAGGAAGTGTCATGATCCACTTTCCGTTGTCTGTGGTGAGGGGCGAGGGCAGGTGTGCAGAGGTGTGGGTGGTGGTGCTGACTGCAGTAGGAGGTGGTGAGGAGCTGGAGCGGGTTGCTCACCCGGCCTGGGCCCGTGGAAGAGGCACAGCTGAGGGGCCCTGCGGGAGCCACGGACAGAGGGGCATGCAGCCAGCAGCCAGTGTGGCCAGGGAGGAAGAGGGCCACGCGGACCAGCCTCTCCCCCCTGCCTTTCTCTCCTCTGGCCAATCCAGTGGGCCGCAGGTCCACAGGTCGGGGTGGGGGAGGGGTGGGCAGCGCCCTCCAGGGACCAGGTGGGGATGGGGCAGGGCCAGCAGGTCTTCTTTCCTGGGAGTGCGTCCTCTGTCTTCCTCTGGGGACTGAGCTCCCAGAGCACCCCAGCCTCTGCACGCCGCCCACGGTGCGGGCATGTTTTCAACCCGAGCGTGTCCGGGTGCTGGTCTTGGGCCCTGGACGTCTGTCCATGTCTCACTGTCACGTTCCTCCGCAGCCTGCAACTCGACCGTCAGGAACGCTTGCCCCGACCTCCCTGACCCGTCCTGTCTGCCCAGCTGCCCAGCCCGCCCACATCCACCTTCCGGGTCCTCGCCTGGCGCCTGTGGACTTGGGCCGGGGGCTGCCCCTACCCCTTCCCTCAGCATCCACTGGAGCAGCTCTTGGTGGCAAACACTTGCGTTTTGGAGGCTGTTGGTGTCTGAAGCAACTCCCTATAGTTAGGAAATGTGCCCTCATTAACATTGGCAGGAGGCGGGTGCCACGTCCCACCCTGGGAGCCCAAGAGGCACCGCCACCGGGAGCTGGAGGGTAGAGGAGGCCCACCCAGGCCGAGGCTCCTGTGCACAGTTCTGACTCTGGATCAGGAGCTCCGGCTGGGTGCCACCTAGAGCCCTTCCAGCCTCCGCGGCCCCATCTGTGCGCCGGTGCTGCCGGGTGGGCGTCCGTGGGCGCCCAGCTTCCTCGGCCCTTGTTGTTGTTTCTGAGTCGAGACCTCAAGTGACCCCTGACTCTGTGGCCCTTCTTGGTCAGTCCCCAGAGCTGTGCTCTACAACCTCTCCTCTGCCCACCACATGCCTTATTTCTCTGAAACACAAATCTCTCTTCATCGTTCAGAACAAACTGATAATTGTCTCCTAATGCCTGCTCTCTGCCCCCTTTTTTTTTATAGAGCTTGAAATGCTTAGGCAGGTAAAGGACCCAGAATGATGACTGCATTTCTAGCATCACTTACAGCCAGGTATGGCCCCAGCTAAGCCAGTAGGACTGTTATGATCTGAATGTTTGCAGCCCCAGTGAGGTGTGAAAGGTGACAGGACATGCCACTCCTTCGGGAGAAGCCCTGGGAACAGGGCAGAGGCTACCCTTTCGCACGGGAAAGCTACATTCATAAAGGAACTCTCTGTCCCAGGAGGACGCGGATGAAGAAATCAGGACAAATGCGTGTCAGTGAAGAGGACTGGGGTGTAATCTGCGCAGGCACCTTACTTGTCTTCTGTGTTTCCCTGTCACCTCCCGCACACCCTTCTTTCTTTTGTCTTTAGCTGGACGTGGTCTTTAAGCCTGAGTTCTAAGCCACTCTGGGAGTTACTCATCTTCCCCTAGGTGCTCCCCTGTACACACGAGGTACACACGTTCACCTTCTGCTTTTCTCTTGTTGATCTAAGGGCCACAGCCTAGAACTTAGAATAGAGGGGAACTTATTTTTCTTCTGCTACAGGCAGTGTTTGGAGGTGGGGGTCTCTGGGGGGTAAGTAGGTCATGGGGGCAGAGCCCTATAAATGGGATTAGTGCCCGTGTTAGAAGAGGCCAGGGAGCCAGCTCACTCTGTCTGCCCTGTGAGGGTAAAACGAGGCATCTGTCTGTGAGCCAGAAAGCGGGTCCCACCCGAACGGCACAGGCTGGCACAGGCTGATTCTGGACTTCCGACCTCCATAACCATGAGAAATAATTTCTGTTGTTTATAAGCCGCCAGTCTGTCGTGTTTGGTTGTAGCTGCCCTGCCTGAGACACAGATGTAAGCAGCTACAGGCACTTTCCAAGATGTGTCCTTTTCTGCATGTGCAGGGACACACACATACATGTGTGCACATGCACGCTCGCACACACACACCTCAGCTGGTCATAGCCATCTCAGTGTCACCTTTGCTGTGAAGCCCTCCCTGACTGCCTGCAGGGGACATAATCGTTCCTTGCTCTGTGCTTCCACAATTCCAGTTTCCAATCACAAAGAGAGCCTTGCCCCTGTACGTTGTATTTGATTTGCGGCAGTCTGTCTCTCCTGTTTGACTCTCAGCAATCCTGTATCTTCTTTCTTTCTTTTTTGGCCGTGCCATGCAGCTTGAGAGATCTTAGTTCCCCAACCAGGGATTGAACTCTTCCCCCCCTTGCAATGGAAGCACGGAACCCTAATCACTGGACCGCCAGGGAATTCCCAATCCTCTGTCTTTTTAATCTGCACAGTGTCAGCACTCAGATGCTACCTGGCACGTATTCAGGCCTCAGAACTGTTAGGTGAGTGAGGAGTGTAGGACAGGTAAAGCTTTTGAAATTGTGTCTTCTTATCAAAGAACTATATTTTTATCTACTTATTTCTCAGCTAAAGGAATCTGAGCATCAGAGAGGCTGAGACGACTTGTCCAAGGTCATTTGACTTCCCTTCATCTCAGCTTCATCGTAGCACGTGGGCTGTAGGGCCCTTCTCTGAATCAGCAAGGTAAGTGGACAGCAGTGGGAAAATGACCAAAGGCTTTTGCTTCTACACAAAGTGAAGTTTCCTAAAATTGTGCTGTGGGCTCTTGGTGCTTTCCCTCCTGGCTGATGGTAATGGATTCTATCGAGGAAGGAAGTGACATAGGAGAGGTGGACCTTCAACCTTACATTGTAGGATTCTGTGGAAAACAACCTGGATGTCATCTTAGCAGGAGCAACACCAAGTCACCCACAAGGAACACTGGGGTGAACTGCGGAATTAATGGGCAAAGGAATGAAAGGGGTTTGAGTAAATTTGAGTCAAACTGGATGCCGTGATCTTCTAGAATCTGTCAGATCCAAGGGGAGATTTTCGAAGGACCGTGGCTTCAGCCTGTAAGCGGTTGTGCAGGTGTTTAAGATGCTAAGGACATAGTAATGCCAGAAGGCCGAGGACTGACCCTCCTTCCCAGAGGGGGACTTGGCTTTGACCAGAAATTTTCGAAAGGAGTCGTGATGTAGGGAAGGGAGAAACACCGACGTCTTCGTGTGTCTGGGCGGTGGGTGGGGCTCAGAGGTGGCGACTTCTGTGGGGAGAGGACCAGGGGAGTTTTCCTGAGGTTTGCAAACAAGTCACCCAATTCACTTACATTTCATGTTACACACAAATCAGTAGAAAAAATTTTTCTAAAGATGCCATTATTGATATTTGGCCAAAGAAAGAGAAAATGTCACTTGTCCATATGCAGAACCCCACCCATAAGTCCCATGAGCCCCTGCCCCCCTCCCTGTCTTCCTACCTCTTGATGTCACCATTGCCATGGTTACCCAAGAAGGTGGAAAACAGAAAACTGCTGGAGAAAAGGCCAGTCATTGAGAAGGGAACCGAAGACAAACTGGATATCTAACAAACAGATTTAGAATTCAAATTTTCAAGGGAGTAGAAAACTTTCTCTCTCTTTAAAGGAGAGTTTAATGGGGGTGGGGGAAGGCTTTGTATCACACTCTGAGACTCAACAGAGCAGGTGCCCAAAGAAAGAGGTAGCTTGTGAGAGGTGAGCCGTTTTCCTGGGAAGGACTGGTTACTTCCTTCTAATAAAACACCGAACAGCACCATTTTCCTGTGGTGTCCTGGACGACACAGCAGTGATACAGCCCCTGGGAGGAGGAGCGAGTCGCCACTGAAGGCAAGCATCACTACGGGCTGTGCTTCCGTACGCTCCCCGATGCAGACTGGATGTGGAGCGATCAGATGAACGCAGGCGTGCGGCCATCACACACCAAGGTTACTTTTCTGCCAGCCTAGGGGTTTTGAGGTGAGGCAGTGGCAAAAAGCATGTGGAGCCTCAACCCCAAATTATATTCTGTTCCCTTTTAACACAGGCACAGGGCTCTGTGGGGCACCTGACTATGGAGGCAGAGAGGTTCCACGCAAACCAGCCTCAGCGGACTCAGCGCTGCGGTAGCTCCTGCGAGTTCAGAATGTTTCACTAGTGACTTTTGCGCAGAAATTATTTTGAATATGAGAGCTAGTTATCCGTGTAAATGTGGTTGAATTACTGGAGTCTTGACTCTGTAGGGAGAGTTCTAAGAGTCGTACTCTGGTCCAGCGTTTCTTCCTCACTCTGAGCCCCCAGCCCTCACCAAGAGGCTTGCTGCCTGTGCACTTGGGTCCAAGGGCTGGGAGGGGGCTTCCACCTGCTATCTGGGGGTGAAGATTCCAATATAGTAAACAAGAAAGAATTCCTGGGAAAGAACTGTGGGGCTAGTAACACATGACCACTTGAGGAACGGAACGGAGGGCTGTAGGTTCCGACACCATGGGGCCCTGCTGACCATTGGGGAGCTGTGTACCTTTCACCACAGGGAAGCGAGGTGCTCTGCCTGCAGGAAAGCAGGACTGTCCCTCTGAAGCCTTTTATTCCCCCCTTCCCCTCTCCATCCCTGTTTTTCTAAGTGCAGTGTACTAATCAGCAGAAAGAATGGGAAGACTTCTGCTCTTCAAGAAACCAACGCTAACTAGGGCGTTAACAGTTCAAGACTGGAGTGGTGGGACTTCCCTGGTGGCGCGGGGGCTAGGACTCCGCGCTCCCAATGCAGGGGGCCGGGGCTCGCTCCCTGTTCAGGGAACTAGATCCCGCATGCGTGCCGCAACGGAGAGTTCACGTGCCCCAACTAAGGAGCGCAGACGCAACCAAGACCCTGTGCAATCATGTAGATAAAAAAAAAAAAGACTGGAGTGGCTTTGCTAGCAGGTGTGGGCATGATCAGCATAAAAGTGGTTAACTGTGAAACCCTCCCAGTCCCGGGTGGGGGCAGCGACACCTTAGCGTGCAGGGAAGAGGCCTTCTATCCACCCTCCAGGCCTCTGACGGGGCCCTGAACTTTGGACTGGCTCCCAGGCCCCGCCCACCCTCTGCTGGGCCTCCGCAGCGGGCCCCATGCCCTGGCCCTGCCGGTGGTGGGCCACAGGAGGGACAGGTGTCCACTAGGTCCAGTCCACCCGGCGATAAGGAGCGAACCCACACCCTTCCGCCCCGAGGACACGGAATCTGGTCAGAGGCCGGGCGCGGGCGTGGAGGCCACCGGCAGGGCAGTGGACAGGGCCCTCCACGCCGCGCGCGCACACACCCGGTCTTCTCCGCGCACCTGCACACGCACACGCCTGGCCTCCTCTCCTTCCTGTGCACATACACATGCACCCGCCCATACACGCCCACGGGCACAAACCCAGTGTGCTTTTCTCCTCCGCGAGTACACATACACGCTGCGCACACACTGGAACCCCGCTCCTCCAAGTCCGCCATCTGCACGTGCACACACACACACACTCGACCCCTGTCCTCCGTGTGCGCTTGTATACCTTGCCCCTGGCTGTGCACACACGCACGTGCACACCCATCCCTGGCCCCCGTGTGCATACACACTGACCTGCACACCTTGCCCCTGTCCCCCGGGTGCACACACATCCACACACACCAGGCCCCTGTCCCCCGAGTGCACACACACGCACTTGCACCCTGGTCCCTGTCCCCGATGTGCGCACACACGCCCGTGCACCCCCTGCTCCGATCCCCCGGATGCGCACACATGTGCACACATCCCAGCCCCTGTCCCCCGGGTGCGTACACTCGCCCGTGCGCCCCCGGCTCCGATCCCCAGTGTGCGCACACGTGCACAACATCCCCGGCTCAGTTCCCCGCGCGCGCACCGCCGCGTCCTGGGCCAGGCCCTCCTCTCCATCCCCGGTCGGCGCGCGCACACACGCGGGCACGCGCAGGCGCAGCCCATCCCCTCGGAGCTCGAGCGCGGGCCTCCAGGCGGGAGGGGGAGGGGGAGGGGGGATGGGGGAGGGGAGGGGGAGGAGGAGGAGGAGGGAGCCGAAGGCGCGAAAAGGCGCGCAGGCGCGCTGCGGGAGCCGGGCCGCCGCCCACGTCACCGCGCCGCGCACGTCACGCCGCCCGACGCTCGCAGGGTGAGCCCCGCGCCCCGGCGCCTCGGCAGGGCAGGGACCCCGGCCGAGCGCCGCCGGGACCGCCGCCTTCCGCCCGTCCGCGTGTGCGCGCCGGGTGTCCGCGCGCCGACCGCCCGCCAGGTGCGGCGGGCCGGGGTCCCGGAGGGGCGCGCGCGCTCAGCGCCCGCGGACCCCGCCGCCCCCCGCCCCCGCGCCGCGTGCGCCGACCTGGTCCCCGCGCGCCGAGGGCCGCCGCGTGGGCGCCCAGGTGACCGGCCCAGCGGGGTCGCGGGCCGGGGTCCCGGGCGGGGCCTGCGGGCGGCCTCCAGGCGGAGCGGCGCGCGCGTCCGCGTCCGCGCCCGGCGGGGGTCGGAGCGGGGCGGGTCCGAGCGCGCTGGGTCTGGGGCGCGGGGTCCGGGCGGCGCCGGGCCCACCTGCCCGCCGACTGCCGGTTCCGGCGCGCGGGGGGCGCTCGCGGGTGGCGGCCGCGGCCTAGTGACAGGCCGGAGGCCGGGACCCCGGAAGCCCACCTGTCAGAGTTACCGGTCGGCCGGTGGTCGCGGGTGGGCCGGGAGCGCCCGTGGGGAGCGCGTGTGCGCGGGGCCGCGGGGCCAGGCTTATCCGCGCTGGGTCTTTGTGCGCGTCGGGGAGGCCGGGCGGGCATCCTGGTGGCGGACGGGCTTCCCTGCCTGGGATGACTTTAAAGTCCCCAGGGTAGGGGGCATTTCTGGGCCGCGCGCGCTCTGGGGACGGGGTGTGAGGGTTTGGAAAGGAAGGCGCCTGGTACCCGGAGGGGCAGTGGGGACGGCGGTGGTGCTGGGGGAACGTTGGTGTTACTTCTTATTTCATCCTTACTCATTCCTCGTTTTCCTTTCCTCTTACCAGAAAAACCATTTTTCTTCTCTGGAGGGTGAACGTTTATAGCATCGATTTCACGGATCTGGTAACATGGCAAAAGATGTAAGTATGTTTGCTTCCTGCTGGACAGACGTTTGCCTAGTGCTGTGGTCTTGGTAGGTTCCCACTTTGTTTCAGAATGACCACACATAAACTACAGGAGAGTTGATTTTCAGGCTTTTAAAGCACATGAAACAAGGTAAAGGTGAAAAGGATGGAAGAAACCCACAGCTTGTGTGGAGCCGTGCGCTGGCCTCTGCCTGGGCTTTGCGGGCCTGAACACCGGGCGGTAAGCTCCGTTATGTGGCTCAGTCGCAGCCCAGTTTCTGGGTCTTTGCCGACGGTTAACTTGTAAATCAATCATGCCTTTGTGGGAGGACACCCTGAGTGCATGAGGGCTGGGCCCGGCCCTGGGCTGTGCCCTGAGCACCTGCTTTGTGTACCACGTGGGAAGTTAGTTCAGCTTCGATCCATAAAGCGCTAAGCACTGGTTTTGGCAACTCTTTTTCTCAGAAAAAGTGAAATTTGGTGATGAACAAAATGTGGTAAAAAATTCTACTTTAGCTTTATATTTGTCATGAAGCTATAGAAAATAGTAATTTTTTTTCACATTTTGCAAGAAATAGGCTTTTAGGCCCCCAAATATATTTTATGGGCCGTGTAGCCCTGTACTACCCTTGGTAATAGTTAAGTTAACTGAAACCCCAGCTCTGTTCTTCAGTGTTTCTCAGAACGTGCTGTTCTGTGAACATTAGGGAAAAGAGGCCGTGGACTTATTTCACTCATTAATTGCACGGAAGTACAGCCCGAGACACAGCTGGAGGCATAAAATGTGTCTGTATCTGTGGGACCACATAACAGGTGTGAAGCCCTCCCGCCAGCGTGTGTGGACTCGGGTGCCCCTGTGTGGTGTCTGTGGGTGTGAGTGTATCATCTCTGACGGCTGAAGGCCGTGCCCGCTTCTCTGCTACGTTCGCCCCAGAGATGCGGGCCGGGCGGCAGGCGTGCAGTAAGGGCGCTGCGGTGCCGGGGCTGGTGTTTGGGGGCCGAGTTTCTTGCCCTCCTGTGTGAACCCCCGGAGGAGAGCCCTCTTTCCCCTCCCGGGCGTCTGGGGGAAGTAAAGACGGACGGTCACGGCCCCGGGCCCGGCCGCAGGAGGAGGACTGCTGAGCGGCCTCTTCCGATGGTCCCTTCTGGAGACACAGCCCCGCAAAGCGCGGGCAGCCCGGTGGCTGGGTGGAGTGATGCAGGACCATCCTTTGCGACGTGAGTAGGTGACACCGACCGTGGAGGTCGGTCCCGTGGTGATACCGGCCTGGGGAGTTGCAGGTGAAGTGGCCTTGCCTGTGCTGAGCTGGGGGCCGTCAGGTGTGCTGGAACCAGGTCTCGCTGGGGTTGGGGGTCGGTGGGCTGGAGGCCACGGCCGGGTCAGGGCTTGGCCCGTGTCCCGCTGCCTGAGTCTTAAGGAGGGTGTGACGTTTGAGCCTGGGAAGCCGACTGTGGCAGCCAGCGGTGACTTAAGCAGTGGGGCCTCAGTGTGGTCTCCGGTGTAGGATTGAAGCCCCTTGAGTTGAAGGGGGTGGTGGGCTGGACTCCAGCTCGGCAGAGCTCTGGGGGCTCCGTGGGGGCCTGTTGGGGCGCAGGGGGGTTGGAGGGGGCTGGGACGGGGCAGCGTGCGCCGTCCCCCTGCGGGTGGGCCGGTCTCCCGGGCACACCTGCATCTTCTCCAGCCTGTCGTAGGTGCGTCCGGCCCAGGGTCCTGCCCCGCTGGGCCGAGGGCCCCTGCGCACTGCCGGCCTCGCTCGGGGTTTGGGGTTTGCCGGAGCTCTGATGGTGACCCCGGCGGTGAGGGTGGGGCAGAGTTGGGGAGGAAGCGGCGCGTTTCCCCTGAACCCCGGAGGGTGGGGATGGGGATGGGGAGGAGGGGGAGGGGGAAGGGGAAGGGGAGGAGGGCGAGGAGGGCACAGGCCGGTGGTGCCTGAGGCTGAGCTGCCTGCCCGCCGTGGGGCTTCTGTTCCTAGTGCACGGAGAAGTTAAGTCTTTGTGTGTTTTTCTAAAAGGCATCTGGACAGAACACTGTCGTTCCCACGTTTAACCATTTTCCGGCGATACGTGAAAAGAAGCCTGGTGGCTTGGTGGTTCGCCACCACCTTTCCCTTTGGAAAGTGGGTCTCCGCGCCGTCCTTAACTTCCCTGGCCCCTTCGTTGCTCCCGGGACCCTCGGCCCTCGTGTGCGGGACTCACACCAGAGCTCAGGGACTGTCCTTAATGTGCACGTGGCGGTGTTGCCACGATTTCCTGCGGCGAGGCCCGTGGGTCGGAGGCGCGCAGGTCGAAGGTGGTGGCGACGCTGTTGGCGGCGCTGTCCTGGGGCTGCCTGTTCCCTCCCGCATGGGGACTTGTCACCCTGCTGAGTGAAAATGCAGTTCATTGGTTATTGATTTATGAAGCTGGGTATCTGTGGGTTTTATTTTGTGCCTCCGGTCCCGTGACACACATCCTGATGGGAGGGTTTCCAGTGCCCAGGACGCTCCTGCGGTGAATGTAGGCGTGGAAGGAAATGTGAAAACTGTCACCGTCAGAGATGTCTCATTGTACTAAAGATTGCAGTTGTGTGAAGTAGAGAGTAGATGGCGTCTGGCGTTGTGCATGTGTGTGTGTGTGTGTGTTTCCTGAGCGTGTTTCCTGAGCATGTGTGTGTAGGGGGCCGAGTGTGTGCATGGTGTGTGTGTGTGCATGTGTGTTTCCTGAGCGTGTGCGTGTAGGGGGCCGAGCGTGTGCGTGTGTGCGCGTGTGCACGTGTGTGTGTGTGCTGAGCGTGTGCTGAGCGTTGCACGTGCTAAATGTGTGGTGCACGCGTGTCCCTGCCTGGGCTGCCTCCCCTTCTGGTCTGTGGCCCTGATGAGTGTTTTGGTGCCATTGGCCTTTGGAAGACTGTGGGTTTGAGATAAAGGGCGTGTGTAGCGGCTGTAGTTGTTCTAGAACTGGACCGGAGGGACCGCAGGGAGAGAGCCTGTGACTCAGGGCCCCCCCCCCTTGCCGTCGGAGTGACCCTCGGAAGGAGGACACGGGGCTAACGTCCCCACTGGGAGGACCAGTCCTCATCCAGTGTCACGAAGGTTTGGAAAGAGCAGGCAGGGGGTGGTCGATTTGTGAAATCTCAGGCCTGCTTTTGCGGAGATGTTCCTGGGACCCTCCCCTCCCTTCCCTGCTTCAGGTTGGGACCAGAGGGCAGGTGAGCCGCGCTTCGGCCCCAGCAGTCCCGGGAGGGCCTGTGAGTTGCCGTCAGGGCTCGGGGGCCTCACCGTGGAGCTGCTCTGTGGTCGCACTTTGCGTTCCGTGAGTTTATGGAAGAATCCCTGGATTGTGTTATTGAGGGCAGGAGACCGAAGAAACACGCGTGGAATCTAAGCTTGGGAGGGATGCGTAACAAGGCCTGGTTTAATGAGCTTGTCTCAAAACACACGTCCTAAGTGCTGTTTCCCAGGCCTGGGCCTCGGCGATGAGATTCGGGCCGCGGAAGGGGACCTGGGGTGGCGGGGCCGGCCGTGTCTCTCAGGCCGTGAGGTGAGAGCCCGCCGGGCGCTGACGGCGCTTCTCTTCCCGCTTGAGACACGAGCGAGAGAGCTCAGCCCGCTCCGGCGAAAGCGGCGAAGCCAGCACTGCTGTGCTTATTTCTCGGCGGGCTTTTCCTGTTTCGGAATTACCTTTTTTCTCCACGGAATGAAACTGGAGAAACTCTGAGACCGTGTGACGAGCAGGACGTTATGCCGGGGTCAGCAGTGCCGCCCTGGACCCCGCGGCTGTGTCGCACCTGGTGTAAAATGCCGTCTGTCTCCTGGTACAGCCAGGGTGCTTTCTCAGCACTGCTCCTCGGCAAGCGAGTCATCCCCAGGGTGCGCTGTGGACCAGGAAGCCCTCCTGGGGCTTGGTACCCAGCCTGACGCGCATCGTCACCCCCCAGGGGACGTTTTCCGCACACAGTCACTTGCTTGAAGCTCTTGTCTTTGGTGTTGAGCAAGTCACGTTTTTCTTCAGCGTAGAGCAACTGGGGGGTTCTCGCTCGGACGCCAGCCCTGGCTTCTCCTCCTGTGGTTCTGTGCTGTTTGTCGAGGGGGGCTGGGCCTCGGGGGGAGCAGGGATGGGCCGCAGCCCTGGGTCACTCCTGGCGTGAGGGCCAGACCTCTGCAGTGTGGCGCCGCGTTGGCCCAGGTGGAGGTGGGACTCGCCCCGGCCGCTCTGCTCAGACGGGCACGGCCGGTACGGAGTCTGTCTACACTGCGCGGGCCTGGACGGGAGCCGGCCGGTGGTGGCTCCACGGCCGTGGCGCTGTCTGGGCCCGGAGCAGATGTGCTGCGCGTGATTTCGAGGGTCCAGGATGAAGTTGGACTTCTTTCTCTCAGCCTCTGTTGTTTGAGCTCAGGACTCTGTCCATCAAGGTCCTGTATTCACAGGATCCAGGTTTTAAGGGGATTCTGGTTTGACAATGAAACCCCTGGGCCTCCCTTGGGCCCTGAAACGCAGCACCTCCTGACACCTGTACCCCGGTGTCCCGACAGATGACTTCGTGTCACCGAGGGCCCAAGACAGGGACACGGAGCACTCGCTGGATGATACCCGGGGTGGGATTCCGCCTGTGGACCAGGCCACCGGCCATGCAGCTCTGCCCTCTGCCTCCCTGTCCAGTCGCAGGTGACAGACTTGCCGGCCCCTCCTGGTCCATCCCGCAGAGGACTCGCCACCCCGGGGGTTCTCGGTGGCAGCCGTGAGTTTGTCTTTGCTGGTTGACGTTGCACCAGCAGGCTTTTCTGTCACAAACCTTGGGTTTTCCTTTTAGCAGAAGTTACACAAGGAACAAGTGTGAATTACTGAAAAAGTTCAAGGAATGTTTCTCGTGATCGTAAACGCAATGTTAGTTGTGCCAGAGTTGGAAAGCTCCAGGAAAATGAAAAGAAGAGAATGAAGCCATCTGCCAGCCAGCATCTGAGAGGGATTGTTGGGGGTTTGTAGTTTATTCCTGTTGGATCTTCACTTAGTCGTACATAGCAAAGGTGTATTTTACCCACGTGTGAACGTTCTGTGCGTCCCACGTCTACCCCGTCCACGTCCATGTACTGTCGCCGTTTCCCCCAGTCAGGGTTTCTTTTCTCCTGTGTCATCTTTAGCAGCTGTGCGTTTATTTGACATGTTGGGGAATCGTAGGTGGTCAGTTGCTGAAAAAGTGACCTAAAATGGGAAATAATAAAAAATGATACATTCCTAAACTCATCTTGTAAAATTCAAACACATACGCTCGCCCTCCCAGCCCCCTCGCTGTAGAGCGAAGGCCCTTTCTTGGCGAACGGGTCCAGCGATTCGCGTTTCTTGCATAAACCATAGCCCATAAGGCCCAGCTTTGATTTCTGCAGGATGGAGGGAGGACGTAGAGGACGTTTAAAGACGCTGAATGCGACCTAGATTGTTTGCAGTTTTTTCCACGCATTTAATAACAAATATAAGCGGCACAAGTGGGCACTTCGAAGTGAACACAGCCGAGTGGTGGCCTGACGCGCGGGTCTTCGGAGGGTCCCGAAGGGGTGGGGCTGGGTTAACTCGGCAGAGCCCCTCCGCTGTGTCCCCCGTGCCCAGGCCCCAGCCGTGGGGATTCTGGTGGCTTCCAGTTCAGTCTTCTCACGTTTGCACAAATCCACAGTGATAACCCAGGACGGATTCCTGGCAGTGTAATTGCGTGTGGACGCTCACACACGTGTGCGCCGTGCCTGAGGCGTCCTCAGATGACTTCCCGGGGCGGGCGTGCCGGGTCGCATCTACTCCCATCAGGTTGTCGGAGCCCATTTTAACCGCCCGTTTTCAACACCAAGTTTGAGAATTTAAAAACCCACAAACTTGCTCCATTTGATGGGTGAGGTTTTAAATTGCGTTGTTTTAGTTTGCATTTTTTGATTCAGAGGTTGAATATTTTCCTTTTAAAACATCATGTTTCATTGTGAATTGAACATGCCCTGTGCTGCATCCTCCATTCGGGCGTCGATTTCCTGTTGATTTGCATCCACTCCAGAAACTAAGGATGTTCGTGAAAGCTTTGTCGTCATTTCACAGCAAAACGTTAAGATTTGGTTTTTCTGTCGTCAGCACGAGTGGCAAATATACCATCATTTCAGGCTACACCATGGAGAACACACCAGAGTTCACACCTGGAAGTTTCATGTTAAGAACAGGTAGTTTCCAGGTGTCTGAACGTTCTTGCTTCCCTGTCGTCCGGTGCAGTGTGACCGAGGCCGGCACGGGTCTGTGTTCCTGCCCCTCTGGGGCCGTGGTCTCGGCCTCAGCTGTTACACGATGGCTGGTTCTCTGCTTCCTGGTCTTGGTGACTTGAGTACCTGGCGTGGGTCTTATCTTTATGTTGTTTCATTTGCATTTCAGAAAAATCAGGGTTTGAGTGAAAATGTCTTATGCTGAATCGATGGCATCTAGATCTGATCAGAGCTCTGGGGGTGAACACCCACTAGCGCAGCTGAGGGGACCAGGCCACCAGAATCGGGGTGCAGGGGCCACAGGCTGCCGGAGATGGGGTGCGGGGGCCCCAGGCCACCAGAATCGGGGTGCAGGGGCCACAGGCTGCCGGAGATGGGGTGCGGGGGCCCCAGGCCCCCAGAATCGGGGTGCAGGGGCCACAGGCTGCCGGAGATGGGGTGCAGGGGGCCCAGGCCCCCAGAATCGGGGTGCAGGGGGGCCACAGGCTGCCGGAGATGGGGTGCGGGGGCCGCAGGCCACCAGAACCGGGGTGCAGGGGGCCACAGGCTGCCGGAGATGGGGTGCGGGGGCCCCAGGCCACCAGAACCGGGGTGCAGGGGCCACAGGCTGCCGGAGATGGGGTGCAGGGGCCCCAGGCCACCAGAATCGGGGTGCAGGGGCCACAGGCTGCCGGAGATGGGGTGCAGGGGGCCCAGGCCACCAGAATCGGGGTGCAGGGGCCACAGGCTGCCAGAGATGGGGTGCAGGGGCCCCAGGCCACCAGAATCGGGGTGCAGGGGGGCCCCTGCCTCTCCTCCTGTGCAGCCTCCTCCCCCTGGCTGCAGTGTGGACGTGCCCGTGGGTTGTGGGCAGCAGGGACTTGTTGGGGGGAAGGGCCTGCTGCACTGGGTCGGGGGACGGGGTTCCCCTTGAGGGGCTGCGGCCGGCCACAGTGGGTAGGAGAGCAGACGAGGGGCAAACCCAGCACAGGCTTCGGGGGCTTTGGGGAAGGGGAGAAGCCCGCCCATTGGGTCAGCCTTTCTGGTCCTAAAGAACCTGAAATCATGTTCCCCTGGGGGCGACTTGCTGATGGGCGGGGTCCTAGTCTCCGTCGCCTGGCAGGGGGTGCAGCAGGGCTAGCCCCTGCAGATCTGCTACAGAAAGGCCAGAAAGCAGGACGTAAGCAGGTATTTAGAAGTTGTCTTGGAGCCGTGTCACGTTTTCTTAGGGCAGTCTTGCGTTTGCGCCTGTTGTGGAGTGAATTTGATGTTCTTCTGGCCGTGATGAGTGAGGCTGGTCAGATCATGGGTTAGAGGCCGCATCCTTCTAGGGCGGGTGAGGCTGGGAACGGGGCTCCCGGGTCTGACGGGAGACCCAGGACCTGGTGTTGGGGGCTGGGGAGTGGGGTGGCACCTGCTCTGGTGGGTGGAAGGTGATGGTTTAAACGATCTGCGTGGCGCTGGGTGCAGCTTGGGGGCGGAGTGGGGGGAAGCGCTCCTTCACACGTGGGTCTCTGGGGGCGTGGGGGCTCTGATGCCCTACAGGAGGCCCTGGAGCCCTGGCATTTCCGAGCCGGGCGTCAGGGCCCCTAAGGAGGAAGGAGAAGACGCGGGCTGGGCTGTGCCCTGCCTCCCGGTTGTGTGCCCCTCAGGGACAGTGGCCAGCATCCCGGCAGGGGGTCAGGGTCTCACTTGAACTCTGCAGCCTCACCCCGGTTCCTGGCCCCGCCTGCCTCACCTGCGTCCCCCGATCCCTGGAGCCCGCTGGGCCTTGTGAGTGTGACCCCCACTGGTGACGGGCCCTGGGCCTGGTGCGGGAAGTGTTGGCGCTCGCCGGCCGTCTCCTCTCCAGACCTGTGGCCGATGCTGCCCTGCCTGTGGCTCAGGCCACTCGCTGTGGCCGTGGCCGCAGTGGCTCTGGCTGCCACCTGGTTTCCTCTCCGTGGATGCTGGGGGGGGTCCTGGGGGGGGGGTCCCAGCCTCTGGATCCTCTGTTGAGGAAGCGGCAGTAGCGTTATGTTTCGCCCAGTTACGGAAGTAGAGGGTTTATTTAAAAATCCATGGGGAGTCGGAAAGAAAGTTAAGAGTCATCTGAAATCGCAGTGCAGGGTGGCCTTGCTGTTAGATTTTGCAGATTGTTTTGGGAATAACTTACACGTCCGTTACATGGCTTTGCATAAATGTTCTCGGACGTTCTGTTCCTGCTGTTTTTCTCCACGGGTTTGTCCCGGACGCTTTCATGTTGGTAAATATGAACGTGGATGATTAGAGGAGGCTTCGTGGGCCACCTCAAATGTGTGCAGGGGTGGAGGGGCCGTCAGCACGGCCCCGCATCCCTGTCGCGTCCCGAGTGACTCGGTTCAGGGCTGTCCCACCGTCCTGCCTCCCCTGGGACTGGTTACACTCCTACTGTCGTGGCATCAAACGTTCCAGGACGTGTCTCTCGAAGGCGAGAACCGTTTACACCTGAAACTTGTATGATGTTGTACGTCAGCTGTACCTCAAAAAATAATGCAAACAAGTAAAGAAGAGAAATACCCCAAACACTGAACGGTGATTCCCGAGTGCCTCCCCGTTGGTCCCGGACCCGGAGGGACTCTGCCACCGGGACCCCGTGCGGTGTTTCACGTGGCCGTGGCCCTGGGTCCTCACCCGTTCAGGCAGCTCCCCCTGCACCGCCTTGCTAGCGCCAGGGGCTGGTCTCACCTGTTTTGTGTTGTTTGTGGCAGGAGCTGGATCTGAGGTTCCAGGCACAGCCTCCCGAGCTGTGCTCTCCACCTGGAGTCTTTCTTCACGTGATGAACCTCAGCCCTTGCCCTGGTGCTCCGGCCTCCTTGGTTCATAGTGTCTCCGTGGTGGCCCTTCCGTGGCAGGTGGCTGTGGTCAGCTCCGTAGCAGGTCACCCAGAGTCTAGGGACCTGGAGAGCAGTGTTGTCACCCGTGGCGTCTGCAGCAGGAGCACGGCACCCAAAGGTGTCCTCGATGGTCCCCGAGGCCCCCAGGGGCTGCTTGTCACCCTCACATCCTGAGAGCAAGTGAGGGGGCCGAGAAGACAGAGGGAGACAGAGACAGAGAGATGGGGAGAGACAGAGACGGACACAAGACACAGGTGGGAGGGGCGGTGAGCCAGCGGGCAGGCGACTTGGCCCCTTGTGACCTGCCTTGGCCTTTGCAGATTTGGCCGCTAGGTCAGGCCGCACTCGGGGGAGGGGACTGGGCAGGGCGCGAAGCCCCGCAGGCGGGGGCCTGGCTCGCTCACAGGGTGCGTGTCCCTCGGCGAGGCGGGCAGTGTTCTTCGGGGTCCGTTTCCTTTTACGTTAGGGCTGCTCCTGTGACCGCTGTGGTGGAAGGACCTAATATTTCGCTTGCACGCGCGTCAGTGCTGTTGTTCAGGATGCTGTGGACTAGGTTTTCTAATGATTTCCACGAGGGCCAGTGATGATGGATTTTGTCTTTTTGTCTTGTCACCGTGACAGCACTGATGCGCTGGGTGTGCCCGTGCGGCTCGGGGAGTGCCACAGCCTTTCAGGATGAGTCAGGAGGTGGTTATTGAGGTGAGGGGTGCGTGCCTGCAAACTGGCTCCCTCAGCCCTCCCTCCTGCCCCGCCCCGAGCCCCCTGCTCACAGCCTCCCCGGTGGGCGGGCCCTGGGGTGTGCGGAATCCTCGAGGTCCAGTGAAGTAGGCCGGGAGGTGATGCGGAGGCAGATGGGGGTGGTGGGGGGAGATGCCGCAGGGCTCGGCCAGGTCACGCCTCCTGGGGGCATGTGATGAGCGGGGGGGGGGGGGGGGGGCGGGGGAGCGGGGGGGGGGCGGGGGGGCGGGGCCCACTTTGCATTTCTCAAGCCTGGAGCGTGGTGGTGGCGGCACTAGGAAGGTTTGCTAGTTTAAGTAAAGTAGTTGTCAACTTTTCAGCTTTCGTTCTTAATTGGTTCAGCTCTTTCTAGCAGCATTACGTGTTTTGGGGACACGTGTTTTACCGTTATTGCTACTGTGAATGGGATAGCTTTACCTACTAAAATTGAGTAACCAACTTTTTCTATTAAATACGAACACAAAAGGCTGAATATGGTTTTTCTAAGAAAAATTAAGGTTAGTTATGGCAAATGAGTGCCTTTGTTGTTGGTTTACATGTAATGGATTTAGCAGCATGGTATTTCCGTAGAGGAAGCCAGGTTTGCATCTTAAATATCAAGATTTTGTCAGAAAGAAAGTCCAGAGCACTTACGTTCCAATTAACTGCAATTTCAGAAATACCTCTTAAAGGTAGAGCGCCACCTGTGTTTTGATGCTTGTTGTCAAGGCCCTGAGGTCGTAGCCTCTGGGCTGCGAGGTGCAGGGAGAGGCCCCGAGGCCTTCCTTGGACTCCCAGCTGCCCTTGGGGCTCCTGCTCCTTAAGCGGGTGTTTTAGAAAAGGCTGCCGCCGAGACTCGGGGTGGAGGGTGGCTTGTGGGTGACGATGCCCACGACCACTCCACGCGTACCTGGGATGGACCGGCCCCTCTCCCGAGGTCTGCGCTGTCCGCGGTCTGACCTGCTCTGGTGCAGTGTCCTGCAGGGTAGGGGTGGCGCAGAGATGCTGTCCCGACATGGAGCCTGGGGCGGGCTAGGGTGTCGGCCTGAGTCGTCTTTAGGCCCACAGACGACTTCTGTCACCTTCCTACAGAGCCGGGCGAGAGGGGCCTTGGGTGCGGGGTTGATGGGGGACGTCTGTGTGCAGCGTCTCTGGTGTTTAGAAATATGAGTCGCAGTCGTCATGGCAGCGGGGTGACCTCGAGGGTCTGTCCTGCTCTGACGCTGTCGCTCTGACACCTTGAGCTGCTTTACTGTGGCTGCCCCCCGCCCACCCGAGGCCGATGTCGCTCACTTAGTCCCTCAGAAAGGACTCCTGGGGTCAGGCAACCTGGTAAATTGCTGGGCTGTGACCGCGTGTCTTTGATGGTTTGCGGTCGCGTCACATCCAGGGGTCATGGCCGCGGCTGCCCACGGCTGTGAGGTTTGCCCCCGAAGTGAAGGCCGGAGGGTGAACGGCAGCACTTTATGTTCTGAGGAAACCTGTAACCACCGTCATCTCTGGGTGGGAACAACGACCCCAAAATTCAGTGGCTGAAAGTGACAGCAAACATGTATTCTCCCAGCAGCTGGGGAGGGTCGGGTGCGGGTGGCCTTGCTGAGAGGTCTGTCCCCGGGTCTGGCGGCGTCCGGGGGGGAGGCGGCACCCCGAGCGAGCAGCACAGGAGGAGGGGCGACCCCGCTGTGGGCCGCAGTCCCTGGTCCCCCCTGGTCCCCGGTGAGGGCGGGTCCCCCGAGGCCGGCGCTCGGCTCTGAGGCTCCAGGTCCAGGCTGCTCCCCCCGGGCTCAGCGAGGGGGTCCCTCGGGGCTGGCGGCACACTTGCGCGTTGCTGTGCTTCAGGTTGTCTGAAGGAAGGATTTCTCAGGTATTTCGGTTTCCTTCACGGGCAGGTGAGCTTGTGTCTCCTCTGTGATGCTGACACGTTGTGTTGGGAAGTAGAGGGAGTTTCTGCGCCTGGGAGCCTGGCTGGGTGCGGGCTGCCGTCCACGTGGCCGTCCGTGTGAGGGATGGGCACCTCCGGCCGTTGGGCCTCAGTCGGGTGTCGGGTGTCACAGGCTTCTAGCCCCTGCTGGGAGATCAGGGCCGAGCACCCGGCAGCTCTGGGGGTCTCTCTGGAGGCGGCGGAGCCTGATCCGTGGCTCTGGGTGACATCACCACGGGGTGTCAGCTGGCCCCCGTGGGGGGCCCTTGCAGTGGCCCAGACGTGAGCTTCACCTGTCAGCCGCGAGGGGACCAGCGAGAGCCCGGTGGGAGACGCAGGTGCTGCCGTGGGTTCCGGCCACGTCTCCACGTTGGCTCCTCGCTGGGGCGTGAGAGGCTCGGGAGCGCCGCGCGGCGGGTGCAGGCGGCGTGGCATCCAGGGTCAGGAGGGCACTTCCGTGCAGTGTCGCCGCGGAGCTGGCTCTGGTTCAGAGCTTGTGTGCCATGTGCCTCGTGTCTCGTGCGTCTCCTGGTCCAGGTCCCCCTGGCTTAGGTGGGAGGCTGGGGCTGGCAGAGAAGGGTGGCCCCTTGCCCCACCCTCAGCAGTTTGCGGGACCGGCCATGCCTGTCGGCTCTGGTCGGGCAGCCGCTGCGGAGAGCCTGCGGCCGAGGAACAGAGGGTGGGCCCTGCGTCCGGGGTGGGGGCGAGCGCCCCAAAGCAGGGCTTCCTGGGCATGAGCTGCCAAGCGATCGTGGGTCACGTCGCTGCGGGCCAAGCGTGAGAACCGAGCAGGCCGCGGGCGTCGGGTCCCTGGCCGACAGGGGCAGCGGCATTGCTCGGTGCAGGGGACGCTGGTCCCCAGGGCGGGCTGCCCCCGTGCCCTGCGGGCACTGGCCTCGTCACGGGGGTGGGCAGACCTCCTCAGCCGCCAGCCAGCATGTCCGCATCGGGTCTCTGCTCTGCGGCTGCAGCGTCCACGCGGATTCAGCTCTGGGGGAGCAGGACGGGGGACACGGAAGCTGGAGGGAAGGGCGGGGGGCCTGGGGCCCCCTGCCTCGTGCTGCCGTCCAGGCGAGGGGGACCAGGCTCCCTTCTCGCCTCTGTCAGGTGCGTGTCCTTATACGGCCCTTCCTGGCCATGGCGGGTCTTTGCTCTGGGGCTCTGGGGCTCCGAGCCTGCGTTACTGGGGCGTTTCTGGGACCCGTGAGATGCGGGCTCCGCAGCCGTGATCTGCCGTGGTCCTCGTGGTCAGGCACTTGGTCCCCTCGTTTTCTTGGGGGTGGGATCGGAGGGTCAGGAAACGGCCACAGGGCGTTGCTGGGCTCGGCTGGCAGGTGGCCCCTCCTCCGTGTGGCCTGCCTTTGTCTGGGGCCTCAGCAGGTCGGGGGACTCCCCCGCCTACCCGCGGGGGACGTGCGTGCGTTTGAGCGCCTCACGGACATGCCCGCCCAGCCCCACCTCGGTGCAGGGCTGAGGTGGGCTTCTCCACAGCCGGTCTCGTGGGGCGCTGGGCAGGGTCTCCGTTAGCTTTTGTTTTCACACCTGGCTCTTGCGGGTGCGTGCGAGGTGTGCGTTGCTGTGTGTGTGCACGTGTGAGCGTGTGTGAGCGTGTGGTGTGCATTGGTGTGTGTGTGAGTTTACCTGCATGTGTGTCTGTGTGCGTCTGTGTGTGCACACGCACGCGTGTCTGTGTCTGGCGGCCAGGCCCGGTCGGGAGAGCTGGATTTGGGGCCCCGCTCCGAGCAGGGCCGCTGTGTCCAGGGGGTGGCTGCGGGCGCCCCTCCTGACGCTCGGCGGGCAGAGGAGCGCCGCCGGTTCTCAGACGTGGGAAGCTGCTGCCACGCGGGCCTGACGCGGGCGGGCAGGGTGGTGCCGTGGCTGGCCCGTGGGGGTCCAGGTCCCCGACGTGTCTCGCCCGAGGCCGCCCCTGTGACAGTTCGGGCGGTGCTCCGAGCCCTCCGTGGTCGCACGTGTCGGGCACACGCTCCTTCCGTTCAGCGGCCTGTCGTGCTGGTGCCCCAAACGCGCTTGACCGTGAGGCGCCGCCCTGTGTCCCTCTGGTCGCCCCGGGACGAGGGGGGTGCTGGGGGGTGTTGGGTGCGTCCCGCGGCCCCATGACCGCGAAGGGCAGGGACGGACGCGCCCCGGGCCCCAGGCCCACACCCCCCCGTGCACAGAGGTGGTCTGTCCTGATGCTGGGAGCGCGGTGTCCGGCGCTCTGACGGAGCCAAAGGCGCTGTTGTCAGGCCAGAGCACCAGTTTGCCTTCCCAGTGGCCCACCCGCGGTTACGCGTCGCTGACCCCAAGTGTAAAATGACATGCGACTTAATTGATAACTAAGGGGAGTGTTGCACAGGGTCCCAAAGGCTGAGCTTCAGAGGCTGGAAGGATCGTTTCCCCGCTGCTGACGAGCCGATCACGGTGGGTGGGGCAGCACGTGCCCCCGGGCCTCGCGGCCGCGTGGGGGCGCGAGGTCCCGTTGAGGCGTGCGCGAGGTGTGCGAGCGGCGGGTTGCTGGGTTGCCTGTCGCGCTCCCACACCTCCTCACTGTGTTGTTGTTGCCCCCGCAGGCCGGTCTAATTGAAGCCAACGGGGAACTCAAGGTCTTCATAGACCAGAACCTTAGTCCTGGAAAAGGTAAGGGCGCCCGTCTCGGGAAGGCGCGTCTCGGGATGAGTGTGTTCAGCGTGGGGTGGGTGTGAGTTCCCCTGACGTGAAGACCCCCGTCAGCGATGGGAGCCCCACTTGGGGAGCTGCCTGCCTGGAGCCCCCGAAGGACCGGGGTCAGCGCCCCAGTTTATTTTGGTTTGCAAGTTGCGTGCTATGTGCAGAGATTCGGGAAAAGTAGAAAAGTGTGAGGAAGAGAACACAGCGCAGGTCACGGATATTCCTTCCGCCTCAGGGCAGCCACGCTGATGCCCATCAAGCCCACCTCAAACCTGCGGGTGCGTGGTGCCCCCGTGAGAGAGCGGCGTCTCCTCGTCCGCGGTGTGTCTTGAATGGACCTCAACGTCTGTCTGCACCCTTGGGATTGAGGGGAGGGGGTGGGGCGGGTCGTTGCAGCCCCTCTTCCCAGGGGCCCCAAGCTTTGCAGTTTCCTTCCTGTACGGACACGGGATGGACGCCTGCTAGTGGGTGTATTTGAGCCGGTTTCCCAGATGTGGATTTGCTGGGTCAGAAGGACGCCCACCTCGAGGTGCTGGCCTGTGATGCCTGGCAGACCAGGCCGTGCCGTGCAGGGCCACAGCTGCAGGGCCCTCCTTCCTCTGATCTGTGTCTGCCTTCGTCGCGCTTGCTGTTGCCTCTCAAATTGGAAAGTTTTCATCACACAAATAATATGTGTTCACTGAAAAAAAACGCTGATCGTACCCAAGGGTGTAGTTGAAGACGTAAATGTGTGTTTAAGTGCACGTTTCCTCGAGAGCATCTGACACCTGGTGTCCATGCACGTGGTGTCCTGGGACCTGCGTCGTCCTCTCCCAGCAACATCTGGTGCCACCTTTTGTGGCCTGATGGCAGCTCTGGGCACCCGAGTACCGGGTGCGCGTAGGCCACCATCTTCCACTCCCGGCAGGTGCTGTTTCCCAGGGCGGGTCCTCATCTCACTGGTGAGGGGCGTCCTCTGGGGACGCGGGTCACTCTGGTTCACGCTGTCCCTCAGCCTGAGGACGGGCTTCTCGGGCAGCAGAGGTGAGAACTTAGTAGTGACACGTGGCTGGAGGCTTGGTGTCACTTTACGATTCTTGAGACTCGGAACCTGCCCTCCAGACACACCCCCGCAGGGTGAACTCAACCGGCTTCGCTATTGCTGGGAGGCCTGTTGGAGGAGGGCGAGGTGCCCCTCCCCACAGAGGCCCCATGGGGCAGGGGGGGTGCTCAGAGGAAGTTCCAGATGGGGACGGTTCTCAAGGAGGTGGAAGGCTGCTCCCCAGGACGTGGTGAGGAGCCGCCCAGGAGTGGCCGGGGTCAGGGTGCCAAGACGGCCAGAGGGTGCCCTAGGCCCGCGGATGCTGCACCTTGATCCACGGAGGAGCTCCCGCAGGGCCTGCCCGTGAGTGGCGTGTCCACGTGGGTGGGTGTGGCCGCTGTAATGGCCCAGGAGGGCAGCTCTCGCTGATGCCTGAGAACCAAGGAAGCCGCCGGGCTCTTCCAGTGCCAGTGACGCCAGCGGCTGGCGGGGCTGGGAAGACCCAGCGTGCAGAGTGGCCGCCTTGTCCTGACCCTTTTGGCCACGTTAGCCCACAGAGTATTTGTAGCATGGCAGGCAAATAGTAACTCTGCAAACATTAGGTTTTGGAAAATTTTAAATGTTTGCTTAAAATTATTCTCAAGAAAACGCTAAACCTCACATTTTCATACTTAAGGTATCTTAAAACCTATAGATATTAATGATATGGTTACTAATTATAAAACTATGTAATATTTTTAGAATCCTTTTTCTGTTAATGGTTATAACAAGTCAGACAGTATATATTCTTAACTCATTTTTTTTTAAAGGAATTCTCCAATTCATAATGTTATATTTGAAAATATTTTGTTTGGTAGTTCCTTTAAGAAAGGCTTTGTAGTACATTTTATGGCTAAAGCAATGTTATTTCTAGGGAGCAGATTCCTAGCTTGTGTTATAATTTAACCCTCCCTGTGGCCGAGATGTTAGGCCCCCGCCCCCATAAATGGGTTGTGTGTGGCACCTTTATTAGGAAAATGTGTAAAGCATTCTGATTTCTCTGGCCAGATTAAACCAAAAGGGAAATACCATTCCATGCCGGATGTTGACCGAAAGTGGTAAATCTCAACTGAGTCAACAGTTGTCAGAGACCTGGGAGAAGGTGCTGGGGTGTGCACGCGTGTACTCGCGCCACGGAACAGCCGCAGGCCAGTGCTGGGCTGAATCCCGTGACGCACGAGGCCACCTGGGACCCAGGTTCCCTTGGAGAAGTGGCACTCAGCCCCGGGAACACGTATTACGTATATTACATTGTATGTTTGTATAGTTAGACACGTTATATGATATTAAAATGGAATTGGCCCAGCCTTAGAGGAAGTCAGCTAGATCTCTCTGTGGATCAGTTTCAAAAACAGCAGAATCAAAGTTGCAGAATATGTACAGTATGTACTATCTTCTAGATTTAAAGGCCCGCAAACAGCACTCAAGTTGTTCTTGGATGCGTGGGTGTGTGTGGGAAGCGTGGAAAACGGAGCGAACGCTCTGAGTGCGATAGCTGCTGGCGGGGTGGAGTGGGGAGCTTTTCGGCAGAGACAGTGAAATGATACTCGTTATTCTGTGCATGCTGTGTACTGGCATAAGGCTGCCTGCAAAATAATTACTCCTATTTGCAGCGTTTCTCACACAGTAACACTCAAGGGGAAGATCCCCGGGGTGGGACAGACGGCGTGGGTGCAGGTGAGGAGGGGCTGGCCTGGTCCACCCCCGAGTCCCCCCCCACAACCCCGAGCTGGGCAAAGGTGGGAGCCCGGGTAGCGGCTGGGTGTTGTAGCCAGACCTGCAGGCCAGCGGCAAGGTGACCGCCCAGCCCTCCGTGGATGTGGCCTCCGCGTAACGACGGACAGATGGGCTCTAAAGGCCAGCGCCGGGAGCCCTGCCGGGCAGCTGCTGTGGGCTTTGACCCGGCAAGCTTCCGCGCTCACAGATCGTTGAAAACGGAATCATTTCCAAATTGAAAAAAAAGTTACTCTTTTTAGTGAAAATAACCAATTCCGTACTTTTGGAAACTTACTAGTTACTCATCTGTACATAAATCTGAAAGTGGTATGTTTAATTGCCTAAGTGTGTTTTAAATCTCTCAGTGCAAAACAGAATAATGTTTTGTCTTTTAAAATATGTTTCTTGGGCTTCCCTGGTGGCGCAGTGGTTGAGAATCTGCCTGCCAATGCAGGGGACACGGGTTCGAGCCCTGGTCTGGGAAGATCCCACGTGCCGCGGAGCAACTAGGCCCGTGCGCCATAACTACTGAGCCCGCGCGTCTGGAGCCTGTGCTCCGCAATAAGAGAGGCCGCGACAGTGAGTGGCCCCCGCTTGCCTCAACTAGAGAAAGCCCTCGCACAGAAACGAAGACCCAACACAGCCAAAATAAATAAATAATTTAAAAAAATATGTTTCTCATATCTAAAACAATTTTTTAAATATTTGTTTTTGTTAAGATACAGATCTCTATTTTTAGAGGGATATAAAAAACTCAAGGCAGATAAACCTATTTTGCTTACAGCCAATAGTTTAAATTTTTTTGGTGTTGATTGGTAAAAATATTAATATTTAGGCAGTTGAAGGATGCATATCTGTCTTCGTCAGCTTAGGTTAATAGAAATTATTCACTGTTCATATGTAGCAGCAAAATTCATTGTTTACTGGAATTTGAAGAAGTTTATTTAAAATGCATGGATTGTGAAGAGTTCAAAAATGAGACCTCAGACCAGGCCGGATGGAAGACCATGTCTCTCCCTCTTGCTGAACCTGGTGGAAGTGAAGGAAAACGCCCTCCGGTGGCAGCCTGGTGCAAGGCTCCCCGCCCATAGAACCCCCGCCATCCACCCTGTGGGGACCGGAGCCCGTGCGCTTTAGGGGAACCAGGGGGTCCTGTCCACAGGGGGCTTTCTCCCTCCCTCAAGTGGGGCTGGAAATCCATGTCTTCACCTGAGACCGTTCCGGCCCTTCCAGGATGCTCGTGCACCCGGGCCCGCCTGCCGGTTTCCCCCGGGCACGCGTGCCCTCTGGTGTCAGCAGGGCAGGGGGTTCACTGTTGTACCCCTGGGGCCGAGGCTGGTGCTGGGCACACAGTGCTCTCAGCAGGCCTGTGTTGAGGGGAGGGAAGTTTCCGTCCCCGCTGAGGTGTTTCCCCGCCTCTGTGTTAGGTTATCTGAATGTTTAGAGAGGTGGTAGCTCCTTACAAGTCACTCTTCCTGGAAACAGAAACGGATTCTACTTCTCAAGGAAAGGCAGATCGTTAGATTTCTACGCCAGGTTGCAAACACACACAGAGGTGTTGGAATACAAGTTAATTCCGACTGTGAAGTTCTGTAAGTGTCTTAGAATTGCAGACTTTAAGAGCTATTGGCTTCGGGGCCTGTGGTCCCACCAGAACATTCTGTTGGTGGGCAGACAGCCCACAGGGGTCGGGTAGGTTGGTGACGGCCTGGGTGCACCGGAGCCCCCGATCCCTGGACGCGAGGGCACAGGGGTGGGTAGGGGTCATTGTAGGGAGAGCAGCAGCGTGCTTGCAGCCGCCTCAGATTTGAGAATCGGGCTTAGTAGCGGTGCTCGCAGCGGACCGTGGGTCTAACACGGTAAGAGGGGCAGTGAGGCTATCTCCCGAGGGGCACCGTCATCCTGACACGGACACTCTGAGCCTCAATTCAGGAAAGGCGTGACCTCTAGTCTCCTTGCGTTGCAGGTGTGGTGTCCTTAGTGGCTGTCCATCCCTCCACAGTAAACACGCTTGGGAAGCAGCTCTTGCCAAAAACGTTCGGACAGTCCAATGTCAACATCGCTCAGCAAGTGGTAAGGCCGGGAGGGTGGTGCACGGTTGGCCCTGTGGCTTCCCTTCCTGTGCCCGCGGGTTTCAGGAGCACGTGGCCAGTGCCGTGTGTCCTCCCCCGGCTTGGGCCTTCCTGCGTGTGCCGCTGGACGGCGGGACCCGGCCAGGCCAGGGCAGCTTCCCCGCCGGCCGCGCTGGTCCCGAATCTGCCCTGACGGTGTTTTCCTGGGGTGACGCGTGCGCTCGGGTAGAGCGGCCCGAGGGCTGGCTGCTCCCGGGCCTGGACCCTCCTCAGGGCGGGCTGACTGCCGTCCCGGGACACGAGACTGGTGTCCGTGCGGGCCTCACGGTGGGGTCAGGGCCCTGCCGGCCGTCAGGCGCTACAGGGCGGGGGCTTCCCTGCCCATCCTGGCCGATGGGAGGGGGTCAGAGACGGGTCTGCGCTCCTGGGACTGTGCCAGGCGCCTCTCCTCCAAGTACTCCCACCGGCCCGTCAGTTCCCACCGGTGGGGTTTGGCGGCTCCCTTCCTGACGGGACTCGCGGGCTCCACGGGGCCATGCGAGGAGGGGCGTTCACCGCCCACCTGCACCTGCTGCCCACGCCCCGCCAGGCGGCCCCCCGGGCAGCTGTGTGACTGCTTCCCGTTGCTTCACCCCCGTCAGTAAACTGTGACCACGTTTGCTCAGCGGCATCACTGTGATTTTTCAAAGCCATGGTGTGTGGGAGTCATAGGCCTTACTGGGCACATCACAGATATTCAATAAATGTCTTTTTGATAGAAGTTATAATTCACATCATTTTATTTTATAGGTACTGTGCGTTATGTTAGAACAGTCACGCCTCAGAATAGCTCGGTGATTATAGCAACAGTTCTGTCGTTAGTACCAGTTTAAATAGTTGGGAGGAAGACCAACGTGAAGAGTTTTCTGTTGGTGCCTTTCCGACCTTCAGCTTATCAACCTGAAGTTCCACCGCTGACTTGCCCCAAGCCGTCTCGGAGCCGAGCTAGTTATGGAAATGTGTTCTTCCCAGAATCCCAGTTGTGAGAGTTAAAGCTGGCCTGCCACAGGTGCCTGCCCATCTCTACAGACAGAGGGCTAAAAGCAGAAGAGCTGGCAGGTTCCCACAGGAGGGAAGTCCATGGGAAATAGTGAAAATAGGGGAGTGAGGGGAGAAAACCTGCGCTGTCCTCCGCGAGGCTGTGGGCAGTGAGTGGCCCATGGGCCCAGGGTGTGCTCCCCGCTACCCTGTCGTGTTGTCGAAGGAGGCTGCCCTTGTAGTGAGCACCTGTTGGGCGCCTGCTGTGTGCCTGGTGCTGTGTTCTCCTTGCAGAACAGTGGAACCCACGGGAGGTGTCCTTAGGGGTGGACGGTGGAGTGGGCGCTTGTGTCTGCTGGGGCAGTGACACCGAGGCTGGGCACCCCTCTTGGGGGGCGCGGCAGCGGCCTGGCCTCTGCGGGCCACACAGGGCTGGGCCGGTGTCCTGGGCCTGCTCTCCTGAGGATGTAGCGGGCTGAGTGCTGAGAGGGACGGGTCTCGAGGTTCCCGAGCCGGTGACCATGGGCTTTGGCTGCATGCGCCTCCCACCGAGACCCGGGGCCCCGTCAGCGCACACCCGTGAGGCCCTCACCTCTGGGGATTCATCCTCTTTTCCATCCTGTTTCACTTTCCAGAGCACTTGCTATTTGATTTCATGTCTTTTGGATGAGAGTGACCTACAGTTTGAGAAACACTGTGACGATGCTTTATCGTGACACTGAGAACGTGAATTAAAAGAATGAAATTCAGCTAAGCTGTTTTTCTTTCTGTGGTTTGTGGATCATTAACATTGACAGGTGACCTGGGCTTAGGGATAATTTGCAGTGTGCCAGGTCAGCTGTCCCAGGGCCACGGCAGGTAACCCTTATCCCACTAAGCAGCAGACTAGCGGGGGTGTCCCGCTTAAAATAGCCCGGACGCAGCCTGCTCTCCACGCACCCAGTGCTGGGGACCCAGTGCTGACACATTCGGCGACGTCCCCGTGCAGTCACCAGGAAACGGTGCTTCTGAGTGGTTTCCTGAGTCGGGCACGAGATCTTTGGGAAGCTAGAATTTTACTTGGCTGGATGAGGCAGTGTCCCCGTGTCCCCCGTTAATGTGTGACTGTCGATTGATGGGACCAGAGTTCTGAGTGCTTGGTGTCAGAAGACAGGCCTTCTGTGCAGGGACGGGTGTCTGTGTGTTGGGGGCGGCGGGACCCCTGCCTTTGCCCCGGTGCCATTGCCTCTCCTCCGCCCTGTGCTGTCTGGGGTGGCCCGGGGCTCCCCGCTTGGCTGGGTGGGCTGGTGGGGCACTGCAGCAAGCCTTGCTAGCCCTGCGTTCCTTTTTTTCTTCATTTTTGGGCCTCATTTTAGCACCGCTGAAGCATAGAGTTTTATCCTGTCATGTGTCATTGAAAGGAAAGGAAGTAAAAGAGGAACGTGGGGGTCCCACTTGGAGCTGTCTCCAGGCCAGGCCGCTGGGCGTCCCCCGCTGCCCAGGGCTCCAGGTGTCCCCGTTCGGTGCTCACGTGACTGTTCTCTAACCTTTGTGGTTAATGGAACTCAGCGGTGGCTGTAGGTAATGAGAAATGATGAAGCGACAGCATCGTGTGTGGGAGATTCTGACTGTTCTGAATTGTCTTTTTTGACTGTAGGTAATTGGTACGCCTCAGAGACCTGCAGCGCCAAACACTATCGTGGTAGGAAGCCCACACACCCCTAACACTCACTTTGTCTCCCAGAACCAGCCTTCAGACCCCTCACCTTGGTCTGCCGGGTGAGCACTTGCCTAGAATTTACCCCCAGCCTCTGGCTGCGTGGCCGAGCAGCACGCCAGAGGACCGGGCACTGGCCAGCGCGTGCCCGGAGTAGATGCGTGGACCACGCCGCCCTGTGGTTTTGGGGGTGGTGGCTCCACTGTGGTTTTGGGGGTGGGCTCTGGCTTCTTAACGCAGCGGTAACTTTCACACTTTGCGCTGTCTGTACCAGAAAGTACCGTTTCTCGAACCCCAATAAATGTGGCGGGTCTCACAGCAGCTTCTCCTAAACAGCTGAACATGGCCATGGGGACAGCCCTGTGTGACGGCCACAGCACCCTGTTCCTTTGATCCTTTCCTCCAAAAGCAAAGTGACGTGAAAGCGATTTTACTCAGAGGTCAGCTGTGCAACTTTCCCTAAAAACAAACAAAAACAAAGCTGTAGAATCGTGTCTGTATTGGTTCTAAAGCAAAAATCATCCGCTCCCGAAATTCGTCAGTTGGAAACTTGGGGCGACCGTTTCCTCGCTGTGGCGACTCAGGAAGGTCAGACGCTGGGGCTCCCCGCCAAGGGGAAGTGCCCCAGCCTCAGCGCTGGGCGCCGGCTGCCATGTGGCCGTCAGGGTGTCTGCACTGGCTCATCTCAGCCGGCTCACGTTTGCCCCCAGATTCCTGTATTTGCAGCAGAACTTCCATAACTCCTGATGTCGGTCGACATCTTTTTGAGAAGCAGCGTTTGGCGTCTCGATACACATCAGGCGTGTCCTGGGGTCTGCCCTTTGGGTCATGTGCCCCACTTTTCCCGAGAGTTGAAGATACACATGTAAGGTCCGGCCACTTAAGTTTGTTCTCCGGCCTTTAAAGGAAGGAGGGGGTCCCTGGACGGGGAGACGGAGCCAGGCTCCCGTCCCTGCTCCGTTGAGCACAGCCCGCGGGACCCCCTCGAGGCGCCCGCCAGTCCTAGGCGGCGGGTCTGGATCCTGGGCTGGCGCTGTATGCTGAGGCCGCTGCTTTTCTGTTGTGTTTCTGAAGGAAGCGTAACAGGAAAGGGGAGAAGAACGGTAAGGGGCTGAGGCATTTCTCCATGAAGGTCTGCGAGAAGGTGCAGCGGAAGGGGACCACGTCCTACAACGAGGTGGCGGATGAGCTGGTGGCAGAGTTCAGTGCTGCCGACAACCACATCTTACCGAACGAGTCGGTGAGTGTGTGCGCGGCGGGGCTGGCGGACAGGGCACCCCGGCCCGCTGTCCGTGTCTGGAACAACCTCAGACACGCGGAGAAGTTCTGAAAACGCTTCCAAAGGTTTCCTGACCCGCTTGTGTGGCGATGCCCCAGCGTCCCCAGCACTTCCACGGCGCGCACCAGCTCCGGCCCCGTGTGTCGGCCGCCTCCCCGTGGCGACGCCCCCTGCCTGGCCCGGCGGGCTGAGCGGGGCCTTACGGGGGGCGGGCGGTGCACAGCCTCCGGTGTGTTTGGGTTCTGGGCCGTCTGGAAACCCCCTCCGTCTCCGCCAGGCCTACGACCAGAAGAACATCAGACGGCGCGTCTACGACGCCCTGAACGTGCTGATGGCCATGAACATCATCTCCAAGGAGAAGAAGGAGATCAGGTGGATCGGCCTGCCCACCAACTCCGCCCAGGAGTGTCAGAACCTGGAGGTATCTCCAGCCTTGCGGCCGCCACGTGTTCCTAGCAGGCGTCTGTCGTCTGCACCACTGGCCCCTGCTGAGTGTCTTGGGCGGCGGTGGGGGGCAGATGTCCCCGTGTCCTGAAGCCCCTGATCACGTCTGTGCTTTCCCACTTGACGGTGACCCTCCGTCCGTCTGGGGCTGCAGACGCTGGTGGTGGGGCAGTCGGCCCAGTCCGGGCGGGGGGGTGCCCCCAGTGTGGGTGAACTCTGCATCCCAGTTTGTGGGGTTTTTAAAAGGATAACATAGCCGTGTCCGGAAGATGAGAAGATGGAAGAAGGCTGTGTGGTTTCGAGATGAAGAGAAACTGGCCTGTGCCCGCAGCGTCTGCCGCATTCTAGGTTCTTCTGTTTCCCCACCGTCAGGCCCAGGGCACATGTTTTCGGCGAGGACCTTTCCTAGGTGACCCTGTGTTGCCTTGGATTTTAAAATGCGCTGTGGAAATCAGTTTTGGTGATGTTTTATGTCGATGGCTTGTCTTTGAAGGTGGAGAGACAGAGAAGGCTGGAAAGAATAAAGCAGAAACAGTCGCAGCTCCAGGAACTTATCCTGCAGGTAATGCAGCGCCTGCCGTGGAGGCAGCGTGATTGCTGTTCGGTGGCGTGGGCGCCCGTGTCCCCGTCGTCTCCCCTCCACGTGTTTGGGTTTTGGACATGTGTTCTCCGCTGGGTGGCTCCCTGGGGCTTGCGTCCCCGGCCGCTCTGGTCTCTAAGGGGGGGCCGGGCAGGGCCGTTGAGGACGCCCAGGGAGGGTTAGGTGGCCGGTGGCGGCAGGTGTGGGTGCGCGTCAATCGTGCATCTTTTTAGCAAATCGCCTTTAAGAACCTGGTGCAGAGGAACCGCCAGGCCGAGCAGCAGGCCAGCCGGCCGCCCCCCGCCAACTCCGTCATCCACCTGCCCTTCATCATCGTGAACACCAGCAAGAAGACGGTCATCGACTGCAGCATTTCCAACGACAAGTAGGTCGTGGTGGGAAGGGCCTTGGCCGCCTGAAGACGCCTGGTCGGGGGGGTGGGGGGGCGGAGAGAAGGTGGCCCGTCTGGTTGATTCGCTGCGTGTCTCACTTGCAGCCACCAAGTACGGTCTTCCAGCGTCATTACCTTGCAGGGGTCCTCCTCGCTTCCCTGACTGCGTCTCCTTGAGAAGGAGGACTGTTGTCAGGACAGCAGGCGGTGCTCGGGGCCCGTCCTGGGGCGTCCTGGGGGCGGCCGGCAGCCCCGGGCTGCGTAGGTGCCGCCCGCGCTCCCTGGTTGCTGGTTCTGAGCTGGTGGGTTGTGTGGCTGAGGGAGGTTTGGGGTGAGTGGGGTGTCCCGCTCGGGGCCCCCGAGCCAGGTGTCCAACTCCGTCGTGGAGACGGCGCTCTTCTGACGGTGACTTTCTCCTCGAGGTTTGAGTACCTGTTTAATTTTGACAACACGTTTGAAATCCACGATGACATCGAGGTGCTGAAGCGCATGGGGATGGCCTGCGGGCTGGAGTCCGGGAGCTGCTCCGCCGACGACCTGAAGGTGGCGAGAAGTTTGGTGCCGAAGGCGCTGGAACCCTACGTGACAGGTCCGCTCCGTCCTGGACGGAACGCCCGCCCCTCCGCTGGGGTTGGCTCCCGCCCGGTGCCCAGAGAAGAGGCAAATGGGGCGTGGGACGGTGGCAGGCTGTGGGGTGCCGGTGCGGCAGCCATAGGACGCCATCTGGCGGGGCCGTGGCCCCTCGGGACACGGGGGGTGGGGGGTGGCAACAAGGCCGAGCCGTGTGGTTCACGCGGTGCAGGTGTTACGTCAGGACCTCACCTTCCAGGTAGGGCCCCAGGTCTGTGAGGAGCGTGGCAGGCGTGGACCCGACCCCAGGGAGTGGCTTAGTCACTGCAGCAAAGTGACCGAGAAAAGTGTCGTCTTGGCAGCCCTGGGCCTGCCCCCGACGGCAGGTGTGGGGTGCCTGCTGGGTCCCCGGCATCCGTTCTGCCGGCTCCTTGGCTGAGCTGGGGGGTCCCAGCCACCGAGGGGAAGGGCTTTGTGGTGAGAGAGGAGAAGCAGCCCCTGCGCCTCTGGTGTGGATTTACTCCCTGAGCGCTCCCAGCGGCTCAGAATAAGTGGGCGTCTGGCCTCAGAGCGTCCAGTGAAAGTGGCGCCTCCCACCCCCTCTCGATGCCAGCAGCTGCCCTGTGAGACCCCCGCTGCCCTCGCTCCGGCCCCCGTTCTTGGCGATACAGCTGCGTCCAGGACGAGGGTCGACATAGGTCCTTTCTCCCCTTGGGTCCCGCCTCTGAGTTATGGTGACAGTTGCCCTTCCATGGCACTGTGGTGGCGTCGTCAGTGGCTGCACCGATTCAAAGAAGTAAAGGGAGGACTTCCGTGCTGTCTTCGCGAGGCTTGGTCTGGTGGCCGGGCCCAGCGAGCGGGCTGCCTTCTGGCTGGTAGCGGGCGTGGCGCTGGGCGGCCCGAGGGGCCTTGCCTGGAGAGCCGTCCCGTCTCAGCTCGTGGGCCTGTTTCCTGCGGTCTCTGCTTTGTGAAATTTGCTTTCTTTTCTTTCTCTTTCCAGAAATGGCTCAGGGATCACTCGGCGGTGTCTTTGTCACGTCGGCAGTTTCAACTGCCAACGGCACAAGGCTCTCTGCCAGGTAACTGCTGTCCCCGGCGGGGCCTGGGGTTGGTGGGGCCACTGTCACCTGGCAGCGGGACACCCGGAGTCGTGTGTGAACAACCGCTGCTCAGCCGCTCGGAACGGGGCTCCCAGTGCAGGGCAGACCTCCCCCCACTCCGGACGCCCCACAGAGCTTGTCCGTTGTGCAAAGGAGATCTGTTTTTTCTGATTGGTTTCTTTCCTCTAAAGGTTAAAAGTAGTACATGGTTTTTATTTCTTTGAAAAGTACTTCAGTGAAGTGCAGGCAAAGCCACCTGAACCCCACGGCCGGCAGCCTGAGTGACAGGCTATTTCTCCATCTCTTTTTTTAATTGTTTTTTTAACACACTTGAAGTCACAATACGCATATAATATTGTTCCTTTTTTTCACGTTACTGTGTATTGAATGTATTTTATATTATCGAAGGAGCTTTATCATTTAAATCAATGTGTATTTGACTTTTGACTCAGCAGTCCCACGGAGCAGAACCATGTCAGGCCTCAGGGTTTGTCTTAGTTTTTTAAAGATAAATGTAAAGTAATTTCAACGTTAAGTAGTGACAAAACAGTCGTTTTATTTTTTGTGTAGTATTATGTGTTATACATATTTATATCAATTCTAAATATCAATAAATGTTCAGTTTCTTAAAGTGTAAGTGAAATCAGTAGAGTGTAGGTCCAACAAAATGGAATTGACTGATAAGTCACGTGTGCACACCTTCGAGGGGGCTCTGCGGGCACCATGTCCTCTGGTCCCCGTGCAGCGCTGGCCCGGCCACAGTGTGGCCCTGAGGGAGGGGCGGGGTCGCCCCGTGAGGGTCCCAGCGCCCGTGGGGTCTGTGTCGACCTCGGCGGGGCTGAGGGAGGCCGCAGGGTGTCTGCACCTGTTTGGGTTTTGACTGAGGTTGGTTCCGTTTTTAACTCTGAATCTGCCGCTGTGTGTGTAGCCCAGTCTGTAAAATCTGAACACTGCTTATACCAAGAGGTGGAATTTGGGTATTTCCTAAATGTTCCTCTTTAAGAAATTCTTTTTATTGATTAAATTTCAGAGGCTCATGTCAGGTTTGCTAAAGAGGGAGGCACAGCCATTACCATTTCAGAAGAGATACTGACCCTAGTGGTGGATACGCTGTTTTTACAAAGGCCCTTTTTGTTTATTGAGCTGCCCTCTGGTTCAACATTTAGGTGGTTCCCAGTTACAAGAAAAGCTGCAACGAGCAGCCTGATGGCTCAGTTTTCCACCCTTCCTGGCTTGGTCGCCAGGCTGGCTTTCCCAGATGTGGGATTACTTTGTCGAAGAGCAGCGTCAATAAATACCAGTGAAAGGTATTAAGATACATGCGTGTGGTTTTCTGCCAACGGGAAAACACCTTTAACGTTAGGAATCTGTGCAGCTGTGGCCTGTGGGGCTTCGGTGGTGCCACCGGCCTCTCAGGGTCCTGACCCACGTGGCGGGACGAGAGCCCTTTTACTCAGTCATCGCCCTCCCCCTGCCCCGTGCCGTCTGATTCAAGTGTATCACGGCCGCGTTTCCAGGGTGGTTCTGACCCTTTCGTGTCCTGTTATCTTTAAACAGACTCACGGTTTACCAAATAAGCTCCTCCGTTTTGTGGAGAGCAGTTGAAGGCCACAGGTCGGGCGCAGAGAGGATGCTGTGAGGACCCCACGGGGGTGCCGCTGTGTCTCCGCGTGGAGACAGGCCTCCTCCGAGTCTGGAGCCTGGATGACCTGTGTCAAGTTGTAGCCCTAGGTCGGGGTCCCCTCGGGACCTTCCCTTGCTGTTCAGCTCAGACATGAAGACACTGAATGACTTGTGATGGTGCCTGGGCAAGTTGTAGCTCAGAAGAGACGTCGCCTTCCCTCCCCTCGCGGTGGGCGTGGCCGTCTCCCCTTGGTGCCCTGGGACCGTAACTGACCACAGTTGACCCTCCGCGTCTCGTGTGCGCTGTGCTGGGACGCGGGCAGTGGCTGAAGCCGGGGGTCTTTGCCCAGGATTCCGGCTCCTAAAGCCCCTCCATTCTAGGCCGGGGTCTCGCCTGCGGGCCTGTTGACATTTTGGGCCGGACCACTCTTTGCTGTGGGTGCTGCCCATGCCTTGTGAGGCACTGGGTTGTGCCCTCGGCCTCAGATGCTAGCACCCCCCAGCCCCAGTTGTGGCAACCAGAGGTTGTCATGTGTTTCCGGATGAGGCTCCCAGGAGCGTGATGCAAACGCAGGTGGGTTCCAGCGACCCATTTGAAGACAGGGGCGCGGGGCTGGGCAGCTCTGGCTGCTCTAGAGCCCAGCCCCGCAGCTCTGCCCCCTGGGTTCGTGGTCCCCGCCTGGGCCCGCCCCAGGGACCCTCGTCAGGTGGCATTCCAAAAAATAAAACCTGCAAGAGCCGTGGGTCCTCGGGGCCGTCCTGGAGGCGCAGGCTGCAGTAAGACGCGCCCGTCACCCTCAGCTTCCTGGCTCAGCACGGACGCGAGAGGAGCTGAGGGTGGGGTCTGGGACGGAGTTTCCACAAGCGGGCACACGCACACGCCAGCACACGCTCACTGGGTGCCCCTTTACTCCCCGGCTCCCACCCTTCAGGGAGGTCAGGGAAGTCACGGGCGGAGGCCTGGGAGGAGAGTCTCGGGGTTTTTCCGGTTGGTGCGCCTGATTCTCGCTTCCGACGTGATGATAAATGGGGAGGACTCAGTGTCGGGGCCCTGCCGGGGCCCCTCGTCCAGTAGTGATGTGTGAAGGGGGTGTGACGGGTGAGGTCAGCCTCGGGAGTGTTGGGTTCTGTGCTGCACGTGGGTGAGGTTTTCCGTTTCTGTTCGTGTAGTTGAGAACACCCAGACCTCCCGGGGACGCCGGCCCGTCTCTGGCGCCGCAGATGCGGCCACTGACACCTCCTGTCCTTGCAGTGACCTGGCCAACGGCGCGGACGGGGCGCTGGCCACGAGCTCCAGCGGGTCGCAGTACAGCGGGTCCCGGGTGGAGACCCCCGTGTCGTACGTTGGGGAGGATGACGAGGACGAGGACTTCAACGAGAACGAGGAGGAGGACTGAGCCCCGTCGGCTCCAGGGACGCGTCCGGGGAGGAGAACGTCTGTGAACGGGGGTCTGTCTGTTTCTTTCGTCCTCCTCCCGAGAAGAGCTCGCTGAGCCGCTGGGCTCGGCGTGCGCCGCCGATAAGCAACGCGCCGTTCTCTGCGGGGTCCTGACGAGTGTTTGATGCCGACGCACGGCCTCTCTTTACTCTTTCGGATTTTGTGTTTTCATTTGCTGTTTTTTTAAAATTCAGAGTTCATTTCGCCCCTTCACAGTTCTTGCCGAGTTTGCTGGAGACGTTGTGCTCCGTCCACGCCGAGGGAGATAAAGGCCCTGCTGCCCGGCGGGCCCGAGGCAGCCGCCGAGGGGGAGGCGCCACGGAACCGGCAGATGGCGAGGCTCTGCTTCTCGACGTTTTATTACGACCTTATTTCCCTTAAATTATATTGACTGCGTGACTCCATCGGGTTTCTACTTTGGTTTTGCTCTGTGTTGCAGCCAACGAATTGCGAAGTTCTTTTTGGTTTTTGTTTGTTTGGTTTGGTAAAAGTTTACTGCCATGCTGGTGCAGCTATGGAAACTGTCTGAAAGCTTGGAATGGTTTATTGCTTATAGTAAAATTTGCCTGATTTCTTACAGGCAGCGTTTGGGAACTTTTATTATATAGTTGTTTACATACTTATAAGTCTGTCATTTAAAGACATGTACTGAAACAAATGTTGTATTTGTTTCGTAAGCATCTTCCTGTAATCTATTATAAAGTTGAAATTAAATATAGAGAATGTTTTAACAGTTTTTTAACTCAAAATTTGTCAATCATTTTTAATAGTTCTTTTTTTATAAAAAGAAAAAGGAATTTCAGGACAGGCAGTAGTCTCTTTTAAAACTTATTCACCAAGAACCATTAACTGCACAGTTGCTGTTAGCTGCCTGTTCTAAAATAATAGTCTTTTTATTGGAACACAAACAAACTTTTCTGTAATATTTTGTGGAATAAAGAGACTTTAATTGTTTGACTTGTTTAACTTGGCACTGTTAGTTTTTATTAATAAAGTGCGCATGGGCATTTTAAACAAGTCGTGTGTCCCTCTGATTCGGGATTGCTGTCGGGAGCTCGTTTTGTTCCGTCAGCCGTGCCCTTCTCCGGAGGGAGGAGAGGGTCCAGGCCCAGCAGTGCACGCAGGACCCGCCGAGGCCCCCAGCCTGTCCTGCCGCTGCCCAGCGGCGGGGCCGAGGGAGGAGGTCCCGGGGACGCGGCCAGTGGTGGGGAGAGAGTTTGTGCCTTGCCTTGTTTTTAGAAGAAACGTACCCACGACCTTTAAAGTGTGAATCCTTACAAAACGTGAACTTTGCAAACACATCCCGGAAAGGTCACGAAGTGCCACAGGGAAGCAGGGGGCGGAGGGATGCAGGCTGGATGCCCTCGCGGACACGCCCACGGTGAGAGAGCCAGGCCGAGGTCGTTCCTTGTCTTTCTCCCGGATCCTAGAAGTCGAGACAGATTTTATGGATTTGACTTTCGGAAGAAGAGTCAGATTGTAAGGTGAGATGGGGCAGCTCAGTGTTTTATTCACGTTGGTCGAAGACATCCGTGGACGTTGCAGTGCACGGTTGCGGCCTTGAGCAGAGTCGCGTCTCCTGAGGGATGCGGCAGTTCCTCCTTTCTTCCTGACTGTGGCTGCCTGAAGTGTCCTGAGGGCTGTGGCTGGAGAGACGGGGGCAGTGTCGGCGCCCGTGCGGTGAGGACGCGGCCAGCCCTGCGTCTCCGGCCGAGTCCCCTGCGGCTACGCCCCTGCGGCCCCTCCTCCTCCAGGGCACCCGGGCGGGTCTGGCCAAGCTGGGCACCTGGGCGCGGGCAGGAGACCCCCGACCTTCCAGCGGTGGTGACCCGGGTGGCCGAGGGTCTGCTGGCTCCGCTGCTGCGGGAGCGCCTTGGACGGGGGACAAGGTTCCGGCATCGTCGCCTCTCCTGCTCCTCCTGGTAGGTGGTCAGCTGTGGCCCAGGCATCCCGGAGCATCACCCGTCAGGGTGTCCAGCCTGCGTCCGTCCACGCCCGCTTCCCTGCAGTGTGGTCTGTGACCTCCAGGGGAGGTGTTTGATTCCAAAGGTCACATCTTACAAGCTGGTGAGTGTGGGGTTCTGCAAACCAGGAGGCCTGTGGCTACTTGGGCCGAGTACTGACTCTGGGTGTTGGCGCAGCAGTGGTCCCCGGGGCGCGTCAGCGAGCTCCCGAGAGAGGAACGTCCGGACTCGAACCTAGGCCTCTGACCTCTGACCCCAGAGCCTGTGCCACCCCTCCCCCAGGTGCTGGTTGTTCCGTGTATTCGACAGCAACTTGACAGAAGGTTCTAGCACTTCTTTCCAAGGGGCGCTTTGTGGTCGGCAGGTAGCCGGGTCCCCTGCACCCTCCCGCGGGGGCAGCCCCTCCAGCTGCTGGGCCTCGGTTTCCTTCCCTGTGAAATGGAATCAGCAGCCCCGGCCTCCCAGGGCAGCTGGAGGAGGGACCCCGAGTCAGGCAGCCTACTGTGCTTGGGCCCCACGACGTGCACCCCCACCCCACCCCCATCGAGGCCTCGGTGTCTCTTCTGGGGTGGCTGGACCTCTGACCTCTGACCTCCGATGTGTCGTGACATCCCTGAGGTGGCCTGATCTCTGGCCTGACGTGGCACTTCCCAGGTGGCTCAGGGTTTTTGCCGGTGGGGTCGGCAATGCGGAGCAGAGACGCCCGCACCCCGGGCCCTGGCGGCCTTCGGGGCTGGGCTGCGGGTCCCCTGTCCCCTGAGCCTCTGCGGGGCTTCTTCCGTGGGGTTAGGACTCCGGGCTGCCAGCTCCGGGTGGGGTGAAAAGTGGGCGACAGGTGAGAGCAGGTTTGTCCTTGGGACAGAATGTTCTCGTTTCAGGGTTTTCTGAATGGGCTGGGGCTGCAGACCGCCCCCCGCCCTGGAGGCTGGAGGGGAGACTGTGCTCCGAGGAAGATCACCTCTGGGGTTTGGGCTCCGCCGCGTGGGGACACCCTTACGACCCAGAACTGTGCGCTCTCGGGGCAGCCCCTTCCACTCCGGTTTGTAATGTCCCTGACTTGCAACTGAAAGTGTTAAAGGGAGAGGTTTTTTAGTTCATTAATTTTAGTTAATTCTTCTTAAGTTAATTTAGTTAACTGAATTTCAGTTAGTTTGATTTTTTAGTTAATTCTTCCCCCTCATCAGGAGAGACATGACTCTTTTACATAGATTAAGAGTGAATTTAATAAACTTGATTTTTACAGTTTAGGAATTGCATTTTTTAAAGCCGGCAACCAGAATGCATGAAATCCTAAGTCACGTTTCATATCAACGCACTACCGGTCTTCACATTAACGTATAGAAAAAATAAATTACAGCAAGAAAGGTGATGTCCACGTGGAAGAGGTGAGTCCTTTTGGGGTCTTGTTAGTTGCACAGCTGCTGCCTTAGGGTCACCGTGTTAGCCCAGCGTTTTTATTGTGGCTACAAATTCTACCTAAAAAGTGACAGAGATTTCACAGGATTCTGGCTCTGAGAGCTGGGCGCACGGGGGCCTGTCTGGTGCGGAGCTGCCTCCAGTGCCGGGTTTAGCTGGACGTGGCGTCTGCGGTCACCCTGCACTTGGGGGCCAGCCGCCTGGCTCCTCTACTTCTGGATTTTCAGCTTGAACTCCACCTTCCCCTCATAGGGGTCATGGGGGTTGTCGAAGGTCACGTGCTCCGCCAGGATCTTGCACACGATGACAACCTCCCTGTTCCTGGGGACGTTGAGAAGCTTTGCGGCCACCAGCGGGTTGCTGTAGTGGGGCTGAAGCGGACGTGCATTAGGACCCTCGAGGGCTGCCGGGCGCTTGGCTGGGTGCTCTCATGTCGCCCGAGAGCCGCCCGGGACTCACTGGGACACAAATGTCTCCCTGCTTAGAAACGAGGAGACTTGACCCCGGGTTGGGGGGGGCACAGACCAGTGACAGATTCAACTTCAAATTACACTTGATGAAATTAATATAAAAACAACACAGAGGGGGGCTTCCCTGGTGGCGCAGTGGTTGAGAATCTGCCTGCTAATGCAGGGGACACGGGTTCGAGCCCTGGTCTGGGAAGATCCCACATGCCACGGAGCAACTAGGCCCGTGAGCCACAACTACTGAGCCTGCGCGTCCGGAGCCTGTGCTCCGCAACAAGAGAGGCCACGATAATGAGAGGCACGTGCACCGCGATGAAGAGTGGCCCCCGCTTGCCACAACTAGAGAAAGCCCTCACAGAAACGAAGACCCAGCACAGCCAAAAATAAATAAATAAATAAATAAATAATAAATAAAAAAGCACTAGACTTCTACTTTCTTAAAAAAACAAACAAACAAAAAAAACACAGAGGATAAAGCAAGAGATTTGGAGAAAATGATTTTAAATGGATATGCAGTTGTCTAAGGGCCTTCTAAGGAGGCCCTTGGAAGGTAAAAGATTAGATTTGATATTTATTTTGCGTGAGAACAATGTGTTTTCAGGTAGTTACGAGAACATGGGTTTGGGAAGCACCCGAAGATTAAGTGGTCCGGCTGGGCTAAGTACGGCCTTGTTTCGTTTTTACAGGTGGAACATTTAGGGCTTCCCTTCTGCTGGTGATTGCTCAGTTTGATCCGGTTCCGGAGCAGCTGCTGGGGACAGCGGCGCACACGTACCTGGGCCTTCTTCCCATAGTAGGGGAAGTAGTGTAGGCTGTAGACGCCTCTGGGCGGGAAGTATTCCACCTGCAGGGCCGGGGCATCCCGGTGCTGGTCCTGCGGGCGAGAGGCCGCTGTGAGAAAGGCCGGATGTGGCGCACTCGTGTCTGCGCCCTGCGTGCTTCTGCACGCAAGTCCACGTGTGTGCCCACGTGTGCGCCGTGACCACATGTGCAGTTGGCATAAACTAGATCTAATCTTTATCATCAGCCGAGAATCCGTTAAGGGTGTAATTTGTTAGTTTGCAAGACCCCGGGTGACTTAACAAACTTGTATTTTCTTCCATTTTAAACCCTCTTAGGATAAAAAAGGCGATAGAGCCGAGCGTGTGGGAATGAAGGCCCACAAAGCTGGGCGGCTGATCTGCCGAGACTCGGGAAGGACCCATACGCTGTCGTGGGGTGTGCTTCCTTTCACTGTCAGAGCCAGCGAATCGCCCGACGGCTTGAGCTCGTCTGAGGGCAGAGGAAGGGTACTTTGGTGTCTGTGCAGATCCCGGGTCAGCCTACACATGTGTGGTTGAGGAAACTCAACAAGGAAAAACAAAACAGGACGAATGCTGCGCTCCGGGGAGACTGCAGGCTTTGGGGGGGGGGTCACCCCGGTGGGGCACCCGTGCTGACGGCAGAGAGCCTTGGCTGAGGGCGTGATCGTGAAAACAAACTTTAGAAAATATTCAGTGAAGACAAATTTAGTTTTTTCATGTTGTACTTAAAAACATGTTTTGAGAAAAACTGGACTAAATTAATGCCAACTGTTGGCAGCATTTATATACACACACTGCCAGACAACAGTAGCTGTCGGTAACTTGCATATTTTTGTAAATAAGCAAATAAAAAGGACAAAGCAGCGTAGTAGAAGTGCCTTGGTTTTTCCAAATAGCCACAAACGTTTTGAAGCATGTCAGTGATACACTGTCCCAAATGCTTTTTGAAGTAAAACAATGACGAGCGTTGTTTTTCTTACCAGGTTGTTGTTGTTGTTTTTTTTTCCAGAGACAGTAAAACTATTCTCCAGGATCATATAGCTGTGCCATTTGGCATCTTGCAATACCATATAGAACGTTTTTTCTTGATAATTCTTACCACGTTTTTAATCCCCCATGATAAAACCACTCAAGTGAAGGTTCATGCAATTCGTGCACCTGGCTTATTAGGCGGACGGTTGAGATGATTTTAGGGAAAACCAGATCAGTATTTCCCGCAGGTTTTCCAGCCTAAACAAGACAGCTGTGGCCGGTCACTCACCAGGAATGTGCAGTCCACCCTGGGGCCCGTGCTGTTGCCGGGGAGAAACTTGACGATCTGAAAGGGAAAGGTTTGGACGTGGCCTCTGTGCCCGTCTGTGAGCACGGAGGACGGGTGTCGGGGAGGGTCTGGGGCGGATGTACCAACTCCTGCTTCAAAGCCGGAAGCTCCACGCCGGGGCCGTGGTCTTGGCCGGCAGGTGGCAGAGCTGGACGGGGGTCTGAGCTCCCCGAGCCCACCTGTGCCGACGGCCCGGCCCCCGGATGCGCCTGCTGGTGCCCAGGGTCCAGTGCAGTGCCCTCCTGGCTCGTGGGGACCACCGCCCTCCCTCGCTGCACACCTGCCAGGCAGCCGGGACCACACCCCAGCTGGGCCCGGGGGCCCAGCACGGTGTGCCAGTGCGTGGCCCCCCCGGCCTCTTAGGGAGGAAAATGAAGAGTGCCACGCAGATGCCAGCGTGGAGCCGGGTCCTCCAGACCCCACCCTCCCCGGGGCCCTGGCGAGATGTCCCCTCTCCCCGCAGCGTGGACGTGACTCCCGTGGTTTGCTGTGTTCTCACGGTCAGCCTCCCTCTGCGCCTGTCCCCAGACGGGTCCCAGGTGCCCTCCCCACGCTGACCGCGGCCCGGCTTCCTCCAGCTGCCGTGCACACAGGGCTGCCCCAGGCTCTGCGGCTCGCGGGGGGCGCACGCCACGGGCAAGTGGGTGGTGGGTCTGGATGGCGGCTCCCGGTTGTGTTTGAGGGAAGGCACGCTCGCGGCTGGCACACGTGCAGGAGAGGCAGGGGCCCGGCTCCCTTCTCACCTCCAACCCCCTCACTCACCCTGTTCATCTTGATAATGAAACACGGCTTTCCTTCCTCAAAACCAAAGGTGGGGTCCGGCCGGCCCGAGCAGTTTTGCAGCATGTCTGCTGTGAACTTGCAGGAGAACTTGGTGTGGTTCGGGGCCAGGAAACTTTCCTGGAAGAAGTACCTCTCGGACGTGCAGTTGATGTTGTCCTCCTGGGCCGCGGGTGAGTAGCCTGGGGGACAGACACGCCTGCAGCCCTGCCCGAGCTGCAGCCCCCCTCCCCGCCCCCGGGGGTTCCTGAGACGAGGAAAGAACGGAGACTGAGGTGCATTCTACACTTTACCTGCCAGGAAGTGGTGCAGGGCCTGAGTTAGTTCTGTCCAGGTCCTGTTGTCAGACACGTTGTAGGAAATGTCCAGGCCTTTCTCCCCGTAGACATCTGGCCTCAAGGTCACCCCTGGAAAAAGGACGTGACGCTTGGTCTTTGGTTGTACATCCAGGCCGTTTGCTGGGCGGTTGGCCCCGGCCTGGGGGAGGCCGTGCCTGGGACGCTTCGGGACCAGGCCTTCGAGGGTCCCCCCGCCCCTGGCGAGGAGGCTGCAGCCAGCAGGGCCCGGGACCCTGCCCAGGGGCCGGGGGGGCCGCGCCGTCCCACGAGGCCTGGCCAGGGCCCGCGGGTCCCTCCCACAGGAGGCCTGCCTGCCTGCCAGCCTCTGGGTTTGGGGCACATTCTATCACAGTGTGTTCTCAAGCTTGTAATCTATTACGTTCTGTTCTGAAATGACATCGAAATCCTCCATGTTTTATCCATTGGTTGATTCAAAAAATTGAGCCCCAGTTGTCACGATGATTTGCAGAGGATCCACCGAGGGTGGCACAGCTCAGCGCTGCTGTTGGATGTTCTTGGGTTATTATCTTCCTCAGAAAGAGTTAAGGACGCAGGGGTGACAAACACTCTGAGTAGCTGGGCTGGAAGAAGCTTTCCTTCCTTCGTTTCTCCCCCACTCCCTTTGTTTTTGTTTTTTGCAGGCACCGCAGGTTAGCTGGCTGCGTGGGGGAGTCTCGGTCCAAACACCCTCCCCAGGATTTGGGAGTCTCGCCACCAGTGACTTCCTCCTCTTTGGCGCTGGCTCAGACCCCTCGTCGCACGGGCCACGCTGCACTTAGACGGCACTCGTGCCCTGGACCTAATTTGCTGCTGGGGAGGCGAGGCCTCCACAGGAGAGCAGCCTTGGTGCTGGTGACGCCACACGGACGCCGAGCTCCCCTCGCCCCCCTTCCTGATCCCCTGGTGACCGTCCTCCCCGACCTCCTCCCCGAGGGGTCGTGTCCTGACCCGGCAGCCCTGGGCAGAGCAGGGCCCGACGCCCAGTACCTGGTGACTTGAGCTGGTCCTGGTAGTCGGGAGTGTACGGGTCGATCGTGCACATCAGCACGTAGATGCACAGGGCGAAGATGCCGGTCATGACCACGTAGAAGGCCACGTAGTAGAGGCTGATCCACACTGCGGGAAGAGGCAGGTCAGACGCAGCGACAGCTGCTTGGTCGCGGGGAACACGCGTGCAGCCCACCAAACGCGTCACTGCTCAGGTGAACGTTCACGCACGGCGCTGGGCACCCATCCCGCTATCTGGTTCCAGACCATTCTCATCACCCCGATAACCCTGCACCCCTTAACTTAAAAGCCTTTTTAAAAATTATAGTTTTAGGAAGGTAGCTTTAAAACCGCTGTTCTCAAATCTAAGGCTGAGCCTCTGGGGCTGATCCTTAGCTGCTCCCCGCTCTCAGGTGCCCGGGGGTGTCGGGGGGCGTCAGGGCTGAGGGGGGCCTTTGGGATCACCCAGTGGGGGAGGAGAGGCCGGCCAGGGCCTGCGTCTGGGCACTGAGACCGCCAGCCCCACGCGGCTGCTGGCTGGTCCCCTGCCCTCCCCCGGCGCCCCCGCCCTGCCGCACGGACCCCAGCGGGACAGCGTCCGGCCCAGCATCTGGCCCGTGTCCGGGTTCCAGCAGTAGTGCTGGAACTCCTCCATCCTCTGGCTGCATGACTTCTTCTCCTGCAGCGCCGCCATCGCCCCGCTCCTGCCAAAGGACACTTGGGGTAGGATGTCCCCTTGGGTTTTATGGTCTCCCCCTCAGAGGTCAAGGGCATTGCGGCTCTGGGTTCCGGGGCGAGCCCAGCAGGGTGTTATCGCTGCTCGGCCGTCAAGCGCCGGCGCCCGGGCAGGCCTGGCGGGTTCCCCTGCCGTCAGGTGCCCCTCCACCCCCTCCCTGGGCAAATCAGGGTGGCTCACTCCTCCTCTCAGGTGCCCTTGGCCCGGAACTTTATCTGCTCTGATAATGAGCAAGGAGGCCTGCCAGGTGCCCAGGTCTGCCCACTCACACTTCCTTGGGGAGGGAGGTGTGAAGAGAGCTGTCTGCACGAGGAGGGGCCTGGACCCCGACGCTCACCCGCGGCCGAGGTGCCCCCTGCTCTGAGCTGATTGCAGCAGGCGCCCCAGGTCACGATGAGGCGATGGCTGGGACCCTGGCGGGGGCGGAGGCTCCCACCGCTGTCACTCCTGATGCTGGAGAGCCAAGCCTGCCGGTGCCCGGGGCGGCCGGATGCGGGGCCGCAGGGGTTCCCGTCACTTCTGAGCTGAGCTTCGGTGATGAGCGTGGTGTCCTCTGAGAGCCAGTGTTGGGCCCTGTAGGACTTTGTGTCCATGGAGGAATCCACAGCCATACAATCTACAGGTGTTTTCGAAACCGAATGCACACCGGTCCCCGGGCATGTTGCTGAAATGCAGACTCTGACCCCACGGGGACCCAGTGGACTTGGGAGCTCCCGTGGGCCTTGCTTGTGGCTGCAGGACGGCGGCAGTGTCTAGGCAGGGGACGCTCAGCCTGGCAGCACGTCCGAGCCACCTGGGGCGCCTTGGAAACCTGTGACACCTGTCCCACCCCCGAGTTTCTGAGGGAGCTGACCTGCCGGGTGGCCTGGGCGTCTGGACAACTACGAGCCCCCGGACCACCTGATGCGTGGCCAGAACCAAGCGGCCTTGGCGGTCCACATGGCTGGGGCACCCCCCTCTGAGATTAGGAGGAAAGCGCAGCGCCGGGCACATATGACGTGGCACCGAGGCGTCTTTACAAATATCTAAGTCGGGACCCGACTGAAAGGGTGGGGATTGTATACAAAGAGCTGGGCGTCCACCCATCGTCACTCTCCCTCCGAGGGACCCACGCAGCCAAATTGGAGGTGTTCTTCGGGGATAAAAATAGTGAAAAGCCCTCTAGCCATTACGTTTATTTTTAGGATGATTTAGAGTTTGTCAGCAAAACGAACACCCTAAAATTCAGATGGAATCGCAGCGTTTTAGCTTGGACTCATCGTCTCTTAATGGACCAATCCTAGGCATTTTCCTTCACACTGTTCCCCTTCACAGCTTTGGAACTTTAGGGCAGTAAAAACACAGTGTGGCCTTAGGCTGCGGTCTCACCGTCCACAGCCTGTGGGTCTGGGACCCCCGCGCCGAGGCCTGAAGACACAGGGTAGGAACTGCGGTGCACAGAATCGGTGCCGCCCTGGTCTGGAAAGTACAGAGACACTCTTGGGACGAGCACAGTATGAATTCTTCCTGGAAGTCTTTGAACGAAATCCTCCACACTTAGTCTCTGAATTCCCAGAAGCATGAACGTGTATGCTGAGATGCACACGCGTTGTCACGATGACCTTCCTGGGACACGTGCCCGTGGGGAGGGGAGGCCTGGGGCGGGGTGGGGGGCCCTGGGCTGCTCGGCGTGCCCCGCGGGACAACGTGGGACGGACGCCCCAAAGAGAGTGAGCTCCGGGCGATGTGGGAGCTCACCCTTCCTATGCGGGGGGCTCGACTCCCACCCACCCTGGCAGCAAGGGACTGGAGCCCACCCCTCCACAGCTGCCGTGGAGTCAGCGGAAGCCCGCGAACACCGAAGGACTGGATGATAGGAAGATTCCCAGCTTTCAGCGGATAATCACTTATCAGAGCAAGAACCGGGAAGACCTCCAAATGAAGTTAAAACGAGATGATCAGTAGACGCCAAGCCTGAGGTGACAGGTTCTGAAATCATCTGACAGGTTGTGAAATGCTTCAGCGAGCAATGGTGATTGTGCTTGAAACAAATGGAAAAACAGAAGTAGAAAGTTTAAGGAAAGAAATAGAAGATATAAAAAAGAACCAAATGGAGATTTTAGATTCAAAAAATACAATAACCAAAATAAAAAGCTCAAAGAATGGATTCAGAAGCAGAAGGGAAGGGACAGAGGAAAGAATCACTGACATGGAAGAAAAAACAATAGAAATTTCCGGATTTGAACAATAGAGAGAAAGTAGAGCCAGAAAAAAAGTGCCCAGCCTCAGTGACCCGGGGGCCGTAGGAAAGGCCTAACGTCTGTGTCACTGGAGTCCTGCAAGGAGAGAAGAAAGAGCGGGGCTGAGGCGTAAACCTTCCACTTATAAAACATTCTTGAAATGACAACTTCATGGAAATGGAGAACAGATTAGTGGTTGCCAGGGTTCAGGACAGGGTTTGGGGTGGGAGGGAGGCGGGTGTCTATAAAGGGGGACCGTGTGGTGTCGGGGGTTCCTGAGCGTTTGCTGTGTTGGCATCGGTATCCGCGCTGCGATCCTGAGCTACAGTTTGGGGAGACGCTACCACTGGGGCACTGGGTGAGGGGTGCAGGGGTCTCTGGGTTATTTCTTATAACTGCACGTGAATCTACAATTACTCTAAATAAAAACTTTTAAAAAAGGGCCAAATGAGTTTGGGAAGCTCTGCGTACTTGACCCCTCTTAGAGAGCCAAGTTCACTCATCAATCTCTGAGTCCCGTGATCGGAAACATATTTAACGCCGTTTATCTGAATGCTTCCCACTTCCCCAGGAGGTAGTTCAGCTCAGCGTTAATCCAGTGGGAGTTGCCGTCCTCAGACACCGCCTCTCGCAGGGGTTCCTGACCCGGGTGCCAGCCCCACTCCAGGCCCACTGAAGCAGATCTTTATTTCTCCAGGTGATTCGAGTCCCCAGCACTGCTGGGAGGTGCTGTCTGGGGACACACGGTGAGCGACACACGTAGAAGGGGCTCCAGTCCACAACACGCCTTGGAGCCGGAGCCGCCGACCCGTCTGAACACTGATGGGTTAAAGAAAAGGCAGGAAGGGTTTGAAGAGATCAGCTCAAGGTCGCCTGCTAGTAAGTGCCAGGCTGGACGCACCAAGCCACCTGCTCAGCTGCAAGTTCTTGTTTCTGCTTCCCCGGCTGCGACACGGAGTCCGCCTGTCTCCTCATACCCACTGGCAGAATCTCACTGCCCTCTCGACCCTCTCCTCCCCGCGTGGAGTTGGTTACCCGGCCTCTTCTGGCTGGGGTGTTCTTCATTTCTGTGGCCCTTCTCTTCCTCCCCTCTCTAAACTGTAACCAACCCCCATCACTTCCTTGTCATTCTTTCCCATACATGTACCAAGCACCTACTGTGTACTAGAACAAGGCAGACAAGGCCGTACCCAGGTGTGCCCCAGGTATACCTCAGGTGTGTCCCAAGTGCCCTCCAGCTGTGCCCCAGCTGTCTCAGGTGTGTTCCAGCTGTGCCCCAGGTATGTCCCAGGTGTCCTCCAGCTGTGTCCCAGCTGTGCCCCAGCTATGTCCCAGGTGTGTCTTAGGTGTGCCCCCAGTGTGTCTCAGGTGAGCCCCAGGTGTGTCCCAGGTGTGTCTCAGGTGTGCCCCAGGTATGTCCCAGGTATGTCTCAGGTGTCCCCAGGTGTGTCTCAGGTGTGCCCCTGGTGTGTCCCAAGTGTCCTCCAGCTGTGTCCCAGCTGTCTCAGGTGTGTCCCAGGTGTATCTCAGGTATCCCCCAGGTGTGCCTCAGGTGTGTCCCAGGTGTCCTCCAGCTGTGTCCCAGCTATGCCCCAGCTATGTCCCAGGTGTGTCTTAGGTGTGCCCCCAGTGAGTCTCAGGTGAGCCCCAGGTGGGTCTCAGGTGAGCCTCAGGTGAGCCTCAGGTGTCCCTCAGGTGTGCCCCAGGTATGTCTCAGGTGTCCCCCAGGTGTGTCTCAGGTGTGCCCTGGTGTGTCCCTGGCCTCTTCGTTCCCTTCTCTCTCCTGCCTCTCTCTGTGTGGGACCTCAGCCTGGGTGTAGCTGGGGTCTCCTGCATCCCCGTCCTAATTTCACCTGAACGTTTCTCTTGGCGTTTCTCCTCCACCAGCCAGCGCAGCCCAGGTGAGGGCAGGGGGCTGATGTGAAGCTGATCCCTCGGCAAGGGCCGGGGTTACCTTAGGTCATCAGAGCCACCAGCATGACACAGCTGCTCTCAGTGTCAGGTCAGGACAAATGTTGGTCCTCACATACTGACCAGTCCCCTGGCCAGGGGTCTCACCCGTGGACGCCCAGAAAGCCTATTCCTAAACTCCTATCATCAGCTGGTTTTATTCTCACTCGCGGGTTTTCTAAAGAAAAAATGACACATAGTGGGGAAAACACCAGCCATCTTTGTGAATTAAGGTTTCTCCTGGGCCCCCTCCCTTCAGCTGGGCCCCGTGTCCCCACCAGGAAACAGGCGGAGGGTCCAGCTCATCTGCTTGGGCCAGCGGGCCAGACGGGGAGGCTCGGGGCTCCTGCGCGCTGGGCCTGGGGCCAGGTGTGTCCTTCCCCGTGGGAAGGAGCGGGGCAGGGTGGCCCGTCTAATCCGTCTGCGAGCGGCTTAGGGATTGTCTTTTTCTGGCACCTGCTCCCGCCCTGCGTGTCCTCCACTCCGGCCGGGATCTCGCCGGAGCTGTGTCAGCGGGCTTCCTGGGGCTCCCGGTGCCCGGCCATCCTCCTTCCCCAGAGGGCGGGGACGGGCCACAGGCCAACGGCAGTGGGTTAGGCCGGCTTGGGACGTGGGAGCCGGACGCGGAGGGAGGCCGGCGCCGGGATGGATTTCGGGTCCCTGGAGACGGTGGTGGCCAACTCGGCCTTCATCGCTGCCCGCGCCAGCTTCGATGCGAGCAGCGGCCCGACCTCCCGGGACAGGAAGTACTTGGCCCGGCTCAAGCTGCCCCCGCTGTCCAAGTGCGAGGTGCTCCAGGCGAGCCTGGACCTGGGCTTCGAGAGCGCGTGCTCGGAGCAGCCCATCGGCAAGCGGCTCTTCCAGCAGTTCCTGCAGGCCCACGAGCAGCACGTGCCGGCCCTGGGGCTCTGGAGGGACATCGAGGACTACGACACCGCCGATGACGACCTCCGGCCGCAGAAGGCCCAGGCCATCCGGGCTGAGTACCTGGACCCCCAGGCCAAGCTCTTCTGCGGCTTCCTGGACAAAGAGACGGCGGCGCAGGCCCGGGAGGGGCCGGCGGGGGCCGGGGCCGGGCTCTTCCAGCCCCTCCTGCGGGCCACCCTGGCGCACCTGAGCCAGGCCCCCTTCCAGCAGTACCTGGACAGCCTGTACTTCCAGCGCTTCCTGCAGTGGAAGTGGTTGGAGGCCCAGCCTGTGGGCGAGGACTGGTTCCTGGACTTCAGGGTCCTGGGGCGGGGCGGCTTCGGGGAGGTGTCTGCCTGCCAGATGAAGGCCACCGGGAAGATGTACGCGTGCAAAAAGCTGAACAAGAAGCGGCTGAAGAAGAGGAAGGGCTACAAGGTGGGCCGCCGAGGCATCGGGGAGCGGGTAGGGGCTGGGGCGTCCTGGGCCGGCTCACCCCGTGGTGGGCGCTCCCGCCGTGCGGCCCTGGGCGGGGTCGGTCCCCCGCGCCCCCTCGTCGAGTCCGCCTGTCTGCCTGGCGGCCAAGGCCCTGGCTCGGAGCGGCAGGTGCCGGCGGTGCTCAGATGCTCGGCTTGTCCAGCCGCTCTAAACCACCAGCCTCGGTGCCCGGGGCGGGCGGGGTCCGCCACGCCCCTCCTGGCAGAGCGGCCCTGCGTGGCTGGCGTGGGTCCTGTGCCACACAGCACCACGCTTCTCGGCTTGTCACCAGGGCCACGCACTGCAGCAGCTGGTGTCAGGGAGGCTGCTGGGATGAGTCTCCAGATTCTTTACTCTGACTTTCTGGAACTTTCCCTGGCTTGTGCTGTGAGGAGGCTGCAGGGGGAGTCTCCCCGGGGCTGGTGTGGGGAGGCCCCGAGGTGCCCGCGTGCAGCGCTGTCTGGGCCGGGGGTTGGGGGTGGTGGAAGCAGCTGCTCTGAGCGGCGCCACCCTCCCTCTGGCATCAGGCCCCGCTCGGGCGGGATCAGCCAAAGCTGCTTAATCTCCAGCCGCGCGTTCTGCCTGCGTGGGCTTCCCTCCCGTTCCCGCTGCACGGAACAGATCATGCTGGGGGCAAACAGCAGCTACCCCAGCGCACCCCACCCCGGGGCCCCTCGATGGTGCTCTGCCTGATGGCCTTTGGGGGCAGCAGTTACCCTCAGGGCCATCTACCTGCAATTTGAATCCAACTGTTAGGGTATTAAGCTTCTCTTCTCCCAAGTTCAGGAAACTTACCAAACTTGTACAAAGTAAAATCCACCTAAAATCTTCCCACGCAGTGGGTAGAAAGGGCTTCTCAACATCAAGAACTCCTCCTTCAAAAGGGCTCTTTCTCCTTACCCAACACAGCTTTCAAAAGCACGTTAAATGGACTTCATGGGGTCTTAAAATAAATATAGAAAATGAACAGGGATGCGGGGGGGCTTGAAAAGGTGCTGTTCAGAGGCCTGGATGGGAGGAGAGGGGCTGGGATTGCAGCAGGAAGAGCTGGAAGGGAAGGTCAGTGCCGACAGGCTGCCTGGGGACCTGCCGGGACCCTCAGCCGCATTTCTAAGGCTGGTTGGCAGGAGTCTCCTTGCTGGCGGCCCTAGGAACCCCGAAGTCCTCTGCACGTGACGGGTTCCCAGGCCCTATCTTGTCTCTGTGAAACGGGGCATGTGAGTCATGTCTCTAAGTTATTTGCAATTGCTCTGTACAGCCACTTTTAAAATATACCGGCAACTCTGATTCTGTTTTATCGTGACATTTTCTGGTTTGTGGAACTTGGCCGTTTCTGGCAATATCACTTTCCCGCCTAACCCTGGGCTCTTACCCTGCTTTCCAGGGTGCGATGGTGGAGAAGAAGATTCTCGCCAAAGTCCACAGCAGGTTCATCGTGTCTCTGGCCTATGCCTTCGAAACCAAAACCGACCTCTGTCTGGTGATGACCATCATGAATGGAGGCGACATAAGGTAAACGCTTCTCTCTCCGATGTGGGAGCAGGATGGGAGGGCCCACGCGGCCGAGTGTGCAGAGGGGCTCCCTGGGGCCCCGTGGGGCTGCGTCCCACGTGCTGAGAATGTGGTGATAAAGACAAGAAGCCCGGTCCCCATCTAAGCCCTCCTCTTTGTCATCGGATTGCTGGTCCTCGAAACGATGTGTCCTCAGTCCCAGTGAAATGCAGGAGCCCTGGGGGAGGTGGCCTAAGCTCTCTAGTCATGGGTCCGTCCTGTGGACCTCGGGTTCATGTGGATGGCCGGGTGAGCGGGGTGGACAGCAGGGCGTGTGGAGCTGTGAATCGAGTGCTAGTGGACGGGTGGGTAAAGGGGTGGGAGGGGCCTCAAGCGGGGTGAGGGCCGTGCTTTAAGAGGGATGGCAAACGAAGACAAACTTCGTCAACGACGCACTCTGGGGGTGGTGGCAGAGAGGAAGCACCGTGTGGCCGACTCTGGGAGCTGTGGCTTGGCCATCCACCGCAGGGAGAACCAGAGGGCGTCATCGCCGTACGGGGCCTGGGTTTGCCAGAGACCTGAGGGTCTGGCCCTGGGCTCCCAGGAGAAGTTGGCTCACTGGCTCTCAGAGGGGAAAAGACCCACTTGCCAGCTGGGCAACACGGCCGCTCTTGCCCCAGCGTGCTGGTCTGTAAGATGGGGATAGAGGTGAAATACTGGTGTTCCGAGGTTGCTGTGGAGAGTCAGCTAACACACCTGAGACACTTAGATGACTCACACGGCCCTCACACAAGGGGGCCGCCGCTGTGCCTCCGTTCTCGGGCCTGGGTTCGCCTGCATTGAAACTCTGCCAGGTGAGCTTGGGGCCAGGTGTTGGCCCCATTTTCCAGGTGAGGCTCTGAGACCCTGACTGAGCCACCTGTGCAAGTTCACGGAGGAGGAGCGAAGGGTCTGGAAAGTGCAAATAGCATAAGCTGGAGAGCAGAGAGATCGTGACGCTTTACTTGCCTACCCTACCCTGCACTGTGCTAGGCCGTGACGCTGTGCTATGTTACACTGCGCTATGCTATACATGCTACTGTATTCCACTGCACTATATATACTACATTGTATCGATACTACACTACCCTGCACTACATCAGGCGGTATACTGTACCGTGCTGCACCAGGATGCACTACGTTATCCCGTCCTACACTGCACTGTACTCTAGTACACCGTACGTGACACGGTACCGCGCTGCACTGTACTCTAGTACACCGTACGTGACACGGTACCGCGCTGCACTGTACTCTAGTACACCGTACGTGACACGGTACCGCGCTGCACTGTACTCTAGTACACCGTACGTGACACGGTACCGCGCTGCACTGTACTCTAGTACACCGTACGTGACACGGTACCGCGCTGCACTGCACTCTAGTACACCGTACGTGACACGGTACCGCGCTGCACTGTACTCTAGTACACCGTACGTGACACGGTACCGCGCTGCACTGTACTCTAGTACACCGTACGTGACACGGTACCGCGCTGCACTGCACTCTAGTACACCGTACGTGACACGGTACCGCGCTGCACTGCACTCTAGTACACCGTACGTGACACGGTACCGCGCTGCACTGCACTCTAGTACACCGTACGTGACACGGTACCGCGCTGCACTGCACTCTAGTACACCGTACGTGACACGGTACCGCGCTGCACTGTACTCTAGTACACCGTACGTGACACGGTACCGCGCTGCACTGCACTCTAGTACACCGTACGTGACACGGTACCGCGCTGCACTGCACTCTAGTACACCGTACGTGACACGGTACCGCGCTGCACTGTACTCTAGTACACCGTACGTGACACGGTACCGCGCTGCACTGCACTCTAGTACACCGTACGTGACACGGTACCGCGCTGCACTGTACTCTAGTACACCGTACGTGACACGGTACCGCGCTGCACTGCACTCTAGTACACCGTACGTGACACGGTACCGCGCTGCACTGCACTCTAGTACACCGTACGTGACACGGTACCGCGCTGCACTGTACTACCCCGCACTGTACTGCAGGACACCGTAGTAAAATGCACATGTAGCATAAAAGCCATTCATGCTGTTGCTCCGGCTGACGTGAGGGTCTCTCTCTTGTTTTCTTTGAGATTACTGGCCTGCCTCTCCTCTCCCTGGTTGTTCTCTAGTTTAAATACTTTGCTTGTTAGGTTTTGCTTCTCTGTACAACGTGACAGGGAAACGGGAGATAGGAGAGTCTGGGAGGCCATGGGGAGTCCTCTGAGGGCCCGCCGGGGAGTCTGTGCGTCTCTGGGAAAACGGCCCGCATGCCTCCTGAGCTCTGGGTCAGCCACTCACTTTGGATGCGACGTGGGCTGGCCACGTGGCCCGCCTTCGCCTCCCTCTGCCTGGCTCCTTCACTGGTGGCTGTAAAGTGGTTTTGGGGCCTGTTTCCCTGTTCTCTCCCCGTGGGCCAGGGCAGGGGAGGTGGGGTGGGGAGAGCTGCCCTGCCTTGTCCCTGTAACAGCTGTGCTGAGGGGCTGTGAGGACACAGACACCAGTGGCCGGCGGTCCGGGCTCTGCCGCGGGCCCCTCAGGCTGGACGCCGAGGCTGAAATGACGGACGCTTTGCCGACACAACGTGGGATTCGGAGGCCTCAACGCTTTCCCGAGATTTTACTTCCCATCAAAACCGTGGGCACGCGGCTTCTGGTTGTGCCAGAGAAGCACAGGCTCCATGTGGTCTGCCCCCAGGTACCACATCTACAACGTGGACGAGGAGAACCCCGGCTTCCAGGAGCCGCGCGCCATCTTCTACACGGCCCAGATCATCAGCGGCCTGGAGCACCTGCACCAGCGGGGCATCATCTACCGAGACCTCAAGCCCGAGAACGTGCTCCTGGACGACGACGGTGAGGCGGCCTCCCCTCCCGGCCTCCCCTCGCCCTGCTCACCTCTGTAGCCTGCTTGGTCATCGGTAGGGGAGGGACCAGCTTTGATAAATGCTCGTTATAGTTTTACGGCACCAAGACACACCTCAAGTTTGTTTATTGTTCATTCAGCTATTTTGCGACCGCATGGCATTATCCCCGAGTGGAGATTATTAATGGGCTTTGGTGAAATCTGGTGCATGACTAGGCGCCCAGGGCAACAGGGAGTTAGTCCAGGATGCCGGAGGGTGTGGAACTATTAGTAAACAGCTAACGGTTATGGCCGAGTCCCCACTCGATCACTTCGCTTGCTGTCTTCGTGAGGAGCCAAACTGGGATTCTCGTCAGGAAATAACCCCCAAGACTGAGGTTCCCGTAAGTCCCTTTAGAGCCCCCCTTCCCTCCCCATCACAGGTCAGATGGACACACTGGTGCCCCAAAGGCCATTGCTGCAGAGCTCGGGGAAGACAGAGCCACGAGGAGGCTGGCTTTAGGGGGATTATGCCCCGGATTCCAGCTGCGAGCGCTGCTGGGACCCTCGGTCCCTCCGCAGTCTGAGTGGGGAGCGGCGGCCCCTGTGTGTGTGCGCCATGCTTGTGCACGTGTGTGTGTCCAGGAACCCCAGGGGCCTTTGTTTGTGGAGCCGCGTGTGATCTGAGCCCATGTTTGTTCTCCAGGCAACATCCGAATTTCTGACCTTGGGCTGGCCGTGGAGCTGAAGGAAGGGCAGACCAAGACCAAGGGCTTCGCGGGGACGCCAGGTGAGGACCTGAGAGCCGGGGCGAGGGCAGCCGCTATGGGGGCGAAGGGGACGAGGCCCGGGGTCCTGGGGTCCCGCGGCCTGGGGTGGGCATCACGGTGAGGGCTGGGGCTTGTCGGGAAGTTCTCCCTCATCCCTCCCCTCTCAGGGTGAGACCGGGGGACCGGCACCCACGCAGGGATAACCCCCGACCCCCTGAACAATCACTCCTTGTTTGCCACACGTGTCCTCTGTGACGGAAGCTCCCCGGCGCCGGCCACGGGCAGAGCCCGGGGGTCTGCACTGAGGGAAGCAGCACAGAGGCAGGGTGGGTGGGCAGCTGTGAGATGGCCCCTGGACTGTGCGTGTGTCTGTGTGTGTGACTGTGCACGTGTGCCTGTGCGTGCCTGGCGCCTCCTGTCCCCACCTCATCTCCTCTCACGCCCGGGCAGGTGGGCGCAGAGAAGAGGCATCTGAGCGGGAGAGGGGGGACGGGGGGCGCTGGTGCCCGCCGCAGGGGCCGGGGTGACAGCCGGGCTCGCGCTCACACACGGTGCGGCAGACGCTCCGAGCACGCTGCGCTCCTCATGGCCGGGTTTTCTGTAGGACTTCTTAGCAGATCTGCTTCTTCCCTGTTTGCCCGGCTTCCGGGAGAAAGAGCTGCTCCTGGGACTTGGGCCGCTTGGGTCTTGCTTTGTCCCCGAAGCCCCCATCCTGCGCTTTGGGCTCCTTTTGGGGTTGTGCCTGTTGCCACGGTGGGTCTGTCCCATCTGCGGCTTTGTTTAGGAAGAGGTCCTGTCGTGAATTTTCCGGATCATCTGAGGTTCCTCTCCAGGGCGTGAGCGTGTGAGCGAAATGCCGCTCGCCTGTTCCTGGCTGATCGGGTCCAGGGTTGGAGTCGGTGGACCTGGGGTGTCACCGGCCCTGCTTGCACGAGGCCCCACCGGCCGCTAGGGGGCGCCCAGGCTTTGCCGCGGCTGCCGAGCGGCTCTGAGCCCTGGCCGGGGTGGGGGTGGGGGGCTCTGCCCGCGGGCTGTGCTGACCTGTGTGTTTGGGGTCAGGCGGTGCGGGGGCCTCAAGCAGTGGCAGCGGAGGCTGGGGTCGGTGTGAGTTAGAAGGTGGGGTGTCCAGCGAAGGCTCGGGGAGCCCTCCGTGCCCTCTCCCCTGGCCCCCCTGCTCCCTCCAGCCCAGGTCCCCAGAGCCGAGCCTCCGCCCCCGGTTCAGCCGCAATCCACCCAAAGGGGCACTTGCTGTGCCAGCACCGCGGGGCTCGGGGGAGGAGGGACTGGCGCCTAGACCGAGGCTGCGTTCACTCACCCATTGCCCGCTCGTGCCGTCTTTCACACGAAAAAGATTCATCGTCGCCGTGTGAGACCCTGGGAGACAGACGTGTCATTGGGTCCCAGGGGGTGGAGCAGACTGGAGGGGCCAGCGGGCTATTTGCTGCAGGGATGTGGCGTCTCTGTGGTCGGCGGGCCCTCCTCTCGGGCCCGTTTTCATGGAGAAGTTGTGGTTGGTGGAACGTGTCTTCCTCCAGAGTCTGAGCCGTCTGGCCAGCACTGTAGTCCCTGAAAAGAGGCTGCGTTCAGGGCCAGGGGGTTCTTTGGAACTTGACTCCTGTAACCTCCGGGAGAATGTCCTGTGGCCACAGCAGCGTGGCCCGTGATATCCAGCCATGTCCCTCCTGGGAACTTGCCGCGAACACACGTAAACGCTGAAGGACCAGGCAGGGCTGGAAACAAAAGGACATGCTCAGCTTTGCCTTTGGGGGGATGTCTAGTCATCCGAGCACAGAAGCCACCCCGGCGCCCAGCCTCAACTACCTACTCGGCCCCGGGGGAGTGGACCATGGGCCCCAGATGCTGCCCGTCTACCCTTCCCACGCGCTGGGCTGGCCTCTGCACAGGGCACAAAGGGATGGAGGCCGGACCTGGCTCTCGGGGTGTCCCCTTCAGCCTGCAGGGCCCAGCACGTGGCCCCGACTCCCCAGAAGTGGAGCGCACGGGCCACTGGGCGTCCGGACCGCTCTTAGGAGCGTCGGGGCTTCAGCCTCTCCTTTTGTGCCCTTTCGGGTCTGAGCGTCTGCCTCTGACCACAGGTCCTGCGTGAGCCTCAGACACTGGCTCTGTCCGCCATGACCACCACAGTGGGGGTGAGATCCACTCTGGGTGGAGGGGGCTCCCGCCAGGGATGGCTGTGCCCAAGGGGACACTCACAACCGGGGGAGCGCTTCCTGGTGGGTGGGCGCGGGGCAGCCCCGCGTGTCCTGGCGCGAGGACCCTGCTGGGTTCCGGGGAGACGGGAGGTGCGTGCCCGGGTGCTGGTCTCCGAGTCGCGCTGTGCTCCTGTCGCAGGCTTCATGGCCCCGGAGCTCTTGCGGGGTGAGGAGTACGACTTTGCCGTGGATTACTTCTCCTTGGGGGTCACGCTGTATGAGATGATCGCGGCCAGAGGCCCCTTCCGAGCCCGCGGAGAGAAGGTAGGAGGTGGCCAGCGGTGTCCCTGCGGCTGAGCTGGCATCAGCTCCGTGTGTGTGTGCGTGCGTGCGTGCGTGTGTGCGTGCGTGTGCGTGCGTGCGTGCGTGTGTGTGTCATAGGAGCAGGGTCCCCGCAGGACCTGGTGACCCTCCTTGTTGGGGTCACAGGAGCAGTGTCCCCCAGCTGACCTGGTGACCTTCCCTTCGGGAAGCACTAGGCTTCTCATGGTGCACGCGGTGACCTCATCTCCTGGGTCTCCGTGCGCCAGGGAGCGTGTCAGGAGAAGAGGAGCCTGGACCCCCCCCCCAAGCCCCGCCCCCACGAGCAGCGCTCGCTCTGGGGGGCGCGGCTCACCCGCTGGCGGCCTCCCTGCCCTTCCCTGAGGGCAACGCGCTCGCCTCCTCGGATGCTGAGCTGCAGGCCCTGCTCCAGGCACGGCCGCTTCCCTGGACGTCCTGGGGGCAGCGGGCACCGGGGGTGGCCGTGCTGGGGCCCTGCCTCCCGCGCCCCCCGCCTCCTGTCCGCGTGGCGGCCCCGCGTCTCCCCGGGGAGCTCTGCCCAGCCCAGCAGAACCGCGAATAGGTGTCGTTCAGAGTCCCCACCACTGTTCACAAAAAAAGGAGCAAAGCAGCCTCTTCCCTGGACCCCGTGCTGACTCTGCTCGGAGCTGAGGCTGTCTGTGGGGCAGGCGTGAGGGGCTGAGGAGGGAGGCCTGCTGTGAACCGTACTTTAGACGTGGCCCCTCGCTCGTCCATGCTCACGGCCCCTCAGCCTGCCTGGAGGTCACAGCCATCAGTTTCTTCTGCTGGACCTCCCTGAGGGCCCCCGCCCAGTCCCCGCTCCTTTCCTGAGATAGTCGTGGGGACAGTCCGGTCTCCAGTCCCCCGAGAGTGAGAACCCCTCCCCTGACTAACGCGTAGGGTCGCTCTGTGCGTCTGCACCTCTGCCTTGGGCTCCAGCAACGGGTCTCTCCCCAACCTCAGCTCAGAAGAGCAGGGTAAAGCAGCACAGTGTGGGGTCCACGTTGGCCTCAGGCCACCATAGGAGCGCCACCTCAGAGCCCTGGCGGAGCCCACGGCCCTGACAGGACGCCTGTTTTCTGGTGAAAATGAGCAGGAGGAGATTTCATGAGAAAGTGAACCGTCGTGGTCTGTCCATTCCATGGTCCATCCGTGGTCCCTGCATTCCATGGTCCATCCATGGCCCCTTCATTCTATGGCCCGTCTCTGGGTCATGCCTTCTGTGGTCCATCTTCAGGGCATCTGTGGTTCCTCCATTCTGTGGTCCACACGAGGTCCCTGTGTTCGATGGGAAGGAACCTCGGGTACACCCATGACACGGACAGGTCTCAAACTCACCACTATGAATGAAAGGATCTGGCCCCGGAAGAGTGACTCTGGATGATCCCACTTCCGTGAAGTTTTAGGACGTTTCAGGAAGGGCAAATCTGACCGACAGGGAGAGGAAATGGGCAGCGTTTGGTTGAGGTGGGGCTGGAGACTTTCGGGCTGATTATCGGGGAGCTCCCTGGGGATGGATCCACTGGAAGTGAATTTTGTGGGCTGGAAGTCACATTCGGGAAAGTTGGTCTGGACTAAGGCTCCATGGACCCTGTGGGCGTCTGCCCTTGGCGAACCTCTGCCACCTAGCCGGGCAAGCTGGGGGGGATGGTCGTGGGAGTGCAAGGTGTCCACCTTCAGGGTCTCACGCCCTGACCAGCGACACTGAGCCCTTAAGTGCTAACACGCGGGAGGGAGGCGTCAGGCACCCCCGAGAGCAGGGCCGGCCGGGCCCACGGAGTTGCCGTGTCCGGAGCTGCCGTGGCAGCTGGGGCGACGCGGGTGGGCCTGGCCGGGGTGTGACGTGGGTGTCAGGGGTGTGATGTGGGCTGACGGCGCTGTGTCTGCCGTGCAGGTGGAGAACAAGGAGCTGAAGCAGCGGGTCCTGGAGGAGGTGGTCACCTACCCCGACAAGTTCAGCCAGGTCAGCAAGGACTTCTGCGAGGCGCTGCTGCAGAAGGACCCCGAGAGGCGCCTGGGGTTCAGGGACGGCTCCTGTGATGGGCTCCGCGCCAGCCCGCTCTTCAGAGACATCAACTGGCGGCAGCTGGAGGCCGGTACTGTCCGCGTGTGGGAGCTGGGGCTGGGGGCTCCTGGGCGACCCTCGCTGGCCGCCCCGTCCCGTTGGCGTCCGGCAGCTTAGCGTGAGGTCGGGGGGCAGGAGGCCTGGGAGGACCACCCCCCCCGCCCCCGAGCATCCTCTGCCTCCGAGACACCACCGTCCCTGTTCCCTGCTCATCCCAGCGCGCCCAAGACTGGATGTTCACGGGGTGGGTCTCCTGGGGACCCGAGGAGGCGGCGAGGGTTGGATGGGGTGTGTGGGAAACACCTTGGAGCTGAAGATCTGAACCCGCTGTCAGGCGTTTCCTTGAAGGAGCCCGCGATCCAAGTTGAGGCGGGATTTCTCCAGCCGTCGTTCCACCAGCGTCTGCTGTCATGTCGCGTGCAAGCTAGTGTGTGCGAGTGTGTCTGTGCACGCATGTCTGCGGGAGAGAAGCGTGGCACCCACCACACCCACCAGAACCCACACCCAGGAAGTGCGAGCCTGTGATCTTACGGCCCAACGCCCCAGTAGGAGAAGTTTCTTTGGTGGGGAAGGGTCAGGGCAGTGGCAGCCCCGGCTGATCTGAAGGTGCCGGGCGCCAGGGAGAGCTGCCCAGACCAGCCCCAGGCCCGGGGAGGTCAGGCAGCCCGAGCGAGCGGTCAGGACCGGGGAAGCCGGAGCTGGATTGAGTCCCGAGGCCACAGGGTCTGTGCCGAGGAGGGACGGGGTGAAGGCACAGGGAGTTCAGTTCTGAGCATGTTGTGATCGAGGTGTAGACCTGCAGACGGGGAGGCCGGCACTGGGGCTGGGGGGTCTGCAGAGACGGTGGGCACGGCGGCGTCAGGGGCAGTGCAGCCAAGGGCCCGCCGACCCTCATGACGGGGCTTCTGCGCAGGGCGGAGGGGGCGCAGATGGGGGCTGGCTTCTGGCAACGAGTGTCCAGACCGGACTCTGAGTCTCCAGCCTGGCTCAGCGCCCTGTGGCGGGTGTCGCTCTCCTCGTCACCGCCAGGGCCGCATGAGGGGCAGCGGCCCTGCTGGCTGAGCAGGGGCTCTCGGCGCGCGGCCGCCTTCCTCTGCTGGCTGGCCCTTCACGCCCCATGTCTTCTGTCCTCTCACAGGGATGCTGACCCCCCCCTTCGTCCCAGACTCCAGGACTGTCTATGCAAAGAACATCCAGGACGTGGGTGCCTTTTCCACAGTCAGGGGCGTGGCCTTTGACAAAGAGGACACAGAATTCTTCCAGGAATTCGCCACCGGCACCTGCCCCATCCCTTGGCAGGAGGAGATGATCGAGAAGGGCATCTTTGGGGACCTGAACGTGTGGCGGCCTGACGGGCAGATGCCCGACGACATGAAGGGGGTCTCCGTGCAGGAGGCGGCCCCCTCATCCAAGTCGGGGTTGTGTCTGGTTTGCTAGACCAGCTGCAGCGCCTCGTGGGTCAGCTGAGCCCCTCCCGCCAGGCCGCCGCATGGCTGTGGCCCGGGGCTCAGCACAGGCAGGACAGAGGAAGCCGGTCCAGCCAGGCCTCCTGCGCAGGGGCAGGAGCGCCAGCAGTAAATAGTCCACCTCTTTTGCACCCTTTCACTCAAAAAGGATCCAGTGGTCCCGGGACGGAATCCGCCAGCGACGCTTGGCTCTCCAGGCCCTGGAGCGGACGTGCAAGCTGGTGGCGGCTTGGGCGGCGAGAGTGAAGACTCAGTTCGGGTTTCCTGGCACCTCAACTGCAGCTTCGCAGGCCCCTTCGCCTTCTCTGGGCTGGTTCAGAGGTCGGCAAACCCCGGCCTGTGGGCTTGCGGGCTCCGCTGAGAGGCCCAGACTGTGCGCCTGGCCCGGTTTCCCTTAGCGCCCAGATCCTGGCCCCGCCCTTAGCCGTCGGGTCACTGCCGGGGCCGGGCTGGTCCCCACCCGCACGTTGGGGATGCCATCTCCACGTTTGCCGGTGCTGAGTCTCCAGCGGGGTCCCCTTGCCGGCCGGGGCCCAAGTGTCCGGGAGGAGGGGAAGGCCCAGGGGCCTGGGGGTGAGGCTGACCGCGGCAGTCACCCCCCTTGGCTTCTCCTCATCCCGAGACCATCTCCAGTTGATGACAACTGGACACAAGCTGCCCACCCCCGGCAGACAGGACGGACCAGCGGCTCTCTCCCCCCACCCGGCACCTGCTTCCCACCCCGACTCTGCCTCTTGGCCTGCAAGGCCTGGCCCTCTCCTGGTCTCCCTCCTGGGGCCAGCTTTGGGCTGGTCTTGCTACGTGGGGTTAGCTGCCTGACGGCCAGGAGCAGTCCCCTCCCTTTCTTGAGCGCCTCTGCCCTCCGAGTGCCATGCTGGGCGTGGTTAGCACCCCTGCCGTCTGCTCCCCCAGCAGCCTCGGGAGAGGAGGGACCCCGAGGAGCGCGACCTTGGAGGCTGCGGCTCAGCCACCTGGGACCAGGAGCCGTGTTGGCCTGGAGCCACGGCAGGAAGCTGGCCCCGGGCTGCTGTGGGCTCAGACAGCCGTCAGGTGTAAGGGATGTTTCAAGTGTATCTCCAGGTCCCTTGGGCACCGAGGGCATTAAAGCCCCTTCCTGGTGAATGAACCTGCAGGACGACCCTCTCTCCTGTGCGCTGCAGCCATAATGTCCTGCAGGGGCCCTGAAGAGCCGTCCAGTGCTTTTGGTCTGTGACCTGAAACTGCCACTTGAACCTCTCCTGGGAGGCTGAGATGGGGGCCCGTGGCTAAGGGAGGCTGGGCTGTCGGCAGGTCAGTCGCTGTGTCGGCCCTGACGCCGGTTTTGTGTCCTAGGATGAGACGCGTAGATTATCTAACGGCTGTAAATCTCACCTCGCTACGTTCAGGTGCAAGACACACCACTTCTGGTCTTTCTAAACCCATTTAATCTGCTCTAGGTCCCCATGGCCCTGAGCAGAGTGATTTAAACCTCAGGGGGTGGGTGTGGCCTGGCCTTTGGCCACCGTCCGAGTGCCTGCCCGGGGCCCACGGCGCCTGAAGTGTAGCCCCTCCTGTGGAACCAGCAACCCCGGCGGGGACCCCTCTGCCTTCATCTTATGCCTGGACAGCCAGAGGAGACAGGGCATCGATACAGTTGAATTTCAGATAAACAAGTAACTTTTTTTGTGTGTGGGACATACTTAACGCTAAAAACTTATTCAACGTTTTTGGCTAAATGTGGCACAGCTGTTGCAGATGATATACTCAACCTACGAATGAGTGGTTATTCCATGAGCTAGCAGGTCTGTGGGGATATAATCACAGAAGCAAGTTACGTGTGACGTCCGCTGCCTCTCTCTCGTGGTCTGCTCAGGGGTGCCCCCCGCTCCCCAGTAAAACTCAAGCCAGCCGCATGTAGTTACACACAGGCAGCAAAAGTCCTGGAGTCACTTCACTTTTATTTTAAAATGCTTTGAAACTTAAATTTTCACATAGAAACAAAGGAATTGTCAACGCCCACACTGTGATACGGACACTGCCCCACAGGTGCAGGAGCCTGGATGCGCCAGTGTCCCGCTGGTCACCCCCGACCCAGAGGCGCCCTGCGGCCCCTGTAGGCAGCAACCAAAGCACTAACTTAAAATGCCCCACCGGGAGAACGGCGACTCCAGTCACTCCATTCTTCCCCAGCTGGGCTGGAGGGACGTCTCCACCCTCCCGTCCAGTCGCAGCCTTGGGGCCTGGGGGCAAGGCCGGGAGGCCGGAGGGTGCACAGGGCAGTTCCCAGCTGCTGGGTGGGTGCTTATGGTGACTCTTCATTGTGGGGTTTCTTCATGGGCCTTCGGGGGCCTCTGCTGTGGGGCGTCTCGGGTGCAGACCCCCTGACTGGGCACACCCTGAGGGGTCTTGCTGTCACTCCAGCTGTCCCCCGGCTCCCCTGGGCAAGGGACACGCCATCCAGGCTGGATAACGGGGCTGCCCGGGCGCTCCCCCGGGCCAGAGCTGGGGGCCCTCTGTGGAGAAGCCTTCGTCCCCGGGCCATTTCACCCCTGAGCACAAGCCTCGTGATCCCCGAGGGGTGCTGGGCTCAGGCACTTGGCCCTTGCCGTCGTCCCCATGCCAGGAGCCAGAGGAGATCCCACTTTTCCATCCTGGTGCGTTCCAACGTGAACTGTGGTGAGGATGTGGGCCCCCCACAAGCGCATATTTCCTTATGGGGAATCTGCAGACGCCTTCACTGCGACTTTTCCTTTGTAAAAGACAAAAAATGCACTTTCCATCCAAGTAGAAAAGGGTAAAAATAAAAGTTTAAAAACACAGCAGACTCTCTAGATTGTGATATGGTCCTGGTGCACGCTCTCTTTCAAAATCACATACACACATTACTCAGCCATAAAAAGAGACGAAATTGGGTTTATTTGTAATGAGGTGGATGGACCTAGAGTCTGTCATATAGAGTGAAATAAGTCAGAAAGAGAAAAACAAATACCATATGCTAACACATATATATGGAATCTAAAAAAAACAGTTCTGAAGAACCTAGGGGCAGGACAGGAATAAAGACGCAGATGTAGAGAATGGACTTGAGGACACGGGGAGGGGGAAGGGTAAGCTGGGGTGAAGTGAGAGAGTGGCACTGACATATATACACTACCAAATGTGAAATAGATAGCTAGTGGGAAGCAGCTGCATAGCACAGGGAGATCAGCTCGGTGCTTTGTGACCACCTAGAGGGGTGGGATAGGGAGGGGGGGAGGGAGACACAAGAGGGAGGGGTTATGGGGATATGTGTATACGTATAGCTGATTCACTTTGTTATAAAGCAGAAACTAACACACCATTGTAAAGCAATTATACTCCACTAAAGATGTCTTAAAAAATCACATACACTCGTGTGCAGATGCATACGGACACGTGCACACATGTACACACATGCATATAATACACACGTACACAGATACACACACATACATGTACACAACACACATGCACACACGCACACACACGTGCACTCATGAGCACACACACGCACACATGCACTCATGCACACACACACGCACACACTTTGTCCCCACCTCCCTCCAGATTCAGAGAGTTGCTGGCACAGCCCTGTGGCCCGGGGTCTGCACCCTCTGCTCTGCTCCCCGTCCGGGCGGGTCCCGTGTGGCTTTGCTCTGCTGCTTCTGGTAGCCCGCCAGGCCCTGCTGTCTATGCATAGAAACCCCCTTTCTTCCACTTGTTTGAGTGGAGCTGCAGCCTGGGAGAGGCAGCCCCATGGGTTTTCTGGGGTGATTCAAGAGATATGGGCTGATTCTGATCAACACAATAACTAACTAAATATAACTGCCAAATATCAGTACCCAACCTCAGCTCAGCAAAGGCTGAGGTCACCTCCTCTTATTTCACGATGGGCCCAGCCCCTCCTGCGAGTGTTCAGACACACGAGTGGGCCCCAAGTGAACATACAGCGTCCCCGTTACAGGCATTTTGCCGCTAAGAGAAGAAGAGTTTGAGAGGCCATGGGATTAAAATAAACATGAGATAGGCTCCCAGGCTTTACCCAGACAATTTCAAATGAAGGTAAGAAGGCTTGATTTGATTTTGTAGAAACCAAACCTCAGTCCCTCAGTGACAGTAGGTTCAGGCTCCTCACGTCCAAGACGAAGGGCCGAGGGGAGAAAGCTGATCAAGGTCCAGGGCCTCGGGGTGTGACGACGGGGGCGGCCAGCCTGGGGGCTCCCAGCCCCAGCTCCTTGCCCAGCCCTGTGGGTCCTGGACGCTCAGGGCGCCGCCTTTCCCCGACACACCAGAATTGGTAAGAGCGTGGTGCTAGGCCAGGCCTGTGAGGGGCAAGGCCCTGCTCTCAGGGCGACAGCTTGCACGTCCCAGGAGACGGCAGGCAAGCTGTGGCTGCCAATTGGAGGCCCGGAAGGCGCCCCCTCCTCACCGGGGAGTCGGCCGGTGGGGGGCGTCACGCTTCCCGCGGGGACAGAGCCTGGAAAGGTGAGCCTCCCTGCTTGGGCTCACTGAGGGGCCGGGAGATCACGGTTACAGACCTCCCGCGAAGCCCCTGGAGTGTTTGCAATTTACACCGTTTGTGTCCCTGAGAACATCTCCCGTCTGGCTGGCGGCCTCGCCGGGCACAGGCAGGCGGGGCCCTGAGTCTCCCCGGCCTCCGGTCTGCATTATTCATCCCCGGCTCATTGCAGGGTATTCGGTTACCGCAGGGCCCCTAAGCCCGAGACCAGACTCTCACGCGCTCCCGCAATGGACAAGGGTCCCGCCTGCGCAGGGGCCCAGGGGCCCTGGATCTGGACCCCGCCCGGCCTGTGGCTGACAAAGGAGCTTCCTGGATGGTTCCTAGGGGTCTTTTAATCCCTCTCTTTTTAGGGCTGGTCCTGGTTTCAGAGCCTGCTGACCACTACCTGCTCACACAGGTTGGGGGGAAGGGTCCTCCACCCGGATCTCCTCGAGGGGGCCGGGCCGGGAGGACCCCGTGGAGAGGGGTGCGTCCAGCAGGGGCCCCCGCCTGGGTGGGAGCAGGTGCCGAGAGGGGTGGGGGCCATGCTTGTTCAGTCTCCATCCGCAAGGTGTTTCTGGGCGCCTGCCGCAAGCGGGACGTGGTTCTAAGCAAGGAACAAAAGAAGGGCCGTGATGAGTTCAGTTTCCTAACAGGACCGAGTGAGCGCCAGGGTCACCCTGCCCACCACCCGCACCTGCACAGGATCGAGGGCTGAGCCTCCCTTCTTGGGCAGCTGGTCATGTACTTTCATGTCACCCTGATCATAATTTAAGAAACGAAATTCTAGACTCCTCTTCCTCTCCCCTGTTCCAGCTGAAGCCTGTGAGATTCATCCTCGGAGGAGGGAGGACGGGCAGGGTGGATGGGCGGAAATCCCTGGGGCGCTTCCCATCTCTGCTTTCTCCGAAGCCTAAGCCAGGTAACTGGGAGGCAGTGACCGGAGGGCGAGGGGAGGTGGGCCGGCACCCGGCCAGCCTTGGCCGCCAGCCACCAAAGGCCATCTGAGCTTGGCGGGGGCCCCCGGGGGCAGGCTGTAAGGACTGACGGCCAGAGGTGCCCACACCCTCACCTGCCACTGTGACAGAGTGGAGCCCAGCCGGGAGCAGGGGGCCAGCCAGGTGTGTGCACACCTGTGCCGTGCGGGGCCTGTGGGAAGACTAGTCCCTCCTCTCGCAGTATGGGGGCCGAGCCAGCCCCTCCCGCCAGCTCCTCCGTGCTGGACGGGTCTCCAGGGGCAGCTGGGGTCACGCTGGCCCTCATGCTGGGAAGAGTCCCTTCCCGGCCCGGGCATGAGGAGGATGCAGGGAGACCCCATAGTGCAGAATCCTTGGATTCACGGTGATTTCTTGCCCTCCCGACAGCCCTGCTCCTGGGCCCCTGAAAGCCTGCCCCCCTACTCAGCTCCCCCTGCAGGCAGCCAGACACAACACCGTGCACACCTGCCCCCTCAGCATCCTCTCGGCCTGAAAGCCTGCCACCCCTACTCAGCTCCCCCCGCAGGCAGCCGGACACAGCACCGTGCACACCTGCCCCCTCAGCATCCTCTCGGCCTGAAAGCCTGCTTCCCATTCCTGCTGCTCCCGGACCACCCGGGCACCTCAGACGTTCGTTTCCCTCCAGAGGCCCCGGTTCGATTGTCCAGGCCCCAGGATTATTAATGGCCCCTAGGGAGTTCCGGTGTAAGGCAAGGTCACCGAGGAGGCCTGGATCTCTGCAGGGGCCGGGTCACGTCCCTGGGGATCCCTGTTCCTTCTCTAGCACGGTGACTGCTCTCACCGATGCTATTGTCACCATCTGCTTTATAGCATAGTAGTATGTTTTATTTCTCCTACTTCTCACTTTTCAAGCTCTTAAAGGGCAGGTCTGTATGACTTATCTTCATGGCTCTCCTAGTATCTTGCATATAGAGGAAATTCAATAAATGTTTGTTGACTGCACGAATGAAAGATTAAATTAAATGTCTGTAGTGAAGTAAATGCATGCTTTCCCGCTTGGAGGATGTGATTACGCCTTGACATTGAACTGACCTGGTTCATATCTTATTTCAGCCACTGACCAGCTACTTCGCTTCAGAAAAATTATTTAAATTCTCAGTGCCTCTGTTTCCTCATCTGTGAAATGGGTAGAACATTGTACCGATTAACTAAGGCAGACGTGAGCAGCGGTGATCACAGGGCAAGGCGTCTGATAGGCGTCTGATAGGCGTCTGATAGTGTCAGCCTTGTGCCCGATCTCCACCTGCCCCGCCCATCTGAAGGGTGAATCCAGGTCAACTCAGGACCTCTGGATGAGACCCTCTGAGGGGATGTGGCTGTTTCTGGGGGGAGTGGGGACTTGAGTTCAGGTGAGGGCAGTGGAGGCAGGGGACTTAGGATACTTCAAACATATTACACTGAGCCGGAAGGAACTTGGCACTAGGGTTCATAACTGTTTTAATCAATTATCTTCTTAACATCAGTAATAATTGGTCCAGACCCTCTGCCTGTCCTCGGACCAATAGAAGACAGATTTCCTCATCGTCTCATAATTGCCTTTGCAAGAGCTAAATTAAATTACGTTTTAAAAATACCCTGATCCCAGACTATGGCTCCCTGCAGAGTTGGGCTGGATGCAGGCGTCCTCAGGCCACCGCGGGGGATCAGGTGTCAGTCGGTGTCATCAGCCTCAGAGCCAGTGCCTCCTGCGCTGTGGTTGTGCTGCTTGGCCTCCTGGCGGGGGTGTCTGGGGGTGAATTCTAAAAATGTCCGTTCCTGGTCCACACGCAGGCTTTGGAGGAGCCCCGGGTCTGCTCTAGTCACGTCGATTAGCCTCCTGGACCTCGGTTTCCTCACCTGGGCAGGGGGAGCTCGTTGGGGGGGGCGGGCACGCTAACGCCTGCCATGCTCCTCACGACCCCCTGCTCACGGAGCCCTGAAAGAATTTCCGAAACCCTGCCCAGATCCAGCTGGCATCTAAAATCTCCTGCGGTAAATGTATTAGTTGGAAAAGGGTATCATTTCTGGCAACACATGCACATCTTTTAAGGATATTTTCAGTGAACCTTTGGAACGACACACAGGTCCAGCCCACCCAGCTGCCCGCGGGGTGCGGGCGCGAGCTCGACCACGCACGGCCGGGCGACGCTGCTGAGCCCCGGTGGGCCGCGGCCGGGCTGGCAGGGCCGAGCGTGGACAGAGCACTTGGACCCCGTGTGGCTCTTCTTCCCAACACACACTGGGCCCCGTTTGGCAGAGTCGGGTCTGGTTTTCCAAGCAGCCAACCGAATCAGACTTGCTTCCTGTCAGAAAATGTTATGAATTACCCTTCAATTCCGACAAATGGGCGAATAGGCGCCTCCACGACAACCGCTGACTCCTGGATTGTCTTCTACACCCTCCTGGGCGAGGCGCGATGGCGGGGTTGCGGGGGGGGGAGTCTCCTGTGAGTTTGCAGAGGTGTTTCTTCCTGCTGCTGCTCTTCGGTCACGGATTCCGTCACCGCTTCTGTCTGGGCCCCGGACGAGCATCCACGGTGGGGACTGCACCACTGGGGGGGCCTCATGGGGGACGGGAGTGAGTTCTCGGCTCAGACCCCCATACGGAAGACAGAGCAACGAGAGAAAAGCAGCTTATCACACAGCTTGGGGAGCGTCTCCAGGGAAAACAGCGGGTTCAGACAGACAGGGCAGGACACAGGGGAGCAGGTGCGGCTTCCAAGGGCATCGGACACGGGAGGGAAGGAACGGGGTGAGGCCCGCAGATGCCGCTGGGCCGTCTCTCAGCTGGTGAGAGTTGGTCTCCTGTAAAGGAGAATTTATTTCCTGTTTTTAGGCAGAAGGGGGAACTTTTTCTGCTCCTTAATAGCCTTCAGCTCAAAATAATTTTTATGTCAAAGAGGCAAACTTCGGGGCGACGTGTTCTGGTTGCCTTCAGCCTTTCCTGTTGCAGGCGGGCTGGGGAAGGAGGTGCAGCAGCCCCGAGGCCTGCTCTCAGCAGGATCTGCTTATTCCCCCTCCCCGCAGCCCAGGTACCACCGCCCCCCCCCCCCCCCCCGCCACAGACGGAAGCTCTGCTTTAGAGCCCTTAAGCCCCACACGTACCACCGTGTATTGTGGTTAAAACAACACAATTTATTCTCGTGCAATTCTGGGGCCAGAAGTCCAAATTCGGGCTCACTGGGCCAAAGTCAAGGTGTTTAGGGGGCACCCGCTGTGTGTCTGCACGGTATGAGGTTGGTGTGACCACGTCTCACCGCCTGCTCTACACCACGGTCACTTCTCCCTGGATCCTAACCACCTTTCCGGCCTCCTGGCTCCCATCCTGCTGCCCTACAACCCCTCTCAGTGACCCTTCTGATGTGGGCTCCCCTGGGGCCCTGGCGTCGCGGGTAAGACCTCCTGCCACCCACTGCGTGCCAGGCCCGCCCCCGGTCTGCCCAGGGGCTCCTTCCCAGACGGCTGAGCGGCCCCACCTCACGCCCTCTGGGCGGGCGGGACGTCTCCTCTTGGTGACCAGTGACCCGAGCCCTCCTCCTCCGAGTCACACTTTCCCTCCTGCCGCAGCAGGTGTGGCCACCTCAGGCCCCCCCGACCCCCCACATTTTCCTCGGTGATTGTATTTATTGGCCACTGTCTCTTCTCCGAAGGGTGCCCGCTGCACCAGGACCTTTGTCCATCGGTCCTTCCCGAGTGCAGGGCACGGTGTCTAGCATGTGGAGTGGGTGCCCAATGCAACCCGCCGAGGGCCAGTGTGAGCGAATCGTATTGCTTTTCACGCCTAAAACCTGTACACAGACGGTGTTACACTCACCTCAGCACCGCGACCTGCGGCTTTGCGCCGCGTTGCGTTCGAGTTTTTCCTGCTGGTGCGTGAAGCCTCACCACGGGTGAACCACCGGACGCGTAAATCTAGCCCTCGTCCTGGTGTTCGTTGTTTTGCCGTTGCACACAGAGCTGTGTTGCATATTCTGTGTGCAAACCTCACACGTCAGGGTTTTTCTGTCGCAGTGGAACCCCTTCAGAATGACTGGGGCTCCTAACAATTACTTCACTGCCAGACATTCTGATTGACTGGTCTGGGTTGGCTCAGGACAGCAGTAATTTTTTAAAAGAAGGTCTTTAGATGATTCTCAGGGCAGCCTGGGCCTGGAACCACAGGTCTTGGGCTTGTCCTTAAGCAGGGAATTGCTGGCTTGTAGGGACCCATCTTCGACTTTCCCAAACACTGCTGTCAAAGTGGTCACAGCGGGAGTAATCCCACCAGCAGCGCACGCGGGTTCCTTCCCCCAGATTCTCAATACTGTTACCGTCCCACCTTTAAAGGTTTGCCAGTGCCGAGTCCGGGGCGGGGTGGGGGGCGGTGGTGGGTGGGAGCTGGCTTCCCTTCCCCGGTGCTTGCGCTCCGGGAAAACCGGGAGGGGGGCAGGGGGGCGGGGCGGGGGCGGAGCGAGGGTGGAGGGGCGGGGCGGAGGGGCGGGGCGCAGGTGGGAGGCGAGCGGACAGACGCTGACCGGAGAGGCGGTGCTGGGGCATCTGGTCCTAGCGGCCACCGCGCCCCACGGTCGCTGTCGCAGCGGGAGAGCAAGCAGCCCCTCCCACCCGGAGCAGCCCCCGGGATGCAGCCGCTCCCGCCGCCGGTGCCCGGGCCCCTGGCCCTGCTGGACACGACAGGTGAGCGCACAGGTGAACCAGGCTCCGGTCCTCCGGCGCCCGAACTCCTCCGGGGACCCTGGACGCGGGCACAGGCCCTCTCCCTCCGCTTTTTCCTGAGTGTCCAGACTTTGCGCCTGTCTCTCCCCGTCTCGTTCTCCGCTGTCCTTTATTACGAACAGTAGACGACGATCCGTGTAAACCTTACAACCCACTCCTTTTCCATCTCTTCCACCCCATTTCAGGCTCCAAAAATTTCTAGGAAAAGGTCATTTCGTGGGGCCAGGTGGCTTCTTCCTGCTTGAAAGCCTTAGTGCATTCTTCGCGCGGCTGTCCGCCTCATCCGCGCCCTCCCCAGACTTCTCCCCCGTAAATTCACGGAATCTCGAATTCGCGGATTTCCCACCAAGCCCGATGCAGCCGAAGCCAGGCGGCGGGACACAGGAAGCCGGCGCCTTTGTCTCTCTACCGGGAAGTGGCCGGGAGGGGAGTAATGGGGGTGTTTTCCTGACGGGGAGGCCGGGAAGGCTTCAAGAAGAGAAAAGATCGTTCCACGGCGAGCGGGGCTCTGACGGACGGGCCGAGGGGTGGTGATGCCTCGGGGTCCGGCTGCCGCTTCACAGGGGGTCCAGTGGAGAACGCAGGGGTTTACCTCCCAGCCCTGTGTGCAGTGGCTTTGCAAAGTCTCTTTTAAAAAACCAGATTAGTGATGTTGCTTGATTTTTAAATGATAATCAAGGCATCTGGCTTCTTCCTAAAAGAAACAATTCTATACCCACCGCTCTCTAAAGCCAAATGCTCTGTGACAGACTGACCTACACGTGTTCCATCCTCCTGGAAAACAATTACTTATTATAATCACAACTAGTTGTTATGACTAGTTATTAACTACTTACAATTATTACCATCATTATATTAGAATGACTTGATTTCAAAAATAGCATTTTTGACTTAGAATTTTCTTCTGAGGAGGAACATTAAATTTAAAAAATACGAGAGTTGGTTTTTTATTTAAAAATACTAAACATGAGTGTAGCTGGGATGGGATTATGGGTATTTTCTACCTGACATGTCTGCACTCATGCCCTTGGGGGTGTATTCTGTGTAAAAGCAAAATAAAAGGGAAATTGTTGGCTGAGGGCACATCCTTGTGCCTTCGTCTCTTTCCCTGGGACGGTTGATTAGCCCCACACGGCTGCTGTCGAGACGAAATGATTAAATGAGCTCATTCTTCTTTCTGGGAGGCCCGGCTCTCCTGGCAAGGAGGGGGTGACAAGGTGACTGCCCCCACCCCGGTCTTTGTGACGCCCCCTTCCTGGCTCCACTAAGTGGAGAAGGTGCAGAGGGGGGCAGCCCCTACGTCTGCTCCATCCTTGCACCTGGTCATGGAGCCACAGATGCTGGGAGGAGGCTGGGAGGGGAGGCTGGGAGGAGGCTGGGAGGGGAGGCTGGGAGGAGGCTGGGAGGGGAAACTTGGGGGAGCTTGGGACGAGGCTGTGAGGGGAGGCTGGAAGGAGGTTGGGAGGAGGCTGGGACGGGAAGCTTGGAGGAGGCTGGGAGGGGAGGCTGGGAGGAGCTTGGGACGAGGCTGTGAGGGGAGGCTGAGGAGGTTGGGAAGAGGCTGGGAGGAGGCTGGGAGGAGGCTGGGATGGGAAGCTTGGAGGAGGCTGTGAGGGGAGGCTGGGAGGAGCTTGGGACGAGGCTGTGAGGGGAGGCTGAGGAGGTTGGGAAGAGGCTGGGAGGAGGCTGGGAGGGGAGGCGGCAGGGGCAGGGAGCTGGCAGGGCTCCTGGGGAGCGACAGTCTACACAGGCTGGAGTCAGGAGAGCAGTGAGCAGGCAGGTGAGACGCAGATTTGGCCTCAGCCCCACAGCCCCAGACGTCCCCCCTCCGCTCCCAGGTGGAGAGCACCAGGTAGGAGTAAGTGCTGATTCACCTTAACGTTAGCACCACCCACGACCATATGTCCATTATGCGCATAGACACGCATCTGGAATTTTCACGGATGTTCTCTCACTGCATCCTTATCACAGTGAAGAGGCAGGCAAGCAGGGGGTTGTCATACCCCCACTTTGCAGATCAGGAAACCGAAGTTCCCTCATTCATTCAGCATGAGGAGATACAGGCTCGGGGACCCTGCATCAAGCAAGATCCCCACGGCCCCTGCTCTCAGGGTCCTCCTTCTGCAGGGCTCAGAGAGGGCGGGGGGCCGCGTGCAATCACTCAGCAGGTCTGGCAGCCCCACGACAGTTCGGGCAGTGTTCGTGTAAGTTGCCACCAGTGCTATGAGCCTAATAGTAGAGATTTTAACTAGGAGTCAGGGCACCGCCTTACGGATTTTTCAGTTGTAACAACGCACACAGTAAGACTCCTGCTAATGGGACAGGCAGGTCGAGGGAACAATTCAGGGAATTCTGTTTTTTTCTTTCAGGGTCGACCCCCTTTTCTCTGAAACTTGACCTAAAAATGCATATGCCTTACGGCAATTAGAAAGATACCCTACCTTCTTTTCTCGAGGTTATTTCTCATTGTCTTATTTTTTATGCAAGACCCTCTATTTATAAAGACTATTGAAGGTTGGGACTCTTCTCTTTGTCATCCCTGTTGTACCTGGAATCAAAATATTCCAGTTTGTGTCATTGGGATGAGGTCACTCAGAAGCATTCCTTTCCCACCTGCCTGTCTCTCCAGACCTCACGGTAAACTTGGAACTCGTGATACAAATCCTGACAAGGAGGACAGCTTGCATCTTGTGATTTTTATCATGTAGAAGTTTCAGAGGGAAAGTCGTACTAGGGAAAGCCTGGTGAAATGGTGAAGTTATATTGAAAATGGCTCCTAGGAAGCTTTACGTGGTCCCGAAGGAGATGTTTGACATAACCTGTCAGAATGTCACTAACGGACTTGACAAGGTCCCACCAAAACTGTTTGCCTGGTGGGGCCCCTCAGGTCCCCGCTCATCACGCGACCGCCCTAAAGGGACAAATCAAAGCGGAGCCAAGAACCTTCAGAACCAGAATATCGCCACAGGGGGTCTGCCAGATGGGCCCACAGGAGCTAAGAGACAAAGCCCAGCGGCCAGAACTGTGGTTTGAAGCAGGTGCTGAGACGTCAGTTAATTATTTTGAGCATAAATAGACGTGTAATGCATTAAATTAGGGAAAATAGCAAAGTCCTTTGAGGAGGAGGGCATTTGATAATTTTCTCAAATACTTAGTCCCAGAAAATTTAGTTTCAAGAGTCTTCCTGCTCTTAAAACACATTTTACAACAGAGGTGGGGATGGAACTTCAGGAAGAACAGCTGAGGAGGGGCAGCTGATAAGGAGGTGGGGCTGCTCTGGGTCCATCCGCAGGGGCTCGGGGGCTGGCAGGGTGGTCGGCACACGGGAGAGGTGACCCCTGGGGGCGGGTGGACGGGGCGGAGGCTGGCATGCCACCCCCCCCACCGACTGCTGGACGGCCCTGGTGTGATTGTCTCATCAACTTCCATGGCAACAGCGTCACTAACTTCCAAAACATAGAAGAAGATGTGTTTTTAACTTTTGTGTCCATTTTTTTCAAATGTACCTGCCTTTCTAAAGTTAATCACCCAGAGCAGAATGTTGCCCGAGGGGAGCCTTCTTTTTTCCTCTCACTCACTCATTTTCAAAGTGGCTTTGCCATTTCTGTCCCGTTTCCTTACAGACACCCCAGATTGGCTGTAACCGCTGATCTTTCTGACTCTGGGGCAAACCAACTTGTACTTGTATCCTCAGTTTCAGGCTCTAAATACATGCAAGGAAAAATAAGTGATTGCGGTCTGCATGCACACGACTTTGCAAGTAAGATGCCATGAATAATAGCGAACAAGAGAGAAACCCACCAAGGGGACCCCAGGGCCGCTGGGTCCCAAAGGTGTACATCGTCTCCTTGCACTTGTGGCTGTGCCTCTGTAGACACTCCTATAAATGGTTCACCCTCAACAGTGCTTACATATTTGCAGTAAAAACTATGAGAAAACAGCAATGAAAGAGCAGGTGAAGGGAGCTGAGGGCCTCGCGGGAAATGAAGTGACCTCCCTGAGAGCTTTGCCCTCGCCAGGCCGGTGGGTAGAAGCGGCGTTCCCGCGCTGGCCAAGTGATTCTGAGAGAGCGTGTTGACTCAGAGTTGTGTGTGATTTATTTCTGAGCGTGTGACAATCCCGTTCTTGGGTGGCGTGACCCTGACCTGCCGTTAAACTTTGCTGACGAGGCTGCGGACAGGCGTGTAAATCTTCAAAGGCACAGTCTGGAGCGGGGGGGGCCCGGGGTCATCTGAGACAGTGGTTGAGGTCAAATGAGCAGCTGCTTCCCCACCAAACACACACACACACGTCAATTTTAAAAACTTTGGTGTGGGAAGAAGCACCACGTTTTTCTTTCATCCTGTTTTGTTTTGGAGTCACAGGGATGAAGATGGTTAACCTTCCAACAAACGAAACCCGCCAGCATGGCTGTGTTCAGTGTGGAGTCTCGTCCTGCCCTCTGTCTATCTGTCTCTGCCTCCGTTGTGCGGTTGCTGATGACTGCGTAGGAACAGGCGTATCTGAGATCAAATTGCTGTAATAATTGTTACAATTACGGTTATTGTAAGTGAGGCTTCCTTGCCTTCCCTGAGACACACGAGAGGAAGAACCGTTCACACAAAACCCAGAAGTCAAGGCTTGAGGGAGGAAGGTGCCAGTGACGGAAGGTTTCCTTTCTTGCTTTCTTGAGTTCTGTTACAGTTAGAATGAGGTTTGGCTACAGATACCAGGACATCCAAAATAGTGGTCTATAGTCTAGAGATTTAATTCTGTTACCTAATCAAAGTTTGGAGGTGGACAACCCAGGGCTGTCTTTCTGCTCTGCCTCTCTTTGTGTGCGACTTCTATTGTCAAGGTTCCCTCATGGTGCAAAATGGCTGCAGGGGCTCCACCTTTAGGTTCACATTCCAGGCAGCGGGAAGGATGAAGGGGAGAACGGCAAAGGGACTGGCTCCTTTAAGAGATTTCCAGTAGGTCCCACCCAACATTCCTTGTTGAGATGGAGATTATTTGCTGAGAACATAATCACCCAGCTGGAGCAGAGGCTGGAAAATGCCATCTTTCAGCGGCCGTGTTTCCCATCCAATAATTGGGGCCTGTTGACAAGGGGAGAGGGTAATGGATGTGCAGGTGGGCAGCGGCGGGCTCTGCACAATTTTATACTTTCTTTCCACCCCTTCCCATTTGATCACTCGCGTGTTTGGCGCTGAGCCAGGTACAGGAGGTGGAAGAAAGCAGGATGCCTGCCCTCCGGGGGAGCGGCTCGGTGTGGACACGGGGGCACAAGTGCAGCCACGGAGCAGCATGGACGTGCTGGCCATCCCAGAGGGAAGCGTGCCCCCTCTCTGTGTGGGACCTGCTCGGCGTGGTCCAGGGCTGGGTGCAGAGGTCCTCTGTCCAGTCTCAGAGTAGGGCAGGGTCCAGGGTCACGGACTTGGCGAGGCCCAGGGGTGCTTGTTAATGCAGGTAAAGTGCTCAGTAAGACCAGGCGCGGAGCAGATGCTCCATAAGCGGCCGGCGTGACTGCTGCCGTGTGGGGTGAAGCCAGGACGGAGGCCGTCAGGGGACTTGGAACCCGGGGAGGGCTCAGCCACCCCCTGACGTTTACTGAGAACCTACTGTGCGTGGGCACTGTCTCAGGTGGCAGGGATGCAGCGGGGAACGAGGCAGGGCCCCCGCCCACCCTCACGGGGCCCGTCGTCCGGGGGGATGGGCAGCGGACGTGTGGGTGGTGACTGCCTGGAAACCCCTGGGTGCAGTGGGGGCCACAGGGGAGGGCGGCCGTGCAGGGGTACCGGCGGGGTCTGGGTGCCCTTTAGGAGATGACGGTGAGTCCTCAGGGCGGGCGGAGGGGTGGCGAGGGGTCCGGCTCTGAGGATGGGGAAGGACGGGGAAGAAGCAGGCGGTGGTGGTCCCTGGGGAGCGTGTCCCTGGGGAGCGTGTCTCGGGCTCCTGCCAGTGAGAAGCGGGGCTGCAGCAAAGAGCCAGGCTGACCCGGGATGCGCTCGAGGTCCTGGGGCCCCCCTCCCCGAGCCCAACCCCTTACCAGCTGGCTCCTTGTTTGTCCTCCCCCAGAAGTGTTTGCGAGAAGAAAGAAGACTTCCCTGTGGTTTGTGGGGTCTCTGCTGGTGGTGTCCACCTCCATCCTGACCGTCGGCCTCGCCGCCACCACCAGGACGGAGAACGTGACCATGGGCGGCTACTACCCCGGGATCATTGTGAGTGGCGCGGTCCCTGGGGTCTGCCGGTCGGGGGGCCTGGGGGCCGCGGGGACACAGATGTCCGTGTGCTGCTGACACGCTCCACCCCAGCCCCCCGAGCTGGAGGTTTAGGGCAATTATCCTGCATGCTCAGGTGGCCCAGTGGGGCACAGAGTCCTGAGGGGTGGGGGAGGGGAAGGAGCCAAGAGGTGCGACAGGCCCTGGCCCAGAGTCTCCCAGAGTGCCCGGGGAGAGCCAGCCCTGTGACACCTGGATTTTAGCCCTATGAGACCAAGCTGAGCAAACCACCCCTCGGAAACTGGACTCAGAGCTTTAAAAGATGCCACGAAACCTGGATAGAAGGTGCGTTCGTGGGATCGCATGGGATCAGCAGGAAAACGAGCTGACGTGGTCCTCACCTCCGCTTCCGGGCAATAATCCCGCGAGGTAAACGCACAGCCCAGCCAGACCCGGCAACAGCGGCCCCCAAATCCAGAATCATCCAGACTTCTGAACTGTGGAATTGTGTCCATTCGTTGGCAGTAAAATTTGCTCCAAGCATCTGCATCGCACTCAGGGAGCATCTGTGAAATTGCTTTTTATCAGATATGATGCCCTGCAAATGCACCAGAGCCCTGAGGGGCTGTGTCACAAAGTGCTAAACCAAGATTTTAAAAAATGAAGCTTATTTAATCTCATGACTCTCACTAGAGGTATTATCCAGATTAGTCATGATGTTGATAGCATTTTTAGCAAGGATGAAAATAGTTTAAAATATTTTACAAATATCATTCATTTTCTCTTTATATTTTTCTTTATTTTTATATTTTATCTGTGCTTTATAAATCTACATTATCTTCCTGTGTATACTTTCTGAGTAAACCTACATAAATAGTGTCTGTGCAGATAGTATTCTCAGTGAACTCTCATGAGACTCTGCTTCCCGGCCTGGCCTGTGTCCTGGACGGGAGGGGAGCCGGGGATGTGGAGGCAGGCGGCCGTGAGGACGCATCCCCCAGGTGGCCTGCAGAGCGTCAGGATCAGTCTTGAGTAGGATTTTGCAGTGTTCTCTAAGCTTCAGTGGTTCAGGATTCACCTGGAGGTCACCTTCAGAACATCCTGGGTGTGTTCAGAGCCTCGCTCTGCAGGGAACCTGACTCCTGGCCGAGAACCAGAGTGAAACTGGCTTCAGCTCAACGGTTCTGAAAGCAAACGGCGGACACAGCAGATGAGGTTTGCTCCAAGAAAATGTGGATAAAAGTCACTTCTGTGAACACACGGCATCCGACCCTGAGGCTCACAGCAAGGGCGGGTCTCAGGAGGAAACTGGGTGAAAAGGTGCAAACACCGCAACGTTTTGGAAAGAGGAATTTTTTCAAATCCAAAAAAATGCAACTTAGTGAAACTTAATAGATGTATTTTAATACATTTATGTTGGAGTGGGATTGTGATATTTTGAAGAAAATGCTCATCTTTCCTCACTCCTTGAGAATTCTTAAATTATTGGTGAAAACTACATCTGTGCATTCACGTCCGTCTCCATAGATATAATACTTGCAGGTAAAGACATCCTTGGACATAAATAGGTCTGATTTTTAGTGCATTAAATCTGGCACCATGGTTAGAGATGCCACAGCTGTGTGGGTCAGTCGCTCGGCTGTCCCCAGGCTGCTGCCTCTGCCTCGCATGGTCACTCAGAATCCGACGGGCCGGGCAGAGCCGAGGGTCACCCACTGGGCGGGCTCCAGTGTGGGGTCTCAGGGCGGCCCTGTGCATCTGCGAGGGGCTTGTCACCGGCTGCTTTGAGCGGTGCCTCCCCTGGCGTTGCTGGAACTCTGTTCTTCAGGCTGAGGGGAAGCTTAGGAATTCTTCCCAGGTGGGTGTGGGGGGATGAGGCCGCCGGCACCCCTGGGCACACTCGGGTGTTGCGAGACGAGCACAGTCGTGGTGTTTCTCCAATGTCCCAGCGTCACCTGCACCCGGGCCGAGAGCTGAGCCGAGGAACAAGCGGACTGGTTCTCAGGAGCCCCTGGGTGCCCTTCCTGCCTGGGCTGGAGCCCCCATCCCACCTCTTCCTGCCCCAGGATTACCTGTCTGCCTGCTCACCTGAGTCAAACGCTCATTTCTAAGGGGTGTCAGCCGTGTCCGTGTCTGAAACACCCTTGGTTCTGGCTTCCTATGATCCTCCCTGAGGGTCAGCCGTCCTCCGACGATGGCCCAGGAGAAGCTCTCAGACGGGCCTCTCCCTGACCACCAGGCATGGAGGATGGGTCACCATGAGGGTGTTCTCCTGTCGGGGTGGGGGGCACGTGACGCTCTTTTCCCGGAATCGAGAGTTGAACTGACATAGGAGTTAAAACATTTGAACACAGAAGATGAGACGGGTCTGTTTCAGCAGCTTCTATTCTGATCACTGGCTTTGATGGATCCCGAGAAGCCCACCCCAACGGGCCTGAACCTACCTGCCACTTAGTGCTTCGGGCTCTGTGAGGGGGAATGGCTGGCCTTGCTTGTTGACAGGGTGTCCTGAGGTGGGTGGCCACTGTCCCCTGTCGGCATTAGGCTGCCAGGCGTGTAACCGAGCGCTTTCTCCCTTGTTTTCCTTTGGTGTCAGCTGGGCTTCGGATCTTTCTTAGGAATTATTGGCATCAACCTGGTGGAGAATAGAAAGCAAATGGTAAGAATGTGCATTGTTATTTCAAATTTGGGTGGTGGGGCTATACGCGGTGGGGGGGAGTGCTGCCCCTATAGCTGTGGGTGTTCCTGGGAAAGGCCCTGCCCCAAGCCAGCACCCCCAGGGTCAGCGCCTAGCTTCCCAGGCTGTGGGCTGTGCACCCCGGGACTCAGGGTTCAGTGGGTGCCATTCACATCTTAGGCTAAGTGAGCATCGCCCCTGGGATTGCAGGGTACATTCTACAACCTCATGTGGTGTCTTAGCAGCTAAGGTTGGGCCACGGGAAGAAGCGTTTAGGGTATGGGGTGGGTTGGGAAGGTTGGCAATTAGTTTAAATCATGGTGTATAAGGTTCAGGCAAAAACACGTGTGTATGAACATCTGTCCTTGAGTCAGGAGCCCTGGCATCTCCTCCTACGTCTGGGGTGTGACGACGGCTCTCCCAGACTGAGGAGAGAGAAGGGGTCAGTGGAAAACCAGGAGAACCGTGGTTCAGAGGCCTTTGCAGAGGGCATGTCTACAACTGTTTGTGGGACGTATGAGGGCCAACTTTGATCAGTCAGGTTACAAACCTGACTTTTTATTGATCATTTCAATTTGGAATCTGTCTTGTTGATGCAGTGCTTTGGGGAAGAGAGCTATAAGAATAGTTAATTCAAAATAGTTAATTTTGCCAAATCATTGTGCCAGCCAGTGTTGACTTTTGAGAGGGTTCAGGGAGGATGCTGTTGGACCATATGCTGTTTCTGTCTCATCTCCAAATCATCGTATCAGACTGTGCTGGTGTTTCCGCCTCTACCTGCACTGGCCATCATCCTGATGTATCACCAGGATCACAGTGGCTGCCCTGGGCTTTCACGGGTGTGTGAAGATGTGGAGAAGGTGGGCCTTGCACACAGCTGGCGGGAATGTGCAATGATGCAGCCACTTTGAAAAACAGTCTGGCAGCTTCTCAAAATGTTACACGTAGACTTACCATAGAGTAAAGTGTGTGCTCTCGTCTGTTTCTACTCTGGCCATTCTGTTGGGTGTGAAGTGGGGTCTCATCGTGGATTTGTATTTCCTTGATGACTAATGATGTTGAGCTTCTTTACAAGTGCTGATTGGCTTTTTGTATATCTGTTTCTGGTTGTTGTTGAGAAATGTCTATTCAAGTCCTTTGCCCATTTTTAAATCGGGTTACTTGTCTTTTTATTGTTGAGTTGTCAGAGTCCTTTATATATTCTAGATACAAGTCCCTTATCCGATATATGATTTGCAAGGATTTTACCCCATCCTGTGGATTGTCTTTTCACCTTCTTGGTGGTATCCTTTGAGGCACAAAAGTTTTCAATTTTAATGAAGCCCGATTTATCTAGTTTTTCTTTTGTTGCTCGTGATTTTGGTGCCATTTCTAAGAATCTCATGCCAATTCCAAGGTCATGAAGATTACCCTTATGTTTTCTAAGAGTTTTATCACTTACATTTAAGTCTTTGGTCCATTTTGAGTTGATTTTGTATATGGTGTGAGATAGGGGTCCACATTCAAGCTTTTGCATATGGCTACTCAGTGGTCCTGGCACCATTTGGTGAAGAGACTGTCCTTTTTCCGTTGGATGGTCTTGATACCTTTATTGATAATCACTTGGCCATAGATGTGTGTGTTTAGTTTTAGACTCTCAAGTCTGTTCTGTGATCTGTGAGCTTCTGATAGAGATTGTGTTGACTCTGTAGATCAGTTTAGGGAGTGTTGCCCCATGAACTTGGGGATGTTTCTCCATCTCTTTAGATCTTCTTTTATTTCTTTCAACAATGTTTTATCATTTTAAGAGTTGAAGTTTTGCACCTCTTTTGTTAAATTTATTCCTAAGTATTTTATCCTTTTGGAGGCTATTGTGAATGGAATTGTTTTCTTAACTTCATTTTTGGATTGTTCATTGCAAATGTATAAAGATACAATTGATTTTTCCATGTTGCTCTAATATCCTGCAACCCTGTTGAACTCACTCATTAGTTCTAATAGTTTTTTAGTGGATTCCTGAGGATTGTCCATCTATAAGGTCATGTCACCTACAAACAGAGATAGTGTAACTTCTTCCTTCCCAAAATAGTTGCTGGAGTTCTATTTCTTTGGCTTTGGCAAAAGAAATGTGGGCCTTGGAGTGGGAGGATAAAAATCCAGAACTGACCCTAGCCCCCAGACAGGGTCCAGCCCCCCAGGAAGCCACCCTGAACCCCAGGCAAGATGGGGCCGCCAGGTTCCATAGACCAGAGCTTTCTGCCTGAGGTTGTGTGTGTTGCCTGTAGAATCTCATTTCGGCCCTTTCAAGAAAGCATTCCTCCAGACTCACCTTGTATGATAAACACGTGTTTCACTATCTAACATTTAATTTAATATTTGTGAGAGCTGAAACCTGTGTCGACCATTAGTATCTCTGTCATCTTGACCGTCGTGAACCTCAGTTTCTTCACATTCAGGATTGTTGAGCATCTGAGTTAACGCACGCGAGAATATCCAGTGCAGCACTGGTCCGTAACGGGTGTTCGGAGACTAGTAGCCGTTGTTACTTATTGTATTGAAGCACGTAGGTCAGTCAAAACATTCAAGTTGTAGCAAAAGGAAACAATAGCAAGCTGAGAAAATGTCAACTAGAGATAGTGCTTGTTTCAAATGCATCTAGATTTGTAAGAACGCTCTCTTTTCCCTTGCTTTCTCTTTATTTTAATTTTTTGCAATAGAAAAATTTAAGTATATGCAGAAGTGGACAGAATAGTATAACAAACCCTCTGTATCCATCTCCCAACTTCATCCATTGTCGAGTCATGACCGATCTTGAGTGGTATTTTGCAGCAAGTCCCAGACGTGGTATCATGTTGTCTGTAAACATTTTACTCTGCTCAAGCTAAGGGGTGGAATCTAATCATTACAAATGGCTCCTCCACGATCTCTGCCCGTCACGGCATTCGTCTCCAGTGATGTCCAAAGAATGCCCTCAACTGAGTCAGCTTTTGATATTTTCCCATTGATGAATGAGTTCTTGCTTTCTCCTTGCCCAGACATCAGAGTCCCTGATTTCACCAACAGCTCTGCAGTCTAGCTTCGTCCCCACGGCCGGGGATGGAGAAGTTAAGGGCTTAAAGCAGCTTGTTAACTGCCGCCTCTGCCCACCCCCAGCCATATGTACGTGCACGTGCACACACACAGACACACACACACACGTACACAAGAGACACACACACAAACACACACATACACGCACACAGAGACACACACAGACACACACACAGAGATACACACACAGGCGCATACACTGGAAACTTCCCGGAACATAGTTTAAAACCCCCTGAACTAGAAGGACCGATGGGGCGTCACTTAGCGGTAGAAGCGCGTTTCCTGCAGAGGGTTAGGGTACCGGCCTCCATCTGTTGGGCTTCTGTTCCTTCGAGTGTTGTGCTAGAGGGTCCTGGCTGTGCCCTCCGGCACCCCTGCTCCGGGTCTTGACATCAGGGGAGTCTCCTCGGCCCTTCACCTTCCCGTGTAGAAGCCAAGCTGGTCTCTGCCCCCCCAGGACTGAGCTGGGCGGGGCTGAGACAGCAAGGCCTCGAGGGCTGGGCGGGCAGACGTTGGGGTGCTGGGGGATCCGAGGGCCATCGGGGAGGAAGCCTGCGAGGTCCACGGTGACCCACGTGGAGGCTGTGCGGGTGGGGCTGGGCTTTCCCCGTGAGGGCCCACTAGTGACGGGGGTCCTGGCAGGCAGGGGCGGGAGGGTGGTGGCCAGGTTCACACGCTGTCCCACCTCCGACCCCGTGCTCCGCCGAAGGGCCTGCACACCCGTCCAGTTCTTTCTTCCGCGAATGCTTCCTGGAACAGCTGCACGATGCTGAGCCGGGGGCCGGGGCCGGGGGTCGGGAGACCCTGAACTCATGGGGCTTCGACCTGTACATGCAGCTGGGGGGCCCTTGGCGGGGACAGGGGAGAGGCAGTGAAGGCAGAGAAGGGCTGGAAGGTCTATTCCCAGGCCGGGCAGGAAGGTGGACGCTCTCGGCAGATAAGGCCGAGAACCAAACAAGACATGTCAATTTTGTTAGGAGTTCCAAAGAACCAACTTGCAGTTACCTCGATTCTCTTTACTGCTTTTCTGTTCTCTGTTTCTTTGATCTCTGCTTAAGCCTTTATTAGTGCCTTTCTTCCGCTGGCTCTGGGTTAAGTTCGCTCTTCTTTTCTAGTTCCCTAAGGTGTGAGCTCCTTCTCCTCAGTGCGTGTGTTCACGGCTCTCGCTTTCCCTCGGTCCTGGTTCAGCCGTGTCACCTCTTGCCTGGGCCCTGTGGTCGGGGCTAATTGCTCCCGTCTCCACTTTCTTCCGTTCATCTGGCTACAGGCAGCCTTCTTCTTATCACACCCTTATCTCTTTGGTGTTTGTTTTTGAAAATCACTTTCCCCTGTTGGAATGTAGTAAACTCTGTGGGCCCAGCGGAGATTTGAAGATGACCTTCCCCTACTGAGTAACAGCTGCCCTTCTCCCAGAAGAGACCCCTACAGGACAAGGAGACACAGTCCCAACCCTAATCTAGTGCCTTCCTTAGTTGCTAGAGTCACAGACAGACCCTGTCTGCAACATCTGTCGGGTCCGGCAGCCCTCGTATTAGAGAGGGGCCTTCAGGGCGTGAGCGGGTCCTTGTGCTAATGTTAAACCCCTAGGCTGCTTGAGGGGCAGCAAGGCCTGGAAAGGACGTGGCGGCTGTGACCGAGACCAGGACATGCAGGCCTTGGCCAAGAGGTAGCTGCTCGTCCTGGCCGGTTTCCTATTTCCAGCCCGAAGCGCTGGAGGAGAGAACTTCCAGTGTCTTTCCCAGCACTGTCAACTGGACCCTGGTGGTTCCCGGGCAATGTCACGCGTGCGGTCATCCCAGTGCCGAGTTTACCACGTGTGAGGTCGTGCTAGCTCTGACTTTTCCTTTTTCCAGGGCAGTGGGAGGAAGGGCAGCCGAGCAGAGTCAGTTGAAGGTTGATGAGGACGTGCAAGTCGTGGGGACGTGTGCAAACCGAGTCAGAACCTGTTTACACACCCAGCTGTAGGCAGCCCTGCGTGCTAGGAGACACTTCGGAAGTTGTGTGCTTTCTGTGGAGACCTGGATGAAATCCGGTGGAGGTGTGATATGAGGGTCTCTCGGCCGAGACTGTGACTGAGCCACAGTTGGATCGGAGCCGGCCACTGGCCAGCGTGGAGCAGGGCGTTCTCTGAGGTCACTGAGTTGGTGCGTGGAGGACTCACTAGGGCAGCGGGTCCGACGATGGCTTTGTTCACCCGCTGGTGGTGAGAGAAGCAACAGGGCCTCAGGGGCCACTTCTGGGAGTGTCTCAGGCGGCTGCAGTGCTTAGTGGACTTCCTGAACCAGCACCCGTGCTGGAGCACACGGGGCTGGGCAGACCACTTCTGACGAGGTCCCGGTGACCAGGCGAGCCGCAGACCCACTGGTCCTAGGAGAGCCGTCGCTGGGGACAGCTCCACTCCTTAGGGACACTGGCAGCGGCCCTGAGGGAGGTGGGGAGGGGGAACGGTGCCATCCCAGGGGTGTCAGGCCGCAGGCTGTGTGGCTGTCTGCAGGAGCAGGTACCCGGACCCAGTGCACGGCTGGACCCGGTGCCAGCCCGGCGTCGGGGACAAAGCGGGTGCTGGGGAACACTTGCTGGGGGAGCAGTTTGTCCCTCCCATTGCTTTTGTGCCAGAAAGTTGTCCTCCCTTCCTGAGGTCACAACTACTGGGGGGTCTGGGAGGGACCGGGGCTGCGTCTGAACTTGACTGTAGCTGTGGCCTCTCCGTAAGGCTGGGGTGGGAGTTCCAGGTCAGAACCGGTGCTTTTCCTCCCTACGCGGCTGGGGTGTCAGGATGAGATGGGTGCCCTGTGCTGAAGAACTTGGGGCTCCAAAGCGATGTTGTTCAGGTCGCGTCTCTGTGCTGGGCCCCTCTGGCCGGAAGCTCTGCCCAGCAGGAACCGCGTCCTTCCCGTCGGGCTACGGCATCCAGGGGCCTTGCTGTCAATCACAGGAGCTGCCCTGCTCTCCGGCCGATGCTAAGACGAGACGGGGCGGCCTCGCGCTCCAGCCTCTATGAAGCATGAACTGTGGGCTGAGCGTCTCTGTGCGAAGGGCGCGAGCCTGGGGGCGGCTGGAAGGTCCAGGGAGGAAGCTGGGAGGACGCGGCAGCCAGAGCAGACGCAGGCCTTGCATTCCCTGGAGACGCGGGCCCGTCTGGCGCCCCGGGACAGCGGAAAAGTGCCTTCTGAGTCTTTTATGTGTTTTCATGTAGTTTGTCACAAGGCAGTACAAGCCTGGGAAGGCTCGGTCCGGTGTGGTTTCTGCAGTGATTTTCCCACCACTCTTTAGTTAGCCACGTTGCGTTTGTGTGCAGTAACTTCACGGGAAGGGACCATGCGGTCTTCCTCCCCCGAAATGAGGGAGGGTCTGCCCCTGGCCTCCCTGCTCGGCATCGAGGCCCTGCTGGGGTGGGACCCCGGGTGGGACCCCCCCCCTCGTGTCTCAGGGCAGCTCCTGCCTCGTGGACCTAGAGCACCTGGGCGGAACGTGGGTCTGACTGGGGTCCCGCAGAGCCCCAAGGCGAGCTCGCTGCCATTGTTCAGATGCAGGCACGGTTCTCTGCGTGGCTCCCCGCAGGGGCTCCCCAAGGTCCCTTTTGTTCAATTCCTCATTGCTGTCAGAAGTGTCACATGGGGGGAAGGGCCAAGGGCAGCGGCCGGGCTGGTCACACCTGCATCCACACAGCACCTGCAGGGCGTGGATCCAACGCATGGAGAGGTCAGCTGCGCGGCCCCTTCTCCGGATGGGGACACAGGACCAAAGGGGTCATCAGGGCAGAGACGCCTGCAAGGCTGGGCGACAGCTCTGACGTGCGGCGTCAGGGGACAGGTTTCACTTGGAAGCAACATGCGGGGCTGGGCCTCAGGCCTGTGGGCTGCCAGGAGGGAGTCCGGCCACCCTCCCCCTTGGGACAGCCTTGTGTGGCCCTCCCGCCCATTCTGTCCCTTGAGTAGCCACTGGGAGCCTCACGTCAAAACGGAAATCAAAGTTGCAGTCTGTCAAGCCAGCCCACGCTTCATGCCAATCTCTGTGCTTTGTTGAAGAAGCAAATCCCTCAGGCTGACGAGGGTGGGAGCGTGAGGCCGTGCAAGTCAGTAACCCCAGAGCCTGACTCGGCCACGGGGAGAGAAGCAACCAAGGAACGTGGGTGGTGGGAGGCAGCTTCTGGCCGTGTTCTCCAAGCTGAAGGCAGACGACCCGCACGCACACTTCGTGCTCTAGCTCGCAGCTTGTTGTTCACAAGGTCTGGGTTGGAAATCCCGGTTACTTTACACACCTTCTAGGACGGAGTAAATGCACTGACGCCATGGCTCGTGGCTGCCACGGGGGTCCTGGCGTGGTGGGCAGGGTGGACACTCGGTGTCTCCAGCAGCAGGACATACAGGAATTTTGGGACCACTTTTACTATCTGTTTTGGTAAACCTGAAATTGTTTCCCGAGAGAGAGAAAAAAATTTAAAGAAATGGCCAACAGACGTAAGAACAGGTTCTCAGCCTTGATAAAACAGAGAAATGCACGTGGAGTGACAGTGGGGCTTTTTGCCGTCAGATGGCAGAACCGAGAAACGAACAGCGAGCCCTGTCCTTTGGGACATCAGGGGGTGGGTGTCTGGCCGTGGGGTGTGGGAGCGAAACGCATGTCCCCTCAGATTCTGACCTGCAGAGACCCCCTGCCTTGTCCTGTTGGCAAGCGTGGGTCCCCGTGTGTTCCAGGAGATGGTCCTGCAGAAACACGTGTGTGTGAGCCCAGACTTTTATGCAGAATGTAATTAGGGTCTTTGTAGCAGAGTCTGTAAAAGCAAGAGACTGCAAACCGTTTAAATACCCTGGGAGGCCCGCCATTATCCACCAGGCCGTGTGGGGGGGCGACAGCTCCCCGTCCACGAGCCCCTCCCTCGTACCCTGTGAAATAAACAAGGCAGCCAGCACGGGCCTTGCTCAGTGGGATGGGCCTGGGGCGCCGCCCTGGCCGTCGTGGAGGGTTTCCGGAGGGGCCGTGGTGGGAAGTGAGGACCCTGCCGAGCAACTTCGGGGGTCGGGGCAGGGGGCCTCGGGCGGCTGGGCGCTCGGGGAAGGTTTCTGATGGGACTGAGCCTCCCCTGTCTCTGCTTCCAGCTGGTGGCGGCCATCGTGTTCGTCAGCTTCGGCGTGGTGGCCGCCTTCTGCTGCGCCATCGTGGACGGCGTGTTCGCCGCGCGGCACATCGTGAGTTCTTCCCAGTCTCCCTCATTCTGTTCTCAGTTGCTCTGTGCATTTAAGAAACCTTCAGAAGTTCAACTTCCTCTTGCAGGACGCGGCTCGGTGACCTTCACAGTCTGACGAATACAGATTGTGTTGGCCAATCGCAGCCTTTCCTCCTGTCCCTCCCCTGGTTTCCTCCAGAACTGACCCAACACGCACCCCCTACCCCAGGCATCACATCATTAGAACCAAAGTCCTTAACTTCCCGCCGACGCTCCTCAGGCCCCTCTTTAGTCAGTAAGATGAAAGACGTCCCGGAGCCAGTGCCCCATGACGTCCCAGGCTTTTCGCTCAAATACGTGGGTTGGGACCTTCTCACTGGACGCTGTGCCCATGAGGTCCCTCTGCCTCTGTCATCCTAACGGTGGGGAAGCCGGGGGAGGGCAAGCCACGTCAGACACTCGTGCTTCGGAACCGTGGGGCGGTGGCCGGGACCTGCTCAGAGGGAAGGGCTGGGCTCTGCTGCTCTGTCCACCAACAGGAGCCCTGACCTGGCGCCCCGCCCGGGCCGGGAAGGACCCGCCGGCATTTCTCTGTGGCCCCAATGGGTCGTGTGTGAGGTGGGAAAGCGACACGAGCTCAGGGCTTTACGTGCGCTCGTTCACGTCGATTAACACTGAACTCTGAGTGTTTTTATGCCTGTAAAGTTTCTTAGGTTATAAAAAGTGCCGGCCCTGGTGGTAATGTTAGGCTAAGCTTTACAGTCGCTATTCTTGGGACTATTCGGTCAGTTTGAAATTATTTCCAGATAAAAGGCTTAAAAAGTGCTGGCCCTGGGGATCCTTACCGATTCCTCTCCAGGAGAGGCGAAGGGCCAGGGAAGGCTCAGTTTCACCCTCCCAGTCAGGTTTTACGACTAAAGAGGCGGGTACGGTTGATTCCCGCAGCCTCCCTTGAGCCTCAGGTGTGACGAGCACCCCCTGTCCGGGGTGTAGGGTGTGGAGCTCAGTCCCCATGTCCCTGCGCTTTTCTTTCTTTATTCCTTAGATGGGTTTTCAGCTTTCTCTGGCTGCATGTGGCCAGTGTGCCCAGGATTGACCGTCCCCCCAAAGCTGGGCCTGCCAATCAGGGACTTGGACGTGAACAGAGGAGCTGAGTTTCCAGGTTGAAAACACATAGCCTGAAGCTGCAGGGAGACGGCTGTGGTTGAACTATGGAGAATCAATTAAAAATGCCCTTTTCTGCAGCTTGTAACTGCCTATCGGCACTTCCCGAGATTACAGCTTTAAGATGCCAACAGCTGGGGTAGAAGAATGTGTGGAGGGCGTCCCCAGGGCAGGCGAGCTGGCATCCAGCCCACTGTGGACGTGGCGGGTGTGAGGGGGTCCGGCAGGCCAGCACCCAGCGGGGCCTGGGAAGGCTTCATGAGCCTCCACGATGAACCCGGTCCTCAGGGGCCTGTGAGCCTGTGCCCGCCGGCGTGTTGCTCCTTCTGGTATATTCCAGCCTCTGGGCTCAGTCTCTGTCTGGACCAGGCCCTCCTTTCTGCCTGTAACCATCTGAGCAGAGGAGGATGGGGGCCCGCACCTGAGAGGCAGCCTTAGGGAGCCCCGCCTTCCTGGGGGCAACGGAGGTGGGGTCTCAGCCGTGTGGGCGGCTTTCTCGGGCCTCACACCCTCAGCCCTCCCTTCAAACGCACTGGCTTCCCGGGTGGAAGAGCCTCTCCGTCCTTCTGCAGGAGCGAGAATGGCCCTGCCGTGTTTCAGGGCTGCACAGGACGCCTGAAGTGGCACCCCTGCAGGCGAGGACTCACAGCCTGCAGGCGCCCCCTTCCCAGCTCCAGAGCCAGGAGGCCCTCCAGGCAGGAGATCTGTCGGGAGTTAGCGCACCGGCTCACGCCCAGGCGGAGGGGCCACTGTGTCGCCCCCGCGCTTCTATTGAGCGGCTGCTCAGGGGCACCCACACCCGGCACAGCGTCCCCTTGCCTCCAGGCCAGTCCTGTCCCTGCGTTTGTCCCTCAGCCGCTGACCAGGCCCTTCCTGTGCACCAGGGCCACTGGCCTCTCTGGAAGGGCCAGGGACTCAAATGTTAGGCTGTGGCCGCGTGGCCTGTGTCACAGGTCTGCTGTCAGAGCACAAAACAGCCACAGAAGACACGCAGGCAAATGTGCCGATAAGACTTTATTTACAAGACCAGGCGGGGGTCTGGGCTTGGCCCAAGGGCCGTGGTTCCCCAACACTGCAGGAGACACACGGGGTCTTCACTGAGCTTTAATGACTGCAGTCTGATGGCCAGTGTGCTGATTGCCTCGGCTTTCGTTGCTGTGGCACGCTGAAGAAGCACCCGTGACGAGGCCTCCCTGAGCAAGGCGCCCGCGTCCTGAGCCACAGGGGCACCCGCTGGGCTCTCTCCAGCCCCACAGAAGACCAGCGTTATCCCCGGAGGACAACTTCCTGTTTCATCACAAATTCAAAAACTAAGTTTGTGAGATTTACCTAGGGCTAAAATAGGTTATAATTTTATTTAACGCAAATTAATAAGAATTATTTCACCCCGATCGAATAGTAAAGATTAGACAGAAACTGAAAGCAAACCACTGGTGCCTCTGTGTTAGGACCAGGATTCACTAAATGTCCAAGATTTGCACCAAGCCTTCATCGCTGTGGGCGGAATGTCCCCAGGTCCAGACATCGAAGCCCTAACCCCCAACGCGATGGTGTCTGGAGGTGGGGCCTCTGGGAGGTGATGAGGGTGAGATGAGGTCACGAGGGATTAGTGTCCTTAGAACAGGAGGAGGGCAGCGAGTCAGGAAGAGCAGCCCCAGACCCGGCCATGCCGGCACCTTGACCCTGGACTCCGGCCTCCAGGCTCTGAGAAGCACCCGGCTGCTGTTTAAGCCACCCCGTCCGTGGTGTCTGTTATGGCGGCCGGAGCAGACCAGTGGTGACATGCTCTGGGCTCCCAGCCCCGCGGAGAGGGCGTGAGGGCGACCTCTGGGCCCCGTGAACCTGGACCCTTTTGGCCGGGGGTCCCTGTCGTGTCTGAAAGGCGTGTCTGCCCGACTGCAGGCATGAGGAAGGATGGGATGTGAACCTGAAGCTTGTCACCCGCAGGTGGGGCACCCACGCGAATCACGCCCTGGGGAGCAGACGCTGACACCAAGGCCGTGTGCGGACTGGGCCGGTGAAGGGACAGGAGGGGCGGAGGCTGGCAGGGCGCTGGCAGAGGGGCCGCCACAGTGGAGCCGGCCCCGTCATGAGCCGGGCTGAGTGTGGCAGCCCCGCTGGCCTCCCCGGCGCCCCCATCCCCGTGTCCCATAGCCCCTCCCAGCACCCGCCACGCTCCACACGCATCTCCTACACCCTACGGAGACCCAGCTCCCTTCCCTCACTGCTGTGTCTTCCGAATGGCCTGGGTGCTGCCTGGAGGAAGGGCTGCATGACCGTCCTCCTCTGTCGCTGGTAGTTTTATGCTTTTTTCTCAGGTCAGAAGCAGGAATGCTTTGAGAAATACGACTGACAGAGTAAAAAACTCAATACAGTTATTGGGACCCGGACTCATAACTTACAGATTAGGCAGCTTCATGGCATTTCACGTGTGCCCTTGCTGTTCACTACCATGCAGATGATAAGCATGTCGTAATTGTCAGTTTATTGGTCTCTCTCCTTCACTAAGCCCCTCAGGGCAGGAACTTGTCTTACCCGGGTGCCCTAATGGTTTGGCACCATCTGCCCTATGAATGTCGGGGACAGACTCATGGATGGATAGTTGGATAGGCACATAGGTGAATGTATGCTCCGGTGGTTGGTGAGTGGATGGGTGCATGGAGGGAGGGGGATGGATGGATGTGGATGGATGGATGGATGGAAGGATGGACGGATGGATGCTTGGATGCATGAATGGAAGGATGGGTGGATGGATGGATGGAGAGATGGATAGAACGATGGATACCTAGATGAGTAAGTGATCGCGTGGATGATTGGCTGGTTGGATGGATGAGTGGATTAGGCTGAAATCCACCTTGCTCCCTCCCTCGTGGAAAAATTGTTTTGCTTTGAGGAAAAGAGGCAGGAGCCAAGGGGTCTCCTCGTTGAGACTTGTACGGGTGCACGACCACCTCCCTCAGCTGCCCTGTGTTGACCGATGGGGGAGCTGTGTCCCCCGGCTGGCCGGGGTGGGGTGCCTGCTTCCCTGCTTCCTGGCTGCAGGAGCCCAGCTGCTCGGGGATGAGCCCTGGTGTTTCCTGCTCCTCGTCCCCCTCCTGGGCAGGGCTCGTTGGCCTGGGCCTCTCTCCTTTGGGCTCAGAGCTTGTGGCGACAGGTCTGAACTCACCTCCCGTCCCTCCTGATAGGGGGGTGAAGCCGTCCCATTCCACCTGTGGTTCTTGGTCTCTAGGAGCCCAGGCCCCTCGCCGCAGGAAGGTGCCAGTTTTACTCCAGTGGGGTCGGCTACCTGCACGACGTCTACCAGACGGAGGTAAGTGCCAGCGCTGGTGCCACTTGTTAACCTGTGTCCCTGGTCCAGATCTGACTGTTCTGGCCCCAGCACGCCTCCACCTTGTCCTCACCCGTGCCTGGTGAGGTGCTTCACTCCGGAGTCACAGCTGCCGACTGCCTTTGATGCAGCCCCGAATCCACCGGTCCAGTCTGTGCGGCTTTCACGATGAGCTTTTTATTGACGTAATTAGTGCACTAAAATCTAGGATGCTACGTTTACACTGGCCTCAAACTCGCTGGCTGTTCCTGGGCCGAAGATGTCTGCAGGGTGATTTCACTTCTGTTTCTAAGAGTAGCCGGCGTCTCCTCTTGGACCATCGCAGGTGGCTGCGTGGCTCCCTCTGTCCTGCCATCTCACTCAGCTCTGTGTAGATTTATCAGTTTAACTAAACACGGCCTCTGACGCTGTGTACAAATGTCAGGAAGGAGGGGTGCAGGGCGGGCAGCGGGGAGCAGACGCCATGGTTGAGGCCGCGTGGCTGGTGGCGGGGGAAAAGGGGCCTCTGCTACTGCCCCTCAACAGGGGGCGGCACACCTCTGCTCCAAAGGCCCGGCCTGTGCTCCTGGACTTTCTCCCGGCCGGAGGGAGCCCTGGGGACTCGTCCTGTTCAGCAGGGGTCACCCGGCCCTCCAGGCCCTTCCCACGTGCCCCTTGCCCCCCAGGCCCTCGTGCTGCTCTGTCCTTCCTTCCTGCTCACCCCAATGTGTTCCGTGCAGTACTGGGGTCACAGAGGTGACACCTCCCAGGAGGGAGGGACACCTCCCAGGAGGGAGGGACACCTCCCAGCAGGGGGCACCTAGGGTCAGGATCAGGGTTAGGTCTCGCGACCTCCAGCTCACCGTCCTGTGGCTCTGACCTTCTCATGTGCTGGTTGCCAGGCTCAGAGCCCGGCATTGCCCTGACTGCTCCCCTACCCCCCTCCCAGTCCTCCAGTTCTCACCTGTCAGGCCGTCCGCCCAGCCCCCTTCCAGGCCTGAGTCACACGGGCTCACTTTCATGGCTCCCAGCAGCCTGTCTCTGGTCTCCGCCCCGTCGGGACTGTTCTCCCAGATTGATCTTTCTATGACCCCTGCTCAAGCCCTCCCACTCCTGATGTGGGTGGCTTTCGGGAGTTGCCCACAGAACCTTGAAAGAAAGGCTACATGCCCAAGGGTGGCTTGAGGTGCCGCTAAAGGGGCCGGGGCCTCAGGGAGGCCCCAAGGACCTCTGGGGTCAGGCCCTGCCCCTGACCTGCCCCCTGACCTGCCCCGGGCGCTCGGCCTCTCAGGCGACGCCCAGCCTGCTGGAATCTCTGTCCTCACTCGTGCACGTGCATGGCCCTCCCTCCAAGACCTTCTCTCCAACGTCCCCGTCCTCCCTCTGCAGCTGGGTGGTCTCTGCCCCACTTACCTTCCACACGGGGGTGGCTGGCTCGTGCCTCTGGTTACAAAGTGCGGGGGGAAGGAGGGCAGGCCTCCATGTGGCTTGGGGAAGGGCTGGCTTGGTCAGACTGGGCGCTGGGAGCTGTCCTCTGGGAGGTCAGGAAGGGTCTCCCACCTGAGGGGTCCCCACCTGCAGGCTCCTGGGGACTTCTCCCCCTCCCTCTCCTCGTCCAGCAAGCTTTGGCCGCCTGGTCCTCTACCTCTCCCTGCAGGGAGGACCCTGTCGCCCCCCAGCCCTGCTGCACCTGGACCAGGTGGAGGAAGGGGCAGGTCAAGAAACGTGGGCTCAGGAGGGGCAGCTGCCTGGCTGATGGGGCAGGGTGGTGGGTCCTTACCCCCAGGGAGGCCCCTGCCCGCTCCGGGGCGAGGACAAGGGGCACCTGACCGGACTCTCCGCTCACAGGTCACCTGCCACTCCCTGAACGGTAGGTGCCAGCTGAAGGTGAAGAGTAACACCTGCTACTGCTGCGACCTCTACGACTGCCAGAGGTGAGTGGCGGGGAGCCCGACAGCCGAGAGCCCCACGTCCCTGGACTTACCTGCCCCCATCCTTGCACGCTGCACTCACATCTCATTCAGCCCCGGGGCATGGGCTCCGTTCCACAGGTGAGAAGACCAAGGCTCAGGGCTGCTGGGAGGTGGGGGGAGGGAGGCCTCTAGGGGAGCCCTGTCCTGCTGTGGGCTGTGACGTCACAGGTGATCCGTTTCTTCCTCCCCGGGTGCTGGTTGCCTCAGGGTCTCCACCCCGGAAGGCCGAGACCCTGTCTCTGCCTGCTGGTCTCTCCGGTCTGGGGACGGGGGCGGCAGTTTGCCCTGTGTCCTCCCCCCTCCCATGGGGCCCAGAAGAGCTGCTGTTTTTCAGTCTGTCCAGCTTTTCACCTGTTGTTTGGACCGGTGCAAGGTCCCAGCTCCTTGGGAATCAGAACCCTCCCCACATTGTCTTTTAAATTTTGTGTTAACAGCTTGAATACCTACACTAAAGCCAACAGGGAGTTTAGGGTTTGCTTCTTGGAGACCCCTCCCTGAATTGTTGAAAAACCCAGGGGTGTAGGCTGCAACGCCCTTCCCCCAGAGCAGGAATTCACCCGATTTCCAACCCGAGGCTGTGGTCCAGAGCCTGCACAGACCACGACCACGGGGCCCAGATGAACCCCCTCTGAGGCTCAGCCCTCTGTGTTCCCTGCCAGGGCGGCCAGCAGCCTCTAAGCCCTGCTGGCTCCGAGGGTGACCGGGTCGGGGCTCTGTCTGCCGGGGCCGTGTTTGGGGCAGGCTGTCCCGCTCAGAGACCTGGGCCCCCTCCCAGATGGATTCTGGGCTCCCTGGGACAGCCCTGCCCCCAGGGCCTCCCTCCGCCACCTGAGGGGCCTGGGCCCTCCCAGCAGAGCCCGCAGCCCCTCGGTACACGGAGCGTCTGCCCCGCTCGCTCAGGCGGTGAGGTGGCCTCCCTGCAGGCGTGGGTGATGCTGAGGCCCCTCCCCGCACAGCGCCGAGCACCCGCCCACCTACTACGAGTTCGTGGGCGTCCGCGGCTGCCAGGACGTGCTCCACCTATACCGGCTGCTCTGGGCCTCGGCGGCGCTGAACGTCCTAGGCCTGTTCCTGGGCATCGTCACCGCGGCCGTCCTGGGGGCCTTCAAGGACATGGTGAGTAGCGCCCGCCGCGCACTGGGCAGACTCACCGATGGGGACATGGGCTCGTGGAGCCGCCAGCCGTACTGACCACAGCCTGGGGGCACCTCAGTCCCTCCTCCCCGAGGCTTGCGCCACCTGAGCCGGTCCAGGGAGCACAAGTTCAGCGGCAGAGGGGGGCACCGAGCCTGGCTCCTGACGGCCGCGTCCATGCCTCGGTGGCCCGCTGAGCACGGAACCCCAGCGCCTCCGATCCGGTAGATCTGGGGCTCAGGCCCGTGCTTCCCAAAGTCAGGTGACGCCAAAGTGAGCCCCCGAGAACGTGCTTCAGCATCTGGGCGGCCCTGGGCGGGGACCGCACTGCAGGACCCGAGCCTGAGGCCACCCTGCAAGTCTCTCCGTGGGCAGCGTCCTCTCCAGGGGACCGGCTGTTCCAAACCGTGTTCTCGCGCAGGGCCCAGATGGCACCTCCCGCGACCTGACACTTCACCTGTGGAGGTGCCGCACGTGAGGCCACAAACACCAGGAAGAGCTCACAACTGCCCACAGACCAGCAGCCACCCGCCCATCACCTGGTTTTAACGAGGAGGCCGTGCAAATGCACGTGCAAACAACCCCTGCATGCCGGACCCCAGCCCCGCCCACAGCTCACAGTGCCGAGGGGAGGCTTGTTACCTCTGCCCCGGAGACTGTGGCCATTGGCCGCATTTCTCAGCCTCACCTGGAGCCTCCTGAGATCGGTGACACGTTTCTTGGAGGTTTCCTGACCCCAGACAAAGCCCGGGATACCACGGGAGACCCTGGCGACCCCCCGCCCCACTCCCACTCTGGGTGGTGCAGGCGCCAGGCCCAGCTCCTGCTCGGTCGCAAGGTGTCTTTCCGTGTGCGCACAGCAAGCATCCTGTCCTTCAAGGACGAGAGCTGCCTGCCCCCAGGACGCCTGGGCTCTGCAGGGCCCACAGTGCGGTCTGTGGGGTCCCTCGGGGGGGCTTTTCCTGCTGTGGCCAGGTCAGAGTTTTCTCTCTTGGCAGATTCTCAAGGAGAGCGAGGTTAGACTCGATGGCTACACAGAGGGTCTTGTTCGGGTCCTGCCCCTGGGAGCTCGGGTGGAGGCTGCTGGGCTGTCCCCAGGGATGGCCGTCAGCCCAGTGGCTTTTCTGGAAGAGGCCCCTGTGCTCATGAGTTTATAATAAAACCGCTGGAGCTTCTCTCGGGAACGTAGCGACGCCCCAGAAAGGCCACTTGTCACGCGGGACACAGAGTTACGTGTCAGCCCCGCTCTGGACAGTTTCCTCTCTCATACGCAGAGCTCAGGGGCGTTGTAAGAAGCCTGCCCCGTGGGTGGCTCTTAGGGAAGGATGCACCTCCGGTCTGGGAACCCCCGAGCCCCACGTTGGGAGTGGCTGGCCTGCCTCTGGAGAGGGGTCCGTCCTACGGCCCGTCCTCTCTGGGGGCGGGTGAGAGGTCAAGAATCAGGGCCCACGTTCTGTTTTCCTTTGGGGAATCAGAGCCTCCCATGAGCTAAGGAAGCAGGAGTTCGAGGAGTTTGGGAAGCTCTGGTCTTGGCTGTGCTTCTCCAGAAATCCGGGCGGCCAGAGCCCTACCCCCGCCGGTGCCACCCGGAGCCCTTGTGGGGAGAGGGCCCTGCTGACTAGAGCCGGGGGCATCTTTGGAATCAGCGTCCCTCGGAGATGCCCATGGCACACGCTCCTGGGGCAGAGGGATGGGGTTTCCTCACTTTTCCAAAAAAAACCCAAGAGAGCCTGGGCCTAGCTGGGCCTCTCGGCGGATCCCGGGACAAACAGGAAAAGGAAAAGCAAGACGAAACCCAGCTTTTGGGCTTTAGCTCTGGTCGGAGAGAGGCTGGTGGGAGGACTCGGAATCTCTCCCTCGGGGACTCCGCCTTCCTGAGCGGCTGCCGGACGGGGCTCCCCAGAGCAGGGCTCGGCTGACATGTCTCCATCCTTTGTGGCAGGTCCCGCTGTCCCAGCTGGCCTACGGCCCGTCCACAGCGCCTCAGGTCCTCTACAACCCCGCCCAGCAGATCCTGGCCTACACGGGCTTCTGCCCGGTGCCCCCGGCTGTCCCCACCTGCTCGTCGTACCCGCTGCCCCTCCAGGTAGGCCGAGCGTCCCCGGGCCGGAGCGGTGCTCACGTCCCAGGCAGCTGTCATGCAGGAAGTGCTGCTCGGGTGGGACACGGGGGTGGGGGGCTTGGGTTGAAGGAAAAGGGGGCGGGGGGGTCTATGGCTCCCCCTCCCGATTTAGACGATGGGGTGGTGCAGCTGGTGTGGACCAGCAAAGGGGGTGGGACAACTGAGGGATGTGTCGGGTGACCCCAGGCCCACACAGGACGTTCGGCATCCCCGGGGGCATTTGGGGCAGCCTTTGCTCCACGTGGCCCTGGTGACCCAGCCAGCCACATCTTTCGGGGCCTTGAGATTTTCTGACCCCTGACCAGGTCCCACACAAGTTGGCTGCAGTTTCCTGGCCAGAGCAACCAGGGATGTGCCAGCTGCCGGGCCCCTGTGACAGGGCAGAGTCACTGAGTAGAGCCGAGGGCTTGCCAGCGCCCATGAGAGCGGCAAGTACACAGGCTTCCCCCTAGTACAACTCTGGTGGCCTTGGGGCTGCTGTGGAAGGGGGCACGCGGGGGTGAAGCCTGTTCATAGAGCAGCGTCCCGCCCGACCAGCTGCCACTGTGGTGACCAGAACGTCCCCAGGTGTTGCCCCGTGTTCTCGGAGGGCAGAGGTGAGCACCTCTGGCCCGGACAGCCTGTCGGCCTCTGTTTTGGCGGGGGCGGGGCGGTGGCCTTGGCACGTTCTGTGGTCTGTGTCACTGACAACAGCCCCTGAGCAGTTCTGGGAAGTTCACGGGGTTAAGGTACCGGAGGGGCTGAGTCTCTGTGCGTGGGCGGGGGGGGTGCTCGGATCCCGGCCGTTTGCTGTGAGGCCACACATCTTCATCTGCTGCTTGGGGGCCCAGCGCCCGAGGAGTGATGTTGACGGGACGTGAGGCCTTTTCAGGGCCAGCGGCTGTTTAGGACAGGTGTGTGTTTCCACCAGCTCGGGGACAGAGGCGGCGGCCAGACTTGAGGAGGGGCTGAGCGGAGCGTGGTGCCCGTCTCCGCGGCCTCTCATGACGCAGAGGAACCCGCAGACTTGGCCCAGCTGGCCGCCCGGGGCTGCGGCACAACCCCGGCCAGCAAGGTCCGCGGGGGCCTCCCCAGGCCCGACAGCTCGTGGGGCTGGAAGTGGGTGTGGGGTCTCTGGGCCCCGGGGTGCAGCGGGTGTGGCGAGCTGAGAAAGCCTGCAGCCTCCGTCCTGCCCGGGACAGACCCGCTGGGCGAGAACTCAGGGACCGCTTTACCTCCCCGTGGAGTTGCAAGTCCTTCCTCTCCGCGCCTGACTCCTTCCGCTTGCCTTGAACATGAAGCTGGTGGCTGTGCGCCCAGGGCTCCGGGGGCCTTGGAATTCCCAGAGGAGGACGCGGCACGGCGGCCTGGCCTGAGGGCGGTGCCACGTCTGTCTCCGAGGAGTGGTGGCCCACGGGCTGTGCCATGGGAGGCCTTCTCCTGCCGATGAGGGGCAACCCCTTAGCCACGCTACCAGTCCCGAGCAGGCGCCCTGGCCGCACGGGGACCCGCAGGCTGAGTCCTGAGTCAGGGAGGGGCCTGGCTCGAGAGTCCTCCCATTTCTAAGACATGGAAAGGAATTATCCAAGCGTCAGGAGACGAGCTGGTTGCCAGTAACCCCCGGTAGCATCACTTCTCAGGGCGGGTACGTCAGCTTCCCCGACACCCAGGCGGCCATCCTTGGCAGCCCTCATCTTCCCTGGAAGCGTCACCTGCATCCCACCTCCGGGCCATCCTCCCTGGTCCGCATCACGGGAAGGACCACATCATCTGGGTGTGGCCTGCGTCCTGGGCGCTGTGCTCTGCCCCCTCATCTTCTTAGTTTGCCGAACCCAGAACGTGAGACCCACAGCTGGAGTGAGGGCTGGACCCGTGGCTGGTTGGCCACCTGTGGTCTCAAACACCAGCTTGGAAATGCACAGACGCCGAGGAACGGGCGTGCTCCGCGGGCCGGCTCTCTCCCGTCCCCCCAGCGTCCACCCCGAGGCCCCACAGTCACGCCCGCACACGGGGACTCCAGGCAGCTCTGGGACGTGGCTAGGGGGCAGAGACGATCCCCGCAGGGCCCTTCCTCCTGGCTGAGCCCCGACATTTGGCTGGTTTGTCACCAGCCTCCGCAAGCTTGGCTGCAGGGAGGACCCGGGGAGGACGGCGCCTCATCCTGGGCGCCTGCTGCTCTGGATCCTGACCTGAGGCGCTGGCAGGCGTCCTGCTCCTGTGCCCTCAGGAGACAGGGCTGCAGGATGCGGGCACGGTCTCCCCTCCTTACCGCTGGTGCTGGTGAACAGATGGCTCTGTGCCGGTGTCGTATTCCAGCCTCATCCACCTTCGGGCCTCTGGCTTGTCACAAACAGCAGATGCTCCCAATTCTCCCTCCCAAGGGAGGCCCGGGCTCCCTCCACAAGGGCGTAATCAGCTTTTACCACCAGCACATGTAGGAGAGTAATTACATACACGTCAATAATCAGATTTCGAGGAGATGACAAATCAATGATGTTGTGTGTCTCGTCAGGAGGGAAACGACAGACTGACGTTTCTAACTCTGTTCCCATCGGAGGAGGAAAGGGATATTGCAAGTGTCCTGTTCAGTCATTAGCAGCGGAAAACACTCCAACATAATAGAGGGAGTGAGCAGCTCTTGGGGGCTGTTTTGAGCAGTTGGTCAAAAGAAAAATCACCTTAGAAGAAAACCCACCTTCCTATTCCCAGGGCCACCTGGTCAGGAAGTGCAGGAACAAGGACACTCCAAGGATTAACTCACGTCCTGTAACTAAGGACCTCGCGTCCTGTAACTAAGAGGCTTTTTGTCTGCCCCCCGATGGGATTGCCTGTGTGGACAGAGCCTGGTTTCCTCCATGCTTCCTGGTGGTTTGCCCCATGGTTCCTGGTGGTTTACTCCGTGATTCCTGGTGGTTTGCTCTGTGGTCTTCTGTGGTTCCCACTGGTTTATTCCGTGGTCAGTGTGGTTTACTCCCTGGTTCTCTCAGCTGCTCATTTCTGGTAAAGAACTGACCACACACATGCCTGGTGGGAGCTGGGGACGCGCAGATCTGAGGGATGTTCTCTAGAGGTTTCCTTTGTCCCCTGAGGTCAGAAAGAAGTGTGAGTTTGAGAGAAAGAAAGCAATGGAGGTGGGCAGGGACCCAGGGCACTTGGATCCCTAGAGCCCTGGCTTGTGAGGAAATTCTCTCTCAAAGCCCGAGGTCCAGGGTTCCTTGGCGGGGGGGGCAGGCAGGCTGGCATCCCTGGGCCCTGGGCACCTGCTGAGCAGAGAGCAAGGAACCACCTGGCCCCACCAAAGACCAGAGCCTGCACACACTCGCCTGTGTCCCATCACAGAAGGGGTTGCTTGCTTTATTTAATGTTGGTTTTAAGCAGACATTTTTAACCTCTAGAAGTTAAAAAAAACAACAAAAAGAAATTTAAGAGGTTGCTGGCGGGTGGAGGAAAACTGGAAATTTTATTAATTTAAAGTCTGTGGCATGTCCCAACATTCTCTTTGCAGAATCACTTTTTGCGTCTATGTGTATTAGTGTGGGTTCTCCAGAGAAACAGAACCAACAGCATGTGTGAACATAGTAGACACAGGTAGAGATATATTTATAGAAAGAGATGATACAGATATAGATATATAGAGGGAGAGAGTCCAGAATCTGCAGGGCAGTCCATAGGCTAGAGGTCCCAGGAAGAACAGATTTTGCAGTTTGAGTCTGGTCAGTTTGGAGGCAGAATTCCCTCTCCCTCGGGAACCTCAGTCTTTTCCTCTTCAACTGATTGGACGAGGCCCACCCACACCAGAGAGGGTGATCTGCTGGTCTACATGTTCATCACGGCTACCAAACACCCTCAAAATGACATCCAGACAGTTTGAGCAAACATCTGGGCACCATAGTCTAGCCAAGTTGATGCATAAAATTCGCCATCACGCTATGTGGAAAATGTTGATGTCTTTGGTTTTTTCTGTAAAATATGAAGTGTTGAGTAAACCCAGGGCCCCAGATGAGCTGGGCAGCCTTTTCCTTAGACAGCGTTTGCACGTCCTTGCATCCCGGTGTCAGGTGGTCACCAGCCACCCTCCTGTATGTCAGGACCGGTGCCCACAGGCGAGAAGGGGGCCCAGTGGGGCTGAATCGGGGCCTCCCTGCGGCCCCCTGAGGACGCACGCTGGTCAGGGAGCGGTTCCCACCAGGAGGGCCTGGGTCTGGGGGTTCGGGCCAGGGTGGGCTCTGAGGGGTGCCGGTGGTGCTGGGCACGTCCCCGAGCGCCTGTGGGCTGAGGAGGCTTTTTCTGTTTGGTTGCAGCCCCCTGGTGGCTTCCCGGCCTCACCTGGCTCCGACCTCTCTCTGTCCGAGGATGTGCAGCCTCCGTCCCAGCCCGGCTCCAGCTGCCGGCCGCCCCCCAATGCCCCCCCCATCTTCGCCCTCACCCACTTCCTCCCCGGGGAGAAGCCTCCCCCCTATGCGCCGTGATGCAGAGGGTGGAGATTGAAAACTAGTTTTTGGTTTGTTAGAAAACAGAGCAGCTTCTACGAACCCTGCTTCTGCAGCCAACCTCCTGGAGACGTCCGAGCCCTCCTCCCCTCCCTGGGCACATCCGGGCAAGGAGAGGCCAGACCGTGGCGGGGAGCCCTGGTGGCCGAGGCCACCTCACCCCGTGTGAAACCACACACCAAGCCGTGCTAAAATTCCTGCTGGAGCCACCTTGCTCTGGTGGCATCACTTACAAAACAGTTTCATTTTCCTCCTAACTCGTTATCACTATTATGATCAAGGGGAATGTGGCAGGTGCCCCCGTGTGAGGACCACTTTCGAGGAAATGTGCTGGGTTTGTACTTATATGTGTGTGTCCCCGGCGAGGGCAGGGTCGCCACCCTCAGCACTGCCCTCCTGGTACACATTCACTCGAGTGAAAACTTGTCCCAGCTCAAATATAAATGCTGTTTCCAAGGCCTGCGAGTGGTCTGAGGTCTGCGTGTGCTCTGTGCCAATCGCGTCCCGCAGCTGCATGTGTCCTGTGTACGGTGTCCAGGCCCCTGACTGTCAGCCTTCGTGGAGAATCCAGGGGAGCCTGGTTTGTTCTGCGGGACACCCCGTGTGGGCCCCCGCTCGCAGAGCAGGTGCCCCTAAGATGCAGCCTCTCTGCTGAGAGACCCCTGGAGGGGGGGAGACCTCTGTGGCCCAGCAGCCATGGACTGGGAGAAGCCGTGCCCAGGACAGACCAATGGCTACCGACCGGGGCCCCACGTGCACCTGCCCACTGCCAGACACACCTGAGGAAGCAGGTGAGCGTGGCCTTGGGGCCAATCAAATCCTGGTCGAGAGACAGACCAGAGTCTGTCTCAGAGTTACAGAGTTACAGTCATGGATCTTTGGGGAAAAGAGATGGTGGAGGAGGGACAGGAGGGAGGGAGGAGAGAGGGAGGGAGGCAAGCGGTTAGGTCTACACAAGACGCGGTCTCCTGCTCCCCCTGCCGGCTGGGAACGCATTTCTGTCCAACAGACAGCATACTCCTAGCCCTCACATTCAGAAACACTTCTCACTACATTTTCTGAGCATGTGGACCGTTTCCTTAGAGAGGAGGACACGTGTGGATGCGTCTGGCCCCTTGGCCTAGGGAAGGCTATTTGTCACAGACGAGGCAGGAAGGACCTGGTCACTGGTCAGAGCATCCGGATTGTTTTGGTCCCCCCCCACCCCCCGCCAGTACCACAATGAGGGGAGTCACAGAATTCTTGGTTTCCCGGCACATGAAAGCGATGTTTACACCATCCTGCAGTCTGTTGCCAGTAGCATTATGTCTAAAGAAACAATGCACAACCTTAATTAAAAACACTTCATTCCTAAAAAATACCAAAACAGTGACAAGGGTAACATCAAAGATCACTGGTCACGAATCACCATACAAATATAATAATAATGAAAAAGTATGAAATATCATGAGAATTATGAAAATGTGACACAGAGACACGAAGTGAGCAAACACTACTGGGAAAATGTGCTAACAGACTTGTTCTGCACAGGGCTGCCCCAAACCTCAATTTGTAAAAAAAAAAAAAAAAAGCAGTATTTGTAAAGCGAGATGCGACTGTGTTTTGTTAAACGTGGGCTCGCAAGTCCAGTGTTTCCAGGCTGGCCTGATCTGATGGGCCCAGCGCGGCCCTGGCCTCCGTGGCCTCCGTGGCCTCCGTGGCCAGGACGTGGCCCCATCTCCTGTTGTCCAGGAACTTCAGCTCCAAAAGCCACGAGCACAGCGAGGTTACTCCTCATCAATTTGGAATTTTAGGTCAAACCCTTAAGTGGCCAATCCTCCCTAATTGTTTGACTTGCTTTGGGCATATTGTAAAAAATAACAAAACTAGCAGAATTTAGGAGGAGTAATTCCATTGGCTGAGATGGAGCCCGTGGCCACACTGAGAAGCAGTGTGAAGTTAGTTTTTGAAGCATCCTTTGTCTCCCTTTTAGCCCGATTTTGACCCGATGGTCTTGCTGTCCCTCCACCTGTCCGCCCCGTCACCAGACTCACTAGTCTGGGTCCCAGTTCCTCACGGCTTTGCTCGGTACCCTCTGCGGCTAAGCTCTCCCTTTCGGGGCTTCGCCGTCACAGCGGCAGGCATTTGGGGCCTGGGGGGGGTGCCTAGTGCGACCACAGAACCAGTGTCCCTGTGCCCAAAGCGGGCTCTTGCAGGACGAGTCCAACTCAGCTCTGCAACTTGGGGAGACCATCTTTCACCAAAGAAACCTAGTTTGAACATCATGTAAAACAGTGGTGTATGAAAGGAGAATTCACGTGACTGACTGTGTTCCCTGCCTGGATTGTGCGGAGAACAGGGAAGATGGTTCTTATTTCTGAGGCTCGTAAGAACCAAATGGGTCTTGTTTTGCATAAGGAGGATGATCTCTTTCCTACGGAGGACCCTCTACAGCCCACTCGAGACCTCAGCTCTGCTGGAGGCCCAGCAGGCATCCCTGCGGCTGGGTGCCAGGCAGGGGCAGGAAGGGGCCACCCGGGCGGCAGTTGGAGCCGGGTAACAGGACACGCTCCTGTATTCCCCCTAAACACAGCCAGTCCTCATCACAAAGGCAAAGAGACAAACTCATTACTTTACAAAAGTTACGCGTATAAATTTAGGGACTTTCCATAAAATCTAAGAACGTAAGAGTCACTGAGACGCTTATTTACGTTGAGAATTATGTTAGGATATTAGTGCACAAATCACAAACCGTCAGGTGACCAGATGGGGTGAGACCAGATCCCGGCTTCCCCGCTTCCAGCCTGCCTGCCGGTGCGGCAAAGCCCAGGCCTGGCTTCAGGCTCATCCAGGTGAAATCCACCAGGAGCGCCCTGTGTGGGGACTTGACGCCAAACCTGCCTTCCCAGCCCCATCACATCATCATCTGTTCATTTTGCTGCATGTCAGATAAGGTCCTGCCTGTCCCGTTTTCCCTCGCGGCGTCTGTTGGGAGACGCGAGCTCACTGGCACAGATTATGTCAACATTTACTGGGGACACCTGCGTGGACCCTACAGGCACTTAGGGTTCTGCGTGTGAGGCGCCCAGCCCGGCCTGGTCGGGGCCAGCGCCTGCCCATCCGGCCGCCCTTCCCTGCATGCCTACCTGAATGCGTCAAAAGACGACACAAACCAAGCCACGCAGTATTGGATGGACAAGCGTCCCTTCCAGCCAGGGAAACCTCAGCCTAGTCCGATGGGTTCTAGGAGGGATTTTTCCTTCTCTGGGTGACTTTCCAGTGGATCCTTGGTTTTACGTTCTTGGTGTTTTTGGTTCAGCATGCAAAGACACGTGACATTGAAATGCCCGCAGCCGTGTTGCTTGGGAACGAACTCTGGCAGCAGGGCCGTGGTTCTGACCGTGGGCTTTGCCCTCTGCCCGCTGCCAGGTCAGCCCCCCCTATCGCAGCATGGAAACACCTTCACTTGTTTTATTCTTTCCACCTCTGTTGCTCCTGGAAATGTCGGTCAAGGTGGAGATACTGTCTGATCACAGGACCCTCTGCGGCCCCCGGGCTAGAGCCTCTGGGGGGAGGACGTGCCCTCCCCCGTGCCCGTGCTGGCCCTGGTGCTGCTCTGTGGGGCTTCGGCGTCCTGCCCTTCAGGGGGCATTTAACCCAGCGCAGACCGTACCAGGCAAAAGCAGGAGAGGAGAAAGGAACTGGGGCTGGGACTTGAATGGGACGTAGGGGCTGAGCCCCAGAGCTGCTCGTGTGGGCACTCGGCTCGGAGCTTCCAGAGGGAGGGGGCTCCACGCTTGACCAGAACCCCTGCATCCACAAGGCTGGACAATGCTCAAGACCAAGGAGGAAATTCTCTTTCCTCCACGTCTCTGGGCGCCCCCCCCTACGGTTTCTGCACTCAGATGCGAGCCCCGGGACGGGGGCGTCCTGGAGACAGAAACCCCTCGTCCAGCAAAGGCTCGAGGTGCCCGGCCTCTGCTTTCCTCACGTGACGGCAGGGCTCGAGGCTGCTGTCCGCTCGGTCCAAGGAGGGGAAACCAAACGGGGCCACCAGGCACGAAGGGCCGACTCCACGCCCAGCCCGCACCCTGAGGGTCAGGACGTCCACCCGGCCCACTGACCCGCCTGGGGTCCCGCAGCAAGTCCCTCTTCTGCCCAGAGTTTAAGAACCATAGCGTCCAACCGCGCCAGGGGTCTGTGGTCCGAGACGTCGATCCCCTCGGTGGCTCCCAGACCCACGAGCACCCGGGCCGGGAGGGACCTTGGCTCTGGGCTGCAGGGAGTGAAGCCGCAGCCCCTGGTGCCAGCAGGCCCGTGGCTGCCTTTGGAGCAAATGGCAAGGAAGCCGGTCGCAGGCCTGGACACGGGATGACCTTCGACCTCCGAGCACAACCCCGGGTGGGGTCTGCAGGGCCGCAGGGTTTCCCTGGACTGTCCACACCCGCGTGGCCCGACCCACACTGTCTGCCCTGCCAGGTCGTTTCATCTCGCCCCGACCCACACTGTCTGCCCTGCCAGGTCGTTTCATCTCGCCGAGAGCCGGGAGCTGATAAAAAATATTGAACTCCAAGGCCAACAATTTTGCTCTTGCCCACAAAAATGTCTTTATCCCTCACCCCAGCCACAAAGAATGTGAACAATTCAATTCCCAGCCTGGTGGTGGCTTCCAGGCACCCCCATCCCCAGGCCCCAGGACCCCCAACTCCGGCTGGCCTCCGTGCGCGCTGGGCGCCGTTCCCTGGGGACCCCTCTCTGCCACGCCCTCCCCACAGCAGAACCCGGCCAGGCTCCGCCCGCGTCCTGACGCGTGTGAGGCCTGGCCCTGCAGCTCTGACGGGCACCACCATGGGGCGGCTCTCGGTGGGGCCTCTTCGCCCGCCCCTCCCTCTGCTGAGCGACCCCGCCTCAGCCTCAGTCAGACAGAGGCTGGTGCTCCGGGGGCCGGGCTGGAGGCTGGTTGGGTGGGAGGGGTCCGGGAGGCTGCTGACGGGAACAGGGTTCCCTGCTGCCGTGGTGGAATGTTCTGGAACTGACAGTGGTGCTGTTGCACAGCCCTGTGGAGGTGCTGAAACCCGCTGAACTGCACACTGTTGGGGGCGAACGTTATGGTGTGTTACTGGATCGCATCGGGAAAACACTCAGGGCAGGCCGGGGGATGCTACGTGCTTGGCTAACAAGAGCAAGCTTCCGCAGCAGTCAGGTCTGGTCCGAGCGGCCTGCGCTCACCCGCACGCCCTGCCCTCCCCTCTCCTGCCTTCCCAGTCCTTCTGCAGCCCGATTCCGCCACCTCTGGGTGTCGGGAGAGAACACAAAGCTGGCGGGAGCAAAGGTGCCCACTGGATTAAGGGGACGTGCCCAGCCGAGCGTCGTCCAGCCCAGAGGAAAGGCGCCGGGGCAGGCCTCACTCGGTCAGCGGCTCTTGGGTAGCACCAGTCACATGCCTATTTCCCTTTCCCATTTGCTAAAACTTTTTAATTATGAAATTTAATACACGTGCAGGAAGCCTGCTGGAGACCAAGGTGTAACGTGGTGACTATTTGCAAAGCGAGGCAGTCACCCGGCCCCGGGGCTGGTCCTCCCTCTGCCCGGCGCCCACTCTCCCGCTGTTCTGTCCTCTGTAGGGACAGGTGCCCAGCCTCCGCTGAGCTTCCTGCTTGTGAGATGCACGCGTGGGGTTCTGCCTCTGAGCCCAGGACCCGTGACTGCCCCTTTGGCTGTGGGCGGGCCTCGGCTGATCTCGGGGCTTCTGTGTGTATGCGGGGCCCCTGGCTTGGATTTGGGGCACATGGCAGACTTTGACTTTGGAGGACGACGCCCGGCCAGGGTCCGTGGGGTTGGCCCAGCGCAGCCTCAGCTGCGGACCTGGCGTCCTGTTGCTCCAGCCCACCAAGATCTGGTCCTGCGCCATCCGAGAACCTTTCACAGCTGTGGGTGCAGGGGTTCCTCCTTGTAGTTTCTTCTCGTGGTGTCTGTGCCCCGCATTTCCTCCTTGTTAATGAAGTTGGGCCCCTTGGACAGACAAATTGCCCGCTGGTGTTTCCTGTTCTGTCCAGCGCCCGCCTGGTCTTCTGCCCGTTCTTCTGTTGGGTCATTACTTTCTCTCACTGATTTGCAGGAAGAACTCGTTCTCCCTTCTGGGTCAACACGTTAGCAGGTTCATGTGGTTCCCAGTATCTTCTGTTCTGAGCTGGTCTTGTCACCCTCTTTATGGTACCTTGGTGAACAGACGTTCTTGATGTATCTACTGATGGATATGCTTGTTTATTTTTAGTAGACTTTATTTTTTATAGCAGGTTTAGATTCACAGCAAAATGGAGAGGAAGGGACAGAGAGTTCCCGCAGGCCCCCTGCCCCATGCAGGTGCAGCCTCCCCCATCATCACCAGCCCCCACCCGAGGGGCCGTTCGTTACCATCCATGAACCTACACTGACAGGTCCCCGTCACCTAGAGCCCGTCTTTTATATTCGGGTCACTCAGTGTTGTACATTGTGTGGATTTGGACAAATGTTTAATGTCCCGTGTCCACCATTTCTGTCTCATACAGAGTGCCTTCACAGCCCTAAAAATCCCCCGTGCTCCATGCACTCATCCCTCCTCCCCTAAACCTTGTTAACCGCTGGCCTTTTTATTGTACTATCTCCATAGTTTCGTCTTTTCCTGAATGTCATATAGTTGGAATCAAACACTGCGTAGCCTTTTCAGATCAGCTTCTTTCACTTAGCAATATGCATTTAAGTTTCTTCTATGTCTTTTCCTGACTTGATAGCTCATTCTTTTTATCACTGACTAATGGTCCGTTGTCTGAGTGTAACACAGTTTGTTTATCCATTCACCTACTGAAGGGCATCTTAGTTGCTTCCAAGTTTTGGTAATTATGAATAAAGTTGCTATAAACATTTGTGTGTACATTTTTACGTGGACATTAGTTTTCAATGCCTTTGGGGAAGCACCCAGGAGCACGATTGCTGGATCATGTGGCGAGAGTATGTTTAGTTTTGTAAGAAACTGTCTTCCGTGGTGGCTGCAACATCCTGCACTCCCACCAGCATTGCTGAGAGTTCCTGCGGCTCCACGTCCTCACCAGCACTTGGTGTTGCCTGTGTTCTGGATTCTGGCTGTTCTAATAGGTGTGCCATGGCATCTTACTATTGTTTTAATTTGTGTTCGCCCTGATGACATATGACATATGAGCATGTTTTCATGTGCTTATTTGCTATCTGTGTATCTTTGGTGAGGTGTCTGTTAAGGTCTTTGATCCATTTTTTAATTGGGTTGTTTATTTTCTTATAGTTGAGCTTTAAGAGTTCTTTGTATATTTGGGGTAACAGTGCTTCATCAGATATGTCTTCTGCAAATTTCTTCTTCATCTGTGGCTTGTTTCTTCATTCCCTTGATGGTGTCTTTACGGAGCAGAAAGTTTTCATTTTAATGAAGCCCAACTTATGCATTATTTCTGTCATGGATTTTGCCTTCGGTGTTGTATCTAAAAGGTTATCCCAAATCCAAGGCCATCTAGATTTTCTCCCGTGCTGTCTTCTGCGAGTTTTATAGTTTTGTGTTTTACTTTAGATCTGTGATCCATTTTGAGCTGACTTTGTGAAGGGTGTGAGGTCTGTGTCTGGATTTGTTTATGTGCACGTGGGGTCCAGGTGTTCCAGCCTTACTTGTGAGGAGACTGCCTTTGCTCCATTGTGTTACCTTTGATCCTTTGTCGAAGATCAGGTGACTCTACTTTTGTGGGTCTGTTTCTGGGCTCTCTGTTCTGTTCATTTATCTCTTTGTTTATTCTTTTGGCAACACCAGGCTGTACTGACCGCTGTAGCTTCATAGCAAGACTTGAAGTCGGGTAGCTTCCTCCAACTTCGTTTTCTTGAAGTTCTTAATTTTAATGCAGCCCAATTTTTAAATATTTTTCTTTATCATGAGAGAGTTTTGTTTTATTTTCTATTTTAAAGCAGTATTTCTTTATCTTAGTTCATGAAAATACTCTTCTATCACAGGGGTCAGCAAAGTTTCTCTGTGAAGGAACAGATAGTACATGGTTCAGGTTTTGAGGGTCCGTAGCTGTGAAGCCACCGCTCAGCCCTGCCACTGTAGCAGGAGAGAAGCTGTAGAGAATCATAAGTTAACGGGTGTGACCGTGTGTCAATAAAGCTTTATTAACAAGAACAGGGGTGTATCACATTGGGCCCACAGCCTACAGTTTTACATTATCTTCTAAATGCTTCATAGATTACCTTTAGATTTAAATATATACTCTACATAGAGTTAATTTTTTGTTTCATGTGAGCTGGGGTCAAATTTCCTATTTCTTTAATGCAGAGATTTCAACAGGGGTGACTTGCTCCAGGGGACGTGTGGCAGTGTCTGAAGAGGTTTTGACTGACTGTCTCAGGTGTGTGTGTCTATGTGTGTGCATGTGGGGGGGCTACTGGCAGCAAGGACGGAGGTTGCAGGCAGGCTGCCAAATGCCCTGACGGCACAGACCAGCCCTTCACACAAGAAACCGTTATCAATTGATCGATAGTATCTGAAAAACAGACAAAAGAATGAAATACAAACAAATGTTACAGCTCTTCTATTTAAAACAAAAAAAGCAAAACTCTGAGATCAACGCAGACCACAAGTGTCAGCAGCATAATCCACCTGAGCTCCTCCTTCCTGGCGCACAGTCAGACCATCCCAGCCCCGTCTCCGTGGCGCACAGTCAGACCATCCCAGCTCCGTCTCCGTGGCGCACAGTCAGACCATCCCAGCTCCGTCTCCGTGGCGCACAGTCAGACCCATCCCAGCTCCGTCTCCGTGGCGCACAGTCAGACCATCCCAGCTCCGTCTCCGTGGCGCACAGTCAGACCCATGCCAGCTCCGTCTCCGTGGAGCACAGTCAGACCCATGCCAGCTCCGTCTCCGTGGCGCACAGTCAGACCCATCCCAGCTCCTCCTCCGTGGAACACAGTCAGACCCATCCCAGCTCCTCCTCCGTGGAACACAGTCAGACCCATCCCAGCTCCTCCTCCATGGCACATAGTCAGAGGACATGCAACTCTCTGTCTGCCCCAGCCTCGTGTGCAGTCTGGCCCGGACTGGGTAGCAGCAAGGACGCCAATCTGGCCAGCACAGCTGGGGAATGTCTTGCAGATTTTGGCTCTGCACTGGCCATAAACTTTTTCTTGGCAGTAGTTAGAATAACCCCTGGCGCCCAGTGGAAGTCTATGGAGACCACAGTAGGAAACAGATGTGGCCCTCACTCTCCCCGGAGAGAAGATGAACCCAAGGTGGTCAGAAAGCCCCTGAGAGCTGGCCTCGACTCTGTGTGTCTGTGAGGCCAGAGTTTCCAGTCCCACAGCTCAGCATGTGTCTTGTCTGCTCTCTGGCCATCCTGGCCTTTGTGAGGGGGTGGGGGCTGGCCTGGGGAGCATTCCGTAAGAACATTCCAGAGCCGCCTCCGGAGTGGACGAAAACCAGAGAGGATGGCGGGAATGCTGTGGTGACCGGGCTGAGAGCAGGCCCCAGGGTGGCTTTGGGCTCCTGAGGCCACATGGGGCCAGAGGGTGGGCAGCAGGGGGTCTCCTGGGGTCACGGGCGGGATTGTGTGTCCCCCACTTCTCAGAGCTGTGCTCATCGGCTCTGGGAGACCATGGGCGGCAGGTGGGACCCCTGCTCCCTGAGCTGACGGCACCCGTGCCTGGTCCTCCCCAGGAACTGGGCTCTCAGCCCCCAACGGACAGCCTGAGGCACGTCCTACAGCTCCAGGCCCCAGCCTGACAGTTCAGCCCCCAGGCCAGCCCCCAACCCGGAGCTGGCACTTGGGCTGTGAGCCAGCCCACATGTCCACCCCGGTCACGGATGGAGGGGAGGGCTCCACGGTGCTGTGGGAAGAGGCTGGCTGGAGGTGGACTTTTCACGAGGGCCCAGGCTCTCCAAGTGCCCTGACTGACCTCCCTGCCAGCCTTTCTGTGGAAATCACTTGAAGAACTCTCGGGCTAGTTTTCTGAAGTCCTGAGTCAGCAGAACTCTCACCACAGCCCACTGAGGTTTAGGGACGCCTGAAGGAGTGCACCGTGCCCACGGCTGGCCTGGCAGAGGAGGGGCCCAGACACATACATGCATGCACATGCACACACACAGTCACACACGCACACACAGATACACACACAGACGTGCACACGCACACAGTCACGCACACACAGATACACACACAGATGTGCACACGCACACAGTCACAGACACACACACACAGATACACACACAGACGTGTACACACACACAGTCACACACGCACACACAGATACACACACAGATGTGCACACACAGTCACACACGCACACACAGATACACACACAGACGTGCACATGCACACAGTCACACACGCACACACAGATACACACACAGACGTGTACACGCACACAGTCACACACGCACACACAGATACACACAGACGTGTACACGCACAGTCACACACGCACACACAGATACACACAGACGTGTACACGCACACAGTCACACACACACACACAGATACACACACAGACGTGCACACGCACACAGTCACACACACACACACAGATACACACACAGACATGCACACGCACACAGTCACACACGCACACACAGATACACACACAGACGTGCACACGCACACAGTCACACACGCACACACAGATACACAGACGTGCACACGCACACAGTCACACACGCACACACAGATACACACACAGACGTGCACACGCACACAGTCACACACGCACACACAGATACACACACAGACGTGTACACGCACACAGTCACACACGCACACACAGATACACACACAGACGTGCACGCACACAGTCACACACGCACACACAGATACACACACAGACGTGCACACGCACACAGTCACACACGCACACACAGATACACACAGACGTGCACACGCACACAGTCACACACGCACACACAGATACACACACAGACGTGCACGCACACAGTCACACACGCACACACAGATACACACACAGACGTGCACACGCACACAGTCACACACGCACACACAGATACACACACAGACGTGCACACGCACACAGTCACACACGCACACACAGATACACACACAGACGTGCACGCACACAGTCACACACGCACACACAGATACACACACAGACGTGCACATGCACACAGTCACACACGCACACACAGATACACACACAGACGTGCACGCACACAGTCACACACGCACACACAGATACACACACAGACGTGCACACGCACACACACACGCACACACAGATACACACACAGACGTGTACACGCACACAGTCACACACGCACACACAGATACACACACAGACGTGCACGCACACAGTCACACACGCACACACAGATACACACACAGACGTGCACACGCACACAGTCACACACGCACACACAGATACACACACAGACGTGCACACGCACACAGTCACACACGCACACACAGATACACACACAGACGTGCATGCACACACACACGCACACACAGATACACACACAGACGTGTACACGCACACAGTCACACACGCACACACAGATACACACACAGACGTGCACGCACACAGTCACACACGCACACACAGACACACACACAGACGTGCACACGCACACAGTCACACACGCACACACAGATACACACACAGACGTGTACACGCACACAGTCACACACGCACACACAGATACACACACAGACGTGTACACGCACACAGTCACACACGCACACACAGATACACACACAGACGTGCACACGCACACAGTCACAGACGCACACACAGATACACACACAGAGACACACGGTTTGAGGCAGGCTGGGGAGCAGACAAGTGGGTTCAGGCTGGCAGGAGGACATGGGTGGCCATGGGAGGGGCCGACCCCGGCTGCACGTGCCAGCCCTGCTGGGCCCTGGGGCCTGAGCGCCTCTGCCTCTGGTGTCCTGGCCAAGTCACCTTGTACCTTCAGGCCTCAGTCTGGTCATCTTAGGTGAGCTTGGCCTGGGGGTCCCGCCTGCTGGGCATCTGTGGTGCCAACCCCTCCCCTGTGTCGTGGAGACCCCGTCCCTTCCAGGGCACGCCAGCTGCCTCTGCCCACGGGTCCCCGGGGTCACTCCACTTGCCAGTCCCGCCAGGCGGGGGCCCCTACTGCCATCCTGGAGGCCAAACCCTCTCCCACAGGATCGAGAGGGAGCTTCTCCTCCTGAGGTGCCATGGCCACTCTGCTTCCCGTGGGCTCCGCACGTGGCTGGGCTGGGGTCTTCGGCTCCTGCCCTTCCTTCCGCCCCTGCTCGTCTCTGGGTCAGGTTGTGACTGTAAACTCACGCTCAGCAGCGGGGTGGGGGGAGCTGGGTGGGTGCAGAGACCCCAAAGCCGCTTTGAGGGATTAAAGCCATGAAGCTGAAATGGGGCCGTGGGACCCTGGGCTGCCTGCCTGCCTGCCTCAGAACACACTTCATGGTTTAGTATTTTAAAAAATAGACTCTCAGTCTTGGGGTGGAGGGAAGCCCCACCGGCTGCCAGAAACTCCCCTGGGACCCTCTGCTGCGACAGCACCCACAGCCCCGGACGTGTCTGCTGCAGCTGCAAACCGCGGGCTTGCTCTCCCCCGTGACCTGGGCTGGCGTCGTGGTGTCGTTACCGCCCCCCATGCGCCTGGAGCCAGAGCAAAAGGCCCGTGCGCTCGACCCCCGGCAGACCCAGCTCGCTCCACCACGAGCAGGTGCCTTCCAGCACCATGCACGGCCTCTCGAAACGAGAAGACGGGAGAGCCGAGGCCGCGGGTGAGTGGTTCGCACAGGGAGCCGGCGGCGTTGACCTGCTGTGCCTGCCCGTGGCCGCGCAGGCAGGCGACTGGCACCGCCGCTTCCTGGAAAGCGGCTCATCCCCGTCACGGGGACGCCGGGCGGCAGGTGGAAGGGACGCCACCTGGAGTTAAGGCCGACGGGCGTGGCGGGCCTCCCTCGGCCTCGGACCCGGCCACGGCCGCGCCGCTGGGCGCCAAGGGGCAGAAACCGCCGACACAGAGCTAGGAAGGTTCCGTAAACGCTTTATTTTTCCATAGTTTTAGGTCAGAGAGAAGCATCTGGTAATAAAAATAACAGAATTCTCTTCCCGGGTCCGCTCGGGCGGTGCTGAGGTGAGTCCGCTATTTACACGTATGTTACACATGGGCAGGGAGGCCGTGAGGGGACCTGGCGGGTGAGGGTTCAGTGTCTCGGGCGGGCGGCGGGTGCCTCCCGCCGTCCTTCCTGGTCTGGGAAGAAAGCTGAGGCGCACGTGGCTGCGCGGGCGGCCGGCGGCGGCAGAAGCCTAGGCGGCCGGCTCAGCTGGGGGGCAGGAGTGGGCCGTGATGTCGCTGTGCTTGTAGGTGGCCTCGTCCAGGTCCAGAACCTTCCGGTTGACCTCCAGCGTCATGCAGCCGCGGTAGAAGGCTGTGACTGGGGCTGAGGTCACTGGCACATCTGGGCCGCAGGGAAAAAACAAACACGTCTCAGGGGGCGAGCTGCCCGGCGTCTGGGGCCCGGGCTCCCCGCTCTGCGTCTCCGGCCTCCTCGAGGGCACGGTTTCCCTTCCCTGCGGAACCCCTCCTTCTGGCTCGGGCACACGCCCTAGGCAGGTGGTAAACCGCTGCTGCCAGGCTTGATGCTGCACCCCGACCCCCAGAAGCGCACACAGATAGTCAGATCAATTAAATGTTATCTTCTCGGCCCAAATGAGTCATGCCCAGGGCTTCCAGGCTCTCTTTCGTCCTCTTCAAAGCTCTGTTTATTAAAACTAAATCCACTTTGAGTCTGGCAGCCAAGACAGAGATCCCGCCGTCTGCGGCAAGTGGACGCCCGCCCTGAGTGGTGGGAGCAGACGGGGGCTTGTGTGAGGCCCTGGCCTCGCCCACCTGCCACCACTGCGCCCCAGTTACTTGGCTCCACCTGACCAGACACGAGCCCCGGATGCAGGAGGGGCCGGGGTCACTCTGTCTGCTGCCATGGCAACTGGACACCAGGCCTCAGGGGCGAGGCTGGCTGGGGCGCTGGGGCACCCGGCCCCCAGCGTGGCCCAGTGGGCTGAACCCTCCTCACTAGCCTTGCCCACGGTTGGGGGTGGGGCTCCTGGAGGGCACGGGAGCCGGGGAGGGGAAGCTTCAGGCTGATGCTTCCCCGCAAGCGTGTTCTCAGCCTGAACCCCACACACAACGGCAGGCTGGGGCCGACACCCAGCGAGGCACCCGATGCAGCCACGGGCCGGCTGCTTCCCTCTTCCTTTTAGTACAGAGCAGCCTGGTTCTGCTTGGGGCAAGCAAGTTGGGGCACCCTACCTGGCAGCCCCCCGACGAAGGTGAGCACGGAGCCCTGCAGGTGCCTCCCGAGGACGGCCAGCCTCTCCTGCAGCCCCGCTGGGCTCACTTCACTCTGGCCCTTGGTGCCGTCCACCTCCAGGGTGGCCTCGTCCTTGTTCACAGAGACGGTCACAACGTGCTCCTGGCCGTCACAGACCTTGATCTCCATCAGGACCAGGGTGACACTCTCCACGGCCAGGACGACCAGCTGCGGGGAGAAGCACGCCTAAGCAGGGGCGGGGCGGGTGGGGTGGCGGCCAAGTGCCCGCGGGCCCTGCTGTCCTGCCCTGTCCTGCGGGCCTCCTGCGGGCAGGGTCGCCTGCAGCTGGGGCGTGACAGGGACTCAGTCTCTACTCGGGTGAAGGAGGGGGCCACCTGGACCCTGTCCAACGTGATGGAGGACGAACAAATAAAGCCACACACCCTCGAGCGGGAGTTGGGGGGAAACACGCTCCAGAAACGGGAACGCACATGCATTGGCCTGGGCAGAGGTGACCGTAGTCACCAGCGTGTCCGTAGCCGGGACAGAGGATAGGGCTGCCCCTCCACGTGGAGCTGCCACGAAGCACCACAGAGGGGCCAGGGCAGCAAACGCACACGCCAGGCAGAACACGCCTCTGACAACACGGGGCAGAGGCGCTGTGACGACCCATGGCCCTGCCCTCTCCTCCCTCCCTCTCCCTGCCCGGGGAGGTGGTCTCAGCGGGGTTGGCCTTGGGGCTTGTCCCGAGTACCGGGAAGGGGGAAAGTCGGCCTGGGCAGGGCGCGGACCCGCGCCCGTCAGCTTGCAGCCCCGCTAAGAGGGGAGCTGGGTGGCCCTCGCGGGCAGGCTGACTTGGTGAACACAGCCCTCTAGGACAGAGGTGAGGAAAGCAACCTATTTCCGCCGCCTCTTAGCTGTTCTCTGAGAAAACAGTAAGTCCGGTGGGCACGGTGTTGACGTGGTGTCGGGAGAGTCGGGAGAGGGGACTGCGTGAAGGTGACGGGCGGCGTGTCCAGGGGCGTGTGCCCAGAGCTCCGCCTGCGCCTCCAGGGGGCTGCATGACAAGGGTCTGGGGCATGTTTGCATATCTTTTTCAAAAGGAAGATCTGATCTGTGAGCAAAATCCTTTGGCTTACATACGAGCAATTAATTCAAACTGCTACACCACTGAGTGGGTGGGAAAGTCTCCCCACCGCACAACTGGCTTTCGGGACCCCAACATCGTCCCCGAGCCACGCGTGGCTGCTCGGACCCCAGTGAGAGACGGGGAGGGCGGGCTGGAGCCTCGAGGGGCACGGTGTGGGCCGCAGCCGGGCTGGGCGCTGGGGGCAGCAGTTCATCTTCAGGGGGCGGTGAGTGGTACCTGCTTTTTGAGCCTTTTGGTAGAGTGGTAGTCGACCAGGGCCACGGAGAGGACCACGGCCTGGTCAGCGCCCACCAGCGCGAGCAGCATCCCCGTGTCGGCGGCGGGGCGGATCCGAGCCACGGCCTTGACTTCCCAGGCAGTCTCGGTCCCGACATCCGGCGATGTCCGAGCTGCGAAGAAGGCGGCACATCACAGGGCGCTCCAGACGGGGAGAGAGGCGGGGAGAGAGAGAGGCAGGAGGAGCAGGGCAGCGAGCTCAGCTCCCCCGCGGCCCCGGGCAGCAGAGGAGGTGGGAAGTCGGTAACAGCCTCCCAGAACCCGCGGTTCGCGCCAACAGCTGGGAAGTGACGGGGGGCCAGGCAGCGGACTCAGGTCTGGGCCGCAGTCCAGAGGCCCCGGGCCGCCTGAGGACGGCCACGCTGCCCGCTCCCCTGAGCGCCGCTTCGCGTGACCACGGGCCACTTAGTCCCGCCGGGACCGCAGACGCGCCACTCGGGCCGTGCTCAGCCCCCGGGCGCCCCGACTCCCTCCCCGCAGGTCAGTTGAATGGGGGGGGGTCTCAGCCTTCGACCCTCTGCACCTCACCTGCGGCCTTGCGCAGCCCCGCAAGCTGAAGGACTTTGAAAAGTTAAAGACGCGGAGAAAACGGAAGCTTCCGCGAGCCCCACTCAACAGCACATACGATCTTACATCCTGAGCTGCACTTTTCTACCATTACAATTGACGCCTCCGTGGGTGAGGCTTTGTTCAGGTGTGTCAGACGGGCCGCAGTAGGTACCGAGTGTGGATTATAAACCATACGGCGCGTGTCACGTACACGACGCATCTGAATGAGTATACATGGTGCACGCCTCTTGCACAAACTTCTCCAAAGCACTTGTGGTAGCAGGGCTGCATCCTGGTTCTTGGAGGGAAAACACCACCTCACGTTTCCTCCCCACGTTTGATCACCTGCTGCTGAAGAGGCCAGACAACCTCCGCCCTCTTGGTTTTTAAGTGTTTCTACCTCGTGAGAATGTCAGGCAGGGGCTGCTTAGGCAGAAGGATGGTGAGGCCACGTCTGCGAACATTTGGGCTCGGACCTCGCCGCGGGCTGGTCTCTCTCCGCAGTGGACCGTGGGCCCCTCGAATCGTGTGTGTGTCCCCATCCCGGAGGGGCCCGTTATGGTCAGTTCCCATAACTGTTCACCGAATCGAATGCACACAGAATTGGAAAAAGGAACCACCCCCAACCCAGCCTTCTCCTCCGTTGCCAAGCTCCCCCTGCACCCCGAGGAGTGGGCTCCCTGCTGAGCCCGACGGGTGAGGCCCGTGGCCTGGTTGTCAGAAGCGTGCTTAAGGCACCAACGCCTCGGCTCCCCTGGGGCAGTTTTCTCGGGTGCTGGGTGGGGTCAGCCACCCGGCCCTCACTGAGGGCTTCTCAGGCTTTGAGACCCAGTGAGTCCAGATCCACTGGGACCTGCTGCTGAGGACAGTATCTGTCATTCCCTGATGCGTCCTTTCTGTGTTGTAACGTGAGAACGTTGACGGTATAGTTGAAGACATATTAAAAACGCACAGAGTTCTAACTACCACTTGGCCTTTGTTGTCACAGAACCTGAAGATCAAAGCCATGCAGCAAAAGCAGCGAGCAGACCACAGCAGGCACGGTGACGGGCACAGGGACAGCACTGCAGCCCGTGGAGACTGCGCCTGCGGTGTCTGTGTCACCACAGTGATAGTGAAAAAAGAATTAAACATTTATGTTCCATGATGTGATATTAAACATCACAAGGATGCTCTAGGTTTGCACGTACAAAAGCAAAGACTGAAGGAGTGATGTGTGTTTTGTATGAGGTGGTGCGATTAGGGGTCAATGGTTCTTTTCTAAAAACCCTTCAGTGACGTGGTGACGCTTTTGACAGTTAAAGACAGAAAGGGGACAGTGACACAAGGTCTTGAGAGGATGGCCCGACTTGCTAAGGAGGAGGGAGCAGGCCCCACGTCCTCCAAGCTGGACGGGCCCTCCTTGAACTTGCAGGCCACCGGGGCAGTGAGGTCTGAAGTAGGGAGCAGGCCACCTGCCCTCCTGGGCTGACAAGCCGGGCCGTGGTGGGGGGGTCACTTGTGTGCCTTCAACCATGAAAGGCTGAGAGTCTAGGAACAGAGAGGGGCTGGGGGTACCCCGGGGACTCTCGCAGGGTGAGAGTGTGGAGGGGGGAGCAGAGCCGGGAGAGGGGGCCTTGGCAGCAATGCCAGGAGCCTGGCAGGAGTGGGCTACAGAGAAGGGGAGGGGGGCGACCCTGGAGCCTCCCTGGACCAGGTGTCCACCTGGGACTGCCGGGCAGCCCGGGCTCTGGACGCCTTCCCGACCCTCGGAAAGAGGCACGCGGTTCTGTGCGAGGTGTCCCTGGGCCGGGACCCAGGGCTCTCCCAACATCCTCAACTCGAAAGTCACTAAGGCCCGTGAGCCCAGGCACGGTGACACCTCAGGGCTCCAGCTGGTGCCCCCTGGGAAACAGAGGTTAACTTCAACCCTGTCTGAGAGGAAGTTGGGGAAATTCTGGGTCCAGACTCAAATGGAACCGCCACCGTCCCCCCCCGGGAAGTCCGCACTGTCCAGGTTGACATCCTCAGAGCAGAGGTGGCAACGGTACCGCCGGGATTTGGCACATTCACTCATTTCATATAAAGCTGACATCTAAGTGCTCATTTATTAGCACAGGAGGATTATTTCTCTTCACTGTAAAAGTTGTCACTGATGGATAATAAAAGGGAAGAGATAGCTGTGGTTTGTTCCAGGAATTAAGGGCCCTGCTTTACAGAAGCCGGAGGGACTCTGGGTCGACCCTGTGTCCCCTGCAGCAGCACCGGCCCGCAGCTGCCCGCTCCGCCCGCTACAAGGCCTGCTCCTCTGTCTCCGGGTGTAAAGGAAAAGCTCCTTTGTTGCTTTCCACACCGGCTGGAAAGCCTCAGTTCTGTGTGGCGTCTCTCCTTCTCCTCCTTCTGAAGCTTGAGCTCAGGGACTCCTGAGGTGTCACCCCCTCCCCACGGCCCACAGCGTTGTGACTGCAATGCTGGGCGTTTCCGAGCGGCCCCATCTACATCTACGTGTCTGAGCCTGAGCCTGTCTTGTCTCAGAACCTTCTGCGAAGTTCCCCTTAGAGCCCTGCATCCACCTGGCCTGCCCATCTCAGCCACCAAGCACCGGCATCCTCCTCCGTCCCTTTTTTTCCCAGCCCTGCGCCCTGGAAGTGGGCCTGCGCCCCCGCCCTGTAGCCCGGGGGCCACAAGGCCGTCCCTCATGCCGTCTTCCCAGGTAGGAAACTGGCTCCTGCTTCTCTGGTTTTTAGTGTATTTCGGCTTATTTTGGCTGGAAGGACAAGCACGGCCATCCCGATGCAGGAGCCAGAACTCACCATAATCCAGGCTGTAGAAGGCAAACCCGCTCCCAGGGAAGAAAGACCCTCTCTCGGTCAAGGAGAAGCACTGCATTTTCACGTTCACCTTGACCGTCTCCTGGACGGTGGTGTCCTCGCCGTCCAGCCAGTGCCAACTCCTCAGGCAGCCGTCCAGACGGGGGTTCATCTGGAAAGACAGAGACCCCCGGTGGCTGCCTGGTGCCGCCCGGTCCGATGGCGCCCTCCCGGCGCAGGCACATGGAAATCCACCACAAACGCGGATAAATCCTGCTGGGGGAGGTGGTTCCAGTACGGGCTCCGCGCTCACGGAGGGATTCGCTGCCCGACACCAGGTACACGGCACACGCAGCAGCACACGTGGCACATCCGTGCCCCACGCAGACGAGGACAGCGTGCCCGTCCGCCTCTGCCTGCACCCGGTCCCCACTCGTCCAACAGACACAGGGCGCTGACCACCGCCTGGAAGGACGAGGGCGAGGGGACCCTTACACAGCAGCTGTGCCTGCGCTCCTGCCAGGCACCCAAAGCACCTGGGGTGTGTAGGGCGGGGGCTGGGGACCCGCAGCCGTGCACTCGCCGCGTGGCTCTGCGCAAATCAGGTCGCCCCAGCCTTTGTCTGTAAGACGAGGAGGCGTGAGGCACACGGACGGGACTCTGGGGTGTGAGCCAGCCCTCTGGAGGGAAGGTGCTGCTGACACTACCCTCTACTCGGAACCTCCGGGTGCTGGACTCACGTCTCGTGTTCAGTGTGGAAATCAGACCCGGAACACCAGGGATTCTGGCCGTGGACCTCAGCACGCTGGGGGAGCGGGGTGATGAGAAGGGCAGGACTTTGGGAGATGACCAACGCCAACCTCCCGTTAGGTCTTGTTTCCCCTACGGGAATCCTGGCAGGGTTAACAACCCAAACGTTCTTGGGAACTGTCCAAAAAAGTTGAGTGTTCTTTTGTTAAAGGATAATTTCATTGTGATTTATCTCCTCTGCAAAATAGACATTTTTATCATCAATTTAGACGAAAACGCAAATGAGTGTCATAGAGAGATGGTGAGGCACATGACGTAGCTGCACTGCGGCTTGTTAAGGTCTAGAGACGCTCGCCTCCCTTCCGGTCCTCTGCCAGGGCCCTCAGGGTTAAACCCTGTGCTCAGCCACCTGGGCTCCAACCTCAGGGACTAAGGACAGTACTTACAGGCTGGACAAGGTCTTTCTCCTTGAAGGGAATGCCTCCCACGGTCAGGTTCAGATGGTACAGTCCTCTGTCCAGCTGGAACAGGTCACCGGCCACAGAGATCTTCATGACAGCATCCTTGTTCACCTTGATCACCAGGTTCCGCTCGAGCTCCTCAACGGAGATCTGAAGAGCACAACTGCTATGAGGGTGGGTGTGCACCTTCCGAAGGGGCGCCCAGCCTTGGGTACCAATTCCCATCACCACCCAGGGCCAAGAGACCCCCAGCCTCAGGGGTGACCACGTTCCCATCACCACCCAGGGCCAAGAGACCCCCAATCTTGGGGGTACCACATTCCCATCACGACCCGGGCCCAAGAGACCCCCAGCCTCGGGGGTCCATGCTCATCACCTATACTGCTTCCCTGGCATCTGTGATGTGGCTCCGACACTGCCGGTTTTGGTTTCCCTCCCAACGCTGCTCCCTCCCCCTGGCCCCCCTCCTCCTGCAGGTGAGCCCACCTGGAGCCCCTTCCCCACCTCTGGACCCTAAATTAAGCCTCAGTCAGGGAGCTGCCTTCTGGGGGCCTGAAGTCACTGCCCCCTTGGGTCAGCCCTGACATCGCTGGTCCTTTGCTTCTCCTACCCCTCAGCTGACCACTTTGAATACAAGAGAACATATATTACTTCAGAATCTCCAGCAGTAGTGCCTGGCACGGACTGAATGCTGACTGAGCATATGAATTCTTTCTAAAACTTCCCACTCTTTCCTGCTTTCCTTCTAGGAAAATTAAAAAATCTGTCACTCTATACACGATGCATCTTCCTAATGACCCAGAAGCCCCTCAATTTCCTTTTTGGCTCAGGTGGAGGAACCTTTAGGTACTGGGTCTGAATTTGGTGAGGAAACAGCAGTGTGCACATGTGGGGAGCCTCAGGGGCAGGGAGAGTGGGCAGAGGTCGTTGTGGAACTGGTCCTGCACCTCAAGGACCAGTTTGTGTCTTGGGTGGGCTGGCAGCCATGTGCCTCCGCTGGTCATGCCTCCTCTAGCCTCTTCCCCTCGGGCAGTGTCCCAGCCCCGCTCGGGACCCTCCTGCCCTCAACCGCGGGGCAGCGGGTTCCCACGTGTGGAGCTCCCTCAACCCCTAGACGGCTTCCCTCTAGATCGACTGTTTTATCTGTAACTTTGAGGAAGGCATCCCTCCTGCTGCTTTGGAGATGCTCGTGCGTTAAGAGTCCAGGAAAGGAGGAGCTAGACACCACTGACAGGATGGAAATATTAGCAAACGTCTACACTGTTTTTATTCGCAGAGACCAGGGCAAATTTTTCCATTTAATCTTCATTTCTAGAGGAAAAAAGAACGCTTTCCCCATTTCTCGTTCAAGCACTTACTTCTAAAAGCCCAGTTCCTACTAAGGGGCCTCCAAGTTTGGGGAGGGAGCCTGCTTGTCACAGGCTGCTTTGCTCCAGGCATCATGATGCAGGACAGAGCGGCAGCTCCAAAGCCAACGGCTGCAGTTCAGGCTCTGGGCGGTCAGAGCACCTCCATCAAGAGGCTGGAGGTCAGCCTGAACGGAGCAGGCCAGGAGGCCAGAGCCTGGGACGGTGTCACGAGTCATGTCTGACCCTGCCCCACACCGAGAGCCGGGCACCGGGACCTTGGCCGGTTCTCAGCCTCGATGCAACTGACAGTCTGAACCGGCGGGTCCTCGGGGTGGGGAGTCCTGAGTCCCCCTGGCCTCAATCCAGCTGCCAGGGGCCCCCCATACCCCCCCACAGCTGTGATAAGCAGAAGTGTCTCCAGACACAGCCAGGTGTCCTCAGAGGAGTCACCCCACTGAGAACCACAGCCGCTGCGGTGGAAGCCCTGCTCTGCTTCTGTGAGGACATAATGCCCATCTGAGCGCAGGCTTTCTGGCGCGGGGCCGTCCTGCCACGGCTGCACCCACTAACTGTTGAGTGAGCGAGGGCAAGTAGATGCTGGGTCCTTGGCCCAGGAGCCCCGGGCCGGCCCAGGCAGCGCAGCGGGGGCCATGCTCACCGTCTGCCACGAGCCGTGGTTGATGATGGGCCCGCTGCTGGTGACGCGGCCCACGCCCTGGTAGCGGAGCTGCAGCTCCAGTCGGCCAGCCCGCAGGCCCAGGACGATCCAGGTGCTGTCCCGATGGCCTCCGGCGAAGAACAGGACGCCCTCAGGATCGAAGGTCCTGAAGTCGAACTCGGCCACCAGTCTGAGCGCCGGCAGAAACGAGTGGGTTACATGCAGGTCGTGGTGCATGACCCCTCCCGGCGAGGGCTCGCCTGGCCTCGGGAAGAGCCCAGGTGAGCAGGCCGAACGCCGCCCGCACCCCAACGCCAGCAGCGAGTCCCCGGGGAGGCGTGCATCTGGCACCAGCCCTGAGGCCCACGCGGCTGTGCTGGACTGCGGGCTCCCCGGCCGGGACGCGAGCACGGGGCTGACTTTGCCCCCTGCCGCCAGGTCCAGATGCTCGGGTCGTCCTCTCACCTCGTGGGCTGCAGCCGTTTGAAGCGCAGCCTGATCACGGGCGTCCCGCTGAACATGCGGCCCAGGTACAGCGACTTCACACTCTTGGCCACGTTGAAGGGCACGCAGGGCAGGATGTCCTGTCAGGAGCGGGGAGCTGGCCTCAGGTGGGGGCACTTGGCCGGGCTCCCACTGGAACCCCCAGGGACCCTGCTGCCCCCAGCCCAGCCCACCATGGGGGCTCCCAGGGGAGGCTGGTCTCTGATGTTTCCAGAGGCCTCCCGCTCCCTGCTGGCAGCCCCCTCGCACAGTTTCTCCAGCACCCTCCTTCCCTGTGTATTTCCCTTCTGCTTTCATATTTTAATTACAGGATATTTCAAACGTACGGAAAAGCACAGAGAATAATAAAAACAACTATAAAGTGTTGTAACACAAGCAAAAAATGGAGACCTTGAAGACTGTTGTTTCTAGAATGTTCCCTGCTCGACGATGCAGCTTCTCCACTACCTGGAGGACCACATGGCGGGAGCCCCGGGGGTGGTCACAGGGCAGCCAGGGCAGGCCTGCCCTCATGGTCAGGGGGCAACTGCTGCACATGCATCGCAGAACCCGGGCAGGGGCTGCCGTCACGCGTGTATGAGTGAGTCACTCGGGGGGGGAGTTGAGGTGGCCACAACCAAACATCGGACGGCATGGCCACGCCTCCCACCCCGCCTCCCCCTGCGGGGCCCGAGGACGTGCTCCCAGCCAACCCCACGCGGGGCCACAGAGCAGCCCGGGAGGCCAGGCCGGGCGCTACCTCGCAGGTGTTCATGTCCTGGGACAGCTTGAGGCCCCCGCGCCCGTCGCAGTGGCAGGTGTAGCTCCCCGGGGAGTTGACGCAGGCCTGCTCGCAGCGCCCCTCCGCACACTCGTCTACATCTGCCGGCCACAAGGAAGCGCCTGAGCCCACCGGTGCCACCGCGCACCCTGCTGCCCCATCACACCGCCGTGGACGTGAGTCCCCAGCCCGAGACCCGGGAGCTCCAGGCCCGTGGCTCCCACCCAGCTGGCCAGCTCCTTCCTGGGGACGCGGGACGGAGGCCGTCAGCATGGGGCGCAGGGACAGCCTGGTGGGCGGGCAGGGCCAGGACCACCCCATCCCCTCCCTGGTGCAGGGGGCAGCCGCCGCCCCAGGCAGGAAGGCGGTGGGAGGGAGCATGGCTCTCGGCGCCCCTGGACTCGGCTGGGCTAGGCTGCACCGAGGGCAGGAGAGAAGCCCGTTGCCCAGAAGCACAGGGGCCCCGCCTGGTCGGTCTCCCTGTGTCTCTGGGGAAGAGGCCCAGGTGCACAAGAGGCACGTGCCATGTCGCATGTGTGCAGGTACGCAGAATCCACACGAGTGCTCACAGCACGCTGCGTTCCTGGGAGAGCAGTGCCCTGCGCGCGCGTGTGTGTGCATGTCCCGTGTGGTGTCGGGGCGGGTACCTCGGCAGGACTTCTCCTGGGAGCTGAACGCGTAGCCCTCTTCGCAGAGGCAGGAGTAGGAGCCCGGCAGGTTCTGGCACTGAGCCTCCCCGCAGGCGCCTGAGTCCGCACATTCATCCAAGTCTGCAGGAAAAACCAGCTGTGTTTCAGGTCCACCAGGCCTGCTGGCAGCCGGCCCGAAACGAGATGCCGCCAGCCAGGCTGGGAACCGCCGCTGAGAGGCATCCAGCTCTGCAGAGTAAGCACAGCCTGGCCTGGCGGTGTCATCACTGTGCCCCTGGGCGACGCAGCCCTCCTCCCCTCCCCCCTCCCCCCTCCCTCTCCCCTCCCCTCCCCCTTCCCTCTCCCTTCCCTCCCCTCCCTCCCCCTTCCCCTCCTCCTCCCCTCCCCTCCCCCTTCCCTCTCCCCTCCCTTCCCTCCCCTCCTATCCCCCTCCCCACTCCTTCCCCTCCCTTCCCCCTCCCCTCCCCCTCCCTCCCCCTTCCCCTCCTCCTCCCCTCCCCTCCCCCCTTCCCTCTCCCCTCCCTCCCCTCCCCTCCCCCTTCCCTCCCCCTCCTCCCCCTCCCCTCCCCTCCCTTCCCTCCCCTCCCCTCCCTTCCCTCCCCTCCCCCTCCCCTCCCCCACTCCCTCTCCCCTCCCTCCCCCTTCCCCTCCTCCTCCCCTCCCCTCCCCCTTCCCTCTCCCCTCCCTTCCCTCCCCTCCTATCCCCCTCCTCCCCCTCCCCTCCCCCTCCCTCCTTCTCCTCCTCCTCCCCTCCCCTCTCCCCTCCCTTCCCTCCCCTCCTGTCCCCTCCCCTCCTATCCCCTCCCCTCCCCCCTCCTCTCCAGCCTCCTCCCTTCCTTCCATCCACTGGGCTTTCCAGCCCCAGCCCAGGAGCAGGGGTGGGGGGGGCATTGCTGATCAGGGGCCTGGTTGAGAAGGCTGATTCCAGACGCTGTACAGGGCACCGCCTAGCCGGGGTGCACACAATTGTTGCTTAGTTCAAATGACTGCAGTCCAGAAAGGTAAAAAAGTAACTCCTGGGACCTTTTGACTAGAAGTCCCATCCTGCACCCTGGAGCCCTGAGCTGACCACCGAGCTGACGGCTGCCTGCTGGCCTCACTCAGGCCCCCTGGCTCCTCCTCCTCCCTCTCCTCACGCCGGGGTCTGCCCGTGGGAAACCAACACCACAGTCACTGTAACTGACAACCAAGGGTCAGTCCTGAGGCTCCATCCCCTCTGCCCCTTTGGCAAACAAGTACAAAAAGCCTGTAGTTAAGAACTGGTTCCTAAAGTGACAGAGGGACTTTCTAGAAAGTGCAACTGTTACTTCAAATAACATCGATTCCTCAGATGGCACACAGAACTGCGCGTGCCGCAAAGACTCGCAACTACTCGTGACTTCATTACAAGGGCGGTTGAGCAAACACAGGCTTTCAGATGTGGAAACTAAGATTTCTCCCAGCGATCAATCGTGGGAAGGAGACAACACAAAGGACACCTGCTCCCCCCCGGGGAGCCTGTAAACCTACACGGTTCCACATCGTCAGGACCGATCTGCATGATGACCAGACTGCAGCCATGACACAGGCTGCTCTGTCCTGAGCAGAACTGAATCTCTGGCTTCACAATTCCAAGAACTGGCCTCATGAGAATGGGATTAACACTATTGCTCATAATAATCTGTATCTTTATGGGCATCAAAATAATTGTAGCTTGCTCTGCCCGTATATGTAGGCGAACAACTAAAACTGTCAGCAAAGAGATGCTACAAACCCACGTCAACGTCTTCCACTCTGAGAATACGGCGTCTATGTCAGCACGAAGAAGTTCAGAAGACAGACCTTCACCCCTAACCTCATAGAAATGGAATGATGTCTGACAGGGGGGATCTGTAAGCAGCTCTCTACAGGAAACTGCCCTCAGGAAGCCCCTTCCTTGTCACTTTAGCAGAGCCATATTGTAACCGGCTTTCAACCAGGCACCCCCATGCTCTACTCATCTCCAGCCCAAGCATACCTCTCAAATCTCTTATCACACAATACCTCGCCTAACCTGCCTGTTCTTTCTGTAGCTCAAAGGAGTAGAAATGAAGAATAATTAACAGATGACCAGATCTCCCCCCCAGCTCCCCTCCAGTAATCTCCCGAACAAACTGAGTGACCAAGATCGCATCTGGAGGGAGACCATGAGGAGTCCACACGCCTGCACACATTAGGGGACGGCGGGGACTCTGACCCCCCATCTCAGGGATTCACTGAGATCCCTTCTCTGTTTCCCTTTAGAAGCTTTCATGGCCGAGCAGAATCTTCGGAGGTGGTTTCTGGGGGCCACTGAGGGCACCACCTCCCCAGATCGCTGGCATCCTGATTAAAGCCGCCTTTCCTTTCTGCCATTTGTGAGCGCTGATTTTGTAAGCAGTGAGCAGTGGACCCCGGGCTCCCTGCCCACCCCCAGCCCCGCCCCAGATATCCTGGGCCCCGACGGGCACAGAAACCTCTGCAGGCTCTGTGGCCTGGAAGGAGGCCTGGCAGCCGCCTCCCGTCCTGGGGCAGTAGGCATGGTCTCCCCAGCTGGGCCAGCCCTGTCCACAGGTCCTGGTGCATCAGCCCGTGTCGAGGTGCTGGGGCAGCTTCCCGTGGCCGCGGACATGCCCGGGCATGTGCTGTGTCTGCAGGACGCCCACAGCCTCCAGAGCCTGAGGGACCAGCCACGGCCTGCAGCCTCTCGCAGAGGAGCAAAGCGACTGTGGCTTCAGCCAACCGGCAACTTGGCAATCGCAGAAGAAAATGGGGGAGGAGGAGAGAGGAAGGCAACCAGGACTCAGGGCCTCACCGTGGCAGGTCCGGCCGTCCAGGGAGAGTGCATAGCCGCTGTAGCAGCCACACTGGAAGCTGCCCGGCTTGTTGTAGCAAATCTGGCTGCAGCTCCCGTTCTCCTGGCTGCACTCATTGACATCTGGGAACAGGACACAGGGACGGAGAGAGCCAGAGGTGACCCACAACCCGCCTGGAGCACGTCGCAGCGTCGGCATCTCCGACCCCATGGGATCCACCCTCAGATCCTGGGTGGGAGGGCACAGGGGCCCAGGGCTCCCACCGCAGCCAGGGGGCCGCCTGAGGGTTCTAACCACGTCCTGGGGGTTTTCTGCAGCTTCTCCGCTGACCCTGTGCACTGTAGACTCAGAGAGTCTCTTGACTCCTTTCTGATCAGCGGGGGGCCGCGCCGGGCGGGGCAGCTACAGGGCACTCCTACTGCCCACCGCAGGCCCAGACCTGCTCTCAGGAGGGGTCATCGCCCTCCCCGGCGCCCCCCCAAGGAGGTGGCCTGGCTAGAGCACAGTTCAGGGCTCAGCACGGTGGCTTTTCAAGCTGGATGGCGCCCTGCCCGGGGGCAGAGGCAAGACCTCCCGCACTGTGCAAACATTCGCGCTCTTGGGAGGACCTGAGGGGCTGAGGGCCCCGCCCGCCCATCTTCTCCCGGGACCTGGGAGGGGGGCCGGCCAGCGAGGGGCCTGGACCCCCGGCCTGCCGTCCTCCCGCTTCTCCTCACTCTGCTCCCAGCCAGACGGGCCGGTGCGGCTGTGTCCCCGGCGGGGCAGGTAGGGGCCCTGGCAGGGAGAGGCGGAAGACAGCAGGACTCACGGCCCCACCAGCCCGGGGCCCCGCGGGTGGCCCTGCAGGGAGGGCCTGACGCCTGTGCCGCCAGCCCGCCCCCAGGCCGTGGCCTTACCTCTGTTGCAGAGCCGTCCCGCCCAGCCGTCTCTGCACTGGCAGTAGAAGTTGCCCATGAGGTCCTGGCAGACTTGGGTCCCCTCCTTATTGCAGGGGTCTGGGGAGCACTGGTCAGGCAGCTCTGAGTTGAAAGGAAGGAGAAGATGGCCCTGAGCTGCTCCTGGTCAGCTGGGGGGAAACCGAGGCAGGTCTGGGGCACGAACGTCCCCTCCACTGGCCCCGGCGGGCCGCACAGAACACCCACCTCCGGGCAGGAGGGGGCCGCAGACGAGGCTGGCCGGGCCCCAGCCGATCCCAGGAAACCCAGGTCAGCTCGGAGGGAGGGGCCGCCCACCCCCGGGCCGGAGGTCAGGGCCGCGGCCTCGGGGCAGCAGAGGAGAGGAGTGGGCCTGGCTGGGCCCCAGGAGCTTGGACCTCCCAGGGAGCAGATCCACAGGGCCCTGGCCGGCCCATGGCCAGCCCGGCAGACCCAGAACGTTCCCCTCCCCTGGCGGCCATGTCCACCCTGCCAGGCCAGGACCCCGGCCCACTCGACCCCTGGCCTGTGGGGTCCAGCTCGCACAGAGGGCACCCACAGCCTCCCCGCCCGCCCCTCGGGTGGGCCTGCTGCTTCTGCCTCTGCTTGGACACGGTCCAGACCGTCTGGGCCCCGGGCTCTGCTGCACCCCTTTCTCTCCGGCACGCGCCGGCCCCACGGCCTGTAGGTTTCAGCGGTGCTGGTGACCAACGGCCATCCTGCTTCTCTGGATTGTCCTGCTTTCAGCGGAGGGGAACGAGGCACATTTCCCGGGGCCCTGGAGACCGCGGGGCAGCCACCCGGCCAGGCTCAGCCCTGCGATGCCGCCTTTCTATGTGCCAGCGGCCACTACCTTCTCATACCGGGCGTCCCCCTGCAGCACCTGAGCCAGGCACTGTCGTGAGTCTTTATTCACCGAGCGACGGGCCCGTCTGAGCGCTGGGAGGCCCACGACAGGTGGCCGCGGTGCTTCAGCCCTGCCTCTGCCCCCGCCCCGTGTGCAGCTGAGGGCACCCTTCACTCCACGGCCTGGTCACTAGGAACAGGCCAAGCCAGCACGTGACCGTTGAGAGCACCAGGCCACTGTCTGCGCGGTGGAGCCGGCCAGGCGGGCCCTCACCCCCGACTCTTCGCTTCTTTCTCAGGACGGCTGACGTCCCCAGCCGGACGCTGGTCTGGGGACAGTGTTTCCACCGGGGGCTTGCTCCTGGTCCCAGGAGGACAGTGGGCCCCTGTGTCCCCCAGCTCACCAGGCCTCGCGCCAGCCCTTGTCCTTGGCATGGACCCAACACCATGCTTTGTCCCTCTGCGTCCCCGTGGGTCTGGGGACCTGGTCACTGGGGACCCCCTCAGGGAGGGCCCAGCATAACTGTTTGTGTACGCAACCCTGGAACCCACGTCTCTCACTGGGCTCTTCTCGCGACCTTCCCACGGGACCCCTCAAAGCTCGCTTCTTCTGCGCAATTACAGCCAACAAAACACTTGCAAGTGTGGCCCGAACACGGCACCTCCAGGTGTTTTGGAGACACGTGCACAGCTGTCCTTGGTGGACTCCGTGAGCGCCTCCCACCCCTAAGCAAGTAGGAACTGGGTCTGGCGCTCGGAGAGTGAGGAAGGGGGGTCCAGCGGTCAGCCCTGTGGCCCCCATGCGGCTGTAACGAGGGCTCCCCCAGGGGACAGGAGGGCCGGGGCGGCGGGGGTCAAGCCCAGTGCCAGGGCTGAGATGACAGACGGGTCTGCTTCCTGACACGGCCTCCGCAGGACGGGGCTCTGAGGGGGCAGGGAGACTGGGGCGGTCGGGGGGACGTGTGCTGGGGCCCGGACAGCACCCGAGCCGAGGGTCCGGCCGATCCCCCCACAGCACTCGGCACATCAGGGGCCCTGCAGGAGGGACGGGGAAGATGGGGTGCGTCTCCACTCAATATATTTGGTTAAAGACTTACAGTTATTTCAGAAGGACACACCTGGGCTCGTTACCTTCATCTGGAATTTGCCTAGAATGCCTACCCCCCCCCCTTTAAAAATCAACCTCCCCTGGGGTGGGACAGCTCCAGGAGATTCCCACAGGGAACCCAGCTGGAGAACTCCACCACCGTGGCTTTCATCTGTTGCCCTGTTGGGAAGCTTATCTGTAGGGCAGAGGAAGGAGAGTGTTTGCAGGTGCCCCTGAGCTTCTAGGAATTTGGTGGACGCAGGCAGCCTGCAGAGGGGCTTGGGGCTGAGTCAGACCTGAGACCCGACCCGGGCCCCTGACAGACGGGAGGCGAGGGGTTATCTGGCCCCACGATGGCTGTGAGAGGATGGAGGGAGAGCGGCTGCTATATAGACAGAGATGTGAGGCACCTGCTGAGGTCAGCAGAGGCCTGTCTCAGTGGCTTTTGCTCCCACTTCCAGAACTGAGTGGGTGTGATGAGTTATAACCTGGGAAATGCATGCAAATGCGGGCTGTTGTTCTCACGGAGGAGAAAAGGCACCGAGACCTTTCCTCGTGGAGACAGTCGGCCAGGACTCCTCAGACGGCATCGCCCAAGTCTTCTGGGACCCAAAGGCAAAGCCTCAGAAACCAATCCAGGACCCCCGGGGGAGGCACGTCTAGAATAAATGACGACACAGAGCTTCCACCTCACCTGGACCAGTGACCACACAGAGCCTCCACCTCACCTGGACCAATGACCACACGGAGCCTCCACCTCACCTGGACCAGTGACCACACGGAGCCTCCACCTCACCTGGACCAGTGACCAGACGGAGCCTCCACCTCACCTGGACCAATGACCACACGGAGCCCCATCTCACCTGGACCAGTGACCACACGGAGCCCCACCTCACCTGGACCGGTGACCACACGGAGCCTCCACCTCACCTGGACCGGTGACCACACGGAGCCTCCACCTCACCTGGACCGGTGACCACACGGAGCCTCCACCTCACCTGGACCGGTGACCACACGGAGCCTCCACCTCACCTGGACCGGTGACCACACGGAGCCTCCACCTCACCTGGACCGGTGACCACACGGAGCCTCCACCTCACCTGGACCAATGACCACACGGAGCCCCACCTCACCTGGACCGGTGACCACACGGAGCCTCCACCTCACCTGGACCGGTGACCACACGGAGCCTCCACATCACCTGGACCAATGACCACACGGAGCCTCCACATCACCTGGACCAATGACCACACGGAGCCTCCACATCACCTGGACCAATGACCACACGGAGCCTCCATCTCACCTGGACCAATGACCACACGGAGCCTCCACCTCACCTGGACCGGTGACCACACGGAGCCTCCACCTCACCTGGACCGGTGACCACACGGAGCCTCCACCTCACCTGGACCGGTGACCACACGGAGCCTCCACCTCACCTGGACCGGTGACCACACGGAGCCTCCACCTCACCTGGACCGGTGACCACACGGAGCCTCCACCTCACCTGGACCGGTGACCACACGGAGCCTCCACCTCACCTGGACCGGTGACCACACGGAGCCTCCACCTCACCTGGACCGGTGACCACACGGAGCCTCCACCTCACCTGGACCGGTGACCACACGGAGCCTCCACCTCACCTGGACCGGTGACCACACGGAGCTTCCACCTCACCTGGACCGGTGACCACACGGAGCTTCCACATCACCTGGACCGGTGACCACAAGGAGCCTCCACATCACCTGGACCAGTGACCACACGGAGCCTCCACCTCCTCACCTGGACCAATGACCACACGGAGCCCCCCCTCCTCACTGCATCAGAGATGTCCGAGGCAGGTTATAAGCTTAAACATGAAATATCAGACAACTTTTTATAGTCTCAGGAAAAGGATAGCCTGAAACCCAGGAAGCAAAACAATCCAATCAGTTTGAATACATAATTCAAAAAGAAGGAACTGGTATGGCAAGTTGACAACACCAAAAATCTGCTACAAGTGAAGCGTGATGACAGGAAGCTGAACTGCCGTGGTGCTCCCATGTTTGCCTAAGGCCGGCGAGGTCCCGCTCACCCTGGCGGGCCGAGGGGCAGAGCTTGCTCCCGGCAACCGGGATGTGTGGGCGGGGGCTCTGGCTCCTGGAGTGCACACTGGCCTCTGCCCAGTACCAGCGGCTGCTCCTCACTTGCTCTTGTGAGGCTGCTGAAGCGTCCGCGGGGAGCCCGGGCCTCACAGCAGGGCCTCCGCCCTCCTTCAGTCTCTCACTTCCTTTGTGCGCCTGGGCCGGGCTGGGGTCTGTGACCCAGGGCGTGATAGGAAAGGCCAGCGGCTGGCGTGTGGGAGGCTGGGTGACTGGTCACAGCAGCCGAGCCCTGCCCCCCAGGCCCTGGGGCCACTCCCGGTCCTCCACCCGCCCTGGGCAACCCTGCCGTGCAGGTCTGAGCGCAGCGCGGGACACCCCGTGCAGGGCTGGCTGTGCGCTCAGAGCCCGTTTCCTCACCGGTGGAGCGGGTGCCATAAAGCAGCTAACATCTGCGCTTGGCGGGGACGAAGTGGCCACATCACGGAGCTTTCGGGCCACAGCCAGGCCTGGGGTCAGGCTCAGCTGAGACGGGTCTATGGGTCTAGGTGTGGATTAAAGTTCGTGCAAAATGTCAGTGTTACGTATGATAATTTAAAATAATAATAATAAAGACGCATGATGAGCTGAAGAAAAATTTTGCTACCTTTAGTACAAATGGCTAATTTGCAAACTATATCAACAGCTGCTACAAACTGAGACAAGCAGGCAAAGACTCTGAACAAACTATCCACAGAAAAAGAAACACAAGGTTCCTCAACATATGAAGCTCAGCTTTACTTATGAGTAAGAAAAAAATAAACTGAATTGACTGGGGGTCGTTTTTCACTTTTTCTACGGAAAGATATAAACAAGTAAGACGCAATACACTGGGCTGGTGCAGGTACTGGGAGAGGCACTCCCGCCCTCCACTGGGGGTAACGGGGCCGGGTCTGCATCAGAACTGAAAAAGAACACAGCTTTGCCTCCGCAAGTCCACTCTATTCTGCAGATATATTCAGACAAGGAGGTCACTCTGGCTTTGCTTGTCACAGTATACAACTGGAAACGGCCCAGGCGTCCGCCAGCGCGCACTGGTTAACAAGCACGGTGCCCACCAAGCGCGAGTGTGGACGCAGCCCCGCGTGCTGGCGCGGCTCGTGCTGACACAGGAAGCGTCTGCGAAGCGTGGAGGGAAAAGGGCGGTGGGGTCATGGGTTCAGGAAGCTGCCACCTGTGTGCAAATAAGAGACTCCGAGTACATTCCTACGGGTCTGAGAATATTCTTAGAACCGGTGGCCGTGGTGAAAGGGCCCCTGACTGACCAGGAGGTGGGGCCGGATGCACCTTCTCTCCACCTGTGAAAGGTTTACAATTCATACCGTGCGAATTTCCTGCCTGTTCGAAAAGCCAACACGTACTCGCTTAGAAAAGGAAGTTCAGGGCAAAGGAGAGGACCTCAGGCAGGTGCCGTGGCTCCAAAGACAATGGAAATACAGCAAAGCCCCAACACCCCAAACGCAGGGGCTTAGAGGAAGGAGACAGACTTACTTTGCACGCAGGTGATGAAATCTGTGTTCTTTTTGTACGGAGATCCATGTTTACTGATGCATTCTGCAAAACAGGGAGGGCAGGGCGTCACCCTCCAGCATGGGGCCAGCAGACGTGACACTCTGGAGGGAGACTAGTCACACTGACACGGAACATGGAACACCGTCAGACGAGAAGACGTCTCCACCAACGGGCAGAGCTCTGTCTCCAAGGAGCCTTGGGCCCCTGCAGCCTCCTGGTGGGGTTCTTTCTGTCGTACAGAAGGCTCTCCGGTGGCACTGAGGAAGCTTCTGACCGTGGTCAGAGAGCTGGCCTCCATTTCAACCTGACCCCCGCTTGGAAACAGTACCCTTGGTTTGACGGTCAATCTCTTTGGAGAACTAGCTCCCCCTCCGCCTCTTCCTCCTTCTCTGTGCTGTCTGACTGGGTGCTCCACACGGAGGCCAGGGGTGGGAGGGACCACAGGCATCCGGATGATCTGAACTTGAGCTTGGGCATAATGGGTGTTGGTTCAGCCACTTCACTGGCCCTTTAGTGGGTCGCTTCTGCTCATCCACGCCTCGGAGGACGTGGGCACAGGCAGTGGACAGCAGTGGAGGTGGCCCAGGGGGCCACTGTCGCCTTTGCCTCAGGAAACAAAGCCATACACCCGGGAGCAAGGCCGGCAGGGAGCCCGGATGGGGCTTCTCAAGGCCAATCACAGGTCCACTATACTTGTTGCTAGATACACACCCAGAGAAAGTACCTCTAAGAGGCTATAAGGCCAATGGAAAATTTACCAAAATGCACTTCACACAATTAAAGAGGAAAGCCCTGGAGTACTTCTCTCTCATTATAAGTAGAGACATAAAAAAACCCTTAAAACGGTTTTAGGGAGCAGTTCGCAGGGGAACTTTCAGGTCGTCCTGAAAACACGGGACCGTCTTTGCCTTTTTCCTCTCGTTCTCCCCCCAGTGTTCAGTGGGGCTTTCCAGGCACCCCCGCCTCCATACACAGACATGACTGCTCGACGGCCAAAACTGTTAGCCTGTATGTTCCTGTCGTCCAAGTTAAACAAAAGCATTTTTTAATGTTCTCAGCTTTAATTAATAATATGGTATCAATAACCAGAGTCTGCATAAGCAAAAGCTCTTTGGGGTCTTCAGTAATTTCACAAGGGCAGAGTCCTGAGGCCAAAAAGCCCGAGAACCACTAAAGCAATCATATTTCCAGTTAGAGCTAAGCCTGGAATCAGAGTGGGGCAGAGGTTTGCAAACAATGGCATTGGCTGGAGGTGACACTAACGCGGTCACTATGGTATAAAAGACACAAACTAGGGCTTTGCCCTGTGAGCCCTGGAGAGCTCCCAACTCACTGTGCGATTAAGCATGGTCCTTCCGGGAACAACTCAGTGATGAGGCTTGAGTCCCCAAACAAAAGGAGGAAATGAGTCCAACTTACCTAAGTACCTTGGATAAAAGTACTCCTGCGGAAAAAGAAAAAGAAAAGGCAGCGGTTAACCGGCAGAGTGCCAGGCGTCTGGACACCACCCCCTGGCAGCTGGTCCACCAAACCTCACCCTTCTCCCCCCAACAGGAACGGCCCGGCCCGGGAGGCAGGTGCTTGAGGGAGGATGGCTGCCCATAGAGCCACTTTCTGCCCTTGAGAGGGCTGGGGGAGGGGGCATCCCTGGGGCCACGCAGCTTCTGCAGAGTGACGTCTGCACACTGAGACCAGACCTGCGGTAACCAGCAATACCGTGCGGGCGAAGCGTCTTTCAGGAAGACAAGAAACATGCCGAGAAAAAACCAAGCCTTAGACCCCGGTGGTCGCAGGGGCCCCTCGGGAGCTGGGAGGCCTCTGTAGGACTCCCAGCAGCTACTGTACTTGTACAACAAACAGCTGGATGAGGGATGGAGGGTGTAAACGGGGAGTCCTTTTATACATGACTGCAAATTAAGAGATGGGCGCTGGGCAGTGAATGTCAGGTGAGAGAACACCTGCCTGTGCCCGTCCGGCAGCAGCTCTGGGGAGGGGGCAGTCACAGCAGTCCTGACCCCACACGCTCTGATGTCCCGCTCAGGGCTGATCGCTCAGGGCCGATCGCGGAGCAGTTGGGCCCTGTGTCCCCTCCCTGACGGAACCAAGGGGCCGGATGTTGGGTGTCACCTGCTTGCTCACGACCACCCTCCCAGGAGGGTCTTGCTAATCAGCCCCATTATCACAGATGAGTAAACTGAGGCTCCAGGCCGGCTGTGGAGTCTGACTGAGCCCCGTCCCAGGGAGGGCAGGGGCGCCGGACTCCACAGGACCCGTGCTGCGCACCCGCCGCTCCTCCACCACCTCACTTGGCCCCTCCGCTCGTGCCTGGCCGGGGCGGCCCGCGAAGACGCGTTCAGATGTGCTTTTATAAAGGAACGTTCTGGTAAAGATGCTTCTTGTAAAGCTCAACTTCTTTAAAAGAAAAGTAAGGATCAGAGCAAGTTTGGGACTCATGCAACACTTGTGAAGGTGACATTCATGCAAACGTGACAAAGAGGCAGGCGGGAGGGGACTGCCCTCCTCTCCGCTCCCAGGCCCCCGACAAGCCTGGCTGCGTTTCTTTCTCCTGCTTTCAGTCCCACACCGGCTGGCGCTGGGGACAGAGAGACAGACAAGTCTGGGGCCCTGTGACGAGAGCTCTCAGGGTCCCGGGGGTTGTGGCATCTTTCGGGGTTAGAGGGAGTACAGAGGCCACTGGGCTTTGCCACAAAGGGAGGGGATTTGGTTCTGAAATAAAAGATTCAGGATGGACGCAGGAAGTGCCCGCTCAGGCTTCGGAAGCCAAGGATTAGACTAGGGTTGAACATGATGAAGAACTGCGGGGCAAGTACCCGATCACACACACGTCTACACACTGCAGCCTTCCGGAAAGGCAGAGTCTATTCTTCAAAATCGTGACTAGTTAATGGTAACGTGTAATATGTTTTAATACTGAGCCCTACTGTTGTGAAAAGTCAGGCTCCTCAGCCCTCCGTGCTGCCCTGCTCCCCGCAGGTTTGTAAACATGGGAACATGTGACCCAAAGCTCCTTCAAGGAGCTGAGCCCAAGGGCAGCTGGGTCCACCCGGGTCTACAGTGAGGCTGCATGTGCTCTGGAGCTACCGGAAAGACTTCCCTGTGAGCCCCCTCCTCTGTCTCTGCTCCCTGTGATCTGTCCCCCAAACAGGAAAGGAGAGCAAATCTGCTTCACCCCTGAGCTCCTCAGAGGCCGGCCACGTCCCTGCGGCGACCAGGTGAGGCACGGGAATCCAGCCCTGACGCTGTCCCACTGTTCACCCGATGGCCTCACTTCCTGGCCCCGCGCATAGACGGGCCAGGGGATGCCCGCTCCCGGCTCTGCTGACCAGCGTGGACGCCGCCTTGCAGACACACCAGTGTCGGTGGTGCATGAATCTTTTTGTCGTGGAATGTCTGGGACTTTTACCTGGATTACACAAAATGACAGGAGTCACACATCACACTACCACAATGTGGTTACTTCTCAAACAGTAAACTGAGAATTTATTACTTCCTTTAATACGTAACTGCCCTAAGTTGTTTCCAAAAATCTCTACTCTTTGACAAAGTAGGCTGGGACTTGGGTGTCAGGACAACTTTACTTACTGACATGAAACGTGTAGAAGGTGTTTTCCCTGGGGAACAGTCGGGAGGGTTGACCAATCCTTTGGCCACAGTCTTGCTAGCAAATCTGTCTTCTGGCAGGAGACTGTCAAGGTCACGGCAGCCTGAACTGCCCTTGCCGAGGCTTTGGCTTTCTAAGAGCGTGAAGCTCACAGCGGCCCCTGAAGACGCCTTCCTGCAGGTGGGTGCCCAGGCTCCACTGGTCCTACCCGGGGACCCGGAAGGGCTCCTAACCCCTGGGGCTGGCGTTACGCGGCTCCCCACATGTTCTCCTAGCACGGTTCATACAAAACCCTTTTTTCCTTCCTTTCTCCCAAATTCAGCTCTTAAGATTCTCCAAACCAGGTGCAAAAGACTCCACAAGACTGAAGGAAACACGGACACCACTTCTCAGGACACGGACCTCTGGGATCCCCCAGTCCCTGCTCCACCCAGAGAACCCAGGGCAGACCCTGCAAGGGGGGCAGTCCCCAGAGACACCCCGCGAGGGCACTGGGTCCTCTCCTTCCTCCGACACTGAAGTGCATGTTGCAGGGAGGTCCTGGAACAAAGTCCTGGGTATGACCACCCAGTGGCAGGGGTGACGCTGGGATCAGCCCCGGCCCTGACCCTGGGGCCCTGCTGCAGCTCTACACGTCTGTGTGTGTGGTTCCCTCGGCTGCACGTACTCCCTCCATCCCCATGGCTGTCCCCTCCCACCCAACCTGCACCCATGTGACAGGGACAGGGGCCCGAGCGGGGGGGGGGGGGGGCCTCGACAGTGGCTACGCCCAATGGGAAGCCCAGCTCTCCGGGTCCTCTTCACATCAGTTTTAGGATGATACGCGCTGTTCTGGATGCTCAGGGCCCTGGTACAGGCAGCAGCGGCTCTCGGGGGCATGGAGACCCTGGTCCCCTTACCACTGGCCCCTCCCGTACTGAGCGCTTCCCTGCAACCTGCACCTGCCCACGGCACATCCCTCTGCGCGTGCTTCCCACCTGCTCTGGGCGCCCGCTGCACCCCAGCTGCTGGCGGAGCACGCGCACACAGGCCCCGGGCACCCCCCCGCCCCGCCAGGGTCAGCGGGGCCCCAAGGCAGGGGGTGGCAGCCTCCGCTCACCACTCAGCTGCGGGCTGACAGGCCCAGGTGGCCGGGTGACTGCTGAGGCCCAGTGTGGGGCAAGAACCAGGGCAGCAGAGCGGGGCTGGTCCCTCCAAGCACAGGTTGTATGAGTGCAGCTAAAAAGACCCATGTGAGAGGCGTGTTGTGCAAAAACTCTCTGACGTGGCTAAGTACAGTGTCTCCTGCCAGGCACGAAAATACTCTTGGAAATGAACCTCGTAAAACAGGTTTGCTTCCAAACACCTCTCCCCCACAGCAGAGATTTGTAGTTGCCATCCAGCATCTGCAATCCTCCCTTCAGCCTCAGTAACAGAACTCTGGATTTAGTTAGAGCTGCAATGCACCCAGCTACAGGACTACACTTCCCAGCCTCCCTTGCAACTAGGAGTGGCCATGTGACTAAATTCTGGCCAATGAGATACACACAGAGAGTGAAACTGAGTAAAGAGAGTGAGTGCTTTGGTTCTCTGGCCTCCTTGCTGGAATGTAGATGTGATGGCTGGTACTCCAGCATCTTGCCCAGTGTGTGAGGAGGCCTGGAAGACAAAGGCCATGCACCAGTACAGTGGAGCACAAATAGGTCATGGAAGTCCCTGGGCCCCCACCACTGAGCAGCCCTGGGCAGTCTGCCTCCCACCTTTTACATGAGAGATAAATAAAACTGTCTTGTTTAAACCACTGTTGTTTGTATTTTCCAAATTTATGAGGCAAAAATACCAGGCTAGCTGAATTTGAAAAATGAGTGCAATTTTCAGATTTGTAATGACCTGCAAAGTAAAATTATAAATCTACCACGAGTCAAGATTTCATGAGTCAGTGAGAATGTTTTGGGAAATAACCAATGCAAAGGCACTGATAAATCAGTTTAGGCCAGTTAACAACGACAGAAGAGAAAGTTTGCAAGTATCATAGAATGACTGCTTCAAGACAGAATAACCTGATTATCTAGGATTAACAAAGGCTCACGGGACTATGGATGAAGTTGCCAAACACTTTCTGCAAAAATGTCTCCATTTATGGTAAGGAGAATGTAGGCTTTCTAAAAATCATTATTATTTCGAAAAAATATGCCCTGCCTCTCCCCAAAATCTTACTTCAATCTTTCTTTGTTCTGAAAATTTAGTGCCTAATTATATTTATAATCCAATTTTATAAAGCATGAAATGGAATAAATTTGTTTTTATAATTTACGGTTTCATTCCTCAAGATTGATTGGTACACTCACTGTGTAATCTGATCAGTTTTCAGTGGGTCACTCGAAGTGGCCTTTCTTCCCGTCTAATGTGCTCTCCTGGCAGAGGCTTCTTGGGGCTGCTGGGCTCTCACCTTCACAGCACTGGCTGATCATCCACAGCTTTGCTCGGAAACCCCTTTGTTCTCAAGGCCAAATGCAGCGATGCTGCTCACTTGAGTGGCTGGGGTGCTCACAGGCAGGAGAGGAAACAATTAAGCCACACTGGATACTACTGAGCCTCACCACGTACTAGGCCTCACCAGTTATTAGGTCTCACCGGGTGCTATGTCTCACCGGGTACTAAGCCTCACCAGGTGCTACACCTTCCCTGCCAGGCCTGCCACATTCTCTCTGGGAAATGTGATTCACGAAGGTGAACCAGCAAAACTTTATTCAAACCACGGCTATGCTGCACTGAGGGATTTCTAAGCACCAGACCCCATGCTAAGTCCCTCCTACACCCTTGTGGTGGCACAACAATGACCACAAAGGCGTGCAGGTCCTCCTCCCGGCAGCTGTGAATATGGCGGGCTCCACAGCGAAGGTCAGTGAGGTTACTGATCGGCTGACCTTGGGAGGAGGTGATTCCCCTGGGCCATCGGGGGCTCAGGGGACCACAGGGTGTGCAAACACGGACGAGCAAGGCAGCAACAGATCCAGAAATGGCAACGTAGAAAGAACACCGAACTGCCGGCCAGGAGGATGGAGGAAGGGCCCAAGCCAGGGATGCGGCGCCTCCAGAAGCTGGAAAAGGCAGGCGTGGGTTCCCTACTGGGGCCTCCAGCAGGGTAAGTTTCTGCTGAAGTGTTACAGCAGTGAGGAAACGACACATCTTCCCTGGAGTCAGGCAGGGACGCTCCTGTCCCCACCGACCTGTCCCTGCCGACACGTGGCAGCTGGCCTTGCGGAGCTCAGGCAGCGCAGGACCAGGCAGAGGGACAACGCTGTCTGCCTACCGCCCACAAAGCCATGCCCACCAGCCCCTAGCGGGATGCCAGCCCCTAGCAGGGCGCCAGCGAGTAGAGTGTGTCCCCCAGGAGCTTGTGGAGCAAAGGGGTAGAGCGGGAACCCGTGGGAACCAGGGGGCTCTGGGCAGGGACGTGGCCCTCGTGGTCTCCAGCGCCAGGAGGGGGCTTGGTGGGCAGCCTGGCTGGGGGCTCAGGCGTCATCCCAAAGCCACGGGGAGAGACTGTACGCGGCTGCTTGGCAGTGTGAATGGGGACCGAGGCCCAGCAGGTGGGACGGAATGTCGGCCTGTCTTGGGAGGGCCCGGAGGAGGCAGAAGTGGTAGCACCAGAGATGCTCCATGGAGGCCGCTGGGCCCGTGCTGGGGGGGGGGGGGAGCAGGGGCCGCAGGCTTTGTCCCAAGGCTGAGAGGCCGCAGCGGCACCGACAGGAGAGGGGAAGGAGGTGAGAAGCCAGAGAGAGTGAGTAGGAGAGAAGAGAAGAGGAAAGAGGAGCCTCGCCCGGGGATCAGGGAGGAGCTGGCGACCACCCGTCCCTTCGCAAGGACCCACACAGGCTGGGCTGCAGAGGACTCGTGCTGCGGGTGAGACGGGCAGGCGGGGATGGCACGGTCAGGTCAGCCAGGTCAGAAACGCAATGTTACGCTTCCCTGCTTACGTTAATTCGGGAAAAACAAAATGATGTATTTTCCCATCATGCAAAACCCCCAAATAAAATGCTGGACAGAGTGAAGGGTGACAAGTTATCAGGGCAAACAGCGCAGCTCCAACACAGCCTTTGCGCAAAGGCAGTGTGTCCAGGAGGCCCTGAGAGCGGGCTGTGCAGACGGGACCCAGGCTCGCCCTGGAGGCCTCAGTCACTTGGGCTCACGGGTCAGCCCTGAGTTCCCTCTGGTCCTCCCACTGATGACCTGACTCCCTTGAGTCGGTCAACTCCTGGGACGCAGCTCAGGGGCGCCTCCATGGGATGGCTCAAGACTCTCGCCCGGAGCAGCATTCTGCGATCCCGTGACAGATTCTGTGACTGCACAGCTCCTGTCCGTTCCTGGCATCTGGAAGGGGATGGAAGGGCACCTCGGCACCTTTCGGGTCCCTGCGGAACCACGGCCCCGCACACGTGAGCGTTCAATTCTGAGCAGCACAGGATGGGCTGGTGTGAACGAGGAGAGACGCAGAGGATGCACGTGGTGGGGGCAGACCTGGGTCAGGGGTCAGGGGTCAGGGGTCAGGGTTTGCCACACCCCACAGGAGAAGGTGCCCTGCCCCCGACAACTGTCAACAGCCACCTCCTAACACGTTTTCCATCTCAACCTGAAGCATCGCACTAAAGAAACGTGTGTCCAAACCAGAGGCCCCTGGGGGCTGTACCTGTGGCCGCCAGTCATGCCGCGTGCTGGGCAGGCGGCCCCAGCCTGGCCTCCGGCCCCGTGGCTGCAGCAGTGACCTTCCCGGACGCCCTGGGAGCTGGCCCAGCCCAGCTGTGGGATTTCCACAGGGCACAGCGTTCCAAGAAGAGGTCCTCAGAGAACTGGGTTTAGATGGCAGGGTTTGGGGACAGATGTGGAAAGGAATGTATTTTATCATCATGGGCACTAACTGGAAGGAAACAAATTTCACCTAGAATTTGGAAAAAAAAAAAAAGTCCAAGAAAATAACAAGTATGATGGTAACACTTCACTACCTCCTTGGAATGACATGTTTTTAATTGGTGCAAAGTGCCTTTCTCAGAAGCAGATAAAGAACTTCGTCCATTTCCAACACCTCCTTAAAAATTACTTTAAAACTTAATAAACTGCACTCTCTCAGGGTCAAAATTTGCAGGTGTATGCACCAGGATTGCAATGAAATCACTGGACTAAAATAACCACCGAAGGGGCAGAGTATTCCCAGCATCAAATATTAACCCTCAAACCACAGCAAAGTCTGCATCACAGAAGCAGCTCCCACCTCTGACCGTAGGAAACGCAGCACGAAGACACCAGACCCCTGCCAGAGCAGCCAGAGTAAAGTAACAGCCTGGCCGGGTTTGCGATGTCCCGGCCCAGCTCCTCAGAATCTCGAGAAACAGGCCAGAAGCATCAGCTTCTTAAAGGGTGTTTTCTTCCTAAGTCCCATAGGCAGACCTGCGGTGACTTTCAAAATGTCTTTAATTGGTTTTCCACAGACGTTAAGCCCGCAGGCTGGGACGAGGTGTCATTTAGGGGCTGCCCTGTCGTGACACTGCAGGGCCCAGCTCCGGGCCGGGCAGACCCCCGGGACTAAAACAAGCACATCTGTGGGCACAGGGGCAGCAAAGGGGGGCCAGACAGAGCCTGCCTCTCCCTCAAGGCCACCCGGGGGGCGGCAGGCCCTGTGCTGGGGGCCTGAACGCCGCCCGTCTAACCAGCCGTCCGTCCGCAGGCCTCTGAGACGCGCGGAGCCAGCTCTGGAGAAAACGTGACGACTCGGAGACCCTGCCCGGCCAGCCTCCTTGGGCCTCCAGGGGAGGAAGCCCTGGAGGGACGGGGCCCAGTGGGGAGGCCTGCGCAGCCCTGGGGGCAGGGGGCCGCCCAGGCGGACGGGAGTTGGGGCTGCATCTGCACAGGGCGGCGCCTGGTCACACTCCTCGATGGACCCCGGCGTGGCATGGAGGAGCGGGGCGTGTGCGAGTGTGTGTCTGAGCGCCTGAGGGAGTGTTAGGGGCTGCTGTCCAGGCGTCGGGGGGCAGGGGACCCGAGGCTGTCCTGGAGGTCACTGGGGGTGACGAGGGCCCCCTCCCCCTCCTGCTGGGCCCCCTGAGACCCCTTAGGCCACCCCAACAGGGGAGACTTGAGGGAGGGGCTTCCACCTCCCTCGGGGGTGCCCCTCCCCAAGCTGTCCCCAGAGACTCTGGGGTCTCAGGAAGACAGGTGTCCCTGGAGGGCAGATGCCGTTCAAGACAAGGCGGCAGCCCTGCAGGGCTCTGAAACTGACTGCACCCCGAAAACCCTCCTGGGTAGGGAACTATCACCACCACTGGGCCCCCATGTCTGAGAGAGCGGGGGTGGGGTGGGGGGAGAGAGACAGAGACAGACAGAGAGACAAACAGACACCGCCAGACAGAGACAGAGAGAGACACGGGGTGCGGGGTGAACACGCGAGGTCAGAGGTCAGGCTTGGGCTGCACAGGAGGCAGAGGGGCCCTGTGAGTGGGATGCCGGCCGAGCTGCGAACACTGTGAATATTGTTGCTTGCATCTCAAACTAACCAAGGTGATGGGGTCAAGGCCCAGGACCTGGAATTCCTCCCGACCCGCAGGCCTCGGGCGGCACTGGTGCTGGGAGGTGGTGAACCATGCCGGGCCGCAGGTCGGGCTGGGTAAGTCTTTCGTCCAGAATCCTTTCTGGAGGCCAAGGGCGATGGTATCGGTGTCTGGAAGCCACTGGCCTTAAAGGACTTAAGCGGGAAGGTGACTGCTGCGCTGGCCTGGTGAGCTTTTGGGAGAGCTCAGGGGACCCAGCAGGGGTGCCTGGGGGCCTGGCACCCAGAGTCCTCTGGACAAGATGCCAGAACGAGGGAAATGCCAGGAAGAGAGGGTAACAATGTGAAAGGAAAACAAGATAAGGAGGGAATCTAATCGCGGGCTCTGGGAGGAGGGCAGGGCGGGGACACTCCCCCGCGGCCCGAAAGAATGTGGAGGAGACCATGTCAGCAGGAGGGAAGCAGGCGACACCTGCATCAGGAAGGCTCCCAGGCTCCCTTAACCCCAGGAATCTGGAAGGTGCCCACAGCTACCTGCTCAAAGGAGAGCTCTAACGTCAGGCGCCTCCAGCCCCAAAGAGGAAGCCGGCCCAGGGTGGAACACCCTGCCCTGGCAGGAAGAGCCTAGAACACATCCAGCACAGAGGGCACAGCCTCCGGATTCCAGGAGCGGCTTGCCGCCCAGAGGGCCGGCTCCAGGTGCCCCAGCCCCCAGCTCAGGGCGCAGGGCGTCCTCCCCGCTCCCCCCTCCCCGGCCCCCAGAGCCCCAGGAACTGAACGGGAAGGGCAGCGCGGCCTCCCCTCTCCACCAGGTGTGTGTGGCTGCAACGGCCAGACGCACAGAGGACAGGCCAGCCCCAGAGGTGACCCTGGCAGGTAAGGCCTGGCTTTCCCTACAAGCACCCCCTCGAGCGGGCGAGCGGGTCACAGCCCAGTGGATGCTGCTTCTGCGGCCTCTCCTGCCACACATCAGGACGCCGGCGGGAGGTCCCGTGACGGTCACAGAACCAGGCCCTGGTGACTTTGTGAACTGAGGTCAGGGCGCTCATCCTGGGTCACCCCCGCAAACACTCACAAGGAACAACTTTTGAAGGCGAGGAATTGATGTTTCTCAAGAGAGCCCCAAACTGTGTGGGGCAGAGGGACCCACTGGTAATGTCATAGGACGGCCTCATTCAAAAGCGCTGTTTCTCCAAAGGTGTATTAGCAGTGAGTTGTGTTTGGAGGGTTTCCCAGGGATCCCAGGTCCCTGGAATCTGAGACCTCCCCAAAGTGAGGGAAAGGAGGGTGTGGACACCTGGAGGGGCACCTGGTCGACCAGAGCAGGGCCGACATGCAGGAGCCCCCTAATCACCAACCTCAACCCACGACCCTAGCTGGGCTCCTCCCGGCCTTCCACACCACCTCTTGAGGAAAAGGACAACAAACCAAGGGCCAGACCCAGACAGAGAGCAAGCAGTCTGCACAGCGGTCTACACAGGATGCAAGGTGCGGGTTGAAATGAGGGGTTTTTGCACTGACTGCAAGGGAAGGCACAAAAGGAGCCGGTCCACCCTGGGAAGCTGGTAAATAAAGGGAAAGATGTGATTATGATTTGGGGATGGGGGTCAGAAAGGAGAACAGAATTCTGGAAAATTACAGATGGCTTTGATATGAAAGGAGTTCACAAATTCCCGATGGGGTAGATGGGGTGGATGTGAGAGAGGATGCCCCCAGTGTCACAGCAACTCCACCTTGGCAGGGAGGGAAGTCAGGACGCTGTAGGAAGTACAAAGTCCCTGCACAGACATGGCGGTCTCATTAAAGTCATGGGCTGTGAGCACTGCTTTCCTTGTCTTGTTTTCATTTCATCCATTGTAGACAAAGTTATAATTAAAACATAAGAGCAGTTAAAGTCAGAGGGGGGATGGCTCTGGGAAGGGTGGCACAGCGATCAGTGTGCAGTGTGTCCAGGCCCAAGGCCTTTCCATCCTGGAAAGCAGGGGCTGGGGCAGAGCAGGGGCAGGCTGCCGTGGATGCTGGCCTTGTTGCCCTCAAGTCTTGTCACCCGCAAGCCCGTCCCACACTCTGTACAAGCCAGCGCTCCAGGCTGGGCCTGGGGCTGACGGGACTGCAGCCGGCACACAATCCCGCAGCAGGGCAGGGACACAGCCCACCGTGGGACCTTCAGAAATCCTCCGCAGGTGCCAGCTCCTCTGGGCCACCAGGACTCATCATTAAAGAAACGGGAAAACAGGCCAGAAGGGACCGGTGGCAAAACTGCTCCTTACGACGGAGATAAACCGCGTTGCTACGGACACTGAGGGCAGAGTCACGGCAGAAGCACCTGTCACAGCTCAGCCACCGCCGCCGTGGGCTGGGCCAGAGGGAAGGAAGGCACAGCTGGGCCATCACTGTAAAGCTTGTTTCGGAAAGGGGACTGAAGGGATGGTCAAACCAACCGGTCAGAAAAGGGAGTCAAAGTAAAAGCCCACGGGCCTCACAGCCATTTGTTTATTACACGAGACATTTATTTCATCCCAGAAGAATCCTTTAAAAGAAAAATTCCCATAGAACCAAAACCAGCTGTGAAATCACCCTGACCTCGCGGTGTGAAGCGACGCAGTGTAAGCCCACCCCGTCTCCATCAGTCCTACTTCCCAAAGACAGACGCACACCAGGTCCCCCAGGGCACTGCCACCACCTCTCCCCTCCCCGAAGATGGCACAGCTCCTGCGCTGACGCGGAGGCCACACCGGGGCTGCTCCCTGCGGTCGGCTGCCCAGCCTCCCCACCACATTCTCCGAGGACATTATTAATAGAAATCTGTCCTGAGCCAGCCCGTCGAGCTCCTGAAGTCACCAGCTGCTTCGGCGAGTGCACCTTTCTGCAGGGGCTGCGCACCGGCGGCGGGACCTGGGCCCGTCCCTGCTGTCCACTCTGACCGCCCCCGACCCCTCCCCGTACGTGTTCCAGCTCTACTCCTGTCCTCCTGCTGTGGGACCCGCTGCTGCCAGCAATTCCAGCCCTCACGCCTTTGAAGCTAATGCTCCATCCCTCCTGATGCGGATCAGGGCGCTGCGAGCAGCTCCCCCGCCACCTCCAGTCTAGCTAAGGGGGCGGGGAGGTAGGAAACTGATCTGGTTTTTAAACCATTTATTTCTTTTACATTTTAAAACGGACCCTGCTGCATCCCGGTTGAGCTGTCATATTACTGCACGGTTCTTTCAAAGCGGCTGCTTTCACATGCGTGCCAAGGGAAGATGACTGCAGGGCGTCCGCAGGACCCCCCGCCGACATCCGCCACCCCCCTCCAGCTAAGGCGGCACCTGGCGGCACCAGCAGAACTGGGGCTCGGAAGGAGGAGGCTTGAGGGTGGGCCCGGGTCCCGGCACCTAAGACCCTGCTCTTCCGCCGCGCCGACCGCCCCCCTGATAAGGGTCTGGGTGTGCCCTGCAGCTGAAGGACTTGCCGCAGACGCCGGGGCTCCCACCCGTGCGCGCACGGACGGTGTCCCCGGAAATGCGGCGCCGCAAGGACGGCGCTCCAGGGGACCCGGCTGCCCTGACGCGCCACCTCGCGGCCCCAGGCGCCGGGCGCACACCTCCCCGCCCCGCGCGCTCACCGTCTCGGGGTCGTTCTCGAACACTTCCCGGGCCTCCTCCTGGCTGCACAGCTCCTCGATGCACTCCCTCTCCAGGTGGCCCTGCTTGGCCTCCTCGAAGACCTGGTAGGCGCGGCGCTGCCTGGGCCTCAGGAACTGCGCCGCCTCGCGCGCCCGCAGGATCACGGCTTCCCGGGCGCGGGCGGGAGGACGCAGCGGGAGGAGCGGGGAGAGAGCGGGGACACGCCGTCAGCGCGGCGGGGCCAGGGCGCACGGGGCCGCCGCGCACGGGGTCGGGTCTGGCGCGAGCCCCGGGGCTCCCCTCGCCCCCGGGGTGGCGGGGTGTCGGGACGGGTCCCCCGGCCCAGCCCGCGCCGCGGCCCCGCGCGGTACTCACTGTGCGCGGACTCGGAGGCCAGCAGCAGCAGGAGCAGCGCAGTGCCCAGGGTGGCGGCGGGCCCGGGCGGCATGGCGGGCGGGGACGGGGACGACGGCCGGGACTGAGACCGGGGCCGGCAGCCGGGCGCGCGCGGTCAGAGCGCCCGCGGGGCCGTGGCGAGGCGCGGGCGCCGCGGGGCGATGGCTCCGGTCATCCCGTGCGGGCGGCTCTGAAGGTCACATCCCGGCGGCTGCACCGCGGCGCTCGCGCGGGGCTGGGCGGGGGCGGCGGCGGGGGCGGGGCGCGCGGGCAGGACCGGCCTCGGGGCCGCGCGGGGCGGGCGGGGCGCGCGGGCCGCCGCCGCCGCCGCCGGGCCGAGCCGGTTTTCTCCGGGAAGATCAAAGCCCGGAGGGGAAGCGGGTCGTCTGGACGAGGGAGGGGACCCGCCCCGCCGCCCCGCCGCCCCGCCGCCCCGCCGCCCCGCCGCCCCGCCGCCCCGCCGCCCCGCCGCCGCCCTCGTGCAGGAGCCTCTCCCCAGTCGGCGGTTAAGTGTCTGTAATCGGGATGTAAACGCAACGAAGAAGTCACATGGGTCCAACCTGACAGGTACAGTTTGACCACTTACCGGATTCAAACCTCTTTCCACCCACCCCCCCCGACCCCACCCCAAATCTACTGCATCCTTTTTTGGAGTCTTCATTCTGGGGCACATTTTCTCAAGACTTAAAACCCACCAAAGAAAAGATGAACTGAAGTCAAACCGAGTCCCAGTGGGGGCCAGGGAGCCAGATTAAATGACGTCCATGTGTAATCTCTGTTTTCATAGTGATGACATCGGAAACCTTGAGGGTTCCCAGTAGACATTTCAGCTGGAAGCAGCCTTCTGCTAGTTCTCGGAGACCAAGACTTTCTGTCTCTCGTCCCGGAATATTTCGCAAAGTCACAGGCAAAAAAAAAACAACAACACACACACAAACAAGCAAAACCAAAACATAGCGGACCACTCGGGGGACCGAAGCGGACAGCGAGCCCGGCACCGCGGGGAGGGGGCCTGCGCCGCCCCCTGGGGAATCCTGCCCCGGAAACCGCGCCCCAAGGGGAAGGTGAAAGGGCAGCCACCCCCAGCTGGGCGGTCGATTTGCTCGGTGGGCTCAGCGCCGAGTCCGCACCTGTTCTTCCTGCCTTCCCTTGTGGGAGGATGAAACGGTGCTGCTGGTAGATGCTTTGAGGTCACAGGTTTGAAGGTGGGGTAGTGAGCATTAATATGTTAAATTCAAGGGAAAGGATGTTCTCCAGAAGGCTCTACAGAGAGAATTAACAATTTAATAGCGAGGTCGTCTGCACCTGTGCCTGAACTAGTTCCCGGGCCTCCCCTGTCAGCTGGCGATTCCAACGCCCAGTGACTCAAAGGCTACCGCAGACACGGAGGTGCTTACACAGAGTATTGACCACATTAATCTTCCTGCTTGTCCTTCTTAAGGAGAAGCACTGGCTTCAGAAATCTGGGTGGGGTGAAAAATTCTTTGGTAGGGATTTACACCAGATCTTTAATTAATTAGTGGCACTTCTGTTGTTGGAGATCACTGAGCTTCTTGGATCTGTGAATTTACAGTTTTCATCAAATTTGGAAAAAAAATTGGCCATTTTTTTTTCAAATATTGCTTTATGTCTCTCAGACCTTTCCTCTCTTTTGGGAACTCCAGTGGCCCCTGCATACAGCTACTTGAAGTTTTCCCAGAGCTCACTAAATGCTCCTGTTCACATTTTTACATCTTTTTTTCCCCTCTGTATTATTTTGATAGTTTCTATTGTTATGCTTTCTTTTGCAGTGTCATATCTGTTCATCCATCCAGGGTATTCTTCATCTCAGATATTTATTTTGATCTCTAGAGGTTTGCCTGAAACCTTTTTGGGCAGAAGCAGAGCGAAATGGTTTCAACTCAGGGCTGAAGTTCCACGGCAGAGTCCTTGGACAGTTTCTCCAAAGCCCATGAGCGTAAGATTCCGCTCTGGCGGAAGAGGCTGCAACTGTTCCCGGGCCCGTGAGAACCGCGGGGTTGGTCCCTCTAACCGTTTCCCAGCCTTGGGAGTCTCTGCCCAAGATGGTGATCATTCAGCTGAAGAGCTGAGGGGCCCTCCGCAGATCCCAGAAGTCCCTTCTCGGGCAGCACTCTCCTCTCATGCTCTCCAGGGAGTCAGCAGACTGGGGTCCCCTCCACCCAAGGCGGCCTCCGCGGGAGAGATCCCGGTGGGAGCCAGGCAGTGCCAGGGCCCACCTTCACGTGTGTCCTGTCCCTCAGGGTCGCTCTCCTCTGTTGCCTGATGTCACTGTCTGGAATACTGTCATTTCATAGATCTGTCTGGGTTTTTAGTTGTTTCAGACTCGGCCTGGTAAATGAGACAGGAAGTTGAAGCTGGGCCGTGTGACTCTGTCTTGTCCAGAAGCAGAAGCCTCCAGTCATATTTTAATGAAGTTTTTTTTTTTTTTTTTTTTTCCCAAACCATGTTTTGTACCCACTGGTAGGTACTTACTATTTTGTTAACCTGCAGTTTTTAATGATGCAGGATAGAGGGTAGCAGAGTTTTATCAGATGGGAGTTCTTATTTCCACTATAATTCTCTGAGTACACACTGGATCATGGTGTAAAATGTATTCCTTACTGTGGGTTATGGTCCGAAAGCTTGAGAAACACTGCTTACCACCGTGAATCAAGGTGGTCAGACCCCACTGAGGTGAAAGTTCTTTTGTGGAAAAGTCCTTCAGGGCCTTCCTGGGGGGGGGGGGACCAACTTGTCCCGGTTTTCTAGGGATGTTCCCAGTTTAGCCCTGGGTCCCAGGACCCACCTCAGCCCAGGGCAGATCAGGGTGGTCACTCCCCCTACTCTGCCCGGTTGGGGGCCCCTTGGCGGCCTGTGACTTACAAGCATTTTTGTGCCAAATGTCCACGTGTAAGTGGTTTTGTGGAATGCTCTAGGGGCCTTGCTATAGAAGCAACACCCATCTCCAGGCAGGGCTGCCTACCTAGCCTGGTTAAGCCCTCCTTGTCTGAAACGTAGAGCCTCAGCCTAGCCTGAGGCCTGGGTACCAGTCCTGGGCCCGGTGAGGTTGCAGAGCAGATGGCGGGAAGGGCCTGTGAGCCGAGATGCGGTTCACCGCCCCCAGGTAGCGTGGCCTTTGGCAGTCACCTTTCTCCATGCCCAGGTTCCTAATCTATGACGTAGCGCCACACAGGTCCTGCCTCCTGGTGTGTGGGACAGTGAGACGAGGTGGTGACTGGGGACTCCGTGGAGGCACAAAGGGAGCATGGCTGTGGCTTCCAACACTGTCTTTGTCGGGCATGTCTGTTGCTGGAGGGGCTTCCCCTGACCAGGTATTGGTTCAATCCGGAACCATCCCCACACTCAGGCCTAGCACAGGAGGGACCTCGTCGGGCTGAGAGTCATGCAGAGGCTGGGGCTCTTGGACGACGGCCCTGTGCCTGGGACGGGGTCAGCACCCTGACCTGCAGGGCTGGGGGCCGAGACAGGGGTGACAGCGTAGCGGGCGAGAGCACGGATGATTTGCACCTGCGTTTGGGACGCAGCGTGAGCCCCGGGCCGTCTCCCGGGGTAACTGCTGGGACACTTGTGGACTTCAGAGGTGTGTCCATCTGGGCCAGTGCGGCTGCACGTGGAGCCCATCGGTCCAGGCCTGCGCTGACCTCAGGGCTCCGGCAATGCCGGGACTCGCTGGCTTTCCCGCAGGTAACGTGTCCTCCGGCAGTGGCGGGGATGGCACAGCTGCTCCGGGCTTGTGCTGTCCCCGCATCCAGAGGACTCCACGCGTGTTTCTGCAGGCCCCCTGCTGGAATCCCAGGGATGAGTCCGGCCGGCCTGGCGTGGGCGGTGCTCGCACCCGGGAGCGGGGGCCACGTGCACACCCGGCCCGGCTGCGCAGTCTGCTCAGCGGCCCTGCCGGCGGGGCAGCGCCCCCTCCGCAAAGGCAAAGTTGCTGGGCAGACAGAATGCAACAGATGCTCGTTATCTAGAAGAACTTTCGTACTGGAGGTGTAGATAAACGTACCACGATAGGAAAGTTTACATTTTTAGAATTTCCAGATCAGTAGCTTTTTTTCAGAACATTTTTTCCCTTCTGGCTGATAAAATGTTCGTTAGAAAACTATGTAAGTTGGCTTAGACTGTATTCTAAAGATCTGAAACCCTGACTCGATTTGCAGGGTTTGGTCTCCTTTTGCTGCAGCAACCTTCAGATGGGGTCACAGTTCATGGGGCCCCTCCTCCTCCGGTGCCAGACACGACCTCTGGTGCCAAGAGATGTGGGACTCGGGGGTCAGGGCAGATCCCCGCTCATCGCCCCACAAAGCTCCAGGCGGACTTTTAACTTTATCATTGTGACAAAGATAGGGCTTTTGCAAAGTCTGATAGAAAATGTCTTTTTTGTATCTACTAGCCTCCCGAGTAAATTTTGTTTTAGGTCTGAACACGCTCCAAGCAGATTTTAAGCTGAGGCAAAATAACCATGAAAGGATTGTTCCGGGTCCTCGTCAGCCTGGCTTCCGGGAGGGTCAGTGGTGGCTTCCCTCCGGTGAGAGGCAGCCCGGCGGGGAGGGCCTGGGCCTCGGCAGGAGGGGGCCGCAGGACGCCGGGCGGTGGGCCCGGGAGCCATGGCAGCGGTGGCAGGCGTGCGGCGGCCAAGAGCAGGGCTGGGCGCTGGCACCCCGAAGGATCCGGCAGAGCCTGCGGATAAATAGCCTCGTCTATCACCGCTGAGTCGACAGCACTGCAGGTGCCCCGGGACCCTCTCCCCCTACGTGTGGGAATTTCTCAACTTCAGTCTCCCGCTCTGTTTTTGTGGTTCCCGATACCTCAGTGTGATACTGACCATCTGTTCAGTTGCCATTTGCCGAAATATCGAAGTTTTCAGGACTTTTCAGCATGCTGGGAAATGGGACTTGCAGGTGGTGGCATCCTAGAATGTGGGAGATGCATGGTTGCCAGACCTCTGCTTCCTGCCCCAGATCCCCGGACGCACCCACGGATCCACAGCTGCCTGAGAGCCCGCCTGTGCGGGATGCAGCCTCCACGCGGTCCATGGGCTGTCACGGGTGTCTGGGGACACGCTGTTGACAGTGGCTACCTGTGGAAGGGGGAGGGGACGGTCCCTTTTTACTGTATTGTTGCATCTCTGCACCTGTTCCGTCTTTTACAACGAGCATGTGTTACTGATACAACAAGTCCACGAACATTGAATGTCGGCAAGCCCCTCCGAGGGGGCAGGCCCTGTTGCAAAGAGAGGGCCTTTTATAGCAGCTCGGAAGGGAAGTCCTGAGCAGGTGACAGAGGACAGGCCAGCGGTGAGCCTGGGCCCCTCCGCTGGCACCAGGCTTTGCACGTGGACGAAGCACCTTCCCCAGAGCCTCTCCTGGCATCAGGGAGGCCGAGCGTGTGTGGTACGGCGTGAGCGGATGTCTGGGGCCAGACAGGCCTAGTCTCAAAGGTGATTAGGGCTGCTTGTTTGCTGGGCTGAATTATTGGATGACTCCTATCTGTAACAGCCATCAGTATATTTGAAAAGTCATATAACTTAGTTTATTCGTTTAGAAAACTATGCCGATGACCGTCTCGCCTGGCAGACCGTCTCTGAAGGCTGAGATGACTCATTTAATTCCACACAAGGAGTTAGGAGAAGATTCAGGTTTCTCTGGGGAAAGCAGTGCGTGAGCACACAGCCAGGCGCATCGGGGGGCCCGGGGGGGCTGGAGGTGGGTGGTCACCTCCGAGGCTCTCCAGGGAGAGCAGGGCTCCCGCTCTGCCCTGGCCTGGGGCGCTGAGACAGGGGCGGGCGCCTGGTGGGCTACCAGGCCCGGGAGGCCTGCTGTGTCGTTTATGGCTCAGCTGACGAAGGACGAAAGTCATGACGCCGAGGCAGCTGTGAAGTCCCTGAGGCTCACCCTCTTTGGTGACGGGGGCACACGTGTCAGTGACCAGGCAGATGGGCCTGGGGAGGATGGGAGTCCGAGCCGTCTCCTCCCCGTCGCCGATGATCTGATGAGACCAGGCCTGGGCCTCCTACATGCGTCACCCCCAGCTGCTCTTCTCGTGGGGTTCCAGGCCGGTCCTTCTGCAGACCAGGATTTGGTGTGTCCCTGCAGGGCAGCGGTGAGAGTGGCGCGCCAGCATCTTGGTCTGATCTGCCTTCTGAGGCTGGTCTAACGCAGCGGGATGGGGAAGGTGGTCTGAGGACAGTGGAGTCGTGTGCAGCCTCAGATTTGAACCCACCCACCCGCCGACAGAAACTGAATCTGAGATTATGAACTCGGGTGAAATGTAAACAAATTATCATCTCGTAGAAGTGCTGGTCTGAGCCCTGACCTTTAAACGAACTGATGAGCTTTGCTTTAGTTAATGAAAAAAAACTTGGTTCGGCATGAGCTTGAAGAGGTCTAGAAATATTCCTTTGGGGGAGGATCCAAAACATTTACAGCAGCTGCAGGAGCCTTTGGAGTTGACCCAGCTATTTTAACACACACAGAGTTGGTTTTTAACCTTCAAGGACAGGCCAGGTGAGAGGTGACGGTCACAGTGCCCTCGGGAGACCTGTTAGGCCGTCTCAGCACAGCTGAGACTGCAACACATGACCTTGGGGTACATTTCCTGAGGCCCGCAGAGCCGAGTGGACTGTCTTCCCCAGGCTCCTGCCCGGAGCTGCCTTAGGTGATGGTCTGTCCTTCGGTCTGTGGGTGTGACAAAGTGTAATTTTTAAAATTTCAAAACCTGACTCTCATGCAGATATAGAATGAACAGGTGTCAAATATTTATTAGCTGATTAACAAGGGAACCAGAAAGTTAAGTTGGTTCGAAGAGCATTTTAAGGATCTGGGTGTCCACAGCCATTGAGGGACATGTGCGCAGGGCTGCTGGGTTGGACGCAAAACTGGTGAATGTCCTTCAAGGTCACTAGTATATGTAATTGTATACTATCTATAGAACATATCATTAAAATGCACATACAGATTCTGAAGTTATCCTTTCTTGTGGGAGGAAACTATGTGCCCCTTCGCCCGAAAAGATCTGAGTTCACATGTAACCCTGGAGCCCGACTTTGTAATCCACAAGATGCTGGGCTCAGATGGAGAAGGCGGCCTGGTGGGCTGGGAAAGGTGACAGGGTGACAGTGGGTGGGCTCACCCACATGTTCTCTGGCCGAACCTCCAAGTTTGGGGTATTTTTCTTAACATAGATGGTGATATTCTACCTGTGAAGAGGCCACTGTGGTATCAGAAAGTGTGGTGTGTTATCAAGTAGTGTTTAATCTGCTCTGACTAGTGGCCAAATCTGTGATTCTAGGTAACAGGAAAGACGGTTTACAGGCCTGATTCCTGCACGGTTCACAAGCCCCCTGGGGTCGTAGCCCACTTAGTGCACCAGGCGGGGTGGGCGTGCAGGTGCCCCCCTGGGGGCCGTGCATCCTCACAAAGGGCCTGCTTGCTGGACAATTCTTTATTTGATGCTTAACGGAGAACAAGCAAATTCTTGTTGAAATTTCTGTTTGGGAGCCAAGAATAGACCCTTAGGCTATCTTTATAGGCTATCGCATCTGTAAAACGAATTCCAGGTTCAGTGATGAATTTGGTCAGGTGCTTAGAATCCACAGCGAGAGGCCGCCCGCCTCTGTGACACCATCGCTTATGATGTGCTGTGGAATTTGCTTGTGCTTGGTGCTCGGGGCACCTCAGACCTAGGGCTGGGCCTTCCCGATGCATCAGGCGGGTGCAGGCCGTGGACGTGAGGTGAGCACGGTCCCCTGCCCCTCGCTCCCACCCGGGCCGTCCGAGGGCAGAAGGAGAGCCTCTGCTCCCTCGGGGTGTTTCCCTCCCTGAAGTCTGTTACGAGGGTCTTGGGGCTTGAACGTGGAGGCGACTCCACAGTACAGGCTGGGGTCTCCCCCTTTCTTCACAGGCAGCGCTGCGTCCCCTGGGGAGGGATGTGCGTCCTGGGTGATGCCCTGGTATTTAGTCACACACATCCTGCCCCCGAAACTCACGAAGCCCAAGGTCGCAATCTGCCTGTTGGCATGACGTGGAGATTTCCCGGGAGCTGAGCGGGGTGGGGTAACTAGTCTCCAAACCCACCGTCCCAGGGCAAGTGAGAAACAAGGATCTGTAGGCGGTAGAGGTGGCCGGCCGCTCCAGGACGCCGAGGCCTTCCTCCCGTCCAGGCTGGGAAACGCGTCCTATCTGACTGATCCAGGTCATCCCATCAGTGTTAACTTCATTCATTCTCTGTGTCACACCTTTAGGAAAAGAATCATTCATTGAGGTGAAATTCACAAGAACTTAGGCATTTCAGTGTGGCGTGTAGTGAATTCACAGTGTTGCACCACCACCACCTCTGTGCAGTTCTAGGACATCCCATCACTACAGGGAAACCCTCCCCCAGCCCCTGGCAACCACAACCTTCGTTCCGTCCCCATGGATTGGCCCCTCTGGAGGTTCCACGTAGCATGAGCGTGCAACCTGTGTCTTGTGTGACGGGCCTCTTAACACTCAGCTGGCGTTTCCAAGGTTCATCCCGCTTCGGCGCATGCTGGAGCTTCGTTGGTTTTTTTGGCTGGAGAATATTCCATTGTGTGGATGGGCCACATTTTGTTTGTCTCTTCATCAGTTGAGAGACTTTTGGGTTGTTTCCACTTTTTGGCTGCTGTGAACACCGGTGTGTGTTCACTGTATTTTCTTGTATTTCCATACGTGTCCCCATACACATGGCTTTGTCCTTTTTCAGTTAACGGTTAATTTTTTTTTTCAGAAGTGCATTTTGAAAATATTATCAATGCCTTTATTGCCATTCCATTAAATCCAATAAAGTTAAATTATAATAAATATTCTTTTTGGTATAAATAAAATATTTAAACTTAAAATAACATTGTGAGTTTTAATGTGCCTACTTTTCAATTTTTCAACATCTTTCTCAAATACTTTTAATGTTCCAGAAAAACTATTAAAAACACCCATAAACACATGTATCCAGAGGTGTACATTTTTCCTTTTGTCTCAGGCCCCTATGTGGCTCGGCTGGCGCTGGGCACTGCCTGGTGCTGGGGGCACCAGGGGGGGTTTGGAGGAAGTAAAAAGTCATCGTCACCATCGTAATTGATAATAATCGGTGTCTGCTAAGGACACCGGTGTTTTCTGAATCCTGAATGAAGCACCTGTAGGAAGCTTCGCTGCTCGAATGCGGTGCCCGCTGGCCCAGCGGCTTTAAGCTGACGCCGCGAGGATGCCCGGTTTCTGCGTCCTTCGTCTCCTCCCTCCTCAGAGCACGTGCTCCACCCACGCCTTCCGACCACGTGGCCAAGTTTTCAGCATGGCCCCAGACCTCACACACCTTTGACTGCCCTCCCGGCTGGACTGGTGCCCGCCCCCCCGGCTGGGCTGGTGCCCGCCCCGCATACAGAACCCCGGGAAGTGGCGGGGCAGCAGGAGCCGAGGGCCCGGGTCCCTGTCCCCTGCCGGCCTCTGTGCATGTTGGCCTCCCCACTGCAGCTCAGCCTGAACGCCGGACCACACGGTGACATTGAGGTCCATGCTCTCTGGCGGTGGGGACCTCAGCAGCTCCCAGGCTGCCCACGTGGGCACGTGGCCTCCGTCCCCGTCAACAGCCCTGGCCCACGTCCAGCCACGTCTCAGGCGATCATGGCCCCTCCGGTCTCCTAGGCCCTGCGCCTCTCACCAGCCTCACCCCTGGGCCGACCTCACAGCTCAGAGGCTCTGTCTGGGGAGCCGCTGTCGGTGTTTATCTGAGGTCATGCCCGCCGTCTGGGGCCGCAGAAGTCAGGGTGTCTACCTCACCTAAGTCTCTATTTGACGCTTCTGGTGTCTGTTTTGTGAGATTTGGACCAAAGGCAACATAGCAAGTGGATAAAGGGACCGTTTGACCTTTGCTGACACTTCGGGGACTTGGGAGAGGAAACGCTGCAATGGTGTTTAGAGCCAGGAGAATGGCTGCAAAGTCTCTCGGCCTGTCTGGCATGTGGCTGCTTCTCCTGACGGTGATGGAGCCCCCGGACCGTCACAGGCCGCCGGTGCAGCCTCCAACGCTTCGAGTTTGCCCTAGGCTCCCCTAACCTTTCCAAAACGAGACCGGGCTCCTGGGCCTGGAATGCGGCAAAGGAAACGCTTTTGTCCAGCCCGGCTTATCTGATTTCCCAGCTTGTAGCTCTGTCTTATCAAAACAGGCTGCTTCCTGTGTTACACAAGGCGGGGAGGCGGTAAGTGTGGCGGCTGCCAGCTTTAGCAAAAGCCCGGTGTCGGTGGAGGTGACCCTCTGTCCCTGGCGTGGCCCGGGGTTTGTGAAGACCCCACATGAGGGACACAGGTGAGCCAGGCGAGTGGAGGCCTTCCACCAGCTGGCCTTTCCCCTCCGAGTCGTTTGAGGTGTGCTGTGCCCCTTTGCTTGCTCCTAAACTCCCCAGCGGGAAGGCAGTCCTGGAGAAGGAAAGCGAAGGAAGATGAAGGCAAGGCTGGGACAGTCGTGGAGAAGATCCCTGACACGTGTGTCCGTGAGGCCCAAGGGGTCGACAGCAGATCCTTGCACGTGAGGTGCCCCGTGGGTCCCCTTGTTCTCCACTCGGTGAGGCTGTGCCCCCAGCCCAGCCCCTTGGCTCAGGGGTCAGAGAGGGCCCTGCGGGGGAAGGTGAGGCACGGAGCAGGCCACACTCATCGTGGAAGCTTCTCACGCTCGTCAGGGACAGTGCACAACCAGCCCCCCGGCCCGTCACCACCGCAAGGATCCAGCCCGCGGCTGGCCTTGTTTTGTCTACACCCCACCCACTTCCTCATGGGGCTATTTTAAGCCAGTCCCAGACGTCATATTATTTTATCCATAAATATTTCAGAAAGTATTTCTAAAAGTTAGATAAGAACTAAAAAAATCCTCATGAAACCACAATTCCATATTTACAACGAACATTATTGACAGCGATTCCTTAAAATCATCAGATATCGGTGTTCAGATTTCCCTGGTGGCTTCTCCCTATTTAAAGTAGCTGCTTTTGTCATGATCTGGTCTCCGGGCCAGGCTCTGGACTGGGTACACAAGACATAGGTGGCACAATCCTGCTACGTGGGGCTGGAGTCCAGGCGCCCAAGGGCAGCCCCAAACCGCCAGGAGCTTGGTCACCCTCCAAGTGAGTGCCCAGAGGGGTGTGTGCACCCAGGAGTGGAGGTGGGGGGTGGAGAGGGTGCAGAGGCCGGGGGAGAGGTGGGCTGAGACCCACACTGGGGTGGTGACCGCTCTGCTGGAATTCCGACTTGATTGAGCCACAGGCATGCGAAGTGTTCTGATGGGAGCTGGCCGCCCAGAAGCCCTCCTTCCCTAGGGTCTGCGTGAGCACCAACACACACCTCCCCCGCACCGCCGGCCCCTCGGCCCAACCTGCTCGAGTGAGCGTCTTGGGTCGGCAAGAAGGAAGCGCACAGCAAGGTCTAAAGTGTGTGCCCGGCCAGGACCTCCACTCCGGGCGCCGCGTCCCCACCCCAGCCCCGGCCCGGCATGCAGCCCTCGTCCAGGACGGACTAGCCTTTCCAGGGTGGGGTACTTCCTGCGGCTCTGGAGGCCAGAGTCTACCGTAGGTAAAGGTGTCCCAGGCTCATCCGTCCAGGCTCCTTCCCCACCTGCAGCCCACCCCCCCGGGGTCTCTCTGACTCGGACCCTCCTGCTTCCCTCCTTCCCTTGTCAGGACGGGCGATCGGGACCATCACCCATCTCAAAATCCTCCACTTCTCGTCCACAGAGTCCCCGCTGCCACGAGGGGACACATTCCCGGATCCTGGGGGTCAGTGTGAGGGTCCCTGGAGACGCGATCCCTCAACCACACGAACCCTGTACAGCTTTGCACCAGGTGAGCAGAGACACGTCCCCAAGGTGCCCGCGGGTTCAGGGCCCTCCCAGGCCTTCCTCCCGTCAGACGGCTTTGCTGGGATTCTGTGCCAGATAAACCGCTGAGTCACCAACCATAGATAAGATCTAGGGTGATGAACCCTACAAGTCCCTGTGAGAAGCGGCTTTTTAGACACAGACATTTGGGCACTGGGGCTGCCTCGGCGTCTGTGGTCTGTCTCTCCAGAAACGGCGCTTTGCTGCAGTTCCTCAGTTCTGGGCCCGGGAAGCCGCCCAGGGTGGGGGGACTTCGGGGCTCAGGGTCACAGCACGACTGCCATCACCGCTCCCTGAGGGTGGGGAACACGTGTGAGAGAGTCTCGCCGTCAGCTGTGCACGGCGCTGCCCCTCCTCCTCCTCCAGCCCCGCACCTCCCCCTCCCCCGTCTCCCCCTTCCCCCCACTTGTCGCATTCATTCGTTGATTTTACGATTATTTACCAAGTCCACATTATCCTCCAGGAACCTTGGAGATGAGGGGCGCACAATAAATTAAAAATGTACACATAGCGCCTTTCTCAAAGAGCTTACCTTCTTTAATGGGGCAAATCTTAACCAATAAATTGTACAAATACATGTAAAGGCACAGCTGGAATGCAGGCCCTGATGGTGGTGTGAGAATCTGCACTCAGGGAGGTGTCCTTCCTCCCACTGCGTGGGGGGCGTGGAGAAGATCCTGGGGAAGGAGGGGCTCCAACCTGCGTAGGCGGGGGAGGGCGAGTGGGGTGAGGGCGTGTGCGCCAACCGCCCTGCGTGGGAACCGAGCCCCAGGGAGGCGCGTGGGCCCCGGGACGTGCTTCCTGCCCAGCGGCAGAGGGAGGACCAGGGGCACTGCGTGTGTGAGCGGGGAGTGGAGGGGCCCCCCAGCAGGGTGGGGAGCGGCCCTCGGCCGCATGGGTGGGGGATGGACTTGGGGGCGGCGCTGGCCACGGGCGGGGTCACACAGCTTCAAGGCCACCTGGGGGGTGAAACCCTTGCGGTCGGTGGGGTGGAGTGCGCGAGAAGCAGGAGGGACTCCGGCCTGAGCCAGGTGAGACAGGTTTGGGGGGGATCAGGGAGCTCCGGGCGTGCTTATGCTGCTGGGCGTCCGGTGTTCATCGTGTTCGGGGAGGGTCCTTTAAGCCCCGGGGAGGCGTTGAGGGAGCCCTCTGGTCCGGGGGTGTAGAGGTGGGGGTCACCACGCTCCTACCGCTGCTGAGCACTAGGGTGCAAGCAAAACCCATTCTTGAGCTTCTGGACTTGCTGGGGGTCATGGCCTGGATGTTTGTGACCCCCCCCAGTCATATGTTGAAGCCCTTCCCCTCCCCGTGTGAAGCGTCAGGAGGGGGCCTTTGGGAGGGGACTAGGATTATCTGAGGGCATGAGGGTGGGGCCCCCCAGGGTGGGATCAGTGCCCTCAGAGAGAGCTTGCTTCCCCTCCTGCTCTCTGCCTTGTACGGACACCAGGAGGAGGTCCCCACCAGAGCCCAACCCTGCTGGCTCCCTGACCTCAGGCTTCCAGCCCCCAGGACGGTGAGAAACAAATGTCTTGTCTGTAAGCCACCCAGTCTGTGGTGTTTGGCTACAGCAGCCCAGACAGACTAAGACAGGCCACAGGCATCTCCAAAGTGACTTACCCCAAACGAGGCCCCCAAGGTCCTGAGTCTGAGCCGCTCACACTGGGGAGCGGCAGACCCCCAGCCGCGGCCCGAGGACGCTCCTCTCATGTGGCTGAAGTAAAGGCAGCAGTGGATGACGGTCTCCTGGGCCTGAGGGCTTCAGCGGAGGACAAGGGGAGTGTCGGCAGGACAAGCTTGCTGCCGGCCACTAACCAAAGGGCCAGATTGGCACACGGGGAGCTCTGCTCAACGAATCCTTTTACATTGTGGGGGAAAAGAAGATGGAGGAAGAGCATCCACCCGCGTTCTTCTGGCTCCAGGGAGGCCATGTTCGCCTTCTGCCCCCCTCACTATCTGTCTTTTCTACAGCCAATGTTTATTATTTATTATTATTATTGATACAACTATTTTTACCTTTGAGTTGGTAATATACTCACATGGTTCAGGGTTCAAAAACTAAGACAACATAAAACCTCCACTTTTGGTCCCGTCTGCTCTGTTACCTTCCAACCACTTTTATTATCATCAAGGATCTTTCTAAATTCTTTTATGCAGACAGATGTGAATACATATTAGTTTCCACCTCTCTTACATTAAATGCAGCTTACTGAACCCATTGTTCAGAACATCTCTTCATAACAGCACCTAAAGAGTTCTTCACTTTTTGAAAAATTGATTTCTTTTTCAATCAATTTTTGAAAGAAAATTCAATTTCTTTCAACAGAGCTTTGTAGTTTTCCTCATATAGATGTTATACATCTATATATTTTGTTTACATCTTTATATTTTGTTAGATTGTACCTACATATATCTCCCTTTTATTGGTGCTAATGTAAGTAGTTTGGTTTTCTTAAAATAATTAATTAATTAATTTTATTTTTGGCTGCATTGGGTCTTTTTTGCTGCACGTGGGCTTTCTCTAGCTGCAGCAAGTGGGGGCTGCTCTTCATTGCGGTGCATGTGCTTCTCATTGCGGTGGCTTCTCTTGTTGCAGAGCATGGGCTCTAGTCACGTGGGCTTCATTCAGTAGTTGTGGCATGCGGGCTCAGTAGTTGTGGCTCGTGGGCTCTAGAGCGCAGGCTCGGTAGTTGTGGCGCGCAGGCTTAGTTGCTCTGTGGCATGTGGGATCTTCCTGGAACAGGGACTGAACCTGTGTCCCCTGCACTGGCAGGCAGATTCTTAACCACTGTGCCACCAGGGAAGTCCCAAGTAGTGTGTTTTAAATTTCAAATTTCAATTGTTCATTGATGGTATATAGGAAAGCAATGGACATTTTATTAACATACCTTGTACCCTGCAGCCTTGCTAAGGTAACTTATCAGTTCCAGGATTTGATGTTGTTGATTCTTTGGGAATTTCTACATAGACAACCATGGCATCTGCAAAAAAGGATAGTTTTATATCTTCCTTACCAGTTTGTGTAATTTTTATTTCCTTTTCTTGTCTTGTTGCATTAGCTAGGACTTCCAATACAAAGTTAAATAGGAGTGGTGAGGGAGGATACACTTGCCTTTTTCCTGGTCTTAGGAGGAAAGATTCTAGTTTCTCATGATGAAGTATGATGTTAACTGTGGGTTTTTGTAGATGTTCTTTATCAAGTTGAGGAAGTTCCCCTCTATTTCTAGTTTGCTGAGAGTTTTAATTATGAATAGGTGTTGAATTTTTATATTGTGCTCTTTCTGCCTCTACTGATATGATTATATGACTTTTCCTCTTTAGCCTGTTGATGTGACAATTACATTAATTGATTTTCAAATGTCGAACAACACCCTTGCATACCTGGGATAAATCCTGCTTGGTTATGGTATATAATTCTTTTTATACATTGTTGGTTTGATTTGCTAATATTTTGTTGAGGATTTTTGCATCTAGGTTCATGAGAGACTGTGATATTTAGTTTTTCCTCTTTTGTGATGTCTTCATCTGGATTTTTTGTTAGGGTAATATTAGCCTTATAGAACGAGTTAGAAAGTATTCCCTCTGCTTATATTTTCTGTAATAGATTGTAGCAAATAGGTATGATTTCTTCCTTAAGTGATTCTTAGAATTCACCATGAATGTATCTGAGTCTGGTGCTTTCTCTTTTGGAAGATTATTAATTATTGACTCAATTTCTTTAATAGATACGGGCCTATTCGGATGATCTATTTCTCCTTGTGTGCGTTTTGGTGGACTGTGTCTTTCAAAGAATTGGTGCATTTCATCCAGGTTATCAAATGGGTGGGAGCTGTGCTAATGATCCTCTTTCCTTTCTGATGCTAGTAATTTGTGTCTTCTCTCTCTTTTTTTTTTTTTTCCTTTGTTGGCTTAGCTAGAGATTTATCAATTTTATTAATCTTTTTAAATAATTAGCTTTTGGTTTTATTGATTTTCTCTATTTCCTGTTTTACATTCCATTAATTTATTACTTTCTCCTTCTTACTCTGAATTTAATTTGCTCATCTTTTTCTAGTTTCATAAGGTGAAAGTTTAGATCATTGATTTTAGATCTCTCTTCTCATATGTGCACTCACTGCTGTAAATTTCCCTTTAAGCACTGTTTTCACTGCCTCCCACAAATTTTTATAAGTTGTATTTTCATTTTCATTTAGTTCAAAATACTTTTAAATTTCTCTGGAGGCTTCTTCTTTTACCCATGTGTTATTTAGAAGTGTGCTGTTTAATCTCCAAATATTTGGGATGTATCTTCAAACTCATTGAGTCTTCCCTCATCCATCAACTAATGAACCCATCAAGGTATTCTTTATTTCTGTTATGGTGGTTTTTATTTCTTGCATTTCCTTTTTATTCTTTTAGAGTTTCCATCTCTCTGGTACATTACCCCTCCATTGTTGCATTTTGTCCATTTTCCCCATTAGAGCCTTTAACTTATTAATTGTAGTTATTTAAAATTCCTGGCCTGATAATTCCAAACTCTCAGCCATATCTGAGTTGGTTCTGATGCTTGTTTATCTGTTCAGACAGTGTTTTTTGCCTTTTATCTGCCTTGTGACTTTTAGTGACAAGCTGGATATGGTGTGTCAGCTTAAGGAGCTGAGATAAACAGACCATTAGCCTTTATTGTGAGATGAGATGTTTATTATCTTTCTTGTCATATTGCACTGGCTACTACCTTCACTACATGCTGGGAAATGGTGGGAGCAGTCATTCTTACTTTGTTTTCCATATTAAGAGAAAACTGTTTGCTATTTCACTATTAGTCATTATATTAACTGTAGATTTTTTTTAAATGCCCTTAATCAGACTGAGGAAATTATGCTCTATTTTGCTGTGTTCTTCTAGTTTGGGTTCATCTAGTTTGCTGTTTTGTTTTTTTGTTTTTTTAATCATGGATATTTGTTGAATTTTGTCAATGCTTTCTATACATATGTTGAGATGATCATATGAATTAAGCTTTTATTCTGTAATCAATCCTGTAAATGACAAAAATTGATTTTTAATTAAATTTTTTTAAATTTTGAGATAATTGAAGATTCACACTCAGTTGTAAAAAGTAAAGCAGAGAGATTCCTGTACCCTTTACCCAGTTTCCCTCCAACGGTAAAACTATGGAGCAATGTTGCAGCTAGGATACTGAGATCAGCACAGCCAGAAGACGGAACCTCCATCATCACAAGGATCCCAGCCTTTCCCTGCTTTTAGTCACACTCTGGTACCTTCAAATAGTAGTTTTTTATATTGTGTTCAGAATTTATACTTGTTGTCTTTGGAAAGACTGGTTCATGGGGAGCTATTGCCATGAAGGGGAGCCTGCTTTTTTCTGTATCTTTTGTATGTTATGGAAATTACCGCTTTGTCAAATGTACAGAAAACTTCCCTCAATTTTTCTTTATTTATTATGTTTATTTCAAAAGGCCATTTGCGCGGGAGAATGTTCTATTCCTACGTACAATACCAAACGCAAATCATTATTGTTGGGCTATAAGGATATCATCTGACAAATAGAGTTTAAAAAGCATTATACTGTTAATTTTATCAAGTCTTTTTCTCAGCCCTCTGGATTTTGCATCCAGAAAGGTGACCAGATTTTCCTTAGAGCAGTCTTTTTCATTTCAAGATTGTAAAATTGTAAAAATATGTAACAACAGAAAAATCTTGTTTTCATCTATTGCTTTTCTTCCTTCCATCCTTCCTTCCTTCCTCCCTCCCTCCTTCCTTCCCCCCCTCCCTCCCTTTCTTTCTTTCTTCTTTTTTTCTTTCAAATTTAAATACTTGCTTCATCTGAAATGTATTTTAATACATGGGATGAAGAATAAAGACTAGGAATTTTGTTTTACCCAAATGGATAGTTGGTTGTCTTAATATCATTTATTGAATAATTTATCACTTAAATATTTTATTTTGACTTTTCAGTGTTAACCGTTATTTGTAAGTGTTGCTATACTTATTTCACAGATGCAGTATCTGAGATCAAGTTAAGTAAGTTATTCAAGGTTGCAGGGCTAAACTTTGTAAAGCCAGAGTCCAGTCAGGTTTGCAGGCTCCAGGGCCCATCCTCTTTCCCCGTTTCCGGCTAAAAACCCCCATCTGATGTCAGAGCTCCGAGGGTCCTTGGGAACCATGTCTCCCGGGTGACTGTGATTTAGAGGAGCTGCCGGCAGCACAGAGTCTTTGGTTTTGGGTCTAGAGCTGCCTTGTAGGAGGCATCGCTCTTATAGGAGTGTCCTCGCGGCACCAAGACAACTCAACTCCCTTGGATGATCTAAGGCAGCTCAACCTGCACCAAATTTAGCTTCAGGCCACACTGACGAGAGTCTGTTGTTAATTTTGGGATCATGTGTTGCTATTTGGGATGCACCAATTGGATTCAGATGGGAAAAGTTGGAGGAAATAGGAAGATTTCTGCTTCAGAGAGAGGAGAGCTGGAGTTGGCTGGAGAGATGGAGTTCCTTCCCTTTATCCCACACTTTTGTGGTGGGAAAAGTATGCTTTGCTGAGAGGTGAGAAGGAGTGAAAGCAGTCCGTTTGGCAGATGGACCAGGAAGGATTCCTCCCAACTGAGCCCGGAGGGAAGGCTGCTCCTCACATCACCCGTCAGTCACATCCACAGAGCGGTCAGCAGGGAAGTACGATGTCACGTCCACGTCTACGGGCCGCTGACCGACTGTGGTTCCTGACCCGTGCGCAAAGCATGTAGTTAACTGGGAGGTGCAGGTGGTCACGGTGCAGGACCCACTGCCCGCCGCACGGGGAGCAGTCAGCCCCCAGCCCCCTCGTGGGTCCCAACACGGTTGAGGTGGGAACGGCCAGGCTGTGACGCGGAATCCATCGCTGTCCACTCAGCGAAGGACCCGCAAAGATGACACTAGCGGGTCTTTGCTGTGCGGGAGATGAGCCTGTGGGTTCAGTGGAGCTGGGGGTTCCAGGCTGGTGGGGCCTGTCTGCTGGGACAAAGCCAAACGGGGTCCCAGCAGGACACAAACTCCCCACCCCAGTGTGCCCTGCGGGGTCCTTGCCACCTAGAGATTGGCTTCAAACAAGCAAACAACAACACTTGAAGAGTTAGAGATTTATTTGCCTGGAAAAGTTATTTTTTGAGGTTGTCAGACATTTCAATTATTAAAAGCTGGGGCTAAGTAAAGCTCAGAGGAGGAGGAGGAAAGCTGTGTGGAGGGAAATCGCCCGAAGAATAACTCTGACAATTCAGAGCTTTAAGCACAAGCTAGTTTTGGATGAGAGAAGCCAACACCAGAGAAGGGAGTCCAGAGACCTTAGCCGGGTCCTCCTGGTGTTTGGTTAAACCCCGTGACAGTCCCACTCCTGGACCGTCCGTCCTGACGGGCGTGGGGATTTGGGAGGTAAAACTTACCTGTAATGGATTATAAGGTGTTGATAAACTGAGCGTCCTATGTAACCTTCACCCCCTTTTCAGTGACTCCCGACCGCCCACTGGGGAGCCAGGGTTCTGATGCTTCCTTCGCCCGTATGGGGTCTGCTCTTGAACCTGCTGGACGTGGCCGCATGCTGCGCGTGCACCCCTGTCTGTGGGGCCGTCCTCGTTCCGTCTCAGGAGGGAGGGTGGCCCCGTCGGGTTGCTGAGTCACTGTTCTCTCATTGCAGAGCATCTGGAAGGAGATGCTGTGCTTCTGCTGTTTGGCCACGTGTGGATGAATCCCTGATTCCCTGGGAAGGGGCTGGCGTTGGGGGTGGGAGACCCCAGCAGTGCTTGCAGAAAGGGCCACCGGGTGGTTCCCAACGAATGCAGGACACGCAGGAGCCTGAAGCTTGTTCATGAGGTCCGCCTGCGGCTGGTGGTGACCAGCGCTGAGTCACTAGATTCACCTTAACAGAAAGGCTGGGGGGCTGGTGGTGGTATCAGTGCTGGGACATCTCCAGAAATAAACAGCAGGATGTTCAGAATTCTCTTACGCACTGTAGAAATAGATTCTTGTTGCTGAGATGTCGTTTTCCCTACAAGAAAGCAGGAATTGAGACGCTCTGAACTGTCAACAGACCAAAGGCTTTTGGCTCATGGGGGCCTGAGGTTCTTATTTCAAACTTGAAAGGGTCTGGAATAAGAGTACATCATCGCTAATTGGACCCTGGGCTCCAACATGGCAAAAATAAGCTTTACCCTAACCACCCACAGGCTGGAGGAAGATGAAAGCCGTTGCTCTGAGATGAGGGACCACAGGCGAAGCTGCACCCCTCCTGCAGCCGAATGGGCCCTGAGGGTCTCAGCATCTCCGGTGACGGTGACGCTGCTGGGAGCACTTGTGCCAGGTCGCCGCCACCACCTCACCTGCACCCTCGTCTGCAGCACCTCCCTTTTTTCCTCTTGTGGAGCCTGCAGGGTCGTTTCAGGAAACGAAATATATCAAGCTGTCCTGGAAGCAATGAAAAACCGAAAATTGGAGGCAAGCTTCCAAGAAAGAGAGGAGAACGTTGCCACGTGTCCTGCGAGTGCTTTGTTTTCTAGGCAGCGTGCGCTTTTCCTGCCCTGGGACCTTGGCCTTACAGGTCCCCCCACCTCCCCACCCAGCAGGTGCCTCCTCGGGATGGATGCCCTCCTCCCTCACCACCGGCCAGGACTTCCTGGAGGGGACTTCACGCTCACTGAGGATTCAGAGCCTTCTGTGCTCCGAATGTTCCAGCACCCAGTAAGTTGGCTGCAAATAATGGGTGCTCCATAAATATAGGGAAAAATTGTAACTCTCACGGTGGACTCTTCTTCAACATTAAGTGACTGTTTAACAATTTTTGCACAGCTCTTCAGGGTAGAAAAGCAAACTCCCAGAACTCTCCAGCAAAATGCCAGTGTTTCAGTATTTGAGTATACTTTATTTAATTAAAAGCACCAGCTTGGTGTAAGGTCAGCCAGGTAAGACACCCAAAGTCTTGAAGACATTCATTGCCCTTGTTTCAATATTTTACTTCTGGGAGTTTGTCCAAAGGAAAGAATTCAAAATATGGAAAAATCTTTATGCCCCAAAATACTCATTATAGGATAGGATTATTTGTAATAGTGAAAAAATAAACAACTCAGTTGTCCAAAAGGGAGGTTATTAGGTGGACTGCGGGGGGTTCTCTTTTTTTTTTTTTAATAAATTTATTTATTTATTTATTTATTTATGTTTGGCTGCATTGGGTCTTCGTTGCTGCACATGGGCTTTCTCTAGTTGTGGCGAGTGGGGGCTACTCTTTGTTGTGGTGCACGGGCTTCTCATTGTGGTGGCTTCTCTTGTTGCGGAGCGCGGGCTCTAGGCACCTGGGCTCAGTAGTTGTGGCTCGCGGGCTCTAGAGCGCAGGCTCAGTGGTTGTGGCGCATGGGCTGAGTTGCTCCGCAGCATGTGGGATCTTCCCGGACCAGGGCTCGAACCCATGTTCCCTGCATTGGTAGGCGGATTCTCAACCACTGCGCCACCAGGGAAGCCCCACGGTGGGTTCTTTTAATGGATGACGGTAAAGCACTGAACGCTGATGCTTATCAAGAGTTAACGACATTTGTTCATACATCCATGAGTGATGGTAAAGTGTTCTGTGTAATAATAAGATCATACATATGATGTATGGGAACAACTAATTTTTTCTTGAACTACAGTGTAAAAGTTCTTCAAAGAAAATGTGGCAAAAAGATTCACTGCAGTTTTCTCTGGGTGATGGGACTCTAAGTGATTTTTTTCTTTTTTCTTTTGTTTTTTTTTTGCTTTCCAACTTCCCTGGGATGAGCATTTTACAACAGCAAACCAGCCAAAAGATACTGGCTTCACGTTGTGTGTGTGTTTTCTGCTCGTGTATACGTGATTTGTGTTGTTCTGGTGCCTTTTCCGCTGCACGGGAAATTCCTGGAACAAACGCAGGGCCGGGGGACCTGGAGTCCAGGGCACCTGGCGGGGCCTGTGAGCAGGGCGGCCCCACCCAGGTCTCCAGAGCCCCGACCCCCATGCAGTCGAGGAAACAGACGGAGAAGGCACACAGCCCTGGCAGGTTGCTCCATCCCAGCGCAACCTTCACGGGGGAATTAATGTCTATTCATGTCGTTCCTGGAAACCATGTGAATCATTCCCAAACACCCCCATTGTTTCAGCACATACTTTCCCGTGAGGCTGGCCCGGCAAGCTGCAGGCCACAGCCAAGGCCTCAGGAACCCTCAGCGACCCCCCCTCCCCCCCGAGTGTCTGCCTCTCTGGCAGGAGCATGGTCTTGGCCTTGCACTCACTTTCTTCCAAATATGCATCTTGTCAAAGACAGAGGACCTGTTGTTGACTCTGATTATCAAGGCCTTATTGGATGGAGCAGGCCACTTTTGTAGCATTTAAGAAAGAAACAGACTTCCAGAAGAATGGCCCATTTTTCTGGGCCATTTTTTGAGCATTTAGCTCAAGAAAAAGATAGCTTTTCCTGGGCTAAATGCTCAAAGCCAGGGTATACCCCAAATAAAGGGCAACAAAAGTCTAGCATGGAACTCTCCCAAAATAATGAGGAATTTGGAGAAAAAGACCATCCCTGGTTCAATTACCAAGAAGTGTTCTGGCGGCAGGGGGCGCGGAGGGAGGAGGGAGAGAACCGATGGAAGAGGCCGCATGATGGGCGGGAGGCCTCCGAACGCACACTGTAGCTCAAGCCCAGCTGAACTGACGCTATTTTAAAGAGAGAGAAAAGTCAATGTTTGTAAATGTGTGACAGGTCACTGGTATTCAAATACTATGCTCATAATCATAATGGATATTTTAAGAGATCAAGCAAAGATGCAGTATTGATAATACTCCAAAAGCACCACAGAAGCACAGAAAGATGGTGATACCCAAGGATCTGGTAGAATCAGATTAAGTTTTCACTTGTAAATATGAGGGTAATCGCAGTGGTGGGCGTCGTAATAAGAAAAATCATGATAGTAATCGCCGTCTAGGGGTCGTGATACACGTGCTGTCTTGTTTAAACCCACAGCAGCCCCTCAGGGCAGCTTCTTGAATCAAGTGTACAAATAAGGAAACCGAGGCTCCCAGAGACTGTGTGTCTTGCACAAGATCAGATCGTTAATAAGCAGGCAGGGCCACGTGGCAACCCAGACACGACTTTCAAGCCCTTACCAGCAACATGCAAATGAATTCAGAAGTTCATTCCAGAAACTTTCCTGACTGAAAGTGAATTGAGGCATTGATATTACAGCCAGCCTTGCCCAAAAGCAATTTTAAAAGAAAGACTCCACCCCCATCTCCAACCCCAGGCACCTACTTGTCAAGTTTTATATTTGAAGAAAGGAGAAAGGATCACATAGACACCCACGAAGAAATGAGAGGGGCTATGTGAGTATTTCAGAAATCACTGCTTTAGAGTTCTGAGATGAGAGTACTTTGGGGGGAGAGGTTAAACAAGTAGCTTCAGCATACACCTCTCTGCTTCTGTCCCCAGGAGGAGATTCAAAGACAGCACGCCTACGTCATCGCTCCCGATTCTCCCCTGCAGACGGTCCTGGACCCTAACCTTCTCCGCTTCCGCCCAGAGGGCTCCACCGACCCAGGTGCCCAGTTTCTCCTGGTCCAGTCTGTCTGGATCAGGTAACAAAACGTTATCAGGAATTTCTGACCTGAAGTCCCAGTAACCACAAGAGTTGTCCCCTTCGATACGAAGCCAGGTGAACCGTCACCAGGAGGGGGCATCTGGTCGGGTGTGGCCAGAGGCTTGTCCGGGCTTGCCCTGATGACTCAGCCGAGCAGAAACGTAATCCACAGTCTGCCCGTCTGGATTCTCTGGAACCCACCTGTGCTGCTGAGGTGGGGTTTTAGTCTATTTCAAAATTGTAATAATTAGAAGGTGATTATAATTGGTTCTAGGCAGTAAAGATGCATTTAATAAATTCTGTAAAACTTCAGGCGATTGTATTGCAATAACATTGAAACCAACTAATAAAAAGAAGGAGAAAAAATACCATAGCAGAGGGAAATTAAGACTATTTTCTACATAAAACAGAAGTGGTGCATATATAGAAAGCACTATGAAAGATATTTGCAAGCAATGAAAACACATATACAACATAACAGCATTTATAACATGAGGCCCAAGCATTATTTCATACATCAGTGTTTCCCAAGTTTCAGCCTTTTGCATGCTAATTTTGAAGTTTTGCCATATCTATACATCTGAATTTTTATTACTTACAGATTTGTGGTACTGGCTGTAATTTTTTCTACAGTACACTGAGATAAATTAAAAACTTTTAAAATAAAAAGTATCCATCTATGTACCACCTAAAACTCTTCATATAATCCCTCCACACTTTGGGACCTAAGGAAACGTATAATTACCTTCCCCTATGAAAGCATGTGTAGCACAGCACATAAAGAGCATAGATAGATGGATAAAGGCAGTCAAAATAGAGAAACCCACCCCTCCCCACCACCAAAAAAGCACCTGACACACATACAAAAACCATTCTGCAGCATCACCACTTTGGTGTCATCCTACTCATTCTGGTAGGGAAATCCTCAATCAAAAAAATACAGGCAATTAAAAAAAAAATACAGGCAAGCCCCACTTAAAATCCTGGGAAGGAAAGCTGGGTGTGACAGGTAATTTCCTATCCCAAGTAAATTCTTACAATAATAGGACTTCTCCTGGTGGGGCAGATCTAATACATGGAAAGGTGGCACCATAATCTGTGTTAACACTGAAAAATGTAAGAATAGCATAAATATTTGAACAGTTACCAAGAAGGCATTCTAAAATTCAAACAATTTTTTAACCATTATTTTTTTTCTAGCTATAAAAGTAATTCATGTGTACTGCACACCATTTGAAAAACACAAGAAAAACACAAATAAGGAAATAAAATCATCCAGAGATAACCACTGTTAAGACTTTCACACATTCTTGATATCTTAATACATATGTAAAGGCATCAATATACATGTTACATCAACATAGATCCATAGTTTCACAAAAATGTGCTCCTGCTGTCCACTCAGTTCCGTAACAGCCTTTCTCTGCTTAGCAACATTGTTAGCACGTCCCTCCAAATAGTCACACTCTTTTTTTATGTCCCTTAGTGAAGTTTTGCGTTTTCATCGGCTTTACAAATGTGTACACTGTGGGATTTATATTTTTTATATTTTTTTATGCACTCAGATCTACCAGTCTTCCCATCTCTGGTTCTGTTTTTGATATCATGTTTACATCTCTCAATTTGCTCAAGTTTTTCCTATAGTCCCTTACAAAAGTTGTTGTTTCCTCAATATAAATTTTGTCTACGTTTCTTGACCTAACTAATCCTAGAGCTGGTGTTGCTATTTTGAATGGGTCCTCTACCCTCAACATTGTCGGCTAATTGGTCATTGCTAGCATCTGGAAATGCTATTGGCTTTGTATATTAATTTTATTATCCATCATTGTAATTTCCTCTCTCAGTTTAACTAATTTTGAGTTCACTCTTTTGGGTGTTTGGGGAAGTTTTGTGGCTCAAAACTGATTCTGGAATCAACCAGACCTGTGTTTACATTTTAGACACACCATTTGCTGGATCCAGTCTTGGGCAAGTCCTTGTATTCTCTTTTTTCCCCAGCTCTATTGATATAACTGACACGTAACATTGTGTATGTTTAAGGTGTCCGACTTGATGATTTGATATGTGTATCTACTGTAAAATGATCACCACTGAGGTTAGTTAACACGTGTATCACTTCACATAGTTACTACATTGTTTTGAGTGTGGTGAGAACATTTCAGATCTACTCTCTCAGCAAACTTCAAGTATTCAATACAGTGTCCACTTGTCCAGGCTTGTTCATCTTTTAACTGAAAGTTTATATCCTTTGACCAATATCTCCCCAAATCCCCCAGCCTCCAGCAGCCACCATTCTACTCTCTGTTTCTATGAGTTGGATATTTTATTTTATTTTATTTTTTGAGTTGGACATTTTAGATTCCACATAGAAGTGAGATCACGCATACAAGTGTGTTTGTCTTCCTCTGTCTGATTATTTCACTTGGCAATAATGCATTCAGTGTTCATCCATGTTGTGGGAAATGGCAGGATTTCCTTCTTCTTTTATGGCTAAATAATTATCCATTTTACATATATGCATAATTATCCAATATATGTATGTATGTATAGAAATGTGTATATATGATATATGATAATTATGGATGAATGGATAAAGAAAATGTGATTTATATATATCCATAAATGTGCTAGTCATCTGTCATCAGATACTTAAATTGTTTCCATATCTTGGCTCTTGTGAACAATGCTGCAAATGAACATGAAGCTGCAGATATCTCTTTAAGATAGTGATTTAACTTCCTTTGATTATATACCCAGTAGTGGGATTGCTGGATGATATGGTAGTTCTATTTTTAACTTTTTACTATTTTCCACAGTGGCTGCATCAATTTACATTCCCCCCAACAGTACAGGAGGGCTCCCTTTTCTCCACACCCTCACCAACACTTGTTACTTGTCTTTAGCATAACAACCATTCTGATAAGGGTGAGATGACATCTCATTGTGGTTTTGATTTGCATTTCACTGATGATTAGTGATGTTGAGCAGCTTTTCATGTGCCTGTTGGCCATCTGTATGTTGTCTTTGGAAAAATGTCTATTTAGGTCCTTCGCCCATTTTTAAATTGGATTATTTGCTTTGCTGTTGAGTTGTATGAGTTCCGTACAGATATATCCCATCCTAGATATTTAATTTGCAAATATTTCCCCTCCATTCACTTTTTAAATTATTTCTTCTGCTGCGCAGAAGCTTTTTAGTTTGATGTAGTCTCACTTTATTTTTTGCTTTTGTCGCTCATCTTTAAGTGTCAAATCCAAAAAACTTTGCCAACGTCAGTGTCCAGGAGTTTTCCCCTGTGTTTTCTTCTAGGAGTTTTGCAGTTTCAGGTTTTACATTTAAGTCTTTAACCCAATTCGAGTTAATTTTTGTGTATGATGTAAGACAGGGGTCCAGTTTCATGCTTTTGCATGTGGATATTCAGTTTTCCCAACATTATTCAGTACCTTCTGAAAGCCTTGGTTCCTCTTCTGGAAAATGTATGTGGTAAGACGTACCTCACAGGACTAGTGTGCAGTGAAACTGGACAATGTGTGTAGAACACAGATTACAGATATTCTTGGACACAGATATTCTTAGAGATATCATGTGTGAAGAGTGATAGTTTGTTTTCCTCACCCCACCCACCCCGCCCTTCTTCTGGAGGGTGTAGCTCTTCTTTGTTCCTTTTTTGGTCTTAGTGCATCGGGTCGGACTTCTAGACTGTTGAGTACAGTGGAGATGGAGGGGCTTCTTGCCGTGGCCCTGATGATGCTAGGAAAGCCGGGTGCTTCAGCCCCAGGGATTCTGTTGCCCACCAGCCCCGCTTCATGCTCCTTGTCAGGGTTCCTCTGAGTTCAGCTTCACAGCCACCTCCTGTTCTAGATCTGGGCTCCTGAGCTGTCTCCACGACTGACACAGTCCGGGAGCATGACCCGGGCTCAGTGCCGCATGGATCAGATGTTCAGTTGTAAGCACCTTACTGTGACCTTGCTCGGCACAAGCCCAGGGTGGTCGCTAGGACCAGCTGGGCTCAGGGTCTGGGAGCCCTGTCTGACTCCATCACGCGAGAGCTGCCACTCTCTGCCTGAGGGTCTCCACCCTGCCGCCCCCTGTGCCACAGTGGAAAGATTTGCTCTGGGCAGCTGGTCCAATAATGCAGTAAGAGTTTCCTCTCTGCCCCCCTCCCCCCTTCTCTTTGCTTATCTCTGAGTCTACAGAAATGTTGAAATGTGTTGGGCAAAAACATCTGGGCAGCTTCCAGGTAGAGGAAGGCTACTTCCTTTTTGTTTCCTTCAAAAGCAAAAGTTTTAAATTTTGGTGAAGTCCAATTTATCAAGTTTCTTTCATGGTTCATGCTTTTTGTATCCTATCTAAGAAATCTTTGCCTACTCTAAAGTTGCATATTTTTATCCTAGAAGTCCTACAGTTTTTTACTTAACATTTAGGGCTATGATCCATTTTGAGTTTATTCCGTGTATAGTGTGAGTTAAGGGTCAATGTTGATTTTTTTTTTTCTCCGCGTGAATGTCCAGCTGTCTTAGCATCATTTGCTGCAAAGATATTCCTTTCTTCATTGCGTTATCTTGGCAGCTTTGTTGAACATGAATTGACCATATACATGTAGATGTATTTCCACTGATATGTAAAAAAGACACAGCTGATTTTTTATGTTGCATTTCACTCCTGCCACACTGCCAAATTCATGTTATTATTCCTGGTGCTTGTCTTATCATGCATGAATAGGTGTTGATTTTTGTCAGATGTTTTTTTCCGTGTGTGCTGCACTGATATGATCATGTAATTTTTCTTCTTTGGTCCATTAATATGGTGAATCACACTGGATGATTTTAAAATATTGAAAGAGCTTTGCATCCCTGGAATAAAGTTCACTTGTCCCTGGTATAAATTTTTTTTTATATATGTTGCTGAATTCTATGTACTATTGCTTTGTTAAGGATTTCTGCATCTCTATCTGTGAGAAATATTCGTCTGTAGTTTACTTTTTGTGTATTGTCTTTGCCTGGTCTTAGTATATGGTTAATATGAGCTTCATAAAATGTTCCCTCCTCTTCTATTTTCTAGAAGAGATTGTGTAAAATTGGGGTTAATTACTAAACATTTGGTAGCAGTCTCCATTGAAACCATCTGGGCCTGGAGATTTCTTTTTTTGGCGTTTTAAAATTACAAATTCAGTGTCCTTCATAGTTAAAAAGCTATTCAAATGATCTATTTCATATTGGTTGAGTTGTGGTAGTTTGTGGTTTTTGAGGATTTGGTCAATTTCATCTGAGAGATCATACTTTTGCAGAGTTGTTCATAGTGTTCTTTAATACCCTTTTGGTGTCTGCAGGTCTGTGGAGTTAGCCCCTGTTCGTTTCTGGTATCAGTAATCTGTGTTCCCTCTCCCCTCTCTGTGTCAATCTTGTTGGAGGTTTGTCTATTTTATGGATCTTTTCAAAGAACTAGTTCTTTGTTACATTGCTTGCCTCTTGGTTTTCTGTTTTCAGTTTCATTGATTTCTGTTCTTTCCTTTATCATTTCTTTCATTCTGTTTGCTTTGGGTTCATTTTGCTCTTCCTTTTCTGGTTCCTTGAGATGAGGGCTTAGATTATTGATTGGAGACGTTTCTTCTTTGCTAACATATGCGTTTAGGAGCCTAAACATCTTTGTCAGCACTGCTTTAATTTCTCTCTCTCAAATTTTAACATGAATTTTCATTTTCATTCATTTCCATATATTTTTAAAATTTCTCTTGAGAGTTCCTCTGTGACCGAGGGATTATTTACAAGTTTACTGTTTAGTTTTCAAGTATTTGGAGATTTTCCTGTTGTCTTTCTGTTATTGATTTCTGGCTCGATTCCACTGTGTTACAGAACACATTGGGTGTGATTTCAATTCCTTCAGATCTGTTGAGGTTTGTTTTACTGCCCAGGATAAGGCCCATCTTAGTTTATGTTCCATGGGCCCTTGGAAGAAAGTGTATCCTGGTGTTCTGGGTGGGATGTTTGCTGGATGTGGATTAGATCCTATAGGTGGTGGGGCTGATCTGTCTATCAGTTACTGAGAGAGGCACGTCAAGGTCTCCAACCAGAATTGTGGGTCCGTCTTTTTCTCCTTTCAGTCCCATCAGTTTTTGCTTCGCATATTTTGTAGCCCTGTTGTCTGACGTATACGCACTCAGGGTTCCTGGGTCTGCTGGTGGACTGACGCGTTTACCGTTACACAACGTCCCTTTGTCTCCCGCAATTTTCTTTGCTCTGAAGTCTGTTTCATCTGATGGAATGTAGTCACTTCTGCGTCTTTTGAATGTTTCCACGGTATATTTATTCCACTCTTTAACTTTCAACCTGCCTGTGCCGTTATATTTGAAGTGAGTCTCGTATCACAGTTTTTAATCCATTCTGCCAATTTTTAGTGCCTTTAGCGTTCTCAGGCCCTCTACGTCCAGTGCAATATTGATGTGCGAGGGCTGGCGTCTGCGTGTCTGTCATTTTACTTTTGTTTTTTCTCTCTGTTTTTCAGTTCTCTGTTTTCTTTTTCCTGACTGCCTGTGGATTACTTGGACAGTTTCTAGAATTCTGATTTATCTATAAAGTTTTTGATCATATTTCTTAGTATAGCATTTTTAGTAGTTTCTCCAGATACTACTTTATATACAAATGGCTTATCGCAGTGTGCTGATGTCGCCGTTGTACCAGTTCAGGTGAAGAATAGGCCCCTCACCTCCCTGTATGTCTTTTTACCCTCTTCTGTCTCTGGTACAACTATCTTATTTCCTCCAAGTCAGACTGTGCGATAATTTTTCTTCGATTGTCAAACACAATTTAGAAAACTCAGGAGAGGAAAGACTGATTGCGTTTACACCATTTTGTTCACCATTTCTTTCTTCCTTCCTGACATTCAAGTCCCCCGCTTTAGGTCCGAGGAAATCCCTTTAACCATTCTTCTAGCGTAGGTGTGCTGGTGACACATTTTCTTAGTTTTCCTTCAAATGAGGCGCTTTGATTTCCCCCCTTCAATCCTGAAAGCTATTTTTGCGGGATACAGGCTTCTAGATTTACAGTTCTTTTAGCATCTGAAAAATGTAGGGTGACTTCCTTCTGGCTTCCATGCTTTCTGATGAGAAATCTGCTGTAATTTGAATTGTTTCTGATTTGAATGAGTAAAATGCCATTTTATTTTGTCTTTAGTTGTCAGAAGTTTGACTCTGCTGGGTTTTGGTGTGGATTTATCCTGTTTGGGAATTTTTTTCAGCTTAATTTTGTAGGTTTATGCCTTTTGGAAAATTTGAGAAGTTTTCATCCTTTATTTACTTGTTCATTTGTATTTTTTCAACCCCATCTTCTTTCTCGTATCAAAGGATACAAAGTTAGCTCTTTTGTTATAACCCCACAGTCCCTAACATTCTGAGTGGTTTTGTTTTCAGGTCTATTTTCTCTCCGATGTTCAGCTTGGGTGATTTTTATTGGTCCACTTTCAGTTCACTGATTCTCTCCTCTGTCTCCTCTGTTTTTCTGAGCCAGTCCATTAAGGTTTTTTATTTCTGTTCTTTCTTCCAGCAGAGCCACCTGCCTGGCTGGTCTGCGGGGCTGCTGGGTGTCGTCTCTCTGGGCAGAAATTGGAGCCCCAGAGACTTGAGCAGCTGCAGCAGGTCTCAGGGCCCAGTGTGCCTGGTTAGGTGTTGGGAGGGCAGGCCCGACTCTGGCCAGGCCACTCCAGCTCCAGAACCAAGTGGGCGTTCAGAGGGGACTGGAAACACACGGACTCGAAGGCTCTGGACGCCCCTTCTGTTTTCTGGCCCTCGGTCACCAGCGGTGGCCGCAGCTTCCCACATGGGCCGCAGACACGTTGTGATGCCCGTGGAGCCCACCCAGCCCCGCCCCACCCTCCTCTGCTTCCCAAGACGCAGACAGGCCACTGGGCCAGTGCTGGGTGTGGTTGTCAGGCCCCTGACGGCCTGCTCTGCTCAATTTTTCTCCATGTTGTCTCCTGTCTCGATGCAGGATCTTCCTGTGATGATGGTGACACACACAGTGGCGGTGACGGCACGGCTCCCAGGGCCTTGGGCGAGCCAGCTCGTGTTCCGCCCGGGCACATGCGCGGTCCTTTCCCTCTTCTGTGGATGAGGAAACTCACCCACAGGCTCTGCGGCGGCCTCACCTGGGCTCACGTCCTGGCAAGAGCACAGGATCGCACAGGGCCAGTCTGACTCGCAGAGGCCCAGCCCTGCGGCCGCTCTGCTCTGCATCGACCGCTCAGCGAAGGCCTCGAGGCCTCGGGCAGAACCCTGCCCCCGGCACCCACCCCGGCAGCAGGGCGAGCCCGCCATCCACGGGCAGCTTGTGAGCGAGACTGCAGGTTCAGCCTTCCTTTCCCGCCAGCATTTGGACCCTTGGCACACAAAGGGTTAAAGGCATCCACTTTGGGATCCGCAAAATAAATACAGCATATTTTCTTAATCCCTTTCACCGTGTCTGTACACGGTTTTGTGGGCTGTGTTTAATGGAAGGAGAACTCATGCTTGGTTCAAACAAATCCTTAAGTTGGAAAGAATGCTCTCCCGTGGTGGGAGAAGGCAGAGCGAGGGCTGGGGGTGGGCAGCGGCGGGGCCGGAGGGGCTGGCTTGCCCGCACGACCCGCCAGTGCAGACGGAGGACCGACCTTCTGTCCCGGCACCCGGCAGAACCAGCGGCGTCTGGAGCGTGCTACGTGGATGCACTGTGGGCATTTACTTCTTGGCTGATTATAAGTCAGTTACTTATTATGGCTATGTTTCAGGAGCCGCCCGAGTCCCTCCTTGATCTGAGTTCCCGCTCCCTGGAAAGCGCAGTGCAGAGCATCTCTGGCTCAAAGTGGGTCCAGCGTATCTTAATTACATTTTCAGTCAAGGTGCCGCTGGTGGCTCAGAGTGACAAGTAATGAAGTCCCCTACCAGTTTTGTCTTTCTCACACTGTTTGGAAGGCTGCTGATTTTTTGGCCCGTGGCTTGGTCGTAGAAAACTACAAAAGGATTTTAGAAGAGCAGCATGTCCTTGGCAAGCAAGTTAGATAATCCTGCTGTATTTCTGTGACTTTCCTCTGCAATTGTAGTTCCAAATCGTAAAGAGTGGTTTCCTAGGAAATAAAAACCAAGGAGAGAGAAGACCATGGGGGCCGTCGGCGGGTCGATGTGGGTGGACGCTCCACCTGGAAGGTTCAGGGCGTGTGTCGAGGTTCCTGCTAGAGTCTCGAGGCCACACTCTCTGAGGCAGTTACTGGAGGGGCGGCAGTAGCCACACGGCCAGCTCTTTCAATACCCTATTTACGGCACGGAGAAAGAGCTTGTAAAATCTGGACACTTCATGGCAGAGCTTCCAAACATCTTGGTGATGCCCAGAAAGTCTCTGGTGAGCAGAGCCCAGCTGACAGCAGGATTCAATTACCCAAGAGAGGACTCAAGGACAGTCACGCCAGAGGCCAACCGAGCTCGGTGAACTACACAGAAGGAGGTTTCATATTCAGTCTTCGTTTCCTCTTCCTCTGGACACAGTTGTTGAACATTGTCGCAGCTAGCACTTAGTGAGCACAACGGCCCCAGGACCCTGTCGCTCCTGAGAGGCGACACACGAGAGGCTGCTGCTCTCCAACTTGAGGGCAGGAAGCTTCTTCATCTGCTGCCTCTGGACGTGTCGAGGCCCAGGGCTGGCCTGTATCCGTCTCTCCTCCCCGCTGCACCAAGAAACCAGACGGCCGAGTGGAAGTCTCACCCTACAGTGGCATCACCAGAGTGCGGGGTGAACGAGGAAGAGGAGAAAAGTGGGTACAGGGAGACTCAAGACAGGAGGGACACCATCGGGCCCAGGGCGCCGGGTCTGGCTGGGTGTCATCCTGCTGCCTGGATGGAGGGCGGGGGGTTCACACCTGGGGGGTCACAGGGGCTGGAGCCCTGCCGGGGAGGAGGGAGGTTCTCACCGAGGAAGCACCTGGGCCCAGCACAGCAGCCGCCAGCCTGCTCGGCAGAAGCCACCGTGGACGGCGCTGGGAATTTAATGACCTGGACGGCCCTGAGGCCAGGACGGGGCTGGGGGAGGGTCCCATCGACACAGCTCGGATTCAGGCACAAAGCAGGCTCTGGGAAAGCAGGAGGGTCCCGGAATCACGGTGATGAAAACCTTTCATCGGCAGAGTGCGTGTCCGTGTGGTATCAGTGTCAGAGTGAGAGGAAGTGCGGTGGCAGCAGGCGTCCAGCCCCTCAGAAGTGCTGCCTCAGCGTCTCCCCGCCAATCCCGGGGGGCCAGCTGACCGGGGGAGAGTTAGAGAACAGGGTCTCCCAGCGCAGGAGGCGGCTTGGTTACTGTTCAGGACTTGCTGCCCCCCACGGCCCCCTGACACCGGCATGCTTGAGTCACTGAGATGCCAGTCCCATCTGAGCAGAGCTTGCGGGCCACCCCCGGCCCGCCTGCCCCTGCCTCTGGCTTGGGGGTGTCCACGTCCCCTGCGGTGAGGTGGTCCTTCAGCCTGGGCCCCAGCATGGAGCAGACTGGGGCGGGCCCAGCTGACCCATCACACACGCACACACACGCACGTGCGTGCACACAGCTACACGAAGGAGCTACCGTGCTACCATTGGGTCACCTTTGTCATCCTCAGCCCCCAGCAGGAGGGCAGAGGGGACGGTGCCCTGGGACTGGTCACAGAGGACCCCAACTGTGGCTGCCGGACACAGCTTCTTCAGCTCAAGCTTCTCCGTGTAGAGACCCTGATCCTCTCCTAAGGCCAGGCTCCGGGGGAGGGAAGGGGTTCAGGAGCCACGGTAATAAGAACTAGCCATCAGGAACATCGGGGTTAACACACGCACCCTGCTTGATAGAAGCTCTGCAGAAATCCGTCCTGGAAACAATGCGTGGACGTATGGTTCTTGGCACAGGGGTTGAAACTGTGGCTTCTACCCAGACTTGGAGGTCCAGCTGCCTGCTGGGACCTCAGCACGTGGCTGGCGGTGGGGCTGGCTTCTGGCCCATCACCAGTCACCTGGATGGGCACTTTCCCTGAAGTGTGTGCCCGGGCGCCAGGGAGCCCCAAGGCTCTTCGCTGGCGGTCGTTGGTTTAGGTGCGTCATCACTTAAACCTCACAAGGAACTTTGCGGAGCGTCCCGATGTCCATCCCCGTGCCTGAGCTCACCTCCTTCTCTTCTCCTGGCGGGTAGCCTGAGAGCCCTAAGAGGTGACAGTCCCCAAGGCCACCTCGGTCACCGCCTTGGCCCCTGTTACAGCCCCCGTGGCCAACACTGCTCCCTCCTCCAGCCCTGCTGCAGGGCTGCGGCTAGGAGGGTGGGCCTGGGGAGAGGCTGTGAGCTCTCAGCTGACCCTTTCGTGACCAGGGCCGGCTGGGGGACTCGACCTAACTTCCTGAGCGTTGCGGGGCAGTCGAGGTCCTGGCGGAGCCGCGTGTGGAATGTGCTTATTTAGTTCCTGGCTCTTAGCAAGTGCTCAATAAATTTCAGAGATCGTCCAGATATTTCTATCACTGCTGAGGCTGAGTATTTAAAAGTGCATCTGGTTCATATTAGCGCATCTGCAACAAATCCCACCCCCACCTGCTTTTAAACTCAGGCCTGGGAGCCGACCCCCGAGGGGTCTCCTGTAGGACGAAGCGTGCATCCCTTCTCCGCTCCAGCGTAGGGGAGGCCTGGGGTCTTCCGGTGGAGCTGCAAGCAACTCCAAGTGGTGGCTGGGCGCCCAGACTGAAGCTGCAGAGCTAGTGAGCGCCGGCGTGCAAGCCTCGATGAGGCCGTCCCAGTGCCAGGACACAGGCGTGACCGTGTCCTCCCGCCAGGAACCTGTGTCGCAACATCCCTCAGCTCTTTTCTGGCCCCGCGCCCCGGCCAGTTAGCTTCAGGTAAACAGTCAGGTTGGAGGCCTGTGCTTTTGCTCATTCAGGAGCCCTGCCCCCTGCTCCCTCTCAGGGCCCTACGCCCTGTATTCCTGCAGCTCCATCAGAACTCCCTCTTCCCCGAGTCTCCCCTGCGTCGCTGCCGGCCCCTGGCTCCAGAAGCGCAAAGCTGTGTAAAATTATGGACATGAGAGGTTTCCTCCTTTAGCTTTTACTGCTTTTTTAAAAAACCATTTTCCAAATGCAGTGTGAACCTCCCCCCACCCCCTCGGCCACCTCCTCCAGGAAGACCCGCGGGCTCCTCCTGCAGCCCTGCCGGGACAGCCCGCTGCTTGGCCGCCATCTGCGAGGGTCCCTGTGTGGCCACTTTCGTGGGACCAGCACCACTCGGGGCCAGCGGTCAGCCAGCCTGCAGATGGAGCTCACCGAGAGAGGACCAGCTTAGGGAGAAAAATCCACTTGAAATTTTGTTGCTGTCTTTATTCTTGGCTGGATGTGGAATTTCACCCAACAGATACACACTAACCAACTACTAGGTGGTAGTAAGGTGCTGGGTTTCTCCCCATGCAAGGGAGACGTGGGGTGATGCAGGTGTGGGGCCCGAGGGAGACAGAGGAAGGAACGGGGACCGCAGGCTGGAGGCCACAACCCCTGTCCGCCCCGTCCACCCATCTGTCCACCCATCTGTCCACTCCTCTGTTCTTGGGGTGTCACCCCGCTGCAAAGAGGGGGCAGGGGCAGGGGAAGGCCCCGTGGTTAGAGGAGGCCCCCATCTGCAGGCCCCCTCCACTACCCCCACCCCACCCCTGTCCCAACCCAGAGGGTGACACAGTTAAAGTTCGGTTTTCGCTGCAGGAGGTGACATTTTCTGACAACTGTTAAAAGTGGGTGAGGCTTTAATGAGCAGGAACGTAAAGCTCCAGAGGCAGAAGCCTGATCTCAGCTGAGGAGGCTGGAGGTGGTTGTGTTTTCTGTGCTTGGTGAGTTGGGCAGGTGTTGAATTGCAGCTGTGACTTTTCACTATGGCTCAGTCATTTGTGGTCGGAGCCACATGTTTCCCCTTCTAAAAAATGGGGTTATTGACAAGACGAATGAACTGTCAGCTTTAACCTTCTACAAGTCAATAAAGAAGATAATTTTATTTTATTATTCAAATACTGAAAGACAGCATGTTGCTTTTTTTTTAAACCAGCCTTACATATTTTGAGTTCTCCTTGTTTCTTGCACATTTAATCATATGTACACATATATTTACACAATTTCAATATTGCTCATACACTAGTGTTCTGATTTTCTTCAGATAAGGTATTTTGTAAGTATAATATCTTTACAAATGTACATGTTACCAGTTGTCAATGATAATAAGCCTGAAAATAGATATGCCTTGATTTACTGAATTGTCTATTGGTAGCCATTTTGGATTGTTTTCTGTTTGCATACGTATAGCTTTATAATTTGTCCTTTAAGTTAGTTCCCTATGGGTTTGATGGGTCAAAAGGCACGAATCTTTTGTATTCCTCTGTACATCTTGTCAACCTGCTTTCCCAGACTGGGAAGAAGACTCACTTTCCCGTCATCTCCTGCTTCACTTTGCACCTCAGTTCCTGGCCCTGAGTTCACACTTTAAATCATTGAATGGAAGTAGAGCAGCGCCTGGTTTTACCTGCACTTCCTCGGTCGCTGGCGACAATCTCGTGCTCATCGTGTGACTCGTTTGTAGGCCCTGGTTCTCACACGCAGGCCCGCTGTGCGTGCCACGGTGATTTTGCACGTAAGTCCTTTAGTAGAGGTGACATCTGTAATATAGCTATGAGTCTTTTGTGTCATATTTTTTGCAAATATGTGCTGATTTCTGGTTTCCTTTGTGATTTTGGATGACCCGTGTAGGGCCCCTCCCTCCTCTTCAGCACAGACTTGCCAGGTGGGCATTGTGTTTTCATTAAAGTAATTGTATATACAGAACACAATCACAGTGTAAAGTAAAACAGGACCAAATCGCTTACCTGGAACTGACAGTTCTATCACTAAATCATATGCTTCCATTTTTATTTCTTGATTTGTCACTTTTAGACAGTATCTGCTTGTTTTCTGCTGTGATAATGTTTTAGCTCCACCTCTCCTACTCCCATACTCCCACTATAATTATATCGATATTTTTAGTTAAGTCCATAAATAGCATTTCCATTTTCATGACAATGTAAATATTTTCTGCTGAGCCAAGAAGCACTAGCATTACTTTTCCTTCTGTAAACGCTGTCCGCCTGCTTTGTCCACCCTGACGGTTTTAACATTCTTTTCTTAAAATGTATTCTCATGTTTCTTCATATTCCTTTAATATAGCTTTTATTCTCCTTCACCACTGTCTCAAGTGACCCTTAGTTCTTTCCCTCTGGAGCCAGATGTCGTTCTGCTCCATCAGAGCTGGTTGTTCTCTTGACCTGAAGCACAGTTGTCATTTTCAAACTTCCCTTCACAGTTTTTCTGAGTTGGAGCCACTATTCTGTGGATCCCAGGCCTTTCTCTTTCTTTATTTTTTTCCTTCATTTTTCTGGAGCACATCCCCAAGTAACTTTCTTTAAAAAAAGTGTTGGGCAGAGGTAAATATTCTGAAAACTTGAATGCCAGAAAACACCTTTATTCTCTCTTCACAACTTGACTCATAATTTCAAAGTTTGAAGTTCAAAGAACTGATTTCAAAGTCAAAAGTAATCTTTCAGGAGCTAAGAATTGAGCCCAATCTCTCTGACTCAATAAACGTGACATACCTGCTGGCTGAGGAAGCACGTCCACCATCATCACCGTCATCAGCAAGTAGCTTGAGGGAAATCCTTTGAAAAGTAGTCTTAGATTCGTAACCAAAATAGTGTTTCTCTTTTTTTTAACACAAATTGCTTACTCTTAGGAAGTTCTAATTTCTCCATTTGTGAAGTGGGAATCCTCTCTGAGTTATTTGTTTTATTTCTTAGTCTGGCATTTTTGGAAAGCTATGAGTGAAATTTGGCTGGAAACTGTACGACGGATCATTTTACTGAGCGCCCTCCACTCAGAGGTCATGAGCACTGGGTCCTGACCCTGGTTCTCTCCGCGCATTGGGCTTAATCGGATCCCACTTGTGCTGGGACAGGGACTTGCACCACCCTCTGAGGGCAGTGACACCACACGTACCGCTCAGGGGTTAGCAAGGGTCTCGGGCAGCTTGGGCTGTGTAACAGGGCGCCCCCCAGCCCCTGCTGGGGGGAGGCTGGATGTCCAAGATCAAGGGGCCGGCAGGTTTGGTTCCTCCGAGGGCCTCTTCCTGTGTCCTCCTCTGGGAGAGAGCGTGAGCTCTGGTCTCCTCCTCTTCTCGTCAGGAACTAATCCCGTCATGGGGGCTCCACCCTCACGACCTCATCTAATCACCTCCAAATCCCATCACATTGTGGGCCAGGACTTCCGTGTATGAACCTGGGAGACACAATTCAGTCCACAGCAGCAACGTGCAAAAGTGGTTGTGTGTTTTCTTTCACTCTTTCCTGGATAAGGTTTTGAGTCAGTCTCACAGCTGGTCCGAGTGGGAGACCCATCCCAGGGCCTGCATGGCTCCTGGCCCAGGGACAGGTCGGTGAGAGCAGGTGCAGATCCCTGCACCCCGGGCGCTGTGCCCCAGGCCCCACGGAGGTGCGTCCGTGCTTGTCGGACGTGTTGTCGAGTTCTCACCTGTCACCACCTGGCTTCCGTACACAGAGGTACGTCCAGCAGATTTCCTTCTAAAGGTCTTAAAATGGGCTTAGAGGCTTTTCTTAAGATTCGTCATGAAATAAGTATGTAATTTCAGCCTATATTCTCCAGTCAAGTTCAGAACATCTTATCGAACTTGCTCTGATGGTTAGTAACTGGGTTCTCTGGAGGAGAGTTACTATTCTGTGGGAAACAAATGAATTCTTTCACAGCCTCTGGTGTCCACTCCTGGGAGCAGTGAAAGGGCTAATTTCCTAAATGGATGCTGGCAGGATTAACACCCCTAATTCCTTCAGGGACACTGGGCTCTTTGTTCCTGGGGTTCTTCCTGCTGTCATTACTCACCCACCCCGACTCTAAGTGGCTCTGCAGTTACAACCCACCATTTGTCCAAGCGCACGTCTCCATCCACACGACGAAGATGCTCGCTGACCGTGAATCAGGTGCGGCCAGGACTTGGAGGCCCGTGACTTGCTGCCCTCCCCCCTGCCGGTGGGGGTGGGGAACTAAAGATGGGCCCAGCTCTGAAGCCGGGAGATCGGGGAGCCAAGGAGACCGAGCAGCAGTGCGTCCAAGGAATGGCAGAGAGGGGCCCCGAATCAGTGGAGAGCCTCTCGGAGGACATGCGTGCCCGCTGTGCTTCCACTTCTGCCGAGTGTGACAGCCCTGCCGCCGGCCCACATCCCCAGCCGTCTTGAGTCCAGAGCGGGCAGCTCTGATCAGGGACAAGCTGCTGTCCCCAGGAAACCTGCAGTCATCCGGAACTGCTTCCGGGGTTTTCTTTGTCTCTCGCCCTGGGAAGATGCTGACTGGCCAAGAGCAAGTGGGAGCAGCTGGGGCTTGGGCCAGGCTTTCTGTCCCCCTCGGCTGCCTTTCCCTGTGCAGCTGGCACACCCCACGCACTGTCTCCTTCTTACTGGCGCGGAGGCCGTCCTCGAGGCCCGTGCAGGCCTCCGTGTCCTCAGCTGAATCTGCCCACGGCCAAATAAATGATACCCCGCTTGGGTTTGAAAGTTCTTTAAGCCCGCAGTGCTAGTTACCGGCAGCTCTCTTTACAGCACTCGGGATCTTATGCCTTGTTGTATGGTTACCGGTAGACAGGTCTCCTCTACCCGACCAGCCTGAGCAATAGGTCATCCATGTTTATATTTCCTGCACAATATATTGTGGGCAACAACAGGTATTGCTACATAAATGAATCAATAGTTGGTCTGTGAATGTTGCATTGACCATACATGGAACTCACTGTGAGTTCATTTACTGGGTTGATAACTATTTGATGAACAAGCATTTATTAAATAGATGAAAAAGAGTATTATGTCCTCACTTTCAGTAATAGAACATCAAAAAAGGATCAAGAAGGAAATAGAGGACTTCAACCACACTGTAAACCAGTTAGACCAGACTATAAAGAACACTCAGAAAACCAGCAGAACACACATTCTGCACGTGAAATAGTTAGTCCTCAGGAAAGACCGCATGTTAGGCCACAAAACGATTCTCAGTACATTTTTTAAAAAATTGAACTCATACACACTATCTTCTCTCATCACAACAGAATGAAACTAGAAATCAATATCAGAAGGAAAGCAGGAATATTTGCAAATACATAGAAATAACATACTCAAACAAACAATGGATCAAAGAAGAAATCACTACGGAAATTAGAAAATTTATCTAAGAAAATACTTAGAGAAGAATGAAAATGGAAACACAATATAGCAAAACTTATGGGATGCCGCAAAAACAGTGCTCAGAGGGAAATTTATAGCTGTAAATACCTACATTTAAAAAATAAAATTAATTTGAAAGAAACACCATGTTCATCGCAGCATATTTAAAATAGCCAATACGTGAAAACAACCTAATGTCCATCAATAGATGAATGGATAAAGAAATGCAGTGTGTATGTGTGTGTGTGTGTGTGTGTGTGTGTGTGTGTGTGTGTATTTACAGCTCTTCCTCGACTTACAATGGGGGTTATGTCCCAATAAACCCATCCTGAGTTGAAAATATTGTAAGTCAAAAACGCGTTTAATACACCTAACTACACCATAGCTTAGCCTGGCCTACCTTAAACATGGTCAGAACACTTACATTAGCCTACAGTTGGGCAAAATCATCTAACACAAAGCCTATTTTATAATAAAGTGTTGAATATCTCATATAATCTATTGAATACTGTACTGAAAGTGAAAAACAGAATGGATAGAAAAAAGTGTCTATCGGTTGTTTACCTCGTGACTTTGGGGCTGACTGGGAGCTGCGGCTGCCACCCCTGCCCAGCATCACGAGAGCCTCATCGCCAGCCCAGGAAAAGATCAAAATCCAAAATTCGAAGCACGGTTTCTACTGAATGTGCATGGCTTTCACACCATCATAAGATAGAAAAATCGTAAGTCGAAACATCGTTAAATCAGGGACCCTCTGTACCATGGAATATTACTGAGCCATGAAAAGAATGAAAACTTATCATCTGCAACAACATAGATGGACCTTGAGGTGTTATGCCTAAGCGAAAGAAGTCAGACAAACACCGTCTGATCTCACTCGTACGCGGAATCTCAAGAAAAAGAAGCTGACGGATACAGAGGTGGGGTGGGCAAAATGTGTGAAGAGGCCAAAAGTTACAAACTTCCAGTTATAAAATACATAAGTCATGGGGATGTATGTACAGCATGGTGACTGTAGTTAATAATATTGTATTGCATATTTGAAAGTTGCTAAGAGAGTGAAACTTAAAAGTTCTCATCACAAGAAAAAAAATTTTGTAACTATGTTTGGTGATGAATGTTAACTAGGCTTATGGTGGTGACCATTTCTCGATATATACAAATATTGACTCATTATGTTATACACCTGAAACCAATATAATGTTATATGTCAATTATAACTCAATAAAATATTTTTTTCACCAAAAAAATAGATCTCAAATCAACAACCGAACTGTACACCTCAAGGAACTAGAAAAAGAAGAGCTAACTAAACCCAATGCCAGCAGAAAGGAGGAAATAATGAAATAATTAGAGCAGAGATGAATGAAGTAAGAGTACAAAACAACAGAATCAACAAAACTAAAGTTGGTTCTTTGAAAAGATCAACAAAAGTGATAAACTCTGACCAAGAGTCCAGAAATTAGCTACACCGACTAACAAAAAAAGAGAGAATACATAAATTACTAAAAACAGAAATGAAAGTGGGTACTTTACTACCAACCTTACAGAAGGTAAAAGAATTATAAGAGAATAATACTAGGAGTAACAGTATACTGACGAATGTGATAATCCAGATGAAAAAGACAAATTCTAGAAACACAAAGTACCAACATTGACTAAAGAAGAAATAGAAAATCTCAATAGACTTATACAAAGTAGAGATAGAATCAGTAATCAGAGACCTCCCGGCAAAGAAAAGCGCAGGACCAGATGCTCAGTGGCAAATTGTACACCTTGTATGAACCCAGAAAACATTATGCTCAGTGAAAGACGTTAGACACGAAGGTCACAAACTGTAGGCTTCCTTTCACATGAAATGTCCAGGGGAGGCAAATCCTTAGAGACAGGATGCAGACCGGTGGTTGCCTGGGGCTGGCAAGTGGCGGGGTGCAGGGATTACTTAATGGTTTGCGGGTATTTTTCTGGGGTGAGTGTTTTGAAAAATTTTTAGAACTAGGGAGAAGTGGTGGTTACAGACATTGTGCACTAAATGGCACTGGATTATACACTTCAAAATAGTTCCATTTATGAGTGACCCCGTCTTTCCAACGTGATGGTAGGTTATTGAGATTATTTCAGTCTATACATCAAACCACTTTACACTTGCTTCCCCTTTCAGCCCCTGTTCCTGTCCTGCTGCCACATCAGGGCCCTCAGGGACCAGATCGGCCCCAGAGGTCGAGCTTGTTGCAGATACTGCCTTTTGAGTCTGTCCCCGGATCTGAAGAGCATCTGGCTGTCTCTACCCGACGGCCTTCGACCTTGGGGCAGGGTCAGAGCTTGGCTCTTGTGTCACACTTGACAGAACACTGCCCCCTTCACCTGTGGGGTAAAGTGCCCCCGGGGGCCTCACTCCACAAGGAGGCCATTGAGCCCTTGACTGGGCCACGGAGGCAGCTGCTGGCTGCCCGCTGTCAAAGCTGAGAGACGGAAGGCGGGCTCCGGCCGACAACCCCGCGGCCAGGCCCACGGGACAGAGCGCCGCCCCCGGCCGTGCTTCCCGCAGACCTGCCTCCCCGCTCCACCCACCTGCACCCTCCTTCCCTTCCTGGGTCCGGGTTTCTTAAGTCTGGGACTTAGACTCCAGGACAAGCGCTGGGCCTTCTCCCCGTCCCTCCCCCCACCCCCGGGAGCCCTGCCTGGGAGGAAGCCCTCCACCCGTCTCTCACCCCCAGGTGGCCCTCCTGAGGCAGGGTGGTCACCCAGCTTTCGGGAGAGCAGGCGTACGCAGCGGCCATTCCTGCTCCAGGGAGACACACAGTAATGACCGCGATGACTCAGAAGATTTGGTCACATCTGCATTTGCCAGAGTTTCCAGCCCCTGAGGCCAAGCTCAGCACCACACACCGACACCAGCCAACAGCCCCGTGGGCACCGGCCCTCGGCCCCTGCTTCGTGGCGAGCGGCGCTCCATGGCCCCGCTGCTCGGACCACTTCCACGTCCAGCTTTGTCAGCTTCCTGGGCTGAGTCCCCAGCGAGTGTCCCAGAGCCCGCGTCCTGGCCTGGGGGACTCCCCTGCCGTCGTGTTCACACAGACCTGTTTTCCTGGTAAAAGGATGCTCAACTCTGCGGTAAAACCCACAAAACTCTGGAGGTTCCTGGAACAGGAAGCACTGCGTTCCTCCAGATGTTGCGAAACCTTCACTCCAGACGTGGCCCCGAGCAGTGAAAAGGGAATTGGAATTTCTGTTTATCCTTTTAAGTGCTGACTGTGTATCACGTCTTCCCAGCCAGAAGGATGCTTGGAGCAGGGGTCACCTGCGGGGGACGGGGGGTTGTTTCCAAGGGCTCTTTCAGGGGACTGAGCCAGGGAAGGAGGTTTGTGCAGGGGGAGCGGCCGGGGGGGTCCGTCCATCTGTGGAGCAGAGGGGGAGCGGGCCTGGGTGAGAACTGAGGCCGGAGCTGAGGGTGGCGCCTGGAACAGAGACCTATGGAGCTGGGGAGGGAGGAGGCCAGGGAGACCGCAGCGGGCCCTGGGCCTCCTCACCTGTGAATGGGAACAAGAGGGCTGCCCCCACCCCGGCAGGGCCGCCATCCCAGGAAGCACTTGTGAGCTCCCATCAGCCGCGTGCCAGGAACACTCTTCCCTCAGGAGCCCTAACACCTCGCTGCCCACGAGGGGTCCTGGTCCACTTCACTCCACGACCTCTGATGCTGGTGTTGGATGTCACACTCCCCAGGTCACCGTCCCCCCCACCCCGCCCCCATTCGCTCCAGGACAGGAAAGGGCCGCATGCCAAAGAGAAGGCAGTGTTTGGTTAGGGAGAAGTCCAGGGCCCTACCTTGGGAGGCTGGGATTTAGGCCGAGGTCAGAGGAATCTAAGCCCTGGCCGTACTAGCAGGATGGAAGAGCTCCAACCACCAGACGCAGCCTCCGGCTCAGCCAAGCGAGAGGGTTCAAGTCCCACCCCGGCCGCCTGCAGAGATGCTGGGGCCTCCAGGCCCTCGGGCTCCGCTCCCCCGCCCTCCCCCGGCTACCTGCCACTGCTGTCCCCGCAGCTGCCCCTCCCTCCCTGCTCCCTCGTCTGGGGCCAGCGCAACCCCCGGTAGCGGGCAGCTCACAGCTTCAGCTGCCCCTGTGCCCCAGGCTGTGACCCTGGGAGGGGGCAAAGCGAGGTGGGGTCTGCCTGAGGTCCAGCCAGAGGCCCGTCTGGGAGCAGCACAGGCCGGTGGGCGGAGGTGGGCTGCTCCTGCCAGGCTGGGGCGTCGCGTCAGCAAAATGGATTTACAAGACCAACTGTCAGGCCGAAAAGGAATCCTTGGCCGTCCTGAGCCTTCACAAGGATGGAATCAAACTGCATTCTTTGAAGAACGTTCAAGGGAAAAGTAATGTTCAAGGGAAAAGTCTGGCTTTTCCCTTGAACATTACGTCTATGAGACTCACTTTGTAACGTTGATGAGAAAAATTAATCAGTAGCCAATCTAAAAAAGAAATGGAAAAATTTATCTGAGCCAATCTGAGGATTATAACCCAGGAGACAGTCTTTCAGAAGCTCTGAGGACTGTTCTGCCTGGCTGAGATCAAAGCACAGTTAGATAAGTTTTTGAGACAAATGGTCTTACGTCAAAGTCACATATTGACAGTGTACATCGTCTAACAAGGCGAGCAGTGGGTCACCGTGGCCCTTACAGGACTGAGAAAGGAATGTTATCTCCTAAGGAGTCACCTTGCTGGCGCCAGGAGGAACTTGCTCTTTTTTTTTTGGAGACCAGGCATTCCTGTGTCTTCTAAGGGGCTATAGCGAACGTGCAATGCGCGTGTGGAGCGCAGTTTGTGGCCTGAAGCTGTCCAGGCGAGGCGGGCTGTGGGCCTCTGTTCTGGGAGGGGCGGTGGATGGGAGGAGCGGCCGCTCAGGAGCGGGATGCCAGGAGCCCCTGAGGTGGGGTGAGGAATGTGCTTTGTAAACTGCGGAGCACTCCAAGACAGAGATCGCGGCTGTTCTGTTACCCCTATGTCGCTTCCCAGGAGTAACCCACGGGTCACCGGTGTGACCGGCATCCACTGCTCGTCCTCCGATGGCACCCGAGCAGGACTCGCGGAGTGCGGTCGTGTCATTGTCCCCGGAGACCCACGGCCTCTATTGAAGGATTCTTCCTTCTACTGACCTAAATCCCTCCCATCACAACTGGACGCCGTTCGTTGTGGGTTTCTGTTCACTTTTCAGCTTTTTTGAGCTATATCTGACATAAAGTGCACATATGTAAGATGCACACCTTGGTAAGTTTTGACATCCAGACACACCCGTAAAATCATCACCATAATCAAGACAATCACGAACGCATCTGTCACCCCAGAGTCCCCCTGCCCTTCCTGCTCCTCTTGCCGGGGGATCACTAACCTTTCCGTCACTATAGGTTAATTTGCATGTTTTGGATTTTTCTATGAATGGAATTATACATATGTATGTCGTTATGGCCTGACCTTGTTCACGCTGGGCACCCAATCAGTCATTCCTTGTTAGTGCTGGGTAGCTTTCCGCTGTGTGGATGGCTTAATTTATCCACTCACCCTTTAGTGGACAATTGGGTGGCTTCCAGATTTTGGCTATTAAAAGCTGTAATGGATATTCATGCACCAGTCTTTGTGTGGACAAACCTAGAAATGGAATGTCTGGGTTTAATTTTTTTAAGAAACTGCCAGACTATTTTCCAAGAGGGTTTTCCTGTCTTACACCCCTGCCTGCTGTCTACGGAGCCCAGGCGTCCCACGCCCTCACCTCCGCTTGGCTGTCAGTCTTTTTAATTTTCACCATCCTAGTGGGTTTGTAGTGGTGTTTAGTTATGGTTTTAATTTGCATTTCCCTAAAGATGTTCGGTGTCTGTTTTGTGTTTCTTTGCCTTCCATATATCTTCTTTGGTGAAGTGTTTGTTCAAATCTTTTGCCCATTTTTAAATTGGATTGTTTGTCCTCTTATTATTGAGTTGTAAGACTTCTTTATATGTTCTAGATAAAAGCCTTTTGTTGGATGTATGTTTTGCAAATATTTTCTCCCACTCTATTGCTTGCCTTTTCATTTTCTTTGGTGTCTTTTGAAGGGAAAAATTCAAGATTGATGAAATTTAATTTATTGATAATTTCCACATAGTTTAAACTTTTGTGTCGTATTTAAGAAATCTTTCCCAAAGGAAAGGTCGCTATGATTTTGTCATATATTTCTTCTAGAAGTTTCATTGTTTTAGCGCATACATTTAGATCTAAGACCTCTTTTATGTTAATTTTTGAAATTTGTTAATTTCAGGTGAATTTTGTATAATTTTTTTGGAGTGAGCCAAGGGTTTTGAGGGGTTTTCTTTGCTTTGTTCTGTTGCACATGAATGTCCAGATGATCCAGTGTCATTTCTGGAAAGATTATTCTTTTCCTGTGAATTGCCTCAGCACCTTGTCAAAGTCAACTGACCGCATCTGAGTAGGTTTGTTTCTGGAATCTGTTTTGTCCTGATGATGTGTTGGTCTGTTATAACCATGACATGTCAGTCTTGATAACTGTTGCTTAAAATAATCTTGGGATCACGTAATATAAATTCTCCAACCTTATTCTTTTTCATGCTTGCTCTGGTTACTTTAAGTCTTGTGCATTTCTATACAAATTTTAGAATTAGCTTGAATTTGAATTTCTACCGAAAAACCTGTTAGGATTTTGATTGGGATTGTGTTGATTCTACAGATTAATTTGGGGAGATTGTCATCTTGATGATTCTAATAGTATTGAATCTTCCACTCCATGAACTCAGTGTTTCTTTATTTACTTAGGTCTTCTTTAATTTCTCTCAGCAATGTTTTTACATTCTTGGTGTATGGGTCATGTGTGTATATTTTGTCAAATTTATTTCTAAGTATTTGTATTTCTAACTTTGTCTTTTGAATGAATTACAGCTTCACAAGGAGTTGCAAAACAGTACCGAGAGGTCCCATGTACCCACCCCTTGGAGTCCCCAAGTGGTGGAAACTTACATAACGATCGTAAATCATCAAAACCAGGAGCTGGATGTTGGCACAGCACAGTTAACTAGACTATGGAGCTCCCTCGGTTGGGCTGATTTTTGCAGGTTCACATTTTCCTTCGGGTGTGTCCTCGTGCAGGGATTCTGTGACATGTAGATTCCACAACCACGTTCAGGACACAAAACTCCTTGGTCCCCACAGAGGACTCCTTTGTGCTGTTCTTCCCCAACCCCTGGTTTCTTCTCCATCGTGATAATTTGTCATTTCAGGAGCATTGTGTAATTGGAATATGCTTCCTTCCAGGATGGACCAAGGCTCTTTTAACCCGGAAGGACTCCTGGGTGTTTCCAGGCTTTAGCTAACACAGTTAAGCTGCTGTGAACATTTCTGTACAGGTTTTGTGTGAATGTAAATTTTTATTTTTCCAGGATAACCCAGGAGTGCAATTGCTGAGTCATGAGGCAGATCTATGTTTAACTTTTTAGGAAACTTCGAGGCAAACAATGGATGGAGGTGAGTCAAATGTGGGGAGTGGTAGGACATGGACCAAATTTAGAAGAAAGAGTCTCGAATTTTCCTTCCAAAAATCTGCTTTTAAAAAGAAATAGACCTACCATATATGGTAAATCAGTTTTCAACAAAGGTGCCAAGACGACTCAATGGGAAAAGAAAGTTTTTCTAACAAATAGTGTTGGATCCGCTGAACATCCTCATGGGGAGAAAAACATTGACCCTTATCTCATACAACACACATGCACACAAATAATTCAAAATTTAAAATTTTGATTCAAAATTTACTGGTAAATGTAAATTCTAAAACTATAAAACTTCTGCAAGGAAACACAGGAGAAAGATCTTTTGCTTGGGGTAGGCAAATATTTCTTAGAACACAAAAAGCACGAAACAATTTTAAAAATGGATCAGTTGGACTTCATTGAAATTAAAAACTCGTGCTCTTAAAAAGACACCATTAAGAAAAAGAAAAGATAAATCACAGAAACATACACAACTCTACAACCACCCCACCCCGAGATGTTTACCCAAGAAAGAAAAACATATGTCCACACCAAGGTGTGAACATGAAGCTTCCTTTGGAATCACTAAAACATGAACAAACCACATGTCTGTCACCTGGTGAACACACACAGATCATGGTGCCATACAACTCAGGGCTATTCAGCAATAAAAAGAAGAAAATATGTGTGATGATGGATGTGTCTCAAAATCATGATGCTGAGTGAAAGAAGCCCACGTGTGTGGTTCCGATCATATAAAATTCATAACCTGAAAACTAGTCTGTTTTGCCCAGAGGTGGATGGCTGGCTTCTGCGGATGTGCTGGAGGGGCTGAGCTGCCACCCTTCGGGGTGATGGAAACGATGATGGTTTCTGGGCCCAAACACACGCCCAAACCTATCAAATTACACACTTCAGGTACCTACAGTTTATTGCACTTTAATTTTAATTCAATAAAGTTATACCCAAGGAAGAAATACTTTAAAGAACATAATTAGGGGAATTCCCTGGCGGTCCAGTGGTTAGGACTCTGTGCTTCCACTACAGGGGACACAGGTTCAATCCCTTGTTGGGGAACTAAGATCCCATATGCTTTGTGGCACAGCCAAAACCAAACCAAACCAACCTAAAAAACTAAAAAAAACGAAAAACAAAAAAATGTGACTAGATGGCCCAGGGTCAGACCCTCCTGCCCATCTGGTTCTGGGGTCTGCCCGGGAAGGCCAGTGTGGCCCCTGGAACCGTAGGCTGGGTGCCTTGGACGTGCAGTGGGCTCTGCCTTCAGATGTTTTCAGCCACCACCCCGTCCAACGCTCCCCACAGCTTGCGGGAGGCTCCTGCCCACTTGCCTGGAAGCCGGGGCCAGCCTGGCATTCCAGCCAAATCTTTGTCCGCTCCCTCGGCAGCCCCGAGCACGTCCAGCACCACCTCCTGGGGCCTCGCTGACCTGGCCCGCCTCTGGCTGCAGTGCCCGGGTCTGGATCCGACCTCCTGTCACAGCACCTGGGCCCGCGTGTCACAAGACCCTGGCCGTGGGCCTGCCTGCTCTGCATAGCGCCCCTGCCTCGGATGACGCAGTCAAACTCACGGCTCCTGATGGGTCACTCGTGAAGTACTGACCAGTTGGTGACGTGGTGGCACCTGCTAGGTGCCCTGGTTGAAGGTCTCCTGCAGCCACCAGGAGGGAATGTACGAGAAGGGGACCCACATCCTACAGTGGGACGCGGGTCACCCGGCCCTGGGCAGAGTGAGGGGCGGTGCGGCCCAGGGCAGCGGCCCAGGCTGTGGGGAAGCATCCTGGGGGCAGGCCTGGGGCCCAGCTCGCCTGTTCTCCTCTCCCCCGCTCAAAGGAGCCAGCGGTTCTTCCCTCTTCTTCTGACCTCAAACCCCCTCAGTCTTGCCCGAGATCCTGGGCACGAGGGCGGGGGGCCTGTCCTCCTCGCCTCCCTGGGCTCTCGACTCCCGGGTCAGGACCTGGTCCCGCAGGCGTGATGCCCCGTGATGCCTTTGCCCCAGGACCTCCAGCTGCTTGGAGGAAAAGTGGAAAACAGCTCCCCAAAGCCTCCTTTGGCCCCAGGCCATTGTTTTTTCTCCTAGCAGACTTGGCCCCCATGTGCTATTTAACCAATAAAAGTTTGGCCGCTGTCCCCCTGCTGTGAAGTGGGGCCCTGGCTGAGGCCAGAACAAACAGAGCCTTGGGTGGCTGGCCTTCGGCCCAGCTGCCGCCTGATCCCCCAGCCCTTGCTTTTGTTGGATTGTCCTCTTAAATCTCTCAGAAAATCCAGCTTTTTCTTCTTTAGTGGGGAAAAGGATTGGTAGCCTGGTCCCCCTGACAGCTGTCTCTCAGCAGCCAAACTGGGGGCTGTCGGCCACTGGGCATCCTGTGTTCTGTTGCTGTGGCAACCACTGTTTGGTGTAAACTGCGTCGTAGGCTCCGGGGCTCCTGGTTGGGCTGTGAGCTGCTGGAGGCCGGGGTGTGTGTTTTCCCAACCCCCCCCATCCCCCCGGGCCCTGGAGAAATGCCGGGAACAGAGGGGGCTGCACCGATGCTTTGTAAGAGGGGAAGCAGCCATGTGCCTCCCCCATGCCAGGCCCAGCGCCAAATGTCGGCTAAAACCCAGCAACTTCGCAAACTGTGATCACAGTCGAAAAAGCCTGGTGCTGCAGGAAATATGCACAAATGAATAGCATCTTAAAATCCAGCAGGGCTGTGTAGGACTGAGCTGGTGAAAGGCAGGATTCCGGCCAGCGTGAAGTTCCTCAGCACTAGCAGAAAAGATGTCCACGCACAATAGGTTTTCATCAAGTTCAAAGGGTTTTTCAAGAGCCCAGCATTAGAAAAGACAGACATGACTTAAGTGCCAGGAAGTGCAGGCCCGTCAGGGACCGGCTGGGGGCGATTGCGGGTTCCGAGCAGCAAGGGTCAGGGGGTGATACGGACCCCTGGTCCTGGGCTCTGGCCCTGCTGCCCGCTGAGCCCGTGCATGTCCAGGCCGAGGCCAGATGTCTGCGTGTCACAGCCCCGAGCCGCTGGGCAGCCTGCAGGGTCCTGGCTCGGACTGCGGCCCCGGCCTCCGTGCAGACTCCTAGTAGACAAGCAGGTCCCCAGGTGACTGCAGCAGCCCCAGGCGAGGGGCCTCTGGCTGCTCAATAAATGACCACAGGCTTCGCAGTTCAAGATCCTGCCGACTCAGCGCCTTCCCACCTGGAGCTGGGGGTCAGCCGTGGCCTCACTGGGCCTCGCGGGCTGCAAGGTTGTGTCCACCAGACGCTCCGTGAAGGCCGGCCTCCCCTGCCAGCATCGGAGGCCCAGCCTCCGAGTCCAAATCCAGCAGTGCAGCATCTCCCAGCCTCGCCTGTCTCTGGGCCCCGACCTCCCCCTGACCAGGACCCAGTGTGTAGACCGGGCCCACCTGGATACCCTGGGACAGTCTCCCGTCGCAGGAACCCCACCTTAATCCCATCTGCCAAGTTCTTTTCACCAGTGAGGTGACGTACCCACCGGTCCCGGGGTTCGGGGCAGGGGATCACTGCCAGACAGGGTATCTACGTGGCCCACCCTGAACTTTATGTTCCAGGAAAGGTGCTCTCCTCTCCCGTCTCCACATCTTAGCTCAGCCATCCCCACTGCTCAGCACCCCGTCCCAACGGCCCTCACCTGCTACCCCCTTCCCTTCCGGAAACTCAGCTTAGAGGGGGCCTTCCTGAGCCCGGGGGGGCCAGCCCCTGCCCTGTGCTCGTGGTCCCCATGACAGGGTGCAACACCCAGAACGGGGGTGGGGACACACCTGTGGGTGTGCCGGACCAGGGCCTCCATAGCCCCTCGGTGAGAAGCCTTGAGGCTGCCTCAGTTTCCCCAGCTGTGAATCGGGAACAAGCACAAGTCCTAGCCCCTACAGGAAGGCAGTGGTCAGGCCCTGACTGACCTCTCAGTCTGGAGTCCAGGTTGCCTTATATGTGCTGTGTGGCCCGGGCCAGTGTGCTGACCTCTCTGTGACCCAGGCTGTCACCTGCAAAGCAGAGCTAACGGCAGTCCCTGTTCCAGACGTTTTACATGAGGACCAAGTGGGTCATCCGTCTGAGGTGCTCATAAGTGTTCCTCCTTGTCGGGGGAAGGAGCCCGGGTCTCAGGGAGCTGGTGTCGGGCAGGGGAGGTCAGCCGGGCGTTCCTCAGGAGGAATGTTTTCACACCCCCAGCTTCAGGGTCTCCTTTCAGGCAAGTGGCTGTGTGTTCTGGACTCACCCAGGGCACCCGTGAGCTGAGGGTGCCCCAGACTCTGGGAGCTGGCTCCGCTCTGCCCGCCTGGGACGTGGGGATGGCCGTGGGCCCGCGGGGCCTGCTGGAGCCTGCGGGCTGCCTGCCCCTTCCTTCTGCAGGGCCACACCCTCCCCTCAGGCCGCAGTGGAGCCCCCGCGGAGGTGGCGGGGGGCTGGCCGGGGTAGCCAGCTGAGTTAGTTAGCTCCATGTTAACTGAGCACCCCTGCAGGGACAGCCGGTGTCTGAGCTGTTCTCTTTGTCCTGTCCTGTCAGGGCAGAGGTTTAAACCAGGGGCGCACGCATGGTCCCCAAACTGGACCAGCCTCTGCCCGGCCGGCTGGCCTGGAGGACCCCCGGCAGCAACCTGGGCAGAGAGGTTGCCCTTGGGCTCGACCAGCGTGTCAATTTTCCTATTAGAACGTCCTTTCAGCGTTTCCAATTACGTCTTTAATCTCCCCTTTGAGTGGGGCCCAGGTCCTTGGAAGAGCGGCTGATTCACCACTCGGCAGGGGCAGGGAAAACAGTAAGGTGAGCCCGGAACATCTAGTGGGGCCAGAAAGCCAGGAAACGCTCCCGAATTTAGTTAATTAGAGAAGTAAGAGCGTGTCACACACACAGGGCACACCCTGGAGGCGCTGCCGGTGGCCACAGATGGGACCCTGTGAGCAGCGAATACGTGGTGATGGGTCCTAACCCACAGAGTAACATGTGTGAGAGCCGCGCCGATGGAAATGGCCACCTGGATAAACAAGTGAGCAGGGACAAGGACAGCCCTCCTTTCGGGAGACCTTCCATTGGTAAGTAACGGGGAAAGAGGGACACAGAAAATTAGCTGGGCGAACTCACACCAGCCGAAGAGAGACCTCAGGGGCGTGAGGACGGACACCCCTCTGGAATCGCTTATGGGATCGGCGTGGCTCCCATGGCTAGTCCTCGAGTCCACAGTGCAGCCGGGTCGTTCTCTAAAGTGGGCATCCGAGCACGGGGGGTGCTGGACAGACAGCACCCCTGTGGCAAGCAGAACCCTCACCGGGGGGGGCCGCTGGTTTAGAGGAGCTGGGCAGGTGGTCAGCTGGGCAGGTAGTCAGCTGGGTAGGTAGTCAGCTGGGCAGGTAGTCAACTGGGCAGGTAGTCAGATGGGTAGGTAGTCAGGTGGGTAGGTAGTCAGATGGGTAGGTAGTCAGATGGGCAGATAGCCAGATGGGCGGGTAGTCAGGTGGACGGGTAGTCAGCTGGGTGGGTAGTCAGATGGTTAGGTAGTTAGCAGGGTAGGTACACAGATGGGTAGGTAGTCATCTGGGCTAAGTAGTCAACTGGGCAAGCGGTCAGATGGGTAGGTAGTTAGCTGGGCAGATAGTGAGCTGGTTCAGTAGTCAGCTGGGTTAAGTAGTTAGCTGGGTTAGGTAGTAGCTAACAAATATGGTCAGCTGAGTTAGATAGTTAGTTGGGCTAAGTAGTAAGGTGGGTTAAGCAGTGAAGGGGGTTAGGTAGTCAGCTGGTTGTGTAGTAAACTGGGTTAGGTTATTAGCTGGGTTAGGTAGCCAGCTGAGTTAGTTAGCTCCGTGTTAACTGAGCACCCCTGAAGGGACAGCCGGTGCCTGAGCTGTGCTCTTTGTCCTGTCCTGTCAGGGCAGAGGTTTAAACAGGAGGCAGGAGTAGAGCTACTGCTCTAGCAGGAGGGCCACTGGGAAGGGTAGCGTGTGTCAGCAGCTGGGGCTGTGCAGGCCGTCCTGGGACTAGTCAGATGACACACCCAGTGCCCCCTCGCCGCCTGGCTGCTTGGTGACCTCAGTAACACCAGGGCTGCCTCTGTAACACCCTGAACTATTTTGGTGAAAACAGAGAAGCCAGGGTTGGCGCTCCAGGCCACGGCAGCCCCTGGTTTGGGGGGAGGCAAAGGTGATGGGAGGAGGTGGGACAGGCTGGAGGTCCTGAGGTGGGTGGACACAGCTCAGGACTATACACGAGTGCACCATATATATATATATATATATATATATATAGTATATACACCCACAAGGAAGCCGCAGGAAGTGAGGTCAGAGTTCCTTGCTTGGAGGAGGGTCTGTGTGAACCCTGAAACTGAGGGCGTCCTCCGCTCTGGACAAGTGAGAGGCAGGCTTGCTTGTAGGGTTGGGGCCGGTGACCCCGGGGCACCGACCAGGGCTTGCTTACGGGCTCCTGCCTCGTGGGGGAGGCAGTCAGTCGTGCAGCCCCCAGGGCCCCCGACAAACCCAGAGCCAGCAGCCAGACGGGGTCAGGGAGGCAGGTACCACCGGCCGTCTGAAGAAGCAGGAGGTCTTATTCCTGCCCAGTGCGGTCACCAGGCACCAGGCAGATGGCTCCTCGGGAAGCAGGGAGCCCAGGTCTGATGGTCTGTTCCTTCACCGAAGCTGATGGAGTCCAGGACTAGTGAGGGCTTGGACAGATGTGAGCGTAGCTGACAGTAGCCCGGGCAGGGCTCGAAGGAGCGTGCAGGGGTTGGGCTCCCGAAGGACCTGCTGGAGGCCAGGCGCTCCCTGGCCCAAGCGCCCGCGCACACGTGGGCTCAAGGACGTCCCGTGTCTCCTGCTGGCTGCACCCTGGCGTCCACGTCTGAGTCTCCAGCTTCTACGTCACGGCCCCACGGAGTGGGTCTGTGGCTGACAAGAGCAGGCTCCAGACACAGAGCCAAGCAGATGAGCAGGGGTGTGGGGGGGTGTGGGGGGGCGTCCTCCGCAGCTCTGCTACCCTGGGGCTCCCGGGTCCTTCCCCGCCGCCACAGTCCCTCGGGGGCAGCACTGCTCCATGCCGTCTCCATGCCTGGGGAGGGACAGCACAGAGCCCCAGGCGGGGGATGATTTGTGCTTTCCTGGCTCGCCCCCTGCTCCGTAAGTCTGGGCTGTCAGCACTGGCCGCTCTTCCTGCCCTTCCCAGGAACCAACGTCAGGTCTTGGGACGCTGGACGCCCCAGAGAGCAGCGCCAGCCCCGGCCGGGCTCAGGATGCTCCACTGTGGGGTCTGGGGGAACCACTTACTCCCGAGAACTGGTGTGAAGTTCTCAAAAACCTGCCCAGGTACATCATAGCTGGAATACCAGGCAGCCCCTCACACCGACCCCAAGGGCAGGCGAAACTTGTGGGTGGCAGGGCCGTCTGGGCCCCCTGGGTGGGATGTGCCCTGACACCGGCCAGGGTTCCCGCCTGTGGGGCAGGACGACTGCCCGGCACCCTTGGAACCTCCGTCCCCGCCTCTGTGAGCCTCAGTGCTCCTGTCTGTAGAATGGGATCATTCCACTCCCTGGCTTGTCTCAGGCTCCATCAGAGTGGAATCCATCCAAGTGCTGCTGTTGTCGCCCCAGGGCACACTCCCCGGCTCCCCAACACCCTGCTCCGCACAGGACAGCCTGATCCACAGTCGTGCTTATCAGGACTGGAAAGACCTTTGCCCACAGACTGTCACAGCGGGCCGGGTCCATGGAGGAAACGTCCTGCGTCCTGCGTTGTGAGCATCACACTCCTCTGAAGACCCATCCCAGGTCCATGCAGATGGAGGGGGATCGAGGGGGAGTCTAGCCAGACCTCGTTGGGCTTCCTGCAGCCCAGCGCACGTAACTGAAGAAGAAGTCAGTGCCTAGAAGAACTCCCCCCACCCCCAAACCCCGCCCAGGACAGGGCTCTCCTCCTCTCCTGCCCTCAGGGCTGCCCCCTGCCCGCCCCTCTCCCAGGCAGCTGGTAGAGTCCTCAGGCAGGTCGCATTCTGGGAAGGGACAACTCATGGGACAGGAGGGGATGCTTTCCTGCTGCACAGCCTGGGCTGGTCCTGACAACCTCTGCGTGTTGCTCTGGTGAGCCTCTCACCTCCAAAGGCCTTGGCAAGTGCCCCCCTCCCCCCGGCGGCCAGGCTGTCCTTACTCAGCTCCATCCTCCTACAAGTGGGCCCTCCATGCCGGATGTCACTAGGGACACCAGGGAGTCCAGAGAGACTCAGGGCACCTGGGGACATGGGAACCTGGGGACATGGGGATACTGGGGGGCATGGGCACCTGGGGACATGGCACCTGGGGACATGGGGACACCTGGGGACACTGGAGGCATACTGGGCACAGGGGCCTCAGGATGCTGCCGTGTGAGTGACCTTTGCGTTTGTGTTTTGCTGTGTGAAGTACGTCAGGGCATCACGGGAAGCATCTATTTGGGGGGTGGGTTTCCACGTGAGCCAAGTGTCGTCCACCCTCGGAGGCGCCCAGGACTCTAGGCAGAGGTGCAGGTCTGTCTGTCCTACAGAGCTTGTGGGGTCATGGGTCGCGAGGTCATGGTGCGGGGAGGGCCAGTGGTCAGGACACTTGACCGCCGGGCTGCGTGTAAGCTACATGCCTCAGACTGGAGGGCGCGGCGGCTGTGCACACGGGGCCTGGGTCAGGCCTCACTCTGCCCGACAACAGACGGCCCCCACCGCATTCCCATTCTGACTGCTGCTTAAGTGAGTAGGCGAGAGTTAAAATCTCTAACGGTGATGAAGCATCAGGCCACGGCCGCCTCCTGGTGAAAGGTCTCGGAGGATGACGTCCCCACTGAAAAACAGAGAGAGGCTGTGAGGGCGCCAGCCCGCCACCAGGGGGCGTGCGGGGCAAGCGCGGCTGCTGTTCGAGGCGGGATCAGGGAGGGCGGGGACGCGTCCCTGTCACGTTCATGTCCTTGGAGCAGCAGGAAAAGACTAGGAATCAACGGCAGCAGCAGCACCAGCATACGCTGGTTGGCGCGTGGGCACGGCGGCCTCTGAGGGCAGCAGCCGGTGGGAGGCGCCATGCTAGTGACCCTTCCCCACACGCAACTCCCGGCCTTCCTGCTGCCAAATCGGGACGATAATAGGGCCCACCTTGTAGAATCAGTGAGGTGAGACCCGCCGAACGTCTGGAGGTGTCACATGGTCACCGCTGCTCGCCGCGCGCTCCCCGAGCCCCTTCCTCGCCCAGCCCGCCATCCACGTTTCACGTTACTCTGCGCGCTCATTAGCAGGTGTGCACCGTGCCCTGGGAGGTGTGGCCCCGGAGCATCACTTTTCAGATGATGGAGCTCATTTTCGTGGGGCTGCGTGCAGATAAAGCAAGACGCACCGCACGCCCACTCTCGTTTCGCCCTTGGAATGGAAGCTCCGCGAGGCCAGGGTTCGTTCAACCGTCGCCATGTCCCCAGCACTTGGAACGGTGCCTGGCACGTGGTAGGCTTTCAGCAAACATTTACGATGACATTGGGGAAAGGGCGTATGACGTAAGGAAAACTTGTAAAAAAAAAAAAAAAAACTGGTGCAGTGTGATGCCAATTTTGTAAAAAAGCTTTATTTACCCATCTCCATATATAGCTCTCTCTACATACATCAAGAGAGAGAGGAAACACTCAAGAGAAATAGATGGAAATTCTAACAGTGATAATCTGAAGGTAATCTGACGAGATGACAGGCTGAATGCTTTTTGCTGGTTCCCACATTTCCCACAGTGAAAACGCATATGTGATTTGGGGGAGAATACTAATATTGGGAGAAGCAAGCAGGAGGCATTGGCGTGGTGCTCCAGGGCCCAGGCAGGACGGGCGCCAGCGTGCGGCTGGCGTCCACCAGAGGCGTCGGGGCCGTTCCTGCCCCAGGCTGGGGTGGGGGACCCTGCAGCCTCTCATTCATTGGTGTCTGAGTAGCTGGGGGGCCAGCGGGGACGGAGAAGGAAGCTGGGTCAGGTGACAGGGGGCCCAGCCTCTGGTGAGCTTGCATAGGCGCCCCTGCAGGCTGAGTCGGGGGACCCTGAGGACCGGGGCCTCCGAGCAGGGGGAGGCTGGGGGGCAACCCTCCCTAAATGTAAACACCCGTCTTCTGCTTGCAGGCCGCAAAGGCCAGGCTGGCCCCCCGCCGAGCTCCAAGCGCCGAGATGGGCAGAAGCAGCTCCGACGGCCACCAGGGCGGCTCAGGCGGGAGACTCCGGCTTCCCTCCTGGTCTGACGTGAGCGCATTGAGTGGCCAGTGGTGAGCTAATGGTTCTTACTGCCCTAGATCGTACAGCTTCCCTCCAGGTCATCGGCTCTTTTTAAATCCACAAGGCCCGCGTCACGCCCTCGTCACCCCTGGGACTGGCGTGCCCCCTGGCAGGATGCAGAGGTGGGCGACGCAGGGCTGTGGTCGGGCTCCACGGGTAGCGCCCGCTCTATGGGCCTCGGCGGGCCTGGGGGCGCCAGAGCGGAGGCCCCCAGGGCCGCGTCCACCCGCCGGGCTGGAGCTTGGCCCGTGGGCAGGAGACAGGAGCCGCCACCTCCACACCTGCGGCCGGCCCTGCAGGTTCCCACGGCGCCGCCCCGACCGGCTCCCCGCAGGCACCCCAGCCGACACAGGTGGTGGAAGGTCACCACCAAGCCAGCCGGGTTGTGCACACGTGTGAGGCCGCCCTGCCCCCCAGGGGCCCCCCATGGCCAGACAGGTGGCACGTGGCTCTGAACGAGGCCAGCTGTCCGCGGTGGCCAGAGATGGACACGGACAGACCAAGGGCGAGGGCTGGCCGGGGGCCGGTCACCCTCCTGGCCTGTTGTGGCTGAGCCCCGGGAGTCCAGCCCAGAGAGCCTCCTCCGGCGGATTCTCCAGAAGCTCCTCTCGGTGCCCTACTCGGTGGCCAGGCGCCGGAGCCAGGAGCTGCCACCCAGCGGGCAGGGACAGGGGGCACTTGCTCAGGAGGGTGTGCATGGTGAGAACGCGCAAGTGTGCCTGCTGCTGGGGGCCCGTGGGCCACCGCGTCCTTAGTCTTGGGCTGAACCACAGGAATGGCCTGGGACAGGCTGCTGAGCCTCAGCTGGTTGAACAGAGGAGACTCGAAGCCCGTCGGGTCTCCCTGGTGCGGCTCCCCGACTCCTGACACCCCTCCCCGCTCCCCCAAGCAGCACCTCCCTGCGGCTTCATCTCCTCCACGTGGCCCTCGGGGCTCCCAGTCCCAGCTGCAAGGACGCCTGCCCCCGGTGCTTGGGGACCAATGCCTGGGGTCCCGCCGTGCCCTGGTGGCAGCCCTCGTTGGGGCTGAGTGCAGGGCTGCGCGACCACTGACCTGGGAGGTGCATCTCCCCCTTAACTTACATTTCACGGGACAGGGTGCGTGGAAAGAAGGGACGGGGCCCCTGGAGGGGGACAACGTCTTCCGTTCGCGCTTTACTGAGCCCTTTTTAAAGGTGGTGTCATCACTTCGCGGTGGTGGGGACGTCACACGTGGGGTGGTCACGGCACCAGGTCTGCGTGGCGTCTCTCAGGGCAGCTTTGTCCCTCGCCCCTCCCGGCCTGGCTGACCCTAGGAGACAAGTGGAGACCTCGGTTAGACCCCTGGCCAGAGGGGGCGGGGCTAGGGTGGGACCCAGGAGGCGGCCTGGCCCCCGCCCCCTTTCTACTTCCTGCCCCTCCAGGCACCCCCTTCGGGCCCCGGCCCATCTCTGAGCGTGAATTACCTTCTCCCGGCTGCTATGAGCTCTCCCCCACCTTCTTCCTGGTGGAGTACGGGATGCAGCACACCCAGCTGGTCCCGGTCCTGGAGACAGAGCGGGGCGGGGTGGGCGGGTGAGAGAGGTGCCCCCACCCCATCCTGCCAAGGCCAGGGGGGCCGAGGGCCTGCCAGCCAGAGGCGGCTCCCGGCCGGTGCAGAGCCAGGCTTGCCCTCCCACCGGTGTCTCCAGCCCAGGAGGGACCCCTTGAGCACAACAGACCTTGAAGGTCAGCGGAGCCGAGCCGCCCCCTCCCTCCACTGCCCAGCTGCGAAGAGGCGTTGCAGGTGGACGGTGCCCAGCCCAGCGTTGCCCGAGCATCGCAGCCCGTGCCTGTCCCTGTGCGTGGGCTCTGGGGGTTCCACTTCCAACCAGGGTCTGGGATGAGATGGCCCCCTTCCCTTCGCAGGGACATCCACGGCTTGGTGCCAAAGCCCCCCAGCGGGCAGCTAACGGGCTGCTAGTGCCCGGGTGCCCTAGGGGGCTGGCTGGATAGAGGCAGCTTAGCTCTGAGGGAAACTGAGGCTGCAGGTGAGCAGGGCAGACAGGTGGCCCCACCCGCCAAACGTCCAGGCCAGGACCCTGTGGAGCAGACCCTGTCCTGCTGTCCAAGCAGCCTGAGGCTTGGTTCCTGGGCACGGCCCGTCCGCAGGTTCTCTGGGGCAACTGAGCACGGGGGGTGGGGAGCCTGACCAAGAGGCCGAGAGGGTAGGCCTGGGCCCGCCTGGCCTGGGGCAGAAAAGGAGCTGCCAGGCTGCGTCCGGTGTGGCCGAATCCATCACCACGTCCATCAAGAATTGATGAGAAAAACAGACGTCTGCTTAGGAAAGACCTTCCCATGTCAAGCATAGATTTGGTTTAATTTTTTTTTTTTTAATTTTTAAATTTAAAAAAAAATTTTATTTTTGGCCATGTCACGCAGCTTGCAGGATCTTAGTTTCCCAACCAGGGATTGAACCTGAGCCCTTGGCAGTGAAAGTGCGGATACCTAACCGCTGGACCACCAGGGAATTCCCCAAGCATAGATTTGGGAGCGTGCCGGGCAGTCCTGACATCTTGGTGAAAGCCACACGGCCGGCTGTGTGAGCAGAGATCAGGAGAGACGTGGGGTGACACTTCCTAACAGGAACACTCTCCCCCAAAACACACAACCTGGGGAAAGGCAGTAACAGCAACTGCCAAATAAGCAAAGGGCTGTAATGCTATAAACGTTCACAGCTGGCAACCCAGGACAACGGCCCGAAGAGGCCCTGTTCTCCCGAGGTCCGGCCTCTGCTCCCAGTCGTCCTCTGGGGCCACGTGCTCCCATGAAGTCCCCACTGTTTCCGAGCGGTGGCACTTGCATATTTAAAAGTTTTCTTCTGTGTTGTGCTACTTCACATTGTTTCATTTATTTTAAATGACCGCATATCGGTTTTACAAAGTAAATAGAGAAATTTTTCTTTTAAAAACTGTGCAAGCAAATTAGCCAAGACATTAATGTGGTTGTTAATTCAGAGTGGTGGAAAGTGGATAAATTGCTATTTTCTCCTTTGTGTTTCTCTGTATTGTTTAAAATACCGTAGATCCACGGCCCTGGGCGAGCGTCTCACCTGCTCCCAGGCGGCTCACAGCCTCACAATCTCTACCCATAGGGTGGAGGCGGTCAGGACAAACGTCTCCCGCCCCCGCCCCCAGGTCCCTCTGCCCTGCTGAGCCAGCAGCCACGTGTGACGGGTCCCCCCACTGCCTACGGGACCAAGGGCTGTGACCTCGGCAGCCAAAACCCCGAGCTGCACGGTGAGGAGACCCTCCCACTCTCACCTCCTCTTCTTCTTCCCACCTTTCCCTCCCTCCTACTCTGGCCCTTTGGTTGGCTGACAGGGTGGGGAGAGGGGTCTAGCTAGGGGTGAGGTGGGACTCATGGGGATCCTGCCTCACCCCTCCAGCTGCGGTAAATGCCTGGGTCTCTGCGTGTGCCCAGGAGGAATCAAAAGCCCGGGGCTCGCTCTGCCCACCAGAAACCCTGATGGAGGAAAAGCCTCCCACCTTCCCGAGTGTGAACCCCTCACTCACTCGTCCTCTGAAAAATCCCCCATGTCCATCTGGGATCGCTTCTCTTCTTTCATGGCACATGTGATCACCTGTGGGATGTGGTGGGAGGGGTTGAGGGGACAGGGGAGGGGGTCATGACAGGGACCAAGGTCGGACCTGCTGAACCTGCCCAAGGACGAGATGGGGCGTGGAGACTGCACTGAGCATCCTCCCACGAGACGGGGCACCATCAAGTGGGAATTTCTAACTAGGGGACCCTGACCAAGGAACTGTGCCCTTGATGTGAGCTACCATGACCTCTGGACTGTAGGTCAGAAGACCTGGGCCCTAAGTCCCAGCTCTGCCCCTGACTGATTCTTCTTGAGTCCTTGAAGCCTGTGGTGCCCCTGTGGTAGCCTTGTGTGTGGAGGCGGTCAATAACCAGCTCTCTTCATCGTACAGCAAGTTCAGAGGGCAGATATAGAAGGTGCAATCTGGAAAAAAGCAACCCCCAGGTAGGGGCTTACATTTGCCAGGAGAGAATTTCAAAAAACTTCCAAAGAGATGGCTGCTCACTATAGCAGAGAAATGGAGAGTATTTGTGTTGGAAAGGCCCAATCAGGCCATGGGGTTAACCCCTTCCTTTTACAGAAAATGGTGATGATGATGATGATGATGTGACAATGGTGCTGGTGATAATGGTGATGACGATGGTGATGGTGGTGTAGGTGGTGACAGTGGTGATGATGATGGTGAAGACGTGATGATGGTGGTGATGTGATGATGACGGTGATGATGACCATGGTGGTGCAGGTGGTGGTGATAGTGATGATGTGATGATGATGGTGATGATGGTGGTGATGATGGTGGTGTTGATGGTGAAGATGTGATGATGATGGTGATGATGACCATGGTGGTGCAGGTGGTGGTGATGGTGATGATGTGATGCTGGTGATGATGCTGGTGAAGATGTGATGAAGGTGGTGATGATAGTGATGATGACCGTGGTGGTGTAGGTGATGGCGATAGTGATGAAGATTATGGGGATAGTGATGCTGATGGCGATGAAGATGATGATTGGGGTGGTGGTTTTGATGATGTTGATGGTGATGAAGACAGTGATGACGGTGGTGGTGGTGTAGGCAGTGAAGATGATATCTAATGCTGGGACTTTCTGGGTACCAGGCAGTGTTCTGAGGGTGTCACAAAACAACGCTGAGCTGTGGGTGCAACTAAGATCTCCATTTTGCAGATGAGAAAACTGAGGCATGGAGAGGTATGGTGACTTGTTTGAGCATTCACTGGAGAGCTGTGGAGGCCGGGTCTCCCAGCTCCTCAGCTTGTGCCCTTTCACCACCACAGCACAATCTCACAAGAGGTTCTCAGGGCCCCTGGGTACCTCGAGGGTTGACCCAGGCCCTGGAATCTATGGAGGTGCAGGAATGTGTGTGGGTTGGCGTGAGGGAAAATGAGAAAGAAGCGAGGTGCTCTCTGGTCCCCTGGCCAGTCTTCAAACCCTGGGCCCGATCTCTGCCTCAGCCTCCAGCACACCCACGCCCGGGGCAAGCTCCTGGGGTGAGGTGGGAATGCCGCATGGCCCCAAGCAAGGCGTTTCCTGGTGGGTGGTTTGGCTTTGTCAGCTTTGGGTTTTTTACCTCCTCTGCTCGGTCTCCCAGATCAATCTCCACAAACACAGGTGGTTTCTGTGGATGGAAACCAAAGAGGCGTGGATGGTGGGCTTGGGTGAGCCAGGGAGGCACACAGATTCCTGGGAGGGAGCGTGGGCTCTGGGCCCGTGGTGGCCAGGGTCTGGGCGTTACACTGAGACCATCAGACACTGGCCGTGTGTGGTGGGACCTGCTGGCAGTGTGGTTGATGAGGTGTCCCCTGGCAGAGGGAGGGGACGGATGTGGCCTCCCCTCTCCCTGCTCACCTCCCATCAGGTCCCTGAGAACTCAGAGGGTCTCCCCCACCTTCGCCCCCTGAGAATCAGGGCCAGTGATGCCCAGAGCTGGGTGGACCCTCCAGGCCCACTGCAGGCCTGCTCACCTGGGCAGCGCCCAAGCTCTGCCTCTGCAGACCCCCTGCCCCGCTGCCCGAGCTGCAGAGACACACAGTGAGCCGTAAAGGCCTGGGGGGCTCAGGTGCAGTGGCCCCCAGGTCTCTGACCAGGCACCTTGGCTTGGCCCAGTGGTAGCAGTTTAGTCAACACTGGGAGAAGTGTTTTGGGGAGTGGAGGGGACCCCAGGGGCCCTGGACGCAGGCCAAGCCCAGCTCCCCTCCACCCCCGCACGCGGATCGGGAAGGGGAAGGAAAGCCTCTCTCGGACAGGGTCCTGTGAGCACCGCTGCCCCGGGCTGCGGCGGGCCGGGGCTGGGGCTCCCTGACAAGGGCAAGCTGAGGGTCACCTCCCGTCGGGGCCCCCGCTCTCTCAGCAGCTGTGCTGTTTGGCAAGCCGGGGTTAAGGTGCCCCGGCACCAGCCAGGAGCACGGAGCTGGGCACTGAGGCAGCTCAGGCGGGGCCTGGTCCAGCCAGCGCGTCCACGGCAGGACTGTGCCTGACAGGCCTCCCCTTCTGACTTCTGTTACTAAAGTGAAAAGCTCTTGCCTCTTTTTCCAGAAGGTCACCCAGCTGTACGGACTCTGGCTCCTCTTCCTGTAAGAAGACACCAAACAGATAAACAGAGGCAGGACTCCGACGGGCAGGGCCGGCAGCGCGTGCACATCAAAGGACCACGGCCTGACCTTGGCCTCCAGGGTGCACTTGTCTGTGCTCTCCCTGCCGTCCGGCTCCTCCTGGCCGCTGGCCTCGGGCGCCGCCTCCTTCCAATCCCCCGGCACCTGCCCAGCGGCGTCCTGGCGCTGCTCCGGCTCGTCTTCCTCCGGGTTTGCCTGGCTGCAGCGGGTGGAAGCGGGGGTTTGGAGACGACGCCTTGCTCCCTCCTGGGCACCAGTGCCCCTGGGTCAGCGGGGCGGGGCTGGCGGGCGGTGGGCGAGGCAGACCCAGGTAGAGAGGTGGGCAGAGCAGATAAGGACACGGCAGGGCTGCTGAGCTGGTCTCCCTGAGGAGCCATCACCCCGACCTGCCCCAACATGAGGGACGCCGGCAGCCCCGGCAGGCTCTCGGGCGAGATGCCTTCTGCCCAGAGATCCGAGGGGGAAGGCCTGCAGCGATAGGCGCCGGCCCCAAGATGCTGGGCCGGGGGGATGCCGGTGGGGGACTGCTTGAGGCCCTGAGAGCCCCCTGGGTCACCGGCCCCCGACCCTCCCGTCTGAGCCTCGAGGTCTTCTCCGGACGCCCTGGCCTCCCTCGGGCCCGCCCCCAGGTCTTGACCCTGGCGCCCACTCCCACCCCGGCCTGCCGTGTCCTCCTCACGTCTCTGCACAGCTGCCTCCGCTGGACCGAGGCCACTCACCAGCGGGCATCTTCCGCGTTGCTTCTGAGGTCCTTCCCCTGATCTTCAGACTCTGAGGAGGAAGCAGCGGGTCTGTCGTCAGCCTGCGAGGATGCTGACGGGCCACCTGCGGGGTGTGGGCACTGCCGCCCCAGTTCTTTTTTTTTTTTTAATTTTATTTATTTATTTATTTATTTATGGCTGCGTTGGGTCTTCGTTTCTGTGCGAGGGCTTTCTCCAGTTGCGGTGAGCGGGGGCCACTCTTCATCGCGGTGCGCGGGCCTCTCATTGTCGCGGCCTCTCTTGTTGCAGAGCACAGGCTCCAGACGCGCAGGCTCAGTAATTGTGGCTCACGGGCCCAGTTGCTCCGCGGCATGTGGGATCTTCCCGGACCAGGGCTCGAACCCGTGTCCCCTGCATTGGCAGGCTGATTCTCAACCACTGCGCCACCAGGGAAGCCCCTGCCGCCCCAGTTCTGACCGGCATTCTCGCGCATCCCCGGCCCAGGAGGCCGCCCGCCCCGACTCTTCACATCAGCACTCTGCAGGCCGGTGCAGGGCATCGAAGGCCCCGAGCTGGGCCAAGGCCCCCCCACACACACACACAGGGTCCCCACAGGGCCTCTGCTCGCTCCATGGCACGCGGCGGGAGGCCTTGGCGTTGCCTTTACTGTCACTGTGCCAGGCGCGGGACCCCTTGCGTCCTCCTGGTGGCAGCAGCTGGGGTTGGAAGCAGCAGGAGCTGAGGGCCAGGGCGGCGGCCTCAGCCTGCGGCCAGTGGAGAGGGCGACCCAGCCCCGGAGCTGAGATCTGAGCCACACCATCCCTTCCAGGACGCTCCTCCTGGCTCCTCCGAGGGGCGTCGCCGGCGGTGGGAGTCCTCTGGCTGGGAAAGGTCTTTGTCCGGTAGGGAGAAAGGGGCACAGGATCCAGCCCGGCCTCATGCATGGAGCGGTTGTCAGTAAACAATTACGGGGAAGCTGCATTTTGGTGACCTCGGCGGGACAGCGTGAGCCTCGTGAGCTGAGAGCTCTGAGCAAGACACCGGGGTTTCCCGGTGAAACGCAGGCTTCTGCTTCTCGGAGGTCGCAGACCTCAAGGGGGTTTCCTACCCCCTTTGGGACCTAAGAGAAAGCCCCCGAGGGAGGGGTCTCGAGGTCGCAGACGCTCCAGGTCCCGTTTCTGTGCAGTCACCTCTGAGCCCAAGATGCCTGAGATGACGGTCCCCGTAGCTGCTCCAGACTCTCCCCAGAGCAGCCTGGTTTCCACCCCCCGCCTGACACACAGCCTGGCCCCCTGGCCCCGATGAAAACACCGCCCCAGGGAGACTCCAAGCTGTAAATAATGTTTTTGACAGGAGACCCAGCAGGATGTCTCTGCAAGCCGCCATCCCAAAGGATTTCCTACAGAATCTGGTGGCCAGATTAGCTATGCGGGGTCCTTTCAGCTCACAGGCCTCGGGGCCGGGGATACCTGCCGGACAGAGGGGGTGAGGGCCCAGCTCCTGCAGGTGCCCTGCTTTCTGTTCCTGCTTTGTCACTGGTCCTCGCTGTCTTGCATGCTGTCCCTCCCCTGGACCGTGTCCCCCGACCCCTGCCATCCTCCAGCGCCATCCTTCATGGGGACCTGGGCCCCCTGCCCAGTGTTAAGCGACCTTCCTTGGAGGGAGCTTTCCGTCACGCCCATTCTCCCTGGCACTCGGCACCAGCCCTGGGTCGGGTCGTCCGCGCACTTTCCTTGTCTCTGGTCTGAGTTCCCTGTGGGTGAGAACTAGGTGCTGTGCGTCCTCCTCAATCCACGGTCCGCACACGGGCTCCGGGACGTCTGCTGACCTGCGGCTGTGCCGCCATCCCCAGGCCGGCCCTGGCCACCTGCAAACAAAGCCCTGAAGGCCAAGGGTGGGGCGACCTTGGGTCTTCAGAGAATATTTCAGAACTTGGCAGCTCTCGCTGCATTGACCTCAGATGGAAGGGCCCGAATGGTTCGGCTCAGTGGTTTTCTGGCAGGGCTCTCCGGTGGGCTTCTCCCGGAAAACCTTCAGCAGCCCCTAGCCCGTGTGTGCACACGTGTGCGCTTGTGCATGTCTGTGTATGTGGGCAAGTGTGTCCGTTTTTAGAAGACACAGGGCTGCCCCAGACAGATCTTCGAACCTGCTCCTTCCGGTAACGTGTATGTGGCAGGAAGGAAAGAATCAGTAAAAAGAGAGCCTGGTTTTTCTTTGCTCCAAAGCAGCTGTGGAATGAGAAACACACACCTGCCCCCAGTGCACCGTTATCATAAAGTAAAAATATCAGTGTGTTCGTGGGTTCCCCCTTTGTCCGCTTTCTAAGAAAGGCCCTGCGTTTTTCGGGGTTCTGGGCGCACCTGCAGGGCTCAGCCAGTAAGGCTCCAGGCAGGGCGCGAGGGCGCTGCTGCGGCTGGGCCTCGTGCGTGGCTCGGGGGAGGAACAGCAGGCCGGGCAGATCTGCCCCCGCACGCGAAGAGACTATTTCCTTTGCTGCCTTTCTTCAGCTGGCCTCGAAGGGATCGCAAAACCACTTACAGGTCACTGTCTGGACCGCGAGCCGCCCCGGAGGTCGGGCTTCGCGCCGGGGGGGAGCGGAGGGCGGGACAGGCGCGGGCCGGGGCGGGGCCGACACCGGCGTGAACCCTCTGCACGACCGGCCTGACGCCGCCTCGCGGCCAGGGCGCCCCTCGCTCCCTGCGCGACCGCGAGCTGCCTCCACCCTGCGGATTTCAGCAGGCCCTGTTCGCCGAGGCCTGGAGCCCCTGCGGGGCACAGCCCCCTCCTTGCCCTGGACGCACTCCTGCGGGTGGGCGTCGTTGCGGCGCCGGGCCCGGAGGCTCTGCGGCAGAGAGGCCGGCGGCCGCGGCCTGGTGTCCCAGGCAAAGGCTCAGGGCCCGGGCGCGAGCTCAGCCGTGGACCCGCGGGTTCGCGCGGCCCCTCCGTGCGCGGACTCCTCTCCCGCCCGGCTGGGGGGCGTGTCCCACAGGCGCTCGGCCCCGCCTCCTGCGTCCACTTCACCTTGGCACCTGCGGGCCCGGCGGCACCAGCGTCCTGGCTCTTGCTTCCAGGTGTGAGCGCCCAGGCCTGGCGGGTGCCCCGCCCTCACTCGGGAGGCCGCACCTCGTCTCATTTGACCATGTAGACAGCGAGCAGTGCTCCGCGTGGCTCCGGCTCCGGGCGGCTCATCCCCTCCACGCTGTCCGGGAGCCCCAGCGGGCCTGGCGCCTGGGGCGGTGTGTGCACGGGGGCTGGGCAGTGCTGCGCTCGGTGCGTCCCTGCCATCCACCCTGTCTCGGCAAACCCAGCGGTGCTGGGTGGGAAGGTCCGTGGCCGGCACTACTGGGGACACACCATGGCTACTTGCAATATTTCCTGAGCAGGTTAGAGGTTGGTTTCCTCTCCGGGGAGCTCGACCCTCCCGAGCCTGAGAAGGAGCGGCTGTGCTCGGACTTTGAACGGTCGGAGGTAGTGGAGATGCAGCGGCCCCTGTGCTGTGACCGGCCGGCTCCTCCTTCCCCTCTCCTCCAGAAATAACACAGCTTTGGATTTTTAAGCTGAGAGAAGAACAAATATTTTTGTACAATGACCTCTTAAAATCGCTCCTAGGGCTTGAACAAGCAAACCGCATTTCCCGCTTACTGTGTTTTGTTTCCTAACAGTCATTTAGACTTCCTAAACGACAGTCTCAGCAAAGGGCACTTGCTGGTGTGAACCACAACTGCTGGGGTCCTGCCGATGACTGGCAGTCACTCCGTCTCTCCGCCAACTCGGGCCCGCTGCCCTGGGGTAGCTGACCTTCCAGGGGCAGGTCCATGTAAGGACCAGGGCGTTTCGGGCACCCGTCCCCACTTCGGCCACACCACGGCACGCTTGCAGGGTTAGAAACATGCCGGAGTGGGACACGTGGCTGACACAAGGTATAAATGTGCACACTTTACAATGTAAAGGCCACGTTAGTGCCGAGCAAACGCGCGGCCCCCAGCCCCATGGGTTCGCTGCTGCCCCTGGCCGTGAGGTCCCTGGCTCTGGCAGCGGGATTGGGGCTAACCCCAGGGCCTCATCATAAACCTGAGACACTTCCCATGCTGGCCCTCACGTGCCAATGGTCTTCCCAATGTCCCCAGTGCCTTCACAGGCCACGGGGCCCAGGTCTCTGTCTGTCCTCACCACCTCCTCCTGCCCTCGACAGAGCTTCCAGCTGCCCCCCTGCAGCCCCAGGCTGGCCCTCCGGCTGGCCCCCGGGATGTCCCCACACAGTCCCAGGCTGGCTCTGCCCCCTCGGACCTCAGTGCCTGACACGCCCCACCCTGGCCTTTAGGATCTTAGGCAGGGGCAGTGGGTCCGGGGCGGGAGTGGGTGTGTGGCCCTCGCTGGCCCGGGGAGAGCGGTCTGCCCCGCCCCGCCCTCTGCCCTACCTAGCTCCTTGCACAGCCTCTCGATGCAGCTCGGGGGGTCCCCCTTCTGGTGCAGGCCGCCCACACTCCGGCTCCTCTGGAGCTCAGCCATCTCGCTGGCCGCCTTGAGCTGTCCGGGGCTCACGGCCGAGGGAGGGGCCCCGGGGCCCAGCCGGTGCCTCCTGTGTGCGGCTGTGGTGTCCTTCTCCATCCTCCCTGCCTTTGGGCCACGGGAAAGAAGAAGGACGCCGGCTCTCACGCAGCCCTCAGACGGAACGCATGGCTTCCACCCCCTCCATGGGGAGCTGCCCTTGTGTGCCCGGGCCCCGTTGCTAGGTGGCCCCTGTGACATCACTGCAGAGGCAGAGACCAGCCTGCTGGCCCTTTCCGCGGCCCTAGGTCGGAGTGGCCTCCTCCCAGGGCCTCCGGCCTCTCAGCAGAGACGGCAAAGGGCCAGGCGGCCGGGGGCCTTCATGCGGCTCTGCAGGCGCTTCTGGTGTGGGGTCTGCTGAGCCTTCAGGCGAATCTCTTGATTCCTAGCAAGGACGAAGGACTTGGAGGTCACGGAGGTGACTCCACTTGGCGGCCTGGGCCCTGGGTGGCGTCCTGCATCCTCCCCCCTCCAGACGAGGGGAGATTCACGCAAATGCAGCTTCGGAGGGCAGCCGTCTGCGGACAGGCACCTCTGAACTGTGCCGAGGAAACCCTTCTCTGCATTTTCAGTCGAGCTATTTGCTGACACTGCCGTGACCAAAGGCTCGCTCGGGCGGCTTCCACAGTAGACATTCGCTTTCTGGGTCAGGAGCCTGGAGGTCTGAGGTCCAGGTGTGGGCAGGGCTGGCCTCCTGAGGCCTCTCTCCTCGGCCTGTAGATGCCCGTCTCCTCCCCGTGTCCTCATGGGGTCGTCCTCTGTGCGTGTCTGTGTCCTGACCTCCTCTTCTTAAATGGACAGCAGCCAGACTGGGTCAGGGCCACCCTAGTGACCTCATGTAACCTTAATCGCCTCTTTAAAGGCCCATCTCCAAAGGCAGTCACTTTCTGAGGTCCTGGGGACCAGGACTTCACACATGAGTTTTGGAGTGACACAGTTCAGCCTATAACACAGCCTAACAGAAAGTTTCTGATAATCTATTCAACACAACTTTTTCTTCTCATCTGGGACCATGGGGGACAAATCATAGCAGGTGTCCCCTGAGCACCCAGCCGACAGCAGTAGGTGTGTCATAGATGTTCAGAATGAAGTAAAAGTGACTAACTCCCTTTTCCCACGTGCACTTCCATTCCCTAAACAAGCTCACAGCATCTCAGCTCACAGGAGGCCTCGGGTCCGCCAGCCAGGGGCCGGTGCAGGTGCCGCCGTGGATGCTGCTCAGAGGCTCTGTGCCCCGGGTGGGGACGGATGAAGCCAGGACGGCGGGCAGCTGAACCAGCTCCCTCTTCAGGTAACAGGTGGTCTGGAGAAAGAGTCAGTGGGCAAAGATTGGGGTCGCAAAAGATTGGGGTCCTAGGAGTGGGGCTTTGGGTCCTCATTCTCCCAGGTTTTCTCTTTTCAGTCCTCCCACGTACCCCAACGTGGGCAGAGCTCGTTACCTGCCCCCGCCAGCCCCAACTCTCTCCACTGGGCCTGGTCCTGTGTGTGAATCTGAGCCGCCCAGGCCCCTGGGAGCCGCCCTGCGGCCCTGCCGTGGATGCTCGTGTTCGGGGCGTCCGAACCTCTTGGCCCCCACCCAGAGCAGACAGGAGCCGCCAGAAAGCAGCAGAACGGCCCTTCCTCCCCAAGTCCATGTGCACCTGGGGAGGAGGCTCATCACCACTGCCCTCGGCTCAGGGCTGCGGCATCCCTGAAGGCCTGACCCGGCTTCCCCGGAGCCAGATCCCACCCCCCTCCCCCGACGACTCTCTCATACCAGGCGACCGGGGCTGGAATTAAAAAGACAACTGAGTGGAAACCAAATGGAGAAAAGACAGGAAAAAGGAGATGAGACGAGGCATTTCTCCCCGGGGGGCGGGGCGGGTCCCCCATATTGTGCATCCAGCTCTTCCCCCTCCCCCTTTCGAAGGGGGGCAGCCATATCTGCTCAACAGCACTGAGCTCCCTCTGTCTCCCCTCAGGCCACCAGCCTCCTGTTCCCCCTCCCTCGGGACACTGACCTGTGTCTGGCCCTCGAGCGCACACCCCGCTGCTGAGTCCTCGGAGACATGAGAGACCCTGCCTTTCCCACCCTCCTTGAGCTTGACGCCATCTCTGTCCGCCCTGAGGTCCCCATGGCCCTCACAGGGCCCCGCTCCACACCTTTCCATCCCAGAAGCATTGTGGCTTCCAGCACAACCCAAAGCCCCACAACTGGACCTCACCTGTCACCAGAGTCACCTCACCTGTCGTCAGGGGACCATACCTGTTGCCAGAGGGACCACAGCTGTCATCAGCAGCACCTCACCTGTCATCACGGGGACCCCACCTATCATAAAGGGGGACCTCACTTGTCATCAGAGGGGCCTCATCTGTCACCAGGGGATCCAACCTGTCTTCAAATGGACATCTCCTGTCATCAGGGGTACCACACCTGTTGTCAGAGGGAACTCACCTGTTGTTAGGGGGACCTCACCTGTCATAGAGGGACCTCACCTCTCATCAGGCAGATCCCACCTGTCATCAAAGGGACCTCACCTGTCGTCTGAGGGACCTCACCTGTCGTCAGGGGGACCACAGCTGTCATCAGGGGGATCACACCTGTCATCAGAGAGACCTCACCTGTCGTTAGGGGGACCCCACCTGTCATCAGGGGAACCTTACCTGTTGTCAGGGGGACCACACCTGTCATCAGAGGGACCTCACTTGTCGTTAGGGGGACCTCACCTGTCAGGGGAATCTTACCTGTTGTCAGGTGACCAAACCTGTTGTCAGGTGGATCCCACATGTCGTCAAAGGGACCTCACCTGTCGTCAGGGGGATCACACCTGTCGCTAGGGGGGACCTCACCTGTCATAGAGGACCTCACCTGTCATCAGAGGGATCACACTTGTTGTAAGGGGGACCTGTCCTATCATCAGGGGGACACCCTCTATCATCAGAGGGACCACGCCTGTCATCAGGGGGACCACATTTGTTGTCAAGGTACCTCACCTGTCATCAGGGGGACCCCACCGGTCATCAGGGGGACCTCACCTGTCATCACAGGTATGTCGTCCAGCTCCCTCCTGCCCCACTCCACCACACACCCACATCTCCACGTGTGCATCATCGGTGGGCGCTCATGGGAAACCAAGCCAGTCTCAAAAAGAATAAAAGGTCTGTTTTAATTGGCCAGTAAAATACATCACAAATCATTAGTATCTTATAAACAGAAACATTAAATTACAAATCCATATTAAAAACTGCAGTTTGGAGCAGCCTAACAGCTGCGTATACGGAGCTTTTTTTTTTTTGCAACATTTTCCTCCACCATTTTTGTGACAACAGGCAATGTTACCATCTGCCATCTAGATCTCAAGTCTGAACAACAGACGGGCACGTGGCACCTGGTCTTAGGGGTCTGAAAGGGCCTTTCCAAAGCCAGGCTGCAGCCGAGGCTTTCGGGGGAGTCAGCAGAAGCTCGTCAGGACCCCCAACCCCCAAAAGCACAGCAGCCCTGGCAGTCCCCAGGGCCTCAGAAACAGCGAGCACCACCCCTGGCCCGGCGTCCGCTCCCGAGCCTCCCAATACTGGCCCAGGTTTCTCCCTGCCTCCCTCCCTCTGTTTTCTCTCAGGGACCTTTACTTGGCTGCCAGGAGACACCACCACTCCCTTTTCTGTCCTATGGAGGCACCTCCCTTGAATGGTAGAGGCTTGGATGTTCTGAGTTACTTTATATCAAAGAGCTAATTAAAAACGGTCCTTTAAAAACATTAAGAAAAACAGCTTGAAAATAATGCACATTTCTATTTTTACAACCTCCCCCGAACTCCCACCAGGGTGGCAAACGTGGATTCTACTTTTAGCCCCACTGACAGCAAACAACAGAACTTTGCTCGACGTGGCGGCTGCGTGGACACATATCAGCAGCAGGCAGGGGGGCTCCCACCTCGGGAATGAAGGCTGGGACCCCTAGGAAACCTCTCTGCAGAAGGACCCCGTGTCCCCAAAGAGCGAGGGCATCCTCAAACTGGGAACTCCGTGCGGTGCCGACCCTCTGGCCAGGACCGATACAAACGTCGAAAGCTGAAACCAGGAGGCCTCGTGCTGGCGGCCGCCCGGACAGCTGGCTCATAGGAAAAGAATAACGCTCACAACGTCCCCGCTGAGTCGAAGCAGAACGTTAGTGCCGGAAGGCTCCACGGTGCGGGCGCCACAGACCAGCAGAGACAAACGTGCACGCAGCACAGGGCCCACGCTCCGCAGGCCGCAGTGTCGCTGGCACCCTGTTCCCGAAAGGCCAGCTCAGGTTGCCTGCCACTGGCGTGATCAAGTGCACAGTCCCCCGGAAATGGCCCGGGAGCCTCAGAAGTTCACAGGCTCGACCCCTGTCGGCTTGCGAGCTGAGGAGCTACCCTCTGGTATGGTGTTCGCTCCTTCCTGAACACGGGCTCTCCCGGCGCAGCGCAGGGCGCCATCCTGGGACAGGGCGTCCCGCGGGCTTCACATGGAATGGGCTGGGGTCTCAGACTGCTGCCTGATGTAGCTTTGGAAGCTCTTGTCTCCGATGGGGTGCTCCCTGCGGGGGTGTAGGGAGAGCAGCGTGAGCGTGGGCCGCCCTGTGGCTGGTGCGCCTCTGAACTGCCATCGCCTGTTGTTTTTTTTTTTTAATTTTTATTGGGGTATAATTGCTTTACACTGGTGTGTTAGTTGCTGCTGTATAACAAAGTGAATCAGCTATACGTATACACATATCCCCATATCCCCTCCCTCTTGTGTCTCCCTCCCCCCCTCCCTATCCCACCCCTCTAGGTGGTCACAAAGCACCAGGCTGATCTCCCTGTGCTATGCGGCTGCTTCCCACTAGCTATCTATTTTACATTTGGTAGTGTATGTATGTCCATGCCACTCTCTCACTTCGTCCCAGCTTACCCTTCCCCCTCCCCGTGTCCTCAAGTCCATTCTCTACGTCTGCGTCTTTATTCCTGTCCTGCCCCTAGGTTCTTCAGAACCTTTTTTTTTTTTTTTTAAGATTCCATGTATATGTGTTAGCATACAGTATTGTTTTTCTCTTTCTGACTTACTTCACTCTGTATGACAGACTCTAGGTCCATCCACCTCACTACAAATAATTCAATTTCATTTCTTTTTATGGCTGAATAATATTCCATTGTATATATGTGCCACATCTTCTTTACCCATTCATCTGTCGATGGACACTCAGGTTGCTTCCATGTCCTGGCTACTGTAAATAGAGCTGCAATGAACATCGTGGTACATGACTCTTTTTGAATTATGGTTTTCTGAGGGTATATGCCCAGTAGTGGGATTGCTGGGTCGTATGGTAGTTCTATTTTTAGTTTTCTAAGGAACCTCCAAACTGTTCTCCATAGTGGCTGTATCAATTTACATTCCCACCCACAGTGCAAGAGGGTTCCCTTTTCTCCACACCCTCTCCAGCTATTGTTTGTAGATTTTTTGATGGTGGCCATTCTGACTGGTGTGAGGTGATACCTCACTGTAGTTTTGATTTGCATTTCTCTAATGATTAGTGATGCTGAGCATCCTTTCATGTGTTTGTTGTTGTCATCACCTTTTCCTACCTTCGCTTGTGAGGCGTGTTCATCGTAATAAACACGAGAAGCATGGACTAGCAAAGGAAGAAGTTAGCCCAAAACTGCCTGCGGAAGCACACACCGTGACCCCGGTCTCAACGTGTGGGGCACGTGTGTTCATGTGTGGGGAGACCGTGACCTCCTGGAGTGAGCACCGTGGCGCTGTGCCCTGTTAGCTGACAGACGCTAGCGCAGCCGTGAGTCACGAGCTCTGCCGTGTTTAAGAAAAGGCGTTTTTAGATGGTCGACGTGGGTTCTGACAGAGGGTGTTAAAGGGTCTAGAATGTGATGTGAACGTCTGTGGAGCCGGCAGCAGACACGGTCGGCGTCCCCAGAGGTGCTGGGCGCCCTCGCAGCCTGGCCGAGTCGGGGTCTCTCCCAGAGCCCCCCTTCCCTTCCCAGACCCAAGCCACGTCTTCCCTGGAAGGAAGCAGCCAGCGGGGGGGGGGGGGGGGGGAGGGGGGGGGCTGGGCCCGCGCAGGGCTCCTGCCTCAGGGGTCGGGGGGGGCTCTGCCGCGGGTCCGTGGGCTCCGAGTGCGCATAGGCTCTCGTCACCCACACCCTTGGAGCAGGAGGAGGGCGCCGCTTGGCTGACTGCCCGGCGCCGGAGCTGCAGCCCCTGGCACAGAGCACAGGCGGCCCGGCTGCGCCTGCTGCTCTGCAGCCGACCCCTACTCCCAGGACGCGGGGGCGTGGGGGTCCAGAGCCAGCCCGGAGAGGCAAAAGGTGCTTCCCTGGGGCAGGGACGCTGGCCCACAATGGAAGCCTAATTTCAGAAGCACATGGGTCATGAGGCGGGGGCAGGAGGCGCCTCCGGGGACCCGGTCCAGAGGGCCCTGAGGGGGAAGCGAGACAGGGGGCCCACCCCGCCCCACAGGCAGGTGGCCCAAGGCGGCCCCTCCCTGGCTCCCCGCGCCTCCAAGACCCCGGACTCACTGGCTCCCGTACTTGGTCTTCTTGAACTTGTCCCTTTTGTACTGGGCGTGCTCCTGCTCCAGGGCCCCGACGCCGGCGATGACCTGCTTCAGCGTCTTGTAGGTCTCCTGGGGGTCGTCGATGATGAACGTGGAGTACTCCTCCCGCTCTGGGCCGTCGTACACAGACCTGCTCCCACAGGCCTCTGCAGCGTCAGGGGCAGGGGGGCCGAGGTCAGCTTGGGGGGAGCCGGACAGGCTGCCCCCCAAGCGCACGGGGAAGGGCCGACCGCTCACGCAAACGCACACGAAACAGGAGCCGCTAAGAGTTGGGCCGACCCTGAACCCCGGAGAAGCCTGCGGCGCCGGAAGCTGGGCCGGGAACCGCAGCCCCGAGGGTCCAACGCTGAGCACCAGGGCCCAACCCCTCTCCGGGGTGACCAGGCTCCGTGCAGCCTGGCCCAGGCTCCCAGACGGCTGCTCCTGGAGCCTGGGCCAGGCTGGTTCAAGGGCCGGTGGGGTCACCCGGGGTCAGTCTGGGGAGATGCGTTCGAGAAGCCCCACCTTAGAAAGGGGTGCTGGGCTCCATCCCACGTTTACGAGGACGCGCCACGCAGGGACCTGCAGGGCGCAGGGTAGGCAAGAAGCCATCCTCTCGGCCGTCACCTGTTGGCCGGTCTGTGCTAGCAGCTTCTTAGGGCCTCCATCGCCCCACCTGCTCAACAGGTACCTTTCTCATCTGACCACCTCACTCCTGCTGAAGACCACGCTGTGGCCTCCGGGCCCCCCACCTGCCTACAAACACCCGAGCTGTGTCCTGCACTCCAGGGCCACAGAGAGACCAGGTGAGCTGGCATCAGGCCCCTTCACCATGGTCTGTGACGTGCTGCTGGTTCGCCATCACAGAAAGTTTTACTGCCTTTACTTCCAACTCAAGGGGAACCTCTTAATTCATACTGAAAAATCACAAGTCTGTGCAAAGGGAACCTGGGAAGATTCAAAATCTCAAAGGAAATGGGAACATGACGCGAGAAAGATAAGGGCTCCACACGCGAGGGATAAAGGAGCAGAGACCCGGGCCGGGAGCACCCAGGGTGAGGGTGAGCCATGCCGGTGACGTCCCTGGAGCCGGGCTGCCTGCATGTCCTCCCCGAGTCCCCTCTGGTTGTAACTGCTTGGCCTTGAGCGAGTCCCTCAAGCTCCTGAGCCTCAGTGAACCCTTCTGGGAACCAGGGCAGCTTAGGAGTAGGATGGGAATCACCGAAGGACCACGATCCCATGCGGGGGGACGGGCGGTGGTGGGGTCGGGACACAGGCAGGGACGCCCGACCGCCTCAGCTCGGGGGCTGCGTGAACCGCCTCACAGGGGTTGTTCCACGCAGCCCTTGGGCCAGCCTGGCAGGTGGGGCCCGTCGCTGCCGTTTCCCAGAGGAGGGGGTCGTGTGCCCAGTTGGTCTCGCAGCGGATGCCAAAGCAGCTCCGCACCGAGGCCTGTGCATCGCGGGGAATCCCGTGCTAGGGCACCAAGGAGGGTGGCCAGGGCGGCGGGAGCTGGGACAGACCCGGGAGGAGGTCCCAGGACCAGGCTGGGGAGCAGGTTTTAATTCCGGGCCCAACGTCAGATGCAAGATTCGTGACAGGATCCAGAACAGACCCGGAGCATCCACGGGGCCGGGTGGCAAGCTCACCCTGCTCCTCTTTAACGGGGTTCCCCAGACCAAGCCTGGGCAACGCTGGAGCGCGTGCTGGTGCCAGCTGGCGGCGGGTACACGTTTCTAAAACAGGCCTGGGAACGAGGAAGAGCACAGGGCAGACGCAGGACAGTCCAAAGGCGGACCTGCTGACTGACAGACAAGCCACGTCCCAAGGACTGGAGGACAGTGAGCGTGGCCCCTGCCGGTGACAATGGGGGGCAGATATCAAAGTCGGGAGGACACCCAATGGCCGGGTGACACAGGACACAGAGGCCCTGACAGTGAGCCCAATGTCCGTGCCCTGAGATGGGAAGGGCAAGACTAAAAGTGCGCCCTGGTCCCTGCTGAGGGCAGATGGGCCCTTAGCTGATGCGCTGCACCGAGGTGCTGGCTGGGCTGCAGGGGGGTGGGTGGGTGAAAAGGCTTCAGGCTGAATTCACGGTCACGCGTGCAGCGCGGCTCCGTGTCTGAGCTGTGGGGGGGGCGGTGTGTGAAAAGGCTTCAGGCTGAATTCATGGTCACGCGTGCAGCGCGGCTCCGTGTCTGAGCTGCGGGGGGTGGGGGGGGGTTGAAAAGGCTTCAGGCTGAATTCACGGTCACGCGTGCAGCGCGGCTCCATGTCTGTGAAAGTCACCCCGAGACCTTCCCAGGCCCCCTGATCATGCCTGCGGGAAGGTGTGGGTGCAGGCTGCCTTCCAGGGCACAGACGGGATGGCCGGCTGCCATCACCAAGACCTTGGCCGCGTGATCTCGGTCCAGCAGCCCAGGCCCCATGGCAGCCCTTCAGCACACGATCCCGCCCAGCCCTGCACTGGCCCTGCGCCACCCGAAGCGCTGGGCACCAAACTGCAGGGGGACACTGAGTGTGTGTCCCTGCCGTGAGGGAGGCGGGGGGACAGACTCACAGGCGACTGGAACACAGCCGCCTCCAAGCACGGAAAGGCTGCTGTGCCCGGAGGAGAGGCCTTGGTACGTCGTCAGCCCACGGGCCGAGTGCTCAGGGCAGTTTGGCTGACATAAACGAGGGTCTCAAGGAGATGAGAGCACTTGACAGCAGAGTATCCGCCTCAAGAAAGCACTGAGGTTCCAGGCAGAGGCCTGAAGACTGTGGAAAGTGACTCAGTGCTTTGGTGCCTCCATGAAGTGAGCGGTAAGGTCTCCAATCCTGCTGACCTTCTGTGAACCCTTGTTGTCAAGATCACTGCTATCCTGAGAGGGAGGCTGGGTGTTCAAGACCCCTTTCCATTTGATTGTCCATCCATCTACCCATGCACCCACCCACCCATCCATCCATCCATCCACCCACCCACCCATCCATCCACCCATCCCCCCACCCATCCACCCATCCACCTATCCACCCATCCATCCACGCATCCAGCAAACAGGTACTGAGTCCCTCCTGTGTGCTAGGCACTGGGATGAATGACACCTGCCTCTCCTCTCAAGGTCATGTGTGTCACGGGTCTGAACAGATCTGAGAGGGTATCATCGTAATGACAGAGATCAGCACAGGCTGTCCGCGGGGGGGCAGGATAAGCTCGGGAGGGGCCCCCACAGGACACACGGCGTTAGCCAGACGAGGGGCGCATCAGGGGCAAAGGCACAGGGGTCTGCCGCGTGGTGCTGGGGCAGAGAGGGAGGTGGGGGGTCTGGAGAACATGGGCGGGCAGCTGCGTGCTCACCAAGGCATGGCTAAAGTACCCTCCAGGCTGTGGCCCACAACTGACCAGGAGACGAAAAGGAAAAGAGTCCAACAGGCTTGTTTCCAGGCACCTTCGGAGGGGGCTGCAGGGCCCACCACAGAATCTCTAACAGCAGCTCTGAGAAGCGCCAGCCCCAGTGCAGGGTCAAACAGCTCACCGCCCCCAGTTCGTCTTGCGTCTGCCTCTCCTGCTACAGCCCAAGCGCCCCCCTGGTCTCCTGACTTGCCCCACCTACACTGCTTCATTCTGCAGGGCATGGAGAGCAACGAAATGCAGGAAAACGAAGTTGCATAGATATGCCTGGAGCTGCTGGGCAGGCACAAACACACGCACACCCACACACGGGTCCACACACACACATGTGCACACGTCCCTCTGGAAAACACAGAAGAATGAAATTCCTTGTTTGGAGGCATGGGAGGTTATTAAGACACAGGATCTTCTCAAGAATTTGGCAGTTCAGAGGTTGCAAGCTAAATTCCACCTTAAAATTATCCATAGAACCTGTTATCAAAGTAACTGCCCCCCAAATAGCCACTTAACCTGCAGAAACATTTTCCCCATCAGCGCTATAAACGACAACACCGCGCAGCCCTTGGCGGCCCCCAGGGTTCACCCCCGTCCGCCCCACCTCACCTTGCATCTTCTCGAGTTTGCTCATGTATGAGCTGAACAGAGAGTAGATGCGCTCAGTCTCTCGGTCCCCGTCGATGTCCAGCTGGATGTTTGCTGGGAGGCCGCTGCCCAGACACCGCGAGAGCGGGCGGAGAGGAGGAGGGGTCAATTGTGGCGTTGGTTATTTAAAGGTCACTAAAGACGGGGGACCCAACCCCGCGCCTATCCCCGACCGGGGCTGGGGCACCAGTCACAGCCTACCTGGTGCAGGGGGAGCAGCCGGCGGCCGTGTCCGAGGAGGCCCTGCAGCACAGCCAGTGGCCGTTCAGGTAGGCGGACGGGTGGTAGACGGCCAGGCGCTTCTGGTTGCACTGGCTCACCTTGGTGAGGATGTCGATCCAGGCCTTGGCCTCCACGCAGTTGTTGGCCTGGATGTACAGTGCCCGCTCGGGCTGGATGACCTGGAACATCTGAGGGGAAGAGCGGGCTCAGGGGGCCCCATGGCAGGGCCTCCCGCCTGAACTGCAGGGGCCACTCTTGTCCACGCCAACCAGCCTGGGGCCACACAGGAGGCCGCGTGGCTCGGCTGGGTCAGCCCTGGTCAGCTGGGCCAGGGCGCTGCCTTTCGGGGGCCTTGGGGTCGCCCTGGAAAAGCAAAGGCGCTGCCCCACTTGCCTCCCCCAGGACACCTGAAGCGGGACGTGGCCGTTACACAGATGCGTTGGCTTCTCTGGGCCTCCTTCTTCTTTGAGCAGGATGGGCTTTGTACAGATGCCATAGCCTGTACACTGTACCCTGCCCACTCTCCCGTCCGCATCCCCAGACTTGCCTCGGGGCCTCTGCATGTGCTGTTGTCCATCTGAAATGTACTCCCCCCCCTCAAGGCTGACCACTCCAGGGACCCCTCCTCCTCCTTCCAGGCAGATGTTACTTCCCCCGTGAGGCTTCTCGGAGCCTCCACTGCCTTTCCTGTTTATTATTCATTCAACAAACATTCCTGAGTACCAGGCACTGTCCTAGGTCCTGGGACACAGTGGCCCAAACATAGTTTCTGCTCTCATGAGCTCCCAGCCAGCAAGAAAGGCAAGAGTGAACACAAAGCACAGGGGCTGTGTGAGGGAGGAGGCCTAACGGAGGGTCAGGAGAGAGCCCTCGCGATAAACGATCCTCCAGCTGCGATCAGACGGTGACCCAGAGTTAATTAAGCTGAGTGGGGAAAGCAGGGAGGTAAAGCAGGCAGCAGGGGACAGTAGGTGCAAAGGCCCTGGGGGCAGCGAGGGTCAGGTGCTCCCAGCAGACGCAGGCCCGGCTGCACACAGAAGGGCAGGGAGGTCGGCAGCCCTGAGCCCTGGGAGGCTGTCAGACTGGACTTGTCAGAGGGCGTGTGGGAGGCCAGGAGTCGGGACGTCAAAGTCCACGGTGGCCTTTTGCAAGGTGGGGCGGTGTGCCCGGGAGGAGGAACAGGATTTGCAGGATTCTGGGAGGGGTCTGGGTCCAAGTTCCTGAGTGAATAGCCAAGGTCCCCCCAGCCCCACCCTACCCACACATGCACCATCGCACAGGCCTCAGACTGCGTGATCTGTACGTGGCTGCGCCCCCCGATGGAGGGAAGGCGCTGGCGGAAGCACTCCGCTCTGAGCGCCCTCACAGGCTGGCCCCTCCGCCAGGGCCCGGCAAGCACAGGCCTTCGAAGACGTCTCACAAATGGAGGAGGACGTCGGCCTGGTAGTTAGTGCGTGGAGGCCGCCTCTGGGGAAGGCAGCGGGAAAACACAGGCCGATGAGAAAAGGATTCTGAAATTAGGGACTCATTGTAACCCTGACGGAACGAAGCAGCTCACGGCTGCTTCCAGGGTATTTTCCACGCCGTGCCCTTCTGTGGTCGTCGGGAATGCCACCGGCTGAGAGCACAGCGTCCCCAGCCCCATCCTGGGGAGGGGTGGGAGGTGCCGTGCAGACACACGCGGCAGGACGCGGCCCACCAAGGGGGCAGGACGAGGGTGCTAACCTCCCTTGGGTCCAGAAACCCGCCGCACCTGCCACGGGGCCACCTGCCAGCCCAAAACATGGCCTCGAATTGCCCTGGGGCGGGACCAGGAGCCAAGGTCGGGAGCCGGCGCAGGGTGAGCGCAGCTGCCGTCTCCGACCATCCGTCCAGCGAGCATCCTAACCCTCTGAGGCTGTGGGGCTGGCCTCAGACCAGACGGAGGCCGGACAGACAGACCCAGTGCGGCCGTGGGCACCTACCGAAACCAGACCGCCCCGAGGAGCCGGGAGCGCGAGGCAGACGGACGCGAGGACGGGGAAGGAGGCTGGCGGCCGGTCGGCTCCCGGGGGCAAGCCCGACTCTTCCGGGGTCTGTGAGCCGGGAGCGCGTGACCCGCAGAGGCACTGGGGCTCCCGGGGCCTGGAGGGGGCTCGAGGGCGGCGACGTGAAGCACAGGAGGGAGGCCGGGTGTGGGGCTACGCGGAGCGCGCGTCCAGGCTCTGGGGTCGCACGGTCTGGGCCAGGTTCCGCCCCGCGCACGGGTGTGACCTCCGGGTCAGCATCGTGACCCCTCCTCAGGACGGTCACGGGGAGGAGATGGCCCTCAGTGACCTCGGGAGAGCGCGGACGCCCCAGGCCCGGACCCCGCTAAGGCCCCCAGCCGCGGCTCTGAGGAGCGAGGGCGGTAATTTGTCTGAATGTTGAAGCGAAGAGCTTTAAACGTAGTCGATCTCCCGAGAATCCCTCCCTCCGCCTTAAAGCAAGGTGTCCCTCTGTGCAAAGGATTCCAGATTATTACCCTTGGTTAGGCTTCTGCAGGGTTCTGCTCGACTGGACCTTCCCCTGAACAATAAAACATTCCAAGTCAACGCGTCACAAGGGGAGTGAATCGTGTGGAGCTTCATCTACCGTTTGCCTTGCCCTGCAACCACCCTGGGGACGGCCGTCGTCTGCAGCGGAGGGCTTGAGGGGCTGACCGCCCAGCCACGAGGTTCCCACCTGCTCTGCCTATGTGTGGAAGGGGCGTCCCTGCCACCATCATCCTCAGGGAGACCCCGGCCAGCGGGGCCATCCCTCCAACCACTCCAGCCTCAGGACAGGAGGGAGAGCCACAGAGAGGAGGTGCCCAGTCTGGGACGCTGGGGAGCTGCCCGCACTCCTGAGGGAGGCTTCACCCACGGACCCTGGGTGTGGAGCCCATGCCGCCAGTCACCCTCGGCCCCGGTCACAGGTTGGGGTCTCTTTAAAGCTGGAAGACTAGGGAATAATTTGTAGGATTTGAAGTTTTAACTCTTAGTTATTATTTACAGCCCCACCTTCCTTCAAAAAAGACTGCATGTGACTTATACAAAATACATCTAATGAAACTGAAAAATATAAAAAATATTTAGAAAATTAGGAACAGAGAAAGAGAAATGGGAACAGACTTGGGAGAAACAGGACCTAAGCGCGCAGATTTTCTAATGAAAACAGACAACCCAGAAAAGCCCGCAGATCGGGCTCCGGGCTGGCGGCCTGGGGAGGTGGGACGCAAGGCCATCGCCCCCCAGTGACCGCGCGAGGCTGCAGGGGACTTCCCCACGAGACCACCCCTTGGAGAGCAGAGTCGTCCTGGCACCCGGTGGGAACCCCGTGCTCCCCCTCGGAGGGGACAGGAGGGGACACGGTGGTGATGGCGGGGGGTGGGCAGGAGTGTTCTCTCCTCCCCAGCGTTCGGAGGTGCTCGGCGATGAGAACTCAGGCACCGTCCCCCCAGCCCCCCTCCACCATGGTGCCCACAGTGTCGGGAAGTGAAGGCAAAGTGGGGGTTCCCCAAGCTGTCTGCAAGCATCTGGATGGTCAGCAGAGGCGGACCTGATGGGAGGGTCCCCCAGAGCCTCTGCCCAAAGTCTGACTTTGAAATGACCAAGCTGATTGGTAGCTGCTCGCTCCCGCCGGTCAGGCCACGCGTGGGCTCCTGCAGACGCGGACACCTCCGTGGGGCCTGACTGCGTGGACGGCGTGTGCCCGGAGTGGGGAGCTACAGGGGCAGCAAAAACCGTGCCGTTCCCACGGCCAGATCCGGGCCGCGTGAGCACCCACGTGGTCTCGGCAATGAGGGGCTCCGCCCTGAATGAAACGGGACCCTGCGGGGCCTCACAGCCCAACAAACACCAGGGGGAGAGAAAGGCTCTCGGCAGGAGAAGCGACAAGATGCAGCGAAGGGACAAGAGAGGCAAAAAACGTGTGGCCGAGAAAGACGGGGAAGAGCTGACGCATCCAGTGGGGCCACATGTCCCCGACCGACCCCCGGCCATGGGCCCCCGGCCGACCCCGGGCCACATGTCCCTGACTCACCCTGGGCCACATGTCCCCAACAGACCCCAGGCCACAGGTCCCCAACTGACCCTGGGCCACATGTCCCTGACAGACCCCAGGCCACATGTCCCCGACAGACCCCAGGCCACATGTCCCTGACTCACCCTGGGCCACATGTCCCCAACAGACCCCAGGCCACAGGTCCCCAACTGACCCTGGGCCACATGTCCCTGACAGACCCCAGGCCACATGTCCCCGACAGACCCCAGGCCACATGTCCTTGACTCACCCTGGGCCACATGTCCCTGACAGACGCTGGGCCACAGGCTCCCGGCAGACCCCGGGCCATGAGTCCCCAACAGACCCCGGGCCATGGGTCCCTGATACAAGTCACCAGCACTTGTGCCACATCCGAGGGAGTCCCTACAAAACGCATCACTTGAAGCTGCCACACTGACCCCCTGACGCACCCAAACCAAGGGCTGTCTCCAAACACTGGCCTTTCTGCTTCAAACATGCCGAGGCCACAAAACACAGAGAAAGGCTGAGGAATGTCCCGGATTAAGGAGACAGCAGAGAACCAAGTACCAGGTGTTGGCCTGGGACAAACAACGGCTTAGAGAATGTCACTGGACAGCTGGATGGTGGGTCAGTAGTAACACTGTGTGCGGGTTGGGTGTCCTGATTCTGGCAGCTGCACAGAGTTACATAAAGGATGTCCTTGTTTTTAAGAAATACACTGAGGAGACACACGGTTCAGAAAACATATGCACATTTACACGGAGAGAGATGGGAGGAGGCCGGGGACTCAACTCAGCAAACAGGACAAGTGCAAACGACCAACCGCTCGCGGTGAGGGGCTGCAGCCCTTGCTCTATTTTTGGAGCTTGTAGTTGCAAGACTCAATCTAAATCAAAAGTCTTAGAGAAACCCCGCGGGTCCTGGCCGACCCAGCAGGCAGGGTCGGGCTCTCTGCCCCGTGGCAGCACCTTGTGGCTGCCAGCCCACAAGGGTCTGGGAGCAGGTGCAGGACACGGGGCGGCAGCGAGGTCGAGTGGGGATGGGGTGGTACTCACGTTCTTCATCTTGAAGGACTCCTCTTCCAGCGGCTCCACGGCCAGGATATTCTCGATGGGGATGCTGTAGAGAGGCGGGTCCCCTGTGGCAGAGTGTGCCTGTGAGCCGCCAGGAGGGGCCGGTCTCCCCTCGAAGGCAGGTGACGCCGGCCTCACGCGCTCGCCCCCAACAGAACCCGGGTCCCTGAGAAGCCAACCCCACGTTTCCATGGGGACATCCTGTGATCTAGATCAGAGCCACCCACACAGGACAAGAGCGTCCACCCCGAGACCCTGATCTCCACACCCACCCCGGAGGTGCTGACCCTGCTCCCCATGATGCCCAGGCCACCCTCTCGGTGCCCCCTTCCCGTGTAAGGACCCGCCCACCCCAGAAAAGCGACCGGTACCTCCACAGGGGCCGAGGCAAGGCTCTGGTCCCTCGTTATAAAATATGTGAAAACAAATAAAAAGCGAACTATTCTTGTTACCTTTGCTTTTCTGGTAGGTAAACTCATGGTTTGTCAGGCGAAACCATCTTTTCTTAAAATTCTTCATCCCAAAGCGTTTTCGCCCTTGTGCCCTCTTAATCATGAACCTGTCGTGAACAGGACAGGCTGGTGGGTGAGCGGCCCAGGGCTGGCGGCATGTCCCCCCTGCCCGCCAGCTCCAGCAGCCCAAAGTCACAAAATCAAAGCCTGCAAAATCACAACAGGTCGCCACTTCTGTACCTGTGATACTCGATGCAGACTGTGGGATTTCAGTATCTTATAATTTTATTTCCAAGTGACAGGACTTAAAAATCAAAAGGCAAAGGTCTCTACTTTTGAAAAGTTTAGCTCCTGTGCTGGTGTCAACTTCAAGTTACGAGTTGGTGATGACCGTGGGGCTATCTGAGCTCCAACAAGGGGCACCCCCCTCACCTCCCACCCTGAAAACATGGACAAGAGATGCTCCCAAAGAAAGTGCCGGCGGCAGGCTCTCAGCCCCGCAGGTGTGCTCTGGAGGCAAAGACAGGAGGTGAGAGGTAGCTGCTCTCTGCTGCGTCCTGTATTCTGAGTCCCTGACGGGGGACACTTCTGAGCGAGGGGCTGACGGGGGGCAGGGGGGCCTTGCACTCGGGTGAGGGAGCCACCCGGGCAGAAGCCTCTGACTATTCGGGGGCCGTTCAGTCTCCCCACCCTTCAAACTCTGCTCCCAGACGGGCATTCCTCCACTCGCAGCCTCAGCAGAGAACAGGCACAGGAGTGAAAACACGCCATGGCGCAGCCCTGGGGCATCTCAGGGAGACGGACCAAGGCCCCAGACGGGTCTGGACGCCCTCCGGCCCTGCGGGCAGGGATGCCCACTTGGCGCTGAGCCAGCCTGGGAGCCCCACCCTGCTTCTCTCCCGCCAGCCCTACCCTTCCTTAAGCAGGATGGGCTGCTGCACACTCTTGGGGTCTCTTCTCCCGGAGGATGAGATCAAATCTAAGAACTGAAGTGGGAAAGAAACCGGATGGTTAAAAGGGGAACCTTCGTAGGAACAGTGCCTGGGTGCCCTGCATCTCCTTCTGGCACCAGAGGAGAGAGGAGACTCTGAGAAGCAAGTTGTCAGCCGGGGGTCCCTCTGAGAGGACCATGGGGTCTTGTCTCTGCTGAGACTGAGACGCTTCCAGCCCTACCTGAACCCCCGGCCCCTCCCGGGAAGGGCTGGCCGCACCCATAGCTGTTACTGCTCCTGAGAGGCTGCCCGGCCTCAGGTAACACCTGGAGGCCCACCTGCTCCTCTCGTGGAGCTGGAAGCCATCCCGGCTCCCCTCCCTGGCCCCCGCCCCGGGTTTTGCCCGCACGGGGTCTCCCCGCTCAGTTCAACCAGCCACGGCCGTCTGGATCCCTCCCACCGAGTCAGCCGCCTCTGCGGCCGTGAGTCTCCGTGAATCGGTGCCGATACTTACGTTTCTCACTGCACCAGCGTACTTCTGCTCGTTGAAAAATTCATAGAACGCAGCCATGTAGGATTCTTTAAAACTGGCCTAAAATGAAACAGGTCACTTAATGAAGGCCTAAGGTCTCCTGGCCCGAACCTGAAAGATCTAGAGTGCGGTCACGGGCGCTGAACAGCAAAACACGCAAGTGTGGATGCTGTCCGGGGCGCCGAGTACCCCGACCCCAGCCGCAGGGGCTTGCCAAACGCCGCAGGGTGGATTCCACTCAAGCCGTGTTCAAAAAGCGAACCACACGGGGTCCTTGGTTAGATCTTTGTCATGCACGACTCAACACCTTTCGCGGGCGCGTGGCTCCCAGACGCGGTTGCCGGGATGGGAGGGGTTCTCACCTCCAGGAGCTGGGGCAACGGCAAGAGGGACCCGGGGGGACCTGTGTCCGCATGAGGGCACTTTGCTACCCTGGGTGTGAAAACGAGCGGGTCTGTGCAGACCTCAGCCCAGCAGGTGCCTGTTTATCTGGGCTTCCAGCCGACAAACGCTGGGGCTGACGGATGGAGGAGAACGTTGGCCCACGGCTTTGTGTCTCTCGGATTCAGAGAAAGCCGAGCGTTTGCCCTGCAGGGGGCTGCTTGTCTGCAGTGCTGAGAGCCTGGGTCACTCCACCCCATAAAGAACAGAATGGGGAGGGCTGGGGTGATCCTGTAGGTCATGGCTCAACCCTTTCCAGACAGCCTGACAGGCCCGTCCCTGAGGAACAGGCCACGTCACCGCCTGTGTGCGGGGTACCTGGAGCCCACACCGCTGCTGCTGTCGCGGGGTGGACCCTTGGGGCCCTGGCACATCGTCAGTATCCAGGAAGCCCCCGTGAAGGGGAGACGCATATTTGTCACCAAAAGGGGTAAAATGAGCTCAGACCCAGGGAAGGAGGGGCTATCGCTGGCTCTGTGTAGACGAGCCCTCGGTCGCCAGGCAGCACCCCGACTTCCTTAAGGCGCTCAGGCCGAGGACGCCCCGCTGTGTGGCAGGGCTAGGCAGTCCCTACAGCCAAGGAGACACGGTGTGCGGATCCATACATGGCAGCGGGAGTGTTAGCTGCCCACGGGGGACGCACAGGGGATGGTCACCGCCCACGGGGGATGGTCACCACCCACGGGGGATGGTTGCCACCCACAGGGGATGGTCACTGCCCACAGAGGACAGTCATCACCCACAGGGGACATCTCTGCCCACAGGGATGGTCACTGCCCACAGGGGACATCTCCACCCACAGGGCACGGTCACCACCCACAGGGGACGGTCACCACCCACAGGGGACGGTCACCACCCACGGGGGACATCTCCACCAAGTGCTGTTGGCCTTTCCCCCCGAAGTGCGGTTTCACAGCCTCTCGCGGGGAGACTGGGCAGCGACTACTCCTTCCTCCTCCTTCGCGTTGAAAAGAGAATTCAAGTCAGTGACTCACAGACTTGGACTTGGACAGGCTGCCGAGGGTCTGAATGGTCTTCGAGACAAGCGTCAGCGTCCTCGACGTCTGCGGGTCCTGCCAGAGACGGGAAGGGGACGGTCTCACAGTTGAGTCGTGAATGAGCCCAGAACCGCCGCCGACAAAATGAACGACACCCCTAAAAGCTGCCCAGAGCAAGCGTCGTCCGTGAGTGTGCAGACGAACTCGCGATCGCGGGATTCGGAGGCCCCTGCGGACCCTCCAACCCGTGTGGTCTGGGAGCTGCTGAAACGCAGGCTCTCAGACCACCCCGACCCCAGACCCCACGTTTCCAGCAAAGGAGCGGATCCCCCTGGCGACCCTGGGGCTGAGTCTCCCGGGGACCCAGCCTGGGGCCTCTCACCCTCCACACGGTTCACAGGCTTAATTTAAAACCAGCAAAACCAGGAATGGGCCCATCACCCTGGGCTTTCCGCCTAGCACTGTGGCCCCCGGCACTCTCTCCGCAAGGGCTCGGGCCTCGGGCCTCGGGCCTTGCTCATAGTGGGAGCTCAAAAATCATCTTCTGACCACGTGGCCTGAATGATGACTGAATATCCATGCTCCCTCTTCCTGTGTGTGGGCGTGGGTAACGTCATAACAAAAGCCCACAGAGGAAGCCCTGGTCACACCATCCAGCGGTTTTAACAACACAACTTTGATTAAAAAGTCTTGAAACCTTCCTGAGACAAAGACTTAAGGGCATGTGGCACGTTCACAACCCAGTCACCACCTGGGCTACCTCTGCACCTCCCCGGCTCGGCTCGCGGGAACGGCCCGGGCCACCTGCTGGTCCAGGGGGCCGGAGGGTCAGGAGGTCTGGCTGACTAGTTTACAGGACAGATGCTCACTTACCGTGTGGTGGGGCGTGAGCTGGAAGAGGTTGGGGGACAGGATGGCTGGAGCGAAGAACCTCAGGAAGACGAAGCTGCTCACGGCCGTGTACCTCACGTCCAGGTCGTCTGTGGCCGGGACACAGAGACAGCCGACTCACCCGGGCTTCTGGAGCCGCAGGGAATAACCGGGGGCCAGGAGGAAACTGGGAACCACTGGGACAAAGCTCGGTTGTGGCCTCTGGGTGGGGCTGGGGCCCAACTCACACAGGGGCGAGTGCAGACAGGAGCCGGGGGCCCTGCCCGCCGTGCAGCCCCCATGCTGGTGCCTGACCCCGCCCACTGGCTACGGGGTCAGAACCCTCATTACAGGGCCCTGAACGTCCGTTCTCCGCCTGGAGGCCTCCGTCCAGTGAGGGGTGTGGGCGTCCCCATGGCGTGAGCGCCACAAGCACTCACCTTGGAAGCGCTTGGCGGCCGCTTCTCGCAGGGAGAAGAAGATGTCACACATGACGGTGGGGCAGCTCACCCCCGACTTGGTGATGACGCTGAAGACGCGGTCCACGTACTGCCGCAGGTTCTCCTGCAAAAGGGGGGCTCAGTGCCGTCTGCTCCCGACTCCCCTGGGTTGCCGTGCCCCACGGCCGCCAGGAGGGGCGAGGGCGGGGCTGGGGCCCCAGAGCAGCAAAGACAGACTTCCCGTCGCGGGTCAGGAGCAGCGCGTTGCAACCACAGTGACCCAGGCAACCAACCAGGGATGCGGGTGGAGGGAGCACGCTGTCTCCCCCACATTGACCGACAGCCTAGAGGCAGCGCCCGCAGCGATGTGACCTCCCGAATGCCAGGACCGGTCTCTGCTCTTTAGAGGCAAAGACTTGGTGTGATTTGCGTGAAGAAACCACACGGAAAGATGAAAACAGGGACTTAGCTGTTTTAAAAATTGGGGCAGAGCTCCGGGAGCAGCCAGAGGTGGCCCAGGTTGGGGACCTGTGTTTGCTGAGCTGAGGGAGACGCCCCCAACCCATGGGAGGTTCCCGGTTATGGGTGGCGGGAGGCGCAGGCCGGGCGCAGAGCAGGGGAGGTGGTGGCTGGCGCCGGGGGGTGGTCCCCCGACGCCGCTGCAGCTCAGGCCCCTGCCACCGCCCACCATCCCGGGGGTCGCAGCGTCCAAGGCGCCGGAGGGCGAGCCGGGCCTCACCGTGTTGCTCTCCAGGCTCTCACCGTCCTTCAGCCTCACGGGGTCGATCTCACAGGACTTGTGACTCTGGCAAATCTGCGGAGAGCATTGAGGACACGCAGTGCGTGAGCCGAGCCGGAGCCCAGGTGGGCGGGGTCACGGCGGGCGAGGCGGCCCGGTCCAGAAGGGGCAGCGTGAGGCCCGGCCTAGGAGGGGCGGTCCTTCTCGAGACTGCAGCGCGGCGGCTGACACGGGATGAGGCTTCACCAGTTTATTAACGTTTCACCTCAAAGTGCTCTCAGGGTTTGGCTCACAGATCAAACCAGAATCTATTCTCAATTCCCTCAAAGGACTGCAAGGACCGCAAAGGACCTGTTTTTTGGTGAAACTGTTCTGGGGGAAACACCTCCTCCCAGGAAGGGGTCAGTAAGAGACGGAGGGTCACTCCTCCCAGGGTGTCTGACCCAGGGCAGGGGTTTGGGGTTGGGGGGGAACAGCAGCAGGGCTGTCTCTCTGCCCTCGCAGATTCGGGGAAGGAGGCGTCCTCGAAGAACCAGCTTTTCTCTTGTGTGTCATTCTGTCTTAGCGGAATGATGGACTTGCTTAAGTATTTTTCTAATTTGAGAAAACAAGGAAGATTCTGGGATGCTCAGAGGTCCCCTTGGGAAGCCGGGGAGAAGCTGACGTGGAAGCCACAGCTCTGGGCTTAGGCGGGGCCCGGGGCTGCGGGCTCTGTGTCACCTGCCCTTCCCTCGGGACTCTCTGGCCCGCCAGCAGCGCCCCCCTCACCTCCTCTATGGTGGGCTTCAGGGTGACGTGCAGGTAGTGCATCCCCGCCAGCTTCATCGTCTCGTCAATGCACTTGGACGTTAGCGAGTTTCCTCGGAAGATGGTATTGGGATCCCTGGAAAACAGTGTCGGATAGGGAGGCATCCAGGGGGCAGGGAGGCCACCTGACCGACGCCTCGCAGCGGGGGCCTGAGCCCTGGGTCTGCCTGCCGTGTAACAAACCCACCGCGGCCACCACTGGGTCCCCAGGGCGCGGCGGCCACGCGCCCCCTCACCTCCTCAGGGCCTGGGGTCAGCACAGGAGGCAAAGCCCAACCTCACGACACCTCCAGCAGGGCATGCTCTGGATCTTTGTTAGCCAACGGTCCCAGGGAGCCACTCCCAGCAGAACCCGCCTCCCCGGAAGGGCCGCGGCCCCAGCCTCAGGAATGGAGCCGCCCCCGAGGCACCCGGTGCCCCGCTCACCCCTCCAGGCCACGTGCCTCCCAGTTCCCAGGAGAAAAGGCGCATTTTTAAAAGAGCAAGTGTGTCTCTGAAGGAACCCTGACCCGTGTGGCTTCCTCTGGCCGCCCGGACTCCCGTCCAGCCCCTCACCAGGCCGGACCCCCGGAGGGTCTCGGGGCGCGCTCGGCACTCACTGGGTCCTCCGGACCTCGGCGCTGGCGATGGCACTGATGAAGGGCACCACCCGGCCGTAGTGCAGGAAGAGCCGCACCAGCGGGACGGCCGCCTCCTGCTTCTCCCTGCAGACCTCGCCCAGGATGTGGGCCGCGGACGCCGAGACGGGCTGGGGAGACAGGGCGTGAAGGAGGCGAGCCCCAGGCCCAGCCCCCTGCTCCGCGTGCGCCCGGCGGGTCTGCGCCTCCCCCCTCCCCACCCACACACAGCACCGGGGCCGGTGAACAGAGGGCCACGACCCTGGGGTCACAGTCAGACGGAGCGCCAGGCGCGGGCGGCGCCGGGTCCTGTGGCTCTCGCTGCGGGGGGCGTGAGGGCTCCCATTCCCAGCAGAGGGAGACCCAGATGGTCCCGAACACACGGCAGGCCCAAGGGGGGGGCTACGGTGCGCGAGCCATGCAGGTACCTCCACATCCGCTGACCGCAGAAGCAGGTCCCGCAGGGGGCTGTAGTAGTCGGAGGAGAAGACGTGGTCTTCCGTGTAAACCACGTTCAAGCGCAGGGACCCCAGGTCTTCCGGCTTCAGGCTCTTACTGCCGTTGTCCCGGGGCTGAAGGAAGTACCTGGTGCAGGACACACGGACCAAACAAGGCAGTATGAGGCAGCAGCTCCCCCAGGGACCCCGCTTGGGTGGTCCTCCTGTCACAGGCTGTGTCGGGGTCTGAGGCAAGGGGACTCGGGAGATTCTGCAGGACACCCCGCTTAGGTCCCTCTGCCTCAGTGGCCCCCACCTGACACCCCCGCAGGGTCCAGGAACCTGGGGGTTCCCCCAACTGACACACCCGCAGGGTCTGGGCACCTGGGGGGTCCCCACCTGATACCCCCGCAGGGTCCCTGTACCTGGGGGGTCGTCCACCTGACACCCCCGCAGGGTCCGGGCACCTGGGGGGTCCCCTGACACCCCCACAGGGTCCCGGCACCTGGGGGGGTTCCCCATCTGATACCCCCCGCAGGGTCCGGGCACCTGGGGGGTCCCCCATCTCATACCCCCCGCAGGGTCCGGGCACCTGGGAGTCCCCCATCTGATACCCCCCGCAGGGTCCGGGCACCTGGGGGGTCCCCCATCTGATACCCCCCGCAGGGTCCGGGCACGTGGGGGGTCCCCCAGCTGATACCTCCCGCAGGGTCCAGGCACCTGGGGGGTCCCCCATCTGACACCCCCGCAGCGCCTGCATGGGCATCCCCCACAGTTGTGTACTTCGCGCTGATCACACAGAGCCACAGACTCAGACGCTGGGGTGGGGAAGCGGGAGGGTGGGAGGAACAGGTAGGACAGGGGAAGGGGTCACGAGCAGTTTAGGAAACTGCAGTAAAATAATTTACCCCTGAACACTGACACCCGACAGCGGCCAGCACTGAGCAGAGCCCGGGTGGAATCACCCTCAGAAGTGCACGCCGGGGGGTGGGCTTGTGCTGCAGGGCGGGCGGCCCCAGGCACACGGGCACCCAGCGGTGCTCCTCACGGACACTCTCCCTCTCCCGGCGCAGCCGGCGGCCTTGCAGGCACCCGGCTGCTCTGAGCGCACGTGCCGGGCGGCGCGCCATGGGCTGAGGCACTGGCCACCGGGGGCTGCCCGTCACAGCCCCATCACGAGGCCGGGCTGCTGGCTGAGCAGGGTCGCCTGGGGCACTGAATCAGGAATTCCAGTTTCCCCAGGGCACAACCCAAATTTTACCCACCCGGGTCTGCAGGCATGCAGGGCTCTGGTGTGTGGTGTGGGGTGCATGCACCTGCCCCCGCCCAAGCGTCTGTTGCGGGGACGTGGGAAGTGAAGCCAGTCTGGGGCCGGAGCGGCCAAGACTGGCATCTGCTCCCTGTGACGCGATGTGACCTGGAAGCCCTGGTGAAAGGGAACCGGGTGCCCTGGAGATGAGAGAGGGAGACGGGGCGCAGGACACTGGTCTCTGGGACACACGAGGGTTTTGAGTGCGGCGGGGCACGGCTGGCACGGCTCCCTTCTGTGCGGAGGCCGCTGCGGGGCCCCGGGTGCCCTCACCAGGCCTCGTGGGGGCTGGACTGCCGCAGCACCTTGAGCGGGACCCTCAGCTCTCCCAGAAACTCGTCCCCAAACTTCAGGTTGCTGGCGTTCCAGAGGTCCACCCTGGAAAACAGCAGTTGTGCGGGGCCTCTTACCGGGCGGCGAGGAGGGGCGGGGTCCCGGCGCCCCCGAGCTCTCCCCAGAGAACCCGGGGCAGGACGGGACGGGGCCTGAAGGCCACACTGAGCACGGCTGGAGCGTGAGGTCGAGCAGTTCAGGCCCTTGGAGGGACAAGCCCGCCTGCCCGGAGCCCCACCCCCACAGCCTGTCACTGCTCTAGGCCGGGCTCGCGGGAGGGACCCGGTTCTGCCCCCTCTGAGCTTCCGAACCTCAGGCGCCTCGGGAAACCCTGACCCACAGGAAAGCAGATTTTAAATGATGTCAAATCTGGAGAATCCCTACGGTTCTCGTGAGCAGGGCCCATCAGACCTAACGCGGTCACCCCAGCCTCAGGCTTATGATCTGTCCCCTGACATGGGGGCGGTGCTGTGGCCGGCGTGGCAAGAGGGCTGGTGAGTCCCCCAGCGGACGCTGCGACCCGGCACAGCGAGGCCCCCGAAGCAGCGGTACCGTGAGCCAGGCCGGGCCTTGCACACGCAGAGGGGCTCGGAGCCGTCGCCCTTCAGCCCGGAAGATACTGCAAGGCGAACACACACCACCTTTGCCCTTTTGCCACCACCCAACATCCTCACGTTAAAATAATCCAGAAAACGGAAGTTCCTTTCTATCCATTCCCCAATGTTTAAAGACAAAGCAAAAAGCAAGCAGGAGAGAGGCAATCAGGCCGCCCCGCCGCGCCAGAATCTCGACCCCGAGTGCCTCCCGCTCACCGGATTTCCAGCTTGTCCACGTCCTCGTCCTCGAAGTCGAAGTGGGACTTGCGGTTGTAGCTGCAGGGCCTGGTCACCTGGGGGACGGAGGGAGACCGTCAGGCCTCTGCTGCCCCTGGCTGCCCGCTCTCCCTGGGAGCAAGGCCCCCTTGTGCTCATCTGGGCCGGCCCTGGCGGGGGAAGAATGGCCACCTGCGCGTCACCAGGGCCGCGGCCGCAGAGCCCGCGGCTGGCAGTTCTGCTCCGGCCTCGGCCACCACGCCGCCGTCCTGCTGGTGGTTCACATTCTGAGGGGCAGCCGGGGGCTCTCATCTGAATGCACTTCCTCTTCTGCCTCAAGACCCTCACTACTTCCGGTGAGACAAGCCTCCCTCCACTGCTCAGGGAAGACTGGGTGTAGCAGGCAAAAACCAAGAATCCCAAACCAACCAAACCAAACTAAAAAAAATCAATGTCTTGATAATTTGGAAAGTATTAATTTGTCAGCATTCAACTCAAAACCGGGTCATGCTGGAAGCAACAAACAGCCTTTCTGCCCAGGGAAGGAAGGACAGTTCCTAGGAATTCGAGCTGCAGGGCAGGAGGGGGTCTTCACGTGGGGGGACAGCACCCCAGAACTCTCAGAAGTAAGTGACTGAGGGTCTTTTTGCCAAAGACCCTGGGGTGTGCGTTTCAACTGCATTTGTGCCACTGAAACACCAACCTCAAAGTAAAACACTTCGTCAAACTGGGGGTTGTTGGTCTTCTTTTTCACTTTTGTCTTCTTTGCTTCCGACCTGTAATCGAGGGGGGAAGGATGAGGATGGAAAACAAGCACTGTTGATGCCGAATCTCTTGGCTGAGGCTGGGCCACCCAGCACGCACGTCACCACGGCCTACGGGCGGGTCTGTTTGTCTCCAACCCCAGATAGTATGCAAATCAGGGCCCTTTACTGAGCCAAAGATACCCAACGTGAAGATCAGAAAGGCTCTCTTTTTTACAAAGCGACTCTAGGGCAATAAAGGAAACAAAAGGAAGTTAAAATTGCACACCCTCGTCTGGCTCACCTGCTTTCCCGAGTCGGGAATCCGACCTCGCCCCCCTCCCAGCCGAGGCTGTACTTGCCTGCACGGTCCCGCCAGGGTCACCGTGGCGTAGGGGTCACACTGCCCGTTCACGATGGGGAGGCCCTGGCACTCGAGGATGCTGAGGAAAGAAGTGGGAGGTCAGGAGGGGACCCGAGGCCAGCAGGCCATCTCTCAAGGCCACCCTGGGGTCCGGGAGGGCAGCTGTCTCAACAGCTCAGGCCAAGAGCTCCAAGTCCCTGCAAAGTGCTTCCCGGGGGCTCCCGTCTAATAAACAGAGATGGACGCGCTGGTCAGCAGTCAGGAGACATCTGGAGGCAGGAGAAGGTGTGCGTGCATCCAGGGAAAAGGGAAAAGCAGCCCGGCTGCGGAGGACACGTTGCTGGTGTCGACTGCAAAAAAACGCACAACAAATAATGTTGAGAATTGTTTTATTTGGTGGACTTTCTGAGGACTCAAGCCCGGGACGCAGCCTCTCAGAAGGCTCGGAGGGACTCCTCTGAAGAGGTCAGCGGGGAGGCAGGATATATAGGAGTTTCTGCAACAAAGACCAGGTAGGCGGAACATCAAAAGATTACTGTTAATGAAAGAAAACCAGACATCTCCAGTTAAGCAATGTAGCGCTTCTCTATGTGTGGGAAGGTATGGGAGTCTGGGCTCACGGAAATCGTTCCTTTGATGTGCACCTCAGCTCTCTGGGGCCAGCGTCCTGTGCTTTCCCATCCGGAGTCCCCGCAGGGGCACCGTGGAGGCAGCTGCAGTGGCTGCAGGCTTGGGGGCTGCAACACCCTTTGTTTACTGATATGGCAGCTGACATTCTTCATCCACAGTGGAGATTTCCCTGAGCGAAACCCCTGCCCTCCCTTCCTAGGAGCTCGAGAGAGATCCGCCCGGCCGGGCCTGCCAGGTAGGAACTGTGGCGAAGTCTGTGTTATCGGTGGAGACCTGAGGGCCCGGCACTCCAGGGGCTTAGAGCCCTAGGCCGGGCGTTGCCTGCAACGCACCTCTCGGGCCGGGAGACCCCGTCTCAGGCTTCACTCTGCCAACCGCCCCGGCGCCTGGCTCCCTTTGGGTTCTGGACTGCAGTCACTCCCGCTCTTGGACCGCCCTTGTCACTCCTTCGCCTGTCACCCTGGGCTGTCGCTGGACAGCTCCTGCTCCTGCTTCTGGCTGGATGCTGGACGCTGTGAACTTCACGTCACTGGTGCCCAGATTCTGGGCTCATCCACGCTGTCAGTGGTTGGGGTCTCTTGTTTGAAGAGCAATTCTCGTCTGCGGCTCTGTCCGGGAGATGTCAGCAGCCTTGTTCGGGGACAGTGCGGCCCCACCGCCCGGTGTGGCCCCTGGAGTCCGTGCTGAGGGTCGGAGTGAGCGCAGGCTCTCCGCTGGGCTGGTGGAAACTCGAATGACCCCCAGCTCTATGGCCCCGTCGCCCCTTTGCCCCCTCGCCTGCCCGGCCCTGAGGGACTCCACCTTGCCCGTTCTCGCAGGTCTGGGGAGTGGCACGAAGTCCCCTCCCCTGCAGAACGTGCCCACGGTGGCCTTGATGCCCCAGCTCCCATCTGTCGCCTCACCCGCCTTGGGCTCTGCTGGGGACGCCTCGCTGGGCATGTCGCCGATGCACCTCTAGGACGAAAGGTGGCCTGCGGCGACCTTGTCTGTTTCCCCACTTGGGGGCCGATCGCCCTCCGTCTGCACGGCTGGCTCACACGGCGTCAGCTCCTTAGTCCTTTGTGGCGGGAGAGAGGTGAGTCCCCTTGTCCCATCCTGGCTGGAAGCAGAGCCCTAAGCCCATACTCGGATGCCGTGGATCTGAGTGCCCTGCTTCCTCGCTCACTCCTGCACGCCGGGTGGCCTGGGCGGCTTCTGCCCCTCTCGGGAGCCTGGTGGTCCTGATGCTTTACGGGCACTCTTCTCACGGGGCAAGGGCCCGCCTCCTCCGTTCCTGCTGCCTGGAGCGTGTGGCCCCTTCTCTCTCCATTTCTCCACCACTTTGTTCTGGCCCGCTAGACAGGCTGGCCCTCAAGGACTGGAGTGAATCTTTTCAACTCTTTCTCTTTCCACTCTTCTTTCTGGAATTTCTGCACTTCTCTCCCTGCTACTAACCTGGTCTTGGGTCATCTTCCTCCCTCTGTGAACTAACTCGTCACTAAACAAGTATCTTCAGGCACATTTCCAGGGACAGGCACAGAGCTTGTGCAAGGGGCTGACACCCTGAGAAGCCCCCGGGGGCTCGGGGGCCTGGCAGCCACAGGGACAGCGGGTGGGTCACGCATGGGAGGAACACACAGGGCGACCCGTCGGGTGGACGGGTGGGAGGAGGTCTCAGGACAAGAGCGACCCTCCCTCAGTCGGGGGGCTGCTGCCTCTGGGGCTGGAAGCATGAGAAGGGGCTCACTCGCCCCCTCCCTGTGCCAAAGCCCAGAGTTCAAGGCAAACGCATTTTTATCACATTCAGTTGTTGATCAGGACGGTTGGGACAGTGGTGCAGTTTGGATCCGCAGAGATAACGGTTTTCCCGGCAGCAGCTCAGACAGGGGGAGCAGTTCTTCCCGCAGCTGGCGTCTCGGAGAAGCGCTGCCAGACGCAGGGCAGCAGCCGCCCGTCAATGTCACTCCCACTCCTTACAGACCACCGTGAGGAAGGCGCTAACCAACACGCTGACTGGCCCCAACTGCAGTTACACATCCCGGAGAAAAAGAAAAACTGACACGCTGACACCTGGATGCAAAACGCACAACAGGAAAACAGGTGTCATGGGCACATCGCACCCCCCTCCCTCAGATGTCACTTCACCAGCTGCACAACCTGGGGGGTCACGGCTCAGCTGTACAACCTGGGGGGTCACGGCTCTGCTGTACAACCTGGGGGTCACGGCTCAGCTGTACAACCTGGGGGGTCACGGCTCAGCTGTACAACCTGCGGGTCACGGCTCAGCTGTATAACCTGGGGGTGACGGCTCAGCTGTACAACCTGGGGGGTCACGGCTCAGCTGTACAACCTGGGGGTCACGGCTCTGCTGTACAACCTGTGGGTCACGGCTCTGCTGTATAACCTGGGGGTCACGGCTGCTTGCAGCACATCCGACCAGAGCCTATTTCACTGGAAAAGGTACATTCACACCCCAGGCATTTGTCTAAGCCGATCCCATACACACATGTGCACACTCACACCTACACACCTGTACTCTCACACTCACACGTGCACACACTCATCAAGCATGCAGGGTAGAAGGAGCTCCGGTTTCGGGGTTGAGGTCTGAGGTCAGGCCCCAGCTCTGCCCCCATCTCACCGTTTCCACGACCCCAACCTCTTTGCCTAAACGCCGCCCTGAGTAACTGGTTATTTGCAAAAGCCAAATGCGTCACCTCCAGGGTGAGCAAGGATGTAAGAAAGTCATCTGGGGAATGCCCAAGCCTGGGAATCCTGAGTCATTTGTTTAAAAAACATGAGCCACCGCGCTCCCTGGGGGTTAGACTTAGTCCTGGGCAGACAGGCTGTGGTGGCCGTCCCGTGTCTTACCGCGTGGCCAGCTTGTGGCAGACGACACCCGAGTCGGTGATGACCTCACTCAGCCTCAGCTCCAGGTGGACCTTGCCCTGAAAGTGACAATGACAGGGGGTCACGGGGGGCCACAAGCAGCGGGAGCTCTTGGGCTCCGATCACAGACTGGTGACACATGACCCTGTGAGGCATCCACGCGCGTCCAGCCGCCCGGCTCAGATCCCAGAGGGTTAAAGAAGCTTCCAGCCCATCGGGCACGACGCTGACAGCAGGCACTGTTTCAGAAGAAAGAAAAGGAAAAGGTGCTGGAGGGAGCAGTGTCCCAAATGGGCCTGACTGTCTGCTCTGGGCTGTGTTCACTCACGCGCCGCAGGCCCCGGGCAGGCGTGGGCAGCTCTGCCCAGGCGTCTCAGTGCTTCTGCGTCTGCGGCAGGCAGGGTCGGAGGCCAGCAACCTCAGCCCTGCTCTTTAGGAAGGAAGCGGATGCTCACGCGTGCTCTGGGAGGAGGGGGCAGAGCAGCTGGGGTAATGGAGCAGCCGAGGCTGTGCTTCCACCCGTCTGTCTGTGCAAAGGGCACCGGCTGAGGACGGCGAGTGGGCAGGGCGGACACGGCCAGGGCATCATCAGGGCCACGAAGAGAAGGGGGGAGACCAGCTCCCGGAAAGTCCAACAGGAGAATGCGTGACGCTCGTGTTTCCGTGAGCGAGCGTTAGTTTAAATTAAACTGACTTTCCTTAGACACGGAGGTGAACTGGATCCATTGTCTCCAAGGTCCTTTCCGACTGAAACCCCTGGACCCTGCAGTCTGGGGAGAGCCTGTGAGGGCTGCCACGTCTCAGGAGAACCCAGGACGCGGTGGGGATGGCTCACCAGCTGGGGGGTCGATGTGGGGCGCTCAGCCCCGCGTGCTCCCGTCACTGCCCCAACAGTCGCCCACTGCAGCGCGGGACCCCGACCCCACGCGGGAGCATCCAGCGCCCCAGCCCGGGCCGTCTGCACGGGGCGTGTGCTGACCTGGCCAGCGGCTCCTGGGCCCGGGATCCTTGCTGTTCCTCTTCTGCCCCAGGGAAGCCCGCTCCAACAGCGGCCAGACCTTCCTACCTGCTGCTTCTAAGCTTGAACTGAGCCACCAGAGAAGTGTTTCGACAAAACGCCAGCAGCACCGATTATGAGAAAGGGAGAGGCTGGACCCGCACACGCAGCCTGAGGATGGGGGGTGCGGGGCGCACCCCCAGCTAGAGCCCCGCCCGCCAGACAAGAGAAAATATACAAGAAACCAGGGTCTGGCCATGAGAAGGGTCAAGGGCGATGCCTCCATCACCCCAGGCCCTCTTGTCTCCTACACACCTCTCGGGCCCTGCACTGGTAGGTGACACGAGCTCCCCAGGATAGCCTCTCCCACTCAGAGCAAACCAGCTCCGGGATCGCGAGCTTGGAAGCGAGCAGCTGCCCCGGGCCGCAGCAGCATTGGGGGAGGCCGGCCTCACGCACCAGACACCTCACCTACGACACTGACACGGGCTCCCGACGACACAGATGCCTCCCCGTGGGGAGCCCAGGCCGCGGGCGGCGCTCACAGCCGCAGACGTGTCCAGGCCCCCCAGCTGCGGGCAGGGCTGGGTGCCGGCCTTCCCGGCCTTGCCCTCACCTGCGGGCAGGCAACCCGCGACAAGTCCCGCGATGTAGGACCAACCCGCAGGCATCACAGCCGCGCGGCCCGGGCGACACCAGCATCCCGACCCGGAGTCACATCTGTATCTGCGGAGGCTCTGACGGGGCCCTCCCCTCGTGGGGGTGCACTCTCCTAGAGCAGCGGCTCTTCCCACGGCGGCTTGGGGCGTCTGCCCGAGTGCCCTTCACCCGCCAGGCGCGGACACAGGGTCCACCGTGCACCGCGACCCTCGCGCGCGGCAGGCTGGTCTGAGAGCGAATCCTTGGGGCCGGTAACTGGGGAGGGAGTGGCGGGGGGGGTGGGCGGCCTCCCTGTGCGGGTGGAAAAAACAAAGTCCCCAAAGGCCAATGGTGCATCCTGAGCCACCCCACCCTCAGCACTGTCGTGCCCACAGAGTGGGCACTGCCATCCTTACAATGAAATAAGAACGCATAGACTGACGGCCTGGAAACCAGCCCAGCAGGAAGCTCAGCTGTCACTGGTGGCCCGGTCAGCCTGGTGTCCTTCATCGCACCCCAGGTGCACGGGCGCCTGCTCTGAGGCAGACGGTGGACCACGGCCCCTCAGACCAACGCATCCCCAGTGATGCTCGACCGGCTTCTGAGAAGCTGGGCCCCAGCCTCGGGCGCCGGGCGCTGGGCTGAGGCGCCGCCGGCCGTCCGGGCTCCTGCTCCCCAGTGGAGGACGGACGCGGACTGTGGCCGCTCGCGCTCCTCTCCTGGGGCAGCGCGTCCTCCAGGAGGGGGCAGATGTTGCCAGCTGATTCGTGCTGTTACATTTCGGGGGGTTTGGGGGAGGCTGGTATGAGGTAAATAAAACACACACCCACACATCTCGGAGAGAAACCTCTGCAGAACAGCCCAGGATCTGCAGCTCAGAAGCTCACACCCATGCTCACTGCACAAACAATCCCACCGCAAACACCAACGCCTGGGGTGCCGCGGGCCACACCCTGCACAGGGCAGGCAGGAAGTGTGGTTTCCCAGGCTCGGCCTCTGCAGGGCACGCGACCTTCCGTGGATGCACAGCTATACACAAAACTGCCCCCTCTGCTTGTTTTGACCCCAGCGGGAGCCCTCTTCCCCAGGGAGGCGGTCACAGGCCCACCTGCCAGGCTGAGGGCAGAGGTGGCCATGCCTCCCATAGGGGCCGGAACCCCGGAGGGGGGGTCCAGCTGAATCGTGCTCATTAACAATTAGCCCAGGCAGGACGTACTGAGACTTGGCCAGAGTCCTCGCATTTACGTTGGTGTATGAGAAGAGAAACCTTAGGACAGAGCATTGAAAATGCTGATTTCATAGTCTTTCCCAGTCTCATTTAAGGAGAATAATGATAAGAAGTTGTTTAAAAAAACAGCTGGGACTGAACAGCATCACCCACCCTCACGGAATATCCACTGGGATAGACCAACCTGGTCTTAAACACGTCAGCAGGTCTAGGAAAATAAAAATTACATCACAGCTGCTCTCAGACCACAGTGGAAATTAAACTAGAACTCAGTGACAGAAAGATAGCTAGAAAATCCCAAAATACGTGGAGGTTAAAGAACACACTTCCAAGTAACAAGCAGGCCAAAGAAGAAGTTTCAGGAGAAACTGAAAAATACTTTGAATTCATTTCTTTTCATAAGTGAAAATGAAATAAAACATCAAAATCTGTGAAATGCAGCAAAAGCAATGCTTAGAGGGAAATTTAAAGCAGTGAATGCATATATTGGAAAAGACGAAAAGCAAAAATCAATAATGTAAGTTTCTAACCTTAGGAAACTAGAAAAAGAAGAGCAAATTAAATCCAAAGTGAGCAGAAGAAAAGAAATAATAAAAATTAGAGCAGAAATCAATGAAAATGAAAACTGGAAATCAATACAGAAAATAGACAAACCAAAGCTGTTTTTTTGAAAAGATCAATAAAATTGGTAAAGTTCTAGCCCCGCTAAGAAAAAACAGAAATGAAAGCAGGGCCGTCACTCCTGGCTGCAGAAAACCAGCAGTGGTTCCGACAGGGGATCCGAGACGTCACCCACCTGTCAGCCAGGGGGGCCCAGAGCCCAAGGTGGACCCCACTGTAAGCCGGGGGCTTCAGCGAATATAAGGCGTCAGCCATAGCAAATGCACCCAGGACGCTAGCAGTGGTCGGGGGAGGAGTACACGGGGTTCTTCATACACTCCCCTCAACTTTTCTGCAAAGATAAAACTGCTCGAAAAATAAAGTTTATTAATTAAGAGAGAAAAGCACTGGTGGCTCCTGTGCAATTTTCTCAGGAAGGCGTCGGTCCCTGGTCTGCAGCGCCCATGGCCGCAGGCAGGGGCCCAGCAGCACAGGAGCCATCGCTGCCCCGTCCTCATTCTCCACAGGGCCTGCGAGGCCGGGTGGAGGTCAGCGCAGAGCAAACCCGGGCGCCGGCGACTGAGTGCTGGACCTGCAGCCCCGCCGGAGCCGAGAGCATCGGAAAGGGGCAGGGACATGAGGGCGACCAAGAGAAGCAGCCGCGTCCTCGAGGGGAGGCGAAGGCCACCCCCTCCTCTCCTTCTGACACTCCCGAGCCTTAGAAAGACTCTCGGGTCCTTGCAGGTGTATGGCTGCAGGCGCTGATTGTTGGGGAAATCCTCAGGACGGCAGACACACAGAGGACGTTCCCAGGGCACCTACTATGAGGCCAGTTACTGCCCTGTCGCTAAAGGTGCAAGAAGAGGCCACGGGCTGGGGGGCTGCGGCTCTGCTGGGGCAGCCCACTTGTCTCTGCCTTTTCGGAACATGTGCTCCAAGAACAAGTTTCACAGAAGCCGCTCAATGCAGAGCTTGCGGCTGCCGGCGTCCTTGGACGATCGGGAGGGGCCCTCGCGGACGTGAGCACGCATTCTGGCCACTGCTGCCCAGCGGGGACCACGGGTAGGGCCGTCCCTGCCGACTGCCTCATCCAGAAGGTGCCCAGCCGGGGACAGGGAAGGAGCAGAAGCGACGGGTTCTTTTTAATAAAGTGATTGACCAGAGACCTTTACAAACATCAGTTCCAGAGGGAAGCCAGACGTTCTTTCACTCCTCTTCTTCCCCCAATTCCGTGACTTGCTGGTCTCTCGTGGGCCCTGGCTTTGTGACACTCCCTTTCTGCTGCCTTTGTGAATCGCTGAGCAGATAGTTGGAGAAACCATATGTGTCCCCTGACCTTCGTGGCTGCAGGGAAGGTGCGTAACTGCCCCTTTAAAGGCTGCTGCCCGTGGCACCTGACAGGTCCCCTCCGGAGAGCACTTGCTCGGTGCCTGGAACTCAGTGGCCGCCACCACCCACAGTCCCGCTTCCGTGGAATCACCAGTGGGTCGGGACCCACGTCACGGGGACCATCAGGGAATGGCCCGGACGTCCTCAGGCTGCAGGTGGACACACGCGTCATGTTCCCAAGGCTGCGGTGACCCAGCGGCTCTGGATCTGGACAGTGGTGGTTACACAGCCACACGCGTGAGACGCACCCACGGGGGCATGCAGGCACACGCGGGGCTGGTGAGACCTGAATGGGGTCGGGGACCCTGTACCAGTTATGCGGATGTCACTGTGCGGGACCCGGAAGGGACATGGCCCTGCTTCCTATTTACAGTCTTTGAGTGTAAACAGGAGAACACACAGCTTGCTAACCATTACTCCCTGTGCAGTATTTCCTGTGGCTTCCTGTGACTCTGTAACCATTTCAAAATTAAAAGTTGTTTTTTTTTTTGAAAAGGCAAAAAAAAGGAAAAGCTACACTTGCCAACAAAACAGAACTTAAATCTGGGGACTAAACAGTGGGGTCATCGCGGCCACAGGCGGAATCTCTCAAGAACGACGGTGACGGAGGCAGGCGGGGCCCAGGTGTAAAGCACACGCCGCACAGGGGTCCAGAAACTTCTTCCTAAGGAGGCGATTTCCTGGTCACCTGAGCAGCAGCGGCCGCTGTCCTTCTGGCCTTGGGGCTCCGTGACTAGTTCTGAGCAGTCACAGCTCCCCCAATTTCCACAGCACGTGTGGGCCCCTCAGTTGGAATTAACTGAGCGTGAAGCACCCTTATGATGCCCCTTGGGCTAGGCTTCTCAAGGCGTCCCTCTGGCTGCCTCTTTGTCGAAGTTTGAGCATCGGTCCCGGCGGCCACCAGGGGCCTCAGCGATGGACACCCTGAGCCGCCGGTGTGCAGTTCCGAGCTCGGCCAAGGCCCCAGGTCCACGGGGAGGCGCGCTGACGCTGGGCCGGGAGCCCGAGGAAGGCCTCGCGAGGTGCCCACTTGGGGATTCTGTCCGCGACACCTGCTGTTTGACGCTGCTGAGCTCAGAGCAGGCCCGGCTCGGCGCTGGCCCTGGCATTCCAGGCGTGGCCCGGGCTCGGGGACGGGCTTGACCGGAAACTCAGGCCGGGGTCACCAGAGAAGAGAAGATGCAGGCGGCCCCCCCGGTGGGCGTCTCCTGGACCCTGGGCATGGGGAGCGGCCCAGCTGGGGGAGAAACCCCCCGTCCCGGGGTGGGGGCACCTTGCACTGGTCAAGGGGTCACTCCCAGTTAACACATCGCCAGGGCGCTGGGCGAGCCCCAGGGACGCTCAGGCCACAGGGACTTCATCACTCCGGTCACTCCCTTCAGCTCCAGCCCTGCCTTGCTGAGGGCAGGGAGCCCAGAACACACGCGGGCACCTCCAGTGGGCAAGGCCCACACCCTTGCGTTTTCTCACTTATTCTCTCTTTACCTTCAATTATGTGTTGCATTCTTTCGCATGTTACATTTTTTAAGCTGCACGACTAAGTCCGACAGTAACCAGTGGAACAAACCAAATGCACGAGCCCAGGAGGACATACGCAGGGGACAGCTTGCTAAGCCTCGCTCCCTCTGCAGACCGGAGTCCAGCGTCTATGTCTCTAACCGCCGTCAGGCCTCCTCCGCCAAGGCCCCCACGTCCCGCGGGCCCCACGAGGCCTCACCTGCACCTCGGAGTCGGCGTCCACGTGCTGCAGCTGGAACCACGTGTCCCGGTTGTGGTACTTCTGCAGGTCTTCCTTCCGGATGGCCACCTTCCCTGGAAGATCAACGCAGAGGAGACCAGTCACGAGGGCGCCAACCCACCCACCCAGCGGGGCTGGGAGCAGTCTCCACGACCACTGCCAGTCACTCCAAATGGGAAATCCAGAGCAGACCATCGGGAAAGAGACGACGCAGTGAGGGCAACAGATGCCATGCTGCATCTCAGAGGTGCCACGTCCACCCCGAGCAGAGCCCGTCTCGAGGTCACTTCCACGGTGTCCACAGCCTGGGCGTGACGGGGGGGCGTGCTATCCCCCGTCACCCAGGCTGCGGGACATGGGGGCACCCGGCGCAGATCCTACAGGTCAGAGAGCGGCTCCGCCAGGTGCACGGCTCAGGGCCCGGAGGGAGGCGTGTGGGATGGGGTGAGGGAGCAGGCACCCAAGGCAGCCACGTCACGGCCACCCGCTGCCCCGATGCCCGAGCTGCAGAGCGAGGCAGGGTGGCGTCGCTGCAGAGTCCCTGGAAATGCGCGTGTGCCCGTATGAGCTGTAGCTTAGAATTCACGTGTGTGCACATCTAGCTCACAGGCAGCGTGCACAGTCGGCTCACACAGAGTGTGCACATGCGTGTGCGTGTTTGCACATTTAGCTTATGTAGCATGTGTGCACACGTGTTCCTGTCCGGCCCGTGGAGTGAGCCGGGTTATCGCCCGCCTGGGTCTATGAATCAGTGTCTCTCAAAGTGTAATCACAGGCCACCTGCATCAAAACAGCTGGAGAGTTTCCTAAATGCAAGTTCCCCGGCCCCATCCTGCGTGAGAAAACAGTCTCTGGGGTGGGACCCTGGAATCTTCGTTTTCACGAGGCCCCCAGGGAACTTCTGTGGGTCCCAAAGCTTAATGACGTCTGCTCTCAATAGTTTTACATTCCTGATATAGGCTTGGTACTTAGGAGCTAGAATTTCAAAGAAAATACACACGTAAATATACGTGTGTGATGTACATTACCTGACATAGATTTATAGTATTTAAATATCCATCTACCACCGTCATGCATTGTTCATTCACCTTATTTATTCCAAAGACATACGTGGCAGCTAGCAAGCACACACCCCACAGCTTGGGGGGACAGAGGGCACCGGCCACTGGGCTGTCCTCCTGTCCCCACATCCCGTGGCCTCGAGCACGGGGACCACGCTGTCCACCAGGGTAGGGGAGTCGCACGCTTGCCCACGTGAGCATCCCTGCGTACACACGTATATGCATGCAATACACATGCACACACACGTCACACACACGTACATTGTACGTGTACACACACACGTACACTGTAAATCACACACGGAAACAGGAACGATAAAGGACAACATGAAAGTAAACACCTTCTAAGTTCAGTTGTTTCTGGTGTACAGCCCAGGACACACCGCCTAACTTGGGAGCGTGGTCAGTTACCAAAGGAGACGTTTTGGGCCCCTGGCGCCGTTTCACCCCGCGTCCTCTGCTACTTGGGACGCTCCCCAGGCCCCTGTGGGCACCCTGCGGAGCCCCGAGCTGGCCGGCCCACCCTGCCCTCACCCCGGACGCAGAGTCCTCTCCGCAAAGGGCCTGCTCTCCGTTTCCTGTTTCTTCAAAGACTTGTGCTTCTGACCAGAAGCACCGGCGGCCTCACGGCGGGGCCTGACGCCCAGCTGACCCTGTGGTTGCCACACATGCTGCCCGCCAGCCCCTCGCACTCTCCCCTCATGTCGCCCTGCAGCAGCCCCGGGGCGGGGCGGGGGTTGCTGGTCACAGACGTGGCCGACGTCCCGCCCACGGGCTTCGGGCCTCGTCGCTGCGGCTCTGCCCTCCGTGCTTCTCCTACCGCTTCTTCTCCCCAAACGCCCCCGTCTCACGAGGCCCTCCTGCGACGTCACCTCCTCTTCGGCCTCCCCTGGGGCCCATAGGGCAGCCTCCGTGCTGCGCCCAGAGGCTCACACGAGGCCTCGCTGGGGCCCAGCCATCTGCTGGTCGGTAGGTTTCAGGGAAAGGACGCTCTGCAGTTGGCTCCTGGGGGAGCTCAGGACATCACCCAACGTACACGCGGCGCGTCTCAGAGCGAGAGGCGAGCGAGAGGCGAGGGCGGCTCGGCCGTGAGGAGGGGGCGTCGGCCCAAGGCCCGTGCGCACACCCCGCCCGGCAGCCTCCACGGTCCCTTCCACCGCTCGGTGCCCCAGCAGCCTGCACCTCTCTCCTCTGGCTTGTGCCTTCTCTGAACGTGCTGTCCCTTTGCTAAGATGCACTGCGGGCCCACGTGTCGCCAGCTCCCAGCTACGCGACGCTGAGGTTCCTCCCGAGACGTGCGCTTGAAAGGCATTACAAAATGCTTGCTTCTCTCTTGTTAGCCCATCTTCTGTCTAGTTTTGTAGGGGTCCAGCCGGGGAACCCAGGTGGATGAGAGAAGGCTCTCGCCCTGCAGTCTTCACGCCTGGTCTCCAGACCTGACAGGCGCACCCACCGGGCACAGACGGGAAGCTGGAAACGAAGCAGGGACACGCCGGTCCAAGTGCCGCGGGCTGAGCACGGCGGAGTCGGGTCTGTTTACCCCCCACCATCACCTGCAGCAGCCCCGTCTCCCTGCCCACTGTCCCCGCAGTACCTCTGCACGCTCACCTCGGCCCTCTACTCACCTCCCACCGTCACACAGCCTTGGGAAAGGCCCGGCTCGGCGGTTCAAGGCCAGCCCTCTGTCCACTTGCAAGGTGGACGCAGCACAGCTGGCTCTGAGGGTCAACACCACTGCCCACATCGACCTCGCTGGCTCAGCTCTGGCCACGCAGAACCATCTGCAGCCAAGTCCTGCCCAGCCGCAGGCCTCACAGGGCACGGAGGCCACGGCATGCAGAGTCCGTAGGTAGAGGGCGGGGGCAGAGGGCAGAAAACACAGAGCACACAGGCTGCAGAAAGAGGGCGTTCCACAGGGATTCAGAGAACTGGAGCTACAGGCCGCACAGGCCTCTCTCCAGCCAGCATCAAGTCCCAAGGACTAACCCCACCTAACCCCGGCCCATCCCAGGCCCCTCTCCTCCCACCACTCCTGGTCTTGGGAGCATCCCGCCGAGGTCCTGACGTGGGTCCCACCACCTCTAACCACCTGTCACCAGGCAGAGCCCCTGGTTTTCTCTCTGCTTGGCTCCTGCAAAACTCCACCCCTTTCCCCAATGGGAATATAATTTTGAGTCTTGCAGGAATAAAGCCACAAGAAACAAACATTTCTTGGAACTAAATTGGGCAATAATATTCCACTAAAAAGGGATAAAGAAATTTGCAGACTCCACGATTAGTTCAGCTGGATAGGAGGGTCACATTTGAAGTTTGAAATTTTAAGTAACTGCAATGTTTTTATGAGCTTTGATTGGAATAGGGAGGAGACACATATTTAATGCTCATATGACCCCTACAACTTACACATCATTATTATTCTTTATTTTTGGAAGTACTTAATTTTAAATGGGTAATACCAGAACATAGAACAAAGTCTGAAACATTAGAAAGGATATAAAATACAGCCAAGAATAACTTTCTCCCTCCCCTGCTACACGGGTCCCACCTCAGGGTCACCTCTGTCACCAGCTGCCAGTCTGTCCTTCTAGAGACCGACCACATCAAGAACACATGAACATGCACTCTTTACACGTGAGAGGTAGGTAGTGTTCCCACAGGCTGTCCTGGGGAGCACCTGACCTGCAGACCACAACACCCACTTAAACGTGCCTGATGTGTCATAATCCACAGCTGTCCCAATCGATCTGAGTGACATCAGGTCACTATGCCCCCTGGGCCTCACCCTCTGACGAGGACAGAGGTGGTGTGGCAGCCTTTCCACCACTAAAAGCCCCGTGTATTACTTCCTCTGGTAATGGGTGGGTGCTGTACCTGCCAGGGTCTGTTCAGAAGAGAGAAGCACATCAGGTAGTTCAAGAGGCAGCATGTGACGTGGGGAACCAGGTATGGTAGGTCAGAGGGTGCGGGAAGGTGGGCAGCCAGGGGTGACACCTGCAGGGTGGTGACTAAGGAGGGACAGCCGGATGCCCCCCGCCCCCCGGGCCTGGCAGGGGGCAGAGATGTCATTCTCATCGCTCCTGTTCACCCTGGTGTCCAGCAAGTGCACAGAGGCAAGAGAGAGAAACAAGGGCCTGTAGACTTGAAGGGAAGAAATAAGTCTTTATTCACAGAATCTATAGGAAAAGCTACAAGAAAAGCTGGCAGAGTAGGTGTGTTTAGAATAAAGGTCAATACATAAAATCGACTGTATTTGTACACACAAACAATGACAATGGAAACTGAAATTGAAAAGATACCAACAGCACATCCACAAAATGATGCTTTTATGGCTTGAGCTTTTGGTGTACTATCCCAGAAATCTTTGTCTACTCTATCAAAATCATAAAATATAGGGATAAATTATATGTATACACACACACACACACACACACGCACACATATGTGTGTGTGTGCTGAAAACACATCACAAAACCCTGATGAGAGAAATTAAAGACCCCAGTACGTGGAGCGACATGCCACGCTGGAGGGTCTGAAGACCCAGTTTTGTTAAGATGCTAATTCTCCCCAAATTAATCTATAGATCAGTGTAATCTCAGTCATTTTGGAAATTGAGAAGATGACTGAAAATGTAAATGACAATTCAAAGGACCTAGAATAGCAAAACAAGTTTGGAAAAGAATAAAGTTGGTGAGCTCACACGACTGATTTAAGACTTGCTGTGAAGATACAGGAATTAAGACAGTTTGGTGTTGGTGTGAGGAAAGGAATACAGGTCAGTGGAACAGAACACAGAAGCCATAAATAGGCCATAAATAGACCATAATAAATAGACCCATGCAAATAAAGTCAGTGACTTTCAAAAGGTGCTACGGTAATTCAACTGGACATCTGTAAGGAGAAAAACGAAGCCTGTCATATGTAAAATTCACTTGAAATAGATCGCAACATGAGAGCTAAAACCAAAAGCTTTCTAGAAGAAAAGACAGAAGAAAATCTTCACAACCCCATGGTAGGCAAAGATTTCTTAGACACGACATCAAAAATACAAACTATAAAAGAAAAAAATGTTTGATGAATTGGACTTCATCAAAATTAAAAACTTCTGCTCTGCAAAAGACACTCATAAGAAAATGAAAAGACAAGCCACAAGCTAAAAGAAAATATTTGCAAAACATACATCTGATAAAGGACTTGTATCCAGAATATGTTTTAAAAACTTTAAAAACTCAATAAGAAAATCCAACTAAAAGGGCAAAAGATTTGAATGATTTACCAAAGAAGAGATACAGATGGTAAATAAACACATGAAAAGATGCCCAACATCATTCTTCATCATGAAAAAGCAGTAAAAGCTACAATAAGATACTACACACATATTAGAAGGGCAAAAATGAATCAAAAATAAAAGCTGATGATACAAGTGCCAGAGAGAATTCAAAATGGTGCACTCAGGAAAGCAGTTTGTCAGTTTCTAATAAAGGTAAACATACACTGCAGGGGAGGAAAAATCTTTTTCCTTCTACTCTTTTAGGTTCTCTGGGGCTCTGTAACAAAAGAAAGATTAAGAAGAGAAAAACAAACAAGTTTATTAACATATCTCAGATATACATGGGGGAAACTTGGTGATGAGTATCTCAAGGAGGTGGCTGGAACTCGTAGCATCTTAACCTAAAACAACCACCACCAATTTTCAGAGAAGTGACAAGACCAAGGAAAGGACTCTGAGTTTCCAGGAAGGTAAATGTATGTGGGAGCCAATGGTCCAGAAGGCTCGTTGTGTGGGTGCCTTGGCGCAGCCTCTGGGCTGACAAGGGTCTAGGGTCGTCTCGGATTTGGACGAATTTATGTTCTGCTTTTAGGGTAGAGAGATTTCCTTGTGTCTGCTTCTTCCCAACTGCCTTCAGCTCAAACAAATCGCTATGCCACAGTGGCCTATTTGGGATGGCAAATTCTGCTGTCCTTTAAAACCTACAGTACGCCCCAGCAATCTCACTCTTAGGTATTTTCTAAGAGAAATAAAAATATCTGCCAACACAGAGACCTAGGCAAGAATGTTTATGGCCGCTTTGTTCACAATCACTAAAAGCAGGACACAACCCCACCTCCGTCGAATGATGAGTGGGTAAACGGTGGCACTTCCCTGCAGCGGGCGCAGTGTGCAAATTATACCTTCATAACCCTGGCTTATAAACGAAAGGATCAAGGTCTCACTTCACACCCTCCCACTCTTTAATAGAGAAACTGCAGCAAGCCCCTGCCAGCGGGGCTGGAGGGACAAAGCGGGGAGATGGTGGGATGAGCAGGGCCACAGCCGGAGTGGGGCAGAGGGGGAGGCCTGGCTCCGGGCCCCCAGAGCCCCACCAGCCCACACCCCGCACCGGAAGTGGAGCCGGTGGCCCTGACCCAGCACTGCCTCGACCACACCGCACTGCATCTCCACACCCTCCCTGGGACACCCCACCCCTGGACTCGGCCCGTGGGGGGGCCCACGCGCTGCTGCACCGGGAGAACCTGGTGCGGTGCCATCAGATCACATGGCAGACGTGAGAAGCCGGTGACACTATCTATGCTTGTTTCCGTGACACAAATTTATACCCTAGAACTTGGTTTCTCATCCTGGTAACAACATAATTGCTAGTCATAACTTCAAATTATCCCTGGAGATCCAGACAGCCTCTTATTTTTACGGCTGTGAGAACAATGTTGAAAACATCTAAATCTGGTTGCACCCTGACACGTCCCAATTTTAAAGCCACCAGGAATTGCTAAACCATGATTTTGCTGGTTCTCTTTAAAAATAGCGGGTGCCTTAAACAGAATGATTGATAAACATCTTATTTGATTTTTATAAGGGGAAATAACCCCAAAACCAACTATATTTTAAAATATCTTTGCACATTTTAATCACAGATCAGGTTCTGTGATTAAAATGTGCAAAGATATTTTAAAATTCCTTTTTCCTTAGGATTACGACTCAAAAAAGCTCCCATGTGCCTCCAAGGATCAGTCACATTCCTCTTCATTCTGGTATAACCTGAGCCAACGACCCTGCCAGCGCTGCATCTCCCTGTGGGTCTCACCTGTCGCCCAGGTGAGCTCCATCCAGGAACATGTAAACTTCCAACCCACCGCTCTGCTCCTCTCCTTTCCTCCTTGAACAAACCTTGGTGCACCCAGCAGGCGCTAGACAGAGACACCCCCGGGCCCTGCTCCGAGAGCCCCAGGCCACAGGAAGTACGGTCCAGTGGACACAAAAGAAATGCTCCCACAGGCGACGGTGAGAATAACACACACCGAGGGGCAGCCTCCAGCTGACCAGGGTCTCGGGCCGACAGCGGCAGCCACGTGGGCATCGGAGAAGGGCCTGAGGTGGGCGTCAGGCTGCGAGGCACCGGGAGAGGGGCCGGGAGGGCCAGAGCCTATGTCTGGGCTGGAGGAGGAATCACCAGAGCTTGATGCCAAGCTAAGGGTTCGGGCGCCATCCTGAGGGCAAAGGGAGCAGGCCTGCAGGACGAGCAGCACAGAAGTGGCCCCGCAAAGGCGAAGATCCTTCTCGCTTCAGAGTTAAAGGTCTGCTGAGTGGCCCTATCACAGCTCCATCTTAAATGAAGTCAAGTGTGAATTATCTGAGTTGCTGTGTCATCTAGGCCGTGTACTTCCTGAACAAACTCTGGTGATTTCTACGTAAAACACAGCAGTTTCCAAGAATGCTATTTGTTGGAAATGCAGACTCTGGGCCCTGCCCCAGACCCAATAACCAGCATCTGCATTTTGACGAGTGTGGGAAGCTCTGATCCATGGGCTGGAAACACTGCCAGATGCTTCTTCAAAGGACCTCAGCTCCAGAGCTGCCTTCAGACTTTTTTTTGAGGGCTGCAGGCCTGGGCGCAAACACCCCTGACCAGTCACGTATGGGCAGTGAGTGGAGCTGCTCAGACGCCCCAGGAGCGGGCGGGAGACTGCAGTGTCAGGGGCCCGCCAGATTCAACTGCTCTGTCCAGGAGCGAAGCACCGAGACGCCTCCTGCCAGGAGCAGCCAGGCCAGCGACGATCAGCTGGGGTCCCATGGCCACAACTGAGCCCACATTGGGCAGCTCGGGTCTAATTCTGGTGTCACGGGGAACGGATAGGGTTTTCCTGGGACAGAGGTGCACCCACCAAACGGGCGGCTCTGGGCTGCTCCACATCCAAGGTGGGCCTCACTCTCTCCAGGACGCTGGTGTCTCTGGGACTCTCAATACCCCTGAGACCCCCAGTACCTCTGACAGTATCCCAGTGCCTCTGAGAGCCCCTAATGCTTTTGAGTGCACCCCCAATACCTCTGAGCACCCCGATACCATCCCAGTCCCCCATACACGGGTGCTGGGTTCAGGGATGGGCAAGGCCTGGGGTGGTGGGATGGTTGGAGAAGCCTTCGGGAGTCGTTTGGGGGGACGCCACTCTCGCCTTGAAGGATGGTTTGCCTTTGTCGCGTGTCCCCGTGTCCCCGCGTGAGCTCATGGGGTGTCGCCCCAGAACACAGTGACAGGGCAGCTCCGGGACGGCCAGCAAGGGCAGGCGAGATGCTGGCGTGGCTCACCGGCTCAGACGGGGTGCCTGGGAGACGCCCCAATTCTGCCAGAATAAGCCCCATTCAGAAGAGGCGGAGAAAATGAAGAAAACACCTGGTCGGTCAGTACCTACCTATGATGGAATCCCTCCGGAAAACATCTCTGTCGAAAATGTAAAAGGACAGGTGACGGAAACTCCGCGGAATCTCGCAGTAGAAGTCCTCTCCGTAGAAGGGGCTGGACACAGACAGAAGGGGCACCGTTAGATTCTACGAGGCCGCGTCCCCTGTCCTGGGAGCAATCAGTCCTGGGGGGATCCGTCCTGGGGCGAGGATCAGTCCTGTGGGGAATCAGTCCTTGGGGGTCAGTCCTGGGGGGTGATCAGTCCTGGGGGGTGATCAGTCCTGAGGGGGGGTCAGTCCTGGGGGGATCCGTCCTGCGGCGGGGATCAGTCCTGGGGGGGGTGGTCAGTCCTGGGGCGTCAGTCCTGGGGGAGGATCAGTCCTGGGGGGGGGCCGGCTTCCTGCCTCAGGCATGCACATGTGACCTCACGTGGGGGACACGAAATTGGGAGCTGGTGGTCCCGGCCGGGCCGAGGGAGGTGGGGGGGGGAGGGAGGCGAGGGCAGGTGACAGACATGGAAGGACCTGTACGCAGGAGCTGCATCAGAGCCTCCGCTCGGAGGGGGACGAGCCCACCTGTGGTGCTGCTGTCAGAAGCACCTAACAGGTTTTGCTTGTTTTACTGACCAGCTCAGGTCCAGAGCAGGAAGGGGTACCATGCTGGCCTGAGGTCCAGGCGTGCAGAGAAGGCAGCTGCTCTCCCCCCGCCATGTCCTGGGGGCCAGAGCCCCGAAGGCACGTCCCACAGGAGTCAGAGCTGCTGCCGAGGCCTCGCGAGAAGGCGCACGCGTACGGCAGGTGTTTCCAGGGCTGCCCCCGAGACGGCCACACACGCGAGTCCTGACTCCAGTGCCCCTGCCCACGGCCTGGCCCCCATCCCGGCTTTATCTCAGGGGACTGTCCCCACTCTCAGCTGCAAATCAGGATCACCTGGAGAGGTTTCTAGAAAACACACTGCCCAGGCCCCACTCAGAGGGCCCTCTTTAGGGGTGGGTCACAGGGTAGCACCTCCAGTCCCACACCTGCCACCTCCTGACACAGAGCCATGACGCCAGCCGGTTACACGTGGGGGACACAAATCTCACCCCCGGCCCCTGGAGGCACAGGAGCCCCGGGACAGGCGGTCCTGCACCCAGATGGCACTCCCCCCGGTGAGGATGTGGAGAAACTGAACTGCTTGTAGGAATGTAAAATGGGGCCATCACTTTTCCAAAACGGTAAACCCGAAGTAACCATTATAGCCCAACAGCCCACCCCCAGGGGTATGTCCTGGAGCAATGAAAACACATCCACACAAAAACTGGTACGTGCAAGGTTACAGCAGAAACAACCCAAGCGCCCATCAACAGAGGACAGACACACCGAACGGGGCCCCAGACCCACTGGCGCCTTCAGCTCTCACGCTGATGCTCAACGAGAGAAGCCAACACAAGAGGCCACACAGCGTGCCGTTCCCTCTACGTGAAATGACCAGAACAGGCTCGTCTGTGGAGACAAAGTGGATCCCTGGTTGCCAGGGGCTGGGGAGCAGGTAAAGGGAACGGGTTTCTCTTTAGGGAGATGAAAAGGTTCTAAAATTGATTGTGGTGATGGCCACACAACTCTGAATGTAATAAAAACCATAGAACTGTACATTTTAAATGGGTAAATTATATGGTATGTGAATTATATCTCAGTGAAGCTATTTTTCAAAAACCAAAAATTTTAAAAATACATAAAGATGTCAGCAACTGAATAACAGAATTAACATTCTAGGGTATATCATGCTTAAGTTATTTTTTCTCTAAAGATAATGGGATATAGAAGAAAAATAAAGACACATGTTTTTAAATAAAAGTGGGGTTACATTATTCAACCTGATATACAGTCGGCTTCTTCCTTTAACATGAGGCCATGGACCACTTCCCAAGTAAGTAAAGGCCAAACAGCACCTGAGGTCTGAGTGACCACAGCCGCAGGACTCACACCTTCCAACACGCGGACAGCAAGTCCTCCCCCACGTCCACCACCGGGAGCGTCCCTAGCCCTGGTGTCCTCAGGACAGTCCCCGAGGTGGCTTGCTTGGTGGGAGGGCATCCTCCATCCTGGGCTCTGGGACCACAGACCCTCCAGAAAGGTCTCCATCAATGTTTACAAACTCTGCTAAGCTGGTGACCAAAACTACTGCTTTCATTTGAAAAGTTTAAATTATTGGTGAGGCTGAATATCTGTCAAGCGTGTGTGTGAGCACTTTTTGTTTCGTTTTGTGTTGAAATGTCTTTGGCTCATTTTCTGTCAAATGACCATCTTTTCACATTCTTTTCAAGTTCAGGATAGTAATCCACTGAGAACTTTTAAATTTATGTTGCAAAGTAAAAGACAAGTACCTGACGCCCAACATACAAGGAATACGTTTGTCGTCCACGAACAGGGACAGGCAGGCAGCCCGGCTGTCCCCAGCAGAAGCCCAGGGGGTCCCTGCACAAAGGCCTCCTCAGCCCAATCGTGGCATCTCTCAGGTCGGGGCTGGCATCAGCAGGGCCCACAGGGGCGTGAGGGAGCAGGGCAGGCATCCTGGGGGTGGGACAGGCGTGCCCCCTGGTGCCCGCACGCGGCCAGGCCACCCCCTTCTTGGTCGACGGGAAAGCCTGCAGTGTCTCTTCACAGGGGCAGAGTTGGAAGCATATTTCCAAAAAAAAAGGAAGCTGTGGATGGTGGGAAGTGGGGTGAGAACCCCCCACGTGCCTGCAACACAGACTCTCCTTTCTGCGGGACTCAGAGGGGCTGCACAACCCGAGCCCCCCCAGCTGGCGCCTTTGCCTGGGCATCTCTGCGCACAGGTCAGCAGCAGCAGAGGCAGGATTCATGCCCTGCACGGTTGCAGGCATGTCCAGATAAAGGGAAAATGCCGCCCAAAGGACTGGACGGCCTTAACTACCACTATCTGACAAGGGGATTAAGACGTGGCCTCTGAGGCCGGCCAGAGCGCTTTCCTCACTAATTACAGGGAGAAGTTTAAATGCAGTTTCACAGAATTGGGAAAAGAGAAAAAGCCTCCGACAGGGGAAGCTGTTGGCCTCCCGCTCCGCGAGCCCAGATGTGCAGCCGAGGGGTCCCGGCAGGGCACCCCCCGCAGGACCGCAGAGTCCTTCCCTGGCCCCCCCAGAGCCCGGCTGGTGCTGCCTTGCCCCCGCCGGGGCCAGACGCGAGGTTCTCCCCGTTTCATGCTGTGTGCTGTGTCCTATGTTGCAAACGCCAGCATCCGTTTCCCAGCATCTGGGGGAGGGGAGCGCGGGAGCCACGGGGACAGAGGGGAGCCTCCCCGCAAGCCCTGGGTGCGCCACAGGGCAGCCCTGGTGGAGCCCAGGCGCCCAGAAGCGGGGACCCGGGGCCCACGCCGAGGCCCAGAGAGAGCTGGAAGCCAGGCAGGCAGGGCCCGTTCTCCGAAAAGGGTGCCGGCCGGCTCTGAACAGCTCTGCGCTCGGCTAATAAACGTGCAGGTGGTTAAACCATTCACTAAAACCTGGATTAAAATTCATGAAACCAAATACTGTATTCAGACGTCCACAGAAGAGTCGGGAAGGGAGGGGACTCGTGCAGCCTGCACCCCGCACGGGCTGGTGCTCGCGGGACCCCAGCACTGGGAGGGCCCGCACCCCAGGCGCGAACCGCCCATGGCTCCCAGAAGCAGGAGAAACCCTGTCTGGTTTCTCCCTCACTTCCTCTAAATGGCGATTTTAAAGCAGCGCGGCCCTCGGCACCTGAGAGCTTGTCTCTGAGGCTTCCAATAAGCTACTGCATCTCACTGGGAGGCCGGATGCTCAGCCTCTGGTGCTGAAGCCTCCCCCTAAGTCGTGGGGCACGGCCTGAACACAGGGAGGGGCGGCTCCCAGGAGAGAAAGCCGCTCCGTCCACGTGAAGGACGGATGGAGAAACGAAGGCCTGCCCCCCAGCTTCATGCAGATGTGAACGGGGGCCGGAGGGATGCAGCTGACCCTCCCGGGGAAGGAGGCTTGGAGGTCAGATCACAGTTTTCCTCCAAATGCTGGGGAAGAAGCATCCCGCCTGGACCCCACCTGGGCCAGTCTTGGCCCGCGGGACAAGGCTGGATCACAGGGCACAAGGGCACCCAGGGCGCCCGCCTGCAGGGCCAGCAACACGCTATTCCAGAAGCACAGGACCCCAGCCAGATGTCTGTGCCAGAGCCCGGCCCTCATGGGTGACCTGCAGCCCATTGCCCTGGCCTGAGCAGCCCAGGCTGGACGGCCACGTGGCCTTGGCGGGTTCCTCACTTCTTCCAGACTCAGTTTCCCCATCTGCTCACATGGGGTGCACCCCACACGGGACTCCCACGTGCGGCTCCTCCCCTCCCCCCACCCCCCCCAGAGAAATCACGTGTCCTCACCAACAACTCACACCCGGACTGTCCTTTTAAGGCCCGGCCACGCTTCTTAAGGTAACTGAAACTCCCGGACTCCAGAACCTTCAGAAAGGCCCCAAGGGAAGGAGGGTGTCAGGGAGAAGCCTGGGAGCATGAGGGGGGCAGCAGCCTGGGGAGCTTTTGGGGACCCCAGAGGAACCCATTAACCACAGCATCCCAACACCCAAACTGCCCGGCCCACAGCTCCACGGGGACTGACTGTCTACTCAGGGAGGGTGGACAGGGCAGGCCCAGGGTCTCTCCCTGCAGGGTGGTCTCTCCCTGCAGGGTCCCAGCCTTACCTGGGCCTGGGCACGGCGGTCAGCTGGGCATCTGGGAAGCCCTGTGAGAAGCCCCACATCCTGAGATTCAGGGGCTCAGTGAGGACTGGAGCCCAATGTCGGGGGGATGCTCTGAGCTGAAGGCCCACCCTGGACCAGACAGCTCCCCAGGACCGGGGGGAAGGGTCCCCGCCTGGAGCTCCCCAGGACCGGGAGGGTGGAAGGGTCCCCGCCTGGAGCTCCCCAGGACCGAGGGGAAGGGTCCCCGCCTGGAGCTCCCCAGGACCGGGGGGGTGGAAGGGTCCCCGCCTGGAGCTCCCCAGGACCGTTGGGGCGAAGGGTGGTGTGGAACGTCTGGGCCTGAGACCTGCATTTATGTCAAAAAGACTTATTTTTTAAGCTTTAACTTGAGAAATTAGAGAGAAAAGAAACATAAGGAGAGATGATGCTATTTGTACAGTCCCATAATCTCAAAGTTGGTGTTTTCTAGTCAACAACTTGGTTTTCATTAAGAACATCTGAGAAAATGACGTCTTTCTTCCCAAACCACAGAGCCCCTCTTGTGCTGTCACACCCTAACCCCAAACAACTTCTCCCTCCCGGAGACGAAGACCCGAAGACTGCGGACGCCAGCACACAAAGCTCTACTTTCTGAGCAATTTGCATCTCTCGGAAGGAACAGAGAGACCCTCTCAAGTCACGACCCACGTGCTCCTTCTGATTCCAAACCGGAAGTTCGTGCCCACCCGCGGGGGAACAGCCTTTCATTCGGGAAAATTCTTGGCGAGAATGATGGGATTAGAGATTCTGTAATGTCACCCAAATCGATAAGCGTGGTAATGAGATAGCCCCTTCCTCACTGTGCTCTAGAAAGCAGTTATTTTACTAACTTCTAATTTTATGTAAAAAAAAAAAAAACCTACCAACAAAAGAACAAAAATACTTCCCATAATCCCACTACCCAGAAAAAATAACCACATTGGCATTTAAGTCCTCACATACCAGACCATTTTTAGAGCTATGCCAGTTTTTTAAACAAAAAGGAATCATACTGTGAACTCAACTTTGTAACTTGCCTTTATCGCTTGACAGACAACCAAACTCTGCGAGAGGCAAGGAGGCATGGTCGCGGGGTCAGGGTCCTCTGATCCAGAGGCCCACAGAGGCGGGAGGGAGGGACTTCTGGGCTGGATATGGGGGGGGGGGGTCCAGGCAGGAGGCTCAGCACAGCCTCAACAGAGCTGCCCTGGGGGAAAGTGAGGGTCAGAGTAGGAGCCCCTTCCTACCTGTCGTGGGGAGAGGCGGGCAATGTCATCCTCAAAATAATCACTTACATGGACAAAAGGAAATGTAAAACGGGCACTGCATGGAATATGCCTGCAAACGACTGGACCAACCCAGCTCCTAAGAGCTCTTATGTTTAACTGTAGCATGAACGTGCTCCTTGTACTGGATAGGACGGTGGTTGTCTCCACAGGCAGCCTTCAGCTCTGCTTTGCCCTCCCGGGGACCCCAGGATGCCCTCCGCAGATGCACTGTGGCCCCAGGCGGGCAGCTGACCCGCCCGGACCCTGACAACCCAGTTTCATAGAGCCTTTCCGTTTAAATAAACGGTAAAGAAATGATGACTTGCCATTTAAATGATTAAAAATTATAGCTGTAAAAAGTTAAATGTGAACACCGTCCACTTGCACCATCGGGAAGATACTGTTCTCAGGAGGACAGAACTTTCCCCAAATCACCGTCCTGGAGGAGGGACGGGCTGGAAAAGGCTCCTTCTCCCCGAGGTGTCCGACCCAGGGGGTTCCCCCAGTAAATCTACAACAGCAGTCCCCTCTCAGTGCCCCCTGTCCCACGCCAGACATGCAGGAAAGGAAGGCAGGGACGGTGACACCTGCTCATGGGTGAGCGGCGTTCTGCAGACCCAGGGCGTGGGGACACCCACAGAGCCAGGCCGCAGCCCGATGCCTGGACCCCTTCCCCTGGAGAAAGGAGGGAAGGGGGCGTGTGTCCGCCCTCTCGCCTTCATGCTCCATCTGCACTCCAGCCTGAGGGAGGACAAACCACACTGGGTGGCACTGACCCTCTGCGGCCACCGAGGCCCCTCTGACTACGAGCCCCAGACGGGGCACCAGGTCCTGCCGGCTCTCTCAGGTCCAGAGATCAGACGTAGGCTCTCTGTTTCCTACAGCAACTTTGCCAAACAAATGATCAACCCTCACAGGCGATGGTGAGCCTGGAGGACAATCCGGGAGTTAGGGCCACAACACAGCAAGGCGTGCAGCTGCTCCGTGCAGGCAACACTGAACCCCGATGGCTGCCAGTGCCGGTGGCCTGTCCAGGGCACAATGCCCTCCTTGTCACCCAGGCATGCCCCCTTCCCTCCACCCTCGCAGCTGCCATCTGGGTCTGGGTCTTGTGCCACTGGGCTCTGCCCCCCAGATTCGGCCCCTCAAGAACTGAGCTGCATTAAGACACCACCTCCTGTGACCTCCACCCATGGTCTCTGGCCTTAGGAATTCCCACAGGACGTGTTCAGACATCCCTCTACCTTCTGTGTCTCTAAACCTCTCTCACACTTTCCATTCCTTTGTGTCTCTGGGGTAGATTTCTTTTTTTTTTTTTTAAGATTTTTTTGATGTGGACCATTTTAAAAATCTTTATTGAATTTGTTACAGTATTGCTTCTGTTTTACGTTTTGGTTTTATGGCCACGAGGCATGTGGGATCTTAACTCCCTGACCAGGGATCGAACCTGCACCTCCTGCATTGGAAGGCAAAGTCTTAACCACTGGACCACCAGGGAAGTCCCTCTGGGGTATATTTCAAATGTACCTTCCACTTTACCAATTTTCCCTTCAGCTATGTCTAATCAACTATTTAATTCATTCACTGAGTTTTTCATCTAAATTCTTGTGATCTGCATTTTTAGAAATTCTATTTGATTCTTTTTCAAACTGGTGCAGGCATTCTTCATCGTTCCTTATCCTGCTCATGTTTTCAATCTTGTCTCATTACTTTTAAGTTCACTAAACTTTGTTAGCTGACATTCTGCAAACATTGCAGGTCTGATTCTGCTGTCTGTTGTTTCTCTTGGAAAATGCACATGACGCTTTATTTCTGTGTTCTTTGTGCATTTTCTCCTCTGAGCTCAAGCTCCCTGAAACGTTATACTGGAGAATCCTGAGACCTAGATTGAAGGAGAGGAGTGGATTTGCTTTCGACTGCCCTGTCATTGCCTCAGCAGGCGTTACAAACTACTAACCCAAGACTGCATTAATGTATGTGTGTGGTTTTGTGGTGCGGATTCAGGCTACACACTCACAAGAGCCAGCTTGTGATTTCAAGTACTCAGCACCAAGTGGAGGCACAATTTTCCTTGCTAACTTCTTTTATGGAGCAGGTTATTTTCTTTTGCCCTTACACTGTAGAGTCAAGGTCTGGAGCTACCAGCTTGCCCCTCACCAGTATAAATAGGGGTTTTGCCTCAATACTAAATGGCCACATACACCCACATTTTTAAATCATTTTTAAAATTGAAGTATAGTTAATTTACAATGTGTATTAGTTTCAGGTGTACAGCAAAGTGATCCAGGAATATATATTCAGAATATATATATATATATATATATTCAGAATATATATATATATGTATATATATATTATTTTTCAGATTCTTTTCCATTATAGGTTCTTGCAAGATATTGAATATAGTTCCCTGTGCTATACAGTAGGTCTTTGCTGTTTATCTATTTTATATATAGTATTGTGTATGGTTAATCCCAAACTCCTAATTTATCCCTCTCCCCTCCTCTGCTATGCCCTTTGGTAACCATGTTTGTTTTCTATGTCTGAGTCTGTTTCTGTTTTGTAAATAAGTTCATTTGTATCATTTTTTTAGATTCCACATATAAGCGATAGCATATATTTGTCTTTGTCTGTCTTACTTCATTTAGTATGATAATCTCTAGGTCCATCCGTGTTGCTGCAAATGGCATTATTTCATCTTTTTTATGGCTAAGTAATATTCCATTATATATATATGTACCACATCTTCTTTATCCATTTATCTGGTGATGGACATCGAGGTTGCTTCCATGTCTTGGCTATTGTCAGTAGTGCTGCTATGAGCATTGGGGTGCATGCATCTTTACGAATTATGGCTTTCTCTGGATATACACCCAGGAATGGGACTACTGGATCATATGGTAGCTCTGTTTTTAGTTTTTTAAGGAAGCTCCATACTGTTCTCCATAGTGGCTGCACCAATTTACGTTCCCACCAACCACGTAGGAGGGTTCCATTTTCTCCACACCCTCTCCAGCATTTATTATTTGTAGAATTTTTAACGATGGCCATTCTGACCTGGGTAAGGTGGTACCTCATTACAGTGAGGTTTTGATTTGCATTTCTCTAATAATTAGCGATGTTGAACATCTTTTCATGTGTTTGTTGGCCATTTGTATGTCTTCTTTGGAGAAATGTCTATTTAGGTTTTCTGCCCATTTTTTTATTGGGTTGTTTGGTTTTTTGTTATTAAGCTGTATGAGCTGTTTGTATATTTTGGAAATTAATCCCTTGTCAGTAGTATCATTTATAAATACTTTCCCCCATTCTGTAGGTTGTCTTTTCACTTTGTTTACGGTTTCCTTTGCTGTGCAAACCTTTTAAGTTTAATTAGGTCCCATTTGTTTCTTGTCTCATATTTTTTTAACCTCTTCGAATTATTTTGTGTAGGTTTGTCTCTTTATTTGCTGTCAGCTTTAACTTTCTGTTTACAGCACTCCCTGACTTATCTGGTATATTAGATAAGCACTCAATAAATATTAATTGAGCTAATGAATAAATTAACCTTTCAAAAACTAAGCTTATTAAAACTGTCTGAGGAAAGCAGGAATGGTCTGTGAAGGGTTAGACGCTCTGATGAGTTGGGAGAATCACCTCGGCATACTCACTAGAGTTAACTGGCTTCTGGTGACAGTGTTTGGGGGCTGCCCCTGATTCTGGCTGTATCACATGTAGCTGACTTCCCAGAAGAGACAATATTACTACACCACTATTTTTATTTAGCTCTCAGCCTCCCTTCTCTGCTCCAAAAGCACATTTTCTTGTGCCACCAAAACCAGAAACTATGATTTCTATTTCTAAACTTGTAAGAAATATTTTCAGGAATGGTCCCTATTTCTCGGCCTCAATTAAAGCAGAGGTTCCCCAATTCCCTTCCCAGAGACCCTCACCCGGCAGGTCTGCGGGGAGCCCAGCTTTGCAGGGACGGACGCTGATTCTCCAGGTTTACAAGCCTCCGACGTGGACCCTTCTCCTGGGGAGCTCACGGAAATAACCCTGAGGGCGACGGCAGCACCTTCAACATCAGCCCCAAAGCCACACGCGACTCCTGACAGACTCCTCAGTCTTCCCGTTCTCCTTCAAGAAATTACTTCAGAGAATCCGAGGGTGCATTCAAATAACACAGGGCCTCAGGAGCGGCCCTGCCAGTCTGGGCGACAACGGGGCAGACGGAGGGAAGTGTCTCCATGTTTCGGGGGCAGGAGGTCTTAACAGTTTCTAAAAGTTAAATTCATTAAAGCATCAGAACGTGCTGTTTGTTCCCACTTAGAAGCAGCAATATGCAAGGATATAATTCATCTGCTAAAAATGTTCTCAAGCCCAAGATAGCTCTTTGGATGGACCCGTACAACCCGCAATTCTAAGCCCGAGGGTGGGCCCACTGTTAGCACCGGCTCCAGAACCGCTTACTCTGGTTGGGACTCCACCCGGCTTTGCTGTGCTTCACCCAGACTCACGCCACCGTCCCCGCCCGCCTGCCTGCCAGGGCGGCAGAGGCCCCCCTCACCTACCCACTCCCTCTCCCGGAGACATGCTGTGACCACAGGTGCCGCCACTTCCTACCCCAGGGCGGGGTCCGGGGCCAGCAGGCCTGGAGCTGGTGGGAAATGCAAATCACCGCCCCACCCTCCCCGCCTGGGGTGACACCTGGCCTTTAACAGGCTCTCCGAAGGGTTCCTACACAAGCTGGGGTTGAGGAGCACGGACGTGTTTCTTAGGCTGCAAACCTCTCAGTCTTAAGGCTTAAATGCTGCCCTCTCTCACCTGACCCCTCTCTTCCTCAAATCTAGCAACAATGCTTTCTAGGTCTCTGATCTCTGTGAACAGTTACTTCCACCCCCGTCTTGAGCCTCCTTAGAAAAAGGAAGATGGTAAAAAAAAGCTTCCCAAATATTTATGCTCTGAAATCTTTGATTTGTCCTCTTTTGTTGCACTATATACTGCCCAGCTCATCTCGATTTAGACAGTCCTCACCCACCTCTCGGCCGACAAATAAGTCTATGCGCTCTGTCCTTCCTGCTCTGCCCCGGTCATCACGGGCATTTAGGGACCATGAGCCCGTAACTGCCCCGGGAGCCCGTTCCCCTCTCAGGCCGAGAGAGAGGATAAGGATCGAGCGAGGGCACCCTCCACACAGAAGCAACTGTCAGCACCAAAGAAAGCGGCAGCGGACGTTACCAGAGCGACTTCTCCACGATTTTGGTCCTGAACACCTCCTCCTGGTCTAGGTTCACGGTGCAGTAACAGTCTCGCATCTTGTTTGGCCCCGGGTAAGTGGGAAGGTTTTTGGCTTCACCTAAAAAGCAAATGTAAATCTATCATCAGTTTAGCCTGGAATTATTTAGTCTCTTTGTTAACCAGACACCTTTCCCAATGACGGATTCGTTTCACAGCAAGGTGCCTGCTCACTTCTGTACGTTAATTAGCTCTTAATCAGGTCTCGGTCTTCTTGCCACCAAAGCGCTGATGAGAAAACCATCTGTACTGTTACAGTGCAAGGTAACATATACATTAACCTCTAAAGCAATGGATTCCTATAAAAGTAGTAATCCATTGGCCTAGGAATTAAGGATTGTTTCGTTTTACCCACATTAGTCCCTTTAATATTTTTAATGTTTAAATTATGGTAAGATACACAGAAATGAAAACGTATCCTCTCACCCACCTTCACACATACAGCTCAGCAGCACCCGCAGTTAACTCTATTCACACCGTGACACAATCAATCTCCAGAACTCCTTCACCTCGTAAAACTGAGACTGCGCCCACTACACAACAAGCCCCGTTTCCCCGCCACCACCCAGCCCCTGCCACCCACCTTCCGCCCAGGGACCTCACAAAAGTGGAACCACACACTGCCTGTCCTTCTGTGTCTGGCTTATGCCACTGAGCACAACGCCCTCAAGGCTCACCCACGTCATGGCCCGAGACAGGATTCACTGCTTTTCCAAGGCTAACGTTTTGCTTATCTATTCAGCCCCCGGGTCCCTTTTTATTTTGAATTCAATTTGATAGTATTAGGTCAAAGTTGGGACAATAATTAAGGAGAAGGACTCTTTTTTTACTGATGAGTAAGCTACGAACTCCAGCTGTTCAGAAGCCGGTGAGGAGAAGTCTGGGGGGGGGGACCAGCCACGGGCCATGCCTCCCCGACATGCGCTGGAGAAAAGGGAGGAGCTGCCAACGGCTCCGTGGAATCCTGGACGCCATGTCGCCTTTGATCTTGGGTCTGACCGAAGACCATTAGCGAAGCCGCAGCTGCTGGACCCTCTGCCGGAAGCGGGGAGCGAGCTTGGGCTGCACATTCAAGCAGCCCCTTTGCTTGTGGACCGATCGGGGGCAGAGGGGCTTGCGGCCGGGCAGGAGAAGCCCCCTCCCAGGAAGGAACCCCCACTAACGAGCTCCCGCCTCCCAGGGGCCTCCTGTCCCCCAGCTGGGCGTTTGCAGGCACCAGACCCGGGGCCAGAAAGGGGGCCGGGGCTGAGCACCCAGCACCCACCAACGCAGCCCAGGCACGGCCGACACCTGTTAGTACCACCCAGGGCCGCAATACCTCCTCTGGTTAAAACTGAAGGAAAAGCAACAACAACAGAAAGCAAACCAAAACCTCAGAGCTCAGCCCCCAGAGGAGCCACGCCCACACCCCACAAACACACTTGACGCCGCTCTCGGGGAAACACGCCGTGGGCAACTTCCTGCTGCCACCTCCCAAGGGTGGAGGTGAGCCTGACGGGCGCGAAGTCTTTCTCTCAAACTTCTCATTAACCTTCTTGCTCGGGACGGAGGAGAGCAGCAATTAACAGAAGTGGCTCAGAAACTGGGTGGATGTTTTCTGGGCCAATAAATTGAGTGTTTTGAGGCTTCCTAGCAGCCCCAGCGGTACTCTGCACAGGCGGACCTGCTGCACACGCGGCCGGGACACCGGGCCTCTCCTCTGGGTCTCGGCTTCCCCAACCGTAAAAGCAAGACAGCACATGCCTTCCAGCCTCCTCTAACTCAAAAGGTTCTAGGAATTTCTCTTTTGGGAATCATCAGGGAGTCGTCAGTGACTCTCAGATGGTGAAGAAAAAGAAATAACAAATGAATGTTTTCCTAGGGGTGCGATTATCCTCACGGCACCTCACGCCGCAAGGCCCCGGGAAGCGCCAGTCCACGACGAGTCAGGCACAGAACCACGGACCATCTGAGAAGGGGCGCGTGATCCCTGCCCGGCTTCGAGCCCGTTGTTAAGTGTCCAAAGACAGACTTTCCGATGGCTCCTGGCAGATGTGAGCAGTCACGTGTGCACACACAGGTGCGTGCAGGGGGTGTGATGACCCACGTCCGAAGGGGCCCAGCGGCTTCCCGCCCGCTTTCCAAACTGATTTACGTTCACAAATCTTCCCCCTCAAACAGCCCGGCTCTGCTGACTTTCCAGCTGACACCTCTAGGATGTGACCCTATTTCCTGCTGGAACTTTCTGTGCAACAAATGAGATATTTAGCTGCAAGTTCCTGTGTTTCTTAAAAGTAGAAAAAACCCTTTTTTTTGGAAAGTCTTATTGGAGATGGCCATTGGTGGAAAACACAGAACTGGGATTTTTTTTCTGTTTATTCTCAGGAGAACCTCAGAACACAAGCAGCGGCAGCTGACACTTCTCTTCAAGGACAGAAGAGACGGACGTGCCTCCCCTGAACAATCGGGTTAACAGCTGCGAGATGCTGAACTACCTTGTGTGGCTGTGAACGTGGCCTGGCTCCCCGCCTCCGACCCCTGGCCCTGCCCAACCCCACTGGTTACAGAAACATCCCGGTTGCTATGACAATGGCGACACCAGAGCACCGGCAGGCAGAGCCGAGCCGAGCCAACATTAACAAGTGGCTCAGGCCAGGAGGGCTGGGAGTGGGCCGGCACCCCGTCCTGGCCGCGTCGTCTGCCCAGGGTCCTCCAGCTGGGGACCCCACTGTGGCCCAGGGGGCTGGGCGGGGCGTGTCCCAGCCACACTCAGAGCAGATGACGTCTCTTCCACGCGTGTTACTTGTGCCGAAGGCCGGAGGCCGCTCCCCTCCCTGGATGCAGATTAGGGGCCTTTCGTCTCCCTCAAAGGAGAAGAGAGCCATGACCCTTTCTCCAGTGTGTGGAGACATTTACCTAAGAAGGTAAAGCCATGCCTCGTATACATTTGTTGAATGACTGGATGGATAAATGCCTGCAAGGAAAAAGGAAAGTAAACTCTGGTTTCAGTCTACGAGCCAAGTCACATTTTCATACGCCTCCCTGCTGTTATCCACGTCTCCAAAACGTACACCGTTCACCCACCAGAACTGTCTGCTGGTGGATTTGATGAAGACAGTAAATTGGCGCCCAGTACCATCTCTGAACACTGAATTTACTAACAGAAGTAAAAGGCAGCACTTAAAAATCGGTAATGAAACAGCACTGAAACAGCAAACCTGTTTCTGATTACAGGCGTCACACTCGGGGTGATCACAGCCAGAGAGCCCCAGACCCACAGGCAGCTGGGTCTCCAACCTGACCCGGTGGAGGGAAGAGCCACGTGTGGATGCCCACGCCTCCCGCAGGGCTGTGGGCGGTCTTCGTGGCACCGCTAGGTTCTGCCCTGACGAGGAAGCCCACTGCCCTTCAGGGGCAACAACGCTGTCTGCACCCCAAGAGGGGTGTTGGAGGTCTAACCGGCCTGGGCACCGCACGTCAGCCCGCTCACCTCCGAGGGGCTCTGTCTTGTCTGCTGCCCTCGAGAAGAGGGTCCTCAACCACCCCAAGAGAGACTCCCAGCCGTGAGCCTGGGGCCTCAAGTCTGCCACATCCACGGAGTGTTGGAACTTTGCTCTTCCCTACTCAGTGTGTTGGTTTTCACCTCAACTACAGGCCAACCTCTGCAATTAACACCTAAACAGGTACTCGAGCCCAGTGCACTAGTCCTGTAAAAGCGACCCTCCCCGGCCCAGGGCCTCTGCACACAGAGGCAGGACACGTGCAGGAATTACAGGCCCCGGTGCTCCCGTCTTTACGTGGGCTTTCTGGTCATTCTAAACACCTAACGGGTCTACAAATTCTGGCAGCCAACACAGCTCATTATACCTACATAAAAGCCTATTGGTCTCAAAAGATCAGTTTCATGATTAAAACATTCTATTTCCATGAATATATTTTTGACTGCCTTGCTATTTTACTTTAGCACTTGATATTAAATAGAACAAAAGTCCGTAAAACCTGATGAGATTGGATTTTATATCCAAGTTACCAACAGCCTCCTCTACTGCATGCTGATTTACAAGTCAGGAGAGCTCCAGGCTGAGCTGCCGGACCCCGCAGGGCTCGGCTGATGTCTGCCCCCGGGGAGGGGCATGACCATGACACAGGAAGATTTCCTAACATGCATCGCAGGTTTCCTCCAATTTCCAAAAAGAATAGGTGGCAACATGAAAGACAAGTTTAAAATAAGGCTGTTAAAATGGAAATTAAACGTTTAACATATGGTAAGAGGGAGGAAAATTACACCTATCCAACCCCACCGTGAGTGGTTCCGAGTTTCCCGGTAGCTAAGGAACAAATGGAAATATGGCGGAACACACATTTCTCACGATTTACCTAAAAATGAAACATACCAGCTCTCCAGGAGGAAACACCATGAAAAGAGGGGCTGGCATGTCTTCCGAGAAAATTTTACAAAAGATGCAGAAACATGCTCAAGGGTTGCTTCTTTTCTGTCCTCAGCAGGTGGGGACTCGAGCGACGACCTGTGAGAATCGCTTGGCACAGGAGGGGATGCTGACGGGGGCCGAGGACGCTGGGCGGCCAGGAGTCCCAGGAAGAGCCCGGTGAGGCCCCATTCCACACGCAGACACGACAGGGTCGCCCCTCAGGCCCGGGGACTGTGGGGCGGAGGGACCCCGGAGGAGCCTCTGGTCACCCCCTCCTCGCTGTGGACCCCACAGCCGTGCCTGGTCTCGTTTCCTCTCTGCGTCCAGCACCCCAGCAGCGCCGGGCAGATGATGAGCGTCCCTGAAATGTTTGTCCCAGGGACTAAAGGAGAGAGTCTGTGATGAAATGACCACGCACGGCAGCTTCTGAAGACTCTCGCCAGAGACACGACGTGGGGACAGTCACAGCTCCCGTTCTGCTCCTCCGAGGGGGACTCCCGTGTCCCTCCCTTTGGTCTGGGCTGGCCTCAGGGCCCTGACTGACCAGCAGTGACTGCCCGGCTTCCTGGGAGATGTCAGAGCCATGTGCCTCCACCCTGGCCACTGGACACCCTCTGCGCCCTGAGCCACAGGCCAGGCCCCCGAGGCCACCGCTGGGGAGACAATGCAGGTGCCTGGACAACCCGGGCCAGCCTAACTTCCCAGCGCCCCACACGGGTGACGGACGCGTCTTGTGCCTGCGGGGCAGCCCGCCCACCAGCTGCCCAGCATGGCTCCATCCAGGCCTCACGTCCAGCCCAAATCCCTGGCCCCAACGTTGCGAGATGTGAGAGCACAGCTGTCAGACGCTCTCGGGGCTCTCAGCAAAGCAGCTCTCCACCGGGCCCCTCCCTGCACCCGGTGAGGACTTAAAGGCGTGACTAACCCGGCAGCGGAGAGCCCAGGAGACACCCAGAGTCCCTCCAGGTGAGGAGACCCTGCCCTGCACCCCTGCTGCCTTCTGACTCTGACTCAAAGTACCTCCGACTCCAATGGGAATAATAATGAAGTGCGGCAGCCGTGCAGCCGGGGGACACCCGGGCTCCGGCAGCACCGTCGACAGCTGGGTGAGTGCGGCTGGGTGCTGGACCGCCAGCGATGACCGAGGGCCTTCCGGGCTGGGAGCTGACCCTCAGGTCGCAGCTGGGGGCTGGCGGTGAAGGCAATGCTCTCCCTACACGGTGATTTTTCAATTCTGAATTAGTTGACGCCGTTTAAAACTGGTGATTTCACATTTTTCTAATCCAGGACTCCCACTCCTTTAGAAAACTCAGAAGATCCAGCAGTGCTGGGCCACGTCCCGTTTTAACGGTCCCTGGTCGGGTCAGGGCAGCCCCTCCCAGGGGCACCTGCCCGCCCTCCTCATGTGCCATGACTGTCAGATTCTATCTTGTCGCCGCCCAAAAGCCTTGTGGAAAGAAGTGCTGACAGGAGCCCCCGCTGCACGTGGTCTGCTCTTCCTGCCTGAGGCCTCCACCGGCCCTGGAAGCTTCCGTCTCTCCCCATGGCCCAAGCACCAGTCACCTTGAGGGACGGGAATTTCTGGCTGGATGGACGGCCCTGCAGGGCTTGCGGGGGTCCTTTGGGGCACAGATCTGTGGCACCCCTGCAATCATAAAATGCAGGGCTGGCACCACTTGCCGGGCTGCTCGGCCCGGTGCCCCGACACCCGTGGGAACCCCCCCAGCTTCCGAGCCGGCGGAAAATGCCGGGGGTTGAAGGGGTTGGGTGGGCGTCTCCTCCACCCTGGGCTGTCCGCTCGCCCTCAGTGCTCCTTAATACAGAGCCCGGCAGACCCCCTAAGGCAAGGGGGGGCGGAGCACCTTAAACACTTCTCTGCTTGAACTGAGAAGGCCTTAGAATCTAAAGAAAAGTGCAGTTTAGGCTTCTGGACAAGAAAGAACGCCTATGGCACGAAGAACAGCGGTGGAAAATCGCCCATTTCTCCATGTTCAGACTGATTTTGTGGACAACAGCACAGCCCCAGAATTATTTAGATCTTCCAGCTGAATTGAATTCAACCTATTCAGCACCAAAAAACACACAGAATATTAGCTAATTTTGCTTTTACTTAGAGGCTGGTCTTTTCCCATCGGGAGAAAAAGCAAGTGCTCTTCTCTTGTGCTTTTCCAATTAAGCTAGAAATGAAAATAGTGTTCTTGGACAGTAACGCAATCCTGAAATAAAAGCTGTAAAATTAAGCCCAGGGAAAAAGAAGCCACTCGTTTCCTTTAATTTTAGAATGCTGTGGTGAATGGGTATTTCTGAGTCCTTGGAACCTGAAAATTTGTGCCTCTGTTTAGGACATACTTTTTCACCTAATGCTGCATTTCCAAGGGCTGCTAAGGCCAGAAAAGAGTAAGCGGCACTTACTCTGCCACCCTAACCCTGGGGACACACCTGAGGGGCCGCGGGGGACGGTGGAAACGGGGCAGCAGGCACCCCAGCAGGCACTGGGGGGCACACGGCCCCCCCTCCAGGGCTCCCCTGGGGGCAGGACGAGAGGGAGGTGCGCTACGTGACACACACGCTCACTCAATCAACAGCACTGTCAAAGGTCCCATGATTGAGACACAGCATCTGACAGACGTGCCGGTCGCCACTGCCCCGTGTGCCGGGTACCCCGAGCAGCTGTGCCTCTGCTCTCGCCCCCGGCCTGCGACCAGCCTCGGGACCCTCCCCACCCGAGCTCCGGGCACCCGCGCCTCGTCCGGGTGGGAATTCCCTCCCGTCTCTCCTCTTGACTGTGAGCCCCTCGAAAACAGGAGCAGAGCCTGAAGAAGCTGGGGTCCTCCCGAGAACCACTGTTTGACAGATTTGAATACATTTGTAAACTGCAAATCTCCCGATTCATTTTCACATGAGAAGATGTTAGTTAGCTGGTTACTAAGATCAATGAAGAAGCTTCTGGAAAACAAAGTAGGGAAAACACCTAAGAAATAAACAGGGATCAAGAACATCATTATGTGCGACATCACGATGACTAAAACAGCAGCTGAAGACTGTCGGAGCTTCGCCCCAAGTCAAGACCCCCTCCCCCCCTGGCCTGGCTGCAGGGCCCCCCGTCCTCTGCTCCTCTGTGCTGTGCTTTTACTAACTGCATAGGAATTTCTAGGAGGTTATCAGTAAAGGCGTGCGGTCAGAATTTCAAGGTAGCTGAGAGGGTGAAGGAGAAAAAAGAAACAGAGATGGCAGGGCTATTACTAGATTTTTTTTTTTTTTAATGAAACAAACTAAGGTGAGGATATTGTGGAAACTTTGGGAAGAGTGAGGACCCCTGGATACAAGCTCCGCAAGGGCAGGGAGGCCACCCGCTAGGGTCCCTGCACATGTGGGCAGCGATCAGGAGGTGCCCGTGAGCACAGACGACACAGAACAGAACACAGCCCTAGGGACGTTTCTGCGCTACGAGACCTGGATGTGAGGGGTGAGGAAGGGACCCAGAGGAGAGCCAGGAAAGGTGGGGACACCCGGGCCGACATCTGGGAGTGGACATGGCCAGACAGCCATGCCCGCAGCCGGCCGTTGGCTGCGACAGCCGTCCTGCACGTGCCTGGCATGTACAGGTGTGTACGTGCGTGTTTTGATCTTTGTTTTTTAACAGATTTCTCGCAATAGGATAGGTGGACCCTAAAATTCGCCCATTCGAAGTGCACAGTTCACTGCTTTCAGTACATTCACAGGGCTGTGCAACTGTCACCCCTCACACCCCACACCCCACTCCCAGGCCCCGGCAACTTCGTTCCGCCCAAGGGTCCTCGTGGTTTGACCAAGTGTCAATTCAGGGTTCAAGCTGCCTTCCCCTCACGCCTGCAGGGCCCCGTCCCAGCTGTGGGAGCAGCGTGAGTGCATTAAGTGGTCCACATTTCAGTCCCATCCTCAGCCTCCTTCACAGGCTGCAACGTGCCGGGTCCTGCTCTCGCTGGAGATTCGGGGTACACAGGAGCTAGCACGGCACGCAGGCAGCAGCGACCACCAGGCCGCGTGAGCGCCGCCCGTAAGGAGCCGGGCAGAACCCCCTCGGCCGGGGCTGCTCCGCCTCCCACTGAGCGACAGGTCCCTTCCTGGGACCGAGAAGGCAGCAACAACAAGTTCCCAGAATTAGACTTTCTGGCAGAAGGGTAGTTTGTAATTTTCATACACATGTATCGCATTGCCAAACAGCTCTCTGGAGCAGCGATTCACAAGCCTACCACCGCATTTGAAAACGCTCTTTCCCAGATCCTTGCTAGAACTGAGTCATCGAAATCATGCATCTTTGCCAGTCTGAGAGGTAAAAATGCTGTGTGTGCTTTGCCCTCCGTTTGTTAAGAAGGGCTCTTTTTGAAGAACCCGATTCCATTCCATTTATTCGGGAGTTGAAGCCACTCCCAGCCTCTCCTGTCCCTCTTCTCTGTCCTCCGAAGGACAAGGTCCCCCAAAACAGCCCTGACAAGGCCAGCACACCCAGCTCTGACGGAGGCTGTGAAAGCAAGGTTTAGGGAGCTGAGATCTCCTTTGTTGTCAAATTCTGATTTTCCAACTGCGTCTAGATCCACCCTCCTGACTAGCCCTACAATATCCTGTGGTGCACGGACTGGAGGGGCTGAGACCCCCGCACGGCCAGACGCGGCAGGGGGTCCGCCCACCCTCCAGCAGGTCCCCTGGTGAAGGCCAAGGACCGTCACCTCGGGTTAAGGGCTGCCTAGCACTGCTGCAGTCCAGGTTTCTGGATTCTGACAGCAAAACATTCTTCATAGCTTGCATTAGTGTTATTTTGAATTCAAGGAGGAAAGACAATCTGGAAAATATGAATTTGGGGAAAGTCGCCAAGTGCAGTGCAGCCATGAGCCCCGCTGGTCTCAATGAGCAAAGGAAGACGCCTGGCCTCCAAAGACCCCCACTCCACTGGCAGAGGAAAGATCTAGGTTCATTTTTCAGAAACAATCCACATACGACCCCACCCTGTATATTTTGGTACTATTTTGGCTTTTCTTTTTCCCACACCTTTCTCTGAAAGAGTCCTGTCTTGAACTTGAGGAAGAAAACACAAAGCGGTGCAGCCACAGTGGGAAGAAAAACTTAAACACAGAGTCACCAACCAGCCCAGCAATTCCACTGGAAAGAAGTGAAAATAGGTGCTCAAACAAATACTTGGGGACTTCCCTGGTGGCGCAGTGGTTAAGAATCCGCCTGCCAATGCAGGGGACACGGGTTCGAGCCCTGGTCCGGGAAGATCCCACATGCCACAGAGCAACTAAGCCCGTGCGCCACAGCTACTGAGCCTGCGCTCTAGAGCCCGTGAGCCACAACTACTGAGCCCACGAGCCACAACGACTGAAGCCCACGTGCCTAGAGCCCGTGCTCCACAACAAGAGAAGCCACCGCAATGAGAAGCCCGTGCATCGCAACGAAGAGTAGCCCCCGCTCGCCGCAACTAGAGAAAGCCCGCGCGCATCAACGAAGACCCAACGCAGCCAAAAATAAATAAATAAATTTATTTTTTAAAAAACAAAAATACACACGTGTACGTGAATGCTCACAGCAACTCTATTCATGCTGATAACGCACGGTGTATCCTCCGTGTTGCCAGGGGGTCGGGATGAGACATGTCCCTATAGGCGACTCAGAAGCTCTAGAACGAGAGCACGTAGTGGCACAACATGTAAACGCACTAAATGCCACTGAATTGCACACTTAGGAACGGCTAGACTGCTGAATCCTATGTTATGTGCATTTTACCACATTTTAAGCAAAACGAAGAAAAGCTGGTTATGGGTGTGGACAGGGCAGTGGTTGTCCAGGGTGACCGTGTGTCACTCACGGCCACGCACCTCCCCAGACCCTTTTCTGGAGAGAGAACGGGTGGGAATAAATAAATACTTCTTTTGGAGTGTACATTTGATTTCGTTGTTTTTCATTTGTACTTTTTTCTTGGGGTACAACGCACACTCGGCGAACACAGCTCCGTGAGTCTCCCTACGCGCACGGCCGGGTAGACGGGGAACGTTTCCGGCACTCAGCGCACGCTCAGGCCCCTCCCCACCCGGAGCCTGGCCCTCTCAGAACTCACGGCATCATCCCTTTGACCAACTCTGTACCTCACAAAAATGGAGCCAAATCCACCAACCCGTTAGGGGTTGCAAAATGGTAATAGTCTTTGATTTTGGTTTATAAGCTGAAGTAATTTTATAAGAGAGCCCCTCTTCTGCCGTTTACTGACCCACTGGTGAGGTCCACACACCAAGGGTAAACACTCGGTAATTGCCTTTTATTTACCAAGTTTTCAAATAATGGATTAGCTCCCTGCCAATGCAGGGGACACGGGTTGTCCTCAGGTGGATAATTTGAGTTTCTTGTAATTTTTTTGCAACTATTGCTTTTTATTGAGATGTAATTTATACAGCATAAAATTCAACCTTTTGAAACGTACGATTCAGTGCTTTTTGGTACAGGGTTGCACGGCCATCAGCACTAATGCCCAAGACCTTCATCACCTGAAGCAGCAGCGCAGCCCCGTGAGCGCTCCCACCCCAGCCCCACGTCCACGCGCCCACCTGGCCTGCCTTCCCCAGACGTCTCGTGCGACGGGAGCGTGGCCTTGGCCTCGTGTTCCAGGCTCCCCCGCGTGTGGCCGGTGTCAGGCGGCATCTCTAGGGTGTGGGCGCAGCCTCACCGGGACACATGCCAGGTGACCGGCGTGCGGCTGGTTGCCAGGACGAGCGGCTCCCCACGGCCGTCCACCCGGCGGCTCTGGGCCGGGGGCCAGACCAGCAGCAGCGGCATCACCGGGCGCCTGGTTGGAAAAGCAGACTCCCAGGCCCACCGGCCCCGCGGCCTCAGGACGCGGCGCCTGGCTCACGAGCCGGCCCACGTTTGAGAACCGCTTACAGCCCCAAAGCCGGCACCTCCCTGCCCATGCCTCGCTCTGTATTCCAGAACATTCCACGGCATTCTAGCTGTCCCAGGAAGCACGCTTCTCCCAGTCACGGAGGCTCAGGGGCCTCCCCGGTGGCTCACGCGGGCGTGCGTGTCACCTCCATGACGACCCCTCCCGCCCCACCCCTCCAAAGCGGCCTACTCCCCCTGAACGAGGCACAGCCCTCAGCCGGGCCCTCGAGGCCCCCACGGTTCCCGCCGCCAGTGCGTCCCTGCGTCCAGACCCCTGCGTCGCCCACCTCCCCACCCTGAGGCCCACCCCCCCGCCCCCAGCGCTCTGCCATTTCCACGGAGGTCACGGTGCTTCCTTTCTGTCCCACACGGTCCCACAGGAGGGCCGCGCCTGCAGGGGCCAGGCCTCCCCGTTCGAGTCGCTGGGCGGTTCTCGGCAAACGCGGGAACAAGGAACGCGCTTGGTGCTAACGAGGACCCGCCCGAGGGGAGGACGACCCTGGCTCATCACCCGCCTTCTCTCAGCTGAGCAGCAAGCACGCGGCTGACCGCACGCACCACCACGCAGAGAAAGTCAGGGGCAGGTGAGGGCGCCCAGAAGGGCGAAGGGGCGTCGCTGCCGAGCGCAAGCGCCCGAGGGTCCGAGGGGCAGGCCCCGTGGAGACAGAAAGGCGGGCAGGAGTCTGGAAGGTGGAGGCTGGGGTGACGCCCCTGGGGGTGACAAGGGGACGCGGGAAGGGCAGGCACAGGGGAGGCTGGCTTGAGTCAGAGAAGGCGTGACACCCCGGTAACGTCCGGGAACACAGGCTTCCTTGAGCCTGGGGCCCAGGAGAGAGGCAGCTGGAAGGCACACGGGTCGGGTGGGGGGAGGCGGGACCCTGCCAGGGGTTCCGAGAATGAAGTAATAAAAGCTTCAAAACTATTTCTAAAGGGCTGTGGGCTGTGCTCTCAGCCGTGATTCATACGCACGAGTGTCTCCGGGCGGGAAGGATCTCAGGCCCACCCTGCACGCCAGGACCACGTGTCCCCGGGTGACTCAGGCCTCGGCCGGCAGCCGCTGTGCACTCCCCACCCTCGGGGACTGAATATGCTGCAGACCCAGCCCCACGGCAGCCCCCGGGGCTCCACATCTCAAGAGCTGTTTAAAACTCCAGAGTCATTTTCAACACCACTGTCGGTCTAAGGAGGCACGAAACACCACCAAGTTTATGGTCTCGGCCGCTAGACACACCTCCTATTCTGTGGAGGGGGAGGGAGGGGCCATCAGGACCAGCGGCAGCAAAGGGCTCGACAGCTGGGCCTCGCCAGGCACAGCCCCCAACACCCACTCCACGGGGAACTGAGGCCCAGAGGCACCGCGCAGATTCGAACCAGGGGGCGTCTGGGCTGCTCCCCACACTGCAGGCGCGTCTCGGTCAGAGGACACAGGCCGAGTCTGCCTTCACCGGAGCCCGAGGGCTGTGCGCACAGCGTTCTCCCGGCAACAACTGCCGTGCCCCAGGCTTCCCGACTCGACTCCACCATCTGTGGCAATGGCCTGCTCGCCGGCTGGTAGAGGACCACCCCGAGGAAGAGCCCAGGACCCACCCGGGCACGAGATGCTGCAGAAGTGCGATCCAGAATGGTCCTGATCCCGGCGGCCACGTGGGCACAGCATCGCTGCGGCCCTTGTCCCCGTGGCCACCCCTGACCGGCCAGCGGGGGGACCTGCATGCCAGGACGTGGGCCTCCAGGGTCGGGCTCCTGCCCAGCCATTCCCGCTGCAGACTCACTAGGTCGCAGGGAACAGACGGGCGCCGGCCTGAGTGGGGACCAAAGCAAGCCAGAGATGCTCACGCTCGTCACAGCCTCACCCCTCACCTGCAGGGCTCCACGCAGCGCACAGGCCTCGCCCTGGAGGCCTGAGACAGGGACCCACCCCCGAGGGAGCCCCGCTGTCATCCCTTCCAGGTCTGGGGGCAGAGTCCCTGTGAGTGACCAGAGATCTCGTAGAACAAGCAAACAGCAGAGGGTCGGTCTGCAGACGGGTTTTCCCAGAAGGTGTGCGTGGCTCCGGGTTCTCGAGGCTACGTAGACGGCCCGGCCCAGAGCAGCGAGCGGCCAAGGCAGGGCCCCTCTGAGCTCGCCAGCTCGGCGGTGCCCACACTGTGCGGGGTCCGGCAGGAGGAGAGGCAGGCTGACCAGCTCAGATGCGGCAAGACCCCGGGCCTCAGATCTCGGCACGCGCACCGTCGCCTGGCACCGACCGGACTGTAGTCCGCCACTTGAGACCCCCTCAGGGCGATCCTGATCCCATCAAACCACGAGGGTCTGAGAGGCTCGGAGACGCCAACACACACAGAATCCCAGGATCCCAGGCACGCTGGGTCCATACCCAGCACCCCAGACTTCAGCGCCCCAAAGGGAGCCCCGGCTCACGGCGCATGGACCCGGGCCTGGGGGCTCCTGCCACGAGGTGGCCAACTGCCAGGTGCAGCCACACTGGAAGGTGGGCCCAGGGCCCCCGCACTCCAGCCACGGCGCGGCCCCTGGGTCCGCGAGCACAGGCCGTGAGCCCCACAGAAGCGCCTCCTCAGACCTGGTCGTCGGGCGTGGGTGACCGCGGCGACCATCATCCTGCTTCAGTGAACCCGCCGCAAAGACGGTCTCTAATTTGCTGTCCCTGCAGAGAACCGCAAACCTAAAGCCTGCGCTGGCCTCTGGATCTGAGTCTTCGTGGCAACTTTAGGACAGGAGGAAACGGCAAAGTTAAGACTTTGGTTTTTCCTTCTTCATTCATTACTGGAAAGAGCGGCCAAGACCGAGATCAGGCTCCACGTCAGAGAGACGGTGGAGTGTTTGTCCCTTCGCTCCTGAATCACAGCCACGGCAAACCTGCGGCTCACACGGGGCGCACACGGGTGGCCCACCTCCCACCCCGAGGCTTCCCGCCGCCCCGGGGCAGGAGGCCCCGCACACAGGCGCGCAGCGAGGAGGGAGTGGGTGGTCCTGGGGCGGGGCAGAGGGCCCCCCCCCCGTCTGACAGGCCTGCGCCCCGAGCTGTGTGGACCACGAGGGGCAGGTCCGTTCACAAGAGCAGCAGAAGCTCGGGGCGCAGGGAGCGGGTGCCGGCCCTCCGACGCCTGCGCCGAAGCTCCTTACCCCTGGGTCTGCCCAGCAGCGCGGGCTCCGGGAAGGGCGCCCAGGGCGAGGGCCTGTGGGGAAGGGGGCTCCGGGGCTACCCGGCCGAGGGCAGAGCAGCCCCGCAACCGCGGCCCCTGCGTGGGAACTGCCCCCCACTGGCCACCCACCTCCCCCAAAGCCACTGTCACATCAAGGGGCCACGGCTGACAAAGCAGAAATCCACCTCTGCATCTTCACCGGCCTAAGGTGGGGACATGGCACCCATGCCTCACTGCAGAGACCCCGTGTCCAGGAAGCAGGGCAGACATGCCCGCAGCTCCACGGCCTCCCCTGACGCCTGGCTACCATTCCCACAGCTGCCGTTTCTTCTCGAGCTTTCAAAACCATGTTTTAAAGGCCATGAATACATCAACATCTAGGTCTCCTGAGGCAGGGGTCCCCAACCCCCTGGCCACAGACCGGTACCGGTCGGTGGCCTGTTAGGAACTGACCGCACAGCAGGAGATGAGCGGCGGGCGAGCATCTGCCGCCCCCATCGCTCGCGTTACCGCCTGAACCATCACCCCCACCCCCGTCCGTGGAAAAATTGTCTTCCGCGAAACCGGTCCCTGGTGCCAAAAAGGTCGGGGACCGCTGTCCTAATGAAATAATCCATAAAACAAAGATTTATGAAGGATCAGTGTTTATTATAACGATATTTATGTTGGCCAAAAGAAAGGGAACAGTTAAATGTCCCAAAACAGGAGATTCCAACAGCCTGGGCCCGGCCTCCAGAGCCGACGGCAGGACCCCCGGCGTACAGAGCACAGGACAGGCGAGGGCCGGGGGCTGCAGGAGGGAAGGGGGCTGCGACACGGCAACCAGAGTGGAGTTTACGAAGAACTTCTAGTAACACACAGAAATGTTTGAAGGGAAAATTTAAGGGGCATACGTAATACACATGTATATATGTGTGTATTTAATATCTAATAAGTATATGTGCACACACAATATATCTCCACATGAAAAACAAAAATGGAGAGGAAATAAACGAACAGAAGGGCCAACATGTTAACAGTGGCAAAGCTTTCAGCGGGGAAACGAGTCACTTTTTTCTCAACCCTGAAAACGTAAGAACTAGGTTTTCTAAAATTTCTATAGAGCATGCACTATGTTTGAATAGAAATGCTTATAAATTTAACAGTATCTGAGATTTATTTTAAATATAAATTTTAGGTCTAATCTCTCTTTTGCCAGCTATTCCTTCCTTTTACATTAAACACTGACAGAGTCAATTTATTATGTGTAATGATAACAGCCATTTCTGATAAGTAAGTTTAAATGTAAAATGACAGAGTATAATTCAGGGCTTTGTGAACAAATGCCCCCATTTATTAACTCTAAACTAGAAATTCACTCACAAACCCCACTGAGGCTGAGAGCTTCCAGCTCCAGAGGCTGAGTCCCTGGCAGATGGTAAATTAACCACTTAATCTTATTAAGTGTTTTCTGCTTAAGTCCTGAACCAGCTGGGTCCAAACTGTGACACATGCCAGGAAGTCACCTGTCCTGTCTCAGGGCACACGGGGGGCACACAGTCCACGGCCCCCGAAGGACAGGCACAGGCTCTTTTAGAAGCTCTATGTTTGAAACTGAGTTTTATAGAGAAACTCTTTTTTCGTCCTCTTTTCGAACACTTTTTATTACAAAAGAAATACATATTCATTGTAACCAGTAACGCTGCATAAGCACCTACAGAAAAGGTTCGTCACCAGCCTCCCTCTGCCGGCCCTGCAGCCCTGAGCTACACCAGCCCTGCTGGTTCACTTCCAGACCCTGCGCTGCACCCTCACAGCCCCACAGGGAGGAAATGTCGGGGGTGGGGGGAGAGCCTTAACCTGGCCACTGAAACAGGGTCACTGATCATGGCTCGGCGAGAGCGGTTTTCTCTTTACCACGAGACACGTCTGCTTCCACCCATTGATCCAGGGACGATCCGGCCGTCCTCAGGACATGGCACCAACACGGAGTGTCCACCCCGCTACCGCGTGCAGACAGGGCTGAGGGCGAGGCCGAGCCACCAGGGGAAAGTGTCTGCGAGCACGTGGCCCGGGCCCCGCCCGCCTGTCCCCCACCTCCTGGCTGGCCTGTCCCAGGCATGAGTGCTCGGCCGCTGTGAGGTCATCACTTAGACAGAAATCTTTATTCTTATATAATCAGATTGGTCTATCTTTTTAGTTTACTGACTGCTTAGTTCTTCCACATTCCAGAGGTTATTCACAATATTCTCCAAAATGTTTCTGATATCTTGCTTTAGTTTTTCACTTTGTAACCTTTAATCCATTCGGCATTTGTTTTATATGGTGTGAGTTAGGATGTAACTTTTTTCAAGCTGGATGCCAAAGAAGGCAACTCCCACATTCTCCAGGGAACTAAAATACGTCTTCATTGTGGATTAGGTGCCCGTATACGTTTTGATCTGCTTCCATATCCTCTGTGATGTTTTCTGTCTATTAGGAATCTAAGAATATCTACCTAACGTTTTAAAGAGTCGACCACGTCTGTCTACTAAAAGGTGACATATGTGCAAGCGGACAACCCCATCACTTGTCATCCTCCAAGTGATAATCACATTTCCACACACTAACTTGTACACCAGCTAATAAACCAACACTGAACGCTCCACACGTACTCTTTAATTTATTCTAATCTGAATTTAACCATCCACTTCCGCTTAACAGTCTACGGTGCCGAGCAAAACACAAAACTCTACAGAAACTTCTCCGGCCGCGTGCCGTCTGGACCCCAGCACCTCACCTGGGGACACTCGCCCTCCCCAGAGCTGCTCCTGCTCCCAGCACTTCTATTTCAGCGCCCAGAATCTGAGCGCTTGGCCGGCCTGGCCTAGCCTGCCCGTTCGTTAATCAACCAAGGGCCAATTCGCCATTTTCCATGAATTAAAATAAACTGCACTCATAGAAGAGCCCAGTCCTAACGCCACCACCACCTCTAAGTAATGAAAAGTGCTTCCAGCTGCAGAGGCCGTCTGGCGGCCCCTCCCCAGGGCAGTGACGGAGGAGCAGCCCGGATGGCCGGGTCAGGGGACCGGGGCGAGGGGACCGGGGCGAGAGGACCCGAGAGGGCGGGGGTCAGGCAGGGAGACGGCGACGAAGGCCAAAGGGCAGGGCGGGGCGTCAGGGAAGGTGGAGGCCCAAGGGCAGAGGGAATGCTCCCTGAATCAGCAACACAGGAAGCAGCTAGCACTGTGTGTGTTGTTACAATAGTGGAACAACGGCCCAGGACATCTGAAACCCAGAGAAAAGGAGGGAAGAGAAGCAGAAGCCTACAGCCCTCGCACATCCCGAGGGCCCTGGATTGTTTCCCGCGTTTTCTGTTCCACTGGCTGGTGATCGGCAGATGTAACGTTTTGTCCCCACCTCCCTCAAGCACGGCCCAGCGGTGCCACTTCCCACCCCCGTTACCCGCCCTTTGAAGGTCTGCGGTCCTGCTCCTCATGCCCCGCTCCCAGCGCGGGCGTCCCCCCATCCTCCCGGGAAGCTCCAAGCCTCCGGGGTCAGGGCTCCCAGCGCGGCTGTGCTTCCCAGGACAGAGCCAGCACAAAGCTCCGAACCAGCGGCCTCCCCGCTGTCACCTGAGATCAGCGGCAGCCTGTGTCCCCGTCGGTAAAGAGGGGACATACCGCCTGCGAGATGCCTGGTTCCTGGCACTCTCACAGGGCAGGCGCTCCACCGGGACCATCCGAGCCCTCCTCTTCCCGCTCCCGCCACAACACAGGGGCCGTCGCTGTCATCACCTTGCTCGGCTCTCTTGGTGCCAGACCAGCCGGGAGAGGCTCCTGCTGCATGTCCGGACCCACCGGGTCCACAACCCCACACTGGAGGCCGGGTCCACGGGGGGTGTCACGACCCCCAATCACACCGACAGCGCTTCGGCTTGCGTGTTTCTGAGCCGAGCCAAACGTGCCGTGTAAGTCAGAGTCCTTCCACAGAACTCTGGTTCCACAGTTATCACCGTGAAGGTCCAGTTCATCACAGAGAGGCGTCCAGAATAACAGAAGCAGCAGCGAGCAGACGGGTGACCACTCACTTCAGAGCTGCAGGAAGGAGGCTCGGGGCTGCGTGGACGGTCAGGGCAGATCCAGATCCAGACGCAGGGACGCGGTGCCCACAACCTTCAACGGGGTCAGAATCCCAGGCGTTTCCCAGGGAGACTCTTCCGAGGAGCCGTCAGGCCCTCGGGTCAGACCACAGGCCACGCGGGCCGGCCAGACTCCTGGGTTCTGAGAGCCTCCCCACGGCCGCAGGACGTTCGTCTGCCTATTGCAGTCCAGACCTCTGGTGCCGCGATCTTGTCTAGAGAAAAGCTTTGGGTAGACGGCAGGCGCCCTGCAGCGCTGGGCACCTTGCTCTTGGTCCCTTCACGGTTCTGCTTTGTCACAGGGCTCTCCCCGCCAACCCAGAAGCCCAGCCAGGCCCTCGGGGCCCGTTCCCGGCCGCCTCTCTCTCGACGTCCCTCCAGAGCTCGGCCCAGGTACACCCGGCTCTCGCCACCGACTCCCAACCACCGACAGCTCCAGACGCAGGGCCGGCCACTGTGCGGCACAGGCTGAGAGGCCGAGTCACGTTCTCCCAAGCTGAGGCCGCCTCTAAACCTGCCCCACTCATCGGGCACCAGGGTCGCGCGCCCACGCGGGTGAAACAAAGGCCCTCAGCCTCTAACTGCCACCCGCAGACCCCTCTCCGCTCCGGCTCCCAGAGCAGAGGCTGCAGCCGGCCCCGGGCGCGGGGGTGCCCTTTGATTCGGGGGTCGCCCAGCTTTGAAATGGGCCAACAGGTCGGAACCCACACGGACGTGCGCACGCGGAGCGCAAACGTGCCCCGCTTCGCGGCTGCCGGCTGACGGGGTGGGGTGACCCAGGCCCAAGGCACCCGACGTGGAATTACAGCTCTTCACGTTCTCACTTTGCTTTTCTATGTTCCCCACACCTTCTTCAGGGAAGATGTTTACTTTTGAACACACACACACACACACACACATACACACACACGGCATCCAGAGGGCACTTGCTTCAGTCCTCAGGGGACGAGCGTGGGGAGCGGGTAGCCGAGACCCCGAGACGGAAGCGCGAGGGGAGAGGAGAGGGTGACACAGCAGGAGCCCCTCCGCCCCTCAGCCCTCGCTGCCCTCCTCCTCCTCCTTCTCCTTCTCCAGCCCACGGAAGCAGGTCCTCGGGGTGGGGGGGGACCCGGCACTGCTGTTGTCCTAAAGCTCTCTAGGGCAGCCTGGGGACAGCTGCCTGACTGCCCGTGGGTGTCAGGGGGACACAGAGGCAGGCCCCGGCCCCGTGGGCGTCTCCTGTGGGTCGGGGGACGCAACCCCCCGCTCGGTCATCAGCCCGCACGCACCTCGCTGCACAGAGACGCACTGCTCTGGAAACTAAGAAGCTGAGCCCTGGCTCACGCCTGTCTGGGGCCCGTGGAGACTGGTCAGCACGCGGGAGGGCACTGAGACCCTGACCTGGGCCTGCAAGCTGCCGGCGTGACAGCCCAGAGGACGTGGGACCAGCACCGCCACCACTCAGGGCTGCTCCAGGCGAACCAGGTAAAACTACAGAATGGAACACTGTTGATGCCACAAACGAGCTGAGAGAAAATTCCAGGGGGCTGGCGGCTCCAGGAAAGAAGCACCAGGTCCCACACCCCATGCTCGCACGCAGGGCCAGTCTCTCAACAGCACCATATAAAGCCTCGGTGTTCCAAGTACATTCGTGACCATCTCCTTCCAGAATAGTCCGTAGCCACACGAGCCGTTCAAAGCACCTCAGGAGTAAGAGCGGAGCGTGGAGCCTCCGTCCACGGCCGGCAATCGCGGCCTCCCTGACGCAATCTGAGCAAAACCGGCGCTTCCGGGGGCTGTCAAACCCCGAGCTGTGGCCGGGGTCACCATGCACAGCAGCAGAGACTCAGCACAGAACGCAACCACCCTAAACCTGTCTCGCCGACAGATTCCACCTCCCTCTAATTCCAAAGAATGGGGGAGGAGGTGGATTTTAGTGGAAGCAGCAGAAGCCAAAAGCAGATCAGATCGTGGGGTCCCACCCCCTCCTGCAGACGCGGGGCTGGGTGGGGAGGTGGGGGGTGTCCGTCCAGAGCTGCCAAAGCCACTGGCCCCCGTGGGAGCTGGAACCTGGCCGCAGGGCAGGGAGGATTTCCCCCCGGGGAAAGCCAGGCCCAGGGCCAAGCGCAGCCTTCCCGCCGATGACAACGCAGGACGACAACGCAGGACGCACGCAGGTGCCCAGCTCAGCTGTAAGGGAGCAGACCTTGGACCTGGGCCCTCGGACCCCCTCCGCTTGGGACCCTTAAGCAAGACCACCAGGCCCCGCCCCAGAGGACCCCCCAGGGAGAGCCCTCCGTGGGTCCACAGCGGGTCGAGGGGGAGAAACTCAGGAGGGGGAGGGTCCCGTCCTCCCACGTCCCGGTGGGCCTGGCAGCCTCCTCATCGAGCTTATTCATCGTCAGGCCTCTGGTCCCAAGAGGGTCTCTCCCAGGACAGGCCCCGCCCCTGCACACCACACCCTAACCAGCAGCTGTGGCTTGGGGCGTTCCTGCAACCTCCGAACAAACAAAAGGAACATCAAAGAAACATATCTGAGAGGCTCTGCGGACCCCGTCACCCCACCGGGAATAACCACCATTGCTTTCAGCAAACTCCTAAGAAAGAGAGAAATATGCCAGTGAGAAGACCAGACTGGTAGCCTTTGTTACCCGAATTTCAGGACTGAGACTTGTTAGCTTGCACGCAGTTCCTTAATTTACCCCAGTTTACACCGAGGGCCCCGGAGCCCCTGCCCTTTGCTGTGATGTGAGGAGGCCAAACCGCAGTTTATCTGCAGAGCTTAAAAATGAATTTCCCCTTGTCACGTGCTAATGTGTATTCTGGATTTCCTGGGGTTTCCTTTATTAGACTTGAGTCCAAGTCTATCTCAGAAAGGACTCTGGGTCGTCTCGGCCTCGCACTTGTAAGGGGGTGAGGAGGACAGTCAACTGGCGGAGGGGCGTGGAAGTGGGCACGTCCCTGCTCTGGGGCCCTCAGGGACCAGCCACAAAACTGCTCAACGCTGCAAAATGGGCCAGGACTTCATCCTACCTTTGAAAAAATGCCTTATTCTTGGCTGGTCTTTACACTGCATGGGCCAAAATGAGTGGAACATTATTATATATTTGATTTTACTTATAAAAGCAACTTGTTTTTCTTCCTTCTTCACTAACCTTTGTTTACTCTTTTTTTTTTTTTTTTGGCTGCGTCAGGTCTTAGTTGCGGCACGCAGGATCTTCGTTGAGGCATGCGGGATCTTTCGTTGTGGCATACGGGCTCTTCACTGCAGCGTGTGGGCCTGTAGTTGTGGCGCGCGGGTTCCAGAGCATGTGGGCTCTGTAGTTTGCGGCACGAAGGCTCCCTAGTCGAGGCGCGGGAGCTAAGTAGTTGTGGCTCGCGGGCCTAGTTGCCCTGCAACATGTGGGATCTTAGTTCCCTGACCAGAGATCGAACCCGCGCCCCCTGCATTGGAAGGCAGATTCTTTACCACTGGACCACCAGGGAAGTCCTGAACCTTTGTTCACTCTTATCCGTTAATAAAATTGGGACAAGTTTTTTGGACAAGCCTGAGAGTGGGTTAAACACATCCTCCAAACTTGTTTGGTGTTGATTTCTCAGCGGCCTCATTTCCATGTGTGGGGAGAAGCAGACTCTCTAAATCACTGGTGAAATGATCCACGTCACCCGAGCAGGGGACTCAGGAGCTAGATTCTCCCCCCACCACTCCCCTGGCTAATGTCTGCTTGCAGAGAGCACCCCCGGCCCATGGAGAGGTCACTGCTGCAGGGGGGCACGGCGACAGTGAAGCATCCCCAGCCCACAGAGGTGGGTAAATGTTTACACCCTTGTCCCACTGTGAGAGGCTGAGCATCTCCTGGGCAAGGTCAGCACAGGGGGGTCAGAACAGCTGTCCCTACCCAACTGTGCAAGTCCTGCCCGTAGCGCCTGTGTTTGGGGGCTACAAAGACCTCACAAGACAGCACCCTAGATTTACAAAATAGTTAACTGATTCATTAATACCCACTTCCTGTCATAAAAGCATTGTGCCATAGAGATAAAACCACAGAATGATCCAGAAAAAACAGTTACAGAATTCAAAACATGGTAAATAACCAACTGTCACCTGACGTCCACAGTATGTCCAGGGGGACCGCTCTTCCCATTTCTTCCCAGACCCATGCAGCCCTGTGTGAGCTTTTGAGCCAGGCCAGGTGCTCTGTGCTGGCCCGGAAGCCGGAGGCACCTGCTGCTCACCGCTCCCTGCCTCTCTCGGGAAACACAGCCCCTAATGACGCTGCTACAGGCCGCTGCTCCTGCAAAACCACACTCGAATGCGAGATTGCGCTTCTTGGTTAACACTTCACCTTTAAGTCATCGGCGGCTGCTCGGAGAAGCTCCGACACTCCGAAGAGAACGCACGGGCTCGGAAGCAGCCCGCGGGTGAGCTGGTGCCATTCCGGGGTCCCCTCGTGGGGGCGGGTAACGCAGCTCAGACCACACGGCCAGGGAGGGTGCCGCCAGACCCCGGGGGCGGCCACACAAGCCCACGCCCTCCCAGCCCAGCCCTTCCGCACACAGCCACATGCTCCCCAGGAGTCCGCGGCCCAGTCCTGCCTCCCACCGCTCATGAAAACAGCTTTGGCTCACGGACCCAACCTGGCAACTCGAGCAGGTCCAGACCCTTCTGAGCCTCACTCTCCTCCAGCCTGAAGTGAGGGAGCTGGAAGGACGGTGACAGTTACACTCAACCTTCTAACCCTGTGAAGTAGCTATTAGTATCCTCATTTTACAGACACTGAAACTAAGGCACAGAGAAGTTAAGTGACTTGCCACAAGCTGCAGAGCGGGAGTGTCGCCAGCAGACTGGCCACAGTGCCGCTGCCCCAGGGTCTTGCCGGCCTCGTCCACACCCTAAACTGTCAGGCAGTGTGGCGGGTCCACACCGCAGGCGTCTCTCCCCTAGGCGAGCCTGGGATCTAGCTGCTCCCTGCCCGCACGCTGCTGAGGAGAGGCAGAGAGCACAGAGGACACACGCGCGGTTTTCACCGATGCCGCTCTCACAGCCCCCTCTCCCGGGCACGCCCCGGGCACAGTCAGGCACTGAGCTGTGGCGGGGGGGGGGGGGTTCCGCCCACTAGGTCCACACTCCCCCACCCCCAGCGTGACAAACAACAAGTCCCCGAGCATGGCCACCTGTCCCCGGGGGCGGTTCCCTGGCTAGAACCGGGGCACTGGAGGAAAGTGGCGACGCTTTCCGCGCGGCCGGGAGCTCAGGACGGGTCTCTCGGAGCCCGATGGGGAGACTGTCCCCCCCCCACCCCCGCAGGACGTCTGCTCTCAAGGCAGGAACCACGCTCACTGGTCACCCAGGAACAAGCGCATCTTGGAGAACCCGCGGGTCGTCCTGCTGGTTTCCGCTCTGCTCCTCGGGGGCAGAGCCCAGCAAGCTCCCCGGAGCCAGGAGACCCCGGGGCCAGGGGGACCTTGCAGAAGGGGGCCTGCTGCGCCCTCACTTCACCTGCAACTCGTGTTCTCAACGGTGCTTCTCTTCTGTGCCCCGCTCCACATCCTCTCTACAGGGACCCCACAGGTTACAAAAACCCTGAAAAGGAAGAGACAGAGGACCAGACCGCGAGCTGGGGCACAGCCCAAAAGCCTGACCAAGGGGGCGGCCGGGTCCCCTGAGCAGGCCCGTCCTGCCCAGGGCCCTACTTTACCTAAGGTGGTTTGCGACCCAGAAATTCAGACACACTAAAACAGACGTACAGTGTCCTGTCCGCCACCCTCCCAGCCTCTGCTTTCCAAGGAGGACGGCACGTTTCAAGGACCCCAAGACGCCTTCATAACAAGACAGACTATTGTCGTCTGCTACTAAGAGCGGGAAGCAGTGACTACCAAGGGGCCACTGAAGAGGCGTCCCCTCCCCAGAGCTGTTAACCAGGGGGCAGGTACACCTTCAGACAGACTAAGCCTTAGAATAGAAAACGATAAGTTAACGTTTAGTTTAGTTTTAATGATAAAAGTAAGCGCTGCCCTTGTTCAACGGGGGTCCCTTTATATATTTAGAAATTAATTTTGCACATACAGTTTCTATTACTTCTGAGAATTCTCCAGGTTTGGAAAATACATTGTGTGCGGAGTGTGTGCGTGCACACGTCTGCATGCGTGTGCATGTATGTTTGTGCATACGTGTGCACACATAGGTTCCCGTTCCTGGGAGAACAGAAAGAGCAGGGAGACCCCTTCCAGTCTTCCTTAGCGCCTCCCCAAGACCTGAAAATCCCAGTTATTATTATTCCCATAAATGCGTGACTATGTTGATGGGTTTGTCTTATTTATCCTTTGATCTGTAAAGTCTTGGAAGGCAAGGCCAACGTTTCCCTCGCATCCTGTGAAATGCCCAATTTATGGCCCCACGGGCCCACGTGCAGCATCTGCAGGTGGCGTCCAACTGCCGTGGGACAACCAGGGAGGCAAAGGTCACCCCCCCACCCCACCCCCGGGGCCGACTTCACCTAAAGGTCAGCCCGTGCCATGCAGAATCGCCCCCTAGACGACCCCTGAGCACTTTTTGCAAGGAGGAGAGCTTTTGGAAACTAGCTTTTCCCAACCAGTCTTTGTGATTCACACGTTAGGTCAGGCTCAAAGTTCCCGCTGCTGCCTCAGGGTGGCCCTTACACTGTCCTCCACGTGCCCTGATGCACAAAATCAGCACGTGTGTACACGCCCCCAACACGTCCCAGGTCAGATGCACAGAACCCTCCCACACTGTTCTGAAATATTCTGTCCGAAAAGGGTGCCTCCACCTCTTTCAGGCCCCGGTGACAGTAAACCCGGACTGGCCTCCTGCACGTGAAGGGCTGAAGAGATCTGTGTGCTGGGGGCCAACACCCACTGCCCCCCAGCCAGCTCTTCCGGCCACAAAAATTCCTCCTTAAGAAAACCCAACATTCTTATATTATTCACCAAACTGGTGGGTCCTTGCACAGATACTGATAGGGAAGCGGGCTGGGCTGGGGAGAGGCAGGAGGAGGTCTAGTAACAGTTAGACCTAAATTGCTACTAATTATAGTGAATCCTGTGCAGGTGAAAAAGAGGTAGAAGAGCCTCATTCAGGACCCAGGCTCTGCCTGGTCCCTCCTCTTCCCTCCTGACTGGACAGCCTGCCTGTCTGGGAAGGACACAGGCGGAGAGGGAAAGGCCCTCGAAGAGAAGGCCAGAACACCCTCCGCAAAACCAATAAACAGAAAGTCAAGAGACTGAGCGAAACCGTAGCGACCAGGGGTTTTCTGTCCCCGAGACCCTTCCTTCCGGTCAGGATGTGCACAAACACATCCTCGGGTCCAAACGCTGAGAAATCCTTTCTCCAAATACGGAGGCGGAGCTGAGTGGAGCAGGAAATGATGAAGAGAGAAAGGAACGCCACAGACTCCAGATGGATGGGGCCAGCTGGGGCTCAGGAAGCACAGGGTCCTCTGCCCTTCCCCTCCCGACGCCCCAGGAAGCATCGCCCAGGAGCTACAAGGTCTCCGGGAGCACGGCCAGGAGAGCCAGGGGGCCATGGGGCATCTGCAGCCCACTGGGCTCGGGCGTCTCGGGTCCCACCAGGCAGGGTGCCCACTTCCAGGGAGCTGGGCTCTCTCACCCGTACAGCCGGGCAGGAAACAAGAGCCTCACACCTCGGGGGGCGAGGAGGCCCCCCGGCAGCCCCCCAGCCACTATGGCTCACGCACCCCCGTTTGAAGTACTTCCCTGTTCACCTTAACAGCCTCTCACTTGATCCCAGCATACTCTCCCGGGCAGCCCAGCCCGGCCCGGGGTCCTCGGAGCTCCTCAAAGTCTGAGGGCTCCCACCTGAGCGCAGCCAGGAGAGAGAACGGGCCAGAAACGAACAGGAAAAGAAGCTACAGGAAAAACCCGGCTTGTGGGCCTAAAATGTGAAAGGTGTCTGATGCAAATACAAAATATTAAAGAATCAAAAAGTGCAGAAAAGACGCTCGAGTCACAGAAAGTAGAAAGGCAGGCGTCCCAGCAGCGAGGCCCCAGAGCAGGGGTGGGGACCTGGCCAAGCCGCCCTCAGGGCTCTCAGATGGCAGGTGCCGCCAAACATTCACCCCCAGACCCCCGGGGTCGGGCCCACGCAGGCCCCATGACTCTGCAGCGTGTCTGCAGCCTCCAGCACATGGGGCAGACGAAAGAACAGCACGAATGCTTGAGAAACAGGAAGCTCTTCTAAACTCCGCACGCCTTGCTGCACAGACGAGGCCAGTTCCCTGGCACCACGGGTCCTGCCAACGGGAAAGAGCCAGCAGGAGCCGCTGTGGGCCTCACGGGCCTCCCCCGCCATCACCGCGCGGTGACACGACACCACGCACCTCTGCCCCGAGACAGGCTGGGGACGGGTGTGTGCGTGTGCGCGCACACCCGTACTATGACGTGAGGGGCCCCCGTGAGAAGGTCAAGGCGAACCACCCCTCCCTCAACTGAGCGCTCTGCCTCATGGGGTGCAGGCCTTTCTCAGGGGAGCCCGGGGACACCTCGCTCCTCCAGAAGGTCCTGGACACACCACACACGGGTGGGGTGTGTCCTCCGTGGGAACATCACGTACACGGTGTCTTCTGCCCTTGAAACTCACCCCTACAAAGTAGATAAAACACCCAGTTGTCAGATCCTAAGTTAAAAACTGCTTATGGCAGTCAGCCCCTGGACAGGCCAGCAGGGCCCCCTGAGAAGGGTGAGCTCGCAAACCGCAGCCCCGAACAATCTGGAATTCCCCAGCCCGCCCTCACCCCAAAGGCCATGGGAAAACCAGCCCTGTCACAGCAGCCCACTGCAGACCTCTACAACAAGGCAGCTTGGCCAGGTCCCCTGGGGTCTGCACACTGATGGGATTTCTGGAACCAGCTCGGGTTCCAGGATCTCTGCAAACAGCTCTGTACCACCATCTGAGCCCAGCTCTGGGAAGTCCCCAGGTGGCTGGGTCCAAACAAGCAGAGGCCCAGAGGCTCCGGGCCTGGGGCTGAACCACCTCCGGCTGGAGTGTAACTGCCCCACTTCACACCTCCCCCCTGTTGCCTGCCTGGCCGGGGGGCTTTTCCTGCATCAGGCGACCTCTGGGCCTGGGTCCCAGCCCAGCAGGAGGAAGAGATGGTCAGGAGCCAGAGCGCAGGCGTCAGGAAGACACTGCCGCTGCCGCCCCCAGGGCAGCCTGCAGTCCGTCCACGCAGAGGCTGGCCCCCTGTTTAAAGCATGGTCTCAGGTGAAATTGCTCAGGTGTCCAGCAGCTCAAGACACTCAGCTGGGAGGTGGTCAGCAGGCCCTGAGCCCCGGGTGTCCTGGCCTCTCAGGACCACAGGTTCAGGCGCAGGTGTCACTCTCCTGAGAATATCCTATAAATGCTCGTTCAAAGATTCTCAGGGAAGGAGAGGCCTTGGTGGGAAGTGAGCTGTCTACTGAGGAAGTGACTTGATAACACACCCAAGAAGGCCGTTCCTCACTGTCCACAGGAGTGCCTGGGCCTTGGTAATTTCGAGTTCATTACAGGACAACTGAGGCAGTCGCAACCTCTCCTGCTGTGTGACTTTGGGAAAGTGCCCTGGCTTCTCTGAGCCTCGGAGTGGGGGGGGGCAGTTAAGACACGTGCCTGCACAAGGCACAGAGTCGTTACCAGACTCTGACAGCACCACGTCCTGCAGGGGCACCTGCTGCTCCCCAGCGTGTCCAGGGCTCCGCGGGCAACGACGGATCCGGCATCGTGGAAACGGACAGAGTGCACAAAATCAGACCAGTCCCACAGAGCGAAAAAGGAAAATGACATCTTTTTCCTCAGAGAAAAAACCGCACAAGACAAAGCTACAGAGAAGATCCAGGGGCACGCGAAGCTGCCCTCAACCACGGGGGGCTCGGCCATGGGGGCTCCTGGGGGGGTCCAAGGGGCGTCACAGGAAGGAGAGACGGGCCCTGACTCCACACACGGATCACACCCGACGGGACCCACTGTTGAGTCCAAATCAAAGCTCCAGAGAATGGCAGGCTAGTTATCAGTCCCCCACTCGGTTAAATGTCCCGAAAACCCAGAAGCCCAGGCCCACTCCTGGGCTCCCGTCAGCCCTGGGGGGCGGCCGAACGGGGAGCCGGTCCCAGGAGAGGTCGGCGACCAGGCCCTGGTCCTGGCGCTGCCGCAGGCACCAACGGCACTGGGGGCCGCCGAGCCGAGAGCGAGGTTGTGTCCGGAGCACGAGCGGGGCGGCCTGGCTGGGGAAGCACGGCCGCCAACCGAGGCTCCAGGCTCTGAGTCACCCTGAGTCCAAGAGAGACGCGGCGACTTGGTCTGCCTTTGGATTTTATCCCATTGGCAATGGGGGCCGAGACAGAACACTTCTTTACACTTTGGAAATTATTCAGACAACAGGAAGAGAAACTATGCGAAGAGGGAAACAGGCACTGGTCTGACTTAGGAGTGAAGGGCACAGCGTTTGGATCAAACCCTGAGCGGGGGCGGTCCAGCCTCCCCCAGGCCTCCACGGCAGGTCTCAGGCGTAGACACGTGGCCTCACCAACAGGGCCCTCGCCCTGATGCTGACTGGCCCTGCCACGGGCTGCAGGCTTACTTGAAAACGCAAACGAGCAAGGCCAAATCTCAGGACAGACCGGGCTGGCCCGGGATCTGCCCTGTGTGCAGAAACACGCCCCGTGTTTGCAGACACTCGGAGGACTAGGGTCACGACCTGTGGTCCCACTGTCCACTTGTTGATCCATCAATTCTGGCAAAGAAGCTTCCGATAACGAGCAGCTCTGAGTCTGACCCAAGAGCCGTCGTGTGGAAACGACACGTGGGTCCCGGCCCACGGCGTGAGCTGGGACGCGCAGTCGGGAGACACTCGTCTGCTTATTTCTAAGGAGGATCACGAAACGTGCATTTACACCGCAATTTGAATGTGTTCACTGTTAATTTTGGAAGTTGCCTCACACTTAAAGAAAAGCACAGGGTCATTTGTGTGGATGGTGGGACTTTAAATTCCCTCTCATCCGGGTCAGGGTTTCCTGAACACAGGGCTGCAGCCCGAGCCGCCCGCGTGTCTGGGTCCGTTCGAGGTCCCCTCCCGGGCCAGCCCTCAGCCCGTTACTCACTCGCTCTTAGACCTGATGGCAGCCCCACACTTTTCCTGCACTGAGTGAGCCTCGTGTAATCTAGGAAATTATTTTATCTTTCTGGGCCTCGGTGTCCTCTACAGACCATTGTTCATTCCATGTTTTAAGTGGTTGTGACTTTTAAACTCTTTATTTACCTATCTGTATATACAATAGTAATAATCTTGCTTTTTCAAACAGACCTTTTATTCCCTCTTCCTACAGAACCATTTCCACACTCCCCAGCCCCGGGGGTCCAAATGACAGACGTGTGTGGGTCTCGTTTCCACATCTGCACACCCGTATCTGTTGCCTTGCTCTTCTCTGGGACCTTCGGAGACACGCTCTGCATGCTGCTTTCTTTCCAGTCACACCCCACGGGCTTCCTGCATGTCACACGGCCGGGCCGGGCTCCAACTTATTTCTCTGAAAGCTGCATAATATTCCAGGCTGTGGAAGCTCCATAATGTAATTGCCCCTTCAACCGGCATTTATCAATACTCTGTCTCCCCATTTTGCTATCTGAATATCCCACCGACTGGGCACAGCTGGAACACAGACCCCCATGCTGACACTGGGTGCAGGGGACAGACAACCAGCGAGCCATCCCCACTCCTGCCTCACCACCTTCTCCTGACTCGCTGAGCTGGATCTCTAACCCGTTACAAGATTAAGAGAACAAGCAGCTTCGAACTGTACCAGCAGTAACACCTTGCCGTCAGGACTGGAGCAATGCAAGTGCCTGTGTTCACACAAGCTCGCTGAGCTGCACAGCAAGGGCTTTACTCTCCCCTATGACAAAGGAAGAAACTGAAGCAGAGTGGGCTCAGATGTGCCTGAAGTTGCAGAGTTAGCGAGGAAGGTGGCCGGGACTCAGTCTCAGGTCCCAGCCTCCCCTCCTGAGCCGCCTGGGCCCAGCATGGACCCTCCTCGCTCGGAAGCAGCTGGGGCACCTGCAGCCTCCACTTTCCAGTGTGACTTGCAAACCTCACTTCTCGGGCTTAGCTGCTCCCACTGTGCTTGTTTCTAAAGCGTGACGCTCCGATGTCCTGATTTCCCAAATACTCTCCGGAAGGTGTGAGTGTTGACACACGCAAGTGCCTCGTTAGCTTCAGAGAAACAAATCCAGACGTTTTCTGCCAAATGGTGTTTTGCAGCCCCATGACCCGTCCACAGGGCCCCACCACCTGCAGACCCTTTTCCCTGCGTGCCCGGGGCTACGTGGGCTGCAGGTGGCCCCGCTCAAGGGGTCGGCTCTGGATCCCGTGCCCTGTTGCATCGCACCTTCACGAGTTCTGTCCCCTCCAGCTTCCGCGCAGCACCTGCACTAGGGGCTGTGTGCGCACGCCCCGGTCCCCCCACAGGCGCCAGTGGCCCGTGCCCTCCCCTCAGGGGCACCGGCGGCCCCTCCTGTCCAGGCGCATTACCAGGCAGGAGGCCGCACGCGAGGTGAGCTCCCGCCCCCTGCAGGCCAAGACCCTGGGCAGGTGACTCCATGTGGGCTTGTGAGAGCTTAGGTGGAATGAGGGAAGGCGCGCGCCAGACCCTGAAGTCTGCACCCTCCCCACCTCACACGTCAGCACACGCCGCTGCCCGGAGAAGCCCAGACCCACGGGCAGCGCCAGTCTGCACACCGGTCCTCAGGGGCCAAAAATAGCCCGCGAGCTGAGCTCCCAGGTTAATAGAATATCCAGGCTAATTTTAGCATCAGAGAGTTCCAGAGAACATGAAGCCTTTGATGCCAAGGACCGTGCGTGGCCGGCACGGCTCCCCTCCCACCGTCTCACGCACACCCTCACACGGACATTGGCCATCATGCTCACAGAACGTGTCCTCTAACGGAGCCTGTGACGCCTGGCTGCTAACCACCACTGCAGCTTATAAGCTGGACCACCCCACCCGAGCTTTACAGACCCCGGGACCGGCACACCACTGCTTCCCACCTTGGAAATTGGGTTAAAAAATCACACTGTCGGCAGCGCGGACCCAGAACCCTGAGCTCCCAACCCCTGTGGTCTGGGGCGTCTTCCCCAGGCCGCCCAGGGGCCCTGCCTGCTCCCCGCTTCCCCGACCTGAGGGGCCTCCTGCTTCTGGGGGGTGATGTTTGCGGTGCGGGCGGGCCTATAGCCAGCTGCCGCGGGGCCACGTCTGGCTGAATGGAGGCACGTCGCTTCCCCTGTGCTCGCGCTGGACCCAGGCCACCCTGGCCCTTCTTGGTGACGGGTTCCAATCTGAATGAGAAGGAACAGGAGTGGGTGCTCTGAGCCTGGGGAGAACAGGGGGGCCGCTGCTCTGGGTCCAAGAAGGAAGGTCTGCCCTGTGGCCTCACATGGGACTCACCACGCAGACCCAAGCTGCCCTCAAACCTGACAACGACGAGACCCACTCACAGACCAAGAGGGCTCTTCTCACCCTCAAGTGCAAGGCCAGGATTTTCTCTTTTTTTAGCTTGAGAGAAATACCTTTGTATATTGCTCTTAATTGAACACATTTATCAAGATGACACTTTTAAAGACAAGGAGTAACTATCATGGAAAAGGGAAATATCACTGGAAAGTAAAGCTACGTTGCAAGGCCTAAAGGAGTGCCGAGTCAAAAACGACCCTGCTGGGCAGAGGTGCTCTCGCCGGGAGTCTTCACCCGTCGCCGCCTACAAATCTTCACGTTGCTTCCTTTCCAGGGCTAAAGCCCTGACTCATGGAAAGCCAGAGGAGCACACTTCCTCAAGCAGCCTCATAGGAAGTGTGTTCAGTCTTACATGACATGAGGTACTGCTGTTACCAAAGATAGACCGCGGCTAAGATTTTCAAGTGTGCAGAAGAACCGTCCAAAATAACTGCGAGATTTAAGTGGGGAAAGACACAAGTTCTTCAGGACAAGGACTTGAAATAGTTACAATAAAAATACCCTACTTTTATTTGGCACTTTCTTATGTATTATCTCATTTGCAAAAGGTGGAAGGAAAAAGAAAGGGGAAGAGGGAAAAAAGGAAGAGATTCTTCTCATTTTCCCCAGCGTTAGCCTCTCAGTGACCACATACCACCACACGTTCCAGACTTTCTAAGGACTAAACGGCCAAGGCCCCCCCACTAAAAACTCTTCAGCCCCCCGAAATGTTCTGCCTTTCCCCTCAGCAACAGGAATGGTGACACTGCTGATGGTATAACTGCAGGGAGAATTCCTCTGTCCCTTTCTGGGATGAGGGGCTCCCACCGGATGCTGCAGACAATGACTGCCGGCATTTCCCAAATGGAAAAACGAGGCCATGAAAGGGGGGGCGGGGGGGCGCCTGCCCTGGGTCTTCCAGCCGGCAGGCCGGCAGGCCACCAGCAGACACGGGCACGCAGCCAGCCGGCCCGGAGACAGGGCTCAGCATGAATGGCCAGCCGGCCAGGGTCTCCCGGAACAAGGAGGCGAGCATGCCTGTGATTCCTGCGCAGCCGCCCCTCCTCCAGGTCATCTCTGGTGTCCTTCCTCGTCATTGTACCTTCACGGCTGGGGCACTCAGGCAAGTCAGAGTTAAGACTGGCCACAGAAGAGGACTAAGGAAAGAAACGGAGAGCTCGGGGCACCACCCACCAGGCCCTGTCTACTCACAGTGGAACAAGAATAAGCCCCAGGCCAGTCCCCACAGCTCACCTCTGGGGCCGGCCCCGGCTCTAAGTCGGCAGCACAGCCCAGGACACCTCTTTGCTCCAACGCCTGTGCTGTGCGCAGGCCCTTGCTCCCTGCAAGCCCCAGCAACGAGGGTGGGACACAGATGTCTCCCTCCTGCAGCCCCTAGATGCAGGTGAAGACCCTTGGAGAGGGGAGAAGACAGGGGCTTCTGAGAGCTGGAGCCGCGTCCAGGGAGTTGGACCACTGTGCACAGACGTTTCTGCTCATCCTCTCTGCTACAGCCCCCACATATGGGGGCGGGGCTCCAAAGGTTCTAATAATACCGCGTGCCCACACGGAGTTAGACCAGCAGATGTTCAGTCGCTGCACTAATCCTCAGCTGAGCTGGGCGTTTCTCTCACTTGTTTAAACTGAAGCACAAAAGAGGGAAAGCCTAACCGAGCAGCATCTTCAAACCCCTTCCTTCCACACACGGCCCCTGTGTGTGAGGTCCAGAACCTCCCGTGAGGGCGCCCTGCCAGGCCAGCAGATCTCCTCGGTGCCATTCTCGAAAGAAGTCAATCCTCTCTGCTTAACAGACCACCGTTCCAGAGCCCTCCTGAGTCGAGTCCAGGCTGGCCGTGCGGGGCCTGAACCCCAAAGTCCCCAGACCCCTTCCTGCCTGCTGCACCCAGAAGCCTGGCACAGCCCTCACAGCCATGCCCCACCTCTTCCTGTACCCTGATTAAGGAAGCACCTCAAGGCCTCTGGGTTGGCATCCCCCTCGTGCTCACTGGACCCTGGCACTGAGAGGCACTTTCCCTGCCACACTTCAGGTGGAGTGCCATGTTGAACCTCTCAGCAGAAAGTGACAGCAGATTTCAACCAAGTAAACAAGAGAAACCCTCTCCAGGCAGGCTCCTCAAAGCTGAAGTGTGACCACATCCTATCTGCAGTGCTTCTGAGCCAAATATCAACAGCGTCTCAGCGATGATCCATAAACCAAAATAAAGCAGACAGGAAACAACACGCTGATTTGGGGTAGCTGGAATTCCTAAGCAGCATCGAATGTCACCAGCAACTGACGCTCCAGCAGTCACTGGGCGCCTGGCTTGGTTCCCGGAGCCCCTTTTTCACATGGGAATGTGGAGGACCCAGGCATTCAGTGGGCAAGAAGGGCCCCGAGGACGGGCAACACACCAGGGTCTCCGAAGCCCTCTCCAACGGGAGCTGTCCTCTCAGCTGGCACATTTATGGCATTAACGTGCAACAGTCACTCCAGGAACCGATCTTGTTTTGGGGGGAAGAAACTTGCACATCACCCTCCCAAGTTAAAACAGAACTGGGAAAAAGCAAGTCTCTCCAGATAAACCCAGGAAGTCCAGATATAGCCTTCCAGCCCACTCCAGAATCTGCACTTCCCTCCCCCAGCTCTTGGGTCCAGTGAGAAAGGCAGACTGCTCTGGGGACACGACCTGAATGGCAGGCCCTGGTGGCCAAAAGCTCCCGCAGCCAGTTCTCAATGGAAGGGGGAGGGGTGGCTCTTGTGGCGACCTGCCCTGAGGGAGCCCTGGGCCAGAGCGCTCCACAGTCACAGGCAGACACACACACACACAAACACGCAGGAACACACACATGCCCACACATCCACCTACACAGTCGCGCGCACACCCAGGCTCCAGTCAGCCGCCCGCTCGGCCCCTCGCCCCTGGGGGAACGTGAAAGAGCTTCCACGTCCCCAGCGAAGGAAGGGTCTGGGTGCCGCACTCAGCGAGGCTCGGAACCCCGGGGTTGGTGTTTTTGGCACCTGAAATGCACTCATCCGGAGAGCCCCCGCGCGCGCGCTCATGCACACGCAGATACACACTCCCAGCGGGGACCCGACCCAAGTCCGGCACTGCACCTCCCTCTGCTGCAGGCGACCCCACCTCCGGAGACCTGGGGCCGCTAGTGGCGTGGAGGCAGCGCAGGGAGCTGCGTCCCCCTGAGCCGCCGGCCCGGCTCGGCCCAGCCCGTCCTTGGGGGAGGTGGGGAGAGGGCAGCGGCCGGGCATCTCCTGGAGATGGGGAGGGAGCCGCGGCCCGGCATCTCCCGGTGATGGGGAGGGGGCCGAGGCCCGCGGCCTCCGGGGAGGTGGGGAGGGGCCGCCGCTGGGGATCTCCCGGGGGCGGGGAGGGGGCCGCAACCCGGGAGCGCACATGGCCAGGAGGCGTCAGGGCCTTGGCCCCCAGGGAAGGGGTCGGGGGCCTGGGGGCGCCTGCCGCAAGCCCCCTCAAAGACCCCACCGCCCCCGCCAGCTCCCGGGAGCTCACCGATCTTGATCTTCACGCTCTGGAAGACCCGGAGCCCCTCTTCTTCCACCGCCATGCTGGGTCTGCCCGGAATTCGCGCGCCGAGCCCCGCGGAGCAGCAGGAGCCCGAGCGGCGGCGCAGTCCCGGCGCTATGCGCCCTACCCGGTGCCCGCGCGTCCGCGGCACCTCCACCTCCGGCTCCGCCCACACGCCCGCCCATTGGCCGAGGACGCGGGTGGGGGCGGGGAGGCTCCGCCCACGGCCCTGCCCAGTTCCCGATTGCCCAAGGCCCGCAGAGGGGCGGGAGCGTTACGGTTCGGCCAACAGCGCGTCCCCAGCTGCCCACTGGCTGAGGGCTAGGAGGCGGGAGCAAGACGGCTCCGCCCACATCCCAAGGCCCGCAGAGGGGCGGGGTCGGCCTCCGAGGAGGCATCGAAGGGACGCGGGGGGACGTCTCGCCCCGCAGGGAGGATCCGGTCGGGAGTGCGGGGTACCTGGTTGGGCGGCGGGGAACACCGGGCGAGATTTGCTGGGGGGGTGGGGGGGCGACCGGGCTAGGGTTGGTGGTGGGGGGGACCAGGCGGGGGCGGTGGAACCTGGCCGGGAGGCTTGGGGGGGGGGGGGCACATGCACAGGGTTTTAAGAAACTCAGACCTACAGGTATCAAAGGAAAAGAATTCCCTGGCCCAGCTCAGCCCCCTCAGAGTAGGGGCTGCCGGCCACCTGGGGTCTGGGGGAGTGCGCAGTCCGGGTGAGTTCCTGATCAGGCTCCAAAGCTGCCCAGTCCCTCCCGCTGCCCTCCTGCCCCTGTGCTGTCCCCGGGCCTCCCTCGGGCCACCCTGGCTCCTAGCTTCTCACACAGGCCAAGTGCACTCTTGTCTGCCCTTGCTGACCCGCAGGCTACCATCCTCAGCTCATTTTCTGTGTCTCCTGATTTCCTATCCACTTCCTGCTCCTCTGGCTTCATAGCGCCCAACACCACTCACTCTCACACACACACACACACACACACACACACACACACACACACACCCATGTGTAGACCAGACTACAAGCTTAATAAAGAGAAAGGCCTGTTCTTTTCATTGCTTTACCTCACTTCCTAAAAAAAAATGCTTAGGTACATGTTAAAAAAGATTAATGACCCTTCTTTACCCAGACTACCTGCACCTCCTTCCAGGTCCTCAGTCATCTGCTTGAGTTTATCTTCTCAAGACCTTCATAGGAGGTGTTGACTCAGGTTTAACACGGAGGTTAGGAAAGCAGCCAGTTAGAGCTGCTGTCTCTAAGCCTGGACCTCAGGCGGCTTCTGTAGCGAGTGCTGTCATCCCTCTGCATGACCAAGGCTTTGCCTCCATCAACGTAACTGAAAAGCACCCCCAGCTCCCGAGCTTCTCAGAGGATCGGCCGGAGCCCCGGTAGCAGCAGCCTTTTTGTCAAGCTGCTTCTCTGTCCAGCCCACCTTCCCTCACACCCTCACAGGACTTCCCTTCTGAGAACATTGCCAATAAAGGCCCGCACACAGACTTCTGCTTCGGAGTCAGTTTCCAGAGGAACCCAGCATAAGATGGTTGGGGCCAGGAGTGTTCTAGGAGCAGCCTCTGTGATGGGGTTTGAGAGCGGGACACCCACTGGTGGCTGCAGCAGTGCTGAGCACGGGGGGCACACAGTGGGGGGCACACAGTGGGGTGCAGCGTCTCAGGCATGGGGAGGCTGGGAAGCAGGAAGCACCTCGACTTTGGAATCAGGTGATTCTTGCTGAGGGCAAGGCAGTGAAAAGATCACCCATTTAAAGAAAAGTGTGACAAAAAGGTTTTCTTGGCACCATATAAAGACACCTTCATCTCCTACACCAGAGAACCAAAAAAGGTGCAGATCAGAGCAAGAACTTAATCATGAAGGTAGCGGTGCTCCAGGGCTGACTGCAGGCTCAACCCAAGGAAGGTCGCTGTAACCCTGAGGCTTGGGGGAGCATCATCTGAATTAATACACTCAAAACCTTGAATCCCAGCTTTCCGTAACTCTTCTGGACCTGAAGAGGTGTCCCCCTTCCCCTGTGCTTGGAGATGATTGCGGGACGGTACCAGTGCTCTGTGTCCAGCTCCACTCCCAGCCAGGGAAGCACAGCAGCATCACCCAGCCAGGGAAGCGCTGGGTCTGCAAACAGACCCGGGAAACATGCCAGTGGGGGCTGGGTGAGCAAAGGCAGAAGCAGAGCCAGAGAATGCTGGACCCAGGAGAGGCAACACGTCAAGGGGGACCAGGTTAGAGTTCACTGGTGCGGCATCATTCAACCATGATGCAGGATTTGGCACGCGGGCCAGGACCCCAGGCCCCTAGTATGGCCTTTGAAAGCTTGTAAAAAGCAGCATCCCACACTAAGTGAAGTGGAAATGCCCTGTGGTCATGGCAGACAGCCGAGGAAGGCATCCCAGTGCTCAGAGAGATGGCACGGGAGAGTAAATAAGCTCCATGAGACCAGGAAACCTAGTCAGTGCCTAGGATGAGGAATGGGCCAGAGGGAGCTCAACCGCGGCTGGACACGCGGGACTGTCCCAAGGGTGGAGACGCTGTCACAGGGAGCATTGGGCTCCCTAGGAGCAGTGAGGATGATGGGGTGGTGACACGATAGAGGCCAGAAGGTGACGTTTAACATCAGAAGCCAGGCAAGGGCAGTCATTGTGCAGCAAGACTGCAGTGGCAGCCCCGGCACCCTGACCTGAAGAGGCTGTAGTGATGGTCAGTCAAACGCAATGTCAGGGGCAGGACGGAGAGCCGGCCAGCAGCAGTATAACTCAGTTTGTGCTGCCACAGGAAATCGTAGATAGGGCTCGGGGAGGCTGAAGAAAGTTGCTTCAATAAAACGTCACAACCCTTTACCCAGATTCCAGGCGTGAGCCGGTTCTCAGCTCTGGAGCCTGCTGACTGGAGGAGAGGACCCGGCTGCATGTGTGGGCAGTGAGGATTCCCCTGGGATGTCCCCAGAGGGGCCTGTGGCCATCTACTCATGTAATTCTACATGGAAAGGGAAACACCTAGACGTTTGAAGGGCTGCTGGGCTGAGGTCTGAGTCGAGGGGTCGTCACGCCCCTGCTAAAGCGAAACTTGTGAGGCCCAAGAAACACATGGAACTCTGCTAGGAGCGGCTCACAGGGAGCCCCCAAGTGATCATTTCTCCTGCCACCACAGGTAAGGGACCGGTAAGGATGCATGTGACAGTTGTCAAAACACCTACCTTGGTTCCTTGGTATGTGGGTTAACAGCCATCCCAGCAGGGAAGGCTCAAAAGCAATGACACATCCTGGAGGAAACATGGAGATCAAGACCTCCCTTAAAGACCTAAAGGGTCATGTAATTCACCAGTCCCATGTCTGATGCCGGATAGGTTCTGGAGGATGACACTGAACCACCAAAAACTCAACCACACAGTAGCCCCCATTGCAGCTGCCATGCCAGAGGTGGTGCCACTTCCAGGCCACATCAGCATGGCCTCTGATCCGTGGTATATGGCCATGGAACTGGGAAATGCCCTCTTCTCCATCCCGAATAAGGAGGAGAATCAAAAGCCGTTTACGTCACATGGCATAGACTCTAGCACACACTTGGAATCTCACCTCATCCTTAGGCTTTCCTGCCCTCTGTTATAATACAGCCCAAAGAGACCTGGGCAGTCTGGACAGTCTGCAGAGCATCAGTTTGGTTTGCCGTATCGATGACATCATTTTAGTCAGACCAAATGAGCAAGAGGTTGGCAGCTCATCAGAGGGTTTGATAAGACACGTGTGCTCAGAGGGTAGGAAATAAGTTTATGAGGATGCGGGGCCGCACATCAGTGGGGCCAGATGTCGGTGAGCACCTCGCTTTCCCTCCACGCAACACGGAGACCCACACAGCACCCTTCCTCTATTCCTTGCCTAAGAAGACTCACCTCCATAGACCTGTGCAGGCACAATGCCTTCTTAAATCTGTGTTCTGCCCAAAGGGATTGATCCTTCTTTTCTAAATTAGAATCTGTTCCCTTAGAGTTGTGATTGTAAGAGACAGGAAGATACTGAGGGATTAAAGGAAAAGGTGATGACTCATAGAAAGCATCTATACTCTCTTTTGTTTATAACTTGCTGTTGTCTTTTTCTCTCTTTGATAGAATCCTCTTCTGCAACCCCCCAAAAAATATTTATTGAGAAGCATCAATCTATCAACCAGTGGATATTTATGTATTGGCTAAAACAGCATAATTAGATAATTTATTATTCATATCTGCTGAGTCTACTTTCAAAGGATTTGAAGTGACATAAAATAAATGACCAGTATACAATGAATTTAAAAAATTTTTGAAGGAAGAAATCATTGTATCAAACATCTGCAGTGAAAACAGCTACTGCAAAGAATGTAGAGCTCAGCTCTGAGTTTCCTGATAGTCAAGGTGAAAAGGGAAATATGGAAACATGTTTCCATATTTCCATATATGTTATATATTACCTAATAAAAGGAAGTGTATCCATTTTTTCAGAAAAGACAATATTTTGGCCAACTAAGCAATAGGAGGAATTTTTTAGATAATTTTTTTCATACGAATATGCAACAAGTCAGGGAAGGATTTTTCCATCTCAAATGACTGACCTTTGCTGCTCTGCTCACAACACTGCCTGGCACAGAGTAAAAGTCCAACTAATATTCGTTGAATGAATGTAGTGCTTTCTCCTACTGTCACATGGAAAAGTTGGGAACGTAATGTTCAATCCTAATTCTCTGATAGTTTACTCAGGCCCTTAGGAGTCAAGGAATGTGGCTCTGGTGACCTGATAGTCTAGGAGAGAAAGCATTTGGAGACTCCAGAGAAATGCGTAATAACACCCTCAAATAATCTTTCTCCAATATTTGTCGTTTGGGCCACACTGGGGAGAAAAGCCGTAGAGGGGAGACACCTGCACTGAAGTTCCCGTTGGATGCTCGAAGCCCAGGTGTTCTGTGCTGCTGGTGGAAAGGAGGCCCGGCTCGGCCCACCTACAAGGGGACAGCGCCAGAGCCACTGCCAGCACCAGTAGCTCCTCCTGGGACGGGCTGGGGGGCGGGGGGAATAGGGGCCACGCCGCCTCCCTCCTGGCAGCTCGCCGAGGGACCGGGTGCCTAGGAAGTGAGCGCATCTGGTTGGAAGCTGGGAGAAGCCACCGTGTAGCTTCGTCTCTCTCTTCTCCATCCATGGCAACTGGGAGGCCTCGCTTTAAAACTCAGAGCTAAGTGGACCCCTGAGTCCCTGTGGAGAGGGAGCTGCCCTGGAACCGTCTTGATGAACAAACGTGAGAAATGGCTCCTGTTGTGTAAAGCCAACGAGATGTAGGGATCACTGGCACAGCCCACGCCTGGACCAGCCTCACTAACAGAAACCCTAACAGTTGATGTGAGACGCCATTGGTCAATATCAGTATACCTGTCAGTTTGAGTTAATAGTAAAATATAACCCCAGGTACCTAATGGATTTACCTGTTGAATACACTTGTAAATGCCTTGATTGCTTATTATGAAGAACATTTGCTCAAAATATCTACGTTTTTATCATAGTAAACTTCAACTTGTTATTTTGGACCATAATTAGCCAAATATCAAATAGCTCTTTGAAGACACCCCTGAAATCAGCAATTAACTAGGCTCCAAGTCTTGCCTTCTTAGCTATGGACGGATGGTGTGTGTTTTTTCTTCTAAAATCTCCATCGAAGGATCCCAGAAGCTAAAAGGAGCAGAGGAGGTAACCGATCCACACCACGGGAGATGGGGATTTGCTGTCAGTCAGTCCTCACAACAGAATCACAACACAAGCTGCAAAGGAGAAAACCCAGGAGCTCTGACCACAGACACTTCCTGCGCAGGGAGTCAGGCTCCAGAGACCCAGCGACAAAGGCAGCCAGGGTCGCAAACTGCTCGGCAGGTTGTTACAACCGCGCAACAGAGATTTTATCAATGGCCGGTAGGAGCTGCTGCTTTTGTGAGACATGAGGTTGGGAGATGCAACGTAATAGTAAAGAAACTGGAAAAGAGCAAAATGATACCTGTGTGCCCACCATGATATTGTATTTCCTTCAAGGTTTTATTAATATTTATGGACAATCTTGCACAGCGGCCGTACAAGGTGTTTGAATGAGTATGTACTCTGTTTAGCGATTCATTTACTGAGCACGGGGCACGTGTCCAGAAGCTGCGCGATCCCGTGGGAAGAGCAGGAAATCGCTGTCCGCCCCACGGCCTGCCGTTAGCTCCACCTGGAATGGTGCGGGGAAGTAAACAGAGGAGACAACCCCAGAAGCTGACGTGGTCTCGAAGCTATGAACACAGTGGCAGCACTGAGTAAGAATGGAAAGCCCATTTCTTTCTCTTTTTTTTTTAACGTCTTTTTTGGAGCATAATTGCTTTGCAATGGTGGGAAAGCCCATTTCTGAGGTTGGGCTGACACTCGGGATGGGGGAGCTGCCTCGGGACAGCCTGGCCGGGACTGCCCCTCACCCCTTCACGGGAGCTGTGTGGCCATCACTCCCAGCTTCAGGGCCGTGGGTGGCACAGGAGGGAGTGGACGGTGGCAGCTGGCCAGATTGTACAAGCACAGCACCTAGGGGTGTGAACACGTGGCAATCAACTTTGAGCGTGAAAGTGACGGGCTGACACTGCTTTTACTACAGACGTAGCCCACGACACCCCACTTAAATTACCTCTCTTCCTTCCAGATGGTTTGAGGTGAACAGAACTCTTCCCCCCTGATTGTCTCGAAGTTTCTTGTCTGTGAAATGGGCCAGCAGCAGCGCCCACACACCCGGCTACCGTGGGGCCCGTGCGCTGCTGTGCGGCGCTCCGTACCCAGGCCGGCTTGGCGGTTTCATCAGCTCCGGGGTGAGGGCGGGGTGCTTTCCCCTCGCCACCCCCAGCACCCAGGAGACGCTGGCTGTCCTTCAGCACCGGCGCCGGGCCTGGGAGACGGGAGGGGGGTGGGTGGGCAGACGGCGGCTCTGCCCTGGGATCTTGGGATGCGGTCCCCACGGGTCCCTCCAGGCCTCCACCTCCTCCCAGGAGTCAGTCCCGCCCGCCCCCGGTGAGCCTGTAGCCGGTGCAGAGGGAGGCCTTACGCTCACCCCAGACCCTCCCCCTGGAGGAAGAAAGTCTCCTTCGAAAGACAGGACGCTCACAAAACCACGCTGTTCACTGACGCCGCAGTCCGGAGGCAACCTCCACCCACCCTTCCGCAGGTAGGAGCCAGGCCGACTCTGCTCTGCAGCAGAAAGGGACAGACGACTGACGCAGTAACCCCGGCGACCTCAAGGCCGAGGAGAGCCTGCCACGCTCATGCCTGATGCCATTTACACAACTTCTTTTCTTTCTTCTTCTTTTCGGCCGCGAGGCTTGCGGGATCTCAGTTCCCGGACCGGGGATTGAACCCGGGCCCTGGCAGTGAAAGTCTGGAATCCTAACCACTAGGCCACCAGGAACGCCCTACATAACTTTCTTAGAATGACAAACTGCAGAGACAGGGAAGGGACAGTGGGGGTCAGGGCCCAGGGAAGGGGGAGGCGACGGCTGTGGACCTAACAAGGCAGCAGGAGCGACCCTGTGGGGTGGATGCGTTCTGTGCCCTGACAGTGGTGGTGGCCGCATGCGTGTGCCCGTGTGACAGAATCACGCAGATCTACACACACACGTGCGCGCGTGCATGTGCCCTGGTGCACCCCAAGCGGGCAGTGGGCTGTATCTCTCCCAGCTCCTGCTGAGGTCTGTGCAGTCACCACGGTCACGCAAGACGTCACCACACGAGGCCTTGGGGACGGCGACGCGAGATCTCGGTCCTACTCCTTATAATCGCACGTGAACCTACAATGATCTCAAAATAACATAATTTTTTTAAAAAGGACAAGACGGTGGTAGATGAGCACTCACTGGCCCCTCCTGTGCTCCTGCTGCAGCCCCGCCGGACCCAGGGCCCCTCCTGAGGGGAGTCTGAGACCCGGCGCCCCGGGAGGGGTCCCCACACGACCGCTCACCTTGCCCTGGTGTCACGAGACAGTGATGTGTGGGTCCCCGCCCACACCTAGGACAGCCACTGGTGCCAGCGGTTCAGGGGCCCAAGGACAAACCCGGCTCTGCTGCCTTCTTTCCCCTCCAGGGTCTCCTCTTCCAGAGTCTCCTCAAGCTCTCGGGGCATCTCCCTCAGGCAGCAGGTCATGGGCGCGGCCCTTCTGACGGTCACTCTGAAGCTGGACACACAGGCAGCTGGAGTCCCGATTCCAGAATTGCTCACACTCCTTGTTAAAAGACCCACAAAAGTAAATACACTTTAGGTCACGACCTGACACACTCACACAAGTTCTTATCCTGACGAGATACAATCTGCTCTAAAATTTCATATTCTATTCCAGCTTCTCTTAACCTCGTCCGGTTTACATAATTTTGAAATTGATTTCAGGACCCTCAATTAGCCAGTGAGCCACGGGTGGCCTGGAGGGAGCGGCTCATGAGATCAACCACTCCATTTTCAGGAGTTCCGCCAGCTTGCTGTTAAACAGAACCATTATTTTAAATTAAATTACATAAGCTTGATAAGTTTATAAAACTGTACAAACCCCTGCTCTTGAAGTCGTCACTGGCTATTACACGGTGGAAACACCGCATATGATGGGCCCTTTTCGTCTCTTCCCGGCCGGAGTGTTGATGCCATGGAAACGGACAAGCCCTGCACGCACCCCTCTCCCCGCTGCCCGGCAGCTGTCGAGCTCTTACCTGCCCGTCGCTGGTCATGACCCACCATCTGAAACGCCCTATTCCAGGCAGCTCCCCTCGCCTGCCCAGCTCTGTTTTATGTGAAGGGACTGACGGGGGTGTGGAGGGCCCGGCGCCCAGGACTGGCTGGTGTTTGAGATGGGGGTGCAGGGCTGTCAGGCCCACAATCCTGCCTCTCGACTCCCGCCCTAGCCTGGAGGTGGGCTTCTTGGTCTGGAGGCTGGTGCTTAGCACGGGGTGGCAGTGGTGCCGTGGAGACCGGGCACCAGCTTCGGGGAGGTGTGGGCCCTGGCTTCCTGCCGTCCTGCTGACTCGGGGGGTGTCTTCACTGTCCCTGTCAAGACACCTTGCGGAGGAGGCGTGGGGAGAGGCCAGTGACCGAGTGAGAACGCCCAGCCTTCCGGAGGGTCGTCCTCCAAGCCGCCCCTCAGGACAGCACACGGCGGGAGCTGCATGTGGCTGTGTGTTGCTTACGCGCTCCGTCCGACTCCAGTGCCCAGAGCACTTCTCTGCGTGTCCACTGCCGGTTGCTGTACGAGCAGTGCTACGGGAAACCTGAGAGCCCACGCGTGCCCCCCTCCCGTCTCCAGCAGTCCTGTCCCTGAGCGCCTGTATTTTCACAAGGTCCTGGACAGCTGGACCCCTGCACCACGCCAGCGGAGCACGCACTGCGGCCCGAGGGTTTCCCTGGCATGGACGGCGAAACTGGGCTCTGCGCGTTGGAAGGGGATGAGGTAAGTGAGGCCACAATTTCACTCTCTCCCTGCCTTTTTCAGCTTTAATTAAGAACAGATGCAATTAGCGGGGCCTCTTTTCCTCTGGACGAAGAAAGCGGCAAACACCGTGTGCCCCTAACGAGATCATGACCCTGGACCCCAACCACCCAAAGGTCCCGCCTTCACTGTCCCTGCCCACCCCCATCGTGTAGAGCAGCTTCCTGAAGCAGAAGGAGGGAGAGGCCCCTGGAGGAGCCCCGGGATAGACGGGGCCAGACGGGGCCAGACGGGGCCTCCGGGCTTAGGTGCCAGGTTTGGGGGCCGGGGTAGCAGGAAGCCTCATGGCTCCCAGCTGGACTGTCTTTGTAATTCCGGCTCACACAGTGGACGGGACTCAGAACGTAAATGTATGAGTCTGCTGGATGGAAGAGCAGGAGGCCGGTGGCCAGAGCAGCGCCTGATCACACAGGGCCTGAGACTCGATGGAGGCCGCCGGCCTGGGGTCTGCACAGAGCGGCAGCGGCTGTCAGGTTCCTGAGGGTCGCTTTCTCGCTGCGAGGCGAGGAAAAGATGTTTATCCCTGTGCTGGCTGGGTCGCAGTGACCGTGCTCTAATTCATCCCAAATTTCTAAGCCAGTGAAATAGAAATTTACTTTTAAAAGTCTACCACAGTGACACTGAGGACCCTCCTGAGACTCACATATTTATTTTAAAGGTGATGTCCCAGTGGTAACAGGGCCAGGCCGCATCCCCAGGCGTCAGTTAATCCGTCACCATATGTTTGTGTCAGGCATTCCGTCTCTAAACCGTGGTGAGTGTACATCTGAAGACGGGAGGGACTGAAACTCAGGGATGCTCGCGGCCGTCCGGCCTCCAGAGCTAATCAGGGCCTGAACGTTTCGCATGCCCTCACCGGAGGATTCTCAGCCAGAGTCGGTGACTCACGGCCCTCCAGTCACTTCCTTCCTGCTCCCTGGAGGAGGCTTCCTGCCAGGGAGACAAGGAGCTTTGCCGCCCTGGCCTCCCGTGGCCCCAGAAGCCTGCGAGCAGGTCTCCCACTGTGTGCGTGGCCCGTGCCCTGGTCTGACCTCCCTCCACACATGTGGTACTCGGCCCAAAGGGAATTTAAACGGTGGATCAAAATGAGAATTAAGATGTGTGGCATCATCATCTTTGTTGTTGTAATTGTTTTCTGATTTAGCAGCTGTCTGACCCCCAAGGAGCCAGGAGTTAAGGTTTGGTGGGTCCCATCAGGTGTCCAGATGGGAAACCCCCGGCACGATTTCTGGACCGCTGAGCAAACCAGAGCAACTCGCTGGTGGATTTCCCCAAATTCCTTTCTAGTCCTCAATGCTGAGTTTAAAAAGGCAACTGAGAAGTCCCAGGGCCGGAAACACATACAGATTTAATTTCTTTAACTCTTAAGTGGGGTTAAGCCAGAACTGAGAAAAGTAAGCAGAGACAACTGCTCCAGCTCAGGATGAGAATCCGGCATTGACGTTCCTGGCTCTGTCCTCAGCTGCTGGTGTATGTTAGCTTCCTCTGTGTCTCAGTCTCCCCATAAAATAATCAGAAATACAAAAAAGATGGTTGCATGGTATTGTGAAATTCCTATTCAAAAGGGCTGTATTTGGTTCTTTTTGGAGAGGATCTTGTACTTCTGTTTCATCTTTGTTTTCATTTTTTTTTGTTCTCTAAACTGAATGCCAACATCTAAACTATATATAGATAGGCATCATTGTGTCATTACCAGTATGAGACTCTCCTAAGATGGACTTAGATATTCAAAGGCTTTTGTACTAACAGATTTTTAAACAACTCCCAACCATGTTCATAATGCCCTTAACGGCTTGATTTCTGTATGAGACTTTCAGAGCTAGTTGGCAAAGCCCAGCTCAACCCAGAGCATCAAGGATCGCCAGCCATATTTACCTACTCAACACTGTGCTGAAATGCTTAAGCCCTGGTTAAGTTACAAGACTCTCTATTCAAAACTCAGAGAGGCCCATGTCACTGCTGATCTCAAAGCTAACTTTTCTCCCAGAATCTGGCCAGTGATGAGGGCAGCCGAGGTTCTGTGCACACCTGTCACTGCGGTTCTCAGCTATGTCTCCACTGTGGCCCCGACGGGCTACTGGGACCTGCCAAGTTTCCTGCACCGGCCGTGGCAGGGCTGGGAGCTCAGGTATCGCGTTGCATCGGCTCTGCTGCTCGCAGCTCACGTCCTGCTCAGAGCAGCCCCATAATCACGTCCTCTGCTGCCATTGCAGGAGATTCCAACGCCAAGACAGCAGACAGTCACTTGTGGAAGTCAGTCACCAGAAGTTGCTGTGATGTGGGGCGATTTCTCAGGTAACAGAAATAACCTATACTATGTGTTTTTTATTTTAAGCCAACTGTGAAGTAATGGGAATACTACAAAAATTTATAGAGCTACTGTCTTTACTTTGTCTCAAATTTCCTCCTTAAGAAATAAAAAAGAGATTGCATTTTTGGCCACACCCATCACTAAACCACCTTACTTTCTTCTCTGTCCTGGTGAAGGCACCCCATAGATTTTTACCAGGACTGGGCAACATTGGCACATCACCTACAAAGCAAAGTAAAAGCTAAAATGTGATTGAGTAAACGGGCTGAATTTCAGAATATCATCCTTTATTCTTTTTCCTCAAAAATCTGTGCTTACCAGTCTCAGTCTGACTGGAGCCGAAGAGAGTGTCCTTTGTAATTACACACGACCGCGCTGCAGTGCTAATTACGCCAATTATACGTTCCTCTTCATCACTGCTGATGGTGTGATTGACTGCGCGTGCTTTGCACATAGAGACACCTGATGTTTCAGCAACCAAGTCAACCACTGGGTTTACTCAGATTTCTGACGGGGTGATTAGCACGTGCCACCTGCTGGAAACATTGACAATGTCCCCACGTGAAAAGGAAGCCTGGAAGGTGGCCTGGAGCCAGCCGGGCAAACCCAGCTTCCTGAGTCTTGGCAGGTTAGGGCTGAGAGCTGGTGGCCAGACCACAGGTCTGCCGGCTTGCCCAGCCACTGGGTTCCTGAGGTGCTTCTGTTAAACTCCAGCCCTCCCTGGGCCCCTGCCAGATGATCCTGGACCCCAGCCCCTCCTGGAGCCAGCGCACAACCCTTAGTTGCATCAGCACGGCCTGAGGTTCTGACTCAGCAGGTCCAAGGCAGGCCTAGAATTGGCATTTCTGTCAGATCCCAAAGGATGCTTCACTGTTGTTTCTGGAAAGGAATTACCAGCAGTCCCAGTCTGCCAGGGACAAAGGGGGCTCTCAGGACATGGGACTTCAGTTTTAAAACTGGAGCATCCTGGGGCAAACCTGGGATGGCACTTTGGGACCCTGACCTAAGCACCCACCCCAGTGATGGAGTTCTACCTCTAGTACCAATGAATGGTCCAGAACGTTGTTGTGTTCATGGCAGACATTCTCCTGAGATATAAATGCACCAGGAAGATAGCAGAACAAGCCCCAACACCTAATCTGGATTTGTTTACAAGAAATTTTCTCTTACAAAGAGGAACTTTGAAAGAGGTAACCATTCAAACAGGGGTAAAAAACCTTTCAGAGACCACTGTGCATCTAAGCTAAAGATGTATTTTATATACTTCACTTCTTTAGGTCTTAGCTCTGCACTTTATAAAGTGTTTTGTTCTTTTCTAATGTCCATGTGTAGAATCATTTCCACCTCTTCATTTTATGCACTAAGCAGCTTTAGCTTCAACCACTAACTTTTTAACAAAATCTCTCTGCCGGTTATAAAACAACCGCCACGCATCGTGTGGCTTAAAGTGGCGTCACTCTCTTGTTCTGGGGTTGGTGGGCAGTTCTGCTGGTGGCCAGGCTGGTGGCCTAGGAGGGCCTCACTCACCAGTGCAGGGCCGGCCCCACCATTCGGTCACCCATTCTCAGGCCAGCAAACTGGGCTTGCTAACTCGGTACCAAGGGGTTCCCCACAGCACAAGTGGCAAACCCCAAGATCCATGCATGTTTCAAGCATCTGCTTGTGACCCATCGGTGGAACCAGGTCACCTGGCCGAGCCCAGAAGCAGCATGGAAAGGGACCACCTGTGCTCAGACACAAACCCTTAAGCAGTTTGCCACAATCTCTTAACAAAAGCTTCAGGGTTTCTGAATTGTCTTTCAAAGCAGCTTGTGAGAAAGGAGAGGCTCACCAGCAGAGTTCTAACCAGAAGGGCTCTAAAGAGCAGGGCTCTAACCAGGAGAGCTCTAACCAGCAGGGCACTAACCAGGAGAGCTCTAACCAGCAGGGCACTAACCAGGAGAGCTCTAACCAGCAGGGCTCTAACCAGCAGGGCACTAACCAGCGGAGCTCTAACCAGCAGGGCTGTAACCTGCAGGGCACTCACCAGTAGGGCACTCACCAGCAGAGTGCCCCCCCAATCCGTGCTGAGAGGCACGTCCATTTCTAGTTCCTTGGGACCGATCAGAGAGTCCCCCAGCAGAGCCACCATCTAGTGTCCCAGGACACCCCTCAGCCTGGGCAAACTGAGACAGAAGTCACCCTGTAATCACCCCGTGACTCCAAACCCCTGTTACCCCATCTTGCAGGGGAGGAAATCGGGGCCTGGGGGCACGAAGGTATTGTCCCAGATGCTCTTGTGAGTAAGCCGCAGGCTGAGGTTGGACCCGCCCAGCGGCAGAGCCCAGAGCCGTAGCTGCCGCAGCATCTCCTGTAACGACTGCGAGGCACCTTCAACTCTGGCAAGTGCTACCGCCCTGTCCTCATCACTCGCTTCATTTAAAATCATGATTCCAAGTTACTTTGGTCTGTGCTGAAAAATAAAATTCACATTTACCTTCAATGACAAAGATTTGCCATATATAAGGATACTCCAAAGAAGGCACAGCTGGCTCTGAAGAAGTGTAAAAACGCTTTGAGGAACGGAGGCACAGATGCACTCAGCCACGTGCCCAAGCAGGACCACAGCAGACCCCACCCCATACTCCTTGTAACGTTTGTTTGTGTTTCTTGGGGTCATGAATCTTTTCACAGTTTTAAGGCCAACGCATTTCTTTTGCTGTGAAATGTCTGTTCATAGTTATTGCTCAGTTTTCTCTTGGGTCTGTGGTCTTTTGTATTGATTTGTTGGTATCCTCATTTGTTAGAGAAATTAACCTTTTGTTTATGCTTGTAGGTTGCAATTTTTGTCTTTGGCTTGTGTTTTGTTGAAGATATATTTTATTTTTATGTAATAAAATTTATTGACATTTTTATTTTATTTAAAAAATTATTTTTTATTAATCTTTATCTTCTGGAGTTTTGTATCATACTTTAGAAAGAAATTCCCCTCTCGTATTATTTTAAAAGTCATTCATATTTTCATTTACTACTTTTTCATTTTCTCCAGTTAAATTTTGATTTATCTAGAATTTATTTTGGTGTGGATTGAAGTTAATTTTTCAGATGGCTATTTAGTTGTCTCAGGACCACATGAGGACTAATCCTTTCCCTGATTATTTGAAATGTCATTTTTATCGGTAGATTCTTGTATAAACTTGAGTGTATTTCTGGGTTTTCTAATTTGTTAATTGGTCTATTTATGGACTAGCACTGCCCCACCACCATGATTATTTTTCCTCAGATATTTTTTGTGGCTATCTTTGATTCTTTACCTTGTCTAGTTAAAAAAATATGCAACCCCGTTTTGATGTTTTTTTCAGGATCATTTGCCTGGCATGTCTCTGCCTGTCCTCTCATTGCAAACCCTCTGAATCCCTCTGCTTTAAGCAGGTTCGTGCTTTGTGATTTAACCTGACGGTCTTCTTCTTTTACAAGGCAAGTTGAGCTGAATTAAGGACATTTGTTGATATCAAAGACATGGTTAGTCTTAGTTTTGTCATCATATTTCTTGTTATAGTTTCTGGTTATACTTAATTCTCCTTAAGAAAATTCACTCTGTGCCTTTCATTTGCTGCGTGCTCTCGTCCGGAAGGGCGATCTTTTTGCTCGCGAGGGGGGTCTGCTCCTCATTTGCTGCGTGCTCTCGTCCGGAAGGGCGATCTTTTTGCTCCCGAGGGGGGTCTGCTCCTCATTTGCTGCGTGCTCTCGTTCGGAAGGGCGATCTTTTTGCTCCCGAGGGGGGTCTGCTCCTCATTTGCTGCGTGCTCTCGTTCGGAAGGGCGATCTTTTTGCTCCCGAGGGGGGTCTGCTCCTCATTTGCTGCGTGCTCTCGTCCGGAAGGGCGATCTTTTTGCTCGCGAGGGGGGTCTGCTCCTCATTTGCTGCGTGCTCTCGTCCGGAAGGGCGATCTTTTTGCTCCCGAGGGGGGTCTGCTCCTCATTTGCTGCGTGCTCTCGTCCGGAAGGGCGATCTTTTTGCTCGCGAGGGGGTCTGCTCCGTTCTCACCTCCTTCACGGCCATTTTTTCTGCTCCTTCTGCCGTGTTTTGCTTGCTCTTTTCCCTTTATTTTGCGTGTTTTGTTCTCACCGTGTCTTTGCACAGGTCCTGTGCTGGTTCCTTTCTGATGATGACTCACCTTTGCGTAGCAAGTCCTCCCTGGGTCAGCTATTTACAGGGGGCTCCATCGGGGGTGGGGCCTGTCCAGCTGGCACCACGCCCCCCAGACCAGGGCTGGGCCCGGGTGATCCCCCAGCCCGCTGGCAGGCGTGAGGCGCAAGGCCTAGTCTGGTGGCTCTAACCGCTTCTTTTTCCTGCCGTGAGCCCCGACGCCCACTCTCTGTTCCTCCCTGGGGGCCTGACGCTCACTCCGAAGCTTTGTGGCCTACAGTCTCCTGCTCCTCGCATCTCCCCGTCCGCGTAGTCCAGACTCTCGGCTCCTTGTTTCGCTGGAGGTGGAATGTGTCTCTTCTTCTCCTTTTCTTTGTGTATTTTCGTTCCCAGAAGAGGGGGTGGACATCATTTCCCCCCTGTGGTTTCACCCTGTGTGGCTTGATTGCTCGTGTCCTGTGAACTGGCGTTGACGGGTCCGGTGTCCCCAGATCCCCTCGGGCCAGGTCTGGGTAGCTCGTCCCACTCCTGACGTCCTCAGCCTCCGTGGGGTCAGTCTCCTCAGCCACGGCTTCTTCCTGCTTGGGAAGTTTTCTCTGTTACGTGCTAGTGAGTACTCACCCTTCTTTTTTCTCTCTGACGTCCTAGTAGTCAGACATATCACTCCCAGGCTGATCATCGATGGCCCTTACTCTCCTTGTGTGTTTCCCCGTCTCTCCACATTTGAGCTCCATCCTGACCGCCAGCTCTTCCGTGGGATTTCAGTTCAGCAGTCATTTTTAAATTTCTTTCCTGTTCTCTGCCTGTTCGAAAACAGCATCCTGTTCTTACGTTATGGACATGCAATATTTTCTGGAACGTTTCTGAGGACAATAATTCGACTTTTAATTTTCTTTTGTTTTCTACTTAGCTGTCTGCTCCAAGGTCAGCGTCTTTGTGGAGATTCATGTCTCTCCTCTGTGTGCTGACTTTCTTCCGGAAGGCTGCAGGTTAAGAATCAGGCTGCTCCTGACAAGCAGCTGTGGGTTTCCCTGGGTCCTCAGAGTGGAGAGGTTAGCTGGGGTTGTGTGTCCGCAGATGGGTTTTGCTGCTTTACTTAGGTAGGTGCGTGAGGAGTCAACTGGGCAGTAGGCGGGCAATCCCCCTTCCCCTACCCCCGACATATCCCAACCCAAACCGAATAAGGAAGAGTTTACTCAGGGGCCACAGACATGTCTAGAAGCTGCAGCCCAACCCAGGTCTTTGAAGGAGGGCCCTCTGGTGTCTGCCCCACAGGCGAGCGGAGGGGGTGGGGGGCAGGGGGCAGGTGCGGGAGCTTGTGCACAAAACCATGCCCGGTGACGCCCACACTTCGGGCCCAGGGCCCCTCCCACGGGCGAGAGGGCCTCCACAGCGCCTCCCGGCCTCCCGGCCCTTCCACCCTCCAGCCCGCCGCCTCATTGCTGCTCCAGGTTCGTCCTCCCTGCGTGTGTCTCCTTCCCCTCTGGTGAGGCCTGAGGGGGGAGGAGGCCCAGATGTCTGGGGGCGTCCCGCAACTTCACGACCCCCGATGTGGAGCGAAACTGACCCGTCACTCTTCTAGGAGCTCGAGAAGGGCTGAGACGGGGTAGTTACTGTCTCTAGTCTTTCCCTGGAAACAGCACTCGGCAGCAGGTTACCATCTTTTAAAAATCACCTCTGTTGCTGATTCGTCTCCAACACAATGGGACCCTCGCTCATCTTTCCTTTGTCCTATTGTCTGGTCGTTAAGGATCAGCTTGTGCTGAAGTGCTTGGACACATGTGGTCTTCAGACGCTGCTCTGTCACTATTGAATGTCGACCTTTTGGGTGAATCGGTTTTCTAGTAAAGGCCAGGCTCAGAGAGGGGGGCCTAACGTACCTGTGGGGTACGTGCAAGGGCTCTGCCCGCTCCGTTTTGAATTGGTCTGTGTGGCGCTCCCAGAAGACCCGTCACGCTCTCCTGGACGTCCTGCAGGATGTCGCAGGCCCCATCAACCCTCCCTGTGCCACTCATCTCTGTTAGGGTGCTTTGTGGCATGGGCGAAAATCTTCTGACTTCACTAATAGGCCAAATCCCTATACTCGAGGACAGAGAGGGGAAAACAGTATCTACTGACCGTGTCCTCTACTTACCTGCATGTTTCACCTCAGCAGCTCCACTGAATTGGGAAGAATTGTGATGATTCATTGCCCAATTCACTGACATCTTTTAAAATGAGACATCACAGCAAATTACTCTTGCTTGTTCATGGGCAAAATATCACATGTCACACATACTAGTTATGAGCTTTAACACTTAATATTCCAGCTATGGATTACTTAGTTTTTCACGGTTCCTATGAGTTTCAGGACGTTTTCTTCAAACAAAAGCACAGAACCAACGTATTAAGCGTGTTCAGGAAGAGTTGCTCTGCTTGGGTTTGGAAGGCTCCTGGGGTCCTGCCCTCTCAGCCTCACACCCTCTGGTGGCTCAGGGACCACCCTGTGGTGGCTCAGGGGCCACCCTCAGGAGACATCTACCCAGCAGAGAACACGGGCACAGGAAGCATTTTGCAGAGAAGGAAAAGGTAGGGGCAGATCCTGCAGCCGATATGATTTGACATTGGGAGAGGGGGGTTGTCTATCAAAAAGAAAAGAGGTTAAAGTTACAAAGAGAAAATGACTAGCCTCTTCTCAACGCCTTAGTGTTGGGGTCTTGGGGGTGCAGTGTAGGCTCTGGACTTCAGCTTCTTTAGCTTCAGGGTAAACTTGCATTTTTCCTGCAGAGGGACCACTGGTACAGAAGCAGGTGGGAGAGAAGCAAGGCGAGGTCAGGGCTGGGACAGGAATCTTCGAGTTTGGCAGTGAGCAAGTCAGATTTTGGAAATTTTAATTGGTGTGGTCTCCATGGAGACTCAAGGTCAGGAACCTGATTGAAAGGGCCCTGGAAGCTCACACAGCAGAGGGAACAGCTTGTGGCAGCTGGTGAACCAGGGGAAGGAGCGGGGGAAACCACAGCTCAGCCCCTGCCCTCCCTTTCCAGGCTGCTATCAGTGACGCTGCAGAGTGAAAACACTTCGCCTGCACATCATGGCCTCAAGGAAAGCAGCAGCTCTTCTTCAACGAAAGACCTGGTCAGACCTTCTAACTTGCATGTCCTTGACACCAAGATAGCTACTGTGATGTCTGTAGAAGAAAGTAAGTTATTACCAGTGAAACATCTGGCTTATTTCACCAAGACACGACAGACACCGAGGTCTAGGCAGAGGGAAACATCACTGGACCAAGAGTCAGAGCCCCTGGGCCCAGCTCTGTCTCCACTGGAGCCGGGCCTCCTGTGTAAGGTTGGAACCCTTGTTGTTACTATGAACTGGATCTGGTGCCATTTTGACAACAGTCACTTCCATTTTTAAAAATTAAGTAGCTCAAGAGTGCCTCTGGCCCAAAGGCAAGATGACAACAAGACACTTTTCTGACATTTAAACTCAATTTTGTCCTAGAAGAAACAAGCTTTAAGAACTCATCCACTTACTGTTAATGAGACGATGACCATAGGGGAGAGTGTGAGAGGAGGGAGGCCATGCACATAACTACTTGAACCGGCTTTGCCAGTGGACTGAGACGCGGCCTCCCCCGGTCACCTGGTAGTGTGCCAGCCAGCCGCCCCCCCAGCGGCGGTCACACAGACATGCGGGCGGGGCAGCAAGCGCCCCCAGAACGGCTTTCCCACACGGAGGCCGAGGCCCTTCGTTACAGCGTGGGTGACCACGCTCTTCTCACATCTCCTTTTTCTTCTCAGTTGGAGGGGATGCAGTTTTCCGTCCAGGTGCATTTTCTCCTTTTCCTCGATGTGCTGCCAAGACTGCTGGTGAACCGCTTCCTTGTCTCCTTGTTTCCATGAGGGAGGAAATGGTTTCTTATTGTACAGTGGCATCTACACTAAAATGGCAGCAAGGGACAGCGGGATTGAGACCTGGGGCCCGCTCCTTCCCTGGGTTCCCGATGAGCTCACGAGCATCTGGAGGGTCCCCTGGATGCAGCCCCGGGGCCCAGAACACACACGTCCTGTTCAGCCTGCGCCCCTGCAGAGCCCGAACTTCAGGGCTATTGAGACAGTGTCTGCAGCCACCGGTGGGTCAAGGGCTCTCCCGGGGGCCTCCCGGCAGGTGGTCTTATGGGTCCTCCGGGGACCAGATGCTCTGCTGACTCTGCAGGTCCCGTCAGCATCCGCATCCCTGCCCTGCAGAGTCAGGGCTTTGCCAAAGGCCACACCGCAGGACCCATAACTGGCGACAAAATTATTTAGCTGCACAAAAGCCCAGAAGGCCTCGCTGCCTTCTCTAGCCAGATGGAAAAGTGAACCGGGGTAGAGGCCCTGCAGGACTGGGTGCTGGTGTAAACCCGGGCACCCGGCCTGACCTTGGAGGAACCCACTGGGAGCTGCTCATGGCGTCACTTCTTTGCCTGGTTTCCCAGTTGCCTGAAAATTCAAATCCACTCTCACTCAGCCTGGCTTGGAAGAGGGAGGAAGGCACAGAAGGAAGGGTGCCCCTCAAATCTTTCCAGACACTCTTCCCGGGAATGCTCTGTGGCCTGAAAACTTCTCCATGTTTGGTTCTTCCTCCATACGTGGGCTCCTCGCCGCAGGGCCCGGGGCAGCCGAACGCCCTGAAAGCAGCGAGAGGCCACATGACCAGAAAACAGGAGACCCCAGGAAGGCCCTGTTCAGATGGGAGGCCCCAGGGATTCTGTGTGCTTCACCAGAGGCTCTGTCATGGGGGGTGGCCCGTGGTTGGAACTCTCCAGGCTCAGTGGATGAGAGCAGGGTTTAGGGAGCAGGGGTGGGCTGCAGATGGTGTGATCAAGGCCCACTCTGCACCCCAAGTAGATTTTTTTTAAGTACTCACACCAATATGATAAATCCATTTTAAATAACAAGACTCGCTTTATTCCCACCTATAACAAATTAACCTTTCCAGAATGTCCTCTAGGCTCTGTGAGCACTCCTGACTCCTATGTGCTGGAAGAGGAACAATTTTGTATCTGCTTTAGTGGGTTTACAATCTTTGCAATCACAGTAGTTCGGCTGCACTATATCCCATCATGTGATGTGCACAGGTGACCTTCCCCCACAGAGGACACGGAGGCGCATCGCTCCACTAGCAGTAAAATTAGAAACACGGAAGTTCATCGTCTGTGTATATAGCTTTTCTTTTTTTCTGGATTAATTCCCTAAGAACATCTTCAGAGTAGGATTAACAGACCTAAGTGAATCTTTCCAGGACTAACATTCTTGAGAAGCGGTTGCATAACTGAGGCTACAAATAAGCCCAACATCACTAATTACTGGCAACTAAAATTCCTCGGTTTCAAAACACCCAACAAATATATCCAGTTTATCCTAAAAGCACACGAAGGTCACAGGAGCATCCCTGTTCCTGACCTTAGAGCTCATCCAAATACACGCGATTCCTAGTTATCTCTGTCGTTAATTCTTAGCTCAATCTCACTTCAATGTTATCTGTATGATCGTGGTCCTTTGAAACTTGTGGAGGTATTTTTATAGCTCAGCATATGGTCAAATTTTGCAAATTTTGTAAATGGTCCTCCTGTATTGAAAAGTTTTGTGGTTTCCTGTATCCTGCAGATATTTCCAATTTCGGCTTTTTTTCCCCCTTAAAACACAGTAAGCGCCGTTGTCCTATAATCGTCTCATGATTTCAGTAGCTGTCATCTCTGGGAGTCGGTTTTGAGGTTTCTGCTGGTTCTACTCACATCGATTCACTTTGTAAGACGGTCGTGCCCTGGAGACACTGGGAAAGTTCGGGGCCTGGGAGGGAGGCCATCACTTTTTCTCGGCACCTTGGGACGTCTCCGTCCAGGGCTGCTTCAGCCAGTGCCCCAGGTGAGGGTGTCTGGCTGCCAGGCACTCGAGCTGGGCTGCAGGGCCTCCCCCTCTCTGGCCTGCTCTGCAGGAACCCGGCAGTTGCTTTTGGAGATTGTTTCTTACTTTCTTTCTTTCTTTTTTTTTTTTTTTTGGCTGCTTTGGGTCTTCGTTGCTACGCACGGGGTTTCTCTAGTTGCGGCGAGCGGGGGCTACTCTTCGTTGCGGTGCGCGGGCTTCTCATTGCAGTGGCTTCTCTTGTTGCGGAGCATGGGCTCTAGGGTGTGGGGCTTCAGTAGTTGTGGCTCACAGGCTCAGTAGTTGTGGCAAACGTGAATCGAGTGGCTGGTCAGTCGAGAGCAAGCCCAGGTGGACGGTCAGCACACAGCTGGACGGGCGCATCCATGACAACGTGTGCAGCAAAACCACATATTCAAAAGCCCTCAAACATCCTTTATCCTGTCCAGTTTCTACTTTGTCCTCAATCCCCAGGCTGTCCACACAACCTCGAGCAAACTGGACAGAGTGGCCTCCACCCCCAGGCACCTGGCAGGACGCTGAAGTTGTCAAAACTCTCTCAGCCTGTGAGGCCAATGGGCTTCAGGAAACGAAAGACAAGAGCTATGCAGACCCAGACCCATGGTTGAACAAAAAGTCTCAGATTCCCAACTGGGGACTCACTGACTAACATCAGCCCCATTTTCCATCACCATTAATGGCAGATATTGGGCTTGATCAATGACTATAACTGGGTAAAGACAATTAACTATTTTAACAGAATTCCTCTGACTGTGACGTGCAGGTTTTATAGGCTAAGAAATCTTAATGAAGCCTATGTCTTAAAGTGCCGACTGTATTTTTTAGACAGTAATTCTTACATCTATCTTCTCCTGTATGTGTATAGTTTTCTAAAGTTAATACTTGTGAACAATCCTGAACTAAAATAAATTAGTTCTTTTAATAATTTATTCTACTCAGATAACTTTTTAACTTTCAGCATATCAACACTTTTACCAGCCTGCAAAGTCTTCTACCAAAATTTCGAAGATCATTAGAACCAGCTAAGTACGTTGTGGCTCAGGTGTCTGGAGCAGGACAGGAGAGAGTCATATTCAGATTTTATTCTCATCTTACTTTTCCCAAGTCTGATTCGACTTAAGCTTGGCTAATTCTCTCTCAGACTGACAGCCGCTGAGTCATGTTAACATGAAGCACTCGATTCCTCATAAAATGCCCCTTTCGACACTTTACTTACACATAGCTGAACAGTGAGCCCCCATTCGCTAATTCCACACTGCAAAGGTTTTGTAATGGATTCTGTAATGTAATGAAGACCAGAATTCTGAAAACAATACTGCTACTTTGTCATTAACCAATTCCTCTAATCATGTCATCTCCAAAATGATGCATATGATTTTGACAAAGATGAATGACTCAACAGATATGCTATCATCACTTTACTTCATTTGTCTCACGGAAAACCCATCCCAACCAGAAAAAAGCCAGGGAGAGAGGAATGGCCTAAAACAGCTAAAGCTTTCTATGGCTAATCTTCAAGTCCATTGCCAAAAAGTTTAACGAAGGGGCTTCCCTAGTGGCGCAGTGGTTAAGAATCTGCCTGCCAATGCAGGGGACATGGGCTCGATCCCTGGTCCAGGAAGATCCCACATGCCCCAGAGCAACTGTGGCCCACGAGCCACAACTACTGAAACCTGCGTGCATAGAGCCCGTGCTCCGCAACAAGAGAAGCCACGACAATGAGAAGCCCGCATATCGCAACGAGGAGTAGCCCCCGCTCGCCACAACCAGAGAAAGCCTGTGCACAGCAACGAAGACCCAACACAGCCAAAAATAAAAACAAACAAACAAAAATTTAATGAAGATCTGCCACCTAAGCTGCAAATAAAAATATTTGGAGTTGTCCAAATTATTATCAAATTCAAAGACAGAAGAGGAAGGGGCTAAGGAAGGGGAGGATAATGTGGGGAAGGAGAGGAGGAAAAGATGGGGTGGGGAGACGTTAGCTGGGGGAGAAATTCTTTACCTTATTCGTGAGTGTGCGGCGGTGAGGAGCGCTCCTGAAACTGGCATCTCTGAGAAAATACCCACTGGAGGGAAGGGCATTCAGCTCCTCCTGCCAAGTGCACAGGCCACCCTCTGGTCTCTTCCCCTCCCCCGAGCTTGGAAGCCATGACGACTGTCATGTGACCCAGCAAACACAGTCCCTCCAGGGCTGCACGGCCGGGGGCTCCTCTCTGCTGTGGGAGATTCCCAGAGCCCCCCGGCTGACTCTTCCCCATGGCAGGGGCTGCCTTCAGGGCGCGTGGGAGAAAGCCTACCAGGATCTCAGGAGAAAGGTAGGGGGCAGGGGCACAGAGCTGGACCCCGGATGCCAGGGCTCCCCTGGAAGCCAAAGGCGAATTTTCTTTTCAGAGATGGAATAGTTGAAATGACATTTCCTTAAAAGGTTGGTCATATATGTTGCCATACAATAAAAATTCCATTAAACAGACTATGGTTTTCAAGTGCTATGTTTTAGGACCATCCTTTCTCAAACGTGGCACGTGTTTATAAAGTACTTAGCTTTACCTAAATGATCCAAAAGGCAAAAAGAGCCCAGGAACCCTTTCCCCTATCAAAACAGCATACTCCAGTGGGGACTAGGAGATGACTTTTGTCTCTGTTAGGAGATATGTTATTCTTTCCACTTATCTGATGCAGACTTGGAACTCGGTTGAGAAGGTGGCTCTGTGGTCCCAAACAGCCCGGCCGTCTTCTGCCCCCGAGACCTCGCGGAGCCATCCAAGTGCAGGGTGCTGGCTGGTCGTCAAGGCTGAGAAACGCGCTGAAGAAGCAGCCGTTCTGGGAACCGGGGTGCCCTGGGATGATCTGAAGGGGCCCCCCAGGAGTGAACCCAAGATTCCTGCTCCTCCCGGGGTGCTGCGTGCCTGGGTGCAAGGCTGGCCCAGGGCCCCCTCACCCGGCCCTGCACCCGTGTCCCCATGAGAGCCCCGTGGAGCCTCTTGGCCACGTCCTGGGCTCACTGCCCTTCCTGCGACCTCCGATTCCGGCGCCTTCCCCGCCGGCTCTCTGAGGACAAGGACCGGCGCACTCCGCGTCTTGTTCTCCTGCTTCGGGTCGCTGCATAATTGATGGAAAGTGTTCGCTCGGTTCTCTTGTTTGTGCCCCCCAGTCTGGGAGGGCGGTGGCCTGGTCCTGTCACCCAGAGCATGTCGTGCGCGCTCAGCAAAGAGCTGTCGGTGGGGAAGGTTCACCACCTGATATCTCCGCGGTTCTTCTTCCATATCAGCGCGGGCTCGGCTCTTTAGAGGAGCTTGGCCAAGGACCCCTGGGGATGGAAGGGACTTTGGTGCAGCTTGTAGGAGGGCTGTGCCCACAGCACCTGCAGATTCAGACCCCTCCCCCAGCCCCGCGTCCCAGCAGGGCCTCAGCCTCAGAACCTCAACACCCATTCATGCCAAAGATAAAACAAAAATTACCTTAATAAAACAGAAATTGCTATTGATGTTTCCTTAACGTAAGCCTGGGGCCGTCTCCAGCCCTCCCCTCCCCCTCCCCCCACCCCAGCAGGCGCCCGAGCCTGGCTCACCTCCCCTGGTCCCCACGGCCCTGGGTGACCGCGCCGGCGTGAGGCCTTGTCCCCCTCCGCACGCAGTGGCAGAGGACCTCTCCCTTGCCTCCGCTCTCCAGGGGCCCCCTCACTTCAGGACACAGGTGCTGGCTCCTGAGCATGGCAGCCACGCCCTCTGCCCGTCTCCTGGCGCTCTGCGCACGTGCCGGCTCCGTCACCGCTCGGCTCGGTGGGTTTGGGCCCCAGGTGCCTTGCGCTCAGCCGTCACGTTGGACAGACGCAGCTGGGGAGCTGCCGCTTCCAGATCAGCAGCTGGTGATTTGTGAGCAAGTGTCTAGAATGTGGGGGTTCCTTCTTATGGGAAATGATAATACTTACAGCCCTTGTGCATTTAGTCCATCACATTTTACAATGTAAATTCTTCCCTTGTTTGTACATTTTCTGATAGGAAACTCTGCGTGGATCACTTTGCACTTAATCAATGGCTACGGTGCGCGTTCTGAAAACACCGCCAGAGGCTCAGAAAGTAGAGTCAGGTGGATTCAGGGACATAATTCACTGTCTCAAAGCCCGTTGGCAACAGAGTGCAGAGTAGAAAGTCAGCTGGCAGTTATGTTTTATGAGATCTCCCTCCACATGCACCTGATTCTCTACTTGAAAATGACCATGTAGGCTCATTTCCGAGGGCTGCCTCGCTGCCTCCAGGGGATGCTCAGGCTCTGAATTGAGTCCTGAGCCTCATGCAGAACTTTCTGCCCAGGCCAGCTTGAAATCTCTGGTGCCGTGAATAACGATCTACACACGTTCCCAGTGCCTGCAGCCAAGGAGCTGCCCGATCAAAGCTAGGGTAATTGCCTGGTAAGAGTGTGCCTGGGTCACACCGCCTGCTCGGCACAGGTGCAGGAGGCCCTGCCGCTGGTGGACACCTGCGCCCCGCCGACCCTTAGCCACCTCCACCTGAAACTCGGGAAGCTCAAGGTAACTTTCAGTTCTACTCCAGTTACTGTTATAGCTAACTAACATAACACCGAAGATGTCAGCTTAAAACCCAGGAAAATGAAAAAGGCAGGTTTCTCGTAAGGAAGAAACAAGTCACAAGTCACGTATCAAAAATAAAATGCCTCTAAGTAACCAATTAAGCCTGTCTCACCTGGAAAGGAGTGGTGGTAACTGCACCAGAAATCTTCTCTAGTGTCCCTGCTGACCTGGCAGGAATCCAGGAACAGGAGGCGCAGCAATTTGTTCAGTGCAGATCTAGAGTAATTAATTAGCGTCGTTCCTTTAAACCAGGCCATTTTGTGTCCACCTCAGAATATTTATTTCTTGAAGTTTAAGCCACCTGATGAGAGTAAGAATCACATGGTTATACTGATGGTCATGCCTCCAGAAGCAAAATGCTGTGTGCTCTTTATGTGCCTGCCAGGTGCCAGCCTAACTGGGCAGAACAAAAGAGAAGCAAGCCAACAGATCAATCAATTTAAACCCTAGAACAAGAGGGCTTTTGGTTCCTCTGGCCTCAAATCTCTTCTTCAGGACAGTATAAAAGCTATCTCTTAAAATATAAAGTGATTTCCTTTATATTTCACTGACACAGCTCAGAGTTTTTGAGGATGACCTAATTTCAGGAAGAATCACATCATCCTCACTGTTACTTCCACTCCGAGCATGTGAAGTTTGGCCCCATCCTAATGGGTCCCAGTTCACAGACACAGGAGCCCACGGCGTCACACAGGAAGCTGCTACGGCAGCGCTGGCTGGCGCGTGAAGAGGCGACCTAAACCCCAGGAAGGGTGGGGTTGAAGGGATCCTCCAGAGAGACCTGTGCCCAGGGTGGCCCAGGCACAGCCCCCGTGGGTCTGCACAGCTGGAGGAGGGCAGGCTGCCCGTCATCGACAGGGACAGCCGTCTGCTGCTGTGGAGGGGGTCCTGCGTCATGAGGACTGGGGTGCAGACCTGTGGCAGAGATGCCTACGAGCACAGGAGATCAGGGGCCCCCATCCACAGGCAGCACCAGAGCCGGGTGGACACGGAGCCTGGGCGCAGGGTCTGCCCATGAGCCAGAGCCAGGCGCCTCTGCCCTCTCCAGAGAGAGCTGCACACTGTCTGTGAATCGAGGTTTTACCCGGACCCGGGCTGGTTCCCCACCTACAGCAAAACCGGGACCCGAGCAATAGCTCTTGTGGACTGGGGCTCCCAGTCTACATGGGCCCTTATGAGCCTGTTAAGCCGGGACTCTTTAACCCTCACAGTGACCCAGAGACGGAGAGGCTACTGCATTCCCGGTTTACAGATGAGGAAACTGAGGCCCAGCGGCCACAGAACTCGGCAGGGTGGCAGCTAGAAAGTGGGGGAGCACAGCGTCCTGGAGGGGTGGCCGTGCCCCAGGGCCTGTGCCAGGCGGTTCTCAAAAGTTCCATTTCCAGGAGGTTTTCCAGGATAGGGTTTCGTTTCTCTGCTGGCAGACCCCTGGGCCCGGTATCTGGAAAGAGCGTGGAAGGTCATCTACTCCCGTGTCCTGCATCCTGCTCCTGTCCGCTACACTCCCAGCCAGGGTGCTGCTGCCGCCTTCCCACAACCCTGGGTTCTTACCCAAAGTAGAGTTCTCTGTGGACGTGGAGGACGGCAGGCCGCCACAGTCTTTAAAATCACCCTGCAAATGCTTAGAGACAGTCGCGAATCCTAAAAGCCCGTCTTTCCAAGGTAAATAACCTCTGTCCCCTGCACCCTACACACCCCAGCATGTGCTCACTGGCTCCATCATGGTCCTTTAACGTAGCGACCGTGACGGATTATTGTCATGAAGGCGGCTTTTTTCAGAAGTGCTCAATCCTTTTATTACCTGTAGCCTGTAAAATGTTTTCTTGAACAATTATTTAGTGGGTTTGTCACATGTTCTAATACAATGGCATCATTTATTTGCTCAATCAGTTCCTTCTTATTAGGCCACTAGATTAACTGAGAATTTCCACTGTCATAAGTGATGCGGAAACGGACGTCTTTATGCACTAATTCTCATGCAGACTCTTTTCAGCTCTACTCTGTGTGTGTTGAATGAAATTGCTGATTTTTCGTTGTTTCTGACCTAAAAAAATGTCAGCTTAACATCAGTGCCCTCTCCCTGCTGGCTCTAACTCTTCCTCCCGTCTTACAGCTCCTTTCTGCCTGATCATTTTCGTCTGCCCTGGTTTGCCCTCCGGTCTCCCTCACCTCCCCACACAGCGGGTGCCCTTTCTGCCTCCACGCCAGCGCCCCTCCAAGCTGCCCATCCTTTCACACCCACGTCTTCAGCTGAACAGGTGGCTCCATCTCGACGTTCCACACGACTCAGACCCACTGGGGCATGTGCTCCAGCTGCACCATCAATTTGCTCTGTGACCCTGGACACGTCTTCCACCTCAGCAGGGCTAATGATAGTGCCTGCCTCTAAGGATTGAGTGAGATAATCACATTTCATAGATTCTAAGACACACTCGCGCCCCCTACACCCACCCCCCCCCCCACACACACACTCTGTAACAGCTCTGGAGACGGAATACGTCTTACAGAGCACGGCATGGTTTTGCTGGCAGCAGTTTTCTTTCTGGTGGTATATACAGCAATGGATGGCATCTGTCATCAACGGAACGGTGTGTCTGAAGTATTTAGGACGGTACTCAGTAAACGTTCTGACGGTGGTGCGGGTAGCACCCCGCTGTCACTCCTTATTTCAGCAACTCTCCCCGTGCTCACCAGGTCACCTTGTCCCAGGACCTGTGCAGTCCTCACTCCCACCCCTCCGCCTTCCCACAGCCAGCCAGGGCCAGCTGCTCCTGGTTCCTCCTCTCGGACAGCGCCCCCCCACATCCAGATGCAGCCGCCTGCCTCTGGCCCTCGTATTCTCACCTGCACTGCAGCAGTGGGCTCCCAGTCAGTGGCCCCTCCGGTGTCACTCTGATTCCTCCTCCGCCCTCTCTCCAGCCATCTTTCTAATGCACGTGTGAGTGTGATTTAAAACCATTGATGGCTCCCCACTGCCTTCAGGACAAGTCAGAACTCCTTGAGCTACATGTACCCAAAGTCCTGCCTCTGTTGACCTCCCGCTCACCTCTCCAAACATGCCAGGCCACCTGAAACATCCTTCCTCTCCGTCTGGCCTGTGACAACTGCTCTGCCTTCAGGCTCTGTCCCAGCATCACTTGCCCTGGTCACCGCCTCCTCCCACTGCCCTCAGGAGGCTCTGAGTGTCCCCCCCTCGGCCCCCAGTGCATCAACACCACCGTCTGCATGTTCTCCTCTACACCTCACCTCCCCAACAGGGCCACAAGGTCCCCGAGTTCAGGGCTGCGTTTGTTCATCTCCAAAGCCCAGCACCTCCCAACCAGGCACCTAGAGAGGGGTGGGCTTCCAAATGTTTGTGAAACAAAGGAACGAGGGGGACACTCCCGCTCTGGGAGCCCTTCCTGCCCAGATGGCACTCAGCTCATTCTCCTGAAATGGGGACTCTGTCACAGGCTTTAACCCTCTGCATGTTTCAACATCAACGCTGTTCTTTGGAGTCTAAACAGGGAGAAAGGAGAACAAGAGCTTCGTAGAGTGCAGAGAGAAAACAAAATCATTCTGGAAAGGATCACAAACTCAGGGCCATCCTATCGAGCCCAGAGCCAGGACACTGTCACCAGGCACCCTGGGAGGGGCAGACCCGCCGACTGAGAAGGTACGGCGCATTCCTTTTTCTTTCCAACCCATAGCTGTTTGAGACTTCCATTCCCTTCATCACATTCATCAAACATATGGACTTACTGATTCTTTGCTATTTTAGGGCATTTTATTCTGTTGTCAGCAAGCGTATGCCAAGTGGTCATATCCTAGTAACAGAAGACACAGAACAGTGACTCAACTCACGAATTCATCCACTATTTCCTCACCGAGAAAGATTATGAGGAGACAAAAATGAGCTCAGCTGATTGATTATAGGTCGTAGGAGAAAGATGTGGTGAAAACCTTTCTGAATAGGATAGTCTGCATAAACCTCAGTGGGAAATTATGTGATAACCCTGAAATAGCAGTGGCACGCTGTGTCCAGAAAGGCAAAGAAAATAATCTGAACATGTGTGGCAGATAATTTAAACTCTAAACTCTCCCTCTTCATCTCGTCCTTGTTGCTGGAAAAACAATAATTCTGAATGACAAAAAAAGATACTTTAATATTGTCATTAATTATCCTGTTTATGAATGTCCCGATGAATCAAACTGAAGAGCTGTAAAATCTTCACTCACCGCCCCCCCATCTGTATACATGATGTTTCGGGGACTTGCTTTCCCTTGAAATCTAGTCCATCACAGGGAACAATGCAGAGACATCAAAGTTTAAATAAACACTCGGTGCCCAACCCTCACCCCGAGACAGACCCAATGTTTTGGTTTCCCAGCACATCTAAAAGTTATGTTTCCACTATACTGTAGTCTATTAAGTGTGCAGTAGCATCATGTCTTTAAAAAGTACATTCCTTAATAAAAAAACACTTTATTGCTAGAAAATGCTAACCATCATCTAAGCCTTCAGTGAGTCATAGTAGTAACACCAGAGATCACCTAACGGATATGATAATAATGACAAAGTTGGAAATATTGCGAGAATTACCAAAATGTGACACAGAGACACAAAGTGAGCAAATGCTGTTGGAAAAATGGAGCCAATGGACTTGCTTGATGCAGGGTTGCCCCAAACCTTCAATTTGTAAAAAAACGCAATGTCTGTGGAGTACAATAAAACAAGGTGCTAAGACATTCAGAAAACCTAGTTTGCAAATTACATTGAAAACTTGAACAATTTGTTACAAATCTTTATTTTTAATTATAAAACTAATATTTGTTTATTGTAAAAAATAAAATATAAAACAGTACAGAGTGTGTAAGAGGCGGGCTTCTCTTGGTTTGGACCCCTGGAAGTGATCACTGTCAACAACTTGTTTGTGAGCTCTGACTTTTCTCCTTACATAGATTCGCTTGTTTAAACAAAAATGGGATCACATTCTACATAGTTTTCTGTAAGTTGCTCATTTCATTCAATAACGTATCATGGAAATAGTTTCATGTCAGTATATAAAGATCTTTTCCATTCCTTTTTAGCAGTTACAAAGTATTTGTTTTCAGATGTGCCCTAATTTATTTAATCAGCCCCCTAACTATAGAAATTTAGGTTGTTCCCAGTTTTTCACTATTCCACATGAAACTATGATAATCATCCTAGCCCATATGGATCTTTACACTTATTATTTCTGCAACTTATATTCCTAGAAGTGAAATTGTTCAATCGAAAGGTATGCACATTTAATTTTTCGATGCTACCAAACTGCCCTTGAAAAGAGTCCAGCAATTTGCACCTCTACATGCAATGGCTTCACCTGAAATATCCGTTTCCTCACACTCTTTCCTTCTGATTTCTTCTATGGATTAAATATCTGTTCATACCTTTGATCAATTTCCTACTGGTGTATCTATTTTAGTTTTTAATATGTATTGTTAGTATTTACTTTTTCCTATTATCAATGTCACAAATATTTTTCCCACGTTATTATTTATCATTTCACCTAGTTTATTTTTAGGTCGTCAAATCTGTCACTATTTTCCCTTATGGCATCTGGTTCTTGTGCCATACAGAGAAAGGGCTCTCTCAAGCTAAGATTGGAAAAATATTCTCTTATATTTTCCCTTAATTCTTTCATAGTTTTCTTGATTCACTTTAAATCTTTAATTAATATAGAATTTAATAAATATGGAATTTTTGTACGTTGTGTAAGTCTGAGATATAAGTTCATTTTCCCCAAATTTATTGCTTAAAAAACACCAGTTTGTAACATCAAAAGCTTTTCCTATTCTTTACACTTGATACAAACTGCTTTCCAGAGGTTTACAGTGGCTCACACCCCAGCAGCACAAAAGGCTTCTCCTAGGTCCTCCCTGACAGAGGGAGGAATGTGCCCATCACATGGGGTCTCCTCACTGACTTCTCTGGGTTCTAGGGCCCTTTTCTATTGGGATCTCATGTATTTATTCCTCTGAAGCCCTCCTTTGGTTTATATCTATCTAATTTGTTTTTTGACATCATTTTATTTTTAATATTTCTGTGTCTTTTTATTTCAGGTTTGTGTCTTCTAAGCAGAACACTGTAATTTTGTTTCATAATCTAGTCTGAGAGGCTTTTTCCCCCAGTTTTATCCATTTATATTTATTGACATAAGTATCATATCATGTTTGCTCTCATTTCTAGTTTTTTGCTTATTTTTGTTTCCTTACTTTTTCCCCCCATTTATTGTTTTCTTTAGCAAATGTCAAGAAAATGCTTGGAATCTGTGCTTCAAATCCATCCTTCATTTATTTACTTTGACTCTCTTGAAATCCCCCTTTTACAAAACAGGAAACAGATAAAGCCCAAGAGTAAAGGGAGATGTTAAGATAAAGTAAAACAAAGAAAGGGAAAACAGAAGTTCCTACTAATAGGGTTTCCTGCACTTTATTTGAAGTGTCACCGGCTCTGCTAAGTGTTTAAGTGTAGGGCCAGGAGCTGCAGGGGGACTAGGACAGGGGCCTTAGGGGAAAAACACTCAGTTCTGACAAAGACCAGACCCTAGGGAGTGGGGCAGGCAGGTTTCCCAGGGCTGGGCCTCCTGGCCAGGTTATCACTGCTCTGTGCTTTCCTTCTTCATGAAAAAACAGACAGGGAAAGCATAAGGAAACAACTGCCAGCTCATTGCCTCTGGATCCCCAGTCGAAATTGTGATCTGAGTGTCAAAATCAAAATCCAAAGACAGCTCTCTCACAAGTGGCCTTCATGCCCTGTTTGAAGTTTCCAGGGCCTCAGCTTCTGTGTGCAGGACGAGGGTGGTGACAGGCACAGGGCAGAGGGACAGACACCCAGCTGTGGAATTCCTCAGTGAAAGACCCCTTCCCTGCCTTGAACTAGCAGGACTTGCTCTGAACTGTGTACCTGAACTTTTCCTTGACAAGCCCTGCCTTCCATCCTTGGAAACACAGGGATTTGGTGAGCCTTCAGGTGGGAGCAGGGGTAGCAGGACAAAACCCAGCTATTTGAAAACTGCAGGTTTAGGGAGGAATGAACTCTGTTTTATAGGACCAGAAAGTCGGAAGACGGTCCAAAGAAATCCCAGTAGCCACCCTTGACCAGATGTCACCTACCCAATGTCCAGTCAGCTGGGTCTGGGGCCTTTGCTGGTCTGGCACAGACAGGATATGCTGCAGTTTATGTTTAAAATTCCAGAAAATATGGGTTTCATTGACTTGGCAGAGAAAACGGCCCTTCCCGCCTAGAGCCCTGATTCCTTCTCCTCCAGAGCAGCGTCTCCCAAGGGAACACTGGACGTTTCTTAAGTTGCCGAAGGGCTGAACTGCCAGCTCGTCTGGATGTCTCTTCAATCTTTTTTTCTTTTTTTTTTTTTTTTTGCTAGTTTAAATGTTAACTTGCAAAATATCTCAAATATTTTGAAGGAAGGATTTCAACTTTTCATCCTCCTTACCCTCTCAAATCATCCTCATTTATCCCTACCTCTAAACTTAGAAATTACTTAACTGATTGATAACTTTTCACCGAGGGAGGATAAGATTTCTATAAGATCAACCAATAAATCCCATTAGCCATCCTGGAACAGCTGGAGCCCTCAGTTACTGGAATTGTGTATTATTCTAGTCTAGCGCCCCAATCCCAAATAACCCACCTACGTGAGAAGGAAACAAAAACCGAACAAACACAAGTGACCTCGAAGAGCAATGGTTCAGTGTTTTTGTAACCAGCGCAGAGGGCTCGGTGGAGACGCAGTGGACGTGAGGCTGACCCCAAGCTTGCCCGGCCCCCATGAGCCTCCATTGCTCATTTGTAAGAGAGAATATGAACCCTCTCCCAGAACTCATGTCAGGGTTAAACATTTGCAAAAATGACTACAAAAGTGCCTGGCATTTACTTGGCAAGCAATGAAATAATGAAATATTATTTCTTTCTTCCTTTACTGTATGCATCTGCCACACAGAATAAAAATACTAACCAAAACTCACTAACTTGAAAGGTATATGCACTCGCCCTGTTCACAGCAGCACTATTTACAACAGCCAAGATATGGAAGCAACCCAAGTGCCCATCAATGGATGAATGGATAAAGAAATTGTGAGATATATAGTTATACATATAGATATTATTCAGCCATCAAAAAGAATTAAATCTTGCCATTTGTGACAACATGGATGGATCTCTAGGGCATTATGCTGAGTGAAAGAAGTCAGACAGAGAAAAACAAATACTGTATGATCTCTCTTATATGTCAAGTCTAATAATAATGATAATAATAACAAGCTCATAGATACAGAGAACAGATTGGTGGTTGCCAGAGGCGGGGGTGAGTGGTGGGAGAAATGAGTGAAGGAGATCAAAAAGTTAAAAAAAAGTAAAGACAGAGCCTTTAACATTTATGCAAACCCTAAATTTTGTTTATCTAAAATCCTTCATTAAGAACACATGGTGGGCAAGTGGTACCTTAAGATATTTGCCCACCTCAAGGATTTTATAATCTTGGTGTGTATGGTATGTGTGTGTGTATGGTATGTGTGTGTGTATGGTGTGTGTGTGTGTGTGTATGTGTGTGTGGGTACGTGTGTGTGTGGTGTGTGTGTATGTGTGTGTACGGTATGTGTGTATGTGTGTGTATGGTGTGTGTATGTGTGTATGTGTGTGTATGGTGTGTACGTGTGTGTGTGGTGTGTGTATGTGTGTGTGTTGTGTGTGTGTGTCGTGTGTGTATGTGTGTGTGTACGGTATGTGTGTGTGTGTTTATATGTATGTGTGTATGTGTGTATGTGTGTGTATGGTGTGTATGTGTGTGTATGGTGTGTGTGTGTATGTGTGTGTGTTTATGTGTATGTGTGTATGTGTGTATGTGTGTGTGTGGTGTGTGTATGTGTGTATGTTGTGTGTGTGTGTACGGTATGTGTGTGTGTTGGAAATCAATGGATGATGAACGACCAGGGATGCCGTTAAGGTTATTTCGATTCTTACTTGAGAATATTGCATGAGGAACAGGGTGACATTTTTCCATAGGTAACTGGATTTAATTATGAAATATTCTTGTATTATCGTTTAATGTGTTTTTTGAGAGCCTACTACTTACCAAGCATTCAGCATCCAACAGGGATTTATTATTTTAGGCTTCTAGTTTAAACTGAAAGAGAATCCAATAGGTTCTATTTACAGGTTTTAGCGATTTAAGATAATGGAAAAAACTAATGTGGCTTATTTTAAGCCATAGGAATCCATCAGTATGTTTATTGAGGTGGTTTTTCAACCTACCCCTTGAGATATATATAAGTTTTGGGAATATTTTGTGATCACATAGGCCATCCCTTGATGGGTTGTTTGCCTGATTATATCTTAACTATGTTGTTCAAATAAATAAAACTGTAAGAATTCAACTCCTAGCGTTTCACGTGAAACACTGATTTGTGCTATGTAGTCCCCCTGACACACACACTGTGGAAGGTCAGGGTAAGCGGACACTCTCCAGGGCAGGACACGGCAGGGAGCCTTCAGTCTCCCCTCTTCCAAGTCCTAATGAGTCCATACCCTTTCCCTGAGAGACCTGGACAGCTAGGTCCCATTACCCCAGACTCTATCCACAGGCAGTTCCCAGCACAGCCTTTCAGGGAAATAAAAGAAAAAATAAAAACTCTGGGGTTTGGCTGACGTCCTAAAGGCCCAGCAAAACATCCAACACCAACAAGCCAACAGGTTCAAAGTGCAATCGTGGAAGTACCAATCTAGTGTAAAAGTACTTTGACCCATTTTAGAAAGATTTTCAACAATGAAATTGAAATAGCAAAAGATGATCTGATTATTTAAATAGATATTTCTCCAAAGAAGATGTACAAATGGCCAATAAGCCCATGAGAAGATGCTCATTGTTATTAGGGAAAATGCAAATCAAACCCACAATGAGACCTCACTTCACATCCACCAGTTGACTAGAATCAAAAGACAGAAGATAAGTGTTGAGGATGTGGGATGTGATGCCAGGATGTGGCAACAGGACGCTCTCCTTCTGCCAGTGGGGATGTGAAATAGAGCGGCCACTTTGGAAAATGGTCTGGCTGTTCCTCAAAAAGTGAAACATAAAGTTACCATAGAGCCTAACAATTCCACTCCTTGGTATACACCCAAGAGAACTGAAAACACATGTCCTCACAAAAACTTGTATAAGAATGTTCCATCAACTGATGAACAAGTAAACAAAATGCCATATAACCATACACTAGAATATTATGCAAGCATAAAAAGGAATAACGTTCTGATACATGCCGCATTGTAGCTGAACATCGAAGACATTATGCTCAGTGAAATAGGCCGGATACAAGCAGCCACATAGCATATGGTTCCATTGTTATGAAACGTCCAGAATAGGCCTATCCACAGAGACACAAAGTAGATTAGTGGTTACCAAGATCTGGGGAGGACAGCCGGGAGCCACAGTTGCGCGCGGGGGTTTGGAGGGGTGACGAAAGCCTTCTAAAATTGGATTCGGAGATGACTGCACACGTTGAATACACCAAAACCACCAAAGTATACACTTCGAAAGGATGAATTTTATGTTATAGAATTATGTCTCCACAAGGCTGTTATTTTTTAAACGGATTATATGATTAATTCTAAATAAAGTAGAATTGTCAATGAGTTTAAATACTCCATTTCCCATGCAGTCTAGTAAATTGGTATTTTACTGTCCTTACCTAAGGAAAGTAAAGTTTGTTTCCAACATGCATTTTTGATCCAACAGGAACTGAAACTGAAATTTAGCAACGACAAATCCTGGGCCTGAAAAGTGAAGTGGAGGGGAGGACTCGGAGCACAGCGTTGGAAGAGAAGGTGTGTGAGAAGTGGTGACGGGAAAATGGCAAGGCCATCACGGCCACCCCGGTCCTCAGAGAGCTGGCCCTGACCTCGGCCAGGGCAGGCCCTCCTCGATTATCACACGAGGACAGCTTAAATGCATGTGAGTCAGCACTCCGAAACTGTGTGTGTTCACAGGATGTGTTTGACCAGATGATGCAGCAAAACTATTTTTTGTGCTTCTTGGGCTGATAGCTGGAAACAAATTATGCAGAGTAATATTGGGAGTTAAGGGCTTTTGAATTGGATTTTGTTTTCTAGTTATTAATTCTTACTCTGTTACCATATTTTGTGCTGTTGTGGATTTGTTTATAATTCTCAGGTGTATTTGTGTAATTTGCCTTAAAAATCTGTGATTATTACTTTAACAAATACCTAAATAAATCAGATTAAAACTCCTCAGTGTGATGAAATTACACCTTGACCCCAAAATGCACAACATAAGACGTAAAAGGAATCAGTAGGTCTTGGTTAGAGTGACTAAGCACCGCTGAGAGGCTCTCAGAATTTGCTTCCTTCCTCTGCACGCCCAGGTAAGATCATGCTTTCCACAACCACAAACATCTATCCTATAGTTAAGGCCTCAAAAAAAAAAAAAAATGATGAAAAGACTCATTCATTTATCAACAAACTCTGTGTATGTGCCAGGCCCTGGGGCAGGCCCGGGGCTCAAGACAAGAAAGACTGACGTGGTCCCTGCTTCACGGAGCTGGACGCTTGGTAGCATCACAGCACCTAGTACTCTAGGCTATACTGAACTCGTGCTGCAGGTTTAGGCTGAATTCTCTACTAAAGCAAAAGAGGAGAACTAGGAGCTCATGTCACTCCTTCCTGCTCAAACCCTTGACAGCACCCTTGAAGATCAAGGGCCCGTCTCCTCTCAGGTTTCCATGTCTATGTGGAATCACCCAGGTTCCTCCCTGCTCCTGGCAGGCAGGCCCTTCAATGACAGTGTTTTTGTTTGTTTGTTGTAAAGCGTGTTTATTTTTTATTTATTTGTTTATTTATTTATTTTATTTATTTTTGGCTGCATTGGGTCTTCGTTGCTGTGCGCAACAAAGTGGGGGCGAGCGGGGGCTGCTCTTCGTTGCGGTGCGCGGGCTTCTCATTGCGGTGGCTTCTCTTGATGCGGAGCACAGGTTCTAGGTGCGTGGGCTTCAGTAGTTGTGGCTCACGGGCTCAGTAGTTGTGGCGCACGGGCTTAGTTGCTCCGCAGCCTGTGGGATCTTCCCGGACCAGGGATCGACCCCGTGTCCCCTGCCTTGGCAGGCGGATTCTTAACCAGTGCGCCACCAGGGAAGCCCCAATGACAGTGTTTAAAATCACGGGCCTGGAATCAGACAGACCTGGATGTGAGTTTTGGCCCTTCAGAGGATTCTCTGAGTGGCTGTGAGATTACTCAGCCTCTCTGAACCCCCGTCCGTAGAGCGAGCTTGTGCTAGAACCTGGCTCTCGACTGCGAGCTCGGCCTTCAGTGTGCTGTGGGGCGGCGATCCCAGAGCCCCTGCAGGCTGTCCACACCCCTTTCCTGTCAGGAAGCCTCAAACTGGGCACAGTACTGTGTTAAGAGTCTTGAGCTCAGTGATAAATTTGATAGAAAATCCCTCCGAGTAGCAATTGAATGCTTGGTTTACGAGCCCTCGTATCTGTCCCTCCTTTATAACCGCGGCAGTTTAGGGCCAACATCAGCACTTCCTGTTGGTAGTCAGTATTCGTCTTGCCTTGATCCTCACCCCAGTGACCACATTACTCCCAGAGCTGAGTTTTAGTAGCTGGGTTTCTGCAGCTTAGTCCTGAAAAACCCAAATGCAATGAATTTAGAAAATATATTTTTGACGTTTGAGTCTCCATGGCACTCAACTCCAAAATCCAAAAAGAAGCTTGGAAGAACACAAGGGAATAAAAAAAGATTTGTTATACCTGATAAGGTTGTCAAGAAATGTCTTATTTCTAGAAAAGAAATGTGTTACCTGTTGAGCTTTTGAAACAATTACTCAACTACCTGTATTCACTAAAGAGACTATTAAAAGTTCAACAAAAGAAGCACAAAAGATTCTGTAACTGGAAACATTGCTATTTGGTCATGAGAACGTAATTCTTTTTCCACCTGCCACTTCCCAGAGAGTCAACAGCTTATAAAGCTGCTGAATTGCTCCATGTGGTCAAGGAGCGGCGCTCCTTTGCTGGGAGCCTCCTCTGGCTTTGGCTTTTCCTCTCTGGCCTCTGCCCACAGAGTCTCTGCTGGGCAAGTGGTCTTAGTCCATACAGGCCCCTTAGGGTGACAACTGGCCACCCAGGAGCTCTTATTTTGAAGATAACTTGAGAAATAAAGAACCAGGTATGTTTTCAGGTGTTTGTCCCATATTACCCTGTGCATCAAATTAGTTTAAATACGTAGAACTTTGGAATGCTTTTAAGTCCCCATAAACGTAATGACCGGGGACAGCAACGGGGGGGGGGGGGGAGGAAGAGGAGAGGGGGGAGCAGGAGTGGGGAGGGAGGGAGCCCCGGGGGCCACCTGCACAGGGCTCTGGGGCCCAGACTGACCCCGGGTAAGACAAGGAGGCACTGCCCCCGGGGCCTGCAGGGCCTGACTCTGCACTTGGGGGACTGGGTGTGAGCACCCCTCCATCCCAGCCCCAGGGCCGCAGCTCCCCAGAAAGCTCCACATCACCCAGCCATGCTCTCATTCTCAAAGACAATTTGGGGGCCCGATTTTGTCTAGTTTTACACCACTTGCTTGCTTCGCCCTCTTGCTTGCTGCTAAATCAGCCAAAGGCCCCAGAAAGGCCACATAAGGCCGCCCTCGGAGCTCCTGGATCCCTGTATCCCAGACGGAGAAGGAGGTCTCTGCAAGGGCAGCCTCCTTTCCTCCGGCTCGGAGGGCACGCAGGCCCCTCCTCTGGTTGCCGAGCAGAGTCCTGAATGTGAGGGAATGTTCTGGAAATGCAGATGTGGGCGCTGGATAGAGTGTCCGGTGCTGAAGGTCTATAACTTCTAACTTCCAGAAACAGTGGTCTGGCCTGTTGGTCAGATGTGCCCAACAGAGAAAGCAAACTCCTGTGAGAAATTCGGGTCCACTGGCCGGGCGGGCAGAACCTAGGGTGCACATTGAAACGATGAAAACTGGAAACTGTGACACGGGATTGAACCGCTGGGAAACAAGAGCAACTGACTTTGAAGATGACGTGAAAGAAACAAACTGCAGTGTGTTCTCAGGCCGTGGTGCCCGTGCAGTCAGGCAGCTCAGGAAGCCGCCGCAGCCCTGGTCCCCATCAGCTGAGACAGTCGCCGTGCGGTGTCTGTCTCCTCTTCCCAAAGTCAACTACAAAGTCCTAAAAACACGCTGTAGAAGCTGAACAACATTTCTTGGTTAGTTACTTAGAAAACAAGTTCAGTTCCACGTAATCCAGGAATAGGTTGGGGAAACCACATAGCAAACTGACCCTGGAAACAGTGGCTGAAACAGACAGGGCCTCGCTGGTCCTCAGGGCCTTTGACCCGGCCCTGCTGCCGGCCTCCCGAGGCCCCTCGCCTGACCCAGCCCCTGTCCGGCCCGAGGCGTCCACGGAACCGACCGGCTTGGCACCCTGGGCCTGCGGGCCTTGGAGAAGCCAGTGGAGGCGCGCCCTCTGGTGGTGGCCCTGGGACCGCAGCCCAGCTCGGGCTGGGTGGGACGGCAGAGCCCCCAGTTCTCTCCCTTCCTACAGTTTGATGAGAACTGTCCAGGAGCCCACAATTCCAATCCCCCAAATTAGCACTCTTTTTCTCATGTTTTTTCCAATATCTTCATCAATTTGTAAATTGTAGCAAAATAATCAATTGTTCTCAACCAAAATGTACTAAGTCACCCAAAATACTGCGGCCTGATAGAGAAGGGTGAACGTACCCCGTCACCACGTGCAACCTGCGCTCAGATCAGCAGCTGTTCAACACGGTTGTATGGGCTGTTGTTTTATAATAAGGGTCTCCAAGTCATGAAATCCAATTTGGGAAAATATTAGAGTCCCCAGGAATTTGAACAGAATTGTGTTTAGAAGCAGCGGGAATAAGATCTGCAGGGAGGAAAAAGCTTCCTTTTACCCTCCGAGGATCTGTGGCCGGCCGAAGAACTGAACTGACAGATAAAATACAGGAGGGAATCATAAAGCTTATTTAATATTTTAAGTGAACATGGGAGTCTTAAAAAGGAAAATGAAAAACTGAAGAAACCAATAGACTCAAGACCTTACGTACCTTTTTAAACCAAGAACGCTAAGTTGTGGGGATGTGACAAGAAAGGGGGCTTGGGCTGGGGAGTGCCCTGTGGAGCCATGACGGGGGCACGCATGGGTTAGTGGAAGATAAGGGTTGTTTCGTAGGTTTGCTTGTAGACCCATTTCCGCCGACTCCGGTCTCTGGTGCTAAGAGCGTTGTCCTCTTCTTAGTGCAGGAGGGCATCCTTCTCAAGGTAAATTTATGCCCTGCTTTTAGGCAGAAAGGGGGAGGGCAGAGAGCCCTCCTGCATCTGCTGTTTCTCCAAATAATCAATAAGCCAAAGTGGTGTACTTTGGGGTGGCATGTTCTGATCCCCTTCAGATCCTTATTAAAACCCACTCAAAATAACATTTCCACGTGAATCACCGCTTACCACGTTGCTGCTGGAAGAGAATTCAGACAGTGGTGTACACACTGTTGTGTCTCTTTCTCCCGGTGTGTTCCTTTTTCACATGGTAGTGTCCTCTGCTGGCACAAGGCACATTTTCTCCGAAGGTGCACAGAGGGGATAGCGCCTGACCTCTGTCACTGATGTGAAAGATCATTGCTTCTCCTCCTTCTCCTCTGGAACACCATGGCATTTGATGTTTATTGAACCCTTTCCCCGCTTCCTAAAGCATCTAGGTTTCCCTTTTTCCAATAGCGTGGGCCCCACCCAGCCCCAGTGTCCCCCAGGGCATCCTACTCTGCTCCTTGTAGGCCTCTGGCAGTGCTGGACAAGACTTCCTGCCCACACACACTTGACATAAGCGTAGAGTCACCAACAGCTTCATGGAACGAGAGAAATGCTGGTGTAGATCGAGCCCCACACGGTAAGCCTCCTTCAAAGTTCTTGTTAAATGTCTCTGTTCCCCTGACTCTGTACTCTGAATTCCACTGCCTCTCCTCCTTTCTCTGCTTCCTTCTTTCGTTAGATGTCCCTTCTTCCCTGGCAACTCCACTCCAGCCCTCAGTTTGCACCTCACACTCAACAAAACCAGGACCTCTTCATCAAGCTGGACCTACTGCCCTTATCAGCAGTTCAGCAACCATCCTTTTGTTCCCTAAATAGGACTCCTGTGGAACTTCCATCCCACGCTGAGTAGCTAAAAAGTATTTGCCCAAAAAAATCTAGATATCTGAGGACCAGGTGTGGAGGAAGGTTCGGCTGCTAATAAGACCATGTGCACGTAGGTATGTACAAGGATGCGTGTGTATCTCTAGCTTAAACACTTTCACACCTTTTTTCAGTGATGTACTGCTGCTATTTTTTAAAAAATTGTCCTTCTAATTAAACTTAAAAGCTTTTGCACAGCAAAGGAAACCATAAACAAGACGAAAAGACAACCCTCAGAATGGGAGAAAATATTTGCAAACGAAGCAACTGACAAGAGATTAATCTCCAAAATATACAAACAGCTCATACAGCTCAATATCAAAACAACAATGTTTTCCTGATGTTTGGATAGAGGTTAATCCCAAATTTGTAGAGTTGTCGTTGTAAAACGACAACAGAATAATTGCAAATCACTGTCTTCCTAGGAATTATCAGTGTCCTTTCAACTTTAGCCAATAGGAGTCTAGCAATTCTTAAATTACTCTCCTGCAGTGGCCTGACCACACCACTCCTCACTCCGGTGAGCGAGATTGCTCTCTATTCTTTTCTGAGTAATTTAAATTCTTGAGAAACCCCTTGAGATGTTTAATATTCTGGTCAGACTGAAAATCCGTGTCCTGTTTTCCTGACTGTATTTCATGGACTGTTTAAGGAAGGGCTCATTAAAGGAAACAGCAAAACAGAGACTTATACACATGCAATTTCACAAAAGTCAGTACTGCATAAAAATATCAGTGTGCAGCTGTTCCCCAGTATTTGGCTGACTTCAGACAAGTTAACACACAAGAAAGGTCATGGGGTAGGGGTTTAGAAGCTCTTGGATGAAGTTGTACTATTGTCTAATGTAATTCATGACTCGATTGATGATATCAGGGTCCTGTTCTCTTTCCATGTGTGATTCTTCATTGTCCCGCTTCGAAGACAGTGGAAATGACTCCTGCTGAAAAACAGGCAATTTGAGGGATGTAAGGGAAGCACCCTGCCCGCTGTCCCACGTCCCTCGCTGGCCCTTGGCCTTTACCACCCCTCAGACACCTGAGCTGTGACCTCTAACTGGTGCATTTAGGTCACAGCTGTAGGCGTGAGGGGGCAAGTGGAGGGAGCCTCATTCCCACCACACACACAGGTGCCCACCTGGTTGTACATCTTTTCAAATTGCTGCTGCCGAAAATGACGTGACCATCCCCGTGCGCGGTGCGTCCAGTGAGCCCTGTGGACACGGGCTGCTGTTTTACTTCACATCCTTGGTTAGAGCCCTGAAGACAAAGGCAGCAGTTGCAAAGTCCACAGAAACATGAAGGGCAGGGAAGGCAGATCCCAGTCCCGACCAAGCGGTTATTCCAGAAAGAAAAGTGCTGCTCCTTCCGAGGCGGAGGCCCAGGGTAGTCAGCCTGGCCTGCAGTAGCTGGCTGGGCCTTGGCACCCAGGACCCCTGAGGACACAGGGCTGGCCACCTGGATACCGAGCAACTGACCGTCCGAGGGGAGGGAGACCATGCCACCTTCCCACTGCCACCGTGGCCATGGAAGGAGGAGGATGGAGTGGGGGGGAGGAGGAGGGGGAGGAGGGGGATGGTTCTGGATGGCCGAGGAGTTTGCCCTTTGGCCAGGCCGACACTGGCCTGGAGCTGCTGGGCGAACAACAGGCCACAGTCCCGAGGGAGGTGAGGAGCAGGTGTTAGTAACCCCTAACTCTTGGTTAGGTTTCATCATATGAATTTTGGGAGGACACAAATATTCAGTCTACAGCAGCCTCCTGGTTTATTCTTGCACTTTTTCCCCTCCTATACCCATTGCCACCTGCTGCCACATCGTCATCACTGATCTTAAAATGACACACCTGGAGCTGAACCTTCCATCACTATGGTTCCCCTACCACACTTACTAACTCACTAATGTAGGCTAATATGGTTTATATATATTTCTAGCAACAGCATTTGATAAAGAAATGATCTTAACTAGATGCGGTGGACTCATTAGCAAAAATTCTCCTGTAACCAAGGGTCCTGCTTGCCCCTTCAGTGCAGTGGCCAGAAAGGGCACAAGACCCTTCAGTAAATCCCTGGGACTCAGACCCCTGTCCTGCAAGGGGGTGACACTGCCACAACCCCCGAGGTGGTGAGGTGAGAGATGTGCTTCACACGAGGCTACTTTGAAAGTGGAGAAATCTCGTTTGGGTATTGGTTACTGCTTAAAGATTCTTGGGACTTTGAAATTAAACTTTTCCAAGGTTTAGATTCTTCACATAGTCAAGTGTCACAGAGAGCATCTTGATTTGCATGCAGTGGAGAAGTTTCTGTAGCTGCCATCAAGCGCAGGAAAGAACGAACTGGAAAAAAGTGATAAGCTGTGCTTTCAAGGGTGTGTTTACTTTATGAAATCCTTTTGCAGCAAAGCTTTTAATACCTGAAGACATTTGGAGAGCCCGGCCTCATGGAATGAAATAAAAGATGTATGATCCTCAACCACATCTGGAAAATGTCAGTATGATTCAGTTCCTGAGGGCTTGTAATCCAAACTGAATTCACTGTTTTATTTTGTCTTTTTAAAAATGAGTTTGATGGAAAGAAAATTTTAGATTATATTTGTGATTTTACTAATTATTCATCTCAAATATATGATTTAACACAGACATATAAGTTAATAAAAAAAAATGTTCAGTGAAGACACTAAACATGAAATTGGGTATGACAAGTCACCTGGCCAGCCTGAAACTCCAGGCCTACCTGAGATTCCAGAAAATTTGTTTGGCAGCCTGGTCACTGCGTTTTAGCCATTCCATGGAGCTGAGTGGGGCAGGAGGTAAACAAGAGCTGTCTTGGTGCAGAGACGTCAAGTGGAGTGGAGCAAACTGTCTAGCCTTGAGATGGACCCAGAAGTGGCTGAGATAGATTTTCTCGCTGCCGGTTTGTGCCGCCCTGGCTTCTTAGCAAGACTTCTGCTACAACTATTGCCACTAGTAATAAATGCCACTCATAACATAATAGAATATCATGTAATGCAATGCAATATACCCTGATAGTCACGCTAATATAATCACAAGAAAGTGTTCAGCATTATTCTAAGCACTTCACATGAATTACCTCATTAAGGCCTCACACACCCCAATCCTATGAAGTAAGGGCTGTTTGACAGATGAGGAAAATGACGCACCAAGAGGTCGAGGAACCTCTGCTCCGGATCTGAACCGAGGCAGTCTCACTTCAGAGACCCTTTCCCACCAGACAGCACACTTGCTGCCTCCCACGGTGCGGCTCTGAGGTTTTCATAGGAACTTCACGTCTGCCTCTGGCTGCCCTCCCCACCCCACGACTACCCTCCAGTAACAGCGGGTAAAGCACTTGCCTACGGTGTTGGAAAGAAAATATGGTCCTGGAAGCGGCGGTCCATGCACTTTGAGTTGGCCTCCAGTAGAAAGGATGGCTTTTGTCTGATTCATTTATATTTTCTTACCCTGACGTAATAAAGGCATGCCTTTGGGTGGCCGACTAGGTTATGTAACGTGGTGAGCCGAGTAACAGCTCCCAAGATGTCCACGCCTAATTCCTGAACTTGTGAATATGGTACCTAAAGTGGCAAAAAGGACTTTTTAGAGGTGACTAAGTTAAGGGTTTTAAATAAGGCAATTTTCCTGGGTAGTTGGGGTGGAAGCACTATAATCACAAGGGTCTTTACAAGTGAGAGAGAGAAGCAAGAGGGTCAGAATCAGAGGGAGGTTTGAAGACGCTGTGCTGCTGGCTTTAAAGACCGGGAGCCAAGGAGTGCAGGTGCCCCTAGGTGCTGGAGGAGGCAAGGGGTCGGATTCTCCCCTAGAGCCTCTAGAAGGAGCACAGCCCTGCCCACACTTTGACATCAGTCAAGACCCACTTCAGGTAGCGCTTGGAGATTAGGAAACAAAATTAGAGCCCTACCAGGGGTGGCTGACTGTTTATTTCCTCTCCTTACCTTCTCCACCAGTGTTTGCTCCCAAGGGACATATAGACTACAAGGCAATGTGAGAAAAGGAACTGGCAACCACGATGGTGTTACTACAAAGTACAGGAGGGACACGTAAGCCCAACTTGGGGGGCTCAAAGGTTTCCTGGAGGAAACGGTTGCTGTCTTAAGATACATGTCTCTCTGCGACTACACGCATGTTAACCTACGGTGAGGAACTGGCTCATGCCGTTGTGGAGACTGAGCAGTGCCAGGGCCTGAGTCAGCGAGCTGCAGACCCGGGGAGCGGACGCTGTGGGCTCCGCTCCGAGTCCAAAGGCGGGAGAAGGTCGATACCCAGCAGGTAGGCAGAGAGAGCAAACTCTGTCTGGCTGCACCTTTTTTTAAAAAAAAATCACGTTTTTCTCCATTACTTTGTTAACTGGTGATTGTATCAAATGGATTTTGAACCAACTTGTGTCTCTGATAAGCAACATGTGTCTTTTTTATTTGTTTGTTTGCTTTTATCATTTGGCGGCGCCATGCGGCCTGTGGGATCTCAGTTCCCCAACCAGGGATTGAACCTGTGCCCCCTGCAGTGCAAGCGTGGAGTCTTAACCACTGGACCGCCAGGGAAGTCCCTGGCTGTACCTTTTTGTTCTATTCAGCTCTTTAATGGGTTGGATGAGGCCCATCCACATTGGGGAGGGCAATCTTCTTTACTCAGTCTACTGATTCAAACGTTAATTTCATCTGAAACACCTTCACAAACACACCCAGAATAATGTTTAACCAAAGATCTTGGCATCCTGTGCTCCAGTCAAGTTGATACATTAAATCAACCACCACAGCCACTGAGGTGTGACCTGAAGTGTTAGTTTTTAAAGCATCATCACTCCGCCTAGTCTGATGAATATAATGTGAAACGTTTTTCAGTCATCAGGAAGAACAAAGCAGGTTCTGACTGGGAACCTCTCTAAGGTATACCAGTGAACAAGGCAATTCTCAGAAAAATTACATACTGTATCACCTCATTTTTGTAGAAAAGAAAAAGAGATATATTTGTAAATGTGCATATGTGCATTCAAAGCACAGAAAGGAGAGTAGAAAATGCACAACAATTGACAGTGATAATTTCTGAGAAGAGGAGGAGGGACGGGTCAGGGGAATGTCCACAGTCTGTATACACCGTCATCATGGGAGTCTTTTATAGAGTGCATCCATGTGAAACTTAAGTGACAAAAAAAGACAAAATCTAAGGAGGTAATGCACAAATAATTATATATAATATCATGAAATGAAAGAAGCAATTGAAAATATGGCTTGAACTATAGCCTGCCATATGCCTACCCCAAGTTAATGAGCATAGAGCTGATTATTACCTGCTGGCATGGAAGGGGTGGGAAAGGAGGAGAAGGAAAGGGAAAGACACAGGAGAAGAAATTTAAAGGGACTGTTTCAAAATATTATCCAGTGTATGTGTATGCATAGAAAAAGGACACGGCAGGCAAATCACAAAAGTAGTGAGAGAAGAGTTTTTGAGTACATGGAATCTTTATGGGAAGCTTTATGTTCTTTTGGCTTCTCTGCATTTTCTTTCTTTCCTAGGATTTTATATTGATAAAGGTTGTATCTACTTTTAAAAGGCAATACAGTACATGGTCTGAAAGTCAAAAAGCTCAAAGACATACCCAGGGAAAAGTCTCTCCCACGTCCACCATCGTTAAACTTCCAGCACTTCTCCCAGAAGGCATTGCACTGTTGCCAATGGCCTAATTTGTCCTCCCGGGGATAGTTTAATGATCTTTCTACCCATTCTTTAGTTAGTTTTCTATTTTACCCAAACAATCACATATGATAAACACTTCCCTATCCCATGTTTTTTCCCCCTTAATATATCTTGGAGGTTTTTCCATATCCACATGTAGAACTGCCTTGTTCTTTTAAACAGCTGCATGGTATTCCACTACGTGAGTATGCTGTGACTTCTTTAATCAGTTTCCTACCTGATGGGTTGTTAAATTGTCCCTAATTTTTTGCTTTTGCAGACAATGTTGTAATGACTATCCATATGGGACAGGTCACTCTGCACACATGCAATATGCATCTCTATAAGAGGTTTCCCAGAATTGGAAGTGTTAGGGCAGAGTATATACATGTTTAGTTTTGGAAGACATGACAACTTGTTCACCATAGAGAGTATATCAACATCACTCACAAAGACAATATATGAGGAGACCTGTTTCCCCTACTCTTGCCAACAAATTGTCACCAAACTTTTTGATCTTTGCTGCTGTATATAAAGTGATACCTCACTATTTTAATTTTTCTTCTTATGCGTGAAGTTGAGCTTTCTTTCATATGTTTAGAATTCTCTTGCATTTCTTTTCCTATGAACTGTAGTTTCATGTCATTTACCCATTTTTTTCTCTTGAGCCATCAGTCTCTTTATATTGGCTTATCACATCCAAAGGAAATTAGCATCTTATGGTAGATTTCAAATTTCTCCCTAGCTTGTCTTTTGACTTCATTTACTGTTTGTCTGTCTACATTAAATTGGTTTTAGGTAATGAGAATGCATTGCCTTTATTTTAAAAGTTGAACTTCATTATGGGGAAGGAAAGGTTCAGCTTATGTCATCTCCACTTCAGTTGCTTCCATGTCGCTTGATTTCTCACTTGGGTAGTACTGACTGTTCCCTGTTAGTCCCTCCACTCCTTCCTGAGTCTTGCATCTTTGCACTTGGGACTTACATACCTACACACGTTTCCTTCTACTAGACGGAGCATTTTACATGTGCAGAGATTGCTCTCAGGTCGTGTGCATAACTTTTCATCTTTGCACAGCTAACTGCTGGCACCATGTTGTGCAGATTAAGTCAAGCGAAACATATTTGTCACATGATGTTTCTTGCTGCGTTCAACTTGTCAGAAAAAGGAGTTTTTAACAGCTTTATTGAGACATATTTCATATACCACAAAGTTTAAAGTGTAGAGTTCGTGGCTTTTAGTTTATTCACGGAGCTACGCAGCAATCATTACAATCCATTTTAGACCATTGTCATAACCCTGAAAGAAGTCCCAGACCTTTTAGCGGTCACTTGTCATCCGCCCAACCCCATCCCTCACTCCAGCCCCTGACAACTATTACTCAACTACCTATCTATATTGATTTGCCTATTCTGGATAGTTCATTTAAATGGTGTTAAAGAAAAAAATATTCAAATGACATTTGTTAAAGCACTGTAAGATGTTACTCAAAGGTGGAGAACTACCAACACAGGTATAGGGACCATTGAGATGGAAATCTGCAGTGAGGGAGAGATTGGGGTCAACTCAGAACGCGGCACGGGCACGTGGGAATGCATAGCCAAGGAGCCGGGTCGGGGGCCCACCAGTAGGAAGTGGCTAAGAGGAAGCATCAGGGGTTAGGATTCTCCCTGAAGGCGGGCCAGGGTGATCAGATATCACCTGGGAGATTGTAGTGGATGAGGAAGGTACAGGGTGGGGGATTCTGGCTAAACTGACTTATCAGAATTCTTGCAAAAATTGGACAATGCAGAAAGGAACGTGGAAGTCCAAAAGCCAGGCCTAGCTGAAAAAAGTTCGGGGAGCCTGGGCAGACTTTGGTCAATGAGAGAATCTGTCAACGGAATCATACAACATGAGGTCCTTTGCGGTTGGCCTCTCTCACTCAGCATAAGGTTCATACATGTGTCAACAGCTCATTCACTGTTGCTGCTGAATAATATTCCACTGTATGGATCCAGGGTTTTAATAGCCCCGCTTTTCCAGTTCTTACTCGTTTTTGATCAGAGGTTCCTCTACCTGAGGTTGAGGAATGAGCCTCTGGGCTTTGCCAAAGGACAATCTGAAAGGGACACTTGGCCATGGCGACCACAGGCAGAACTTCTACATCACGTGCCCGGACGGCGTGTGCGCCCACCGGTCCGCACAACCAGCCTCTGAGGTGGTTACCGCCGTTTTTACACGGGAAACACGAGTCACACTTGGAACCACGGAACCCGCGGGGCCGTGGCTGCCAAGCTCCCGACTCCGAACGAGCTAATTAGCGAACCGCGCACGGACACGTCATTGGCTGCGCGTCCGCGGCGGCTTGAGTCGCAGAGGAAAGGCGTCTACGGCCGCACGAGAACCCCGGCCACCCAAGGGCCAAGAGACAGCCTCGGCACTGACGGCGCGAAGCCCGTTTCCGTCGCCAGGAGGGACGCGGTGGCGGAGGACTTCCGGGGCGGGGCCGGGCCGGGAGCGGAAGTTTCCGGGCAGCGCGCGCGGTCCGGTGGGGTCGGTCCCGGGCTTGGGGCGCGGGGCGGCGGCGGCGCGGGGGCCGGGTCTGCCCGGCGGGCAGTAGGAGGGCGGGCGCGCGCCGGACCCCGGCCACGCAGCCATGAACCTGGAGCGGCTGCGGAAGCGCGTCCGGCAGTACCTGGACCAGGTGGGCGGCCCGATCCGGGGAGCGCGGGCCGGGGCTCGGGAGGCAGCAGGGGCGGCTGCTGTCGGGGTCTTGGCGGCGCGCGGTCCTAGGGGCCTGGGCTTTGGTTCGGGGTAAAGCCCCCGAAGGGAGGGGTCGAGCCCCCCGCCCTCTGCAGCCGGGAGGCTGAGGAACGCTGAGCACGAAGCCACTAATGCGCGCGGCGAGCCTTACACGTGTTCAAGCCCCGCTCCGCAGCCGACCCACCCCGGACACAGAGGTGCTCAGTACATGCTTCGTGCCAAGTGGAAGTTGAAGGATTATCTTAGGAGGAAAGTTGCGGGGTGGCCTTTGAATTTAGCTAGCTGATAGAAAATTTTTGAGAACTTTAGTTGTCATTCTTATTTGGCCGAATTTAACTGAATAAAGATAAAAACAAATCTGTAGTCTCAAAGTCAGTGCTTTAAAAAGTTCCTGTTAACTACACTTTCATTCCCTGCACTCCTCTTGAATGAACAGCAAACAGTGTTTAAGGGAAAGAAATGTTTCCAGAATCAGCAGCATCAGTTTAATCTGCGATGTCACTTAGTTTTTGTAAAATGTATGCTCTCCCAATAAATTGGAAACCAAGAAGGGGAGAGAAAGGGGTGTTCACTGTGAACTGTTCGATGTGAAATGTAGCAGCTGAATGTTTGCAGCACGCTGAAGGGCTGTGTTTTGGTTTGCCATAAGTCAGCTGAATTGAATAAATGCTTCCTGCGCACTTTTTCTCTGGCTCTGGGGATGCAGTGAGGAAGGAGACAGGCCTGGTTCCACCCTCCAGGCACTAACATTGAGCAGATTTGTAACCGTCCCAGTAGCATTCCTCCTCCCAAACTGACTGGCAACAGAGTTGCTGGTTTGCATCCAGGAGGACTGAGGCAAAGACTGAGAACCTTACTAATGGCTAGATGTTGCAAAATGATCACTTAAGTTACCTCCTTCTTTAGATACCTGCTGATGTAATTTTGCAATGTATAAGTTAAAAAAAACTACCTTCTTCAACTGTATATATCAAAGGTCTTCCAATAATATTTTTATTGCACCATTGAACTAAAACTCACCTACCTGAGATATAAGATAGAGATATGATTGATAGACCTTTTACTACACGTAAAAAATTACTGTCCTGAGATGTTGATTTATTATATAGCATTCTAATAATATTATCTGTCTGTGTAAAACTATTGAAGTAACAGGGCAATTACCGCTTTTTTTCTGTTTTTGGATACAGCAACAGTATCAGAGTGCTCTGTTTTGGGCGGATAAAGTAGCCTCACTCTCTCATGGTAAGTGACAGGTTCTAATTTTTTTTTCTGATTTCTCTATCCTTAAAAATCTTTCTACTTTACCTTGCACCTCTGACCATTTATGTAATTTTCCCTCCAGAGGAACCCCAGGACATTTACTGGTTGGCTCAGTGTCTTTACCTGACAGCCCAATATCATAGAGCAGCTCATGCACTTCGGTCACGAAAACTGGACAAAGTAAGTGATTGTATGAACCTTAAAGCTTTTTAAAAATGTTATTAGATTAGTATTTTAGGTATATGTTCTTTTTATGTCAAACTATTTTTAAGGATTCAATTTTTCATATTAAATGTAAAGAGAAAATTTCTTGTGTACGCTTTTTTTGTTGTTTGGCTGCGCCGCGCGGCATGAGGGATCTTAGTTCCCTGACCAGGGATCGAACCCGTGCCCCCTGCATTAGAAGCGCAGAGTCTTAACCACTGGACCGCCAGGGAAGTCCAAGAGAAAATTTCTTATTCCTAATCTCGGTCACTTTGTTTTTTCCTCCCCCCAACCCCCTATCTAATCACTAAGTTTTGAAAATTCTGTTTCCTAAATAGCTCTGAAAGTATGGATAGTCCTTTCTATCTCATTACCATTCACACACGTCAGGCCTGTAATTTGTCTGTTTTGTTGTTTTAGCCTCTCTCCTTTCTCTTTTCTCCAGTAACATCTTTCCCACACCCCACCTTCCTTGTCTCCAGTTCATCTTTTAAACTGTCAAAGGGTGGTCTTCCTAAAACAGGTCTGGTCACATCACTCACAGTGTAACTCAGTGATTTCCTATTGCCTACAGGATAAAGTCAGATGCATTCATAGGCACCCCAGGTGCTTCTTGATTTCTCTCCAGTCTGTGTCTGACCCACCACCACCATCAGTGCATGGAATGTGTATCCAGTCATGCTGACTGCTTGCAGTTCCTTAGATGTGTGACAGTTATTCAGACTCAGTGCTGGAATGCTGACCAACTCCTAAGTTACCCTCTCCCCTGGAGATGTTTTCTTATCCAACTGGTTAGTATTTTTTATGCGATTCTTTCATAGTTTATGAAAGAAACTATGTGCTGTGTTTATGTCTCCCCTGCCACAACCTCCTTGAGGGCAGGTCCCTATTCCTTTTTGAATCCTCGGTGACTGGTAAACAGTAGGTTCATGATGAATATGGGTTAAAAAGACTGTTTTTTTCCTCTGCGAGAGTAAAAGAGGAATTATGAAAATGGCTTTCTTCACTTCGTGGTTATAGTTTTCTTTTTGATTGAAGATGCATATTATCTTGATCACTTTTTTAATAGATTAATTTCTTTCCTAGTTGTATGAAGCGTGTCGCTACCTTGCAGCTAGATGCCATGTAAGTGTGCTCTCAGTTTGTTTTATTTGATAAAGGTTTAATGAAGTGAATGTTACACATCCCTCCCATGAGTGTGAGAATTCAAAATACTGACTCCATTAACTAAAAGCTCATATGCATGAAGAAAATTCTACTTTAGACATTTTAAACTTAAGTAATGAGTGGGTATAATATTTATTACCCTTTTAAAATCTACTGCGATTGTGTATCTAGCATCAGAAGCCATGGTTGACAAACGCTGTTTCTGTTTTCTACACAGTTTGCTGCAAAAGAACATCAGCAGGCTCTTGATATTCTTGATATGGAGGAGCCGATCAACAAAAGACTGTTTGAGAAATGCTTGAAGGATGAAAGTAGCTTGAAAGACCCCTCCAGTGACTGGGAAATGTCACAGTCCTCAGTAAGTAATACTGCAATAACCATGCTTCCGTAACATCAGTAAGAATTGCCCACATGATAGGGCAAATGTAAATCGCCTTCTTTTACTTGAGTACAATCATGTTAAAATGGTTTGATTGCCAACTTACTTAATTTTCCCAACCCAAGAAGATTCTGAGACATTTCTGGGCCATCAGTTAGAAGTTGTAATTGTGTCCTCAGATGCTTGAATCTGAAATAGGCAGACTTAAGCTCTTTCTTCTTACATTTGATACCTTAAACTCCTCCCCACAGGTGGAATAATATTTTCCCTTCTTACTGTATTTCAACAGTGGTTTGTACTTACCCCCGAGAAACCTTGATTACCTTAGACTGTTTCTTTCCAGGGAGTGCTGTGGTGTTACCATGTATGTTATTTTGTGTATTTCAGTTTGTATACTTCATACCTGCATAAAATTGCAAATTCCTTGCTGGCAGAGATTACACTGATACAATGTAACATGATCAATAACATCCACGGTCAGATTGCTAATCTGGACTGTTACTCTTTTCTTTTTTTTTTTTTTTAACAGCTTCCTTGAGATGTAATTCACATAGCATGCAACTCATGCATTTGAAGTGCCTAGTACCTCGGTTTTTAATATATTCGTTGAGCTGTACAACCCTTACCATAGTCGGTTTGAGAACATTTTTTTTTTTACTTCAGCGAGAAACCCTGTACCCTATAGCTGTTACCCACCAATCCCCCATTTCCCAGTTGTTCTTTATAACATGTCTATGAAGGAACTTGGTTACTCTACTGTTCATCTCAAGAAGGTGGGAATACTATACATTCTTAGGTTTTTTTCTTTTTAAGAAGCACATTTTTTTGTGAAGAAATACGTTTATGAGGGAGTTGAGGATTATCATTATTCTTGGACCTCTTATCCATTAACTGCTAAGAAATGCATGATTTATTTGTAATGCATTTATTTTATGAGTTTACTTTTTTTAATAACTCATAGGATACTGCATAGGTCTAAGATTCTCTCATAATGTCCTCTACTATTTTTGAATTGTGATTTTATGATGAATCCCATTACCAATTTTACTTATTTATTTTTTTAGTGGTTTGAGAGACGGCAATTTTTATTTATTTGTTTATTTATTTTTGGCTGCGTTGGGTCTTTGTTGCTGCACACAGGCTTTCTCTAGTTGCGGCGAGCGGGGGCTACACTTGGTTGCGGTGCGTGGGCTTCTCTTGTTGCGGAGCACGGGCTCTAGGCACGAGGGCTTCAGTAGTTGTGGCTCTCGGGCTTAGTTTGCTCTGTGGCATGTGGGATCTTCCCGGACCAGGGCTCGAACCCGTGTCCCCTGCAATGGCAGGCAGATTCTTAACCACTGTGCCACCAGGGAAGTCCCCATTACCAATTTTAGCTGCATCTCTGGACCATCTTTAAGCTCACTTATTTGTTTTTTGAGGTTCAGAATCTGGAACATAAATCAGATTTCTACATCCTCCTGTTAATGGTAGTAGTGAAGTGGCTGCTGTGTGAGCAGCTTACCATGTGCTGCCTACAGATGGTACCACCTCTGATCCTTACAGAGCCTGTGAGTTAGATGAGGGGAGGAAACTGAGTCACGAGAGGTTAGAGCATTGTCCAGGGTCACTCGTAAGTGTCACAGCTGGGATTTGAGCTCAGGTCTGTCCAGTTCCCAAAGGCCATGCTCCTAACCCCTGTGCTGCATTGCTGCCGGTTTTCTAATATTTACTAAGGTTCGTTCATTGAGATCTACCTGTCAAACGGTCTTCGAGTTTGATTTAATATACGTATGCTCTGTATGCTGTCTCTAAATCATTACCCTATTTGAGACAGAGCAAGTAATGAACAAAGTAGCAGTAAGGTGTAAGCGAGTTATAAAGGTTTGTTGAAGTGAGGAGAGCCTAAGGAAGATAGATGAGAGAAGTTTTACTTTGCTTTTATGTTTCTATTAATTTATATTGTGTCTGACATTGGATGGAGCACATCCTTTTAGATGTAAAAAAAAAAAAAGAGTCTTAGCCTTCAGACAATATATGATTTTTGATAAGAAATTAATTTCAGTAGTGCTGACTTAGTATGTCACTCATCATTTTTCCAACAGATAAAGAGTTCTATTTGTCTCTTACGAGGAAAAATCTATGATGCTCTAGATAACCGAACCCTCGCTACTTACAGCTATAAAGAAGCTTTGAAGCTTGACGTCTACTGCTTTGAAGCATTTGATCTTTTAACATCACACCACATGTTGACAGCCCAAGAAGGTTTGGAAACCCAGGTGTTTTTATGTTTAGCACAATTAATACTGTTTGGATTTTTTTTTTTTTTTCTGAAATCTGTAGAATCAAGTGCAGGCTCTTATGTACAGGTTTAAATAAACCTATTAACTTCCTTCACATCTTCAAACATGAAGCACATGGCAAAGTACAGTATTGTGCAGTGCTTCTTGCAGTCAGAATCTTCAGGGATTGTGATGGGATGAGCGATTTAAAGTAAAGAATTCAGGATCTGATTCAGTGATTTCAGTGTAAAGAATTCAGGATCTGATTCAGTGATTTCCAACATGGCTGCACTGTAAACCCCCAGGAGTTTTAAAAACATCCTTGTGCCGGTCCTAACTCCAGACCAGTCGAATCAGAATCTGGTGGTGGGGCCCTGGCATCAGATGGTTTACAGCTCCCAGATGATCCTAAGGTCCATCAAGGGCTGAGAACCATTGACCTAGTATGTTGCCAATGGTGTGAGGTGGGTAAACAAGAGAAACAGAGAAAGTGGAGATGTTGTATTCATGGCATTCAGACATTTTAGCCTAATGCGTGGTTCTCAACCAGGGTGATTTTGCCCCCTAGAGGACATTTGGCAGTATCTGGGGAGAGTTTCATTGTCACAACTTGCCGGTGGGTAGGGCATGGGAGGTTGCTGCTGGCATCTAGAGGGTAGAGGCCAGAGGTCCTGCGAACGTCCTGCAGTGCGTAGGACAGCCAGCATGGCAGAGAATTGTCCCCACGGTGTCTGTAGTGCTGAGGCTGGGAAAGTGGCTTGGTGGTTCTCAAGTCTGGTGATGACTAGTATTGCCCGGCAGGTTCATGCAGAGCCCTCAAGGTGATTCTTATTACCTGGGTCTGGAACCACTGTCTTAGTTTTCTCCAGTTCATTCTATCTTGTTATTTTCTCTTTTGAGCTCAATTTACTTAAACCAAGAACTATAGAAGAATATTTTTCATTGCTGATTTTTTTTCCCCATAAATACTGTGAGGACGTTCCTTTTTTCTCAACATTTTTTAGAAAAAGAACTTCTTGAATCACTACCTCTTAGCAAGCTCTGTACTGAAGAACAGGAATTGCTACGTTTTCTATTTGAGAACAAATTGAAAAAGGTAAGTAAAAACACAAAGTTAGTATTTGCTTTGTATAAGCATCTTACTTCATTAAATTTGGCCTCTATTCTTTCACAGGTTAAGAATTTAGAAATTAATTTTTATTAGTTTAGCACAGTTGCAAGAACAGATTCAGATTATTTAAAATATATGATGTGATTCCTGAAAAAGCTTCCCAAAATATCTGTCTTCCTCCCAGGAACAACTCATACTTTTAAAAGATTGAACTATCAGATAATCAATGATGTGTGAAAATGAGGATTTTTTCCTCATGCTTCCTGAACTACTATTTTGTAAAATACTTCCTACCATGGAATTCTGTGATAAAATTGAGAAGAGAATTAGACTTGCTGAGAGGAGTACTGATGATACTTGCAGTTAGAAAAGTTTCGAGCATCTCACAGGTGTCATTGTGTTAAACCTTGAAACACTCGGGCCAAGTTGAGTCTGCCTTTTGATTCGGTGCTGCACACTGAGTCATGTTTGCATTTCTCTGTTTCAGTATAATAAACCTAGTGAAACTGTCATCCCCGAGTCTGTAGATGGTTTGCAGGAGAATCTGGATGTGGTCGTGTCTTTAGCTGAAAGACATTATTATAACTGTGATTTTAAAATGTGCTACAAGCTGACTTCTGTGTAAGTACATCCACTTATTTTTGTGCAGGAACGTAGAGTTTAGTCCATTTTACGTGAGAAATGTGTGGGACCTGCTTTCTGAATAATGTCAAACTGATGGATGATCATTTAAGCTGCCTTTTCCATTTGCAGAGTATGGGGGGGGGGAGGGTGGGTGTCATCTCAAAAGAGCGATTGACTGACACAGGTATATACACATTTGTTGCTTTATTCTATTAACTCGGGAGTATCCGTGTCCCTCCCAGGAGATAATTTGCAAGTTTGAGAATACTGTCTGGCACATAGTTTTATAAAGTCTGTTCTTTGTTAAAGCAGAGGCTAATAAAATCCTATAGGTACTGGGTGTTAGGCTCACTAACTGGCCAAGCCTCCTCCCCCAGCACCAGTCTTTCCGTGTGCATAGTTCACACTTGTCCTTTATATGTACTGTTTTTAATGGATCTTTGGGGTTGCTTAAAATCCTTGAATTCACAAAAATTTTAATTGACAGATAGTTAGGATTCATTTAATATTTCGTATTATTTTTGATCCTTCTAAATAATTAGGCCACTTATTTTATGTGGTACAGTTCTGTTAGTTTAAAGTACATGTATGTGGTGATGTTTATTTTTATTGCTTCTGAATAAATCAGGATTTTCCCTTTCATTTAAAACCTAATCATTGCCTTAACTGAACAAGTCTGAAGATAATGGAGTTAAGAAAGTAAAAATGTATTGTAGCCCACAGTATTGTATGTAATGTGGTAATGCCTGTTTGAATAAGCATAGCTAATTGCAATGAGTATGGTTACATACTGTTTGTACGTATGTACATAGTGTGTTTCTTTAACTTTTAGAGTAATGGAAAAAGATCCTTTCCATGCAAATTGTTTACCTGTACATATAGGGACACTTGTGGAGCTGAATAAAGCAAATGGTAAGAATTTTTTTTAATTAAAATAATAATTTTTAAGACAAAACATATTCTGTAACTCTGGAAATTTTGTCTCACAAATCCTGGATAATTCAGATTGCAGGTTAACAACTGGGGGAAGAAATGCTTATCAAAGTTACCAGCAGTCTCTTCTGTTATCTCAGCAGAACACACTGTTTCTATATCCCTAATTCCTGCTTCCTTTTCTCAAATGTAATTTGTGCTCCAAGGTATGTTAGCTTTAGAGTATTGGGTGGCAGTTTTGCCTTTTTTCTTTTTCTTGTAAAATCCATAAGAAAGCTGGTATGGCAAGAGTCAGTAACTGTTTAGAAATTGGAAGGGGGCAGATTTTTTACTCACGTTTTCCATATTCTAGAAACATTTAGAGGGTTTGGACTGTATTTGCCCTTAAATCTTCTAAACTGACTCATCAGCTCAGTCAGGAGGAAAGCTAGCCAGGCAGCCCAGCTCTGGGGCCTTGCTGCTCCAGGTGTGGTCTGTGGACCAGCGGCGTCACGTCTCCTGGAAGTTTGCTGGAGGTGCCGGCTCTCTAGCCGCCCTGGCCTGTTGAGCCCTAGGAGACGTCGTTGTGACATGCCGGGGCTTTGTGTTACTCGGGAGCAAATCATCTTGCTGATTCGATGAACGGGAGACTTTGGTCAACCAGATTGGCTGTGGGTGGTTGAGACGGTCTGTAATAGGCCCGTGGAGTAAGAAACCTGGGCTTTAAGACAGGCGAGGCCCTTTGAAATAGCCTCTTAAGCACGTGGAGTGCTTTGTTGTGTGCCTCTCATCCAGGCCGCTAGTCACTCGATAAGCGCTCAGCGCCCACTTAGTGCCTGGAGTGGGGTGAGGGATTGGAGGTGGGGGTACATGAAACAGCCGTAGTATCTGCTCCATGGAGTTTCTATATGGCATTAGGTAAATGGATTTTGTATCCAGGAAGAAAGAAAAGTATGAAATCATTGCTGCGAGAACAAGATTTATATGATTGCGAAGAGCTGTAACTGGGGGAAACTCGTATCTTAAAGTTCATTTGCTGTGAATAATTTTATTCTTTTTTTTCTTTTTCTCTAATGTAGAACTTTTCTATCTTTCTCATAAATTGGTGGATTTATATCCTAGTAATCCTGTAAGTAAATGTAAACTTTTTTTTCCCTTATAGTGTCTTTTTTCTTACCTGAACTTTAAGAAAATACTTAACAGGTGTTTAGACAGAGGCTAAATTTAAATTCAAGCAAATAATGTTTTATTTTAAGGTGTTGGAGCAGAATCTCCTGGTGCTTATGATAATTAGAAGCAACATTCACTTTTTCAATTCATGAGAGTATATTTTTTTAGTATATAACTTAAAAATCTTTATTTTTTATGATTACAGAAATTATATATGCTTATTATTTTGAAATAGCTAACATACAGAAAAATTAAATATTGAAAGTGAAAGTCATACTCATACCTCTCATAAGCAATGCTAATAACTGCTTGGTAGCTTTCTCACATTACATGTATGATAACTTACTGAATTATGCACTGAATTGAATCATTGTGTCTTCCAAACTGCCATGGATCAGAATGAAGACCTAGAAATTGAAAATGGAATCAGGAACCATGTCCTTAAAGACAAAAGTCAGGGGTCAGGGTTTAAGTCTCAGACAAGAATCTGCACCCCAGACCAGTGTGAAAACAATTTATAAAGAGGCGAAAGCAGTGCAAGAGAAGTCAGCTAAAGAGGTGGAATCTGTAGAACCAAGGTGGGGCGGGGAAGACACAGTGCAGGTGGGAGGCTGGGACTCAGGCTGGCGTTGCAATAGGAAGAGATTCAGATGCTGCAGGGAGGCAGTGGGAAGCACCTGGAGCAAGAGCTATAGAGAATCTGGTCTCTTTTCATCCAGGACCCTTAGTAGACAGCCTGTCTCAGAGAAGTTTCTGACTTGAACTAGAATATATGCTGGGACCTCTGACTTGTTACAGATTCCCGGTTCAAGGTTAAGCGTCTTTGGTCATGGTATGTTTTCAACTTTTTAGGTGTCTTGGTTTGCAGTGGGATGCTATTATCTCATGGTTGGTCATAAAAATGAACATGCCAGAAGATATCTCAGGTATGAACTTACTGTCTTCCTCCCTCTGTAGTGAACCTATAGGAAGTAATTTCTTGGTCATCCGCTTTAATGCAGTAATTAGTAGTACTTTAAAAGCAGTATGAAAGAATAAATGTTTTCTTCAGATTCCATTCAGTTGCATCCATTATTTACCCTGCTCTTTATAAGATGCCATGAGGCGAGATAAAAGTAGTCAGTGGTATAGACCTTGTCCTCAAGGAGCTTATGACGTATTTAAACTTTTATTTATAAATGAGAATAAATATGAAGAAATAGGGAATAATACAAAGTATTTCGAAAGTTTTTTTATTTATAGAGATACTATTAACCTCTTACTCTTAGGACTTCTTTTGTTAATAGTTGTGAAATTACATGACACTTTATGTGAGGTTAGGGTCACTAAGTGTGACTATAAAACAGAATTCTTGGCATAGTAACCTGGTTTATGTAAGGATCTGCTGTGGTTTTAGCTTGAGGAACTCCATGCAGCCCAATCAAGCTGCTTAACCAGTGTTATTCAATTACACAAGTACAGAAAAATGTCTAATAATACCTGTGATTTCCTCCATGTGAACAAAATAGAAAATGGATCTGTGGTAAAGTTCATAAACTTTGGACACAGACTTGAACTCTAATCCAGATTCTGCCACTTATTAGCTATAATTCCTTGGGAGAGTTCATTTCTCCGACCTTCCCTTTCTTCTGTAAAAATGGGAATGATGTAGTTGTATGTCAGGATTGTTAGGAAAATTGATAAGATGACAGGAGAGGATCCTGCACTAGGAAAAAATTAGGGTGAGCTCTCTGATTAGTTGACTGTTGCATTTTAGAAAAGGGGTGCTTGTGTTTTTTTCGGGAGCAGGATGATTCATGTTATAATAGCTCCTTTGAACTATGCTTCTTTGACTTAGTGTGCTTATTCAGTGATGAATTCTGCATGAAACAGGGAACATTTGGGTAAAAGAAAACTTAGAAAATAAAATGCTAAGAAGTGGGAATCTCACCTTCTGTATTTTCTATGTTTTGTGATGTGTTCTCTTTATTCCTTATTGTGGGTCACCTAGTTGAAGACTATTTAAGACTATGTAAATAGTCCAGTCCATGGAACCAGCATGAATCTCTTAATCATCTGTAGGACGTCACTTAATCTTTCCAGCCTCAGTATACTTATCATTAAAATATAAATAGTAATTTATCTTGAAGGTTATGAGAATTAGGTGATGCATATAAGGCACAAAATAGGCCTTCATTAAGTGGTTGCTGCTACCACCGTTTATCTACTAGGTTTTGAAATGAAGCTCTTGGATTAAGTAATATTTGTAAATTCTATACAGAAAGCTAATGCGTTCCACTATAGTACCTAAGAAGTTGTGGACCTCTCCTAAAATTACTTAAAAATTTGCTTGTACTATTAAACATTTTATTTCAAGTGAATTAACATAAATGTCACATTAGTGTTTAATATGTTGACAACTCATTCATTAATTCTGATGTCCTTGAAACCGTGAACTTACATAAAATTAACCTAACAATTTAAGAATGAATATTACACACTCGAATCAAATCTCTTGTTTTAGCAAAGCTACGACGCTGGAGAAGACCTACGGGCCGGCATGGATCGCATACGGGCATTCTTTCGCAGTTGAGAGTGAACATGACCAAGCGATGGCTGCTTACTTCACGGCAGCGCAGCTGATGAAAGGGTGCGCAGAGCGGGTTGATTAAGCAAAGCGAAATTTTATTACTACTCTCTCTGCCATTTGGTTGATAAACTGAACAAAAGAATAATGTATCATGTTAGTAGCTTATGATTGTGAAATAACTATGGAAGTGAGAGGGAAAGAAGCTGGTGTAGTGATTTTGCCTAGCGGTTTATCTTAACCAGTACAAAAGGGGACTAGCAAGTTAGGCTAAGGAAACAGAATAGGGTGGAAGCTGTTTTCCACATGCTCATGTAGGAAGGAAAGTATTCATGAGCAAAGTTATTATTTACATCCTACTTATGTCCAGAAGGTATTCATGTGGCTTAATTCATCATTCAGATTGAGGACTGAGTTTGCCAGTGTTGTAGATTTATATCCGTGTTAAATGTGTTGGTATTAACTGGTGTGCCCTAAGAGCATGTTACTTTGGGGAGCAGAGTATTGCTGTTATTCCTGTTGACGTTTTGGATTTGCCATCGGTTTTACTTTGCCTTGTTCTCTTGTGCGGGCTGCTTCTGCTGTCTGCCGCCCCACCTCTGTGTGGAGAGGTAGTGGGAGTGCCGGGGTGCAGAGGGCTGGTCTGGAGCCAGACTGCCTGGTGATCTTGGCGAGCTATGTACCTCTTGAAAAATAGGAATAATAGCAACACTTAACACCTAGGCTTACTGTGAGGAATAATTGAGGTAATTCCAGTTAAAGACTTTGATCAGTTTCCGACACATAGAAAGCACTCAGTAAAAGTTAGCTGCCTTAACTTGTTTGCTTGAATTTCCTCTTGTTAGGTTTGGGTTACCTTTCCAGACTGTCAGACTCATTTTGGCACCCAGTTCTGCGTCTATATTATTTATGGCCCCAGCTTTTTTAGTTGTGTTAAATTTGATATGTATGACTTTGATATCTAACTAGCTGTCCATGAAAATATTGTAAAAGACATAGCTCCCTAACTGCGTTAGTCTGCTCATAACAAAACGCCATACCCTGGGTGGTTTAAACAGCAGCAGTTTATTTTCTCCCGGTTCTAAGGCTGGCTGGCCGGCTGGCTGATTGGGTTCCTGGGAGGGGGGTGGGTTCTTCCCGGCTGCCTTCTCACTGTGTCCTCACAGGGCAGAGAGCTAGGTCTAGTGTCTCGTATAAGGGCACCAGCCCCGCCGTATTAGGGCCTCACCTTCATGCCCTCATATAACCTTTATTATTTCCTCACAGGCCCTCTCTCCGAATATAGTCACTGGGGGTTAGGGCGTAACATACGAATTTGGGGGCAGACACACATTCAGTCCGTAAGTCCATGATACTAACATATTACTAGAGTAATCCTCCAGATTAAAGTTGTTCAGCCAGTGACTGATCCACCTAAACGGTCCTCATACCCCGTCCATCCTATTCACCAAGACATGCGAGACCCTTTCCAGTGCCCTGCTGAAGCTTGGCTCCAGTGTCTGCCCATACCCCTAATCCATCAATCTGCTAAACCGGCAGCAAATAATAACTTACTGTGGGTTGTTTCTTATGAGGAAATGCTAGAGTCTGCTAATTTTATTTTGCTATTCTGGGTGCTCACAAACCCAGAACAGTTATTACTAGTTATTAGTTAGTTACTAGCTAAGAGTCAAAACCAATGATAATTAATGACATGATTAATACTTTTAATGTTTCCCAGTCTGACACTTTTCTAATTAAATTTTCAAATCAGCTCATCAGGATAGACATTTTTCTCTCAGTTTCACTTTTTCATCAGAACAGCTTTTATCCAATCTAGTTTGGATTAATACTGACTGGGGCACTTTCCAACACTAACAACCAGTTCTCTGCTTCTCCAGACACCAGCTGGGTCCTACAAGTCCATTCAGTTCTGACACTAACTACCCAGTGTTAGTGCAGACCTCACAGGTTAAGGGCCCAGTCCCACAAGACTGCCCCTCCCCACTCCAGATGCCAATCGCAAGTCCTGGGTCACTTGTACTTCTGACTGTCTGGCCACAAACCAGGGGCTCCTGCAACCCCCTCCTAAGGTTTGATCATTTGCCAAAATGACTCACAGAATTCAGGAAAGCATTTTGCTTATTATAAATGATACAACTCAGGAAGAGCCAAATGGAAGAGATACGTAGGGCAGGGTACGTGAGTGGGAGTGCGTGGAGCCTCCATTCCTTCTCTGGGCACCATGCTCCCAGCACCTCAGTATGTTCACCAACCCGGAAGTCTTCTGAAGCTAACTGTTCAAGAGTTCTTATAGAGCTCAGGCTCCAGCCTCCCTTCTAGGAGGTCCGTGAGTGGGCCTGAAAGTTCCAGTGCTCTCATCACTCGGTCTTCCTGGTAACCAGCCCCACTCTGAGTCACCCCAGTGGCATAAATTGGGAGCGATCAGAAGGGGCTCATTAACAGAAGACACTCCTCTCACTCAGGAAATCCCAGGGCTTTTAGGAGCCCTGTGCCAGCAACCAGAGACAAAAACCAAATGTATTTCTCACTTTACGGCACCAACTCAATTTCAATAGAGCAAGTAGAGAAGGGTTGCAGACAAAAATACATTTGTACTATCTTATCCTAACTTATGTGGTTACTTCGCCTAAACTCTATTTGTTCCTGTGGATTTGAGTTACTATCTTGTGTCCTTTGAGGACTCCTACTAGTATTTCTTGTTGGGTAGGTCTGCTAACAACAAATTCTCTCAGTTAGACGTTGTTATGATTATTTCCACGTGTAATGTTATTTTTCAAAGAAGCTGTGAGAAGAAAGGCGAGCAGGTGTATATTTATGTCGTTTGTTATGTTGACCTTTTTTATCATTTCAAGTTCTCTTCATTTGTCCTTGTGGATTTGAGATACTGTCTGGTGTCACTTCCTTACCCCAGTACAGCTTTGCTCCTGCCACTTCCTTTGTGCCGTTAGTGGTAAACATTACATTTCTACATACGTTAGGCCTAATCATACTGTTTCATACAATTGCTTTCTAAGTCAGTCAAGAGAAGAAAGATGAAATGTAATCACTTCTGCTGGTACTGTGTTTTTCATGTGGATTTGAATTACTGTCTGGGGTCACTTCTTTCACCCTTAAGAACTTCCTTCAGTATTTCTGGTAAGGTGAGTCTGCAACAAAATTTCTCAGTTTTTTTGTCCCTGAGAATGTCTTAATTTCACCTTCATATTCAAGGGATAGTTTTGCTGGATATAAAATTCTTGGTTGTCCTTTTTCTTTCAGTACTTTGAGTGTCATCCATTGCCTTCTTGGCCTCCAGGTATTTGGTTAGAAGTCAGGTGATCAGGGATCTCATGTGTTATATTTTGTTACTGCTTTAAAGATTTTTATTTACGTATTTATTTAGTGTTTTTCAGTGGTTTGACTATGGTTTGTCTAGGTGGGGATTATTTGGGAGTTTTTTGAGCTTTGGGGTGTGTTTGGCCTAAATATTCTTTGGTTTCAAATATTTTCTTTACCCCTTACTTTCTCCCTTCGCCTACAGGGCTCTCTTTATGCACATGTTGGGATGCTTGGTGGCGTCTCACAACTCTATGCAACTGTTGTTTCCTTCATTCTTTTATCTTTCTGTTCCTCAGACTGGGTAATCTCATTTGACCTTATTCATGTTCGATGATTTCCTCTGCCTGTTCAAACTGCTGATGAACCCTTCTAGTGAATTTTTTATTTAGTTATTTTGTTTTTCAACTCCAGGTTTTCTGATCGTTTGTTACAATTTTTATCTTTTGTTGTTCTGTTTGGTGAGGCATTGTTCTCATAGATTAGTTTTGTAGACATAATTTCCTTTAGTTCTTTGCATATTTAAAATAGCTTATTTAAAGTGTTTTTCTAGTAAACCCAGTGTATGGTCTTCCTCCAGGGTAGTTTCTATTGCCTGCTTTTATCCCCTTATATATTGCCATACTTTCTTGTTTCTTTCCATGTCTCTTTATTTTTTGTTGAAACTGCACATTTAAAGTAATATAATGTGGCAATTCTGGAAATCGTATTTACCCTATGCTACCCCAGGGTTTGTTGTTGTTGCTATTTGTTGTGGCTGTTTGTTTGGTGACTTTGCTGGGCTTTTAAAAATTTTGTAAAGTCTGTGTCCTTCGTCATCTGAGGCCACTGAAGCCTCTGCTCAGTTAGCTCAGGGCTTCTTTTCATATCTTGAGCTGAGCTTTCCCCCCTTTTCTGAAGGACCCTGTACGTGTATAGGGGCATGTCTTCAGTGTTCCCATGGTTGGCAATTCTGCCTTAGCCCTCTTCAATTCCTGCTTGCACTGAGCCTCAGAGGCATCCAGAGATGAGAGATTAGGGCCTTCTCCAGCCTTTCCTGTGCGTGCATATGGTCCTGTGTGTGGCCTTCTGGTGTAGCTGCCTCAGGTTAATGTTAAACAGTTACCACTGATTGTTTTCAACAAATGCCTTGGGGGTAGACATTTCTGTGCATGAGCTCTGAGCCAGGTCAAATAAGACAGCTGTGAATGGGGCTTTTCCAGGGAGCTGCCAGATGTGTCAAATAGTGACAGGTCTCTGTCTGACAGGGGTATTTCAGAAGCTCCAAACTAATTTTTGTCCCCTCCAGTGGCTGTCAGACTGCTGATTTTCTAGGCTAATGTGAGCTGGGGAAAGGGAGATGGGAATCAGACAAGTTAAATGTCATAGAGTTTGCTGTTCTTACTGAGACTCAGCTGTTTTTCTAGAATAAATACCCCTCAGATTGTTGTAAGCCTTTGGTTAACTTGCAAAGTTCTGGAAAAGTTTATTTTGACAATTTTTGGCAGTGTTCTTGTTGCTTCTATGGAGGAATAGATTTTTGGAGCTCCTTCCTGTGCATTTCTTATTTCCTCCAGGTACATCCATAAAGGTTCTTCATGACCCTTCTGTAGATACTACAGTTGTAACTTCAGTCGTGATTCTAGATTAGAGCCCGGGCACCTCCCAGCCAGGCAGTCAGTATTCACTGACATTGTCAGATCCATCTTTGGGGAAAGGTTATCTTACTGTGATCACTGGTCTGACAGGGTGAAGAGATGGAAATTCAATTAAAACTAGTTACTCTGCCTACAACTGTTTTCAGAGGGTATGAGAGTAGAATACACATGACATAACTCAGAGCTCTGCAGCATAGAACTGATAATAACCGATAGTGGAGACCCACACAAGGGGTGGGTGGTCTAGCTGGAAGTCCGAAGCAACTGCATAGAGGCAAGTGGAATTGAGCACAGCCATGAGGGTCTGTGTTGCTGAGTCAGTGAGGGAGGAAGGCAGTCTTGGCTGGGCCTGGGTGCTGGCACAGTGGGGCCTGCCCTCTGCTTTACAGGGGTTTTGTTTTGTCTCTTTACTGTAGAATAATGAAAAGTAAGGGTGAATAGGTTGATGGTAGATTTTAGAAGTGGCAGCTGATTAGTCTAAGAGCCTATTAGATATCCATTAAATATTAGTAAATGAAGTGTTAGAAAACAAGCGCTCTATTTTTGGCTATGTTAAAATTATTTTGCAGACAGGATTTGAAATCTGAACTATAAAGTTTTGAGTGTTGAATATGTGAAATTTTCCAATATTTTTAGGTGTCATTTGCCAATGCTTTATATTGGATTAGAATATGGATTGACCAATAACTCAAAATTGGCTGAAAGATTCTTTGGCCAAGCTCTAAGCATCGCACCAGAAGACCCTTTTGTTATGCATGAGGTTGGCGTGGTCGCATTTCAGAATGGAGAGTAAGTACTGAAAGGCCAGAGGCCCCTCTGTTTCCTTTTTGTACAGAGAGCAAAACCTCACTCACCAGAGTTTAGCCCATCAGAGTGGCTCTTCATAGACATTTCATTTTAGGAGAAGGAGGCGAACAGGTAAAAAAAGAAAATAGTGAGTGTTATCTTGGAATTCTTTAAAAATACTAAACCTGGGTTTTGGTCCCCTTTGCTGTGAGCTGTCACACGCTCTTAGGTCCTGGACTGGACAGTTGTTGCCAACTCTGTTAAGTCACTGGACCCCACAGGGTGGCCTGGAGGCACTGCAGAATCCCTAGTTGTCTCTTTGTTGACTAGGAATTGGATTCATACATTTGAGAAAGATTTCTCACAATTTTGGAACAAAAATGTTTCCTTTGCAGATAATCCAAAAATTAAGCCAATTAGAATGGCCCAGTCTCTGAGTTTCCTGGTCAGTAGTTGAGGCTTACCATAGTCTTGGATATTTATAGAATAAGCAATTCAGTGTCATACTCAAAGAGGGAACTATCTGTAGTCCTTTGCACTGAACTATACTTAAATTTTAAAACAGTAAATTAGTACTACTGTAGTGTTTTTTGTGGCATTTGTGTGTATTCTAAAAATTCGATTATCTAATATTTATAAAAGAGTTTGGAGCCTTTTAAAATAATCTATAGTAATCATTTCATATACAGTCAATTTATTTATAGTCTATTTATGCCCTTTTCCCTTTTTTGTGCTTTATGTTGGTTATTTCACAGTTTAAAATGATCCCCAAGTGGAATGCCAAAGTGCTGTCTAGTGTCCTAAGCTCAGGAAGGCTGAGATATGCCTTGGTCAGAATACAGGTGTTAGACAAGCTTTGTTCAGGCATCAGTTACAGTGCTTTTGGCTGTGAGTTCAGTGTTAACACATCAACAATATACATTAAGTAAGGTGTTGCCAAACAGAAGCACATGTGAAACCAGGTACATTGAACAGTTGGTGAACATGTGAGCAGAGGATTGTAGTTTTTCCACTGGGAGCAATGGTTTGGTGTTGGCTAAAGTAGTGTTAACAGTGCCTTTATAGAACCTAATTACTGAGAATATGCTGTATCTCCTAAAATCTTGAACTCTTATGATGTTAATGCCATAAAAGTAATCATTTATCTCACTTAAATTTGACTTTTAAAAAACTGTTTACAGAAGTTTACCTCATTTCATTTTAATATTACTGGAAAGAGATATTCAAATTTTTCTTAAAATGTTTATACATGCTAATTTTGAATAAACTGCAACTTTTTCCCCCTCTATTTTAGATGGAAAACAGCGGAAAAATGGTTTCTCGATGCTTTGGAAAAAATTAAAGCAATTGGGAATGAGGTATTCTATATAATATCTGTAATACACACACACACTCATAAGTGTGTTTAGTATTGAATGAGGAAGATAATATTAGACCGTCTGTCTTGCCTAGAATATAATAACCTGATATTTATCATAGCAGATGTTTGTTAATGTTTGACTTGTCATGGTATGAAGTGTTTTATTACATGGTACAAAATGAGTCTTTCTAATTGAGAGGGTAGGTGTTGGCTGTTTGCTTCTTAAGAGGCTCTAGTTTTGATCTGTGGGTGTAATCAGAGTATATTCGATGATTATTTGATACGGGGAATATGTGATTATACATGGAAGCTGGTAGGCACTGTAGCATCTGACTTGTCCTTGTCTAGAACCTCTTTGACCAATGGGTACATGTAGCAGCAGATCCCACTTCCGCAGGAATAGGGCCAAATGTCATTAAAATTAGACCTATCATTGCTCTTCCTTACCTGATACTTAGTATATATTTAGATCTTTAACCAGGTTCTGTCATATGAGAGGTGCATGAATTTGTGCTCATGAATTAACCTTCTAGCTATCATGGATGTGTAAACACTGGTATTATATTAAATGCTAACAGTTTTGGACACTGTAAACTTCTGTAGGTCAGAGATTTGCATGTTGTTGCTCTTTGGTTCCTGATTCTTTTTATTCACGCCTGTGTTGTCTTACTCTGTTCTGATGATCACTTCCCAGTGTCCTTCTGTTCCTGCCCCCAGGAACACTTGCCCACAGCATACATCTTCCTCGGCTGTAAGTTCCTCTTTACTGAGACAGACACAGCTCCCCTGGGCTCCCTGCCAGGTGGCAGTTTACTTGTCCCTGTAGACACAGCTTTGTTTATTTTGGTCTCTTCTTAATTGTCATATGAACTTAAAAACACTATATATCTGTGTGTTTGCACATGTATGTATATAAAGCAGGTCTTCCACAGCTCAGTCTTGGGTGGTCTGGATAATACATGTGTTTCTGTTGATATAGGGTTGCCACTTATCACCTTGCCCATTTTCAAAGAACTGAATACCTTAGGACCTTGCTCCTCGGACTGGGCCAGCCGCATCAGCGTCACCTGGGAGCCCGTTAGAAGTGCAGAACTTCATATCTGCTGAACCAAAATCTGCAGTTTTAGCAAGATCCCCGGGTGATTCTCATGCACAGAAAAGTTTGAGATGCACTGTCATAAACCACATTTAAAGTTGAAATTATATACATCTTTGATGATCAGAAGACACTTTGGATTCTTGCAGACATTTAAAGTAATGGTTTAAATACAAAAGCACAATACTATTAAACTTTCAAAATGCTCATTAAAAAGTTATATGAGGGGCTTCCCTGGTGGCGCAGTGGTTGGGAGTCTGCCTGCCAGTGGAGGGGACACGGGTTCGAGCCCTGGTCTGGGAGGATCCCACATGCCGCGGAGCAACTGGGTCCGTGAGCCACAGTTACTGAGCCTGCGCGTCTGGAGCCCGTGCTCCACAACAGGAGAGGCCGCGATAGTGAGAGGCCCGCGCACCGCGATGAAGAGTGGCCCCCACTTGCCACAGCTAGAGAAAGCCCTCTCACAGAAACGAAGACCCAACACAGCCATAAATAAATAGAAATTAAAAAAAAAAAAAAAAAGTTATATGAGGAGGGGAAGATATTGTGTGATCTAGTTGTAAACTGCAGCAGATGTCAGAGTAGCGCAGGAAAGCAGTTGTGCCTAAGAATCGCAGAGGGTTTGTTTCATTCACATGGGCGGTGCCTCCCAGAGCTGGGCTCAGGGGAGTTAGAGGGTGTGACCAGGTCTGTTTATTCCCTTAGTTCTGACTTACTGCTGCGTGTCGACTGTGTCCTAAGCTCTGAGCTAGGGGCTGGGAGGCAACAGAAAACTGGTTTGATGTTGATGCCCTCGGATCAGTGCAGATAAATAAATTGGCGGTAGTAATACAGTGCACAGAAAGGGCTGTGATTGAGGAAATAAAGGACTCCACACAGACTTGATGGTCGGTCAGGAAGGCCTTCTGGGTTCAAGGAAATGCACCTCAGTCCTAAAGGATGGGTGCTAGCCAGGCAAAAGTGAGGAAAAGGGTATTTCAGGTATAGAGAATGGTATGTGCAAAACTGGAGCTAATTCAGTATGGCTTGGATTTTCAGTTCACGGAGAACGTCAAGAAATGGGGCAGGAGGGGTAAGTGTGGGTCTCCAAGGGCCTTGAAGGTGATGTTAGAGTTTGCACCTTGTCGTGAGGTGGCGGGACAGTAGGAGCTTTAAGACGGGTGACATGGTCAGACTCCTATGATGGGGCCCAGACAAGACGTGTTAGTGATGGGGGTGGCATTCTGGTGAGGAGGCTGATAAGCCATTCTTGGAGGGGTCAGGGGTGACATGGTGCTGTGTGCTGAATGGCGGAGCACCAGAAGGGGTGAGGTCGGGGAGCTGGGATGACAGGGGAGAGGGGATGAGAGGTTAGCATGTGGTGTGTTGGACTTGAAGTGCTTGTGAGGCTTCTGAGTGGCAACGTTACTAGGCAGATGGAAAGCTCTGGGCTGCAGGTACAGAATTGGAAGTTCTTTGGCATGGATGGGCTCTTTGACAAAATAGTGCTAATAAAATAACCCTCAGGAAGTGTCTTCTAGTAGGAAAGCTGGAAAAACAACTCAACACTCTTGCCTAGTGCTGTGCAAGCACCAGGAGAGAGCCCCTCTCGCACAGATGAGTGAAGTCATGCAGTGCAAACGGGCCAGGCTGAAAAGTAGCTTGTAATCATGGGTCTGATGTGCTTTGTTTTAGGTAACAGTTGACAAATGGGAACCTTTGTTGAACAACTTGGGCCATGTCTGCAGAAAACTTAAGTAAGTGAAGTAAAGCATTTTCAGAAATATTCTTTGTGACTAAAAGTTTACTTAATTTTGTGTAGCTCTTTTCCATATTTTTATTTAGCTTTCTTGTACTTGGCTACTCAGATATAACAAGCACAAAACAAATGTTTTTATTACCTCTCTTGGTATAATTTTATTTTAGAAATATATTGAGAATTATAATAACTTCTATTTTCTAGAATTAAAAAATTTTAGTGTTCAAAATTAATTTAGAAGAATTAGGACAGTAGGAGCTAATTAAAACCATATCCATATCCTAACTCACTCTTCTCCTCCAGATACCAGTTTTGTGGTGCGATGATTGTTGTGATAATAGATGACAATTGAAAAAGAGATTCTTTGGTTAAATAAGTTTGGGAACCTCGAGGTTACTCAAAATTTAGCAGGTTTTTCAGGATTTCTTGCAGTCTTTACGATGCATTATGAACTGCAGCATTTCCCAAACATTATTAAGCACAAAACCTTTTTTCACAAGAGTTTTTACAGAGCAAGTATTGCAGAGAATTTGGGGAAATGCTGCTCCAAGTAACTCCTGTAGACCTTAAAGCAAAACCATTTGGTTGCTTTTAACCATCCCTGGTGTAGGAGGCATGTCTTCACGTAAAAGAGGTCTTGCTGTGCGATGGGGCACAGGCCCAAGGGTCAAGGATGGGATTCAGCTGGTAGCCCTGCAGGAGTGCCCACCCTCAGCTGGAAGGCAGGAAGACACACTGAAGATACACAGTGGATGCGAAGGACCGTTGCCGTCTAGACTGTTTCTCTGATATAGGAAAGTGGTTCTTACGTGGTTACATCAAGGAGTACCCACTGTACCCACTGACAGCTTTCTCTCTTTCTTCCTATTCTCCTCTCCTCCCTTGACTCCCTCGTCTTCTCTCCCAGGAAGTATGCTGAAGCCTTGGACTATCACCGGCAGGCACTGGTGTTGATTCCTCAGAATGCGTCCACCTATTCTGCCATAGGGTATATCCATAGTCTGATGGGCAACTTTGAAAATGCTGTGGACTATTTCCACACAGTACGTCTTTCGTCTTTTGTTTGTACCTAACTTTAAATCTGGTTAACAGTTACCACTTTTTTTTAAAGATCTTTTCTAGGCAATGTTTTGTTACTTTACAGAAGTGCAGTTTAAAATTTACATTTTAAAATTCCTCAGGCAACCTTGTATTTTATTCTTTTCTTTGCAGAGAAAAGTACGTGAATGTTGTGTAGTACTCATCACATTAGAACAGATGTGAGCCTTGTCCTGAGTGTCAGTGAGAAACACAAGTGTCCAGGAGTGTTTGTCAGTGCAGCTGAGCTGGGTGTACATCTAAGGAGCCCTTTGGGAACTCCATTCTTTCTATTTATGACTTAAAAGTAATTCCCTTAGATCATGTTTATAGATGAACAAAGCTTGTGCATTCATCACTGGGAAAGACTCTCCCCTTAATCCATATGCAGTATTTCATCAGCTCTAAGCCACCGTTAATAAGCAAGATGACCACACACAAAAATACGCTGCCGTTTACACTTTATCATAATTCTTTCCTATCACTTAGTTTTTCTGTACTTAGAAAAAGTGCTCTTTTGGACATATTAAGACATAGATTTTTATCAGGGATCACTTTTACTACCTACATAAAAAAGAAGGTATAAGTGAAATAAATAGTTAAGATATTCAGTTCTTCCCATTCAGAGTTTGCTCCTTCTAAATCACTTTTGTACCAGGTGGTCATTCCTGTTTTCCCAAAATTGTGTCCGTGTGCCAGTACACATGCCCCATTTCACTCAGGTTCCTCCCAGCCAGAGACATTGGCTCTGTCAGAAAGTGTCCCCAAAAGGTTGTTAGACAACAACCACAACTCAGATATCTTCTGTAGGTGTTCTTCAGGAGGTTTGTGGTCTAGTCTGTGCTGTTGATGTGGCCGCCAAGCCCACATTGCTGTCACGGACTCCCGTATCATGGCTGCGACCGGCGGACAGCAGTAGTAAGAAACCACCTGTTGAAAGACTTCCCAAGTTCAGAAATGCTAGAATTTGAAAAAATGTGGGTCTTAGAATCGATGAAATAACTGTTTTTGGAGAAAGAGATAAAATATGAGAAAATGCAATATTTCAAAGATAAATTTGTGAGTGATAGATTCGTAACTGATTTGCAAAGGTTGGTTAGAGATTTTCAGGTAAGGTGAAGTCCTGAAGTGCCACTGAGATAACCAGAATACTTTGTGAGCAGGCAGAAGTGTTTAGAAGTGTTAATAGTTTTTGTGATCTTTCAAATGTCTGTATTTGAACATTGTGTAATTTACCTCTCTTCTATGATTTAATTAATACAGAAGTCTTCAAAGGCTTTTTGTGGAGATACAGGTTTTAAAATCTTTTTGGAGGAGGGGATTTCAAACATAAACAATAGGATAATGTAATGACCCTCCATGTACCCATCACCCAATTTCAACAGTCATCAACTATTGGCTACTCATGTTAACTGTATCCCCACTAACAGCCTCCCTCTACCTCTACCCTGGGTTCCCTGGAGTATTTAGAAATGAGTCCTGTGGGAATGTTTTACACCAAAGAAAAGGAAACAAATTTTCTTGTAATAACCGTGCTGAATCTTTTCTGGCAGGCCCTTGGTCTTAGGCGAGATGACACATTTTCTGTTACAATGCTTGGTCATTGCATTGAAATGTACATTGGTGATTCTGAAGCTTATATTGGTAAGATTATGATTATTCTTATTGATGTTGTATTCCATTTTTTAGATTGTTATATATCTCTTTTTAGGTTTCTCAAATTCTCATGTAGAGTTCTAAGTTCATTTTTCTAATGATTCTAGCTACATTAATATTAAGAAACTCCATTTATTTCAGTGGAACAACGTGTGGGAATTAATGATTCATTAAGTATCCATTCAGTTTAAAGTTGAGTACTTGCTATGTGCAAAATACAGTTATAGAATTTGTGTAAAGCACGGTGATACACAACAATCAATCTAATTGCATAATTGAAAAAATCTTAAGACAGATTTTTCTAATAAGTAAATGAAAGGGCTCTTGCCTTAATATTTTACAATGCAGAGTATAGCACGTAAATCTTTGCACTTCAGTGGACTGTTAGGTTGGCTTACATTCACATTACAATGCTATGTAATTCTTTAAATTTTTTTTAATGATTAGCAAGTCATAAGGTAAGTTGGTATGGAGTTGCTGTACTGGGGTGCCCACTTAGTTACGAACATTGTAAGGGAAAGAACATTGCAGTGAGGTTACATCTTGAGATCTGGACTTTGGGGTAGGCAAAGACTTCTTTAACAGGATGTAAAAGCATAAGAGGAAAAAGTGTTAAATTAGGCTTCAATAAAATTAAAAACTTGAGAGCAAACTGGCACATTAGAGACTGAGAGAAGTCCCTCACAATACATAAACTCATCAAAGAACTTGCGTCTAGAATACAAAAAATCCCATGCATAATCCTACAATAAGTAGAAATTCCATCAAAAATGGACAAAACACTTGAACAGGAATTTCACCAAAGAGGTTATTCAGGTAATTACAAAGCAAATGAAGGTGCTCAGTATCATTATTTATCAGGAAAGTGAAATAAAAACCATAATGAGGGCTTCCCTGGTGGCACAGTGGTTAAGAGTCCGCCTCCCAGTGCAGGGGACACGGGTTTGAGCCCTGGTCCGGGAAGATCCCACGTGCCGCGGAGCACCTAAGCCCGTGCGCCACAACTACTGAGCCTGCGCTCTAGAGCCCGTGAGCCACAACTACTGAGCTCACGTGCCACAACTACTGGAGCCCACGTGCCTAGAGCTCCTGCTCCACAACAAGAGGAGCCACTGCAGTGAGAAGCCCGCGCACCGCAATGAAGAGTAGCCCCCGCTCGCTGCAGCTAGAGAAAGCCTGCACACAGCAACAAAGACCCAACGCAGCCAAAAATAAATAAATAAATTAAATTAAATTAAAACAAAAAAACAAAAAAAAACACACCATAATGAGGCACCACTATAAACCTGCCAGAATGGCTAAAAGTGAAAAATACTGACTGGTAGTACCTAGTGTTGGCAATGGCACGGAGCAGCTGGGACTCTCGTGTATCATTGGTTATTGGCGGGGTTATAAACAGGTCAGACCTCTTTGGGAAACTGTTTAACAGCACATCTGCTAAAGTTAAACAGGCCTTTGCTGCCTAACACACCACTCCGGCCAATTTCCCACAGTCCTGCGGGTCAGTTCATGGCTCTCTTGCTGGTCTTCTTCACTTGGAGGGGCTGATGGTCCAAGATGGCCTCATACACAGGGGGACCTCAGTGACGCAGCTGGGCTTCTCCATGGGTCTTTAGCCCTGGCTTCTTTACATCATGGTCGTCTCAGGGTCCTGAGGGGCAGGAACTAAAGCATCAGGACCCCTTGAAAGCTGGAAGTTGCACAAATCACCTCCATCACATTCTGTTTCTCAAAATGAGTCGTGATTAAGTGCAGCGTCAACACAGGAGGGCTTATTCAAGGGCGTGGGTGCTGGGAGGTGTGATTCATTGGGGGCGATTGAGGCAGTGACCTTCCATGCTGATCTTACAGTGTAGCAGCTCTGCTCCCAGGTTTATGCCCAAGAGAAGCAAGTGCCTCTGTAAGCCAGAATTCACACGCAGGATTGTTCATAGCAGCTTCTTTCCCACAGCAGCTCGCTGGAAATAACCGAGGTCCACCAATAGGAGAGTGGAGAACACTGCACAGTTAGAAGAACTAACGACTGAATTGTGTTGTAACATACATGAGTCTCACAAGTTTTGACCAGAAAAGAATATATACTGATTAATTCCATTTATACGAAGATTAGTAATAAGCAGAACTAATCAGTGGTGATAGAAGAATGAGAGCAGTGATTAAAAGGGAAGGTTCACTAGAGGGGGCCTGAGGTGGTTTTCTAGGAGCTAGAAATGTTCTGTTTTGGTCTGGTGGTGGTGATGTGGATGTGTACATATGTGAAAATTCATCCAGCTGTGCACACTTCACAATTTGTATGTTATGGCTCAATTTTTAAAACTTAAAAAAAAAAAGACCTTGGGTTGAAATCTCAGCTCTGCCACTCAGTAGCCCTGTGGCTTTGGGACAGGTGTGAGCCTCAGTTTCCACATTTGTCCAAGGAGGAGTTGTGAAGCTTAAATGCAAAAGTCCTATAAGGCTAAGAGAGGTGTGGAGATACAGTACTGAATAAGACGGACGTTTTGCCTGTCCTCACAAAGGTAATGGTCTTACAAAGGAGATTTCCAAGTGTATTGTTCATTACATATTATTTTATTTTACTGAGGTAAAATTGACATATAATGTTATATTAAATTCAGGTGTACAACATAATTTAATACTCGTAAGCATTGTGAAATGACCACCACAGTAAGTCTAGTTAATATCTGTCATAACACATAGTTAGAAAAAGTTTTTTCTTGCAATGAGAACTTTTAAGGTCTATTCTCTTAGCAACTTTTTTTTTTTTTTTTTAATTTTATTTATTTATGGCTGTGTTGGGTCTTCGTTTCTGTGCAAGGGCTTTCTCTAGTTGGCGGCAAGTGGGGGCCACTCTTCATCGTGGTGCGCAGGGCTCTCACTGTCGCGGCCTCTCTTGTTGCGGAGCACAGGCTCCAGACGCGCAGGCTCAGCAATTGTGGCTCACGGGCCTAGTCGCTCCGCGGCATGTGGGATCTTCCCAGACCAAGGCTCGAACCCGTGTCCCCTGCATTGGCAGGCAGATTCTCAACCACTGTGCCACCAGGGAAGCCCTCTTAGCAACTTTTGAATATGTAATACAGTATTATTAACTATAATCGCCTTGCTGTACTATTTTTATCTTTAGAAGACTTGGACGTTATTATCTGTTAAAACATCTATTACTGAAAGCTATTAGTTTGAACTTTGTAAAATTGTCATTTTGTTTATGTTGGGAATGATTGGACCTAATACATCCATTATTCTCACGATTTTGATCTGTAGAAAATGTATTTCCCTTCAGTGTGTTTCTGTATACCTGAGGCTTGTGACGGCACCAGGGCCAAGCGCCAGCCGGCAGTTCTCCGTGTGCAGCTGAGGAAGCACCGCGCACAGGCTCCTGTCGGTGCCAGACTCGCTTTGGAGATGGGGAGGCTGCTGAGCCCACTGGAGCTGAGCCTGCCTGTGCTTCTGGGAGTCTCCCCGCAGTCTCCCTTCGTCACCAAGACCAAAGGAGCACGGGCACGATGGGAACGTTTCTCCTCCTTAGCTATGCGTGTGCTGTTACAAGGACATCTGACCTAAATGATAGAGCAGTGTTATGTACTGGTGGAAATGACAGGTAAATGGAATTTCTTATTTTGTTTTTACTGTGGCATTTCTCTCTTTTTAGGAGCGGACATCAAAGACAAATTAAAATGTTACGACTTTGATGTGCATACAATGAAGACATTAAAAAACATTATTTCACCTCCGTGGGATTTCAGGGAATTTGAAGTAGAAAAACAGACAGTGGAAGAAGCAGGGCTTGCACCATTAGAAACCTCAAGGAAAACTCCAGATTCCAGACCTTCCTTGGAAGAAACCTTTGAAATTGAAATGAATGAAAGTGACATGATGTTAGAGACGCCTATGTCAGACCACAGTACGTGATTCCAGACGGGTCCCAGTTCCCCTTTGTCCTAGAGTAGGTCAGTGTTTCCTCTCATCCTTGTCTTAAAAATTTCCCATTTCTCAACATGCATCCAGACCCCACCTCTGCATTTAGGAATGGAGACCTGCCTTAAGAGACTGGATTGCACACCTTTGCAACATGTTTTCTGATCCTACAGAACAGTTATACAAAGTGAAATAAAGAAGGTAAACCAATGTCTTAGGTCGTTTTTTCTTTTTCAATAGACTTTTATTTGGGGCTAATTTTGAACTTACAGAAAATCTGCAAAGGTAGTACTGAGAGCTTTCATGTACCCTCACCCAGTTTCCCCCATTGTTAACATCTTAAGTGACTGTGGGACTTTTATCATAACTAAGAAATCCACGTTGGTTTCTAGTAACCGAACTCCAGACTTCTTTGGATTTCACCAGTTTTCCCGTGAATGTCCTCTTTCCGCGCCTGCATCCGGGGGCCACACTGCAACTAGCCGTCAGATTTCCTAGGCTCCTCCTGGCGGTGACGGTGTCTCAGACTTTTCTTATCTTTCGTGACCTGGACAGTTTTGAGAGGACTCGTCAGATATTTTGTAGAATGTCCCTCAGTTTGAGTTGTTTCAGGTGTTTCTCATGATTGGACTGGGGTTTTGGGTGTGAAGTACCTTTCTCACCACATTGTGTCAGGGGTACATGTTATCAGCATGACTTACACAGGAGGTGTGGACCTGATCACTTGGTGACAATGGTGTCTGCCAGGTTTCCCCACTGCAAAGTCACTATTTCCCTCTTCCCACACTTTAGAAGCAAATCACTAAGTCCAGCCTACCCTCCGTTTGACAAGGGGTTTAAGTTAAGCTCCATCCCCTGGTGGTTTCATCTGTTCTCTACCATTTCTTCACTTTATTTATTTATCCGATTTATTTATCAGCATAAACTCATGTATACATATTTTCTATTTTAGGTTATAATTTTATAGTAACGTTATTTATTTTGTGGCTTCAATTGTTTCAGCTTTGGCCATTGGAGGTCTTTCAGCTGGGCTCTTATGTCCTTGTGACGTGCCTCCATCCGTTTGTTTTTTCTTCTCGTTTTTCCTTTATTTTGGTAAAATGTATGTATATAACATAAACTATGGACTTTAGTTGATAATAATGCATCACTCTTGGTAACAACTGTACCGCATCAATGCGAGATAGGGATATGGGGAGACGGTTAGTATATGGGAACTCTGCTTTCTGTCCCATTTTTCTGTAAATGAAGAAATAAAGTGTGTGCATGTGTGGATAGGTAGCCATTTAAATCATTTTCAAGTGTATAATTCAGTGGCATTTATTTCCAACTTTTTTTTTTCACTCCAAACAGAAACTTTGTACCCACTAAGCAGAAAGTCCCTCAGCTCTGGTAGCCTCTAATCTAATTTCTGTCTCTGAATTTGCCTATTCTAGATAATTTCATGTAAGTGGTATCACACAATATTTGTCCTTTTGTGTCTGGTTTATTTTACTTAGAATAATATTTTCAAGGTTTATCCACATTGTAGCTTTTATCAAAACTTCATTCCTTTTTATGGCTGAATACTATTCCAAAATATGTATATTTACCACATTCATCTGTTGACGGACACTTGGGTTGTTTTCACCTTTTGGCTGTTGTGAATAATGTTGCTATGAACATGGTTGCATGATTGTCTGGGTCCCTGTTTTCAATCCTTTGGATATATACCTAGGAGTGGAATTGCTGGGTCATATGATGATACTGTGGTTAACTTTTTGAGGAGCCAGCAAACCTTTCTCACAGTGCCTGTACCATTTTACATTCCCATCACCAGTGCACGAGGGTTCCAATTTCTCTGCATCCTCACCAATGCTTTTTACTGTTTTTCTGTTTTGTTTTGTTTTGTTTTTTACTGTAACCATTATAGTAGGTGGAAGTGGTATCTCATGTTGGTTGATTTGCCTTTCCCTAATCACTAGTGATGTTGAGCATCTTATCCTGTGCTTATTGGCCATTTGTATATCTTCTTTGGAGAAATGTCTATGCAGATCGTTTGCTTACTTTAAAATTGAGTTGTTTATCTTATTGTTGTTGAGTTGTTGGATTTCTTTATAGATTTTTGATATTAAACCCTTATCAGATACATATTTTGCACACACTTTTTCCCATTCTTTGGGTTGTCCTTCCACTCCCTTGATAGTGTCCTTCAATACGCAAAAGTTCTAATTTAATGAAATCCAATTTATCTATTTTTCTTTTGTTTTTGACTTTTGTAGTCTGCATTTTTGGTGTCATTTAAGAAACTATTGCTAAAGCCAAGGTTATGCAGAGTTTCACTTCTGATATTCTGAGATTTTTATCGTTTTAGCTCTTAAATTTAGGTCTTTGATCCATTTTAATATTTTTAAATGTTGTAAGTTAAGGGTCCAGCTTCATTCTTTTGCATGTGGATATTCAGTTTTCCTAGCACCATTTCTTGAAGAAACTGTTCTTCTCCCATTGAATAGTCTTGGCATCCATGTTGAATTGATGATAAATATGAGGGTTTATTTCTGGGCCCTGAGTTCTATTCCATTGGTCCATATGTGTATGCTTATGCTAGTACCACACTGTTTTGTCAACTGTAGCTTTGTAGTGAGTTTTGAAATAGGGATGTGTGAGTCCTCCAACTTTGTTCTTTTTCAGGATTGTTTTGCCTATTATAGTCCCTTGAATTTCCATATGAATTTTAGATTTTTTTTCCATTTCTGAAAAAAAAGCCACTGGGATTTTGATAGGGATTTAATTGAATATGTATGTCTTCTTAATATATGTCTAATCCATAAACACACGATGTCTTTTCATTTATTTGTCTTTAATGTGTTTTCAGCAGTGTTTTCCAGTTTTTGTTGTACAAGTCTTTCACCTCCTTGATTAAATTCATTCCTAAGTGTTTTATTCTTTATGATACTATTGTGAATAGAATTGTTTTCTTAGTTTCCTTTTTGTTTTTTTTGTTTGTTTGTTTTTTGTTTTTTAAACATCTTTATTGAAGTATAATTGCTTTACAATGGTGTGCTAGCTTCTGCTTTACAACAAAGTGAATCAGTTACACATATACATATGTTGCCATATCTCTTCCCTCTTGCATCTCCCTCCCTCCCACCCTCCCTATCCCACCCCTCTAGGTGGTCACAAAGCACCGAGCTGATCTCCCTGTGCTATGCGGCTGCTTCCCACTAGTTATCTATTTTACATTTGGTAGTGTATATATGTCCATGACACTCTCTCACCCTGTCACATCTCACCCCTCCCCCTCCCCATATCCTCAAGTCCATTCTCTAGTAGGTCTGTGTCTTTATTCCCATCCTGCCACTAGGTTCTTCATGACCTCTTTTTTTTTTTTTTTTTTTTTTTTTCCCTTAGATTCCATATATATGTGTTAGCATACTGTATTTGTTTTTCTCTTTCTGACTTACTTCACTCTGTATGACAGACTCTAACTCCATCCACCTCATTACAAACACCTCCATTTCATTTCTTTTTATGGCTGAGTAATATTCCATTGTATATATGTGCCACATCTTCTTTATCCATTCATCCGATGATGGACACCTAGGTTGCTTCCATGTCCTGGCTATTGTAAACAGAGCTGCAATGAATATTTTGGTACATGACTCTTTCTGAATTATGGTTTTCTCAGGGTATATGCCCAGTAGTGGGATTGCTGGGTCATATGGTAGTTCTATTTTTAGTTTTTTAAGGAACCTCCATACTGTTCTCCATAGTGGCTGTATCAATTTACATTCCCACCAACAGTGCAAGAATGTTCCCTTTTCTCCACACCCTCTCCAGCATTTATTGTTTCTAGATTTTTTGATGATGGCCATTCTGACCGGTGTGAGATGATACCTCATTGTAGTTTTGATTTGCATTTCTCTAATGATTAATGATGTTGAGCATTCTTTCATGTGTCTGTTGGCAATCTGTATCTCTTCTTTGGAGAAATGTCTATTTAGGTCTTCTGCCCATTTTTGGATTGGGTTGTTTGTTTTTTTGTTATTGAGCTGCATGAGCTGCTTGTAAATCTTGGAGATTAATCCTTTGTCCGTTGCTTCATTTGCAAATATTTTCTCCCATTCTGAGGGTTGTCTTTTGGTCTTGTTTATGGTTTCCTTTGCTGTGCAAAAGCTTTTAAGTTTCATTAGGTCCCATTTGTTTATTTGTGTTTTTATTTCCATTTCTCTAGGACCTGGGTCAAAAAGGATCTTGCTGTGACTTATGTCATACAGTGTTCTGCCTATGTTTTCCTCTAAGAGTTTGATAGTGTCTGGCCTTACACTTAGGTCTTTAATCCATTTTGAGTTTATTTTTGTGTATGGTGTTAGGGAGTGTTCTAATTTCATACTTTTACATGTACCTGTCCAATTTTCCCAGCACCACTTATTGAAGAGGCTGTCTTTTCTCCACTGTATATGCTTGCCTCCTTTATCAAAGATAAGGTGACCATATGTGCGTGGGCTTATCTCTGGGCTTTCTATCCTGTTCCATTGATCTATATTTCTGTTTTTGTGCCAGTACCAAACTGTCTTGATTACTGTAGCTTTGTAATATAGTCTGAAGTCAGGGAGCCTGATTCCTCCAGCTCCATTTTTCGTTCTCAAGATTGCTTTGGCTATTCGGGGTCTTTTGTGTTTCCATACAAATTGTGAAATTTTTTGTTCTAGTTCTGTGAAAAATGCCAGTGGTAGTTTGATAGGGATTGCATTGAATCTGTAGATTGCTTTGGGTAGCAGAGTCATTTTCACAATGTTTATTCTTCCAATCCAAGAACATGGTATATCTCTCCATCTATTTGTATCATCTTTAATTTCTTTCATCAGTGTCCTATAATTTTCTGCATACAGGTCTTTTGTCTCCTTAGGTAGGTTTATTCCTAGGTATTTTATTCTTTTTGTTGCAATGGTAAACGGGAGTGTTTTCTTAATTTCACTTTCAGATTTTTCATCATTAGTATACAGGAATGCAAGAGATTTCTGTGCATTAATTTTGTATCCTGCTACTTTACCAAATTCATTGATTAGCTCTAGTAGTTTTCTGGTAGCATCTTTTGGATTCTCTATGTATAGTATCATGTCATCTGCAAACAGTGACAGCTTTACTTCTTCTTTTCCGATTTGGATTCCTTTTATTTCTTTTTCGTCTCTGATTGCTGTGGCTAACACTTCCAAAACTATGTTGAATAATAGTGGTGAGAGTGGGCAACCTTGTCTTGTTCCTGATCTTAGTGGAAATGGTTTCAGTTTTTCACCATTGAGGACAATGTTGGCTGTGGGTTTGTCATATACGGCCTTTATTATGTTGAGGAAAGTTCCCTCTATGCCTACTTTCTGCAGGACTGTTATCATAAATGGGTGTTGAATTTTGTCGAAAGCTTTCTCTGCATCTATTGAGATGATCATATGGTTTTTCTCCTTCAATTTGTTAATATGATGTATCACGTTGATTGATTTGCGTATATTGAAGAATCCTTGCATTCCTGGAATAAACCCCACTTGATCATGGTGTATGATCCTTTTAATGTGCTGTTGGATTCTGTTTGCTAGTATTTTGTTGAGGATTTTTGCATCTATGTTCATCAGTGATATTGGCCTGTAGTTTTCTTTCTTTGTGACATCTTTGCCTGGTTTTGGTATCAGGGTGATGGTGGCCTCGTAGAATGAGTTTGGGAGTGTTCCTCCCTCTGCAATATTTTGGAAGAGTTTGAGAAGGATAGGTGTTAGCTCTTCTCTAAATGTTTGATAGAATTCGCCTGTGAAGCCATCTGGTCCTGGGCTTTTGTGTGTTGGAAGATATTTAATCACAGTTTCAATTTCAGTGCTTGTGATTGGTCTGTTCATATTTTCTATTTCTTCCTGGTTCAGTCTCGGCAGGTTGTGCATTTCTAAGAATCTGTCCATTTCTTCCAGGTTGTCCATTTTATTAGCATAGAGTTGCTTGTAGTAATCTCTTATGATCGTTTGTATTTCTGCAGTGTCAGTGGTTACTTCTCCTTTTTCATTTCTAATTCTATTAATTTGAGTCTTCTCCTTTTTTCTCTTGATGAGTCTGGCTAATGGTTTATCAATTTTGTTTATCTTCTCAAAGAACCAGCTTTTAGTTTCATTGATTTTTGCTATTGTTTCCTTCATTTCTTTTTCATTTATTTCTGATCTGATCTTTATGATTTCTTTCCTTCTGCTAGCTTTGGGGTTTTTTTGTTCTTCTTTCTCTAATTGCTTTAGGTGCAAGGTTAGGTTGTTTATTCGAGATGTTTCCTGTTTCTTGAGGTAGGCTTGTATTGCTATAAACTTCCCTCTTAGAACTGCTTTTGCTGCATCCCATAGGTTTTGGATCGTCGTGTCTCCATTGTCATTTGTTTCTAGGTATTTTTTGATTTCCCCTTTGATTTCTTCAGTGATCACTTCGTTATTAAGTAGTGTATTGTGTAGCCTCCATGTGTTTGTATTTTTTACAGATCTTTTCCTGTAATTGATATCTAGTCTCATAGCGTTGTGGTCGGAAAAGATACTTGATACGATTTCAATTTTTTTAAATTTACCAAGGCTTGATTTGTGACCCAAGATATGATCTATCCTGGAGAATGTTCCATGAGCACTTGAGAAAAATGTGTATTCTGTTGTTTTTGGGTGGAATGTCCTATAAATATCAATTAAGTCCATCTTGTTTAATGTATCATTTAAAGCTTGTGTTTCCTTATTTATTTTCATTTTGGATGATCTGTCCATTGGTGAAAGTGGGGTGTTAAAGTCCCCTACTATGATTGTGTTACTGTCGATTTCCCCTTTTATGGCTGTTAGTATTTGCCTTATGTATTGAGGTGCTCCTATGTTGGGTGCATAAATATTTACAATTGTTATACCTTCCTCTTGGATCGATCCCTTGATCATTATATAGTGTCCGTCTTTGTCTCTTGTAATTGTCTTTATTTTAAAGTCTATTTTGTCTGATATGAGAATTGCTACTCCAGCTTTCTTTTGATTTCCATTTGCATGGAATATCTTTTTCCATCCCCTCACTTTCAGTCTGTATGTGTCTCTAGGTCTGAAGTGGGTCTCTTGTAGACAGCATATATATGGGTCTTGTTTTTGTATCCATTCAGCCAGTCTGTGTCTTTTGGTGGGAGCATTTAATCCATTTACATTTAAGGTAATTATCGATATGTATGTTCCTATTCCCATTTTCTTAAATGTTTTGGGTTTGTTATTGTAGGTGTTTTCCTTCTCTTGTGTTTCTTGCCTAGAGAAGTTCCTTTAGCATTTGTTGTAAAGCTGGTTTGGTGGTGCTGAACTCTCTCAGCTTTTGCTTGTCTGTAAAGGTTTTAATTTCTCCATCAAATCTGAATGAGATCCTTGCTGGGTAGAGTAATCTTGGTTGTAGGTTTTTCTCCTTCATCACTTTAAGTATATCCTGCCACTCCCTTCTGGCTTGCAGCGTTTCTGCTGAAAGATCAGCTGTTAACCTTATGGGGATGCCCTTGTGTGTTATCTGTTGTTTTTCCCTTGCTGCTTTTAATATGTTTTCTTTATATTTAATTTTTGATAGTTTGATTAATATGTGTCTTGGTGTGTTTCTCCTTGGATTTATCCTGTATGGGACTCTCTGTGCTTCCAGGACTTGATTAACTATTTCCTTTCCCATATTAGGGAAGTTTTCAACTAGAATCTCTTCAAATATTTTCTCAGTCCCTTTCTTTTTCTCTTCTTCTTCTGGGACCCCTATAATTCGAATGTTGGTGCGTTTAATGTTGTCCCAGAGGTCTCTGAGACTGTCCTCAGTTCTTTTCATTCTTTTTTCTTTATTCTGGTCTGCAGTAGTTATTTCCACCATTTTATCTTCCAGGTCACTTATCCGTTCTTCTGCCTCAGTTATTCTGCTATTGATCCCATCTAGAGTATTTTTAATTTCATTTATTGTGCTTGTCATCGTTTCTTGGTTCCTCTTTAGTTCTTCTACGTCCTTGTTAAATGTTTCTTGCATTTTGTCTATTCTATTTCCAAGACTTTGGATCATCCTTACTATCATTATTCTGAATTCTTTTTCAGGTAGACTACCTATTTCCTCTTCATTTGTTAGGTCTGGTGTGTTTTGACCCTGCTCCTTCATCTGCTGTGTGTTTTTCTGTCTTCTCATTTTGCTTATCTTACTGTGTTTGGGGTCTCCTTTTCACAGGCTGCAGGTTCGTAGTTCCCGTTGTTTTTGGTATCTGTCCCCAGTGGCTAAGGTTGGTTCAGTGGGTTGTGTAGGTTTCCTGGTGGAGGGAACTAGTGCCTGTGTTCTGGTGGATGAGGCTGGATGTTGTCTTTCTGGTGGGTTCGTCCACGTCTGGTGGTGTGTTTTGGGGTGTCTGTGGCCTTATTATGATTTTAGGCAGCCTCTCTGTTAATGGATGGGGCTGTGTTCCTCTCTTGCTAGTTGTTTGGCATAGGGTGTCCAGCACTGTAGCTTGCTGGTCGTTGAGTGAAGCTGGGTCTTGATGTTGAGATGGAGATCTGTGAGAGATTTTCGCCGTTTGGTATTACGTGGAGCTGGGAGGTCTCTTGTGGACCAGTGTCCTGAAGTTGGCTCTCCCACCTCAGAGGCACAGCCCTGATGCCTGGCTGGAGCACCAAGAGCCTTTCATCCACACGGCTAAGTATGTAAGGCCAGAAATTACTGCAATAAATATCTCAACTCCATGGACAATTTCCTAGTGTGGTCAAAAGACAGAAGTAATTCAATAGCTCAGCAGTCCGTCCAGTATAGTGACAATCATTCTCCAGTAGCTCCTCTCAACCTGCGGCACCCAGCCAGCCCTTAGTTTCCTTTTTGGATTGTCTCATTCCTAGTGTATAGAAATACAACTGATTTTTGTTTGTTGACTTTGTATCCTGAACATGTTCATTAGCTGTAACAATTTGTGTGTGTGTGTTCGTTCTTCAGAATTTTCTGCGCAATAGGATCATGTCATCTGCAAGTTGAGATAGTTTTACTTTTTCCTTTCCAATTTAGATTCCTTTTATTTATTTTCCTTACATAACTGCTCTGGTTAGAACTGCAGTATTTTATTGAATAGAAGTGGCAAAAGTAGGCGTTCCTGATCTTAAAAGAAAAGCTTTTAGTCTTTCATAGATGTCCTTTTTAGTGTTGGAGAGGTTCTCTTCTATTCCTGGTTTATTGAGTGTTTTGTTTAATCAGGAAAGGGTGCTGATTTTGTCAAATGTTTTGTTTTGGATCAGTTGAGATGTTCAGGTTTAATGAGTTCTAGGATTTCGGAGCTGTTCAAGGAAAAGACACAACCATAAATGGCAGTCACATGCTTTATTTGGGGTAGCTTTATCTGAGCCCTGTTTTGACAGGTTGCAAGAGGGGGTAGCCCCTTCCAGAGACAGCAGCATGAGGTCACCACCCAGAAGGGGAAGAGGGCAATGGAACTCCTGGGGCAGAGGGAAGTTCCAGAGGGGCTCACATGTCTCCATGATGGAGTAGCAGCATGCAGGGGGTCTCTGGGTTACAGAGGTACAAAGTGCAGCAGCACCTTGGGGTCTTTTTTGTCTTATTTACAGCTACCAGACGCTGGGTGTAGTTTTGATGAGTATGCAAAATAGGCTCTAAATGGCTGGAAATACGCTTGTTTGGGCTGTATATAAACAGTTGCATGTGAAAATTTTGATTTGGCTCTGGTGGACTTAAGCTAACCATCCTAGCCTGCTGTGAAGAAGTAAACAACATCAGGATCAATATACAGGGGCCATATTTGAGTCATTTGTGTAACATCTTTCAGGTTTTTTTCCCTTCATTCTATTGATTTTCCTATGCTGTACCACCCTTGCAGTCCTGAGATAAGTCTTCAATTTTCTTGAAATGTTTGAGAATAGATGTTAATTCTTTAAATGTTTGGTAGAATTCTTTAGTGAAGCCCTCTGGTCCTGGGCCTTTCTATGTTGGAGGGTTTTTGATTACCGATTCAATCTCCTTACTTGTTATAGCTGTTTCTTGAGTCAGTTTTCACACTTTTTATGTTTCTAGGAATTTGTTTTATCTAGGTTATTCAGTTTGTTGGTGTACAGCTGTTCATAGTATCCTGTTATAATCCTTTTTATTTTTGTAAAGTCAGTAATAATTTCCTCTCTTCCATTTTATGATTTAGAAATTTGAGTCTTCTCTTTTTTTTCTTTGTAAATCTGGTAAAGATTTGTCAATGTTTTATGGCTTTTCAGAAAACTAACTTTTAATTTTGTTTACATTCTCTGTTGTTTTTCTCATGTGTATCTTATTTCCACTCTAATGTATTGTTTCCTTATTTCTGCTAGCTGTGGTTTTAGTTTGCTCTTCTTTTTCTGGTTCCTTAAAGTGTACAGTTGGACCATTGAATTAACACTTTTTTTTTTAATGTAGGCATTTATAGCTATAAATTTCCCTCTGAGCACCATTTTTGCTGCATGCCATAACTTTTCCTGTTTTTGTTTCTATCTGTCTTAAGGTACTTTCTAGTTTTCCATGTGATTTCTTTTTTGACCCATTGGTTGTTTAAGAATGTGTTTAATTTCCACATGTGTGTGTTTTCCAGTTTCCCTTCTGTTATTGATGTCTAGTTTCATTCCATTGTGCTTAGAAGGATATTTTGTGTGATTTTAGTCTAAGTGTATTAAGACTCTTCTTGTGGCCTAATTTATGGTCCCTCTGGAGAATGTACCCTGTTCACTTGAGAAGATTGTATGTTCTGCTTTTGTTGGGTGGTGTGTTCTGTATATGTATGTTAGGTCTAATTGGTTTATGGTGTTGTTCAAGTCTTCTATTTCCTTGTTGATCTTCTGCCTCGTTGTTCTTTTATTAAAAGTGGGTTGTTGAAGTCTCCAAATATTATTGTAGAACTGTCTATTTCTCTCTTCAATTCTGTTCATTTTTGCTTCATATATTTGGTACTCTCTTATCAGATGCATATATATTTATACCTGTTACAGCTTCTGAATTCATGTGAAATAAGCAGGTGATCATTAGTATGTCTTTTTAAAAATTTTTTTATAAAAGTATAGTTTATGTACAATATTACATACGTTACAGGTGTACAACATAGTGAGTCACAATTTTTAAAGGTTATATTCCATTTATAGTTAAAATTCTGGCTATAGTCCCTGTGTGCACAATACATCCTTGTAGCTTATTTATTTTGTACATAATAGTTTGTACCTCATAATCCCTTACTCCTATCTTGCACCTCCCCCTTCCCTCTCCCCACTGGTAACCACTAGTTTGTTCTCTGTATCTGTGAGTCTGTGTCTTTTTTGTTGCATTCACTATTTGGTTGTATTTTTTAGATTCCACATATAAGTGGTATCATACGGGATTTGTCTTTCTCTGTCTAATTTATTTCACTTAGCCATAATATGCTTGAAGTTTGTCCATGTTGTTGTAAATGGCAAAATTTCATTCTTTTTTATGGCTGAGTAGTATTCCATTGTGTGTGTATCTATCTATATATATATATAAGCATACATATATATATATATATATATATATATATATATGTCTAACTTCTTTATCCATTTTTCTATTGACAGACACTTAGGTTGCTTCCATATCTTGACAATTGTAAATAATGCTGCTATGAATGTTGGGGTGTGCGTATCTTTTTGAATTAATGTTGTTGGGGTTTTTTCGTATATATACTCAGGAGTGGGATTGCTGGGTCATATGGTAGTTCTATTTTTAGTTTTTTGAGGAACTTCCATACTGTTTTCAATAGTGGCTGCATCAATTTACATTCCCATCAACAGTGTACAAGGGTTCCCTTTCCTCCATATCCTCGCCAACGTTTGTTGTTTGTGTTCTTTTTGATGATAGCCATTCTGACCGGTGTGAGGTGATATCTCATTGTGGTTTTAATTTGCATTTCTCTGACGATTAATAATGTTGAGCATCTTTTCATGTGCCTGTTGACCGTCTGCAGTCTTCTTTGGAAAACTGTCTGTTCAGATCTTCTATCCATTTTTTACTTGGGTTTGTTTTTTAGATATTAAGTTGTGTGAGTTGTGTATATATTTTGATATTAACCCCTTATCAGTCATATCATTTGCAAGTATTTTCTCCCATTTAGCAGGTTGTCTTTCTATTTTGACGATGGTTTCCTTTGCTGTGCAAAAGCTTTTAAGTTTAATTAGGTCCCATTTGTTTATTTTTGTTTTTATTTCCTTTGCTTTAGGAGACATCCAAAAATATTGCTACGATTTATGTCAAAGAGTGTTCTAATTATGTTTTTATCTAGGAATTTTGGGGTTTCTGGTCTTAACATTTAGGTCTTTAATCCATTTTGAGTTAATTTTTTTTATATAGTATCAGAGAATGTTCTAATTTTATTGTTTTATATGTGTCTGTCCAGTTTGCCAAGCACCACTTATTGAAGAGATTGTCTTTTTGCCATTGTATATTCTTGCCTCCTTTGTCACAGATTAATTGACCATAAGTGTGTGGGTTTATTTCTGGGCTTTCTATTCTGTTCCATTGATCTATGTGTTTTGTTTTTTTGCCAGTATGATGCTTTTTGATTACTGTAGCTTTGTAGTATAGTCTGAAGTTAGGCAGCATGATTCCTCCAGATCTGTTCTTAAGATTGCTTTGTCTATTTGGGGTCTTCTGTGTTTCCATACAAATTTTAGGATTATTTATTTTAGTTCTGTGAAAAATGCCCTTGGTATGTTGATGGGATTGCATTGAATTTGTAGATTGCTTTGGGTAGTATGGTCACTTTATCAATATCAATTCTTCCATCCATGATCATAGTGTATCTTTCCATCTGTTTCACCTTCAGTTTCCTTCATCAGTATCTTTTAATTTTCCAAGAACAGGTCTTTTACCTCCTTAGGTAGGTTTCTTCCTAGGTATTTTTTTTTAATGTGATGGTAGATGGGATTAATTCCTTAATTGCTCTTTCTGATAACTTGAAGTTAGTGTATAGAAATGCACAGATTTCTGTATATTAATTTTGTATCCTGAAACTTTATTGAATTCATTGATGAGCTCTAGTAGTTTTTTGGTGGCGTCTTTAGGATTTTCTATGTATAGTGTCATGTCATCTGCAAGCAGTGACAGTTTTACTTCTTCCTTTCCAATTTGGATTCCATGTATTTATTTATTTATTTTCTTGTCTGATTGCTGTGGCTAGGACTTCCAATACTGTGTGGAATAAAAGTGGTGAGAGCAGGCATCCTTGTCTTGTTACTGATCTTAGAAGAAATGCTTTTAGCTTTTCACCATTTTGTATGATGTTAGCTATAGGTTTGTCATATATGGCCTTTATTTATGTTGAGTTATGTTCCCTCTATGCCACTTTCTGGAAAACTTTTATCATAAATGGATGTTGAATTTTGTGAAAAGCTTTTTCTGCATCTATTGAGATGATCATATGATTTCAATTCTTCAACTTGTTAATGTGGTATATATCACATCGATCAATTTGGGGATATTGAAAAATCCTCGCATCCCTGGGATAAATCCCACTTGATCATGGTATACGATCCTTTTAATGTATTGTTGGATTCAATTTGCTAATATTTTGTTGAGGATTTTTGCATCTATGCACATCATTGAGCCTATTTTCTTTTTTTGTGATATCTTTGTCTGGTTTGGGTATCAGGGTGATACTGGCCTCATAGAATGAGTTCAGAAGCGTTCCTTCCTCTGCAGTTTTTTGGAATAGTTTGAGAAGAATAGGTGTTAACTCATCTCTAAATGTTTGGTAGAATTCACCTGTGAAGCCATCTGGTTCTGGACTTTTGTTTTTTGAGCGTTTTAAAATTACTGATTCAGTTTTATTGCTGGTAATCGGTCTGTTCATATTTTCTTTTCCTCCTGGTTCAATCTTCGGAGATTGTACATTTCTAAGAATTTGTCCATTTCTTCTAGGTTATCCATTTTATGGGCATTTAGTTGTTTTTAGTAGTCTCTTATGATCTTTTGTATCTCTGTGGTGTTGGTTGTAAATTCTCCTTTTTCATTTCTGATTTTATTCATTTGGGCCCTCTTTTTTTCTTGATGAGTCTGGCTAAAGGTTTATCAATTTTGTTTATCTTTTCAAAGAACTAGCTCTTGCTTTTATTTATCTTTTCTATTTTTTTAAATTCTCTTTCATTTATTTCTGCTCTGATCTTTATGATTTCTTTCCTTCTACTAATTTTGGATATTGTTTGTTCGTTTTTCATTTCCTTTAGGTGTAAGGTTAGGTTACTCATTTGAGATTTTTATTGTTTCCTGAGATAAGTTTGTACTTTTATAAACTTCTCTCTTAGGCCTGTGTTTGCTGTGTCCCCTAGATTTTGGGTGGTTGTGTTTTCATTTTCATTAGTCTTGAAGTATTTTTTTATTTTCTCTTTGATTTCTTCAGTGACCCATTGGTTGTTTAGTAGCATGTTGTTTAGCCTCCAAGTGTTTGTGTTTATTGCAGTTTTTTTCTTGTAGTTGATTTCTAGTCTCATAACATTGTGGTCAGAACAGATACTTGGTATGATTTCAATTTTCTTAAATTTACCAAGGCTTGTTCTGTGGCCTAGCATATGACTTATCCTGGAGAATGTTCCATGTGTACTTGAAAAGAATGTGTCATTCTGCTGCTTTTTGATGGAAGGTTCTTTATATATCTATTAAATCCATTTGGTCTAATGTGTCATTTAAGGCCAGTGTTTCCTTATTGATTTTCTGCTTGGGTGATCTGTCCATTGATGTAGGTGGAGTGTTAAAGTCCCTTGCTGTTATTGCGTTACTGTCTTTTTCTCCTTTTATGTCTGTTAATATTTGCTCTATGTATTTAGGTGCTCCTATGATGGGTGTGTGTATCTACAATTGTTATATATTCTTCTTGGATTGATCCCTTGATCATTATGTAGTGTCCTTCTTTGTCTCCTGTAACAGTCTTTATTTTAAAGTCTATTTTTTCTGATATAAGTATTGCTACCCCAGCTGTCTCTTGATTTCCATTTGCATGGAATATCTTTTTCCATCCCCTCACTTTCAGTCTGTGTGTGTCTTTAGATCTGAAGTGAGTCTCTTGTAGGCAGCATATATATGGGTCTTGTTTTCATGTTGATTTCAGCCACTCTGTGTCTTTTGATTGTAGCATTTAGGCCATTTACATTTAAAGTATTTATTGATATGTTCTTATTACCATCTTGTTAATTGTTTTGTGTTTGTTTTTGTAGGTCTGTTTCATTCCTTTCTTCTTTTGTTCTCTTCTGCTTTGATTTGATGACTACCTGTAGTGTTATATTTGGATTCCTTTTTCTTTTTTGTGTGTATCTACTACAAATTTTTGGTTTGTGGTTACCATCAGGTTTTTATATAGCAATCTGTATGTATACATGATTGAATTAAGTTGCTGATCTTTTAATTTCAAATGCATTTTAACATCCCTGCTTTGGACTCTCCTCCCCTCACGATTACTATGTTTGATATCATATTTTGCATCTGATTGTTTTCTGTATCCCTTAACTGCTTATTGTGGATATAGATTATTTTACTGCTCTTATCGTTTAACCTTCCTACTAGCTTTGTGCTTTAGATGATTTCCTACCTCTACTTTATGTTTGCCTTTACTGATTAGCTTTTTCCTTTCGTAATTTTCATGTTTCTAGTTGTGGCCTTTTCTTTTTCGCTTAGAGAAGCTTTACATTTCTTGTAAAGCTGGTTTGGTGGTGCTGTACACTTTTAGCTTTTTATTGTCTATAAAGCTTTTGATCTCCATCAAATCTAAATAAGAGCCCTGCCAGGGAGAATATTCTTGGTTGTAGGTTTTTCCCTTTCATCACTTTAAATATATCGTGCCACTTCCTTCTGGCTTGTAGGGTTTCTGCCAAAAAGTCAGCTGATAGCCTTATGGGAGTTACCTTGTATGTTATTTGCTGCTTTTAATGTTCTCTCTTTATCTTCAACTTTTGCCATTTTAATTACTGTGTGTCTTGGTGTGTATCTCTTTTTTTTTTTTTTAAATGCTATGTATTCCTGTTATTTTGGTAAACTGTCTTTTTTTAATTTTATTTATTTATTTATTTATTTATTTATTTATTTATTTATTTATGGCTGTGGTGGGTCTTCGTTTCTGTGCGAGGGCTTTCTCTAGTTGCGGCAAGTGGGGGCCACTCTTCATCGCGGTGCGCGGGCCTCTCATTATCGCGGCCTCTCTTGTTGCGGAGCACAGGCTCCAGACGCGCAGGCTCAGTAATTGTGGCTCACGGGCCTAGTTGCTCCACGGCATGTGGGATCTTCCCAGACCAGGGCTCGAACCCATGTCCCCTGCATTGGCAGGCAGATTCTCAACCACTGTGCCACCAGGGAAGCCTGGTGTGTATCTCTTTGGGTTCATCCTGTATGGGACTCTGTGCTTCCTGGACTTGGGTGACTGTTTACTTTCCAGGTTAGGGAAGTTTTTAGCTATTATGTCTTCAAATATGTTCTCAGCCTCTTTCTCTTTCTCTTCTCTTTCTGGGACCCTTATAATGTGAATATCAGTGCACTTGATGTGGCCTCAGAGGTCTCTTAAATGGTCTTCATTTCTTTTCATTCTTTTTTTCTTTTTTTCAGCATCAGTGATTTCCAGTACTCTGTTTTCCAGTTCACTGATCTGTTCCTCTATATCATTTAGTGCATGGTTGATTCCTTCCAGTGTATTTTTCATTTCAGTTATTGTATTCTTCATCTCTGTTTTGTTGTTATTTATATTTTCTAGTTCTTTGTTAAATACTTCTAACTTCCTGCTCTGTGCATCCATTCTTCTCCTGAGTTCCTCGGTTATCTTTATAATCACTACCCTGAACTCTTTCTTGGGTAGGTAGCCTATCTCCACTTCACTTAGCTCTTCTGGGGTTTTATTTTGTTCCTTCGTCTGGAACACGTTCCTCTGTTGCCTCATTTCACTTAAGTTGCTGTTTGTAATTTTATGTATCTGGTAGGTTGGTTATGTTTCACAACCTTAGAAAAGTGGCCTTCTGTAGGAGACGTCCTATGCAGCAGTGCACTCCCCTCTTGTCTCCCAAGCTGTATGCTCTAGGTGTTCCCCCTCTGAGGACTGCGTGTGTCCTTCTGTTGTGGCAAGCTGACTATGTGGGCAGTCTGGTAGGCTTGGTTGGCACCTGGTTTGGTTGGTTGCCAAGCTCTGCCTTGTGTGGAGGCTGCTAGCTCCTGGTTGGTGGGGCCTGGTCAGCAGGCAGCTGACTGCAGAATCCCCGGGGGCTCCAGGGCTAGTGCTGGCTCACTGGTGGGCGGAGTCACGGTCCAGAAGAGTTTGGCGTTGTTGCCTGCCCACCGGTGGGTGAACCCAGGTCTTGGGGTTAGTGCCAGCCTACTGGTGGGCAGAGCCAGGTCCTGGGGTCTGGTTGCAGGGCCCAGGGGTCCCAGAGCTGGTGTTGGATCTCTGGTTGGTGGGGCTAGTTCTGACACAGTTGGGTACAGGGTCCAGGGTGTCCTGAAGTTTGTGTTGGCCTTCTAGTGGCCAGGGCTGGGGCCCAGCTGGTCCCGGGGTAGGGTCTGGCTGGCTGTGGGCAGGCTGGGTTTGCAGGCTGTGGAGCTGTGGTTTTCTTGCATCTGGTGTTTGCCCCCGGTGGATGAGGCTGGTCTGGATGCTAGAGCCGGCTTCCTGAAGGGCAGGGTTGAGGCCCAGGGAATTCTGGGGCTGGTGCCTGCCGACTGGTGGGTGAGCTGGTTCCTGGGCCCTCTGGTGGGTAGGGCCTTGTCCAGGGGCGGCTGTGGGCTCGGGGGGTCTCAAGGCAGCCTGTCTGCTGATGGGTGGGCCTGTGTCCCCGCTCAGTTAGTTGCTTGAGGCGTCTCAGCAGTGGTGCCTACAAGCTATTGGGCCAGGGCAGGGCTGTGTCCTGGGGCTAATAAGCTAGAGGGAGGGTTCCACAGTGGCCCTTCCCAGCACCAGTGTCCATGTGGTAGAAGGAGCGAGCTTCCAAGAATGGCTGCCGCCAGCGCCTGTGTCCCTAGGATGAGCTGCAGTAGCTTCTTGCCTCTCCAAGATCAGCAGGCCAGTCTAACCCAGGCTCCTGTCAAATTACTTCCCCTACCCTGGGTCCTGGAGTGTGTAAGATTCTGTGTGTGCCCTTTAAGCATGAAGTCTATTTCCGTCAACCCTCTGGCTCCCCCAAAAGTAAGTCCTTGTGGCCTTCCAAGCCAAATGCTCTGGGGGCTTGTCTTCCCAGTTCAGGACCCCTGGGCTGGGGAGCCTGACATGGGACTCAAACCCCTCTCTCCTTTGAGAGAACCTCTGCAATGTAATTATTCTCAAGTTTTTGGGTCCTGGGGGTATGGGACTTGACTATATCGCAAGTCCGTCCCTCCTACCTATCTCGTGGTTCCTTCTTTGTCTTCAATTGTGGAAGATCTTTTCTGGAAGGTTCCAGTCTTTTTCACTGATGGTTGTTCTGCCAATAGTTGTGATTTTGGTGTGCTTGTAAGAGGAGGTGAGCTGAGGCGCTTTCTACTCCGCCATCTTGGCCAATCCAGGAATTTTGTAATGCTGAGCCAGCATCTTTCCAGAGCCATTTCCCAGGCAGTTAAATACAGCCACGCACAGTCCTCTGGGCCAGAGCCTGAGCTAATTAGGGAGTCTTAGTTTTAGAGCTGCTTTTCTCCTGTAATATATCATTTTTAATATGTCACAGCTTAGATAACTGTCTTGTCCAAGCATCTGGATCAGTTGTGGCAGAACTGATTGAAATGATGTAGCACATTCGTTGGGGGCAAGAAAGAAAATTTCTCATAGTTTCACACATTGGCAGGTGATTTATTCCATGAAAGACATGTTAAAATTGTCTTTAAAAAGTTTATACAGGGCTTCCCTGGTGGCGCAGTGGTTAAGAATCTGCCTGCCAACACAGGGAACACGGGTTTGATCCCTGGTCCGGGAAGATCCCACGTGCCTTGGAGCAACTAAGCTCGTGCGCCACAACTACTGAGCCTGCGCTCTAGAGCCCGCGAGCCACCACTACTGAGCCCGTGAGCCACAACTACTGAAGCCTGCATGCCTAGAGCCCATACTCTGCAACAAGAGAAGCCATCGCAATGAGAAGCCCGGGCACCACAACAAAGAGTAGCCCCCACTCACGACAACTAGAGAAAGCTAGCGCAGCAGCAAGACCCAATGCAGCCAAAAATAAATAAATTAATTTATAATAAAACAGAACAACTCTTAGTCATTCTAATAAAGAGATGGGATTAGGTCCTTCGTTTGTTCAAATCTTTTCTTTCAAGCTCTTATCCTGATATTAGACACATTATCCTATTTTTTCATAGAAAGATGTTTTATTCTAAGACATTTATTTACAACATCATTAACAAATAAGGTATTGTATAGAAATGAATTTTCCAAGCACCTAATATTCTCCCTTAAACACCAAAACTTTTTATCTTAACCTAAAATGTATCTTATATATTTCTACCTTTTAAAGGGTTAGAAATATAATAGCTAAGGCAGAAAAATATAGATAATTTATAAGGTAGAAGAATAATAGCTCTCATTTCTTGAGGTCCCCATGTGCTAATAACTCCCGTAAGTCTTTGGAGTAAGACCTTGTACAGAGGAGGAATCTGAGCACAAGTAGCGAAGCATCCAAGGCAGCATACAGGCCCCATTTCCTGTCTCAGCCCCTCACACTACACACCAGCTGTGTGCAGTGATGCACTTAGAGCCCCTGAGTGGCCTACTGCTACTTAGACTCAAATAGTGTGTTCCTGAGTTTTCATTCTTCTTTTAAAATGGCTTCTCTGTCTCTTCTCTGTCAGGCAAATGGCTTTTCTATCTCTTCTCTGTCAAGCATCACATGTGCCTATTTTTATGCCTCCCCTCTCTTTAGCTGGGCTAGAAAATCAAATGATGGAACTTAAAATAATCACTTTTAAAATAAATAAAAATGAAGGTATTAATACTCTTGCACACTTATTTTACCCACCAGACAATAACATTGCTTCATTTAGTTTTTTCATTGATCACGTGGTGTGATTTTTTTAATGTTCTGTAAAAGTGAACGCCTGATAATTAACCCATGACCTTGTTGACAGTGCTTTAAGACATAAAAGAACAAGAGCTTCAAGACATTTGACTAAGCTGTTTTTCACATCAACAACAGTTTAATATCAATGTTTAGTCTTCAGAAAGTGTCACAAAAAAGGGGGGGTAATGTGTAATTGTACTGCCAAGTATTTTTCTGACACGACTCTAGTATCTCATAATAATGCCTAGTTTCCTAAAAAGTCAGCCTTCTTGCCACCTTTAAAGTGACTGTGCTGTCATCTTTAAAGAAAAATAGAGTGTAACGGTCACCAGTTGCTTTAGGTCATGGTCATCCATCAATTAGACCCGTGCTCTGGAGCAAAATGTAACCCTTCCTATGACCAGGACCACGCTCATGGGTGGAGTGTTCAGTTAGGGTTAGGTTCACTGACATTTGGAGATTAGTTAATACTGCTTTGTTTTGGATGTAATTCTATGTGTATTTTAAACAAAACATGCTGGGTAATGTGTAGGAAGATAGATATTCTTTGTGCTGTACTTTTCTTTCATATAAAATCATAAACGATTTTAGAAGTGTATGTCATTCACTGTCTTGAAATTTGTATTATAAAATTGTATTTAAAGAATAATTCCATCCAACGTGAATTCTAAAGTTCTGCCATTTCTCACCATCAGCCCCTTCTGCCCCTACCTCCCACCCTCGGGATATAATAAACCATTTTCTCCGACAACCACATTTTCCTTTTCTTTGTCACAATAAGAGCTTTTGATCAGCAGAACTAGGCTTTCAATACCGAGTTGATTGGAGACAGAAAAGGAAACTGTGGATCTAGTGTGTGCAACTTCATCATACTTTGTTCCTATAGGATTCCTTTAGACTTTATTTGAAATAATGAAAACTGCTCCTGGCCTCCTTTCTGGGGTTTTAGAGAACTGAGTTTTGGAACTGCTTTTTTGAGTCTTTCAGCCCATTTAAAATAACACATTTCAATTGTGTTCATAGGTAGTGAGTGGTTCAGGGATAAAGGACTGGATTGAGTTAAACCTGGATTTACTCCGAGCGGCTGCCAGCGATTCCCTTAATCTCTTAATTAATGCCTCGATTACTCTATTCTCCAGTTTCTATGTTTGTTGGTACTTAAAGTTCTGGGAAGAAAGGTGCTACGAATGAAAAACATAGCCAACACGAATAAGTTGAAAATATGAAAAAACGTGGCATTTAAAAATTAACCTCTGTATGAATTATTCTAACCAAAAGTGTTTCTGCCTGAATGTTTGTAAAAGAAAAACATGGCTGCTGTCCCATTGAGCGCCTCAAAAAGTTGAGCGAAAATTATATTGGAAAACATTAAGGCCCTGTTTTGAGTGCCGTGAGTCCGAGCTACTCCAGTTCTTGACACCTAAGTCCTAAGGACCGTCGAAGTGAGCCGCCTTTCTCTGCGGCCAATTTCTTCTCTCAACTCTGGGGCATTTATTCTACTCCGTAGAGGAAAGCCATGTACTGATTTGTGCTGTTTTGTCAATCGCTTGCGTTTTCTTGAATGTAATTGCTACTCTCTGATGAAACGTTCAGATTTCCTTGGAAAAGAATAAATAGCTGTGAACATTTTATTAAGCACGTGTATGTCATTCTCTGGGATGTTTAGCCAAACGGCCAGCCCTTCTCGGTGGGAAAGAGATCCAGCCCTGCACAGCCCAATTCAAGGCTCCCGCTTGAGCCAACTCCTCAGGTCCCGAATTTCCCGCTGACCCGCTCCTGGGCGAGGCCGCCAAGCCCCCGTCCACCCCCAGACCCTTGTAAGTCGGGCTGCACGGAGACCGGGGCATCGGCCCCGAGCTGACCGCCGCTCTCGGGGCCGCCCCCGCAGGGCCAGGGCCCGCCCTCGGCAGCCCAGTTCCAGGTCCTGGCCCCGCACACGCCGCCCGCCGCCCCCACGTCCAGGAGCCGAACGTCCCTCCCCACGCGCGTCCCCGGGCCCCGGACGGGCGCGGCAACGGAAGTCGGGGGACGGGAAGGGGATGCGGACGTGCAGCCTCTGAACAGTGGGGACTGGGCGGGGCGGCCCAGTCCTCGCGAGATTTCGGCCCTGACGAGAGGCCGCGGCGGCTCGGCGGCGGTTGTGGGATGCGCTCGGAGAAGGAGGGAGAGGGGGGCCCAGGGGTGGCCGTTACTACGCGGGGTCTGAGCGGGAAGGAGAAGCCGTCGCCCACAGAAAGCCACTTCCGCCGGGAGTCTCAGCGGCGGGAGCCTGAAGCGCCGGTAGCCTCCTCCTCCGGCTGTGGGGGCGGTGCAGTCAAACCTCGCGAGGAAAAGAGGACGGTCCTCAGCAAGGTGGGGGCGGGGCGGTGTGAGGGGCGGGGCGATGTGAGGGGCGGGGCCGAAGGAGCGGTAACCCTGCGCTCCGGGGCGGAGCCGCGGGCGCTTCAGCACCGCGGACAGCGGCCGGGCTGCGCTGCCCCAGCGGCGTCTGGGCTGCTAGGGCGCCCTTGACGGGATCTTTTCTGGCTTTGGAGGAAGAAAAGTCACTTCAGCCTGTGGGTGTTTCCCGTCGAGGCTGGGACGCTGGGCTTACCAGTGCCGGGCAGTAGCCTTCCACGTTGCCGAGGGTCCGGTCCGGTCCAGGGGAGACGGCGCAGCCGGGAGAGCAGAGCCCGTGGCGCTGGAGTGGACGCGGGTGGACCCTGCGGGCGGGAGGCGGAAGGTGTCTACCCCGTGCTTTGCTGCTGTGGATGTTGCCCTGCATATACCTTACCTCCTGGTAGGGAGCGTGGAGGCGGGCACATACCAACAGTTATCTGGTTTTAATGAAAAGATTTCATGAAAAACGGCTACTATGCCCAGCCTTTTCTGACCTCACCGATCCCTTTTACATTATTCAGCCCTCGTTATTCTTTTGACAGCCATGTTCTCCATGCATATGTTCCTTAATCTTTACTAAAATGCGTGTTTCTGCTGGACTCCTGGGTTAGATTTTACTCTGAGCATAAACACAGGTGACCAAGCTTTCAGGTAAGCTTAATACAGTGCTAGTGAAAGGAAACCCAGCCAGCGTTTCTCCCCAGGTGGTCATCCGGCGGCTTCCTCCCAGCCTCACCAAGGAGCAGCTGGAAGAGCAGCTTCACCCCCTGCCCGCACATGACTACTTCGGGCTCTTTACTGCTGATCTCAGGTGAGAAGATTTTACCAACGTTCCGAGGCTGAGAGGGAGTTCCCTGGTTGCCTAATGGTTAGGACTCGGAGCCCGGGTTCAAACCCCTGGTCGGGGAACTAAGATCCCACCAGCTGTGCGGCATGGCCAAAAAAAAAAAGGCGAGAGGTTTTGTCAGTTGATGGTAAAGTAATATAGATAATAGAAGCCATCTCTGTTTCCATCTTCTTTCCCACATATACGCGGAAATCAGTGCAGGCCTTTATTTCTGCAAGTTATTTCTAAGTAGGCAGATAATTAAATTTCCCTAAAACAGATTTGAAGATCTCCATAGCACCACCATAGCCTAAAAAGAAAAGCAGTCTAACAACGTATTACTTAATTTTTTTATTTTGGATATCAGTAAACCTTATTTCATATAACCTTTTAAAGTAAATTGTATTAAGATATAAGAAAGAAAAGTGAATAAATAATAGCTGTATAACCCTAATGAATTTTTACAAGTGAACACACCCACGTAACTAAGACCAGATAAAGAAGCAGAATATTCCAGACCCCAGAAGCCCCTAGTGTTCCCTTCTATCACTGACATCCCCACCCTCATCCCACCCCCGCTAAGTTATATCTTTTTCGGTTCCCTTTTACAGCTTGGTAGGAAGATGTTTCGGACAATAATTTAGCACTTCAAAATATTCTTTTTATTAAAAAAGAGCAGACCTCAAGTTAGCCCAACAGATGACAGTTCAGCTAGAATTTGGTGGTTTTCACTATGTGATTTCTTATTATCTTTATTATTCTTTTTCTCTTTCATATCATGAGTTCTCATTTATGGTAGCCATTATAAACTTTCCTTTTGAATAAATACATTTAAGTAAAAAATGTCAGTTCAGTCAAAGAAAAATATCACAGGTAAATGTAGTTTTGGTTAAAAAAAACCCAACATAAACATGATCTTTTGAAATGACTAAAGTTTAAGAAAACTAGTACAGTTACAGGATGTCAGGCACTGGACTCAGAGTGACTCCGATTGGAATCCCAGTCCCACCATTTTACTAACTCCTCCCTCTGTGAACACCTAATTTCTCTGAGCCTCAGTGTTCTCATCTGTGAAATGGGGTTGAAAGTTCCCACCTATGAAGGACATGGGTAGCTGTGAGCTAGAGGGGAAAGACTTAGTTCTTCTGTAGATCCTATGCCATGTGCTACAATAAATACCCTTTTAAGATACCTAAATGTGTTCCCTAAATCAGTAAAGGAGCTCTTTTACAATACAACATTTCCTTCTCTGAATGAATTGTGATTAGGTTGTATTGCAGTCATGATGCATGATTAGGAATGATCTTTGAATAACCTTGCCTTTGATTTTCTACCTCTGAGGACCAGTATTTTAACCCTGGCTCTGTGCAGTAGAAAAACCAACCTAAATTGTCTCTCCCAAATTGTTAAAAAGATCTCGGTTAATATTTTGTTTGTTTTTGGTTTATTTGCTAAAGAATATCCAGATTGTTGTAATTAACTGAGAAATGGTTCTTTGGCATAAAGGTTTTATCTGAAGTAGTTTGTTGTATCCAGAAAAAAAAAAAAAAAAAAAGACAATATTAAAAGAAGTCTTAAGTTTTTTTACTATTTTCATTGTTATTTCTTCTTTCAGTCTTTATCCTCATCTCTATTCAAGAGCATACATTAATTTTAGAAATCCTGATGACATCCTGCTTTTTAGAGATCGTTTTGATGGATATATCTTCATTGACAGTAAAGGTTGGGTCATTGGCTTTTTAAACTCTTTATTATAATTTCTAAGTACATTAATTAAGTTTTGCTGGATGTTTGTGAATTTTAATTAAGAGTCCTTAGATGCTAATCTAAAATAAATTCATAAATTTTGAGTATGTTATTGTGATTATGGGCTTATGTTAAAAATTAAAATTACATATAAACCAAAGAATTATAGCAATTTTGTGTAGTAGTGACAACCTATTTAGGTATTATCATCAGAGAGCGAAGTTTTTCACATAAATGAGTTTTCTGGATAAGTGAACTTTACTCTTTTACGTTCCCAAACTAAATTATTTTATTCTGGTACTATGTACTAGGCATCATGGATGCAGCATTGAAAATGAAGCAGACATTGTCCCGGTCTGTCTGAAGCCCTGCTCTCCTCCTGGTTCTTGACTTTATTCTGAGTAGTTGAGAATAAAATAAATACTCAGAAGTGTCTTCCAGATACATGAGAGTTAAAGTATCATAGTCCTCTGGCAAATGTGAAAGCGATCACTCAGCGGGTTTGGTAGCAGGGTAGAAGTGTTCCGTCTCTCGGTGAGGCAGATGCTCTCCGCGAGCGTTTCTGTGTGTCTGTTCCCCGCCACCCCTACATAACAACAGAGTCAGCGTCAAGTGACTTTCATTCTAGATTTTTCTATTTGAAGCAAATCTTATCTGTATATCATGAACACCCTTTGAAACCCTCTCTTTTAGCTGAGTGTCTCTTGTAAACAGTCATTTCCTTGAACTCATATACCAGATTGATAATTGAATTAACCTTTTAAAATTAAAAAATGTAAGATGTGACTAGGACACCTATTGAAAGGTATTCCAAAATAAACTCTTTGGTGGGAGAGCGATAAGGTTTATTGAGGTAGAAATTACATATGGTAAAAAAAACCACTTTAAGGTATACAGTTTAATGAATTTTGAATGTATTTAGTCATGTAACCACAACTACAATATGAGGAATTGTGTTATTTAGTAAATAAGTGCTCATCCTTTGTTTAAATCTGGAGTTTGATGTGCTAAGATTACTGTTACTTGAAAGTATAATTAAATTATATTTTAAACAGTAATATTGTCAATGCTATGCTCAGTGCTTAAGTAAGCTAGACTATTGTTTTAAAATGAATACAGTAGAATTTCAGAATGGCTTTTGTAATTTGTTTCCTGTTAAAGGCCTAGAATATCCTGCAGTGGTAGAATTTGCTCCATTCCAGAAGACAGCCAAAAAGAAGCTAAAGAAAAAGGACACCCAAGCCGGAAGCATTGAAGATGGTGAGTCCTTTTTCAAATGCTGGATTGTGAAACTGCATTAAACACATTGGTCAAATTAAACACATTGGTCAAATATAATTTCTCTCCCTATATGGGGAAGAATATATTTATTTTCTTTCTATCTTAATTTATAGATCCAGAATATAAGAAGTTTTTAGAAACTTACTGTGTGGAGGAGGAGAAAACTAGTGCCAATCCTGAAACTCTTCTGGGAGACATAGAGGCAAAGACAAGAGAACTTATTGGTCTGTTTTGCTCATTTTTTTCCTCTTTACTTTATTGAGATATGTATTTATAGAGTATATATTTGGTTTTCCTTTTTCATGATTATTATAGAAAATTGACACATGTGACAGGCTTGGCAGAAATACAGAGTATTTCCCAGTTTTGACAAAAGGAAAAGGGTGGCAGGATGGTAACTTGGGAAAATATTTCTGAGCATCTGTTGATGGAGGGAGAGCACCTGAGTTTTCAGTTACAGTCATTTTGTTTCAAAGTTATGACGCTTCTGAATGAGCTGTAGAGAAGACATTTGAGTGCTGTGTGCCGGGCTGCCTCAGGTAAGCTTATGTCTCAAAGTTGAAGTCAGTCATCTTTGCAAAGAGCAGGAGATGCTTTGCTTAAGTATGAGGTCATCTTGCTGTTGTTCAAAAAACTATCAAGACCCCTGAGCGAGTGAGGCAGATGAGTGGGTAAGCCCAGCCAGAGCACAGAATCTGGTTTGAATCAGGCCTTCAACCCTCTACCCCCGAGTGGAATATTTTGGAAATGGCTCTCTCCTAGTAGCATTCCCCCAGAACTCAAGAGTAGACTTGAAACTCCTTTCTCTATCAGGCAACCTGCTTGTCTCTCCCAAACATGCTTGTAGCGTCTCCCTTCCTGCCTCTGCTGGGCTGGGGCCTCACCTTGCAGCCCAGCGCTCCTCCCACCTGTTCCGCCCTCCCTTCCCCATGCCTACCTCCTGCTCACCCACTAAGACTTACAGGACAGAATGGTTACACTGTTTATAATGTACCTTCTTATTTGTCTGTCTCCCTCTGCATTAACTCTCCTCTCACTTTGTCTCTCCACCCCGCCAAGAGAAATGTATTTTTGTCTTTGTAGTCTTAGCATGTAACACATTGCTTGAACAAGTTTAGGTATTTGGTAAATATGTGTTGGGTAAATTAATAAAAAAGGTTAACATTATTGAAGCATTCTTCATTAGTCTAATAATGAAGTTTTATATTTTATAAGAGGTGATTTAATGTGTGGCTCAAAGGATCTTTATTCACTAAAGAATTTATGGAGATGTGCTTAGCACATGTTGACTGGGTACCGACTCTGAGCCTGGGCACGGGGACAGCACCGGAACAGGATACACAGGCTTCTGCCCTCATGCAGCTGCCCTCCTACTGGGGTGACTGTAGCAAACACATGCAGAAATGCTCAAGCCAGAGCATTTCCACTTGTGTTAAGTGCCACAGACGTAATGGAATAGAAGAATGGGATAGAGAGAGAGGCCCCTCTGAGACTGTATCTGAGCCGAGACCAGCTGGGCCAAGAGACAGAAGAAGAGGGAACTCCAAACACAAGGGCTGGAGGCTGGAGCTCTGGGCCTGCAGGAGCGGGGCGCACACCTGTGTGGTTGGCACATGGTGGGCAAGGAGCAGAGTAGCTGGAGAGGTGGGACCACAGCATGATGGGCTGGATTTTATTTGAGGGACAGCTGGGGACTGAGGGAGTGATGTGGTCTGATTGATTTTTTTCCCCGTCACTCTGGTTGCTCCATAAGATGGAGAAGCTGGGCTCTGGTTAGGAGGCTCTTGCTGTCGTCAGGGAAGGCTGCTTGAACGAGGGCGGCTGAGTCAGCATGTGTTCTGGAGGTTGAACTGACCAGACTGGCTGAGGATTGGGTGGGAGGGTAAGAAAGCAGAAAGGATCAAGCCCTCCAGGAGCCTGACTTGAGCAGGTCAGTGGGTTATGGCACCCGGACTGACATGGGGAAGAAACAGTATTGAGGGCAAATCGCGATTTCACTGTAGAACGTGGTAAATTTAAGAAGAGTTACACGAAGCAGCAAATTAGAAATTATTTACAGAACTCACCCTCCTCATCCTGTTTCTTTCCTGCTGCTTCTTAAATGCCCTTGTACAGGGCCGCTGCAGGGAAGTAGCAAGATCTTTCACTTCTGGGCAGTTGTTAGATATCCACTTGCTGATCACACACACATTTCCCCCCGCCCCCCAGAGTCCAGCCACCCTCCTGCAGAGGAGGGACGGGCCTGTCCTCTCCTGTTCCCAGCGCCTCGCCCAGTGCTCGGTGCACAGTAGGTGCTCCGTAATTATTTACTGAATGAATAAATGTGACTTAGAATCCACTAGCCCAGGACGAGGCTATGGAACTTTGTGATTCCTCTTTCTGCCTATTGAAATCTAGTCTTAATCGGGCAATTCATGGCAAACGCCTTTTTCTTTTCTTAGATTTTGACCTTTAGTGGATTCTTAGGGCTGAGCGGTGTGGGTTAAATGCAAATGTTAGTTCACTCTGAAGTTGCAGGTTAGTGCAGGCATATCAGGGTCTTTAGAACAGACAGACCTGGGCTCAGGTCCCAGCTCTGAGACTTAGCAACCGTGGGACCGGCTTCCTCATAGGTGGTTGTCGCCAAGCCTAGTAAGCGAGAACGGTTCTACTGTTGGTTAAATCAGTGTTGTACTGCGTGGTTGTGCATCTTCTGTTTAGTAAATGATACACTTTCATGGTTTGTAAAGCACTTTCTTATACAGGGTCCCATTTACCCACCACATCAGTCCTTTGGGGGAGCAAGGCAGGTGTTTGTAAGAAAGGAGGGAAGGCAGGTGGGGCCTCAGCATCAGCTCCCCAGCCCCACCCAGGTAGGTCTCAGCTCTGCCCTAGTTGACAAGCCCAGAACCACCACAGTGCAGGGCAGAGTCCTCACTCCTCTCCAGCCCCGCCCTGGCCCCATGGGTACCAACATCTGTGGGTGCTTAAGTCCCCTCTATAAAATGGCGTTATATTTGCATGCAGCTTATGCACATCCTGCTGTATACTGTAAGTCATGTCCAGATTACTTGTAATACCTGGTACACTGTGAATGCTATGGAAGTAGTTGCCACTGAGTTGCAAAGTCAAAGTTTTGCTTTTTAGAACTTTCTGGAATTTTTTTTCCCATATATTTTTGATCCACAGTTGGTTGAATCTGCGGATGTGGAACCAGTGGATACGGAGGGCCGTCTGTATATAAATATGTTATAAGGTTTGGGAAGTTTAATGTATTGTTTTCATTTTGCTTTTTTGCTTTATACCATTTTTGTGAGTAATGTATGGGACTCGCTTAAGAATCAGGAATTAAATGCCTAGTGTGTATTAAGACTGTCAGTACCTCCAAATTACTTGACTTTTTAGTGATAGAGTAGGAGCTCCCCCAAATACAGTGTAGGCTCATGTAAGTTTTAAAATGATATAATCTTCCCTTAATTATTTTAAAGATTAAATTGAAAGCAAGTATTTAAAGAAATCTTATTTTAGAGTTAAATACTACATTGCAATTTTTGTATTTTAGCTAGAAGAACCACACCTCTTTTGGAATATATTAAAAATAGAAAATTAGAAAAGCAGGTAGGTCTGGCCTTTTACCCAATGAATAGCCTTCTTGTTCCCATCATGTCCGTGCAGACAATTTATACACATACTTTCCACATCTTTAGAGAATTCGAGAAGAAAAGCGAGAAGAACGGAGGAGGAGGGAGTTGGAAAGGAAACGCTTACGGGAAGAAGAGATAAGAAGGAGAAGGGAAGAGGAGAAATGTAAGAGGAAAGCAGCAGAAAAACAGAAGAAAACTGCTGAGAAAGAAGTAAGGATGAAGGTAATTTTGAGGAGACATTTTATTTCTTTTTTCCAAAAATAGTTCAACCTTTTAGGTATTTTAGCTCTTCAGAACTTTCAGACCATTTTCATTAGTGTAGTCTTTCACTGTTATTGTTCTTTTTCTCTGTTCTATGACAGTAGTTCTCAGATGGTGTTCCCTGAGCCCCAGGGGTTTCTTGAGCATGCTGTGTTTGGGCTACCACATGGGTGGAAGAGTGGGTGAGGACCAGGTTCCTGGGTGTGACAGAAGCACTTCACCCAGAGGAGCCCACGTTTAAATGTCATAGGCTGGGCTTCTGCTTATATTTGCCTTTCAAGAAAGATTTCCTGACTAAAAAACTGCACATTTGGAACCCACTGGCTTTGTGTCTACTGGCCTTTCTTTATGCCGACTGACTCATAGAACTGGGTTGTATCATTTCTTTTGTGGTAGCAGCAATGGTTTCTACATCCCTTGCCCAATTTTTCCTTTGACTGATGCATTCATTTCGGAGGGTGGTTTAATTCGCATAGAGGGAATTATTCTCTACGTAAAATTTGTTGCCCAAATTGGGGTCAGCCCCTACCTTCTTAGTATTGTGCTCAGATGACTTCAAGCCTAGATTTGAACCTCATGTGACTCTTACCTCTTCCACAAAGGGGTTAAGGTGCCTTTTAGGGATTCACTAAAATTGTATAATATAAAGGAAAAAAATGAAAGGTCAGAACTTGAGGGAACAGAGGTAGAAAGGAAAGGATAGGGAAGAGATCACAGTTGCCATAGTTGAGCCATAGATTAGTTTCTGATATGCTCGGCAGTCAAAAACAGAAAAGTTGATCAGAAACGTAGTTTTCATTATCCATGAGGAGAAAACATGCCATTTCTTCAAGGAAAGCAAAGCTTTTTCTAGGCCTTTGCTTCTAAAACAATGTCTCCCATAGGTGGTCATATGGGGTTCACTAGCAATGGAGGGAATTTCTTAACCATATTCCTATGAAACACACAGCCGTTTATATTGATCAGGACTGACTAGGTTATGCTGCAGTAAAAATAGTCTCAAGATCTCATTGGTTTCATGCAGCTCAAGTTCTCCTCTTGTTCACATTACGTGTCCATTGTGCATTGCTCATCATAGCCAGTCAGTGAGCCAAGCTGATGAGGCTCCATCTTGCACTTGCTTCCACAATCGTTATGAAGGGGAAGGGGGTGTGTAACACAGCAGATTGCACACTGGTTCTTAAACCTTCGACACGGAAGTGACAGGTTCCATCTGCCCACATTTCACTGGCCAAAACACGGTGCACGTCTCCACCTAATCTCAAGCTGAGGGACATTGCAAGTGCTAGGAGGAAAACCTGAAATATCTGATGAACAGCACTAATGAATAACATAATCTCTGAAGACTGTTTCTTGAAATGTCTCTTTTTAAGTTTAAGGATTTGCTGAAAAACTCAACCTGATGGAAGGTGTGGGCCAGGTCACGTTGCTGCAGCACATTTACTGCAAAGATAAAACCTCAATGGGCAAGATGAGTAGGTAGCCGTTTGACCCGCAAGAAATCAGCCAGAGTGGTTTCCTTCATTTTGGCTTTGATGACAATTGTTACAGATCTATGTAGTTTTAAAATCTCATAATCTGATAATAACATTGATGAAATTGAGGAACCCAGTCAAGATTATTAAATGAAGATCGTCCATCCCACCTCTGCCAGGACATGGACCTAATAATGGGCATAGCCAGGGTGTCCCTCTGGAAATAACTCTGAGAGTGTCTTCTGTTTGTGCATGTGGTTTAAGTATGAACACAATTCTTCATAACAAAAGTGTAGCAGATATACTTCCTATAACAATCATACGTAGTCTCAACAGTATAAATTAACAGCCCTTGAAGGATAATAAAATGAAACCTTAATATTACGGGAAGGCCTTTGTCATCTTAGAAAGTCAGCTCTGTCATGACCAGGGGCGAAGTAGGTATACATCTACAGGTATGCAAATATTGTCTAACCTTTCCCTTTCCCTTTCTCAGCAAAGAATAATAGCAACTAATGCTTTATATTCTGAAAAGCATTTTTGTCAACAGCTTTGAGAGTTTTTCAGGAAGAATCATTAAAACGTGTAGCCTACAATTTTGACTATAATTTTAAGTAAGACTTACAGTATTTGGAATATAGCATTTTATTTTTACATGTTTGAATATGGAATTAGAATCCGAAATAAACCAAAGAAATAAAAACAAATTATGTCAGTAAAAGTAACTGTAAGACTCTTCATATAGTAAAAAAGAAACCAAAACATAGGCACAGCAAGAGAAAGGCTTAGTCTTATTGAATCTGGTAAAACAGAATCCTGGTGGCAGATTAGACCCCAGTGACATGAGACGCCTACAGCTCTGTCCTTCGAGTGTCTGGTGTTCTGACCTGACAGTACATATTTGACTCCAAGCGTAGCCTTTAATGAGCGTCTGTGCTCAATTTGGGGATCTCTGACCTAAGATTCATCTAGAGAATTCAAATTAAAAAAAAAAAAAAAAGAAAACCTAAAAAATAAAATCTGTAAAGAAAGCCCGAAAGAATTTGTATTAATACCCTAAAAGTAAAGAGGCAGAGAGAGGTCCTCTTGGCTGTTTTAAACAGTAAAGAAGAATATGATTCAAGGAGAGCCACCCAATGGTTTATTTTCCTCTGAGACTTAAAAACTAAGCAGTGAGCTCAAGTTGAAGTAGGAAGCCAGGTTACCAAAGTCACAAGTAAAATTCCTGAATACTGTATATAAATTGTAGGCTATAAATACTGTTATCTGAAAGAGTTGTGTGATCTTTTCCACGAAGCTCTTTAAAAACAGATGTGTGATTTCTGTGCATTAATTTTGTATCCTGCTACTTTACCAAATTCATTGATTAGCTCTAGTAGTTTTCTGGTAGCATCTTTAGGATTCTCTATGTATAGTATGGATTCCTTTTATTTCTTTTTCTTCTCTGATTGCTGTGGCTAAAACTTCCAAAACTATGTTGAATAATAGTGGTGAGAGTGGGCAACCTTGTCTTGTTCCTGATTTTAGTGGAAATGGTTTCAGTTTTTCACCATTGAGGACCATGTTGGCTGTGGGTTTGTCATATATGGCCTTTATTATGTTGAGGAAAGTTCCCTCTGTGCCTACTTTCTGCAGGGCTTTTATCATAAATGGGTGTTGAATTTTGTCGAAAGTTTTCTCTGCATCTATTGAGATGATCATGTGGTTTTTCTCCTTCAATTTGTTAATGTGTATCACATTGATTGATTTGCGTATATTGAAGAATCCTTGCATTCCTGGAATAAACCCCGCTTGATCATGGTGTATGATCCTTTTAATGTGCTGTTGGATTCTGTTTGCTAGTATTTTGTTGAGGATTTTTGCATCTATGTTCATCAGTGATATTGGCCTGTAGTTTTCTTTCTTTGTGACATCTTTGTCTGGTTTTGGTATCAGGGTGATGGTGGCCTCGTAGAATGAGTTTGGGAGTGTTCCTCCCTCTGCTATATTTTGGAAGAGTTTGAGAAGGATAGGTGTTAGCTCTTCTCTAAATGTTTGATAGAATTCGCCTGTGAAGCCATCTGGTCCTGGGCTTTTGTTTGTTGGAAGATTTTTAATCACAGTTTCAATTTCAGTGCTTGTGATTGGTCTGTTCATATTTTCTATTTCTTCCTGGTTCAGTCTCGGCAGGTTGTGCATTTCTAAGAATTTGTCCATTTCTTCCAGGTTGTCCATTTTATTGGCATAGAGTTGCTTGTAGTAATCTCTCATGATCGTTTGTATTTCTGCAGTGTCAGTTGTTACTTCTCTTTTTTCTTTTCTAATTCTATTGATTTGAGTCTTCTCCCTTTTTTTCTTGATGAGTCTGGCTAATGGTTTATCAATTTTGTTTATCTTCTCAAAGAACCAGCTTTTAGTTTTATTGATCTTTGCTATTGTTTCCTTCATTTCTTTTTCATTTATTTCTGATCTGATCTTTATGATTTCTTTCCTTCTGCTAACATTCCAATACACTAATGATGAAAAATCTGAAAGTGAAATTAAGAAAACACTCCCATTTACCACTGCAACAAAAAGAATAAAATATCTAGGAATAAACCTACCTAAGAAGACAAAAGACCTGTATGCAGAAAATTATAAGACACTGATGAAAGAAATTAAAGATGATACAAATAGATGGAGAGATATACCATGTTCTTGGATTGGAAGAATCAACATTGTGAAAATGACTCTACTACCCAAAGCAATCTACAGATTTAATGCAATCCCTATCAAACTACCACTGGCATTTTTCACAGAACTAGAACTAAAAATTTCACAATTTGTATGGAAATGCAAAAGACCCCGAATAGCCAAAGCAATCTTGAGAACGAAAAATGGAGCTGGAGGAATCAGGCTCCCTGACTTCAGACTATACTACAAAGCTACAGTAATCAAGACAGTATGGTACTGGCACAAAAACAGAAATATAGATCAATGGAACAGGATAGAAAGCCCAGAGATAAACCCACGCACATAGGGTCACCTTATCTTTGATAAAGGAGGCAAGAATATACAGTGGAGAAAAGACAGCCTCTTCAACAAGTGGTGCTGGGAAAACTGGACAGGTACATGTAAAAGTATCAAATTAGAACACTCCCTAACACCATACACAAATATAAACTCAAAATGGATTAAAGACCTAAATGTAAGGCCAGACACTATCAAACTCTTAGAGGAATACATAGGCAGAACACTCTATGACATAAATCACAGCAAGATCCTTTTTGACCCACCTCCTAGAGAAAAGGAAATAAAAACAAAAATAAACAAATGGGACCTAATGAAACTTAAAAGCTTTTGCACAGCAAAGGAAACCACAAACAAGACCAAAAGACAACCCTCAGAATGGGAGAAAATATTTACAAATGAAGCAACTGGCAAAGGATTAATCTCCAAAATTTACAAGCAGCTCATGCAGCTCAATATCAAAAAAACAAACAACCCAATCCAAAAATGGGCAGAAGACCTAAATAGACATTTCTCCAAAGAAGACATACAGATTGCCAGCAAACACATGAAAGAATGCTCAACATCATTAATCATTAGAGAAATGCAAATCAAAACTACAATGAGATATCATCTCACACCGGTCAGAATGGCCATCATCAAAAAATCTAGAAACAATAAATGCTGGAGAGGGTGTGGAGAAAAGGGAACCCTCTTGCACTGTTGGTGGGAATGTAAATTGATACAGCCACTATGGAGAACAGTATGGAGGTTCCTTAAAAAACTAAAAATAGAACTACCATATGACCCAGCAATCCCACTACTGGGCATATACCCTGAGAAAACCATAATTCAAAAAGAGTCATGTACCAAAATGTTCATTGCAGCTCTATTTACAATAGCCAGGACATGGAAGCAACCTAAGTGTCCATCAACAGATGAATGGATAAAGAAGATGTGGCACATATATACAATGGAATATTACTCAGCCATAAAAAGAAATGAAATTGAGTTATTTGTAGTGAGGTGGATGGACCTAGAGTCTGTCATACAGAGTGAAGTAAGTCAGAAAGAGAAAAAGAAATACCGTATGCTAACACATATATATGGAATCTAAGAAAAAAAAAAAAAAAGGTCATGAAGAACCTAGGAGCAAGACGGGAATAAAGACACAGACCTACTAGAGAATGGACTTGAGGATATGGGGAGGGGGAAGGGTAAGCTGTGACAAAGTGAGAGAGTGGCATGGACATATATACACTACCAAACGTAAAATAGGTAGCTAGTGGGAAGCAACTGCATAGCACAGGGAGATCAGCTCAGTGCTTTGTGACCACCTAGAGGGGTGGGATAGGGAGGGTGGGAGGGAGGGAGATGCAAGAGGGAAGAGATATGGGAACATATGTATATGTATAACTGATTCACTTTGTTATAAAGCAGAAACTAACACACCATAAAAAAAAAACGTGTGTGTGAGATCAGGTTACACGCATGTAGAACAAGCACAGATGTGGGCTGCCCAGGGACACTTGGCCTGACCCCTGCTGCCTTCCCCGCTCCCTCCCCCCACCACCTCTCCCCTCACAGGGAGCTTCCCCCCACCAGACTCACGCCCTCTCATGAGTGGCCCACCTCACTGTCTGGTCCCTGCCTTCCCTGACCCCCTTGAGAAACCATTCCTCCTCCTCCCCTGCCCCACACCTCATTGTCCTTTTAGTCTGTTTATCATGTGTTTGTAGCGTTTCATACCACCTGAGATTATCTGGTTCACAGTTTTCTATTTTTGTCACTCTGTATACTGTTCTCCCACCCCCATGGCCACCACTGCCTTGGCAAGACTATCAAGTGTGAGTCCTTAATTGTGGGCACTTGTCTCTTACCCACAGCTGCATTCCTAGCACTGAGGCCAGGGTCTTTACCCCAGTTCATGGCACACAGCTGCTAAAACCCTTGTAATCTCTGGAGTCACAGGAGTGTCCTCTGTATGCTAATGAGCTGACAGGTGGCTGGGACCCTGGATAGCTTCAGGATGGGAGCTGCTCATCAGAAAGACCAGGCGTGATTAGAGCATTGGAACCTCCAGCCCCATCCCCACCTCTAAAGAGGGAAAGGGTTGGAGATTGAGTTCAGTCACCAACGGTCAGAGGTTTAATCAATGATGCCTGTGTAACGTGATAAAAGTCCCTGAAGCGTGGGGTTTGAAGAGCATCCAAGCTGATGAACACACATATCCCGCTGCCAAGGGGGTGGAGCCCGAGGGAGCCCTGTGCATCTCTCCCATCTGGCTGTGCCTGAGTTGTATCCTTTATAATAAACCAGTAATAGTAAGTAAAGCACTTCCCTGAGTTCCGTGAGTCAGTCTCATTCAAGAACCCCCTGAATTTATAGCCGGCCAGTCAGAAGTACTGGTGAATACCTGGGACTTGCAACTGGCCTCTGAAGTGGGGACAGTCCTGTGGGATCTGACATTAATTCCAGGTGGATAGTGTCAGAACTGGGTTGAGTCATAGGACACCCAGCCTGTGCTGGACAGCTGGGGAGGTGGTGTTGGAAAAAGCTTTGGTTTTAGAAATATTGTAAAAACAGTTCATAGGTGCACAAAATTATTTGTTGGATGGATGGAGACTTTAACTGTTGCACTCCCCTGTGGTTTGCATATATTACTTTTTTAATTAAAAAAAAGATACACTGTTGTCTGAAAGGATCCCCCATAGGCAGGTAACATAGTCCACACATCTGATGAGAAGCAGCTTGCAGCATTTGCCTGACAGTCTATGTTTCATCCTTAAATGAACTCATTTAGTCTAAGTGTATCTGTGTGTAGTTTTTCTCTACTGCAACTTACGTAAGTTCACTTTTATAAGTGAGAACAAAATTCTCACAAGTAGACTTTGGTTCATGTTCTACAAACTGACTCTACCTGTGGTACTTAAAGTTCAAAGAGCAAGAACAGGGAGGAAGGCCCAATTTCATGCCAAAATGAATGTATCATAGGAACCTTCTAAATCTGTTTCAAGAAAGAGAGTAATAGGTGTTTTTAAAACGATTCTCAAAGTCATTAATATAAAGCCATCCTTTAAAAAAATTTTTTTCCTTATTACCAAAGTAATACTTGTTCATTTTAGAAAAACTGGAACCTGTAGATGAAAGGAAAGAAAATAATTTCATTTCTGCCAACTAAAAATAATAACTCTTAACACAGTGTTGCAAGCCTTTTAGACGTTTTTCTATGTGTGTGAATCAACATGCAAATAGAAATTGGATCATTCCACTTTGTAACATTCTTTTCTTTGTTAATATAATATCTTTTTATCACATTATCCTAAATTGTTTTTCATAACTAGAAAGTATTTCATTGAAAGAATGTTCCCCTGTGTATTTAACCAAAAACCTGTTCATTGGACCTTTAGCTTATGTTTTTTGCTATTCAAACATTTGGGCTCAATATTGGTGTATATTTTAAATTATTTATTAAATACCTTCTTTTATAATATATTCCTAAAGTGATATTTTGCTAGCATTATAATTTCTCAGCTTCTCAAGAAATCAGAAAAGGGAGAGGAGTCAAGCACTGAGAAGCCAAAAGAAAGAGGAGAGGAAATTGGCACCAGAGATGGGAAACAGGAACCCGGTCCCAGCTGTGTAGTCATGAAGCCCAAGCCCTTGGAGAGCTCGCTGGAGGAACTCAGGGAAAAGTGAGCCGTGCTTTTGTTTCTCTGACCATGTTAAGCACCCAAGATTGTCATCGAGTTGTGGTTGTATATCCTTTGTCAGTATGAGTGCTTATATTTCATAATCTACTTGGAATTCAAGAGTTTGCTGGGATGTGCTTGCCCACATCTTTGTCTCTCCTTGGCCAGCAGTCACGCTGATGGTGAACTGTTCAGTCTGCATCCTCAAGGCTGTCTTCAAACAGGGAAGTGTCCTGGTATTGTTTCCTCCACTATCTCCTCTCCTGGTTATTCTCTTGGATTCCTGTCTTTGCACTTCCCATCTTCAAGATCTTCTTCCCACTCTCTTTACTTGGTGATTTTTATCAGTTTGTAATTTTCCTCTGTGTTTTGAGATATCTTGCCCATTTGATCTTCCAGACCTCCTTCAGTGTATCTGCAGAATTGTGAATTGGAGAGCCCAGCCTTTTAGGCGCTGGAGATCTTCTGTGATACAGAAATAGAGTCCCAAGTGCTGTCCTTCCTCTGTTGGAGTGGTCAGCCCTCCGGTCCCGCCAGGATCTCCCCGGCAGCTCTGGATGCTGGTGTTCCACTGGCCCTGCCTCTGTGCGGCGGGGGTGTCCTCGCCTGCTCACGCACAAGCGGCCCACGAGAGGAGTTTGAGCAGTGCTCTGGGGACAGGATGCACGGCAGTCTCTGAGCAGGGAGCCCCTCCCTCCTGGGTCCACGGTCAGGGGGCCATGTGAAGCTGGGACTCTTGTTCCCCTGGCCCAGGGCTCCTCCCCATGTCCTGCATGTGGACGCCTGCAGAGCTTCCTGGAGCCCAGGACCACTCTGCTCAGAGGGGTGGCTGGAAGTAGATTTGAGTTTGGAGGGGAGATGGCAAGGTCATGGGATTAGGCTGCTTTTTGCCCAGAATCACAGTACTCGGAATGACTTCTTACTACCTTTCTTGCACAGAGTTGTGATAAAGGTTTTCTTTCTTCTTTATAGGAGTTGTGGTTAATTGGTTTGTTTATAAGATTAATTTGTACATGACTATCAAATCTGTGATCACTCTGGTTTATGTTACAGGCATGTCTCTTATTATTGCTTATGATACAGCAGTGCCTTTGTCATGTTTCTGGCACAGATTTGTGCTTGTAGCTCTTTTTGTTCCCATCAGCCCTGCTGCCATTGCGTGCGGGGAGCCACAGACGGTATGTGAGGCTCGTGGAGAGAAAGACTTTAAGAACCAGATGAGCTAAGCAGCCACTTATTTACTTACTGTTCGTTTAACAGTTTGATATATGCGTGCATTAATTTTTTTAGTTAATTTTAGCTCTGCTTGGAGCAGAAACTCAGCTGTAAATACCAGCTGTGTGTCGTGATGGATGTGCATCTGGGCTACTAGGAAAGTCCCTTGAGTACTTTTAGTCTCATTTACTTTATCTGTAAAAAAAGGGAGGATTATATGTACTAAGAATTATAAAACTATGTGCATATGGTACCTTAGCATAGTGCCTGTTACATATGTGTGACTCAAGTGTAACAGTAAATATTGTTATTACTATTGTTTATTCATGTTTTCAAAAGTTTCTTGTTGAATGCCTGTCGTGTGCCCATCGTGTGCAAACTTGGCACTGCAGTGGTGAGCAGACTTAAATATCCCCTGCCTGTTTTTGAACTTGTAGTCTGGAAGGGAAGACAGGTAACTGACAAGCAGTTTATGTAAGATTATTGATAATTTGTGTTGAATCACAGGTCACAAAATGACAGTGATAAAGAGCAAAGGGACATGGAGAGAAGATTCCGAGAAAAAGAACTTGAAGCACAAAGATACCACTTGGATGACAGCAGAAAACATAGAGCTCACTATGAGTTGGATAAGTTTTCAGGAAGACGCGCAGAAGAGCTGAAAAAGGGGAAAGGATTCACCCCAGACCGAGGGAAGAAGGGGAGCCAGGATGGGGGCGGCCCTGTGGGGGCAGCAGAGACACCAGGAAGGGAGAAGAGTGAAGATGGGCTGGCAGCCGAGAAGGAGCGCACGGGAAGCAAGGTTCTTTTATTCACTGGGGATAGTCTTTCACTTCATTTTCGTCTGCTCAGAGTCAGCTGTAATCCTGCAGGCTTACAACTGCTTTTCCAAGCAGAAATGTTTTATCTAACCAAGAGTCTTGAGGTGTCTTGAGGTGCAGGATCGTAGGTTCTGACAGCATCCTAGGGAGCTCACTGCCCTGAAAGTCTGTATTTGCAGAGCAGTTATTCTTGTCCAGTGAGAGGGCACCAAGTCCTGAAATGAAACCAGCATCATCTTTTCTCAGAGAATCAATTTTTTTTTTAACCAGGAAAGAAAAAGAACCTTTTATTTAGTATAAAACTGGCACATTCACACTATTTGCTTGAGAATAAGTAATGGAAAGATTATACATTTTACCCCTAAGACAGTAAGGAAAATATTAATGACATGTCATGGCGCTTTCTTTTACATCATTAACAGAGTTATGATTTTTTTAAATTGAAGTTTAGTTGATTTACAATATTGTGTTAGTTTCAGGTGTACAGCAAACTGATTCAGACATTTTTCCCAGATTATATCCCAATATAGGTTATTACAAGATATTGAATATAATTCCCTGTGCTATACAGTAAATCCTTGTTGCTTATCTGTTTTTATGTAGAGTAGTTTGTATCTGTTAATCCCATACTGCTAATTTGTCCCTCCCTCCTTCCCTCTCTCTTTTGATAATCATAAGTTTGTTTTATATGTCTGTGAGACTGTTTCTGTTTTGTATATAGATTCATTTGTATTATTTTTAGATTCTATATATAAGTGATATCATATAATATTTGTCTTTCTCTGTCCGACTTAACTTCACCTAGTATGACAATCTCTAGGTTGATCCATGTTGCTGCAAATGGCAGAATTTCCTTCTTTTTTATGACTGAGTAATATTCCATTGTATATATACCACATCTTCTTTATCCATTCATCTGTTGATGAGCATTTAGGTTGCTTCCATATCTTGACTACAGCAAGTCCGCTACATATGAATGAGTTCCATTTTTAGAGCATGTTCATAAGTCCAATTTGTTTGTAAGTCCAACAAAGTTAGCCTAGGTACCCAACTAACACAATCGGCTATATAGTACTGTACTGTAATAGGTGTATAATACTTTTCACACAAATAATATATAAAAAAACAAAAAATAAAGAAAACAGTTTTAATCTTACAATACAGTACCTTGAAAAGTACAGTATCCAGTACAACAGCTGGCATACAGGGGCTGGCATCAAGTGAACAGGCAAGAAGAGTTACTGACTGGAGGAGGGAGAGGAGGTGGGAGATGGTAGAGTTGAAGGGTCGTCAGCAATAGGAGATGGAGGGCAAGCTGCAATTTCACTCACACCTGACGTTGATGGAACACACGTTTGCATCTTTGAAAGTTCGCAACTTGAAGGTTCATATGTAGGGGACTTATGTATTGTAAATAGTGCTGCTGTGAACATTGGGTGCATGTATCTTTTCGAATTAGAGTTTTTGTGTTTTCCAGATATATACCCAGGAGTGGTATTGCTGAATAATATGTTATCTCTATTTTTAGTTTTTTAAGGAACTTCCATAGTGTTTTCCATAGTGGCTGCACCAATTTACATTCCCACCAACAGTGAACCAAGGTTCCCTTTTCTCCACACCCTCTCCAGCATTTACTGTTTGTATACTTTATAATGATGGCCATTTTGCCCAGTGTGAGGTGATACCTCACTGTGGTTTTGATTTGCATTTCTCTAATAATTAGTGACATTGAGCATCTTTTCGTGTGCCTGTTGGCCATCTGTATGTCTTCTTTGGAAAAGTGTCTATTTAGGTCTTCTGCCCATTTTTTTGGATTGGGTTGTTTGTTTTTTTGATATTGAGTTTTATGAGTTGTTTATGTATTTTGGATATTAACCCCTTGTTTGTCACATCATTTACAAATATTTTCTCCCCTTCTGTAGGTTGTCTTTTTGTTTTGTTGATGGTTTCCTTTGCTGTGCAAAAGCTTTTAAATTTAATTAGGTCTCATTTGTTTATTTTTGCTTTTATTTCTTTTGCCTTGGGAGACTGACCTAAGAAAATTTTGCTACAATTTCTGTCGGAGAATGTTTTGCCTATGTCCTCTTCTAGGAGTTTTATGGTGTCATGTCTTATATTTAGGTCTTTAAACAATTTTGAGTTTATTTTTGTATATGGTGTGAGGGAGAGTTCTAATTTCATTGATTTACATGTAGCTGTCCAGCTCTCCCAACACCCCTTGCTGAAGAGACTGTCTTTTCTCCATTGTATATCCTTGCCTCCTTTGTCATAGGTTAATTAACCATAGGTGTGTGGGTTTATTTCTGGGCTCTCTATTCTGTTCCATTGATACATATGTCAGTTTTTTGTACCATGATGTTTTGATTACTGTGGCTTTGTAGTATAATCTGACATCTGAAAGGGTTATGCCTTCAGCTTTGTTCTTTTACCTCAGGATTGCTTTGGAACTTCTGGGCCTTTTGTGGTTCTATATATATTTTAGGATTATTTGTTCTAGTTCTGTGAAAAATGTCATGGGTATTTTGATAGGGATTGCATTAAATCTGTAGATTGCTTTGGGTAGTATGGCCATTTTAACAGTATGAATTATTCTGATCCAAGAACATGGGAAATCTTTCTATTTCTTTGTATCATCTTCAATTTCCTTTATCAATGTTTTATAGTTTTCAGCATATAGATCTTTCACCTCCTTGGTTAAATTTATTCCTGGGTATTTTATTTTTTGACATGATTTTAAATGCAATTGTTTCTTTACTCTCTTTCTGATATTTCATTATTGGTGTAAAGAAACGCAACAGATTTCTGTATATTAATTTTGTATCCTGCTACCTTGCTGAATTCATTTATTAGTTCTAATAGTTATGTGTGGAGACTTTAGGTTTCTCTATAGAAAGTATCATGCCATCTGCAAATAATGACAGTGTACCTCTTCCCTTCCAATTTGGATACATTTTATTTCTTTTTCCTGTCTGATTGCTGTGGCTAGGACTTCCAATACTATGTTGAATAGAAGTGGTGAGAGTGGGCATCCTTGTCTTGTTCCTGAATTTAGCAAGAAGGCTTTTAGGTTTTCACCGTTGAGTATTATGTTGGCTGTGGGTTTGCCATAAATTGCTTTTATTATGTTGAGATATGTTCCCTCTATACCCACTTTGGTGAGAGTTTTTATCATGAATGGATGTTGAATTTTGTCAGATGCTTTTTGTGCATCTACTGAGATAATCATGTGGTTTTTCTCTCTTTTTGTTAATGTGGTGTATCACACTGATGGATTTGTATATGTTGAACCATCCCTGCAAGCCTGGAATGAATCCAACTTGATCATGGTGTAATGATCCTTTTTATGTGTTATTGGATTTGATTTGCTAATATTTTGTTGAGGATTTTAACATCTATATTCATCAAAGATATTGGCCTATAATTTTCTTTTTTTGTAGAGTCTCTGTATGGTTTTGGTATCAAGGTGAGGGTGGCTGCATAGAATGAATTTGGGAGTGTTCCCTCCTCTTCAATTTTTTGGAATAGTTTGAAAAGAATAGGCATAAGTTCTTGTATGTGTGGTAGAATTCCCCACTGAAGCTGTCTGGTCCTGGACTTCTGTTTGTAGGGAGTTATTTTTTATTACAGATTCTATTTCACATCCAGTGATTTGTCTGTTCAAATTATATGTTTCTTCTTGACTCAGTTTTGTTAGGCTGTATATTTCTGGAAATTTGTCCATTTCTTCTAGGTTGTCCAATTTGTTGGCATGTAACTGTTCATAGTGTTCTCTTATGACTGGTTGTATTTCTGTGGTATTAGTTGTTATTTTCATGTCTTTCATTTCTTATTTTATTTATTTGGGTCCTCTCTCTTTTCTTGGTGAGCCTGGCTAGAGGCTTGTCAATTTTATTGATCTTTTAAAAAAACCAGTTCTTGGTTTTATTGATCTTTTCTGTTGTTTTTTTAGTCTCTATTTCATTTATTTCCTCTCTGATCTTTATTATTTCCTTCCTTCTGCTAGTTTTGGGTTTTGTTTGTTCTTGTTTTTCTAATTCTTTTAGGTGGTAGGTTAGGTTGTTTATTTGAAATTTTTCTTGTTTCTTGAAGAAGGCCTGTATCGCTATGAACTTGCCTCTTAGAACTGCTTTTGCTGCATCCCATAGATTTTTGTAAGGTTGCGTCTTCATTTTTTTTTGTCTCAAGGTATTTTCTGATATCTTCTTTGATTTTATCGTTGACCCATTGGTTTTTTAGTAGCATGTTGTTTAGTCTCCATGGGTTCATTCTTTTCCCATTTTCCTTTCTGTGGTTGACTTCTAGTTTCATACCATTGTGGTCACAAAAGATGCTTGAAGTAATTTCTGTCCTCTTAAATTTGTTGAGGCTTGTTTTGTCACCTAATACATGGTTTGTCCTAGAGAACGTAGCATGCACACTTGAAAAGATGTGTATTCTGGGTTTTTTTGGATGCAGTGTCCTGTAGATATCAGTTAAGTCCAACTAGTCTATTGTGTCATTTAGGATTTCTGTTGCCTTCTTGATTTTCTGTCTGGATGATTGGTCCAGGGATCTGATGTCAGTGGGGTGTTAAAGTCTCCTGCTATTATTATATTATTGTCAATTTCACACTTTATGTCTGTTAGTATTTGTTTTACATATTTAGGTACTCCTATATTGGGTACATGTATGTTAACAAGTATAATATCCTCTTCTTGTATTGATCCCTTTATCATTATATAATACCCTTCATTGTCTTTCTTTATGGCCTTTGTTTTAAAGTCTAATTTGTCTGATCTGAGTATTGCTACTCCCGCTTTCTTGTCATTTCCATTTGCATGAAATATCTTGTCCCATCCCCTCACTTTGTCTGTGTGTGTCTTTCACCCTGAAGTGAGTCTCTTGTAGGCAGCATATTGTAGGTTCTTGTTTTTTTATCCAATCTACCACTCTTTTGATTGGAGCATTTAGACCACTGACATTTAAAGTAATTATCAATAAATATGTACTTACTGACATTTTAATCCTTGTTTTCCAGTTGTTTTTTGTAGTTCTTTGTTCATTTCTTCTTTTTGTTTTTCTTTTTGTGGCTTGATGATTTTCTTTCGTGGTATGCTTGAGTTTCTTTCTTTTTGGTTTTTGTGAATCTACTGTATATTTTTTATTTGTGGTTACCATGGAGTTTGAGTATGTTAACCCATCACTATATCTACTTTCTTTACACTGATAGTAATTCAAGTTCAAAAACATTCCAAAATACTTACATTTTAAAACTCCCCTCCCCCACATGTTGTGACTTGTAATGTCCTGTTTTACATGTTCATGCTTATCCTTTTATTGTTAATTGTAGTTATAATTGCTTTTACAATTTTTTTATTGTTTTTTAACCTATGTACTGGCTTATTTAAGTGATCTTCAATCATTTTATATACTTGCCTTTCCTATAGATCCTTGCTTCCTTTCTATTTAGAGAAGACCCTTCAATATTTCTTTTAGGGTAGGTTTAGTATTGCTGAATTCTTTTAGTTTTTGCTTGTCTGAGAAATTCTTTATCTCTTCTTCTATTCTAAATGATAATCTTGCTGTGTATCCTAGTTGCAGGTTTTTCCCTTTCAGGACTTTGAGTATATCATGCCACTCCCTTCTGGCCTGAAAGTTTCTGCAGAGAAATCAGCTAATAGCCTTCTGGGGGTTCCCTTGTAACTAACTCTTTGTTTTTCTCTTGCTACCTTTAGAATCCTCTCTTTATCTTTCACTTTTGTCATCTTAATTATGTGTCTTGGTGTGGGTCTGTTTGGATTCATCTTGTTTGGGACCCTCTGTGCTTCCTATACCTGGATATCTGTGTCCTTCTTTAGGTTTGGGAAGTATTCAACCATAATTTCTTCAAATACATTTTCAATCCCCTTCTTTCTCTCTTCTCCTTCTGGAATCCCTATTACGTGTAGGTTGGCACATTTTATATTATCCCATGGATCTCATATGTTGTTTTCATTTTTTTTTTAATTTGTCTTTCTGTCTGCTTCTCTGATTGGGTGATTTCCATTATTCCATCTTCCAGATCACTTATACATTCTTCTCCGTCACTTAGTCTGCTGTTCATTGCTTGATTGTTTTTTCTCTCAGCAATTGTCTATTTTTGGTTGGTTCATCTTTATAGTTTCTAGTTCCTTGTTACAGTGATCTACATTTCTATCAATAATCTTTCTTAATTCAGGTAGCACTTTTATTACCTCCTTTTTGAACTTGGGGTCTAGTAGACTGATGAGCTCTGTTTCATTATTTGTTCTTTCAGGGGATTTCTCTTGTTCTTTTAATTGGGAGTTCCTCTGCCTTTTCATTCTACTTAATTTTCTCTGTCTCTAAGAATTTAGGAGAAACAGTTATCTACTGTGGTCTTGAAAGTGTGTTTTTATGTGGGAATGTCCCTGTGCAGACTCTGTGTATTCAGTGTTTTTGGTGCAAGGGCTGGTTTTGGTATGCTCACCAGCCACGTCATTCCTCAGGGTGTGCTGTCCGTAAGCCCCTCGATAGGGGTGTGGTCAGTGTTGTACTATCCAGAGCCTGGGCTGGGTGTGAGGTGGGGCCTCCTCTCTGCTCCGTGGCTGTCACTGCCCTGTCGGGGGCGGGGGCTCTGCTCCCCAGTTGTTGGAGTAGAAGCTCTGAGGGTTGAGTTCGATCAGGCTCTGTTGCTCTTGAGTGTCTGCCCCAAAGGAGGTGAGTGCTGAAGCAGGTGAGGCCACAGAGGACCTAGGCGTCACCTGTGTAGGTGTCCACAGTTCTGCTCAGAAGCAGGCCGGGGTCGCATCCCTTTCTCTGTTGTGTTCATCCCAGATCTCATGCGAGGCTGTGGTGTGGAGTAGGCTGGGGCTGGGTGTTGGAACATTGCGGGTACAGGAATTGAGGTGGCTGCACTGCTTTGTGAGACCTGTCTGCCCCAGATCCAGCCCTAAGCTGCCGTGAGGACTGGGCGGAGCCAGGGGCTCACACTGACAATGGCTGTTGCCGCCCCACCTGGACCCCACCCCAGACACAGGTCTGTCTCTGCACTGCTAGACCGAGTCTCTGCCCAGATCTCACGCCAGGCTGTGGTGTGCAGTGAGCCATGCCAGGGTGTTCACCCCTTCAGATCTGGAGTGCAGAGAGGTGGCAGCTGCGACTGCAAAGCTCTCTCCACCCTGATTGTCAGCACGCTGCACACAGGCACTCCTTGTGAGTAGAGTCACAGCTTCTCCAGTGCCTCTGTCTGTCTCAGCGGATTTCCCAGCAGGCAGGGGGGCCGTCTCCTCCGTGCGGGACCCCAGGACTGGGATGCCCAGGTTGTTGCTCAGCCTGCCTGCTCCCCAGGGCGAGGGTCCACCCACGAGGACTTTCTCCTCCTTACAGATCTCCCCGGGGCACAGGTCCTGACCCGATGCCTTTTCTTCTGTCCAGCCCGGTTACATGGAGCTCTTTCTTGCAGCTTTGGCTGTGTAGGGGGTCTTCTGCCAGTTTCTGTGAGAACCGTTCCACAGGTAGATGTATTTTTGACGTGTTTGTGGGGGCGAGGTGAGCTCCATGTCCTCCTCCATCTTGATCCCCCCAAGACTGTTCTGATTATTAGTGGATAATGAGGTGGCCATAAACGCCCAGGTCAGCTCTGCACAACCGGCATGGGATTGGGATCACATGTTGCAGAGAAGCACTGTAATGGGGTCATCTCCCTGCCAGGCCCGGCCCCATGGTGCTGGTCAGCCCTCACAGCCTGGCGTCCAGGTGAGCCGAGGGGACGGAGGCCTGGGCTGCAGGCCGTATCCACCTCCCCCGCCACCCCTGACCCTGGCAGCCTCCCTCTGTCCTGTGTCTGATTCTATCATTTCAGGAAGCTGTAGAAATGGGAACACAGCATGTAACCTTTTGAGGCTGGCTTTTTCACTCAGCATAACCCCCACAGATCCATCCAGGGGATGGTGGGTATCAGCGATGTTGATTTTTATTTATTTATTTATTTATATTTTTTATAAATCTATTTATTTATTTTTGGCTGCGTTGGGTCTTCGTTGCTGTGCGCGGGCTTTCTGTAGTTGCGGTGAGCGGGGGCTACTCTGTTGCGGTACGCGGGCTTCTCCTTGCTGTGGCTTCTCTTGTTGCGGAATGTGGGCTCTAGGCGTGCGGGCTCAGTAGTTGTGGCTCACGGGCTCTAGAGCGCAGGCTCAGTAGTTGTGGCGCACAGGCTTATTTGCTCCACGGCATGTGGGATCTTCCCGGACCAGGGCTCGAACCCGTGTCCCCTGCATTGGCAGGCGGATTCTTAACCACTGTGCCACCAGGGAAGTCCCGCTATGTTGATTTTTAAAGTGTCTGCAGTGAAGGCAAGGCCAGCCCCAGCCAGAGGGAGTCTACTCATCTTCACTCTTGACCGGCCCCGTCCATACACTCAGAGGTTTCTGCAGTTACTGTAACCTCAGGGCTTTCTGCTGGGTTCGTTCACATGAGCACTGGTTTTTCACCTGCCTCTTCATTTAGCAGCAGTGAGTGACTTGGGTATTGGCACGGCTTTGGGAGTGGGAACCTGAGGTGACTCTTCTGCTCAGTTAAAGCTGTGGTGCTGTAGTGGTAATAAGGTGCTATGTGTCATAGCTCCTTTCTCACGAGGTGAGTTGTGATGTCCTTCTAGAATCCGTCTGTACACACAGACGTTACCCTGCGAAAGCAGAGCCATGCTTTTGGCCCCAGGCAGAGGTGGTGTGTGAAGCCTGCCTCTCTGTCTACACAGGATTCGGGTCTGTACGGCCTGCCAAGCCCTTTCCCACCTTTCTCATTGGCCAGGCTGATATTAAGGAAAAGAACATTCTGGTAAACCCCATGGTGGTGACTGTGGGGCCTCCACACACAGCCCAGGAGTGGGCAAAGGTGAGTGGTGAGCCCTGGAGAAACAGCATAGGACGTGCCCACCTGAGTCACACTGCCCTGGCTCCCAGGTGGCCGTGGAAGGCTAAGGCTGCTGCGCCGCCCACGTAAGCAGACGGCTCCCTCAGGGGTGGGTCCACGGCAGAGCTGGGTCCACGGCAGAGCTGGCTGGCTTCCCCAAGGCTGGTCCTGGCCTGTAGAATCGCTTTGTCCTTCCCTGGCTTTGCTTTCCTCATGCCCTGAAGCAGTTTCATTTCATTTTATGTACTTTATCCAGGAATGTTTTTATCCCACCACCTCTAAGAGATTAGTATGATGGCTGGTTAGCATTTTCCATAAAGGGGACAGTTGAGGAATAAGCTACACAGAAATTGCTAATTACAAATGTGTGTGACTGTTCAGTTCATAGCTCTAAAAAGCCATCTCTCTAGAGACCATGCCTCATGTTGTTCCAGACTTTGCATCCACCCTGCGTGGCGAGTTTGAGGGGCTGAGATGAGGGCATTTGAGTTTTCAGCTCTCAGAATAGGAGGGAATTGCCGTGATTGTATTAATTCCACAGAGTTCTGGCTTTGAGCGGTAACACTTTCCCAGACGCTAACTTTACTTCCGAGTTATTATTAACTGTCTTTCTTTTTCATAGCTCTTTTTTTTTTTAATCTCAAAATGCCTGATTTCTGAGATAGTGCTGTGAAAAAGGCTGATTTTTAGCTGCAAGACTGATTTCCTTTAGATAATTAGGATTATCAGGCCCTAGAAATAGATAGAGCTGTTGCCTCCTCCTGTATTTCTGGCCCTTGGAAGAGTAACACGCCCTCTGTCCTGGCAGGACCGACCAGGCTTGCAGCTGTACCAGCCCAGAGGTGGCATCCGAGCCCGTGAATGTGATGGAAGACCCCCTGAGGAGGGCCGTGACGGGAGGAGGGGTGAGGTGGAAGATTCAACAGGGGCTGGAGCTGAGAAGAGCAAAGAGGCGGAGTGAGTCAATGTGCATGTTGGTGACGTGGGTGGTCTCCCACTCACACTCGGTGGATTAGAGAGGGCATTCCTTCTGGAAGCGCGTAAATTAGCCTGGAATAAAACCGACAAGGTGAATTTACTCCTTATAGAGAAACTAGAACTATAAAGGTGGCGTAGAAATACCTAGAAACCATTCTCAAGCGATCTTTTAAAACTTTGAACAGAGTTATAGATTTTGCCATTTCTGATATAAACTAGTATATATAATTTAGCCAAAGCAGAAGAAAAATAATCTCCTTCAGAAAGCAGAAAAGTATGACCAAAACCAGAAGAAAGCTAGTATTGTATCAGTGTGAATTCTGAAGCACTTTAAACATGTCGTAGGAATAACTTGGACTTTCAGTTTTACACATTTGTAAGTCAGTTATCTGTATCTCATTGTGCTTTTTGTTGGTTTTCTGTGAGCTGTAGTTTCTGGAAAGTGAGCAGCTCTCATTTCTTATAACCATTGTAATTCAGTCATTCATGCACCTTCTGTCATAAGGATTAGCTGAAGTCTGTTGCGCTGTATTCCCTCTGATAGGAACTTTAACACTGTATAAAGCCCAACAGCTTTAATTGTTGCCCTTTTAACAATATGGCCACTGAATTAACAAAAATAGTTCCAGTCTTTTGATGGCGTGCTCATGGTTTGTAACATAAATGGCATTATTTTAGAGAGGAATAATTAGGTATGGCATCTGGAGTTTTTCTTTTTGCAGTCTGAGGCAGTTTTATGATAACTTAATGTAGCTTTCTGCAGCTGTGCATTCTACAGTACTTTTCCTTTTAGTGAAATTTTTAAATGTTAATGCTTTTGGCACTGTGCTTTGAACCATTTATTAAATAAAAATTTTAGTTGCTATGAATTTGAACTCCAGTTATGGTACTTTTCCTGTATAGAATTATATGTAACAAAATACTGCTTTTTAAAATGTAGCTTTAATCATCTGAATATTTTGCTTATTATATCTATTCCTTATAAAATATAAAATGTTTTAAAAAAACTGAGACTTATTTATTATTAAAAAAAACCTCTGACTGTTAGACATACAGTCAGTTTCAAGCATTGCTGTGCTCTTGTTCTTGACTTATGAGCTCCAGAAGGTGGGGGAGGGGAGAGAAGAACTTGCTGTGGATTCAGTGAGTTCCAGGTGATCCAGCAGCATCAACTCTGGCTGGAAAGGGCTAGATAGTAAACACTTTAGACTTTATAGGCTCTACGGTCTCTGTCACAACGATTAAACTCTGCCATCATAGTGAGCCTTAAAATACATTTACAATAGAAAATGAATGGGCAGGGCTGTGTTCCTATAAAACTTAATATATAAAAACAGGCAGCACACCATATTTGGCCTGTGGGCCACAGTTGGTTAGTGTTCAAGATTCATGGTTTAAAACAATGGTTGTTATACTTTTTGGTCTCAGGAACACTTTACGTTCTTAAGAATTATTAACAACCCCAAAGGACTTTTGTTTATTAGCTAGATTATATCTATTGATGTTTACTGTATTCAAAATTAAAGCAAAAATGTTTAAGCACAAGAATACATAAACACATGTTCCTTTTATAGCTGTCAGAGTAATAACATCAACACACATCATTCTAGCCTCTGGAAAACTCCACTATACACCTGTGAGAAGATCACAGTAAAAAGGCGAGTAATGTCTTTTAGTCTTAATGCATAATTATACCCAAGGGAGGGACCAAGATGGTGACATCGGAGGCTCCTGAACGTCCCTCCTCCCATAGACACACCAAATGTACAGCTACACACAGAGAAGTTCCCTCAGAGAAAAATCCAGAAACTAGCCAAGCGACTCCTACACACCAGACAAATGAGGCAATACCCACATCGAAACAGGTGGGAAAGTCTGAGACAACCTCTCACCATAAGCCCAAACCCCAGCACAGCACCATACAATCGGAAGGGAACCCCCAGTTCCCAACTTCTTCCTGAAGAAAAGCTAGGGCTGCCACATCTAGCACCCCAACTTTTAAGGCTCCCCATGTGAGGGATGGACCTTTAAATCACCTAGTTCTGAAAGCCAATGGGGCTTCTGTCCATGAGACCCACAAGACAGGTGTGCATGAGAGCCCTCTCTGCAGCTGTCCTCCCAGGTCTCTGCACAGAAGGAGCAGGCAAAAACACTCATCTACCAGATTCTCCCTGGAAGGGTTTGACTGCGTACTCTCCTGGTTGCTACTTGAGAGCCCAGATTCTAATCAGCCTGCACGTGCGTGGAAGTGGACTGAGACATTGATGGGTCTTGGCACACCTTCCACTACTGGAAGCCACTAAGAACAAAGACAGGAGCATGGACAATCATAAAGGTTTGAGAGGCAACCACATACTCAGGCCAAGCTGATTGACAAGGTTTATCTCCTACATGAGACTAGTCTGTCAAGACTGGGAGAGGTGGCTGTTTTATCTAATGCACAGAAACCAACACAGAGACTCAAGGAAAATAAGAAATAGGGGAATATGTTTGAAACAAAAGAACAAGGTAAATATCTCGAAACTGATCTTAATGGAGATATGTGATTTACCCAATAGAGCTCAAAATAATGGTCACAAAGGCACTCACTGAGGTCAGGAGAGCAATGGATGAACACTATGAATTTCAACAAAGATACAGAAAATATTAAAAAGTACCAAACAGAAATCATAGAGCTGAATCTTACAATAACTAAACTGAAAATTTCTATAGAGGGGTTCAACAGCAGACTAAATCGAGTGGAGGGAAGGATCAGTAAACTCAAAGGTAGGGCAATAGAATTCATCCAGTCAGAGGGGCAAAAAGAAAAAAATAATAAAAAAGAGTAAAGATAGCTTAAGGGACTTACAGGATACCACAAGAAGACCAATATGTGCATTATAGGGGGCCCCAGAAGGAGAATAGGGAGGGAAAGGGGTAGAAACGTTATTTAAAAAATAATAATAATGGCTGAAAACGTCCATAACCTGTGGAAAGAAACACCCAGATACAGGAAGCCTAAAGAATACCAAATAAGATGGATCCAAAGTGACCCACACTGAGACATATTATTATATTGTCAAAAGTTAAGACAGAATCTTAAAAGCAGCAAGAGAAAAGCAACTTGTTATGCACAAGGGAACCCTCACAAGACTGTCAGTGGATTTTTCAGCAGACACTTTGCAAGTCAGAAGGGTGTGGGATGTTATATTCAACATACTGGAGGGGAGGGTGGGGAAACACCAACCAAGAATACCCGGCAAAGTTGTCCTTCAGAATTGAAGGAGAATAAGTTTTCCAGACAAAGCTGAAGGAGTTCATCACCACTAGACTAGCCTTACAAGAAATGTTAATAGGAGTTCTTCAAGCTGAAACAAAAGGCCACTGATTACCAACAGGAAAACATATGAAAGTATACAACTCACTGGTGCAAAGGTAAATATATAGTTAAATTCAAAATGTTCTAATATTGTCATGGTAGTGGGTAAATCACTTATAACTAGTATAAAGGTTAAAAGGCAAAAGTTTTAAAATAACTATAACTACAATAATTTGGTAATGGCTACACAATATAAATAGATGCAAATTGTGACATCAAGAAAAAAATGTGGGATGGGAAAGTAAAAATGTAGAGCTTTTGTATGCATTCGAAGTTAAGTTATCAGCTAAAAGTGAACTGTTTTAATATGTTTTATGTAAGCCTCATGGTAACCACTAAGCAAAAACCTGTTGTAGATACACAAGGCATAAAGAGAAAGGAATCAAAACATACCTTTAAAGAAAATCATCAAATCAGAAAGCACGAGAGCAAAAGAGGAAGAAAGGAACTTCAAAACAGCCAGAAAACAATTAACAAAATGGCAATTGTAAGTTCATATCAATAATTATTTTAAATGTAAATGAACTAAATTCTCCAATCTAAAGACAGAGTGGTTCTTTTAGTCAATGTAGTATTGGAGGTCCTAGCCACAGCAATCAGACAAGAAAAAGAAATAAAAGGAACCCAAATTGGAAAGGAAGAAGTAAAACTGTCACTGTTTGCAGATGACATGATACTATATATAGAAAACCCTAAAGATGACACCAGAAAACTACTAGAGTTCATCAATGAATTCAGTAAAGTTGCAGAATACAAATTAATACACAGAAATCTGTGCATTTCTAAACAGTAACAACAAGTTATCAGAAAGAGAAATTAAGGAAACAATCCCACTTACCATGACATCAAAAAGAATAAAATACCTAGGAATAAACCTATATAAGGAGGTAAAAGACTTGTACTTGGAAAACTATAAGACACATAAAAGAAATTGAAGATGACACAAACAGATGGAAAGATATACTGTGTTCATGGATTGGAAGAATTAATATTGTTAGAATGATTATACAACCCAAGGCAATCTACAGGTTCAGTACAATCCCTATCAAAATACCAACAGCATTTTTCACAGAACTAAAACAATTTTAAAATTTGTGTGGAAACACAGAAGACCCCAAATAACCAAAACAATCTTAAGAACGGAGCTCGATGTATCATGCTTCCTGACTTCAGACTATACTACAAAGCTACAGTAATTAAAACAGTATGGTACCAGCACAAAAACCAGACACACAGATCCATGGAACAGAATAGAGAGCCCAGAAATAAACCCATGCACTTATGGTCAATTAATCTACGAAAAAGGAAGCAAGATTATACAATGGCAAAAAGACAGTCTCTTCAATAAGCGGTGCTGGCAAAACCAGACAGATACATGTAAAGCAGTAAAATTAGAACATTCTCTAACACCATATACAAAAATAAACTCAAAATGGATTAAAGACCTAAATGTAAGCCCAGAAACCATAAAACTCCTAGAAGAAAACATAGGCAGAACACTCTTTGACATAAATTGTAGCAATCTTTTTGTGGCTCTGTCTCCTAAAGCAAGGAGCAATAAAAGCAAAAATAAACAAATAGGACCTAATTACACTTAAAACTTTTGCACAGCAAAGGAAACCATCAACAAAATGAAAAGACAATCTACTGAATGGGAGAAAATATTTGCAAATGATATGACCAATGAGGGGTTAATATCCAACATATATAAACATCTCATACAACTCAACATCAAGAAAACAACCCAATTAAAAAACGGGCAGAAGAACTGAATAGACATCCTTCCAAAGAGGAAATGCAGATGGCCAACAGGAACATGAAAAAACCCTTCCCCAGGGTTTGCTGTGTTTATTATTTATGTACTTATTTGTTTTACTGTTGTAGGCTGTCTCTGTGCCAAGGATCAGCCTGCAGTGCAAATAATGTCTTTTTTTATGTCTCTTCTGAGCCTTCCCTTGGTCAGGCACAGTCACTTTCTAATTTTCCCTGTATATGCAGTAGTATTAAACGTCTGGCTCCCAAAAGGAGAAAAGCAAAAAATGAAGTGTGTCAGGGGCAGGGGTGTGGGTGGGGGTGGGAGAGGGTGCTGGCCCTTTAAATCACCTGAAAGTCACTTCAGCTAGAGGTGGAGGTATTTACAAAAGGAATGGCTGCCTACCTCTTTGTCTGCACCTCTGTGATCAAAAGCAGCAACTAGAAATCAAAGCACAGATGCTCGGTATTTGCAAGACAGGGCCCTTTTTACCCACACTAGCTCCTGCAAGTTGTGTGCAAGATGCTTGCATGGCTGTGGGTAGGGAACAAGTAGCTGCTACTCTGTGAAAAGTAGAAAAAGCCAAAATTGACCAAAATTAACCACAATTTACTGTCCAGTTCTTCCCCTGGAAGTCGGAAGCCTTCAACAGACTCCAGAGTTCCAAAATAGTTAGATGAATTCTGCCAGTGCAGTTCCTGTCTAGGTGGGGAGACAGATTCCTGGGGCTTCCTACTCCACCATCTTCCCAGAATCCTCTCTGCCCGATTGCTTTGGATTTACATGTTTCCTAGGTTGAGGCAATTTTAGAGGCTTCCTACTGGCCTTTCCCACAATAATAGCCCTCACCTCACAGGTCAGGGAACCAACGTGGGGATACTGCTAGTTCCTGAGTATGTCTACTGTAATTATGCATCCTAGAACTGGAGAAATGACCACAGGATGGTTTGGGGATACTGGACCCACTGTGAGATGAACCTGAGCTGAAACTCCATTGATTATCTGACTTCCATAAGCCCCTACTCTGACTGGAGGGCCACAGTTATGCTTGGTGTCTCCTGGAATCAGTGTCAGTTCAGAACCAGTGTCCAGGCATTCCTGAAGGGTCTGATTAGTTCCTTTTCCCCAGTGCAGCCACCCTGGTAAATGGCCATCTGTACCTTTGGGGAAGGCTGGGGAAAAGGTTAACAGTATAAATTTTTGGCAGTGTACTGGGATTCTTGCTCAAGGGGACCCAGCCTCCCCTTCATTCAAGGTCTGTAAACTGGCTCAAGTCTGGGAAATGACAGAGGGGCCATGACTGTTTTTATGATTCAAGTTAGAATTTTGTTCACTTGACCTAGAACTCTTCCATTTATACAAATCTAGTAAGAATTTAGTAGGCTTCCCATCCACTTCATCTAATCCTCCTTGTGGCCCATGGCAAACATTTACAAGAGATCGGTGGGTGTTTGTTAGAAGCAAAGTTAATTGAAAGTATGCTCAATCCAACTAAGCTGGTAGTTGATCAGGATCAAAGGGGTTGAAATGTCATATTTTATTCCAACAGCATTTTCAGTTTTAGGGTTGAATGTAGCATCCAGTGTGGGGTATTTGTAACAACAAATAGCATTCCCGTGTTGCATTAACGCTAAATTAGGTCCAAATCAGTCCTATAGGTTTTCCTCAATTCATAAAATGAAAAAAGTAGTCTTGCAATAGTAGACTTGGAAGGTGGAGAGAACCGTGCCAGGCTTAGTAAGGGTAGGACTTTAATAGGAAAGACTGACCAAGTATTATGAGGTGGGGTGAGAAGGTTATTGAGTAAGGTGTGGTTTGCCAATGGAAGGCCTTAAGTAACTGTACCTTAAGGGGTAATTTCGTATAAAGAATGCAACACAAAATCAGTATTGTGGAGACCTTATTATTTTGGTGTGTAAAGGGTGGGCTGGGGTTGATACTGGAGGCCCCAGACTATGGAGCAGTCTACTGCACCAACGATGAGGGCCTAGACCAGTGAGGCGGTAGCAACAGACATGTTGCCAAAGAAACCCAACCTGGCTTGCTATAGGCTAAGCAGAGGAATCAAAACCCCAATTTTCAAGCTCAGGTGTGGAAGGCAGAATGGCCCCCAAAGTACAAGATTGCCAGAATCTGTGAGTGTGGTAGTTTTTATGTCAGAGATTTAAGGTTGCTAATTAGCTGACTTTAAAATACAGATCATCCTAGATTATCTAGGGGCCCAATGTAATCACAAGGGTCCTTAAGTGTATGAGGGAAAGAGTCAGAGAAACATGTGATAACAGAAGCAGGGTCAGAGATGCTATGTGCTAGCTCACAGATGCAGGAAGGGAACCATGAGGAGAGTGCAGCTGGCCTCTAGAAGCTGGAAAAGGGAAGGGAATGAATTTCCTTTTAGAGCCCCCAGGAAAGAATGCAGCCCTGCTCTCACCTTGACTTCCACCCAGTGAACTTTGTTAACTGTAAAAAAACAGATCTGCATTGTTTCAAGCCACAAAATTTCATGCAATGTATAGCAGCAAAAAGAAATGAAAGATCAAAATTACATGTGAACAGAAATAGCTAGATTGAGAAAGGAGACAATTTCCAGGCGTTTATTTTTTTTAATCTAAGGGTGTAATTCATCTTAAAGAGGCACCCTTCTTCATTTTGTGATGCTTGCAGATCAGATTTGATTAAGCATCAGTCTGTCTTCATCCAAGACAAAGCTATGGAATCTACACCAATATTAAAAACAAAAGCAGCATCTGCTACAGACACATTACAATTCACGTACTCAGAGTCAAATTAATGAAAACTAAATTGGCTACCTAAAATATAATGGCATCAAGACCATGAATGCTGTGTAAAAATGGTACAGTAACTTTTATTCCCTTTCAATCACTGGAGGGTTCATTAGAAAGTTGTAATTTCATAGGTAAATAAGAAAATGAAAAGATAGAGTGGGTCATATTGATTAGTGAGGGTTGCTATTGTATAGAAGGCACAGTTGCCAACGATCAAAAAGAACGTAAACAGGTTCTAAAGTAAGGGCACAGCTAACCCTTGACCTTAGAGGTAAAAGGAGAAAAAAGTGGGAAACCACAACTGAGGTGAGCCAAGAGCATCGTGGTTTGGTCACCACTGCTTACCCTAGTGTAATATCCTCTATCTTATAAAAATATTATTAAAAAACCAACATGAGATGGCAAGTCGTAGGATCTAGTTAGCTCCCCCTTGAGCAAAGATATAGGAAGGACTCTGTGAGAAGTCTGCACCAAAAAGTGTGAAGTCCTAAGAATCTGTTGCATGTTGTTACATGCTCAAATATGGTTGATTTGATTGCAGGCTTCAAAAGGGTTTCTGGGCACTGGAGGCCCGTTTTTCTACCCATCATTTTAATCAAGTCAGTATACAAGACAGATATAGCCAAGATATCTTACCTCTCCTACTTGTTGGCATCATGCCTAGAAGCAAACTCCAGAACTGGAAGCTTCTTGTCAAGGTGCCCAGTATAAACCAACAATCCCATCAACCAGTACCTTCCCTGCCAGACTGTGCTCTCCAAAGAAGTGACAGGTCTGAAGCTTGTAAGATCTTCCCAGTATTATCTAAACATTGTATTCCCAATTGGCATATTCATTTGGATGCCATGAATAAAGCGCTCCTTGTTCAAGTGTCTGGGAATACCTTGATAAAAGCCAGTATCTCAACCCTGGCTATGTATCAGAGTCCTTATGGCACTAAATGCTTCCCATTGTTTAAATTAAGCACTCAGGATTGACCACCACTGAGATTAAATGACCTTTAATAGGCTAATGTGGATTAATGAGAATTTTCATACAGAGAGCCTAATGTAGCCAGGCCTCTGTATCCTTGGTTTCCACATTCGTGGATTCAACCAATCACAGATCAGAAATATTAGAAAAAAATTTCCAGAAAGTTCCAAAAAGCAAAACTTGAACTTGCCACTTGTTGGCAACTATTTACATAGCATTTACATTGTATTAGGCACTATGAGTAATCTGGAGATGATTTAAAGCATATGGGAGGACATGTGTAGGTTGTATGCAAATACTACATGCTTTTATGTAAGGGACTTGGGCATCCCTGGATTTTGGTATCTGCAGGGGGTCCTGGAACTGATTCCCTGTGGACACCAAGGGATGACTGTACAGTGTTTCCCTAAACCTACCTGACCACAGAACTCTGAGAAAACCGAGCTTAGAAAATGCTGCTCCAGGTATGAAAATTAGTATGCTAAAAACAAGTGGAAATAGGAAAGAATAATGGAATTTGGTATCATACAATGAAAGTTACACAAAAGAAAACACACATGAATATGTTGCTAACATGAAAGCCTTTGTTTTTAATTTGATTGATACACAGTTGACAAAATATTTTAGAATAAAATAATCCATTAACAGGCACAAGGTATTTACAGTAGCAACTGTGAAAAACATAAAACTGATGTACTCTTAAACAGTTATGTCTATTTATAAAATTTTTTGTTGTGAATCCGGAAGACTTTCAGTTCTGCTCATTACCCTGGTCTGAAGCCCCGACAGATGGTGCATAAGGCCCAGGAGTAGGAGGTGCAACTCTAAAACATTTGGCAAATAAGGATCATCTGTTGGTTTGAGCTCACAGGGAAGTGAAGGGCCAGATCTTGGGGTAAGGTCCAGAATGGAAGACTCCAAAGGAAACAACTAAAGACAAGACCTAAAATCACACTCATGTTTCTCAGTTTCCTACAGGAGGAGGCTGCAAACTATTTTTTAAGTGGACTCAATTTCCCCACTTTTAGCAGAAAATCAGCAACCCTGAGACTCCAATCTTCCATAATATAAAAGTTAATAAACACCTAGAAGTGGTTCAAGATTTATAAATAAATTAATTTTATATGACCAAATAGAAACTTTAAAATAATTTTTATGATGTGAAAATACTTGAGAACAAAATTTCTCAAAAATTTCATGCCTAATTCTTAAACATTCTAACGAATAATTTCCAATGTCTGAAATTAGTTGCACAAAAAAAGATACACTTTAACTAGATGTTTTAAATTGAGTACAACTTGCTCTTGTTAAATGGAATGCCTACCTCTTCATATTGTTCAAATATATTGAAATTAATTTTACCCATCTGGAATATACAATATGAATTTATTGACTTACACGACAACCACATAAACAGAGATCAAGAAAAAAATAACCAAACGCTTATGCTTTGTAACACTACTGAGACACGGTACACCATACCTGTCAACATCTACTGATCCAACTAGGCTATTTAACTATACTTTCAACAAATGGGTTCAATAAACAACTCTGTAGAGCATATAAGCACACTGTATTTAAAAATCAAATTTGCTGCTCCTCCAGTGGAGGTTCCAGAGCTTCCATTAGCTTTTTATTTGCCTCTTCATTATGCCGGCTTTGACAATGAGTTAAATGTTTCTTAAAGCCTCTTGGAAAATTTGACTCAAAATTACAACGTGGACATTTAAGTAAACTTTGCCCATGAGCTGCTACATGATTTTTAAGGAGAGATTCCAAAAGAAAAGCCTTTCCACAAATTGTACACTTGTAAGGACTGTGGACATTATGCTTGTTAACCAAATGATGCAAAACAGCACCTTTTTTCATAGCACGACAGCAACAAATTTTGCAATAATACTTTCCTTTTCCACGCTTCATGTATTTTGCAATCTCTTCTTCAGAGATAAAAGCCTCTTTTTCTTCAGTAAACTGCAGCACATTTTTGGACTGCTCTGGACTAGTCATGTCTATTTTGTTCTCTTTACTAAAATCAATAGATTCCACATCAACCTGCTCTTGATCACTGCTCGATTCTTGGCCCTTACTATCTATCGCATCCAAATCTGTTTTTATATACTCACTGCTACTAAGCTCAGCATCCGAGTTCTCTTGGTTGTCTTTCTTGAGCTTCTTTGAGGAAGGAAATAAAGTGTCTTCTAAGAGTTTCTTAGGTGTAGCTAGTAGTTCTTCCTGAACCAAAACATCACACTTTTGATCATCTATGGCATCTGCCTGTAGTTCATCACCAAGCTCAACTGCCTTCTGAGATTCTGAGAAGACAGCAGCTTTGGGAAGTTCGGGGAAAAGGGCATGTTTCCGGGGCTCTGGAAAAAGAGCACGTTTTCGTGGTTCAGGAGAAGCAGGAGGGGCTGTTTTGGTAGGCTCAGAAAACAGGGGTTTTCTAGGCTCAGTATCAATAGAGAGAACAGGCTTCCAGATATCAGAGGAAGCTTTAGGGGACTCAGATGGCCCAGAAGGACCTGGTTTCCGGGTCTCAGGGAAGACAGGTTTCTGAGGTTCAATAAAAAAGGAAGACTTCCAGAGATCAGGGGAACCACCACGGGAACTTTTCTGGGACTCAGAAAAATCAAGTGAAGCAGGAGAAGTTTTCCGCTGATCAGGGGAAAGCTTCCAAAGCTCTGGAGACCCTGAGGGTTTTCTGAGCTCTGGAGATCCCGCTGGACTACGGATCTCTGGGGACAGTGGTGGGCCTGGTTTGCGAAGCTCAGGAGACAAGGGAGGTCCTGCTTTACGAAGCTCAGGAGACACTGGAGGAACTGTCTTCCAATGTTCAGGTGACAAGGTGGGAGCTGTCTTTCGGAGTTCTGGTGGGCCAGACTTCCACGACTCAGGAGATGCGGGGGGAGATTTCCAGGAACCAGGTGAGACTGATGAAGACTTCCAGGATGCAGGTGACAGGGATGGAGTTGGTTTCCAAGGTCCAGGTGATATAGAAGGAATTGGTTTCCAAGGTCCAGGAGACACAGATGGAGCAGGTTTAGCTGGCTTCCAAGGTCCTGATGATGCTGACGGACTGGATTTCCAAGACCTGGGGGACCCAGGTGGCCCTGGCTTCCAAGAACCTGGTGACACAGCTGGGGCTGGTCTCCGAGGCTCTGGGGACACAGCAGGGAATGGCTTCCAAGGTTCAGGAGACTCCGATGGGGACAGCTTCCTTGGCTCAGGGGAGACAGTCCGGACTGGCTTCCGAGACTCTGGAGACGCAGTCGGGGATGGTCCCCAAGGTTCAGGGGAGGCACCTAGAACTGGTGACTCTGGAGATGAGGCTGAAGGTGGCCCCAATGTTTCTGGGAAATGGGAGTGTTTCTGGGGTTTGGGATTAGTAAGAGTTGCCTTTACTGGCTCAGGAGATACAGGAGCAAGTTTCTGTGGTTCTGGAGAAGGAACAGGGACTGGTTTCTGAGATTCAGAAACAAGAGGGACTGGTTTTGGAAGTTCAGGAGAAGAAACGGGGGCAGGTTTTGGAGGCTCGGGAGAAGGAAGAGAAGGTGTCTGTGGCTCAGGAGAAACAACAGGGCCAGGTTTCTGAGAGTCCAGGGAAGTAAGAGGAGTAGGTTTTGGTGATTCTGGAGACATAACTGGGCCAAATTTCTGTGTTTCTATGGAAAGGACAGGTATAGGTTTCAGGAGTTCTGCTGAATTAGAGGCCATTTTCTGGTGTTCAGGAACAGAAGGGCTTTTCACAGGATCTGCTTCTTTGTTTAACTGATTTTTTGGTTTCTCATTCCATTTCTCTGGGGCTGAATGTTTGGATGTGATGTGATAGTATACATTAGAGTACATCTTGCTGGTGAAAAAGCATTTATGGCAGTGAAATAGCTTTGCACTTTTCTGGTAAAATATCATTTTACCTAACCCACCGGCATCCATTTCATCACAAAATTCTGGATGGATGGTACCCATGTGGATTTGTACATTTTCATAATCCGTGCCTCTGAAATTGCAGTGATCACACTCCAAACGTGCCGATGGCTTACGAAGTTCCTGGAATACTTCCATTTTTCTAACATACACGATTATATTCTTTAAAAACAGTGCTGCAATAAAGTGGAGATAAATGATTTTCAGAGAACATAATTTTGAATAAAATGCTATTTCTAGTTCATTCTATACTTGCATAATAAGTCTAGAATGGCACACGCACTTATTAGATAATATCTCTATAAAGATTTTGAAGAGATGGGAAAAATATAATTAATTTTAAAGTGAGTCCCAAGAACTCTGCTATTTTTACATACCTCATCTCATTTAACACTCCTAACAATATGACTCAAATATTACTTTCATTTACAGATAAAGAAAATAATGTTCAAAGAAATGACTTACCCAGGTTATAGGACTATCAGGGACCCAAGCTTCACTCCAGAATTATCTATTGCATGTGCCTTACACTTTGACTCTAAAACCACGAATCAACAAGCTGTCAGTACGCAAAGCTGAGTAAATATCAAAGCTAAAGCTAGGCTATTAAGGCAGAGCAAGAAACTTTAGGTCCATTTCAGAAAGCACTTGTTAAACTACATCTAACATGAAAAGACATCTTTAAAAAAAAGTCAACATATCTTGTAATGTTTTATCCATCCTAATATACTTTTATCCATTCATTTAATAAATTGATTATTTTGTGCCCCATGCTTTTCTAGGTGCTTGGGTTTAAAGGGGTGTCTTGCAATATGGTGCTTATATCAGTTGGGAAGATAAGAATGCGGAGGGCAACACAGAGAAGGCACTCAAGCAGAGATCTTGAATGATGTGATGGAGTTTGCCAAAAACGGCAATTCAGATGGAGGACACCCTTGAGGCAACTTGCTTGCCAGAAAACAAGACTTTTAAACTTTTAAGCTAGCCTTGTTAAGGTGGTAAAAGTAACAGAAGCTCACAGTTAAAAACATACTCATTCACGCAGTACAAGGTACTCACACAGTATCACTCCCCAGGGGTAGCCACTGTACTTATGTGTCACCGAAGAGAAGGTCTATGTTTACACATTCTACACAAATGAGATATTAAGCATATTTTTCTGCAACGAGTTTTCATTTAAGGAAGAGAAGGTGTCTGTGGCTCAGGAGAAACAACAGAGCCAGACTCCAGGGAAGTGAGAGGTACATGTTTTGGTGATTCTGGAAACAACTGGGCCAGGTTTCTGTGTTTCTACAGTAAGGGCAGATACAGGTTTCAGGAGTTCTGTTGAATTAGAAGGCATTTTCTAGGATATTTTCACATACAGAGTAAGCACTGAATTTCCTTTGAATGTGAGAGTATTTCTGAAAGGGAAATTCCTAGAAATGGATTACCTGGTTCAAAAGCTATTTGCAATTGAAACTGACATTTTACCAAACTCTCAAAAAGTTGTCGTACTATTACACACCAACCAAGAGTGTTGATGTGAAGACTAATTCCCCAGCTCCCTCAGCATCAGAGTATCATTAAACTTCTAATCCTTTCTACTTCTTAGGTGAAAACTGGTATCTCACTAGTGTTTTAATGTAGTTTAATGACAAAGACCGAATATTTCCCCTTGTTTATTAGCCATGTGTATTTCTTTTTCTAGGCTGTGCTTTGCCCATTTTTCTTAATTATTTGTAAACAGTCTTTGTATGTGAAAGAAGTCAGTCCTTTTATGGAAACTATCTTCTCACTTTATTATTTGTCTCGACTTTATTTATGATTTTTTTTTTTTTACTACATACAATTGGTTTACATAAAAATTAAAAACTTAAAAGTGCTTCCCTTATGACTGTGTTTTAAGTTATGCCTTCCATTCCATTATTTTTTTAATCACTCAATATTTTCCCTATGATAATGATAACTTCATTCTTTTCTTACATTTGTATCTTTAATCCTCTGGGATCCAGCGTATTTTTGACCCCAAATGGATAGTTCAGTCGTCTCAACATTGATTACACATGTAACCAATGACATGTAATGTTCTACTTAGCAATTACTAAGTTTTGTGTATGATGCTACTCTGGGCTCTATTCTATTCCCCACCAGCTCCATCTGGTATGCTCTTCTTAGCATGGGTATCCAACAACCGCTAAAACAGACTCTGTAACTAACATATTCAGCACATGTTCATGCATCATCATATATATGGGTGTGTATGCTTTTACAGTTTTCCCTCAAGAACTCCAAGCACTTTTCAAAAACGTACTCATCATAAAATATTCTCTTAAACGTTAGAAAGAAATGTTAAAAGCACACAAAAATACATGCAGAGCAATGCTGGTACAATACCGTTATTAAATATTGTATATTTAATTTACAATATAAATCCAGGACAAGTACTTTTAGAATGGGGAAGAAATATAGACCAACATGCTTCTTCCCTAGTAGACTTACCAGCTGTCTTACTAGAAGTCTTAAAAGTGGTCTTCAAAGGGCAAGCAAGTCTACATGGCTTTTCGACTAAACCACAGAAGACAGCGTGTAGTACGTGAAGGACAAAGATGAGCAGCTGAACCTGAAAAAAACAAAGGACGGGTGATCGAAATGCCTTCTCTGTGAAAACCTGTGTCCTCTGTAACAGCATTCTGCCAACTTCCCTCACTATCCTGCCCCTTCCAACAGCAAGAGGGGTCCAATCCAAAGCCTGGACACTAACTGTAATGAAACGAAACCAAAGACTACAGCAGATACTATCCACGACACCATCCTTGTTGAATTTTATTTTAATGATCCACTATGGAATTAATGCGTGACCCTAACCCAACCAAACCCTTCTCAAACCCACCATCTAACTTCAGCTAACGTGACAAGCACTCAGAAGACTCCTGCCATGACTACAGGCTATTTTGTCAATTAAAACTTCTTATAGTTGAGGAAACTCAAACCTAGACATTAATAACTTGCTCAAGGTTAGGCAGTCCGCGTCTGATGAAGGACCATAATAACGTTCCGCTATCTATCCAGGTTCTTTGTCATATATCTTGACCAAGCTAATACAGTGGAATTTAGTAAGATCCTGTAAAGCCAGTAAATGGGCCCAAATCAGACAGATGAAATTTATCAAACATTTAGAATCCAAATATCAATTACAAAACATAGGACTATAGTGAACTGCACTGGGCAGAGTATCCCAGTGGATCACTGTCTCCAGCTCTGAGCAGGAAGGACACTAAGATCTTGAGTCCAAACCCTGGGAATACGCAAAAGAAAGCAAAGAGAATGGTAGGAAGTCTTTAAAAACACGTCATTTGTGAGCACAGACACTTCACTTCAAAAGAGGAAGAATTATGGATAATATGCAAGCTGTCCAAAAACAAGTGGAAGCCAGCAGGAAAAGAGATTTCAGCTCAGCATGAAGTTTTACAAAGTACCCCATCATGGACTAGAGTGAGCTGCTCTGTCAGGTAGGAGCCTCCATAACTGGGGGCCAACGATTAGTACAGGACCAGAAGGATCCTCGAGGACTGAAGTCCAACCGTATCATTTTACAATTGAGAAAAGTGATGCTGAGGGAGAGAAGTGACTTGTCAAAGATCACAACAATTAGGTCAAAGAAAACAACAGAAGACCCTGATTTCCTGACTCTGGATCTCTGCTGTAACAATAATGATGTCTTCCCCATGGGGATGTTGCAGAATTGAGTTCAGAATTCAGCTGCTGGGTAGAGGCTAGAAACTGAGATTACTTCCAGCTTCCAGATTATAGCAATTTTTTCCCCTAAGTTTCAGAGTTCCTTAGCCTAACTATGAAAGTAACTCTACATTGTGCAGGTTAATAAAAATTTCTCATCCTACATTTCACCTCTACAGACCACATATTGTGCCTAAAAAACATAAGTTTTAATCACGAGTGTTTTGCCAGTCCATCATCCTGTATTTTTCAGTGAAGTTCTACCATATGGTATCACACCTATTTCCATTTTCCATCCAATTTCTTTCTTAACATCTAGCACCACTGGTCTTTTAAAACATTTTGATGCACAGCTCTCCCATGTAAACTCAATATGCAGAGCATGTCTAAAGCTAATTTGCTCTATTAATATATACACAGTAGCACGGCTCTTCACCCTTGCTGATTTTTAAAAAATTATTAAACTTTAGAGATGTTTTAGGTTTAAAGAAAAACTGAACAGAAAGTTCTCTGTTCTCATATACCTCCTTTCCTCCCCTGCACATCCTTTCTCCTATTATTAACACCCTGTATTAGTGCGGTAGATTTGTTAAAACCGATAAACAAATTACATGTTACTGTTAACTAAAACAGAAACTCTATACCCGTTCAACAATACCCTCTGAGTCGAATCATACAACACTTGCTCTTTTGTGTGTGGCGTATTTCACTTAGCACGTCTAAACTGAAGCATGTATCATAATTTTATTCTTTTTTAAGGATAAACAGCATTCCAACTTTTTTCCCGTTCACCTGCTGATGATCATTTAGAGTGTCACCGCCTTTTGGCTGCTTCGAAGAAGGCTGCTCTGAACACTGGTGTCCAAGTACCTGGGTCCCTGCTTTCAATTCTTTGGAGTTGACACCTAGGAGGGGAAGTGCTGGATCATGTGACAACTGCATGTTGACACTTTTGAGGAACCACTGAACCACTTTCCACAGCTGATGGCCGCTCCATTTTAATTCCCAGCCACCAGTGCAGGAGTGTTCTAATTTCTCCACGTCCGAACCAACACTCTGGGTGTGAAGCGGCATCTCGTTCTGGATTCCCTTTCCGTAACTCTGACGGCTAAGAGCTTCCTTTGATGTGCTGCCTGGCGATCTGCACATCTTCCCGGGAGAGACCCCCACTCAAGCCCTCTGCCCACTTTTACACAGCTTTTTGTTGCTGGGTTATCAGATGCACACCACATTTCTTCCCCTCCGTGGGTTGCCCCGCCGACTTCTGAACAGCACTGATGACAAAGCCCACGCAGCCGAGGGCGGCAGAGAAAACTGCCTCCAGGACCGGACCCGCGGGGCCGGGTCCCGCCTTCCCAGCGCGGTTTTAAACAAAACGTTTCGTGCCTCCACGGGAAGACGCAGGGCCTCCCGCCCCTAGTGCCGGCGGCCCCACCCCGCCCGCGGCTCTGGGGGGAGGGGTCCTTCCGCCGGCGCCAGCGACCAGGCCCCTCCTCGGCGGCCGCCCCAGGCTTCCTCGGGACTGCGGCCCGGACGACGCCCCTCCCTGCCCGCCCCGCTTCTCACCGGTGGGCCGCGGGCGGCGTCCAGGCGGGGAAGGACTGCGGGAGGCCGGGCTCGCGGTCCGAGGCGGCTCCGCGAGGCCCTGCGGCGCAGCGGCCTCCCGAATGGCGACGAGGCGCAGGCGCGAGCTCCGGGCGCGCGAACGTGCGCGCGGCCACAGAATGGGCCGGAGGGGGCTGACGGGAAGCGAGTTTGGCGCCGCGCGCCCTCCCGCGAAGACCAATCAGATCGCTGGTCGCGGAGCGCCGCTTTGTGGAGAGAGCGCTGGTCTGTCGAGCGGCCCGCCCCGCCCCCGGAAGTGACGCGTGCTCTCCCACTCCGCCCCCGGACGCGCCCGCCCCGGCTCCGCCCCAGAAGTTCCAGCGAGCCGGCGGGCCTCAGGGAGTGGTTCCGCTGCCCTGGACGGTGAGCGCTGGGAGGACGGCCGCACTTGTCCCTCCCGCCGGGTCGCGGGTCCGATCCGCGGCCTGGGACCACCCGGCCGCTATGAGTTTTGGATTTGTTTCTGTCTTTGGCCGGGGTTTTTAAAGTTAACAGCTCCGTAGCGCTTAAGTGCCCCGCCGAGACGGTGCTGCGTAGGGAGGGAAACGGCTGGCCGCCAGGTTCCCTGTGGGAGCCAACGGCATCCACTACCTCAGTTGCAGGCATCTCTGGTCTATGCCTGTGTTTTTTGTTTTATGCTCACTTTCACGCCAAATTTAAAACCTTGCATTCTTTTAACTTCTGAAAATAGTCTAACTTTAAATAGTAACTGGGGTGCTTTCTAGGAAATTTTCAGATTTTTGTTTTTGTAGCAAAATGATCCATGGTTTTGACCGGTTTTAATAGCTTTATTTAGTTATTTATTTTTGGCTGCGTTGGGTCTTTGTTGCTGCGCGCGGGCTTTCTCTAGTTAAGGCGAGCGGGCTTCTCATTGCGGTGGCTTCTCTTGTTGTGGAGCATGGGCTCTAAGGTGCAGGCTCAGTAGTTGTGGACACGGGCTCAGTAGTTGTGGCTCGCGGGCTCTAGAGTGCAGGCTCAGTCGTTGCGGCGCACGGGCTTAGTTACTCCGCGGCATGTGGGATCTTCCACGATCAGGGCTCGAACCCCTGTCCCCTGCACTGGTAGGCGGATTCTTAACCACTGCACCGCCAGAGAAGCCCTAGATGTAATAGCTTTAAAGGAAGACCTTCCACATAATTAAAGGCTTTACAATTTTCAGTTATCTTTTACCTGAGCTGCGTGGACTCCTCCTGGATGGAGGTACCTCCTGGGCTGAAGAGTACCTGCCCAGGTACACTGTAAACTCACTGGTGGGAGGGGAGAGGGAGGGGGAATGGGTGACGGGACCACAAGTAAATGAACACCATTCGTCTTTACCTAGGCAAACGCTTCCCATCCTCCAAGGCCCAACCCTGGAATGAACTTTTGTCTCCCAACTTATGAAAAAGTTATGTGTCAAAAAATAATAGTTGAAACCCCACTAGAAATACAGGCAAAGGACACAGATTATTTAGAAAAGAAGAACATAAATGCCCAATAAACAGAAAAAATCTTCAGCTTTAATAATAAAAATGCAAATAAAAACACGTTTAAAGCTGTAAATTTTAAATGTAGAAATGAGATCTTTTCTTTGAAGATCAAGTTTTATATTTTAAGAACTTTTGAGATTGTTATCTTGAATATGAAGCTATGTTGTGAAATTCAGCTTGGGAGTAGATGGAGTGCTGTTTTTCTTATCTTAAGTCTGTATTTTAAAAGTCTGTAATAATTTTATTGTAAGTGTTGCTGTTATGTCAGCATTACCAAAATAACTTGCAACCCTGTATTGTTGTGGCAGCCTTTTATTGTTGTTACTTGTGAGGCCACCTCCTGAAAGGTAGTTTAATTTGTCATCCATATCACACAATTTCCAGTTAAAGAACTGGTTAGAGCCCAGAGACTGTTAGCAAGATATCAGTTTATTATTTCTGCCATTGGTGAAGATCAGTTGGAGTGACATGTCAGTGAAATATCAATGTGTAGATGTGTACCTGTTCCTTTAGTTCATCTGCAGAAAGGAGTCCCTTCCATCTAGAGGCAGCTGTGGGGTGTGGGGATACTGCTGGAGTGCCAGAGTTCTTTATTCCTTTCCTTTAAGAAGCCTCTGGGGCCTTTTTACCTTCTGTTATGAAATTCACCTTTAGAAACAAGGCTCATTGTGGCTGCAGGCTGTAGTTTGAACAAGTTCTTTACTTTGTTTTGTTCTCCTGTGTTAGAATGAGTTGATTATTCCAACTGAACTCTGAACAAGCCTCTAGCATAGGGCAACTTCTGGAAACCAATATCTAGATTGTGATGGGGCAGTAACTCTGGGTCTTTTTCATTGATGTTTTCTTTATGAATAGACAACAACAAAAAATAACAAAACACCAAAAAACCTTCTGCCATTTTTTTGAATTCAAATTATGTAAACAAAGCTATTGTAGCTCTAGAATATGTAAATACTTTAAGATGAATAACACAAACGAACTCCCAATTATTGAAATTTTGGTATTTTAAAGTTTGTTAGAATAGTGCCCTAAACTTGAAAGTATGCAAAGAAAGCAGAAGTAACTCTTGCACAACCCACTAAAATGAGGACTTACAGGCTTTCAAACAAAATCTAGTTTAAGGCTCCTACTTAACACACACTTTTTAATAACTAATCTGGGTGTTTTCTCAACTTACACTAGATTCCAGGTGCCAAACTTGAAGAAGGGAATGAATGGGTGGAGGCAGGTGAACTAAAATTGCAGCAAGAAGTGACAACCTTAACAGCCTCTGAGGATGAGGACCCCAAAACACAACCAAAATGGCATTGGGCTTTGTCATTTGTCATATGTGCATAAAGGATAATGACATTGAGCCTCTGCACATACTCAAAACCTACACAGAATCACGATTGCAAACCCAGTGCACATTGTCAAATGAAGTGGTCAAAATCAGACTGACTTTTCTGTCAGAAAAAAAGACAATTTTTCAATTCAAACTAGTGCATTAATATACATCTGATGAATTATAAAAATGACTGAGACATAAATTAAGGAATGCTTCCTGTGAGAAATAATAAAAGCAGCCCAGATTATAATATAGATCTAATACAATTAACTTATCCACTTTAAGAGTAATAAAAACAAGACAGATAACTCTCTCTACTTAATTTATAATAATGCAAAATAATGTTAACTAAAATGATGTTAGTATTTTAATGAGGAGTACAACTTTGGTGAATGTCAATATACTTTCAAAGGTTAAAAACATGACTCTCACACAAATATAAAGTGAACACATATCAGAGATTTATTAACTCAAGGGAATAAGAGAAGAATAAAGCTCATTCAAAGAGAATTCATAAGACTGAGAATATATAGCCATAGAAGAAAGAATGCTAGTTAGATACAAAAGTGGTTAATGTCCCACAGGGCAATAAACCTATAACCTTTGAGTTTGTCTTTCCTGTCAGACAGAAATCATTCACATCTCTACTGTACAAAAATCTACATGTTAGCCTACAACTTCATGTGTGTGGGTCCAAATCAAAAAGATAATAGATCAAACACTCAATAATCCTTACCCAGTCAGACATGACGTAGAAAGCTGTGAAATCACTCTTTTGCCTTAGTTCCAAGTTTTGGACAATTTTTTAAACAGCACAAATTAAATAAGAATCAATATCAACATGAGAATCAAGTGCATTCATAGTTTTGATATGGTTATCGGGCTTTTCCCAATATGAAGATTGGAAATAAGGATGTATGATGCCTGTTCTTGGAAGGCTTTCATGTGCCCTGTGTGCCCATTTGTAACAAGACTTTAACCAATGCTATTAACACTCTTCATGAAAATAACCCTCAGATATTATCTCAGGGTTGAAGGTGAGAAAAATGTTCAAGGAAACACAAATACTTAGTGCTGGAGTCATGAGCAGAACCCAAGATCTTTGTTTCCTAATTCCACCTACTGACCTGTACTCATAGAATTCAGAGGTTAAATTTACATGCTTTTTTCCTCGGTATAGCTATTTGACTGCTCCCATTAGAAGCTTAACACAACAAAATATGATTAGCATCCTCCAAATTAGTTTTGAGGACCAAGGAACCTCTTGCCTATTTACCACTTTCCTAGACTCAGCAAACAAAATGGAGAAAGCCTATTTACCTGTGAAAAATCTACTCTCTGCTGATGTGCTCTTGGTTGATGGGTGCCCCTGGAACTCTGAGGTTGCTTGCTCCCAGTGTGAGTGAGCTTGGCCTTGGAAGGCTGGGGCCTGCGTGGCTAATGCCGCAGGTGGAAGCCAGCAGTGGCTCGAAGCAAATGGAAGGACATCGACTCGCATCCCCGAGGTGGTGGCCAAATCTGAGTTGCATCCCATAGGTTGGTCTGAGACAACTTGGGCCTCCAGGGACTGATGCTGTAGTAGGATGTGAATTCTGGCGATGGGGGTCCTTCAGGAGGGGGCTGTTAAAGTAGGGCTCAGGCTGTACTTGGCACAGAGCAGGGTCCAGCCCCCTCTGGGTTCAGTCTGGGAGGGATTTAGTCTGGGACATTACATGTGAATAAAAGTTCTAACACAGGCTTAATAAAAGGTTTAACATAACAGTTATACACGTTTATGTCCCTAATGACAGATCGTCAAAATATATGAAGTGAAAACTGACTGACTGAAGGGAGAAATAGTTTTACAATAATAGTTGGAAATTTCAATACCCCAGGCACAGTGATCGGTCAAACAACCAGACAGAAGAAGAGCAAGGGAATAGAGGACTTAATAAACCAACTAGCGCCCACAGACAGACACAGAGCCCTCCGCCCCAAAACAGCAGGACATACACTCTGCTCAAGTGCACAGGGGACATTTTCCAGGATAGATCATATGTGAGCTCACAAATTAAGTTTCAGTAGATTTAAAAAGTGTCTTCTCTGACCACAAAGGGATGAAGTTTATAGTTATAAATGTTTGTGGTTAAGAAAAAACCAAGAAAGGTCTCAAATCAACAGCCTAACTTTACAATTTATGGAACTGGAAAAGGAAAACAAGCTAAACACAAAGCCAGCAGAAGGAAGGAAATAATAAAGATTAAAGCAGAGATAAATGAAATAGAGAATAGAAAAACAATAGGAAAAAAACAATGAAACCAAAAGTTGGTTTTTCAAAAAGATCAACAAAATTGACAAAGCTACAGCTGGATGGGACTAAGAAAAAAAAGAACACCAAGTTACTAAAATCAGAAATGAAAGTGGAGACATTACTACTGGTTCTACAGAAACAAAGATTGTAAGAGAACACTATGAACAATTGTACACCAATAGATTGGATAACCTAGAAGAAATGAACAAGTTCCTAGAAACACAAAACCTGCCAAGACTAAATCACAAAGAAATAGAAAATCTGAATAGACCCATAAGTAGTAAGGAGATTGAACCAGTAATAAAAAAATCTCTACACACAAAAAAAGCCACGGCTTCACTGATGAAGTCTACCAAACATTTAAAGAAAAACTAATACTAATTCTTGTCATGTTTTTCCTAAAAATTGAAGAGGGAACACTTTCTAACTCATTCTTTTAGACCAGCATAACCTTGTTACCAAAGCCAGAAAAAGATACTACGAAAAAAAGAAAACTACTAACTAATATCCCTCATGGGTATTGATGCAAAAATACTCAAAATAGTTTTCACAGTGGTTGGTCCTGCATAGAGGGGACAATAAAAATTCAATGAATTTGAACCTGCCCATACGTTTGATGAAGGAATAGGTATCATCTTATAGAGAGCTAAAAGAAGTTTTAAGGTTACCTTTACTGAATGAACACTGAACAGTGTTTTGTATGGTGGAGTGAAATTTTGGTATTTGGCCCAATGTTCTCCCGTCTCCTCACTTGCCTGCCTCATGAATAAACCCTTTCTCTGCTGCAAACCTCAGCGTCTCGGGGTTTGGCTTGCTACCACTGGGCAGCAGCCTTAATCAGTAAAGGAAAGTTACATGCAAAGGAGCTTCTAACAAGCTGTTCCCTTATCTGCTGCCCTGTGAGACACACTCAAGGATTTCTGTTATGGTGCCAGCTTCTGTTAATGCTACTGGGCATGGTTTCACTAACTCAAAGATGAACATGCAGGATATTTACCAGGCAGAGGTCTTGTATCAACACCTGTGGAAGGGAAGGGATGAGAGGAGGCAAGGTTGGGCAGAGGGAGAAATTGCGCTGTGATACGGGACACACAGAGGCCTCAGCCGACCTCATGGGGGCCCCTGAAGCTGGAGTGACTCCTAGGATGTATTTAGCTGAAAGGTTTTAATATGAAATAAACCTTGCTGCTCTAAACAAGTTTGAATTTTTGTTTTTTTAATTTATTTGTATGTGTCGGGTCTTAGTTGCAGCACATGGGATGTTTTGTTGCAGTGCATGGCCTCTTTGTTGTGGTTCATGGGCTTCTCTCTAGTTATGGTGTGCGGGCTCTAGAGCACGTGGGCTTAGGTGCCCCGCGGCATGTGGGATCTTAGTTCCCCAACCAGGGATTGAACCTGCATCCCCTTCATTGGAAGGCGGATTCTTAACCACTGGACCACCAGGGAAGTCCCCTGAAATCTTCTTTATAGTGCTGACAAGACAACTTAAAATCAGGTCTTGATTACAGCTTGGGCATTCTATTCTACATAGCCTGAACATGCCTGTAATATTTGAATTCATCCAAGTCAGAGATAATTTCTCTTGAAAAGTATCAGAAATATTAAGGCTTGCATCAGTCCCCTTGAAGCATCAAGATGACGTGAATGCGGACAAACCCAGGAGACCTAGCACCTGATTGTCCAGGGGCAACCCGTTCCCACCTGCCTCTCCCTACTTCACTTGTTTGTCTGTTTTGAAGTCCTCAATCAACGCATATATTCTCATTATAAAAATTCAAACAGTGCAAACATGTACAGAGCAAAATGTGGAATCCCTCTTTCACTATGGATGATTTTTAAAATCTATGCTTTAGGTTTGGGTGGATCAAATAGAGACAGCACTGCACAAGAGAAATAAAGAAAAGCAATCTTTGGCAATAGTAATACGCTGACATAGTTGGAGAGATGGCATTTTGTCATGGTGAGCACAAGACAGCAGGAGGACTGGGACCTGGTTGCCTCAACACACTCGGCTTTAATGGAGCAAATAAAAGTGGAGAAAACTTTAATGTGTCTGCCATCCCTCCCAGGATCACCATGCGGATTCTTTAAGAGGATGAAGGAGATTTGTGGTCTCCATCCAGAAGGAGGTTTGGCTGGAGGGAGGAACACTGCAGTCACTGATTTGGGAAGGTTTTGATGGGCTTCCACTCCAAAGTGCTACAACTTATAATAGCTTAATTTATACAATTGAATGTAAAATGATCAGCCACTTTTTTGGGTCAACTCTTCCTTGCTTTTCTGGCAGAAACTGGTAGGTGATAGCTACTGAATGGCATGTTCCCATCTTTGGCAAAAGTGGAAGGATTTGCATACAGGAAGTGACAGGAGGGACGCTGGGAACCCCTGGGCTCCCGTCGTCCTGCCGTGACCCAGGCCCTGGCACCTCTGCTTCCCTCTCTCTCTCCATCTCCCCTTCCTGTGCCCGAGGCCCAGCCCTGAGCCGTCTCCTCCTCCACATCCTGCATTTCCACTTCATCCAGTCTCAGCTCAGGCATGACACATGGATCCCACTCCTCAAGTGGTGATTAAGTTGGTCACTACTGAGGGGCCTTGTCGTGACATGGCTTCCAAGTTTTAAAAAATTAATATTGGTACAAATTGGAAAAGAAGAAGTAAAACTGTCACTGTTTGCAGATGACATGATACTATACATAGAGAATCCTAAAAATGCCACCAGAAAACTGCTAGAGCTAATCAATGAATTTGGTAAAGTTGCAGGATACAAAATTAATGCACAGAAATCTCTTGCATTCCTATACACTAATGATGAAAAATCTGAAAGAGAAATTATGGAAACACTCCCATTTACCACTGCAACAAAAAGAATAAAATACCTAGGAATAAACCTACCTAGGGAGACAAAAGACCTGTATGCAGAAAACTATAAGACACTGATGAAAGAAATTAAAGATGATACCAACAGATGGAGAGATATACCATGTTCTTGGATTGGAAGAATCAACATTGTGAAAATGACTTTACTACCCAAAGCAATCTACAGATTCAATGCAATCACTATCAAATTACCAATGGCATTTTTTATGGAACTAGAACAAATCATCTTAGAATTTGTATGGAGATACAAAAGACCCCGAATAGCCAAAGCAGTCTTGAGGGAAAAAAATGGAGCTGGAGGAATCGGACTCCCTGACTTCAGACTATACTACAAAGCTACAGTAATCAAGACAATATGGTACTGGCACAAAAACAGAAACATAGATCAATGGAACAAGATAGAAAGCCCAGAGGTAAAGCCACGCACCTATGGTCAACTAATCTATGACAAAGGAGGCAAAGATATACGATGGAGAAAAGACAGTCTCTTCAATAAGTGGTGCTGGGAAAACTGGACAGCTACATGTAAAAGAATGAAATTAGAATACTCCCTAACACCATACACAAAAATAAACTCAAAATGGATTCGACACCTAAATGTAAGACCGGACACTATAAAACCCTTAGAGGAAAACATAGGAAGAACACTCTTTGACATAACTCACAGCAAGATCTTTTTTGATCCACCTCCTAGAGTAATGGAAGTAAAAACAAAAATAAACAAATGGGACCTAATGAAACTTAAAAGCTTTTGCACAGCAAAGGAAACCATAAACAAGACGAAAAGACAACCCTCAGAATGGGAGAAAATATTTGCAAACGAATCAACGGACAAAGGATTAATCTCCAAAATATATAAACAGCTCATTCAGCTCAATATTAAAGAAACAAACAATGCAATCCAAAAATGGGCAGAAGACCTAAATAGACATTTCTCCAAAGAAGATGGCCAAGAAGCACATGAAAAGATGCTCAACCTCACTAATTATTAGAGAAATGCAAATCAAAACTACAATGAGGTATCACCTCACACCAGTTAGAATGGGCATCATCAGAAAATCTACAAACAACAAATGCTTGAGAGAGTGTGGAGAAAAGGGAACCCTCTTGCACTGTTGGTGGGAATGTAAATTGATACAGCCACTATGGAGAACAATATGGAGGTTCCTTTAAAAACTAAAAATAGAATTACCATATGATCCAGCAATCCCACTATTGGGCATATACCCAGAGAAAACCGTAATTCAAAAAGGCACATGCACCCCAATGTTCATTGCAGCACTATTTACAATAGCCAGGTCGTGGAAGCAACCTAAATGCCCATCGACAGACGAATGGATAAAGAAGTTGTGGTACATATATACAATGGAATATTAGTCAGCCATAAAAAGGAACGAAATTGAGTCATTTGTTGAGACGTGGATGGATCTAGAGACTGTCATACAAAGTGAAGTAAGTCAGAAAGAGAAAAACAAATATCGTATATTAACGCCTGTATGTGGAACCTAGAAAAGTGGTAAAGATGAACCAGTTTGCAGGGCAGAAGTTGAGACACAGATGTAGAGAACAAACGTATGGACACCAAGGGGGGAAAACCGTGGTGGGGTGAGGATGGTGGTGTGCTGAATTGGGCGATTGGGATTGACATGTATACACTGATGTGTATAAAATTGATGACTGATTAAAAAAAAATTAATATTGGAAAAAAAAATCCAGACAGTTAATGGTCTAAATGAGCATGAGGGTTAGAGCAGTTCCCCCTGGTTCCTGTTGATGATGGAGCCCTAGTCCTGGAGGGACGGAGAAGGTGAACTTACTTGGTGGACACGTGGCCCGTGTTTAGTCCTTTCATCTATTTGGTGTTTTATCCTCATCACATTTTTCTGAGTCTCTTCCTGCATCAGGCCCAGTCCCCTTACAGAGCTCACAGGCTGGAGAGTTAATCAGAGTGTGATCATAGCCCTGGGGGTCCCAGGTGAGGGCAGAGGGGGCTGTAGGAGGGGGTGAGGATCATGAAGGGCTTCATGGAGGAGGTGACCTGTGAGCTGGGTCTCCAAGGACAAGTCATCATCTAGCCAGGAAGTTTCAAAATGGAGAGCGTTCCATAGGATGTTTGTCTTAGGGTGAGAATCTTAAAAAAAATATCCTTGCAAATATTGTCTCATTATGTATTTGGCCAGGACAACCAGTAAATTCTCCTGGCAGTATTGAACTTTTATTTCCTTCCAGGAGGTCTCCAAAGGTATACCTATTCCATATGTGGCTCAAAACCAGTAAGCCTTTTTATAGCTTAACCGTGGACAAAGAGATGTAACTAAAGAAGGTGAAAAGAGAGCAGCCCCCATGATCCAGAGTCACTCCCAAAGACAGCCAAAAGAAAGAAAGAGTAGATGAACAGAGGAAAGGTTTATTTCTAGGCACACAGGAACCAATCAAAAAAGTAACTAACATGTTAATGATGAAAGTTAAAGGATTATAAACCTCACTTAATAGGGGAAAGGGTGAGGGGAGAATTAGCTTCTATGGGAAGAACAGATGGGTTTCTTCAGGAAAGACGACAGGTTCTTTGGAAAACAATGGGATATGAGAAAGTTTGTGATCATGTTTGTCTGTACAGGGATGAGTGATCTTTGCATCTTTTTCAGGGTCATAAAACACCCCACAGAAGGGATAGTAGGATTACTCTTGGTCTCTCTCCTGGGAATAGAAGCCACCCTGGAGAGGAAATTTATGGCTGTGGTCATTTCTCAGAAGCTTCTGCTTTTATTCACATGAGGGGAGCCCCAAGAAGGCATTTTTTCTGCATCTGTTGAATCTCATCTCCAGCTTAAGTTGTATAGGAATTCAGTGGAGTTTACACTGTGTGGAGACCAGAATCCTCAGGAAAATTAGAAAGAACAAATCAAACCCTCAAAAGAAACTTAGCCAAACGATGTCAAGAGACTCATCAACGCTGGATCTCCCTTCTCCCTCTAGTACTTCTGAGAATGTGAATAGCCCCTAAAGGAAAGCTCAGGTTGAGTTTATAAGAGCTCATGTACGGGGGACCCATTCCTGAAGGACCTGGCTACAAGGCCAAGCTTAGGGATATGGACCGACTGAAGTATACCTTACAGAGAGGCAAAATAATGAAAGCTTTACATGCCTACAGGAATCTGGAACTGCCTTCTTCTGACATCACTTTACATCCTTTCTCCCCTGGGGATTGGGTTTATTTGACAACCGGAAAGGCTGGAAATCCACAAGACCAGTTAGACCCCAAGTGGACAGGACCCTACCTAGTAATTTTGACCACCATTCTGCCTGACAGTTATAGGGAATAGCTCCGTGGGCCCACCACAGCAGAGTGAGGACAGCAGCTACGCCTGAGGAAGAAGTTAGTGAGCTACCCACTCCATACACCTGCGAACCTGTCACAGACCTTAAGTTACTTTGCAAAAGGACGAACTTACTGATAGATCAGTAATGTGGTGGACGGGCTTAGTGCTTGGCCTTGTCATTGCTCTTGGCTTACTTGGCTTCTGCTGTTCTGCCAACCCCCCTCCCTGTGGTAAACATTTCATGTGACTATGCTGGATATCGGGAATATTCATATTGGAAGTGGGATGAGTGGCCATTATTGTCTGTTGTTTCTTCTCTGCTCTCTTATAACTGTCCACGCAAATGGGAATTCAATGCAGTGGTAAATTTCTCGAGGATTATAGCCCATGGACAAAATCTACCTCAGTGCTTGTCTGTCATCTCCACCCACAAAGGGATGCCTATGGATTAAAGGTGTTACATTTTACTCCTAAGAATGACAACCTCACTCTCAACGTAGCTAACAGTTCTGCTAAAGCTATCCCGGTTGAAGTTTATATCTTGTCCCTAAGGCAGATTCCCTGCTTGGACCGGGCCCCTCGCATTAACATCTCTAATGAATACAGAGCACTCAGTCTAACGTGCTGTCACTCTAACCAGTCTTGCTGCCACTGCCCCTGAACTTGCAATAACACCCTGGACTGCTCTGGACTCTGATGGATGCTTCTTCCTTTGCCCCACGATTTAAGCGCCCCGGGATCGACTCCTAAAGAAATCTCATCTGTTGGTTCCCTGTGCACCGACTCAATGAATACACACAGGGACCAGACGGGAGATGTACTTATTGGAGAGGGAAGATGCTGGTTGTCTGGTGTTTAGTATGTGGCCCCCCTGAGGATTGGGGAAAAGCTACTAGTCAAGAAGCCCCCAGTGACCCCTGCTATGCAGGTGGGCCTCTCTCCCTGCACTGCAAAGGCACCCCCTCTTGGGCTAGCCACTTAGGGAGGTGGTTCAATTCCTCAGAAATGCGCTAGGTGTGCACTCCCCGTGGGTACCTGTTCCTTTGTGGCCCAGGGATAAACCCATTGTCTCATCAGGACAACCCCAAGTCCTCCTTCCCTTCCCTTGCTTAGATAATGCCCAATCTGTGCACAATGCACACTAGGCCAGCTAAGTTCTAGGAACCCGGGTATAAGCATTCATAACATCACCCAGCCCTGAGATCAAAGGGCAATGGGACTCATTCCGGCAGGAGTAGCGATCGGTCTCGGACTAGAGGCCCCCTGGGGAGATGTCGCATACCATGAAATCGCTCTACAGCATCTCACACCAGCCCTTGAGGAGTTATCTAAAAACATGGGGGGTGCCTTACAAGGACCCCATACTTCTCTGGACTCATTAGCAAATGTTCTCGACAACAGGCTAGCCCCTGACTAAGTTCTGGCTGAGCAAGGGGGAGTCTGCACAGTTATTAAAAAGACTTGCTGCACGTATGTCAGTAACTGGCCAGATTGAGGGCAACATAAAAGAGATATATGAACAAGGTCAATGGTTACATAGATGTAACACACAAGGTCCAGATCCAAGCTCCATCTAGGATATGGTCAAACAGAGCCTTCCCAGCTTAACCTGGTTCCTTCCATTTCTTGGCCCACTAACTGCTATCATTCTCCC